>NC_057832.1:63863651-65113651 GCF_910594005.1 Cervus elaphus
TCCAGGATGTCTGGCTCTAGGTGAGTGATCACACCATCATGACTATCTGGGCTGTGAAGATCTTTTTTGTACAGTTCTTCTGTGTATTCTTGTCACCTCTTCTTAATATCTTCTTCTTCTGTTAGGTCCATACCATTTCTGTCCTTTATTGAGCCCATCTTTGCATGAAATGTTCCCTTGGTATCTCTAATTTTCTTGAAGACTATAAACCTTAGGAATTAGCAGTACAAACGAGGAAAACAAAGTCTTATGACTAGATTTTGCACATATTAGAGAAAAGCAATGCTCTGCAGGCTTGATAACCATCTGGTAAATTTGAAAGACTCTAATGATTATTTGTTAAGTTAAAAAAAAAACAACATTGCATTAAATGGCTTTTTACTTATTGGCTGTCCAAAATCCAGTTTCACTTCTCACAATACATCAATTTCCTTTTACTTCTTTTTCACATCAAATCAGCTTTTATTAAATGCACCCTCTTTGCTCTGATGACTTCTCCAGAGAGAGCTGTGCTGATTTCCAAGAGGGCATTTATTCAGCCTGAAGGGACGCTTCTGTCCTCTCCACTGGAGTGCTACCTGAGGCCATGATTGTTTATGCTCCTGCAGCTGTGGCTGTTGCTATAGGGAGCCATATTCCAATGTCTGCAGGGTGCAAATGACTTTCACAGGAGGGTACTTGCATTAGTTTGCCAGGGTTGCCATAACAAAGTACCACAGACTGGATGGCTTAAACAACAGAAATTTATTCCTCACAATTCTGCTGACTAGAAATCCAAAGTCAAGGTATCTCAGGGCTGGTTTCTTCTGAGGGCTTTGCTCCTTGGCTTGTAAATGACTGTCTTCTCCATGTGCCCTCACATGCTCTTCTCTCTGAGTTTCTGCATCCCCAATCTTCTCTTCTTATAAGGACACCAGTCATATTGGATTAGGACCTACATATATGATCTCATTTTACTTGAATCACGTCTTAATGATTCTAACTCCAGGACTTTTCTGCTGGTCCACTGGTTAAGTATCTGCCTGCCAATGTAGGGGACAAGGGTTCAATGCCTGTTCCAGGAAGATTCCACATTGCCATGAGGCAACTAAGCCTGAATGCAACAACCTTTGAAGCCCACGCGCCCTAGAGCTGGTGCTCCACAACAAGAGAAGCTACTGCAATGGGGATCCTGGGTACCGCAACTAGAGAAAGACTGACAGCAACAAAGACTCAGAGCAGCCATAAATAAATAAACAGATAAAACAAGATTCTATCTCCAAATACAGGCACATTTTGAGTTACCGGGGTCACAAATTTCGGGGGATAAGAGACACAATTCAGTTCATAACAATAGTCTTCTCCTGTTTAGTAGAGGGTGTTCAGATAGTGAGATCTGCTCCATGTTTCAAAATTTACCAGAGTCAAGCAGATCATGTATCAGAGGGTAGAAAGTTTTAGAAGAGCAATGAAGTTTGCACAAGCTGAATTCCCTTCAACATAAGCATCAAAGTGAGATAAGTTGAATACAGAGCTAGGAGGTAGTTTTTTAAGTTCAATATTTGGACACATACTAACTCCATACTTCTTTGTCCTTCAGGTTGGTATTAATTATAAGGTTAGGAATAGAGAACAGGTTAGCAAGAAAAAGCACTATTTATTGTTCTTTGCCCCCAACTTTCCTCATCTCTTAGGAGATGAAGGCCACTCCATATGGGCTCCTTCAGCTTCCCTTCCTCTCTATTCCCAAACATTTTGTTTCTTCACCCAGCCTGTCTCACTTCCCTCCACACTCAGAGAGCACAGACTCTTCCACCTTCCCAAGGTCAACTTCACTACACGTGTCTTTGCTTCCATGGCATGCAGAACCTCCAAAACTTTTTTTCTTCGATGACTTTTTCCCATCTCCACTGTCTCTCCCTCAGCAGGGAGAGGCCATAAGTTTCTCCTTCTCAACTGGTTATTTCTTCCACTATTCTAAAAGCAAAACAAATCAAAGTTCCCTCCAGTTGTATACTATCCCTCCTCCTGACTGCAGAGGTCTCAGGGTCAGCATGCACTTGAATTCATTGATCACTCATCACCCTTAGTCCTGGCTCCCAGATCGGCACTGTTGGCAACATCTCTTGAAGCAGTTTGCTCCGTTGGTTTGTTCTGGCCCTGCTGTCCTTGTTCTTCCCATGCCGAACTCTTGAGCAAGTCCTCTTCTTGCCCTGTGGCCTCTCAGGAGGTGATCTCATCTGTTCCTATGACTCTACTATAAACCAATGCTCAAATATTTACCAAATCAATATAATTCACCTTGACCCCAGCTCCTGACCCACCATGTCAACTTTTTTCACAGTAGTTCTACCTGGATGGTCAACGGGCACCTCTGACATAGTATAAGCAATACCAAATCATCATTTTACCCTAATACTCCCTCACTTTTTAAAATAGATAAACTGCTTTTTTTTTTTTTAAAGAGAGAAATGTAAGGGACATTTACAGTTTAAGAGACTTAAGAGATATATCAACTGTGTGGATCATATGTTGCATCTGATTCAAAAAAGCTGGGAAACATTATGGTATAATCAGGGAAACTTGAACACTGAGTGATGATATTATGAACTTGATGCTAAATTTTCTGTGCAATTAACAGTACTGAAGTATGTTTTTTAAAAAGTTATCATTTTGAGATGCACACTAAAATATTTATGGATGAAATTATGTGACATGTAAGATTTTTCCTTTCAATCCTCTGGCAGGAAAGGGACTGGGGGTTATAGATGAACCAAAATGAGGCGTGAGTTGAAGCTGGTGATGTTTATGCAAGGAGTCATGCACATAATTATCTTTACTTTGGCATCCATTTAAAATTTCTCATCATAAAAAGGTTTTTAAAAAATCAACTAAAGGTTAAAAAATGAAATTAAGTTTTAAAAATATACATCTACTTCTCACTTCCCTAGTTTTGCTGACAAATCCTCTGTCCTTCATCTTTATCATTTTGCTATCCTTCTCCTTCCCATGACCTCAAACATAAAGGACCTGTATTGAGTCCATTTGCTTTCCCTCCAAAGCATACTTTGGTTCCTTCTTGTCCTCTTTCTTCTAATCACCAGGTTCTAATCACCTGGGAGCAAAGGTTCTCATTTTTCTTTAATTTCTAATAACTTTCTGTCTCCCTTTCCCTGATTTTCCTAAGAGCAGAGTTTATCCTAACCAGAATAAATATTATTTTAATCAGAATAAAACAATACTCTAATTCCACTTGTATTCCCAGAACATCCCCTAGGGCAGACTTATTTTGAGAAAATAGAGTGATCTCTGAGAGGGCTTGACACCTAGAATGAAGCACAAAAGGATTTCTGACCTTGGATTTGGTAGAAGTGAGATCAAGAAAGAGGTTTGGGATTGATTTTCCATTGGTCTTTGCAACTGGAGTTCCACTTTCCTAGTAATTGTTCAATAAGCAGAGATAGCTGGGCGTACTAGATAAGAGTACCCCAACTTCAGGGCTTCAGTTCACTACTAAGAAAATAACTGTGCTTATACCATAGGATCATTATGAGGATTAAATGAGATAATATGTATAAAATGCTTAAAACAGTACCTGGCACATAGTAAGTGGTATTTTAAAGTTGGTAAGATACAATTCCTTTGGTGAGTTAGCAAATCCTTCTGTGATTAGAAACTGCCATACCTCATAGTTTCCAGATTATATTCCCGAATTTTGATGAAACTAAACTATTCATATTCACAAAATGAATACAGAGCTTTAAAAGATGTCTGCAAAGGAGACAAGGAACAAAGATAGCCCTAACAATATAAATACAGGTAAACAGTAAGAAAATGCAGACCTGATTCTTCTATTCCTAATATAAGCCCTTCGTAGCCATGCTGCAATGAAGAAGCAACGACGATAAAATTAAATCTGACAGGAAGTCAGCCAAAAATAAAAAGAAGCAAGAAGTAACCAAGAATACTATTTGAAATATGAAATATGAGTATATACATCCATAATTGTTACGAATGAGCCTCTACAGTCTGAAACACAGAGCTGCTGTTTTGTGACTCAACAAATGGAAGATGCGTCAGAGAAGATACAGTCTCAACAGTAAACGGTGTCTTAGGCTGAAAAAATGTTCTGTGGGAAAACTGTGTTAGTTGGAGCTGCAACTTTAACTGGAACAATTTTCAATAGATTATTCTAGGTCACTATTACAGACAAAGTATTAAAGTTGGGTGTGAACAAAATGCTGAAGCATATAGCAATGCAATTAATTATATAAAAAGAGAATATTGAAATATAGTACATTCCTAATATTATAAAAAGATGAGCAGCTGATAGTAAATTTTTAAATTTCAAGCAGAGATTCACTGGTTATCTCATACTTAAGAGAACTACCAGATTTAAAGATGCTGAATATTTCTTGTTCCCTGAAAAAAATGTGATGACTGGTGGCAGTTAGTAATATGCTATCCATCAAATGTTTTAAAACAAATGAACACACCTAATCTGTCCTTTAAAGGTAAAAAAGAGAGAGAAAGCACGAGATTTTTGAAGGAAAGTCTTTCAAAATAAATTGTACTATATAAACAGTACTTTGAAAACACATATTTGAAAATACTTTCATTACTATGCAATCTTTGTGGCAAAACCAATGAAATATATCACAGAGATACATTTTTATGTCTGAACACTTTAAAAGCTTTGACATTATCATTTGTTTTAAAATCTTTCAAGTGAAGAGTTTCATTGGGTTTGAGCCCCTTTTCAAAAAAAAATATTAAAATGCAAAACCATCCAACTTCATTTGCAAAAACAAGTGATAGCCATAGGGAAGGTGGCAAAGTGATAGGGAAGATGAAAATTTACTAGTCGCTTTTCAGTAAGTCTACATCATTGCTGAATAGGATTAACAGTGATTTAGTAAGTACATCCAATGAGTACTTCTTCCATTCAGATCTAGAGCTCATTTTAGCTATTTTCCCAGCTAATTCACCATTAAAACCAAGTATCAAAACAAACTAAATCAGAACCAGGACTTTAAAAACAAAGAAGCATTTCAGTCACACTACTCTCAGGAAAAATATTAGTATCATTATAATTACTTATAATACTTCTGAAAAAAACAGTGAGATACTTTCTATCACAAATAAATACAAAGTATCTTTTAAAAAGTTCATTTGAAATAATTTTTTCATTCAAAAATGTATATAGTAACCTATTTATAGCATGCATAATATACTAGTAAAGCATCTGTGTATGTATACACATGTGTGCATGTGTGTGTGATTTCCAATTAACTAAAATTCTATTTCCAACAAGATATTGTAAGGAGTTCCATAGACCATCTTCTATTTCACTAGTGAAACTGGTGAAAATTATTTAAAACAAACAAACAAACACTATTTAAAGTCAAGGGAAATGGTCCGAAGGATACACAGCAAATAAAGAATTCAAAGTCCACTGAAACTTAGTAACAACAGAGACTGTGATGTTTGAACGGATGTTCACTTCTCTACTATTCTCTCCCAGCTCAGTGACACAAAAACTCCTCTGCAGACTGGTGCAGACACACAGGGCTCCCTCTCCCCTCAGGGCCCAGCTGGAGGCCATCAGCCAAGAGAAGCCCAATGTCAACATTTCTCATCCTGCCCCCATACCTGCTGCTGAGGCTAAGTTCTGAGTGAATGCTGCTGAGAAGTGGGGCCTTGCTCCTTCCATCCATCACCCACCAGTGGGATGCAGGCTCTGCCTTAAGTTATAGCATGCTAAGAATGCTGAGGCCCACATCCCCTTTGCCACAACTCATTGGTAGCTTATATATCAGAGGTTCCAAGCCAAGACAGGCAAGCTGAAGACTACTTCCATTCCCTCCAATAAGCACTCAGCTCATAAAATGAAGTATCACTCAGAGGGAAAAACAAACTTGTCCCCACTTCCGTTAAGTCCTGGCTCACTTAGTATACACCCAAGAGAAATGATAGAATACGTCCATAAAAAACCTTGTATGAAGAAGTTTATAGCAGCTCTACTTCCAATAACTTTTGAAAGTTATCTTTAAAAAAGAATGGGAACCATGTTCCATAAATTCTGTTGCTGATGGCACACAATCAAAAGAAATTAGAGATCACTTATTAGCTATTTTTTTCCCACTCCAAAGCCAGGGAAAACATAATTTTTTTAAGTTTTAATTTTTGTCAGCACTATACTTGCACACAGTTTAAGACTCAACTAGTGTTACAAGATCAAAATACAGCCCCTAGTCATGTCCTCTATTTTCCCCTCCAGAAAGGTAGCCATGTTAATCTTTTCTAGATGTCTTTTGGTCATTATCAACTTATATCCAACAATATATTAGTATTGTTGTTTCTTGATTTGGGGGGAGGGTTTGTTTTAAGCATCATCTATTGATTTCCCATTATTTTAAAAAATGCAAATTTAGCTCCATTTCTTTCTCTTGTCCCACCAAACACATGGGCCCTTTCACCTTCCCATCCTCCCAGACTCTCCAAGGGGTGTCCATATTAACTTATTCGCTGTTTTTGGTGGATGGGTATATTGAAACTATATCCTAATTCTTGACATTTGTATCACTGTCTATAAGGCAGCCTCACCTATATAACTGTGGCTGTTTATGAACCAGCCAAATTCTAGTGAAGAAGGGTGAAACCCCACAGATGGGACTGAAACCAGTGCCAATCCCATTATGTATACGAAATAAACTTTCAGGTCAGTTCAGTCGCTCAGTTGTGCCTGACTCTTTGCGACCCCAGGAACTGCAGCACGTCAGGCCTCCCTGTCCATCACCAACTGCCAGAGTCCACCCAAACCCATGTCCATAAAGGCGGTGATGCCATCCAACCATCTCATCCTCTCGACCCCTTCTCCTCCTGCCTTCAATCTTTCCCAGCATCAGGGTCTTTTCCAATGAGTCAATTCTTCACATGAGGTGGCCAAAGTATTGGAGTTTCAGCTTCAGCATCAGTCCTTCCAATGAATATTTAGGACTGATCTCCTTTAGGATGGACTAGATGGATCTCCTTGCAGTTCAAGGGACTCTCAAGAGTCTTCTCCAACACGACAGTGCAAAAGCATCAATTCTTCGGTGCTCAGCTTTCTTCATAGTCCAACTCTCACATCCATACATGACTACTGGAAAAAACTATAGCTTTGACTAGATGGACCTTTGTTGGCAAAGGAATGTCTCTGCTTTTTAATATGCTATCTAGGTTGGTCATAGCTTTTCTTCCAAGGAGCAAGCATCTTCTAATTTCATGGCTGCAGTCACCATCTGCATGATTTTGGAGCCCCCCAAAATAAAGTCTCTGTTTCCATTGTTTCCCCATCATTTGCCATGAAGTGATGGGACCAGATGCCATGATCTTAGTTTTCTGAATGTTGAGTTTTAAGTCAACTTTTTCACTCTCTTCTTTCACTTTAATCAAAAGGCTCTTTAGTTCTTCTTCACTTTCTGCCATAAGGGTGGTGTAATCTGCATTTCTGAGGTTATTGATATTTCTCCCGGCAATCTTGATTCCAGCTTGTGCTTCATCCAGCCCAGCGTTTCTCATGATGTACTCTGCATATAAGTTAAATAAGCAGGGTGACAATATACAGCCTTGACGTACCCCTTCCCCAATTTGGAACCAGCCTGTTGTTCCATGTCCAGTTCTAACTGTTGCTTCTTGACCTGCATTCAGATTTCTCAAGAGGCAGGTCAGGTGGTCTGGTATTCCCTTCTCTTTAAGAATCTTCCACAGTTTATTGTGATCCACACAGTCAAAGGCTTTGGCGTAGTCAGTAAAGCAGAGGTATATGTTTTTCTGGAAGTCTCTTGCTTTTTCAATGATCCAGTGGATGTTGGCAATTTGATCTCTGGTTCCTCTGCCTCTTCTAAATCCAGCTTGAATATCTGGAAGTTTAAGGTTGACATACTGTTGAAGCCTGGCTTGGAGAATTTTGAGCATTACTTTGCTAGCGTGTGAGATGAGTGCTATTGTGTGGTAGTTTGAGCACTCTTTGGCAATGCGTTTCTTTGGGACTGGAATGAAAACTGACCTTTCCCAGTCCTGTGACCACTACTGAGTTTTCCAAATTTGCTGGCATATTGAGTTCTGCATTTTCACAGCATCATCTTTTAGGATTTGAAATAGCTCAACTGGAATTCCATCACGTCCACTCGCTTTTTTCATAGTGATGCTTCCTAAGGCCCACTTGACTTTGCATTCCAGGATGTCTGGTTCTAGGTGTGTAATCACACCATCCTGGTTACCTGGGTCATGAAGATCTTTTTTGTATAGTTCTGTGTAGTCTTGCTACCTCTTCTTAATATTTTCTGCTTCTGTTAGGTCCATACCATTTCTGTCCTTTATTGTGCCCATCTTTGCATGAAGTGTTCCCTTGGTATCTCTAATTTTCTTGAAGAGATCTCTAGTCTTTCCCATTCTATACAAATAAACTCTAGATCTAGTCTAAACACTACGATACTTATAGTCTTCCACTCTAATTCCCTCCATTAATATCCAATCTCTTGGCCAGGCAACTATAGACCAGAGAGACCGACTTGCCTAAGGTAATTTACATTTGTTGTATCATTCAATAACTGGACTTTTTTTTTTTTCTCTTCATCTTTTCCTTAACTTACATGCATGACAGACATTACATTACATTGGGAACATGACTCTTCTAGAGTAAAGATTGGAAAAGTTTTCCTATAAAGAGCCAGAAGTAAATATTTTAGGCTCTATGATCATAAGGTCTCTGTCTCAACTAGTCAACTGCAGTTGCAGTATGAAAACAGCCATAGACAGCCTATTAACAAATGATGAACAGACATTGGAACACAGATTTTCAAACCAAAGTTCCAGTATATTTTAGTGTGAACACTGAAATTGGAATTTCATATTATTTTCATGTAAAAACTATTTGTGATAACATTCTTTCAATTTTGTTCAACCATCTAAAAATATAAAAAGCTATCTTAACTCATGGACCTTATAAAAGCAGATGGTTGGCTAGGTTTAACCCATGAGCCATAATTTGGTGATGTCTATCTTTGACTATGATTGACTAAGATTTAACTAGGGAAGTTTTCTAAAATAATTATTAAACTTTAGAAACATATTTATTTTCCCCAAATATCCTACTTAGGGATCATGGTGGGAGTAGGCAGAAACTATCAATAGCATTGCACTTGTGGTTTTAACACTTAACACCCCTCAAATCTAACTATGTAGAATTAAAATTAATTCTAGCATTGTCTGAGAACATAAACACAAACAAACAAACAATCCCCCAAGCTGTTTAGAACCTGCTTGGCAAGCTTGTAAACTGAAAATTGAATTCACTGTTTAACTGAGTGAATTTTATGGTAACTGTAATTTTGAAAACTAGACAGTAGGGGAAGAAAAATCATCCAGTCTTTTTCTCAGGAGCCCATCTAAGAAACTTTCTTCCTTTTCTCAAGTTCTGTCTTTTTTTTGCTCCTTTTCTGTCTCCCTCTCTTTCTTTCTTTCTTATCATTCATAACCTTTCACTTCTAATCACTGTATTATTTTCTAATACACAGATTATGACTAAGGAATAGAAAACTGGTTTAAAAAAGGTAAAAAAGTCAACCTACCAAATTATTATTTTACTTATTTACAAGTTAATTTGACTGGATTTTCAAAACTGAACTGACACTAAACATCATCACAGTTAGGAGCCAAACCTGTCTTTCGTTTCTGCGGAGATTTCTGGTAGCTTTGCTCCTAGTTGGAAACCTTACACAGTCTCATCTTTACTCAATTATCATTGGCTTTAATTGCTTGAGAATCAACATTTATCCAGTTAACATTTACCCCCCACTTTAAGTGTACATACCTAGATCTGAATACATCTTGTTAGAAGATGAAGTATATCTTTCTGATAGTTTTGCCACAGTGATAGTGTGAGGGACGTACAGAGACCACAAAGATATAGAAGAAAGACAATTCTAATAAGCCAAATGTAATGGTTTTCTTTCCTTGCCTCAATTTTCTTTACTGTTTGGCTATTTTAAATGTGATATGAACTCCATACATTTTTAACACAAAAAGAGTAAACGCTATTCACAATAGGAAAAAAAGAAAAATATTAAAACTGGAAGAAATTGTTACCTTCTCTAAACATAATCCAATATAGCAATAAGAAGGCAAATCACATTGATATACCCTGGTGTGGGGTGGGAATCAGGTTATGATTCATGTTATATTTGGTCCTAAGACATGCACATTTATTTGACATGAGCATACCTATGCCTTTTTTCCATGGGTTTATGGAAGTGTATTTGCTTTTCTGGTACCATGATCCTTTTCCATCTTTTTTCATTTTTTTCTCTAGCCCTTTGGGACAAATTTAGAACAAAACGTACTCTAACTAGTGAGTCAAGGGTATAATCAATGTAACATGAGTTAGAATGATTTGTTTAAAATGTTTACAATAATCTCTTCTGTATATTGTGATCATTTTATGAAAATGATTAATGAGATTTTATAGTTAAATGACTCCTGGGGGGAGAAAATTAAAAAAAAAAAAAAAACAACAAAAAAGTTTGATAGTTTATGAGTTAGACTCAAGCTTCTCTAGGTTTCCAACAAGCTAACAGGAATTTCTGAATTATTAATTTCTTCCTGAGGCAAGTCAAACTCTAACTTTAGGAATTTCTGTAAGAAAACTACAATCTTGCATTATTTCCAGTCTGAAGCCAAAATATTCTTTTGAATTTTGGCTTAAAAACGTACATAATATTCCTAAAATCACCAACTATCAAGCTCAGGGATGTTGCACAAATTTAATGTAGATACATTTTAAGTTCTCCAAGACCAGCAGACACAAATGGACATACAGTTAGTTGAAACAGTCTCCAGCTGCTCTAGAGATTTGGGGAAAAAACCCAGTGTATGAAATGTGACCATCAAATATACAAATGCCTACGTAATAATGCCCCACGTGTGTTCTCTCTCATCCCACGTGTCTGAGTCATTTATATTTTCTTGCTGTGATGCACAGTTCACAGTTCTAATAGTGACTTATGGGAAATAAAACCATTTGATAACAGTGTAAGTCATTATTAAGAGTTCTCATATCTCTTTTTATTTTTTAAGCAGGAAAACTTTTCGAACAAAATTAAGCATGGAATCCCCATAGTGGAGTGTTGATTTTTAAAAATAGGAGCTTGGAGTGTAGATTTTTTAAAATAAGAGCTTACTTCATAAAACACATGAGCAAACAAGATAGATTATCTAAATTAGGGGTTACCCACCAAGATCTGAGGGACAAATCTGGCTTGTCACCTATTTTTATACAGCCCACAAGAATGGTTTTTGCATTTTTAAGCTGGTGAAAATGGAAGTCACTCAGTTGTGTCTGACTCTTTGTGATCCCATGGACTGTAGCCCGCCAGGATCCTTTGTCCATGGAATTTTCCAGGCCAGAATACTAGAGTAGGTAGCTATTCCCTTCTCCAGAGGATCTTCCCAACCCAGGGGTTGAACCCAGGTCTCCTGCATTGCAGGCAGATTCTTTATTATCTGAGCCACCAGGGAAGCCCTTTTGAAGCTGTTGAAAAGTATCAGAAGAATAATAACCTTTTATGAGACATGAAAATATATGAGATTCAGATTTCAGTGTCCATAAATAAAGTTTTATTGAAATACAGCCATGCTTATTTGTTTACTTACTGTGTATGGCTGCTTTCATATTACAACACAGATTTGAGTTCTTGTGACAAAGACATTATTATCACTCACAAAGACAAAAATATTTACCATCTGGCCCTTAACAGAAAATGTCTGCTCACCTCTTCTGTAAACGAGAACAATGTAGCTCACTTCCTAAAAACATGCTTTACAGTTTACTTTCCACATGAGTTTGAGTAAACTCTGGGGGTTGGTGATGGACAAGGAGGCCTGGCGTGCTGCAATTCATGGGGTCGCAAAGAGCCGGACACGACTGAGCGACTGAACTGAACTGAACTAACAGGTGGGTATGTTATCTACTCTGCCTGTTGTAAATATCCCTGGGAATCGTTCATCACATCTACCTGAGGGCAAGTATCATAACTAGTAAATTGGGTAGGTAATTTCTCAGCTCTCTGCTTCACCTTGTCAAGAACCTCAAAGAAATTAATGTGTCATTTCTGCCATCGAGGAGCTTAAAGTCTAGTTCAGAAGAAAACAATCTTCTGTTCTGCACTGAGTCAAATGAGAAACAGTTCATTTCTGTGATTTTTATCAGGAAACCATCCTACTAGGCCTGTGCTCAGAAAGCAAGTGAAAGCAAAGTCTGGAGAAAACCGGGAGGATATTTCCATCACAGCAAAGAATTTCAAATTCAGTACTGGACTTTGGTGTTCTTAAGACCTCCCACCTCTGCTCAGCCTGCCCCTTTGCCCTCCTTTGTTCTTCCCCAGTCTTAGTTCTGCTCCTCTCTAGTGCAAAGCCACCAGGTACTGCTTTTCTGCTTTTCCTGCTGCTCACCTAAGCCTTCAGTGTTCCATCTTTCACTCCAAGCAACTTGTCAAAGTTTAGCTTTATGTTTCCTAAACAAAGATGATTCTCCTAAGAGAAACTCTGAAGCCACTTGTTAAGATAATACTACTTAAAAAAAAAAAAAAAAAAAAGACATAACAGCTGACAAGGGGAGGGTGGGGAGGAAAGCATCCTTGGTGAGAGAAAGGTTTGGAGATAGGTACAGGGTGGTAGGGAACAAGCTAAACAAGAAGAGAGTTTGTATAACAGAAGTTAAAAGGAAATAAGAGGCAAGCAAGCAAGATATGGCCAAAGGGCTTGGCAAAGGTAAAACTTGGCAAGAAAAAAATGGAAAATCATTGTAAGTTTTTAAACATATGAGTAACATGATGAAATTAGCACTTACTGAGTGTGGATATTGAGGCTAGATTCAGGGGACAGGTACACGTAAGACCAAGCAGTCAGATAGAAGGATGTTGTAACAACCCCGTGGAATATGGTAAGAACCTGGACTTCAGCAGGAGCTATGGGGATGGAGGGGAAAAAATGACTATAAAGATTTTCTAGAGAAAAAAGAAATTGATGTGACATAACTTTAGGGGATGGGAGGAAGAGAGGAGGATAAAATTTGAGCCTGGATGACTTGAAAAATGGTAGAAATTATCAAATATATTATCACCTTAAAAATAAATACAGAATTTATATCTTTCCTACTTTCATAAAAAGAATCCAGTCTTCTTATAGAAAAGGCACATACACATATACATAGGGAAATAAAATTAAGACAGAGTCTAAATTAATAGAAATAAAGGAAATTGAGGATGATGTCATCCTCTGCCTAAGTACTAAATTTAGCTCTGAACTTCCTTGCAGCTGAGGCAGGTGGCTTTGCAGCTGTAACTATCTATACTATTTTCTTCAGAGACCATTACTTGTCTGGCAGTAAATTCTGGGAAAATAATCACACTGATCTTTACTGAGTAATGCAATAGATACAGTATTAGTAGTGTTTTCTTAAAAAGACACACACACACAGCTCCTCGTATGGCCAAAGCATTGATCAGCAAAGGGGAGAAGATCTGTGGGTATGGTGTCAAGTCAGTTCTGTGAAGGCTTTTAAATGAAATGAGGCAGGTATGGATCAAGTAAGGTGATATGTGAGCCTGTTCAGGACTAGGGCATGGAGCTGGGCTAGAGTGCAGATGCAAGTCTTTCTTGTACTAGAGATACACAACCTGCATCCAGGAGCAAAAAGGAGACGCTAAGACTTGACTCAGGAGTGAAGGAACGAGAGGACAAGGTGAACAGTGAAGCTAGTTGGCCACAATTCTTCAAGAACCTCAGGCTACTTCTCCATCTTCTCTGGAATCTCATTAACAGAGAACAACTAGTCCATTACTTTCACAGGATCCTCACAAAGTTAACCAAAACCACCTTTCATGGTAACAGGAAATTGTCACAGATGCCTCCTTCCCGACCTGTCCCTTGGCATAGGGTGGGAAGTGAAGGAATGCTGAGGGGGCGAGCTTGGTGGGGACCCCTGGGGAAGTCACATGCTCCACCTGGAGTCTGCAGGAAAGGAGCATGGCCCATGTGAAATCTTAAGAAAAGGGTATTTGGACTTTCCTGGTGATGCAATAAGGGATATGAATCTGCCTGCCAACGCAGAGGATGTGGGTTCAATCCCTGGTGTGAGCAGATTTCATATGCCACCGAGCACTAAGCCTGTACCCACAGCTACTGAAGCCTGAATGCCTAGAGCCTGTTCTCTGCAACAAGAGAAGCCACCGCGATGGGGAGCCCACATACCACAAGGAAGAGCGGCCCCCAACTACTTCAACTTGAGAAAGCCAACACACAGCCAGAAGACCCAATGCAACCAAAAATAAATAAATAGAGAATTTAAAAAGAATAGGGTATTTAATAGTAACGACTTTCTCCCTTACAGTTGTTACCGTTAAAAATTTCAGAACATTTTCCTTCAACATTTTCAGAAAAACATAGTAAATCCTAGGCTGAACACAAAACACATGCTCCCTAATCACCCTGTCCTTAACACACTGTAATTGCTTGCTTTCTTGTCTGTTTTTCCCACTGAGTAATAAATAAGTTTCAGAGGACAAGACATTGTCATCTCACTCATCACTGCATTGCCGGCACCTATCACTGTGTTCAGTACATACTATGTTGAGTAATGTCGAATGAAAGCCTTCCCACATTTTTCTCCTTTAGCTATTTGGACTATTCCTGATCCTGACTCAATTTCTTCCTAAAGCAAAGGGACTGTCTCTCATTCTGACTCAAGAGGCCTGAAGCTGTGTATTGGTAGTCATAATTATTAATTGCATAGAATTTTGTCCTATTATTCTTGAGTAGAGTTGTTGTAACAATGAGGGTATATAGCAAATATTCTTTTCTCTTCAATCCCCTCTATTTCCTTCTCTGTAGCACTTCCCAAATTCACCAAAAAATCCCTACCACCTCTTTGCCTCAGTTGTAAAGAAAATTAATGGCAACATGGCATTTATTGGATGTTGACCATGTGACAGCCTTTGTTCTAAACACTTCATTTACAAAGAAGGAAAAAGAGACACAAAATAATTTTTAAAGTTGCACTCCCCCCTCAGTTCTGACAACCAAAAATGGGGGTGGGGGGGTGGGGATTGACCCAAGCTGAAAACCATTGAGATAGACAAAGGCTTAGAAATGGAGACAGAGTTGAATGTTCCAAGCCAGTGGTTCTTAAATGAATGGCCCTTAGACTTGCAGAACCAACATCACCCGGGAGCTTGTTAGAAATGCAATATTTCAGGCCCCTCTCCAGACACATGAATCAGAACCTGTACTTTAACACCATCTCCAGGTGATCCATGTGCATACTGAAAGGCACTGCTCTAGTCTATGCAAGAAAATGTAGGCACTTCTGAAAACCTTTAGGTATTAAGAAGTTCTAGATAGCTGAGAGAAGGGAAGACTGATGAAGGTCTGGATAAACAGTGAGGAGGAGAGCAACATGGTGTCAGGCAAAAATTGTCTAAGGCAGATGGTTAAAGACCTCCAAAAAAACATAATGTTCAATTTTTTATTCAATTGTTTGCTGTGCTGCGAAACAATCTCTGGTGGCTTAGACAGTAAAGAATCTGCCTACAGTGCAGGAGAGCAAGTTTCCATCTCTGGGTTAGGAAGATCCCCTGGAGAAGGGAATGGCAACCCACTCTAGTATTCGTGCTTGGAAAATTCCATGGACAGAGGAGCCTGGCAAGGTACAGTCCATGGGGTTGCAAAGAGTTGGACATGACTGAGCAACTGACATTTCCACCTCCTCTGTCCTCTGTGTCCCCAAAGCTGCAATACTGCTCTGCAATAGACAGGAGACCTGCGTCTGTATTGAAGAAAAGCCAGCTGCTCCATATCTTTGTTGATGTGGGGCAGATGGAAGAAACCAGTTGCAGAAGGCAAGACACAGGAGACAGAGCAAGAGTTCAGAAGAAGCAGAAGCTTCGAACAAGAGAAACACAGGCCCCCAAGTCTCCAGCAACGCGTAAAGGGGCAGGGTTGCCGGCTCCAGGCATCACGCTCGTACTCAGCTGTGTCCAACTCTTTGCGACCCCACAGACTGCGGCCCACCAGGCTCCTCTGTCCATGGGTTTTCCCAGGCAAGAATACTGGAGTGACATTGCCTACTTCAGGGGATCTTCCCTACCCAGGGATCCAACCCGTGTGCCCTGCATCTCCTGCACTGCAGGCAGTTTCTTTACCACTAAACCACTTGGGAAGGTGGTTTCATGCATGGAATGGGGATAATATCCATTTTCATGTAAACGGAAGAAAGCCCCAAAGAGTACAAAAGGGGACAGGCACCTGTAAATCTACATCCAACTCTCTATATGTCCTATGGCTTGTGTGTCAAACTTGGTCACTTCTTGTTTCTAAGGAGATGTGTATTTTCAGAAATGAATCTTTTTCTGAGATCCCCAGTCTCATTTAATCTGTATTTATAACTAAAATTTCCATAGAATGCAAATTCTAATGTGGATATTTTAGTAACAATCTTTCTGTTAACCTCAAAATAAACAAGGGAAGAAGCAGCAGAGCAAATGACTAACATATTTGTGTGACAGCCCATGCAATGAAATGGATGCTGCAAATGGATAATGAAATGATATTTGGCATATTAGCTCTCAATAGATCGAAAAAAAAATCTATTGGAGCAAACTTTAGCATGTCAATCAAAAATTTTAAAATATCAACTCAATTAAGACTAATTGTATTAATTAGTTTGAACAATACACACCAGCACACCAGGAGTCAACTGTTTCAAATAGTCGCAAGTTAAAATTTATGTTGAAGAAATGTTTGTTTTGAAACAATCTGCTTGATTTCCATTTTAGAAAACAGTTTGGTAGTCTCTTAAAAAGCTAAACATACACTTACCATATGATCCAGCTACCCTACTCCTAAGATAACTGAAAGACTATAGGCATACCAAGACTTATACATAAATGTTCATAGCAGCTTTATTTCTAAGAACACAAATTAGAAAAAACCAAAAGTCCATCAACTGGAGAATGATAACCAAATCATAGATCATCTGCCTAAAGGAATACAATTCAGCAATAAAAAAGAAAAGAACTATTTATACACAGTAACAACATGGACAAATTATTTATGCTAAGTGAAAGAACACAACCAGAAGTGCACATGTTGTATTATTCTACTGATATAAAACTCTAGAAAAAGCAAACTACTCTATGGTGACAGAAAGCAGACCTGTGGTTTTCTAGGGAGGGGGGCTGTGGGAAGGGGATTACGAAGGGGCACTGAGAAAATTTTCAGAGTGATGGCTATGTTCATTATCTTGGTTGTGCTAATGGTTTCACAAGAACACATGTATGTCAAAACTCATCAAAGTGTACACTGTAAATATATGCTAGTATATGTCAACTAACCCTCATTAGAGTGGTGAGAGGTGGACCATAAAGAGGGCTGAGTACCAAAGAATTGATGTTTTTGAATTGTGCTGGAGAAGACTCAAGAAACCCTTGGGACTGCAAGGAGGTCAGACCAGTCCATCCTAAAGGAAATCAACCGTGAATATTCATTGGAAGGACTGATGCTAAAGCTGAAGCTCCAATACTTTAGTCACCTGATGCGAAGAGCCAACTCAGAGGAAAGGACCCTGATGCTGGGAAAGACTGAAGGCAAAAGGAGAAGGGGGTGACAGAGGAGGAAATGGTTATACAGATATCACCAACTCAATATACGTGAATTTGAGCAAATTCTGGGAGATAGTGGAGGACAGAGGAGCCTGGCGTGCTGTAATCCATGGGGTCACCAAGAGTCTAACATGACTTAGTGACTGAACAACAGCAAAACTGTGAGAAAACATCATGCCCAAAACTGTTTTTAAATGATAATCAGCCATAAATTAATCACAAAAGGAAAGAGTGCTAAGCACATTTAACATTTTTCCAGCATCACAGGAGTCATTCCATTTCTTCTTCAGCAGCACTGGAGCTGGGTGTACCTCTCTGTGAACAGTCCAGTGCTCAGCAGGCAGGCTACTGCAGTTCTGGATGTTAAGCTGCTCTCATCGTGTCTCTCATATTAATTAAATCATGGTACTCATGTTGTGATTGTTATTTGGTCCACGTAAGAAGAAGTTGGCTAAAACTCAACATTCAGAAAACTAAGATCATGGCATCTGGTCCCATCACTTCATGGCAAATAGATGGGGTCACAGTGGAAACAGTGGCAGACTTTATTTTGGGGGGCTCCAAAATCACTGCAGATGGTGACTGCAGCCATGAAATTAAAAGGCACTTGTTCCTTGGAAGAAAAGCTATGACCAACCTAGACAGCATATTAAAAAGCAGAGAAATTCTTTTGCCAACAAAGGTCCATCTAGTCAAAGCTATGCTTTTTCCAGTAGTCATGTATGGATGTGAGAGGTGGACTATAAAGAAAGCTGATTGCTGAAGGACTGATGCTTTTGCACTGTGGTGTTGGAGAAGACTCTTGAGAGTCCCTTGGACTGCAAGGAGATCCAACCAGTCCATCCTGAAGGAGATCAGTCCTGGGTGTTCATTGGAAAGACTGATGCTGATGCTGAAACTCCAATACTTTGGCCACCTGATGCAAAGAGTTGACTCATTGGAAAAGACCCTGATGCTGGGAGGGATTGGGGGCAGGAGGAGAAGGGGAAGACAGAGGATGAAATGGCTGGATGGCATCACCAACTCGATGGACATGAGTTTGAGTAAACTCTGGGAGTTGGTGATGGACAGGGAGGCCTGGCGCACTGCAATTCATGGAGTCGCAAAGAGTCAGACACAACTGAGCGACTGAACTGAAGTGAAGCTTTTTACTCAAATAGTCTTTGGAACAGAGTTGAGCTCTATGGCTGTGAGAAAACCATGGATGTATCATTTTGTTTACATAAAGAGCTGGTTGAAGGCATGCTGCACTCACTGCAGGCTCATTTATCAAACGAGATAAATCTGTGAGAGCGCTTTGTCAATTATAAAACAGTAGAGAGCTGGAAACAGTTTCTGCTACTGTTTCTGCTGCTGTTGATTAATTAGGATGGTGACTGTGATTATTAATTCATTTGGTCAATACAATTAGCTAATTTATATAGAAGCCTTGAATTCCAAAGTGAACTGATGCATTAATCATAAAGTTCACATGAAACTGATAACTAAGTAAATGAGCTAAGTGCTCCATGGGCACACCCCCAAAATGAGTGTGATCAGCACTGCTTTTGTCTTCTCTAAAAGAGGTATTATATTTATACATATATACACAAGTGTGTGGAGAGGGCCGGGGTGAACTGCATATATATGGCAGCCCTGGGGATTATTAAGACTGTAAAAGAAATGAGAAAGATTAAGTACAAGCTAAGCATTTTGTCCGGAGAAGGCAATGGCACCCCACTCCAGTACTCTTGCCTGGAAAATCCCAAGGATGGAGGAGCCTGGTAGGCTGCAGTCCATGGGGTCGCTAAGAGTTGGATACGACTGAGCGACTTCCCTTTCACTTCACTTTCCTGCATCGGAGAAGGAAATGGCAACCCACTCCAGTGTTCTTGCCTGGAGAATCCCAGGGACGGGGGAGCCTGCTGGGCTGCCGTCTATAATGGGGGTCGCACAGAGTCGGACACGACTGCAGTGACTTAGCAGCAGCAGCACGCATTGTGTGTGTCAAATAATATTCTAGTCAATGAGTGCCGTAAACAGTTAACATGAGGGCAAATAAACATCTCAAATAGTAACTCCTTTTACTTCTCTGCATGTTAGAGAATATCGACTTGAAGCAAAGATAC
This sequence comes from Cervus elaphus, assembly GCF_910594005.1. NCBI lineage: Eukaryota > Metazoa > Chordata > Mammalia > Artiodactyla > Cervidae > Cervus > Cervus elaphus. The sequence continues at coordinate 63,883,438 of NC_057832.1, forward strand.
CTCACAATCTCCCATTTTACAAGTGTTTACAGCTTCTTTTACTGCCCCCTACATTTGACCTTCCCTGTTTCATTCCAACCTCCTTTCTTTAATTCCCTCTGGTCCTCTGGGCCCTTGTAGGACAAAGCACAAGTTCAGTTTTTCTGCCTCGTTCTCTTCCTAGGCTTTTTCTTTTTGGCAAGGATAATATATGTCAATCAGGGCCTTACACAACTCCTCCTTTCACATACATTTTTTTTTTTTTTCAGAGCAATGTCACAATGGTAAGTTTTGCTGAAATCTAGTTTTTTGTGCTCATTTTGAGCACATCATATACACAAAGATCTTCGCATGCTTCTTTGCACATTCCAAAGGGTTTGAAATGAAGACAGTTTCCTACTTCTCACCCGAAGCCTTCTTTGACTCAGGCCTCTCATTTCTGAGCCTGGAGGTGGTCTGGGATTATCACTCTTGGGCCTAATTTCCCTTCTCAATGCACCATATAATGGATTTTTAAACACACAACCTCAAGAGTGCTGATTTAATTAGTAGAAGCCCATAGACTCAAAGTTGGGAATCATGTAATATAATGATATAAATGTTGGTTTGCATTTTGAATAATGTGAATGTTGGTGTGGAGCAAAGAGTAAATGTCTGGGAGGTCTGCTAGCAATTGGCAAGAGCCACGACACCCCATGAGCCTCATAAAAACAAGATTCCTTTCCCATCAACTTTCTTGGATTAGCATTCTTTCTTTGGCCAACTATAGAAACTACCTTGTCTTCTGGGACCTGCAATAGAAGGAACTATAACCCAGGTCCCAGGGGACTGGCAGGAGGCTAAAGCCTGATTCTATTAAAATAGACCGAATGCCACCCAGCTGGAGAGACTGCAGGAGGCACCTCTTACTGGGGAACCCTCCCACCCATAGGAGAAAGTATCAAAACCCGTATTTTTAATGCAACGCACATGGATATGACTGCTGTTTGCTGTAAAACACAGACAAAAGATAAAACGTGTCAGTCTACGTCCACCATGAATACAGTCCACAAACCAATCCAAGTCTATCTGATTTTCCTTCAAAATATTTCATTAATTCCCATAACTTGTGTCCAGCCCAGGCCATCCTTGGTTTTTTCATGTGCAGATTGCATAGCTGACATTTCTTAAAGGCCTGAGATGGGGCAGGCACTTTACATGCACAACTATTAATTCTAAAAGTTACATTATAACTCAAGAGTAAAGCTTTTACAAATGAGGTGTGGAGGAGAGCTATTGTCTCTGTCTGCCTGGTACCCCTTTCCTTCCTCTTATAGTCCTTCGGGGCATCATTCCTACCCCACCCCACTCCCAACAACAGAGCATTGATTAACCCTCCTCCCAGGCATGTCTAGGTCAACCACAGAACTGTAATGATGGGCTGGGGATGAGCCAATGACAACGACACAACAACTAAGATAGCTTTGTGCTGGCAACTATTCCAAATAGTTTCAATATTCAATCCTCACAACAGCACTATGCCATAGGTCCTAGTATTTTCACCCTTTATCAGATAAGGAGACAGAAGCACAGACAGGTTAAGGAACTTGCCTATGGTCATAAGCTAGTTTTTTTTTCCTCAAAACTTAGAACTGTGGCTCTAGAAAGAGTCCTTTTTCTCTTGGTGAAGAAACCAGGAAGAGCTACAGTTACCAGTTACCACATCCCCTACTTCATAGTGAAATCTGCTCACAGCCCTTCCCCAGAGAGGAAGAGAGAATCCTAGTGGTTTTAAACCTCTAGTTTCATTTCTTGAGTTCCTGCAGTTGCCTTAGCTTGACTGTTCAGCTTTCCTTCAGCTTTGGGAGTTAATCCAGCTTACTGTACAATGCCTTTTGTCTTAACACAGATTGAAGAGAGATTCAATCACTTGCCAGCAAAAGATTACTGGTTAACACCAGGAAAAAGAGGCTTAGAGAGGCTAGATGGCAGAGTTGAGAACACAGCCAGGCTTTTCTGATTTGAAAGCCCCTGTGCAGTCCGCATGATCAATCCTCAGCTGGCCTGCCTGTCACAGCATCTCACCATGGCTGTTCCTTCCACTCACAACTGCACAGTAAGCCTTTCTTAAACAACGCTTTCATCACTTCAACTTCTCTAACGGTTTTCCCCCTTTCCTGATGTATCTAGTCCACACCTCTCTCCCTAGTTTCTGATGCCCTCCAAATCAGGCCTCACTTAAACGTGAATGTTCCCACCATCCCCCACACATCAAGAACCCAGCCTAGTAATTCACACTGCTATCATTTCTTTACTCAAGTCCTTTCAAATGACTAAAACTAAACCTACTCAAGACTCAGTTCAAGTCTTGCCCTTTTCCAGGAATCTTGACCATTCTAACAATTATTAATTTCTTTAACCGGGAGCACTGGACTATTTTGTCTGACAGAAAGTTAGTTTAACAAGGCAAGTGAGACCAGTATATCCATCTTCATAACATATATAATTTTATTTCATCTGTTAGCTAATACATGAAAGTATTAATAACTCAAAATGTAAAATAGGAGTTGTAAAAAAAGAAAAGAAACCAAATTATAGAACTGATTCCACTTTAAGTAATAGTGAAAATGATTTCCTTTAATACATTTATCTCTCAAGTAAATGACTCAAGTTTTATTTTCTGTTAAGTGTCAAACACCAGAATTCAGATAAAAGTCCAACTGAATGGAAAAGAACAAGGACTATGATTTTCTCCAAACACATATTTCTTAGTTGAGATGATTGCCTTTTTTGCAAGTTCAAAGCCCTTCTTCCTCTGTGTGAGGTGTTTGGCCCCCCACTGATGGTTTTCGGTGAAGCTGGACTGACATTCCTGACATGCCCAAGAACTCAGTCTTGACCACACTCAGGAATATTTCAGTCCAATTAAGTGGAAAATCACAAAGCTCACAGTCGCCAGGATGAGCTACTACTGTTTCTAAAAATGCTATTTATATCTTCCTTCTTCTGAACCTTAGAGTATATAACTTTCTGTTTAAGTAAAAACTGCTTGAGCCCTTGACTTGGAGCCACATATCATCAATCTTAAGATACTCCACTTTTACTAGATAATGTCCCTACAAGCCTTGTTTGGTTTGTACCACAACGTTCAGAAATGATTGTTAAAGGCAAATCAATAAAATATTTAGACAATATAGGAAATATTCTTATGCCTTCAGGATGAGAGGCTGACTTCTTTAATAGAACATACAAAGTGCTAATAATAAAAGAAAATTGACAAATACGACTGTTGAAATTAAAAATATATATTCATCAAAAGACACAGTTAAGACAAAAAAGGCAACCCACAGACTAGAAGGCAATATGGGTACACATATAATCACAGATTAATAAGAAACAGACAAGCAACCCATTTTTTAAAAATGAGCATGAGCCCTGAATCATCTCTGCAGATAAGAGGAAATCCCAGTAAACAACATACTTGTGAAAAGTGACACATTTCACTAGTAATTAAGGAAATGAGAGTTAAAATCCAATGAGATATAACTAATTACCTACCAAAATAGTTAAAATTTAAGACTCAAAATAACATGTTTATAGAACTAGAACTCACACACAGCTTTGGTAGAGGTATAAATTGTCACCACCATTTTAAGAAACTTTCTGGCATTATCAACAACAGTTGAAACTATTCACGCTATGACATAGAATTCCACTCCTAAATATATAACTCAACAGAAATACGGGCATGAAAATTCATGGAAGCATTATTCACAACAGCCAAAACCTGGTCAAAGGCCAAATGTCCATCAGCAGTACGATGGATAAATTATATTCTATAATAGAATTTCAAAAATACCATACGAAGCAAAAGAAATGGGGGAGGGAGTTGCAAGGCTGTATTTACATTAAGTTAAAAATCAAGCAAAACTAAAACATAAAGTTAAGGATAGTGTTTACCTTTAGAAGAGAGAATTCACTGAGATGTACAGTTATAATCTGCATTTTTCGAAGTATAGTGTTAAACATTTAAAAATATGTTAAGAATTATTGACAATGACAATTAGGAAATCATTTGATTTCTCAGGACATTTTCAATAGAGTAACTTGGCTAAAAGAAAGATTTTAAGTTTATATATATATAAGGTGAAAGTGAGAAAGAAGTGGAGGCAGTTGGTACGTAAATGCTGAAAAGATGGAAGCTACTGAGATAGGCTGGGACCTGGAACCCTTTTCTGGAGTGCCTGTACCTGGACAAAGGTCTCCTGGAGCAACAGAACAGAAGAAACTATAAGGAACTAAAAGTAACTACATGCATGTGCAGTTAGACACAAAAAGGCCAAAATCCACTACCTCTTGTGAGGTGCCGGGCACAAAAGCAGGGCACATGATGCTTACACATGGCACCACCAATGAGGTGGGCAAACCACCTGTCTCCCTTCCAGCTTGAGCCAACTGTCTATCCCTACCCTCAGCCCATTTAAGAACCCCCAGCCTGCCCTCCTCGGGGAGCCTGCAAGGATACCTGTCACTTGTTTTTAAGTACCTATAGCAATTGATGGTAAGGAGCAGCGGCTGTGCTTTGCTGGAGCAGCCGTGAAGAGATACCTCACATCCAAGGTAAGAGAAATCCAAGTAAGACGGTAGGTGTTGCGAGAGGGCATCACAGGGCAGACACACTAAAACCATAACCACAGAAAACTAGCCAATCTGATCACAGGACCACAGTCTTGTCTAACTCAATGAAGCTAAGCCATGCAGTGTGGGGCCACCCAAGACTGTTGGGTCATGGTGGAGAGGTCTGACAGAATGTGGTCCACTGGAGAAGGGAATGGCAAACCACTTCAGTATTCTTGCCTTGAGAACCCCACGAACAGCATTAAAAGGCAAAATGATAGGATACTGAAAGAGGAACTCCCCAGGTCGGTAGGTGCCCAATATGCTACTGGAGATCAGTGGAGAAATAACTCCAGAAAGAATGAAGGGATGGAGCCAAAGCAAGAACAATACCCAGTTGTGGATGGGACTGGTGATAGAAGCAAGGTCCAATGCTGTAAAGAGTAATATTGCATAGGAACCGGAATGTTAGGTTCATGAATCAAGGAAAATTGGAAGTGGTCAAACAGGATATGGCAAGAGTGAATGTTGACATTCTAGGAAACAGCGAACTAAAATGGACTGGAATGGGTGAACTTAACTCAGATGACCATTATATCTACTACTGTGGACAGGAATCCCTTAGAAGAAATGGAGTAGCCATCATAGTCAACAAAAGAGTCTGAAATGCAGTACCTGGATGCAATCTCAAAAATGACAGAATGATCTCTGTTCGTTTCCAAGGCAAACCATTCAATATCACGGTAATCCAAGTCTCTGCCCCAACCAGTAACGCTGAAGAAGCTGAAGTTGAACGGTTCTATGAAGACCTACAAGACCTTTTAGAACTAACACCCAAAAAACATGTCTTTTCATTATAGGGGGCTGGAATGCAAAAGTAGGAAGTAAAGAAACACCCAGAGTAATAGGCAAATTTGGCCTTGGAGTACAGAATGACGTGGGGCAAAGGCTAATAGAATTTTGCCAAGAGAAAGTACTGGTCATAGGAAACACCCTCTTCCAACAACACAAGAGAAGACTCTACACATGGACATCACCAGATGGTCAACACCAAAATCAGATTGATTATATTCTTTGCAGCCAAAGATGGAGAAGCTCTATACTGTCAGCAAAAACAAGACCGGGAGCTGATTATGGTTCAGATCATGAACTCCTTATTGCCAAATTCAGACTTAAACTGAAGAAAGTAGGGATAACCACTAGACCATTCAGGTATGACCTAAGTCAAATCCCTTATGACTATACAGTGGAAGTGAGAAATAGATTTAAGGGACTAGATCTGATAGACAGAGAGCCTGATGAACTATGGACAGAGGTTCATGACATTGTACAGGAGACAGGGATCAAGACCATACCCATGGAAAAGAAATGCAAAAACGCAAAATGGTTGTCTGAGGAGGCCTTACAAATAGCTGTGAAACAAAGAGAAGTGAAAAGCAAAGGAAAAAGGAAAGATATTCCCATTTGAATGCAGAGTTCCAAAGAATAGCCAGGAGAGATAAGAAAGCCTTCCTCAGCAATCAATGCAAAGAAATAGAGGAAAACAACAGAATGGAAAAGACTAGATATCTCTTCAAGAAAATTAGAGATACCAAGGGAAAATTTCATGCAAAAATGGGCTCAATAAAGGACAGAAATGGTATGGACCTAACAGAAGCAGAAGATATTAAGAAGAGGTGGCAAGAATACACAGAAGAACTGTACAAAAAAGATCTTCATGAAGCAGATAATCACAATGGTGTGATCACTCACCTAGAGCCAGACATCCTGGAATGTGAAGTCAAGTGGGCCAAGAAAGCATCACTATGAACAAAGCTAGTGGAGGTGATGGAATTCCAGTTGAGCTATTTCAAACCCTGAAAGATGATGCCGTGAAAGTGCTGCACTCAATATGCCAGCAAATTTGGAAAACTCAGTAGTGGCCACAGGACTGGAAAAGGTCAGTTTTCATTCCAATCCCTAAGAAAGGCAATCCCAAAGGATGCTCAAACTACCGCACAATTGCACTCATCTCACATGCTAGTAAAGTAATGCTCAAAATTCTCCAAGCCAAGCTTCAGCAATACATGAACGGAGAACTTCCAGATGTTCAAGCTGGTTCTAGAAAAGGCAGAGGAACCAGAGATCCAATTGCCAATATCCGCTGGATCATTGAAAAAGCAAGAGAGTTCCAGAAAAATATCTATTTCTAGTTTATTGACTACACCAAAGCCTTTGACTGTGTGGATCACAATAAACTGTGGGAAATTCTGAAGGAGATGGGAATACCAGACCACCTGACCCACCTCTTGAGAAACCTGTATGCAGGTCAGGAAGCAACAGTTAGAACTGGACATGGAACAACAGACTGGTTCCAAATAGGAAAAGGAGTACGTCAAGGCTATATATTGTTACCTTGCTTATTTAACTTATATGCAGAGTACATCATGAGATATGCTGGGCTGGAAGAAGCACATTCTGGAATCAAGATTGCCGGGAGAAATATCAATAACCTCAGATAAGCAAATGACACCACCCTTATGGCAGAAAGTGAAGAGGAACTATTTAAAAGCCTCTTGATGAAAGTGTAAAAGGAGAGTGAAAATGTTGACTTAAAGCTTAACATTCAGAAAACTAAGATCATGGCATCTGGTCCCATCACTTCATGGCAAATAGACAAGTAAACAGTGGAAATGTGTGTCAGACTTTATTTTTCCTGGCTCCGAAATCACTGCAGATGGTGACTGCAGCCATGAAATTAAAAGGCGCTTACTCCTTGGAAGGAAAGTTATGACCAACTTAGATAGCATATTAAAAAGCAGAGACATTCCTTTGCCAACAAAGTTTGTCTGGTCAAGGCTATAGTTTTTCCAGTGGTCATGTATGGATGTGAGAGTTGGACTGCGAAGAAAGCTGAGCACCAAAAAATTGATGCTTTGCAACTGTGGTGTTGGAGAAGACTCTTGAGAGTCCCTTGGACTGCAAGGAGATCCAACCAGTCCATCCTGAAGGAGATCAGTCCTGGGTGTTCATTGGAAGGACTGATGCTGAAGCTCTAACTCCAATACTTTGGCCACCTCATGTGAAGAGTGGACTTGTTGGAAAAGACCCTGATGCTGGGAGGGATTGAGGGCAGGAGGAGAAGGGGACGACAGAGGGTGAGATGGCTGGATGGCATCACTGACTCGATGGACATGAGTTTGGGTAAACTCTGGGAGTTGGTGATGGACAGGGAGGCCTGGCGTGCTGTGATTCATGGGGTCGCAAGGAGTCTGACCTGATTGAACGACTGAACTGAACTGAACTGAGCAATTGATACCCCTTATTGATTGTTATTGATTAGAGTCCAAGGACCTGAGTCGGTAATACATTCACTAATAAGTGATCCCAATGTAAACCGTGGTAACCATATCTGTTTATGTGCACATTAAATATGCTGATTATTCCATTGTTAATTTCACTTGAGTACAAATTTTCACAAAATTGTTCTGCTTCTTGTTGTTTAAATTAACCATAGTAACCATAAACTCAATAATGAACATCCATATTTCTATTCACTGAAATAAGAAACATTTTCAGTTTTGACATATAAATGGCTAATTTTGGAGGAAAAATCATTTTGACTTCAAATAATATATCTGGCTTAAAAATTTGGTTTTGAAAAAGACTATTGAAATAGAATATTGAGTTTTAATCAATGTACTTAAAGTTCATCTCACGTTGCAACAGCAGTCTATCTTCAGTATTCCTATTCTATTTTTCATATTCTGAGCGCGATGACTCAGCAATACCTATTGTAATTAAAAACATGATATAAATAGAGGAAATACACTCATTTATAAAAGTTAATGCAGAGGTAAACGGAACAAAACAAATTTTCATTAAAGAAAGTAATTAATAAGAACTTTGCTGTGTTCGTAAGTCTGGTTTCCTCACTAGAATTAGCTATTCAGGCTTCCATTTTGGAACTTGCTTACTTTCTTTTTATATAACACAAAAGCCATTATCATTTAATTAAAACTATTTATTAAATAGCTGACCTTTCACTTCAGAAGACTTTTGGTGCTAAATTTGATCCAAATTCTAAGTGAAAAGCACCCTCAGCTGAAGGCAGCAGTATGTTTGTGATTTTCAGAAAATCAGCGAGCTGGCTCAACCAATACTCTGTGCAAAAAGTTTCTCTGCCTGAGTCCACACATCTCAGGGAATGGTACCCTTTGGGAGTGATTACTGCAATACTAATAAAGCATCTGCCCGCAATGCGGGAGACCCGGATTCGATCCCCGGGTCAGGAAGATCCCCTGGATAAGGAAATGGCAACCCACTCCAGTACTCTTGCCTAGAAAATTCCATGGATGGAGGAGCCTGGTGGGCTACAGTCCATGGGGTCGCAAAGAGTCGGACATGACTAAGCGACTTCACTTTGACTTTTTTTTTTGAAGCCACAGACTGGACAGTGTTAAATTCCATGGTCACAAAGCTATTCAAGAAATATTTTGAAATACTGATTAAATTTTGAATTTCACAGAATCATAATTTATGAAGTTGTTCTCCAAATGAAAGTCAATATTAAATGCATTTTGAAAATTCACCAAAAATATAAGCCTAATACAAGAACAAACCTTTTTGATTGCTATAAGATTGTTAAGATTATGTCAGAGGGTATGATCATTTTCCTAGCTATTAATACACATTGCCAGGTTTCTTCCCGAAGCAAGAGTAATGGGTTCTTTTCTGTGTGCTAGATTCTGTTTTACTTGGATGTTTTTATGGAAGAGCATTTTACAGTATATTTATAATGTTAAGATGAGGCCATTGCCATAATGCATTAATGTATTCATCTCTCAAATACATGAAGTCAAATGATCTGCTTCATTTTTTATTGGTCTGCTGCTTGCAACAAACAACCACTAACTGACATACCACCCCACATGTAGAACACTTCACTTCCAGATAGTATACGTGCCTTTCTATCTGGACCTGAAGCCACAAAGAAATAAAGGTGAATTAAGGTAAGACCCAGATCGAGAAGGTTGAGCAAGTAAGTATTTGGCTATGGGATTCTACTTTTCTTGTTCTAGTTGCACATTTTTCCTGATACCCAGATAGGGGACTGGAAGAAACCTGTGCAGAGCAGCCATCTACAGTCTTGCATTTCTGCAAAGATTAATAGGGCCTAAGAAAGGTAGAGGCAGTATTTCATGCACTCCCTCTGCTCACAGGATTGTAGGTCAGCCCAGAATGCCTGTCCTGGTAATGTGTGGATGACCTTAGATCACACTCGCCTTCCTCTCTCAAGGAAAGCGCTGAGGGCTGCCACATACAAACAAGACAAGCTGTGAATCTCTCTCTAGTGTTACCAGAAGAAGACAGATGATGAGAAAGTCATGTTTCTACATGTTTCTGTTTTCTAATTCCATTAGATTCCAGATCAAATATCTAAAAACCTGTGCAGAGAATGGTTCCCAGCAGGCTCCTGAGGACAAATAAAGGCCACCAGTCTAAAAGTGAAGCAGTACTTTGTTTCTCAAAGAAAGTGAGATTAGTAGCTTGCCAGTCAATGCAGTGAAATGGAAATGGAATGGAAAAATACTTATTTTTAAAACAATAATGCAGAATTTAAATTTCCTCTTGCAAAAATCTTGATAAGGCATTGGAAATACCATCTTGAAAAGATAATGATCTAAAATGAACACAGCAAATTTTCCTGGTGTAGTAAATAGAATGTCATTGTTAACTTTCTTCCATGAAACAGCTGTATACGTGAAATGCATTTTAACAGTTCCAGACTGTACCATGTATGCCTACACCTTACCAAGTATACCTAACAATTTGCATACAGCATTCATTTCCAAAGAATAAGGGAAAAATAAACTAGTAGCTAAGCAGAAGACACAGCTGCTAAATTCAATGAACTGAATAGCTGGTGTGAATCTTTAAGTGTGTACAAAAGAGGCATTAAAAGATTCCTAACACACAAAGATACTCAGGATGTCAAATATTTATGTTTTTCTCCCTCACCGAAGCCCCAAAATTTTATGCAAATCTTCTGTTTGAATTTCAGGCAAAATTTCAAAAGCATTTTGTTTTTAAAAACCAATCACCAATCTGTTCCTCCAATGTGTAAGGGAAAAAACACAAAAACTTGTCTGAACTTTCATCTCTGTTATCAATAATCCCTGAATCCTCCAGGATATACTGAATTTGAAATTTTTCCACCCTATCCATCAAAACAGGTTGCAGATAATAATTTGTATTTACTTTTTTTCTCTCACCTGAGCATAAACCCTATGAGGGCAGAGATTATTTGTCATGATTGTACTCAAGGCCAGACACACAGCAGGCAGGCATGGTACGTCTCTTTAGTCAAAACACACAACTGTTCACATTGAGGAAAAAAATTACATGATTGAGGAGAAGCCTTTTTTTGTGGGCCTTAGGAAGCCTCTCTATGAACAAAGCTAGTGGAAGTGATGGAATTCCAGTTGAGCTATTTCAAATCCTAAAAGATGATGCTGTGAAAGTGCTGTACTCAATATGAAGGCGTCTTTGGGCCTAGGAAAAAAAAACAACGGTCTCAAAGGCCCTTGCTGAATCATCTAACTTCAGAGAAAACAAAACTGAACTTTAGGTCCCGCCCTGATGCTCCTGGCCGGTTGTATCTACCTGGGACTTATTTCCCCTGCCCAGAAACCTTCCACCCCCTACATCTGCCAGGGGCTTATCACCCCTTGTCCAGGGGACTTATCACCCCCTGCCCAAAACCTCCCACCCCCTGTTCAACCACAAATGCCATCTCAACTAAAGAATACCCAAAATGTCCCACCTGACTAACATTTCCCTTTTTGCTTCCACAAACCTCCCTTTAAATATGGAGCCTCCCTGATCCCTCTCGTGCTCAGCCTGGTCATTAGGCTGACTGCCACAACTCCTTGCCTGAATAAAGGTAACCTACCTCCGTTGAGGTCGTCTCTCCTCCTTTTCTGCCTCAGCCCGAACTATACCTTAGATTTTTGGTGCCGAAACCCAGGAGAGGGCGAGGCACTTGTCTCTCTCTCTTACTCTCCCTCCCTCTCCTTGTTTTCCCTTTTCCCAGAGTCTGGGAGCACCAATGCCTGCCCCCTGCCGAGCTCCCTTTCTGCCAGGGCTCATAAATTCTCCTCGGGCCGCCTAATGCCTTCATGAGCGGTGCAAGCCTTGTCCTAAGTTTTTATTGGTGCTTTGCCTACCCCCAGGCCTCTGGCTCTATCCCCTTTCTCTCTCTCTCTCTCTGACGACCTCCGGAACAGGCAACTCTTGCCACTTGACTGCTCTACATGCAACACTCCACTCAAGCCGGCCCCTAGATTAAGGTACGATCTGGACAGTGTTCTAGAGGCGCCCTAGACCTCAGTCCTCTCCGGGTCCCAGGGACCCCCCAGCCTAAGGCCACCATGTAGGCAATGGTGGGGGATGCTCCACCGCGACACAGAGCTCTCTTCTCATAACTCCTATTGTGACTAAGGGTGACGACTCGAACTCCCAATAGGAGCCTCTGCTTGCCTTTCACTTATGGGGTCTGGCCAATCTGTCCCAAAAGAATCCCCTCTGGCCTGTGTTCTCAAAAATCTCAAACCGCTCTTACTGAACTCAAAGCTAACCGCTTAAAACAACCCTGTATACAGATCTGGCATCAATACCAATTAGACAATCAAGACCGCTAGCCTGAATACAGCACATTTGACTTCAGCATTCTTTAAAATCTCACTGACTTCCTTAAATGGAATGGCAAGTGGTCGGAGTTTCCATATGCCCAAGCCTTTTGGACCCTTCAGAGCAGGCCCTCCCTACGCCAGGCCTTCTCCACCCAGGAGGTCCTTCTATGCACCTTGCCTCCCAAGCAAAAGGGCTCTTCTTCAACTAACCACCAATAGCTACCATCCACGTCCCCGGAGTTCAACCCCATGGAGGAGCCCCCTCCCTACCCACCATCTCGCCAACCCTCTCCATCCCCCTCATCCAACTCACCTACTGACTCTGAAACCTCTCCTGACTCTCCCTCAACCCCGCTAACCCATCTCCCCGACTCCCCCTCCCCCTTCCCTCCCCATCTGCCACATGGGCACTACCCAACACATGTTTCCCCTGAGAGAGGTGGCAGGACCAGAGGGCTCCACCTGAGTCCATGTGCCATTTTCATTGTCAGACATGAGCCAGATAGAAGAAAAATTAGGATCATCTTCTGAAAATCCTACCAGATACAGAAAAGAATTCCTGAGACTCTCCCAGGCCTATAACCTCACATGGAGTGACGTATATTATATCCTAAATGCCACTCTCACCCCAGATGAAAAAGACTGTATCTGGCAAGCAGCAAAAGCCATGCTGATCACTTACATAACCCAGACTATGACAGCCCAGTTGCTGATGAGGCGGTGCCTCAGTTAGATCCCCACTGGACTTACCAGCCCGGTGACCCAGGTATCAGGAGACTCAATCATATGATTACCTGCTTTCTAGAAGGAATACAGAAAAAATACTCATATCCATGTCAATTATGATAAAGTCAGGGAAACCACCCAAGGGGCAGACAAAAACCCAGCCTTATTCTTGGCAAGCCTCACAGAGGCAGTCCAGAAGTATACCAACCTAGATATCACCACTCCTGCTGGTTACTCTACCTTCATGTTCAATTCATCAGCCAGTCTATCCCTGACATTAGACAAGAGCTTCAACTAGAGAAGGGCCCTGAGACTCCCCCAAAGAGACCTTCTGGAAATAGCCTTCAAGGTGTTCAATAATAGAGAGGAGGAGGCTAAGAGAGAAAAAGACTGTGAGAGAAAAGCTAAATATGCCTTTTTGGTGGCAGCAATTAAGAGAAGAGATCAGCCAGGCCCAAGTCATCCCAGACCGGGACTTAAGACCACCCCCCAACCCCGCCCCGAACCCTGCTTCTGATGCAGCCAGTCAGGACACTGGGAAAAGGATGCCCGAACCCATGGCCCCCCACAAAAGCATGCCCAACCTGTGGTCAGTGGGGACACTGGAAGATGGACTGTTCCCAGGGACACCCTGGCACCGCTGGGGAGGTCCCCATCTCCCAGACCTGGAGAGTGGAATATCCACAGGGATGCCCTGGCGCCCCTGGGGAGATCCCCACTTCTCCCCAGAACCCCAGCCCAATCCTATGAGAGTTGTTCCAATGGTGGGACCTGGGTTCCAGCCCCCCATCCCATGTACCAGACACGAGCTTGGAACTTAGGGTAGACGGGGTAGTGGCCAGGAAAAAGACCTCCTCTAAAGTAGACACTGGGGCCACTTTCTCTCTCTTAACTTCCTACTCTGGCCCAACTCAAGACTCACAACTCACAATCAAGGGAGTCTCTGGAGTTCCCCTAAGGCCAAAAATCAGCCCTCCATTACTCTGTCAATTTGGAAAACTGACCCTCATACACTCATTCCTCATAATGCCTCAGTGCCCGATGGCATTCCTAGGGAGAGATTTGGTATCCAAATTGGGAGTCTTTATTACCATACCCCTCCTCGATACAGTCTCTATATTCTGCATGCAGATAACACCTGGACTATCCCTATCCCTCACCCCTGACCTTCCCTTGGATCCACCCACCTTAGACCCCCAAGTCTGGGACACTGACCACACATCGATAGCCAAACATTATCCCCTCGACTATAATCACCCAACAACAGTACTCTCTTACCCTGGAGGCCCACAAGGGACTTAAGCCTATCATAGACCGTCTTCTTCAAGCCTCTATCTTAATTCCTACCCATTCACCACACAACACCCCTATTCTGGCAGTGAGGAAGGGACCAAACTCTTGGAGACTGGTCCAGGATCTGCAAAAAATCAATGAGGCCGTCACAACAACATTCCCAGTAGTCCCTAACCCTTACACCCTCCTGTCCACCATACCTCCAACTGCAACCCACTTCACGGTATTAGATCTCAAAGATGCCTTTTTCACCATCCCCCTCCATCCCCTCTACCAACCCCTTTTCACCTTCAATTGGCAAGACCCTGAGACTCATGTTTCCCAAAAACTAACATGGACAGTTCTTCTCCAGGGTTTCAGAGACAGCCCCCACTTTTTTGGACAGGCTTTACAAAAGGACCTACAGACACTTGACCTAGCCTTGAGTTCCAGAAAAGATCTATTTCTGCTTTATTGACTATGCCAAAGCCTTTGATTGTGTGGATCACAACAAACTGTGGAAAATTCTGAAAGAGACGGAAATACCAGACCACCTGACCTACCTCTTGAGAAATCTGTATGCAGGTCAAGAAGCAACAGTTAGAACTGGACATGGAACAACAGACTGGTTCCAAATAGGAAAAGGAGTATGTTAGGGCTGTATATTGTCACTGTGCTTATTTAACTTATATGCAGAACACATCATGAGAAACACTGGGCTGGATGAAGCACAAGCTGGAATCAAGATTGCCGGGAGAAATATCAATAACCTCAGATATGCAGATGACAACACCCTTGTGGCAGAAATCAAAGAAGAACTAAAGAGCCTCTTGATGAAAGTGAAAGAGGAGAGTGAAAAATTTGGCTTAGAACTCAACATTCAGAAAACAAAGATCATGGCATCTGGTCCCACTTCATGGCATATAGATGGGGAAACAGTGAAAACAGTGAGACACTTTATTTTTGGGGTCTCCAAAATCACTGCAGATGGTAACTGCAGTCATAAAATTCAAAAGACACTTACTCCTTGGAAGAAAAGTTATGACTGACCTAGACAGCATATTAAAAAGCAGAGACATTACTTTGCCAGCAAAGGTCCATCTAGTCAAAGCTATGGTTTTTCCAGTAGTCATGTATGGATATGAGAGTTGGACTATAAAGAAAACTGAGTGCCAAAGAATTGATGCTTTTGCACTGGGGTGTTGGAGAAGACTCTTGAGAGTCCCTTGGACTGCAAGGAGATCCAACCAGTCCATTCTAAAGAAGATCAGTCCTGGGTGTTCATTGGAAGGACTGATATTGAAGCTGAAACTCCAATACTTTGGCCACCTGATGCAAAGAGCTGGCTCATTTGAAAAGATCCTGATGCTGGGAAAGATTGAAGGTGGGAGGAGAAGGTGACGACAGAGGATGAGATGGTTGGATAGCATCACCGACTCAATGGATGTGAGTTTGAGTAAACTCCGGGAGTTGGTGATAGACAGGGAGGCCTGGCATGTTGCAGTCCATGGGATCACAGAATTGGACATGACTAAGCAACTGAACTGATATTTTGTGGAGAGGAACTGTACATAAGTATTTAACATTTAGCATACAGGGTTCATTTGAATCAGGCCAAGTACCTAAACTGGTATTCACCCCTTGTAATTCTCAGTACTTGGCTAAGATTTGAGGGGGTCCAGAAGCAGCCTTTGGTGAGAAGCTGGGTGGGCAGGAGAGACCATGGATTGTAAAGAGCATTGTTCACTGGGATGAGAAGCTGTGGGTTGTAATAGACACCTCCCTACCCTGATGCTTTTAGTCTAGTAGGTCCACATCACTCACTGAATATAGCTTCTAGAGACTTAAAGGATACCTGACACATCCTCTCACATTCAATATACCTCTGAAACTATCATGTCAGACCCATTCATTCTTCAAAAATAGTCTGGTACTGGGCAGAGAGTGGAGTAAAAAACAAGATTCTCACTTTTGGAGAGCTTTGGTGCAGAATTGAAGAAGCCTATCCCCAAACCTGATGAAAAAACAAGCAAACAAATAAATAGCAAATAACAATCAGTACTGATGATTGGAAAGAGTCCTGCCTCTTGGGAAAACAGTAACAGTGGGCTGAAGAAGTAAGACAAAATTCTGAAGAAAAAAAATATATTAATGCTACTTTGAGGGACAAGACTGGGTACATGCAATCTGTGATAAAAATAAAGTATGCCCCAGGGGGAATTCTTCTTCCATACAGTCAGTGGACAGAGACTTGATCTGGGCTGAAAGAATCACACAGATCCTGTTCTTTACAAATTTCTACCAGGAGAAGAAAAGCAAAGATGGTATAAGAAAAAACATTTTAA
Source organism: Cervus elaphus (assembly GCF_910594005.1). Classification (NCBI taxonomy): domain Eukaryota; kingdom Metazoa; phylum Chordata; class Mammalia; order Artiodactyla; family Cervidae; genus Cervus; species Cervus elaphus. Next base: position 63,900,029 of record NC_057832.1, read on the forward strand.
GGATAATGTTCTTGATAACACACACAAGCTTGACCAGATGGAGAGGAGAAGAGTGAAAGGAAGGCAAAGCCTGAAGCAATTGGAAGCTTGTGCATCAGATCAGAATGAGAGCCCTTCGGGGAAGACATGGAACTCAAGTCATCGTTGGGGGGGGGGGGGGGCTGCACTGTGTGGATGTAGAACATAATTTCAGGATAAAAGGACACAGCAGACCTGATTCAGCTATTCAGGACCGAGTCCCCTTCCTTCCCCAGGCTCTCAGACTTTGGTGTTGATGCATGTTTATACCAACAGACCCCCCAAAATTAAGCTGATTTCATGATAACAATGAATTTTTTAAAAGTAACTAAAATTCTTCTCATCTATTACTGCATTTACTTGTCATAAAAAACCATTTTAGGACTGTTGAAGTCTGTAAAATCTAAAAAATGTTTCTTAGTCAGGCATATTTTACAAACCTATTAAAGAAAAAAATGATATCTCAACTGCATTCATGTGAATTGCTAATGCTTCGTTAATGATGCTCAAATGCAATGATCACTGGGTGAACAACACTGTGGGAAATTTTTAATCTCAACCATCATTATTGTTTTAAGTCATTTGTTTGCTTATGGTGACTAACTGTATACTTATTATTATATAAAAGTCTATTTCTGTGGTGCAAAAAACTGTTTTCCAATTATAAGCAATCTAATAAATGAATCTAAATAGCTTGATAATAAAGTGAGCAACCAGTGATTCATTCTTTATGCAACTCATTGCTCCACTATAGTAATAAACATCACTGTTCAGAAATACTTGTAGAAGAAGTTTTTTAGACCCATGATTATTAACTTTTTCAGAAAACAGCAGGTTGACTCTACTTATAACTCAATAAAACCAAAATAAGCTGCTTTATTTACTTAATTGGAGCAAAGATCCCAGAAGTCAGGGTTTAGGAATACATGGTTAAAATAACTCTCCATTCCACTGCATTGTCAGAGGGTATTCATTTAATTCTGTTACTTTTGAGCACATGAAACCTGTACAAGAGAACACTGTCCCTTGTTTTTCCACATTTTCTCTTCTGGAGATTAGAAAAACTGTTGCTGGCTTGCCATAGCCCTCAATTATTAAGTCTTTAAGCTAAGGTCAGAGCTAATGCTCCAAGTACTCATTAATTAAAACTGGAATGCTTCATGTTTGCGTAGCTTCTTATTCAGTATACTATTATCGTGAGTGTGTATGGATGTATGTGTGTGTAAATAGAGTATTTTTTAAAAAGACTCATCTGATAATTAGAGGGTTTCTTAGACTCTGAAGATAAGTTTCAAGTACTGTGAAGTCATAGAAGAGGTCAACATTTGCATATTAATGTGGAAAGATGTACTGTTAAGAAAGCAAATTGCAGAATAATATTATGGTATCTTCTATTTGAGTATCATTAAAGACTATGACTTCTCTAGGAAAAAACTACCTGCTTATACTTCCAGGAAGGATATCCTGGAAACTGCTACTGACAAGAGAGCTGGAAATCAGGAATAGAAAGAAGATTCACCTCTAATTGTACATCCCAGACTCCCAATCTCTGCTTCTTCCTGCCCCTCAGTCTGCCCTGTCAGTTTCCTTGACTTGTTCCTCCTATAGTACTCACATCCGAAATGCTGGCAACCCTCAGAACCTATCCTACACACCCTTCTCTTCTCCATTCTCCAATAATGACCTCATTTAGGGTGATGGCTTTCAATATCCTCAAAAACTGATGAATCTCCAGTCAAAATTCCTATGCCATACATCTTTCTGGAAATCTTGAACCATACAGCACATTGGTCCCTTAATATAAGCACATAGTTGATGAATGCCATCTCAAATTTAATTTGAAAAAAAAAATTTGTTTTTATCTCTGAATCTTTTTCAGTTAAATAAATTAAAACATTATTCCTCCAGGTGATTAAGTCACAATCCAGGAATTATCCTTCATTCCTCTTTTTCCTTTACACTGAATGTTCAGTTTGTCAAGGAGTCTTCTAGCGTTCCCTCCGAAACATCCCTTACCCATTAATTTCCTTCTATCTCTTTGACTACAGTCCACATATAAGCAACCATCACATCCCACATGAACTTCTTATAGGACTGCTCCCTGCTTCTTTTCTAGTTTCCCTATAATCCATTTCCCCCATGGTAGCCAGAATGATCCAAGTTGTTTTCTTTTTCTCCTTCTCTACCTAATATATGCCAATGGCTTCCCATTGCTCCTAGAACAAGTTACCCTGGCTAGGAAGATCTCCTATTTGGGCTTTGCCTGCCTCTGTGACGTCATCTCGGGTTGCTCCACCTCTTTTCCACTGAGTTCCATTAAACGGCTTTCTTTTGGTTCCTCAGCTAGACCCAATGTGCACCCACTTTTGCACTTTTTCACTAACTGTTCCTTCTGTCCAAATCTTCTCCCCCTTAATTCTCAAATGGCTTATTTTTTCCTGTAACGGAGACTGATACTCAGAAGTGGAGTGCTGCCATTATAAAAGCCTAAAATATGGTACTGGCTTAGCAGTGTCATAGCAGGAAGAATGGACACAGACACTGCAAGCGAAAAAATCTGGTGATTCTTGTTCTGCTGCTGCAAAACTTTCGGTTACAGGATCTCCCAGGATAGGGCCTCCCAGGTGACTCAGGGGTAAAGAATCCACCTGCCAATGCAAGAGGCACAGGGGATGCAGGAGACCCAGGTTTGATCCCTGGGTTAGGAAGATCCCCTAGAGAAGGAAATGGCAACCCACTCCAGTATTCTTGCCTGGAAAATCCCATGGATGGAGGAGCCTGGCGGGCTACAGTTAATGGAGTCCCAAAGAGTCAGACATGACTGAGTGACTGAGCGTGTACATGTGCATGCGCGCACACACACACACACATACAATCTCCTGCGATAATTTGGAAGGCAAATCATATGTCTATATGTCTACTTTCTAGGAGAAGAGGTTAAACAAAGCCAGAATATCACCATGTAGCTGCAGCTCCTTGCACCTTTTGACAAGTTATTACAAGAGAGAAATGATATCAGGCAAGAACTATCCAGTTTGTAAGAGGTCTGGAGCTTGACAAGGTTGGAAAAACTTAACTTACATATGCACTCTCAAATATCAGGAGCTAAGACTGTTTTTGCTCATATTCTTTTTCAAAAACCTTACATAAATCCAAACAGAGGAATAAAGCAGTGATTCTCAACTGGGGACATTTTGCTTCCCCAGGTAACACTTAGCAATGTCTAGTGACATTTTGGCTATGACAACTGAGACAGAGTGATACTGGCATCTCCTAGATAGAGGCCAGGGATGCTGCTAAACATCTTTGAAAGCACTGGATAGCCCTACACAATAAAGACTTTACTAAGGCTTCCATAAGCATCCTGGAAGAAAACACAGGAAACAAGTTCTTTGACATTGGTTTTGGCAATGATTTTATAAACACAATACCTAAAACACAAGTGACAAAGCTAAAATAAATAATAGCACCACATCAAATTAAAAAGTTTCTGCACAGCAAAAAAAAAAAAAAAAACCAACAAAATGAGGTTATCTCAGAGTGGGATAAAATATTTGCAAACCACATATCTGATAAGGGCTTACTATCCAAAATATATAAAGAACTCACATAACCCAACAGCAGAAAAACAACAAAACAATCAGAAAAAAAAAAAAAAACAATTTAATTTGAAAAATGAGCAAAGGATCTGAATAGACATTTTTCCAAAGAAGACATTTAAATAACTAACAGGTCTATGAAAAGGTACTCAATATCACTAATCTTCAGGGAAATGTGAATCAAAACTACAATGAGGTATCACCTCACACCTGTCAGAATGGCTATTATCAAAAAAATAAGAAGTGACAAGTGTCGATGAGGATGTGGAAAAAAGAAAAACTTGTGCCCTGCTGGTGGGAATGCAGATTGGCACAGCCAGAATGGAAAACAGTATGGAGGGTCCTCATTAATTAAAAACAGAACTACTGTATGATTCAGCAATCTTGCATCTGGGTATTTATCTGAAGGAAACAGATCACTAACTCAAAAAGGTAACCACACCCCCTTGTTCACTGCAGCATTATTTACGAGCGGTAAAGAACCCACCTGCCAAGGCAGGAGACATGAGAGATGCGGATTCGATCCCTGGGTCAGAAAGATCCCCTGGAGGAAGGCACAGCAATTCACTCTAGGATTCTTGCTGGGAGAATCCCATGGACAGAGGAGCCTGGCAGGCTACAGTCCTAGTGTCACGAAGAGCAGACACAACTGAAGCAACTCAGCACACACACAAGACATGGAAATAATCTAAGTGTTCATTGATGGATGAATGGATAAATAAAATGGTATATACACACATTATGTAATGGAATATTATTCAGCCATAAAGAAGAAAATTTTGCCATTTGCAGCAACATAAATGAAACTTGGAAGTTTTTTATGCTAAGTGGAGTAAACCAGACAGAAAAAGATAAATACTATATGATACTATGTGATCTCACATAAATATGAAACCTACTTAAACAAAAGGACTAAATCTTATAATTTTTTTTTCAGTTGAACTCTAAGTATTCTGCAAGATTACTTCAGGTTCATCACAAGAGTGCCTCTCCCATAACACCAAAAGGTAGCTTCAGATTCTGCAAAGCAGGCTTGGGGTAAAAGTAAAAGGACTATTTGCAACTTATCTCATGCTTTATTAATGGATAGATGCAAGAAATATGACAGTGAAATAACAAGTGTAAAAATAAACATTTCTTTCATGCATTTCTTTCCAAGACACTTAAAAGTGTAAAGATTTAAGTATCTTCTTTTACAGGGAATTAACGTATAAAAAGGGTATGTTAGTATATTCTACTTTGAGAGTTGATGTAATATACCTTTACATCACTTCTGTATACAGGGCCTTATTTTGTTTTATAATGTGGCTTGGGCAGTACTATCATGATGCAATAATTTTTAAATTTCTCCCACCAAATTATAATCACTAATACAGTGCTTTCCACATCACATTTCTCATTTGAGTTAAAACATTAGACAATAGAAGGAATATGTATTCATTTCAAATTTGTGAGGTCAGAAGCTTTTGAAAATTATGTTTACCTTTTCACTATCTTTACACTCAAATTAATAATTTTCATCTCCAATAGACTCAGTGATAGCCCCTCTTAATATTAAGGTACAAATGTGAGAAGGATTTAGCTGGAGGCCATAGTTTAAATCATAAATGGCTCTTTCAGTTTCTTTGCATGAATTCCACAGAAGAGCTCTAACACAATACACTTCCTAGAAAACATAAAACTCATTTTTTTTTAAATGTGGTTAATCTTTAGGTTTAAAAGAAATCCAGAATCAAAACAAGTAAAAAAGACACAAGTCAGGCTAAAGTCGCATAGTTTTAAGAGCCCCAGCTCAGGAGCTCAGAGATCTGGATTTTTGTTCCCTGACCATTAACTGACAGGGTGGTACTAACCATGCAGCCAAGCACTGGAAACTCAGGAGCACCATTCATGTGGCCCAAACTTGACCATGTAAACCGTGCCCCTTAGTTTTCTCACCTGCAAAGTAAGACAACTGCAACAGATATCTTTTGGGCTTCTCAAGTTATAGACTTGCAACAATCTTCTTCATGCATTTTCATTAATTACATATGTTAGCTCTGCCCATCTTTACAGAAAACTGCATATACCATTTGGCAATAAATTATTCATAATGTCAACACAACATTTCATCAATCTATTCCACAGAAAGTGAAGCTTGTAAAGGCACATTTTATGAAGACAGTATATGGTAGTAAATAAGTTATAGTCTACTGTTATTGATATAATAGTTTTTAACTTAAGGATTCCTATATTTCATTCTTCTATCCCAAGGTGCACAATTTTTACTAACTTAAAAACTAGTCAAGGAAATATATAGTGGTACATACAGAAAAATGAAAGTGAAAGTGAAAGTCAGTCATGTCCAAGTCTTCGTGACCCCATGGACTATACAGTCCATGGAATTCTCCAGGCCAGAATACTGGAGTGGGTAGCCTTTGCTTTCTCCAGTGGATCTTCCCAACCTAGGGATTGAACCCAGATCTCCTGTATTGTTCACTGGGGCAGAAGCTTTACCAGCTGAGCTACAAGGGAAGCCATACATAAAAATAGGGAGAGGTAATTACAATATCTAAATAATAGCAAGCAGAGAAGATAAAGGGAAGAATTTTTGGAATAGCTAATGACTATTATTAGTCATTTATTTACACTAAAATTTATCAGGTTAAGAATGTTCAAAGAAACAGCTTTATTAGCATCTTTTATTGCTTCTCTTATATCCTAAGTCACTGTAGAGAAGGTGGAAAGTAAGTGTATTTTTTCATAGTCTCTCTCTTCACATTTTATTGCCATGGATAAACTGGAAATTAAATGCTTTTCATATTCTGATAAATATTCATTTATATGATGTTTATAGGTGGTTTCAATTTACTGAAAAGGTACTACAGGACATGCTGAAATTCTTACAGATTTATAAAGAAAGAGATTTTTTAAAATAAAAATGAGACAGTGAAATCTAAATGCTATTGAAGGACCTACTACCCTCACATCAGATCAGGAGGGTTGGCTTTGGACATGGCTTGAATTGGAAGTGAAGAAAAGCAGATATAAAAGAGTTAGAGAAGAAAATAGAAGATTAATCTGAAAATAAAACTGGTTTTAATAATTCTTTACTTCTTTGAATAGAAGCCTATTAAAATACTTCAGAAAGATCTGACAAATCTTGACAAGATGAAATGTAATTGTTTCCCACTTAAAACTTAATATTTTAACTATTTTTATAGACTGGGGATGAAAGTAGAGTTTACTAGGGGCTTCTGCCTCCAATGTAATGCCTTAGTTATCTATTGCTGATTAAAAAATTACAATACAAAGACACTGGCCAAGGCTGGGTTCTCACCTGGTGATACAACTGGGGAAGGATCCATCACTCATGTGGTTGTTGGAAGTATTCACTTCCGTGCAAGTTATAGGATCTATGGAAGATGACTTGTTTAAAAACCAGAGGTGGAGAGAGAAAAAGTCAGCTAGCCAGACAGATTCTAACATAACATAACAATCATTAGGCTGACATTCCTACACATTTGCTACAATCTATTTGTTAGAACCAAGTAAGTCACAGGTCCAGGAAAAGGAGGTAATTACACCAGGAAACTGAGGTCATGGGGGCTACCTTAGAGTTTTTTTGCCACAGTCCATCCTCTGGAATCAATAATTCACATCTCTTTCCTTAAAAAACTAGGAACAAAACCATCTTATGACCCAGCAATACCACTTCTAGGCAGATACCTTGAGAAAACCAAAACTGAAAAGACACATGTACCCCAGTGTTCATTGCAGCACTATTTACAATAGCTAGGACATGGAAGCAATTTAGATGTCCATCAACAGATGAATGGATAAAGAAGCTGTGGTACATATATATATACAATGAAATACTACTCAGCCATAAAAAGGAATGCATTTGAGTCAGTTATAATGAGGTGGATGAACCTAGAGCCTATTATACAGAGTGAAGTAAGTCAGAAAGAGAAAGACAAATATTGTATCTTAACACATATATATGGAATCTAGAAAGATGGTACTGATGAACCTATTTGCAGGGCAGCAGTGGAGACACAGACACAGAGAACAGACTTATGGACAAGGGCAGAGGGGAGGAAAGAGAGGGTAAGATGAATGGAAAGAGCAGCATGGGAGCATATACACTAACATATATAGCATAGACAAATGGAAATTTGCTGTGTGAACTCAAACTGGGGCTCTGTAACAACCTAGAGGGGTAGAAAAGGGTGAGAATTGGGAGGGAGGTTCAAGAGGGAGGGGAGTTATGTATACTATGGCTAATTCATGTATGGCAGAAATCAAACCAATATTGTAGTTCAATTAAAAAATAAATTTTAAAAATTCATATCTTTTCCACATGCAAAATGCATTTATCTTTCTCAAGAGTCTCACTGCATTATAGCATCTGCTCAAAGTCTAAAATCTCATCATCTATATTAGGAATTAGGTCCAGGTGCAGATTAGGCTCTTGGGTGTAATCTGTTAAGTATAGCTCCTAAGAAACAATTACTCTCCATACTCAGACCTGATCCTTTGTATATTCTATCAATATTTATTCTAACTGGAATATTTGGTCCATTTCCAGCCAGCAGTACATGCAAGTGTTGGTTAAGTTCCTTAATATTCAGGCATGGAAGTGACCTGTCAAAGTTGTCTGTCAAAATACTGGATTTTACTCTACCTACATAGGTTCTTTCTACCTCAAGTTCTTACCAGAAGAAATAGTTGGGTCCCACTTATTAGAAGAGAGTATCCATGGGAAACTATAGGAAAGATATTGGGTCAGCCAAAACCTTCATCCAAGTTTTTCTGTAAGATGTTACGGAAAAATCCAAACCAAATTTTTGGCCAGCCCAGTAATGCAGGATCTATGGACCTCTAACTATATTTGACTTTATTCTTGACTCAATCCATCTCTTTGGTTCCTGACCTCAAGTGCAGCACCCACCACGTCCCCAGGTGGGTTTCCTCATCCAGTCAATCCTAAAGGAAATCAACCCTGAATATTCATTGAAAGGGTTGTTGCTAAACAGGCTGAAGCTTCAATACTTTAGCCACCTGATGCAAAGAGCCGACTCACTGGAAAAGACCTGGATGCCGGGAAAGATTGAAGGCAAAAAGAGAAGGGAGTGGCAGAGGCTCGGATGGTTAGATAGCATCACCGACTCAATGGACATGAATTTGAGCAAACTCCAGGAGATAGTAGAGGACAGAGGGGCCTGGCGTGCTACAGTTCATGGGGTCGCCAAGAGTCAGACACAACTTAATGACTGAATAATAACAACAACAACATCTTTAGAATCCTTGTCAGAGATCTGCTTCCAGCTCTAGTCTGGGCCAGGTCTATGAACACCCCCTTCCCAGGTTTTTCCCCTCCTAAAGATTCCCACCTATGAAAAACAGCTGCATCTCTTTAAAGCATCAGATTAACTTTATCTGCACTCTACACTGTAGGATTCATTAAATCATTTATCCACTCAACTAATGTAACTTCTGTTGCAACCTTCTCTCCTCAACCCACAGAAGTGGATTTCTCTCCAAATTAGGTTTTGGGAAATCTAGGAGGTGAAAGATAAAAACAAAGGGATCTTCATTCATCTTCCAAGGGACGAAAACCTTGGATTTCAAAGTACATCTCTCCTGACACACAAAGCATGATTTTTCTAAGTGGTACTTTCCTCAAAAATTCTGTATTTGTACAAAAAACCTCGAATAGCCAAAGTAATCTTGAAAAAGAAGAATGGAACTGGAGGAATCAACCTGCCTGACTTCAGACTCTACTACAAAGCCACAGTCATCAAGACAGTGTGGTACTGGCACAAAGACAGAAATATAGACCAATGGAACAGAATAGAAAGCCCAGAGATAAATCCACGAACCTATGGACACCTTATCTTTGACAAAGGAGGCAAGGATATACAATGGAAAAAAGACAACCTCTTTAACAAGTGGTGCTGGGAAAACTGGTCAACCACTTGCAAAAGAATGAAACTAGAACACTTTCTAACACCATACAGAAAAATAAACTCAAAATGGATTAAAGATCTAAATGTAAGACCAGAAACTATAAAACTCCTAGAGGAGAACATAGGCAAAACACTCTCCGACATAAATCACAGCAAGATCCTCTATGACCCACCTCCCAGAATATTGGAAATAAAAGCAAAACTAAACAAATGGGATCTAATGAAACTTAAAAGCTTTTGCACTACAAAAGAAACTATAAGTAAGGTGAAAAGACAGCCGTCAGATTGGGAGAAAATAATAGCAAATGAAGAAACAGACAAAGGATTAATCTCAAAAATATACAAGCAACTCCTGCAGCTCAATTCCAGAAAAATAAATGACCCAATCAAAAAGTGGGCCAAAGAACTAAACAGACATTTCTCCAAAGAAGACATACAGATGGCTAACAAACACATGAAAAGCTGCTCAACATCACTCATTATTAGAGAAATGCAAATCAAAACCACAATGAGGTACCATTACACACCAGTCAGGATGGCTGCTATCCAAAAGTCTACAAGCAATAAATGCTGGAGAGGCTGTGGAGAAAAGGGAACCCTCTTACACTGTTGGTGGGAATGCAAACTAGTACAGCCACTATGGAAAACAGTGTGGAGATTCCTTAAAAAACTGGAAATAGAACTGCCATATGACCCAGCAATACCACTTCTGGGCATACACACTGAGGAAACCAGATCTGAAAGAGACACGTGCACCCCAATGTTCATCGCAGCACTGTTTATAATAGCCAGGACATGGAAGCAACCTAGATGCCCATCAGCAGATGAATGGATAAGGAAGCTGTGGTACATATACACCATGGAATTTTACTCAGCCGTCAAAAGGAATTCATTTGAACCAGTCCTAATGAGATGGATGAAACTGGAGCCCCTTATACAGAGTGAAGTAAGCCAGAAAGATAAAGAACATTACAGCATACTAACACATATATATGGAATTTAGAAAGATGGTAACGATAACCCTATATGCAAAACAGAAAAAGAGACACAGAAATACAGAACAGACTTTTGAACTCTGTGGGAGAAGGTGAGGGTGGGATGTTTCAAAAGAACAGCATGTATACTATCTATGGTGAAACAGATCACCAGCCCAGGTGGGATGCATGAGACAAGTGCTCGGGCCTGGTGCACTGGGAAGACCCAGAGGAATCGGGTGGAGAGGGAGGTGGGAGGGGGGATCGGGATGGGGAATAAGTGTAAATCTATGGCTGATTCATATCAATGTATGACAAAACCCACTGAAATGTTGTGAAGTAATTAGCCTCCAACTAATAAAAAAATTAAAAAAAAAAAAGAAAATAAATAAATTTTTAAAAGAAAAAAAAAAAAAAAAATTCTGTATTTGAGTCTCTGGGATTAAGTTCTATACTTGAACATCTGGGTTTTTCCTGAGCATATGAAGGTGTTGTCCCAACGCACTTGGAAGATGCAGCGCTTTAATCAAGCTGATTGTAAATTATGAAAGTATAAAAACACTTTAGTATAGGAAACACTTGACATTTCAAAATAATGGCTTTTTGCTAATTACTGCTTCTATAGAGTGAGAGTAAGGTCTCCAGTGGAAACTTAATATAGAGGAAACAGGTTTACTAGCTTGAAAATTAGTATCAGCCCAATTCAGAGAGAAACAATGCATCTTACCACATACTGCATTGAGAATATGCCATTCTTGAAAATCTTGGTGTGTGGAAGAAATTTCATATTTACAGCCAATATTACTATACAATAAATTAAAAATATTATTAATATATTATGAATTAACATTTTTATTATTAAAACAATGGTACAGAACATTCAAAAATAGATAGGGAAATAGGTAATCCTACCATCTTAAAAAAATTACAAATTATTTTATATGTTTCCTTTCAGGCTTCTCTACATAATTGTATATAGCTATAATAATAGTCTGCATTCTAATTTCATGTACTTATTTTTCACTTATTTAAGGCGTTTCTATGTTGCTAAGTTCATGATCATTTCTTCTAATTGCATAGTCTTCTAACAAGTAGGTCCACTCAATTTACCTATTAAGATATTATTGTGGGTTATTTTTTCTTCCAATTTTTTTTCCTGTTATCGATAATACTACAAGGAACATCTTCTTCAACAAGTTTTTCCTTTTATTTTAGCTTAATTTGGTAGAATGCATTCAATAAATTGACTTGCTTGTTAAAACATTACAAATCTTTTCATGGCTCTTGGTTTCTGTTACCACTCTGCCTTCCCTGAGGGCTGTATCACTCATCTTCCCACTTGCAAGGCATAAAAAATACCATTTTCATTGTTCTCAATCATTTCCTCTGAGTAGAAAAATAACTTGTTCTGCCTTTTAATTTCATTCTATGATTACTAGCAACCACAAACCCATTTTTACTGTTTCCTTAATATTTCTACTTCATTTTGGAAAGAAATTTTATTTGTATTTGCCAATTATCCTGGGGTAAAACTTTTTTGCTTATAACTGAATGTTCTTTTCATATGTCATCATTAGCTTTGATTACACACAATAAAGTACTTTTCTCTATCATTTCTTTGGTGGTACAGTTTTTAAGAGTGATTGAATCATCAGCTAGAACTGCTAAATATAAAAATCCCTCACAACATATCTAACAATATTTGTAAACCATAATGGATGAGCACAATCAGTTCTTTATTTTAAATCACCACCTTTATTAATCTTAACAGGACTCTACAAGACTTCTCCAGAATTTCTGCTATTCCTTCAGGGCTAACTTATGCCATTATCCCATAAATGTTTCTTATAATAACACTCAGTTTTTAAAAACAATGTGAACACCTATGAGGTTATTAAAAAAAACTTCAACATCAGTGACACGTTAATATAAATCAGTTCACATCCTTAAAGATTATAATTTTTAAAAATACATTTAACAAACATAAAAATTACAGTTAACAGTAAATATGGCTCAGACAGTAAAGAATCTGCCTGCAATCCAGGAGACTTGGGTTCGATCCCTGGGTCAGGAAGATCCCCTGGAAAAGGGAATGGCAACCCCCTCCAGTATTCTTGACTGGAGAATCTTATGGACGGAGGAGCCTGGTGGGCTACAGTACACAGGGTTGCAAAGAGTTGGACATGATTGAGTGACTAGCACCTTTTTTTTTTTCATACTTTCAAACACAAATGCATCACATAGAAAAATTTATGAAAATGAAAAATAAGCATTTATGTTAGGTTCATGTGCAAGCAAGTATTATCTTCAATGTCCGCCCAAGAGTGATCAATACCCATAGGAAACAGCACCACTGCAAGGTAGGAAGATGACAGATTCTAGAGTCAGAAAAACTGAGTTCAAATTCCACTCTGCCAGTTAGCAGGAACTGAGGGAATGCAACCTTGTTGATCCACATCTGTTTCTCATCTACAAAATAGAATAATACTCCTTTCCACTCAGCATAGGGAGCTGTGCATACCTTTATTTATCCCACATTTTTACAAGATTGCTTTCAGGCAGAAATTTTAGGTTTCACTTTACATGGAGATCTCTGACTTTTCTATTTAAACAATGACCTCCTCTTATACTCCAGACTTCCTTTCTCCCGTTATCCATCTTCATTGTTCTCCATAGTACAGCTCACCTTCTGATACACTATTTATGTTTATGGTCTGCATTCTGCCACTAGAAAGTAATCTGGAGAGCCAGGATTTTGCTTTTTTAACTTCTGTATCTTCAGCCCTAGAAAAGTATACTCATAGATATTTGTTGAATAAATAAACTATGATACCACTCTTAAGCCAGGTTTCTCATAGAAATTTTCTCTTCTATAATTTCTTCAAAAATTATTTTGTAGGAAAAACATATTCTAAATTATGATAAATCTATTTTTCACTTGTTATCTAATCAGTAATGAGAGAACATTTTTGACTGGGAAAACTTCAGTATTGTGCTTGAATCCCTCCTACACATATTTAAAGTACTATTTATTTTAAACTAGAGTGTCAAATCTATTTTTCCCAATTTATTTTAAATTGAGATTCAACGTGAAATTACCAAGACATTAGATTGTGTGTTCAATAAAATCTCTGGGCATTATGTTGAGCCCTTGGTGGAGTTCTCCAAGCTGGACCTCAAAGTCTAACTCAGCTTGAATCTACAGAGTAGAGAGTCTTCACATGCAATGTACATATTATCCTGTACAGTTATAAAAAGAGGCAACACATTTTGGTCTTATAATTCTATGTGGGAAAAGAGATGTAAGAAGTTTTCTCATGTGGTTGACTGGGAATGACCTCTTTGAAAATAGCTAAATCTGTCTCCTGGCTCTGCCGCTTATTAGCTGTGTGACTTTATTTAATAAAGTATTTAATCCCCCGAAACGTCACTTTCCACATTTGTATGTGCCCTCCGAACCTCCAAGAATGGAAACCCCTAGTCCTGTAGAAGGCCTGGAATCAAATTCTGCTGACCTTCAAAGTCAGATTCCCTGGGGAGTCCCAGTCGCTTTGCCAGATCCCCAGGCTGGAATGCCTGACGTGGCATTCAGAACCTTCACAATGTGGGAGAATTTCTTTGGTAAGTTAGTTGGTCGCCCACCCAGTGGGTATGGGGTTTGATTTTATCATGATTGTACCCCTCCTACCTTCTCATTGCGGCTTCATCTTTGGACATGGGGTATCTTTTTGTGGTGAGTTCTAGCATCCTCCTGTCGATAGTTGTCCCATAGCTAGTCGCAATTTTGTTGCTCTCACAAGAGGAGATGAGCACATGTCCTACTCCACCATCTTGAACGGGAAGTCAGTTTCCACGTTTGTAAAACAGCAAATGTAAATGACAAGCTTTACCTAGTGAGGCTGTGAGGATGCAACAAAATCAGCAAGGGAAGTAACTAGCACATCGCCCTACCTAGAGAAGCTCCAAAAACCTCATCCTTCCCTCTGTTCCTTTCAGAGTCAGGCAGTGGGATGACTGCAGGGAACTGAGTGTGGATCCACCTTCCCTCATTACCAGCTTCTCGACTTTAGGCTCATTACATTCAATACAATCACTCTGGGCTTCCACTAACCCACCTGTATTAAGTTACTGGGGTTCCTGCCAGTCTCCTAGGTTTCTTGTGAGAACTAAGTGAGATAATTTACATGCAGTGCTTAGCATTTGGCCCCAAACACGCCTAGTGCTCAGGGAGAAAGTATATTTTTAGCAGTAATAATAATACAAATAAAATGTAAGTATAATAAAACGATGTTGAGGAACAGTCAGAAGGGCTAATTTCTCTGTAAGCTTATAATTTTCCCCTAAACCTACTTTGTGTGTCCATGCATGCTAAGTTGCTTCAACCGTGTCCGACTCTTTGTGACCCTATGCACTGTAGCCCACAAGCTCTTCTGTCCATGGGATTTTCCAATCAAGAATACTGGAGTGGGTTGCTATGTCCTCCTCCAAGGGATCTTCCCTACCCAGGGATCAAACCCACATCTCTTATGTCTCCTGAATTGGCAGGGGCGTTCTTTACCACTAGCCCAACTAGGAAGCCCAAGCTTACTTTATTAGACACAAATGTAATGGAAAAGAAAAATTCAGTTCTTAACAGAAGTCTCTCATTTAATTATTTGAGAGTGATATCTTTGTTTTAGGAAATATAGAAGATTTTTCAAATTTCTACAACTTTCACCTTATTGAAAATTCTAAGCAGTAGCCCCTAGGTTCACCTTTGGTACGGAGGCTATCCTTGAGGCACTTATTAATTGCTAGATGACTTTTTGTGGAGATTCAGGTTCTGGAGAGCAACTGCTAAATGAAAATGGCCCTCATAGAACTGGAAGAAAAATGTTGTGTCAAAATACTTAAGGTTTTTGTGGTTTTGTTTTTGCTTTGTTGTTCTTGTTGTTTTAAATAGCAAGATTTTGGCTAAGTTTAAACTATAAAACAGAAGTTCTTTCTGTCCTTTTACTAATATCATCCATGTCAGGGAAGCAGCCTTAGGCTCCCTAGTGCCACTGAGAGAGAGAGAGAGAGAGAGTGAGAATATGTGTGTGTTAGTCACTCAGTCATGTCTGACTCTTTGCAACCCTATGGACTATAGCCTTCCAGGCTCCTCTGTCCATGGGATTTCCCCAGGCAAGAAATCAAGAATACTAGAGTGGGTAGCCACTCCCTTCTCCAGGGGATCTTCCCGACCCAGGGATCGAACCTGCATCCCTTACATCTCCTGCATTAGCAGGGAGGTTCTTTACTATCTGAGCCACCAGAGAAGCTCCATGCCACTGACACCAGTCCAAAGATACATAAGTCAAAGCAAGCTCATGTGTCTATGATGACACATTTTACATACAGATCCCTACACAGTACAGCGCCAAACTCTCACTAGTCTAGGAGCTTAGTGGTTTGAAATGGCAGACACATCCTTTTATAGTATGCACTAGCTTACAGTTCAGTTGGCAGTCGTGTCCAACTCTTTGCAACCCCATGGACTGTAGCACACCAGGCCTCCCTGTCCGTCACCAACTCCCGGAGTTTACTCAAACTCATGTCCATCACGTCGGGGATGCCATCCAACCATCTCATCCTCTGTCGTCCCCTTCTCCTCCTTCCCCCAATCCCTCCCAGCATCAGGGTCTTCTCCAATGAGTCAGTTCTTCACATCAGGTGGCCAAAGTATTGGAGTTTCAGCTTCAGCATCAGTCCTTCCAATTCATATTCAGAACTAATTTCCTTTAGGATGGACTGGTTGGATCTCCTTGCTGTCCAAGGGACTCTCAAGAGTCTTCTCCAACACCACAGTGCAAAAGCATCAATTCTTCAGCAATCAGCTTTCTTTATAGTCCAACTCTCACATCTATATGTGACCAATGGAAAAACCATAGCTTTGACTAGACGGACCCTTTTGGCAAAGGAATGTCTCTGCTTTTTAATATGCTGTCTAGGTTGGTCATAGCTTTTCTTTCAAGGAACAAGCGTCCTTTAATTTCATGGCTGCAGTCACCATCTGCAGTGATTTTGGAGCCCAAAAAAATAAAATCAGCCACTGTTTCCATTGTTTCCCCATCATTTGCCATTAAGTGATGAAACTGGATGCCATGATCTTAGTTTTCTGAATGTTGAGCTTTAAGCCAACTTTTTCACTCTCCTCTTTCACTTTCATCATGAGGCTCTTTAGTTTTTCTTTGCTTTCTGCCATAAGGGTGGTGTCATCTGCATATCTGAAGTTATTGGTATTTCTCCTGGCAATCTTGATTCCAGCTTATGCTTCATCCAGCCCAGTGTTTCTCATGATGTACTCTGCATATAAGTTAAATAAGCAGGGTGACAATATACAGCCTTGATGTACTCCTTTTCTGATTTGGAACCAGACTGCTGTTCTATGTCCAATTCTAACTGTTGCTTCCTGACCTGCATACAGATTTCTTAGGAGGCAGGTAAGGTGGTCTGGTATTCCCATCTCTTTCAGAATTTTCCACAGTATGTTGTGATCCACACAGTCAAAGGCTTTGACGTAGTCAATAAAGCAGAAGTAGATATTTTTCTGGTATTCTCTTGCTTTTTTGATGATCCAATGGATGATGGCAATTTGATCTCTGGTTCCTCTGGCTTTTCTAAATCCAGCTTGAACATCTGGAAGTTCACAGTTCATATACTGTTGAAGCCTGGCTTGGAGAATTTGGAGCATTACTTTGCTAGTGTGTGAGATGAGTGCAATTGTTTGGTAGTTTGAGCGTTCTTTGGCACTGCCTTTCTTTGAAATTAAGACTCACATTTCCTGTAGTGGATACTGTGGAAGTTTTTGTCAGTCTGTTACCTCCACCTGCCAATCAGGAGCTGGGTTCTGTCCCAGCTCAAAATAATGAAAGATGTTCTTTAAAATTTGCTTCATTTGGTCTAGGGTCTCCCTCTGTTCTGTGACATTGACACAAGTCAAGGTACAGTCCGCCCTTTGAAACTGCCATTTCCATGCCCACAGACCTACACTGTATTTACAACTATGTACATAGTACTTACATTGTATTATATAATATAAATAATCTGGAGATGATCTGAAGTATATGGGAGGATATTCATAGGTTATAAGCAAACACTATGTCATTTTACATAAGGGATTTGAGCAGTCGAGCATTTTGGTATTGAGTGGGGGACCAGGCCCCTGTGGAAATCAAAGGAGGACTGAATAAATTAGTCAGAAGAGAGCCTAAGGCTTTAAACTGACTCTCCCTATCGTTCCAAAGCCACATGGATACGCATTAGGAAGAGGAGGGACCTGGATCTGGCTCAGACCTCCAGGCCCATTTCAGAAAGCATCTCAGGTGGGAGACACTCAACCACTCTGTACCTCGACTTTCCCACCAATAAGATGAACCTGAGGGCCTTCTCACTGCTAACTTCATGTGGTTCTCTGACTTTGCTGATACTTAAGTTCTGGGCAAGATTTCTAAGGCTTGACTCAGAAACACTTTGAGAAGCAATCATTTACTCTTTCTGTCAAAAAAGAACAATAAGATTTTTAATATTTTATTAATATCTTATTACTTTAATAAGATATCTTTTTAAATCAGATACCAGAAATGAAACAAAATAAAATTTTAAAACAAGTAAGACAAAATAAGCGTAGCAATGTCCACTGCTACTGATAGTTACTATTTATAATAGTTTGTGGAAGTCACCAAATCTGTATTTCTTCATTCTCCTCCATTTCTCTGAAAGACTTATATCCCATGCTCACCTTTTGGGAAAGTCTCTCATGGGTGGGGTCTTAGTCCTATCCTCATTCTCCATCCCCTTTTATGATTGCTTCTGACTTCTCTTCTACTTGCCCCATTTTAACTCTGCATTTACCATAAAGTTAAACTCCTTCTCCTCTGCTCTTCTTTCTGTATATTCGCTTTCTTGGGGAAAAAAAAATCACACTTTCTCATCTATTAACCTACATTTTCTATTGTAAAGATTTTTCCAGTCCACATCCCCAGTGCAGATTCTGCCCTAATCACATGCATCTGTGTCTAGGACAGATATTTATATATTCTGACATGTAATTCTAACATGACCAAAATTAAATCAATTGTTTCCTCCTTCTCCCTTTGCAAGAAAAATCCAGGCTAGATCATCTCTCTAGTTCTTTCATTTTCATTAATAATACTGCTCTTCTCTCAAGCTATTAGGCTCAAAAGCTTTGGCTCTTTTTTTTTTTTTTTTTTTTTGTATTCTGTTGTGGTTAAGGGGAAGTCAAACTACCTATGTTTAAATCTCAGCGTGGCCACTTGCTAGTTTTATGACTTCAGAAAGCCATTGAACATTTCTGTGCCTTAGTTTCCTCATTTGTAAAATGGGAATGGATAACGAGAAGAAGTGCAAGAAGTAAATTCTAAACATGCTAACATATTTAGCATATGCCTTACAGCCAATGCATAAAAAAGGGAAAGATGTCTAAGTGACAGCTTAACTTTTTCAGGTATCATGAATGGCAACCATGATCTCTGAAAAATGTCCCTTATCACTGTGAGGAATAGAAAGCCAGGTTGCAAGGAATTCTAAATCTGACCAACAATCCAACAATTCAACAGGCAGGTTTTTTTCAAGTATGAATATTTATTCAAATGGTGGTCAGGCCCAAGATGGTTTGGGTAATATGTTCTAAAATAATTTTGGCTAATAACTTTTTATTTAAGCATGACAATTTCCATTTTATTGTTTTATAATATTTCCTTCATATATCACTGCCAATATATACTCAGAATAACATTTGTTGAAACCAATTATTTGCAAACATGTTGAATTTCACTGTCTGAAACTACAGCTTTAGTACAGACAAAAAAATTCCTCTAAATATGTGCTACCTGATAAATTTAAATGGGCTTGTTCTTCTTTCTTAAAACACAAGACCAACAAAATTTATGGTATTTAATAAAAGTAAGGCATTCAAAATCTCCAACTAATAATTTTAGTAATTAATGGCTTAGACAATGATATGTTAAAATTGTCTAAACCCAATTTGGTGGTAGGAGGACTGGAAGAGGCTTACTGGGGAAAATGCCTTGAGGCTAATTTCTGCTTTATTATAGCTTGTTCCACAGAGCTTTTGAAAACCAATCTTGGCTCATAAGTACAAAAACTCCATCTCTGCTATTGAGCTAAGAATAAGTGGGTGGCTTTCTAAGGAGGAGGAGTACCACTCAGATGCTAAGAGAAGTGTGGGTTGGCAAAATTAAGGGCATCATCTCAGAAGATCCTCAGATAAAGCTCTCAAAGTGCACATTCAAGCACTTGGCATAGCTTTAGTTCTACCTCTTCAATATCTTTTAGAGAAAGAAAATAAGTTCATCAGAAGAGTTATTTAAGTCTGAATATGTGAATAAATGAAAATCATCTAGAACCAAAAAAAACCACACAAAAACAAAAACCAGTGAGTGCTTGTAAAATCAACCATCTTAGTGTCTCCACAAGAAAGACAACAGGGTTTGATGAGACTTCTTTTCACACTCAGGTTCCAAGTCATAGTGATGAGCATGCCATTTCCAGACACTGCCATGAATCAAGTTTTTCTCAGATGTTTTCCTTTCCCTGATCTAAGGCACTGGGTTTCAAAGTATCACAATGAATTAAGAATCTTTTTACACATTGCTTTCTTGCCTGCAATTCACACCATTTTAGTTCCTAGTTATTCCCTTTTGCAGTCAGAAGAACAGTATTAAAAGAACCCCACATCCGCTTCTGTGATCCCCACATTAAAATTTACCTGTGTTTTAAATTCAGGCTCATGTTTAAAAGGCTTTTATCAAGCTTTAAAAGAATGAAATTCATTAACAAGGTGATACAGTTGGCAGCTCAGGCAGTAAAGATTTTGCCTGCAATATGGGAGACCGAGGTTCGAGC
Organism: Cervus elaphus; assembly: GCF_910594005.1. Lineage (NCBI taxonomy): Eukaryota > Metazoa > Chordata > Mammalia > Artiodactyla > Cervidae > Cervus > Cervus elaphus. The sequence continues at coordinate 63,920,477 of NC_057832.1, forward strand.
TCTGGGTCGTGAAGATCTCCTGGAGAAAGGAATGGCTACCCACTCCAGTACTGAGAATTCCATGGACAGAGCAGCCTATGGGCTTCCCCTTCCATGGGATCGCAAAGAGTTGGACACAACTGAATGGCTAACACATTCACAGTTATGCTAACTGCTCCAACTTCACTGCCCATTGAAATTGCACAACCCAGGTAACATTTCCAGACATTCCGATGTACAGCCAGGGTATCTGAACTTTTATAAGCTCCCCAGGTGGGTCTAATGTGCAGCCTTTTGATAAGCACTGCTCTGGAAAACTGGTGATCTCAACACTACACAGTGTTTATATTTATCAGCCTCATTAGGCTGTACACTCTTTGAGCAGAGCAGATAGATTAGGTTTTTCTATCTACTACTTTAGCTTCTGTTTTCTTCTATTCTTTGCAAAGGCAAATCCAACAGAATGAGGCTGCATAAATATTTATTTAACAAAGACCTAATGATGACACTCATCCAGTCTCACTAGTTGTTCTGAATCACACACACACACAAAAAAACCCTACTTTGTATTCATAGCCAAGTACTTCTTAGGATAATAATGATAAACAAAACTCATATTATATTGAAAATCATAACACACAGTTTGCACTTTTCATTCCAGAAATTCAACTCTATTTTCAAGAATCATCTTATCACCACCCAAAGTAAGACTCTTCGGTAAGAAAGTTAAAAATTACCAGTTGGGCCAAAGGAATATCTGGGTTGGGTATCTGGTATATTTCTACTTGGTTTAGAATGTCCAGCAGTTCAACAACCTAAAACTGGAAGGAAAAATTTAATACATTATCTAGCTTAGTCATATTAAATTCTAGCATTTGATGGTCACCCTTATAATGACCATGACAGAGCCTTATTTTAAGAGCAATAAGAACTTTTGGCTTCACTGTCTAATCTTAATGTGACTAGATCAGGGTTATTCCAAATGATATCTTTCTGATATTAATATACATAATTACTTTTCTTAAAAGAGATTGCAGCCTCTTGAATTACATTTCGAGATATTATAGACTAAAGGTAATTTTTCTGGTTTAAAATTGGTTTCTTCTCTGTTTAATACTTGCAGATTCTTACTGTTTCAAGCTCTGTACTGCTGCACTTAAAAGGTTAACACATCCCCTAGTACAGAAATTGAAGGACCCCACAACTTTTAACTCACTCAAGCTAGTCAGCTTTGCCTCCAATGAACTGCTTCCAGTAGTTATCATTGATACATTGCTTCTAGCTTCTTTGTCTGGAGAATGAGTTAAAGTTTCTGCTTGGATTTGAATCCTGGCCCCACTCCTTGGAAACTGCAGGTTCTTTAACCTCTCATCTGCCTCAGTTTCTTCATCTGTACACTAGTGAAAAATACTACCTACCTCACATAGGTAATTGAAGAAGTACTATCAGTGCTAATTATTTTCCTTGTGCCTGGTTGTCTCTGCCATTGCTTTTCATTTTTACTTGTTTGTTTGTTCGTTCAGAGGGAGTGGAGGTGAGGAACCCTACCATCTGCAACTCCATCCAGCTTACAACATAGCCACATAGGAGTAGCAGTCCATCCTTTCTAATTTGTCGGCCCCTCTGACTCAGGGACTGTAATTTTGGTGTGGCCTGGTTTGCCAAAGCAAAAGTAAGGCACAGGGGAATTTCTGGCACTCATTTCCCAGAGACTATAAGTCACACACACACAAATGCACATGCACACAAACTCACCTGTACACATGCACACCCCTTTTTGGTGGACAATGAGGAATAAATGTGAGAGCAAGCCTGAGGCTGGAAGGCCTCCTGGAAAACCAGTGCAACCACCTCTCTGCATTTGGGGAGGTGGGGGTGCAGTTGCAGAGACTAGTATAGAAACCAGAAAATGATGCACTTATAGCAGCCAGAATCTGAACAGTACATTTTACATGTTTTGGATACACCCATGTTTCTCAGGACACTAGGAACTGGGCTATAATCTCAATGATCCACAGGACACGGAGGGCTTTGTGGGAACTGGGACGGAGGAGCCTGGCCCCTGACAGCATCTGGAATCATCCAGGAGCACTTGCACTCAGTAATCAGAGCCCTGCAAAGCTCCGGGAGGGCCGCGTTCTGCAGCTGGGACTGCATCTGCATCCCCACCGCTCTGTGCTGAACACCAGCTGGACCAGGACTGCTGATCCCTGGGGCTGGGCCTGAGGGCCGCCAGAGCAGAGAAGACTGAGGATGCGAATGGAAGGGAGTCATTGTCACATCTCCCTCCTGGGCACCTTGATCAGCGTCACAGAGGGACCCTGAGGACCAACTCACCCGGGGAGAAGGGGAGGGGTAGACCCTGAGAAAGGACGGTGCCTCTCTAGGAGGCCACCTAGACCCAAAAGGCGGAGCCTGCGGGGGTTACCCTGAATACTTGGAACAAAAACTCTTTCCTCGAAGCACATCCGGACCAATATTTCCACTTATTGGCCTACTGCTGCCCCCCATTCTATTAATAATGAGACAAATTATTGTTGTTTCCTTGTTAACTTTTACCTTTGCCTCTCGCTTACATTCCTGTGCTAGTGTCCAAGAACGCCGTCTCCCTCGCTCCCTGTGAGCCTCTAGGTGCAGAGCACCAGGGAAATGTCCCGCCCACGTTGCTAAGCCACGCCCACTCCCGCCCCCACCGCCACAGGGCGCCGCTGGAGGGCTGTAGCCCCGCCCAGACCTCTGGGAACCTCTGACTGGCGAGGTTGTTCCAGTCAGAACCCCGACTGATAGGCTCATGTTTGCCTGAAATTCTTCACTGTAGTTGTCTTAAAACTCACTTAGAAGTGCTAAGCTTTCTATTTAAAATGCAGTTGGTCTTTTTTACCCAAATCGGATGTGTTCAGTCACATTTTTTTTTCTGAAAGGCTAAGACAGCCGTTTCAGAGGGAAGCTGGTGTTCTGGAATCAAGAGAACTTGGATAAGGGTGGATAAGGGACTTGGGGAGGACACCTCTGTCTAACACGCCAAGCAGGGATTATATTTGCTACGGATATCATGGGCAACATAGGCACCCCAGGCCTGAAGGAAACCAGGGCTCAAAGAATCACTTCCTTACTTTACCAGGCCCTGGTGGTGTTTGGGTATTTGGCATAAAAAGCCAGGGAAAGGAATCACAGGTTATGATACAAACACTAACATGTTAATTACAGTTAAAGAGTTTGAGCCAAAAATAATCATTAAGAAGCAAGTTAAGGACTTCCCTGGTGGCACAATGGATAAGAATTGGCCCGCCAATGCAAGGGACACAGCTTCCATCCCTGGTCTGGGAAGATTCCCACTTGCCACCGACCAACTAAGCCCAAGTGCTGCAACTGCTGAGCCTACATTCTAGAGCCGGGGAGCCACACGACTGAGCCCAGGTGCGGCACCCAAGGAAGCCTGTGGGCTTAGAGTGTGCTCGGCGACAAGAGAAGCCACTGCAAGCAGTAGCCCGCATGAAGCAACGAAGACCCAATGCAGCCAAGTACAAAGAAATAATTTTTTAAAGAGCAACTTAAGACTTTACCAAAATCTGCAAAGCAGGTAGGGAAGACTTCACAATGTACAGTAAAATGTAATGACCTGTCCCCGTGTACCCTTTCTGTGTCTCATACACACAGTATAAATGCCTCTTCAGGTTCTTTCAACTGCATCTCACACTCCCTTAAGCTTTTCACCCCAACTCAGACGGAACCGGGCTTCTTCTGTTTTCTTAATCTATACTCTTTGATCTGTTGGAACTAAAGAGAAAATGTCCTCTCTCATTATTCCTTGATAAACTTTTGTCTAAACTTTAAGTAAATGTGTCACAAAAAGAGAAAGGAAGACTGACTTTATTTTTTAATGAGACAAGGGAGTTGATTGTTTTGTCTTCCTAATTTTCTATTTCTTCATGATTATTAGCTTTTCATGCTTTCTAAGACGCAAGACACATATTCCAACCTCCTTGTTAGCGTAAGAGCAGTTTTGTTTTTCATCTGAAGGATCACACAGTGTCTGATTTTTACACTCCAGAAAACTAGAGATGACATGATCATCTTCAGTTCCTGAAATCAAGCAGACATATAAACATATAAGCTAAAACAGGGGGTCACACTGATTTGCAGATGTTTCACAAAGTTCTAGCAGAGTTTGCAAATATAAAGACTTGTGGAATTACCAGTAACAATGACCCATGGGAACAAAATAATTTTTAATTAGATTTTTAAAATACAGTTCAGAAGGAACAGACTGACACTACATGTCTCCTGACTAGGTATAGAAGACTGATCACCCTCCCTTTGGACTGAATACGCTCAGCAACATAGGATGATCCCAGGAGAATGGCCAATAGTAGACATTCTAAAAGATCATGCCATGCTGGGTGTCCTGCCATTCCAGGCAAATGAGGACAACAGGAAGTGAAGAAGTGAGGAGTCTCAGGAGGAACCACTCCATTCCTAATTGAAATGCACATCAACTTCCTCTGTCCTCCACTTTCAGCTGCCTCCCCCAGGGATCATTTTGGAATACAATATCAACACTGCTCCAAATCACTTTTTACTAAGCTCGTTTTCCTCTGCCAAAATCTTCTTCCTAATTACTTAGCTTTAGAACACTTACTGTATGCAACTTATAAACTTCCTCATTTGTACAAGACCAGGAAAAATAGAGAAAAGCAAAGTGAACATAAGAAGAGTAGACAGGAGAAGGAGAGGGAGAGGAGGATAAAGAAAAAGAGAATGATGGTTTCTGGCATTGCCTTTGTCCTCCACTAATACACAGTGTTTGTTGTCACCATGCCCAGAATACAACATGCCTGCCGGAAAGAGGAGAGAGGGAGAAGTACCCTTGAAGTAGTTGCCTATTCACATAACCACAACTGTCATACTCTTTGGTAGGTCCCACAGTGTTTATCTTCAGCCACAAGCTTTCTCCTCGTTTCGTATCTCCACTTGTCTGTCTACTAGATTATTTCCACTTGGATATCTTACTGTCACTTCAAAGTAACCATTTCTAAAATCATTTTAACTGGCTTCCTTCCCCTAGCTCCCTGTCCCTGCATTTTCATTGCTATTAATGGCCCCAAAACTTTCTAAATCACTCAGTCCAATCCCCAGTGCCAACATTGATGCTCCTCCCACTTCTTACCTTTGTACCATCTATGTTTCCATTTTCCTGATATTATTTCTCTCCTCCATCCCTTGCTTTCCATTCTTAGTCCTATCAACCCCTTATCATTTTATGGGCACTTGAAGTTCTAAAGATGAACAATAAAGTCACATATTTTTCTGACTGACTGAGGATATTCTGAACTGAAAGGAAAAATTACTAAAGGGAATCAACTAAAGAAGAGGTAAAAACTGTAGTAATGATAATAATAATAGTTAACATTTCTTAAATGCTGTCAAGTACTTCTTAAAGGTCCTTTACATAGATTAACACATTTAAGACACACAGTAGAAGTCTGTGAAATGGACCCCATTTGTACCTTCCTTAAGATAGGCAGAAAAATGCAGCAGTGTTAGAGAAATTTGTATGGTGTACTGGGAGTCAGAAGACCCTGGATTGAAGGTCTCAAAGTCATTTTTTTTAAGATTTCCCCTTGGATATAAGATTCTACCTCATAGCTGAAATAGGTAATTTGGTATCAAAAAGAAAGGGAATCTTAGAATTCTCCAAATTCTATTCTATTCTCAAGGGGTTATCTGTAAAGAAACAATGATTCAATCATTCAAAACATTCACTGAGCACCTACTGAATACCATTGGCGATGGATGGTTTTTGTGTCATTTCACAGACTTCTCATCTGTGTCGGCTCCTCCCATATTATGTGGGAAGCTCTTCCCTTATTATGGCTAAAGCCTTACCTGCAGCAGATAAGAGGCCAGAGAAAAGAAGAGCCAAGAAAAGGTAATGAATCTTCATAGTAAGGCAGCTTGGAAACAACTGTCTTAAAAAGACAAACCAATATAATGGAGATGATTCTAGAATCAGTATTCCTGTACTTAGAGATCTTTACACAAGAGCAGGACCGTACATGTCTAGGTCTCAGATTTGTGGGGAGGCCAACTCCCCACAGCCCCTGTGTACTTCCTATTTGTTTAGATCACATTATGACATGGGTAAGCCCTTATTACATCTTTAGAACACTTCTTGCTCATCAGCACCCCTCCACACTGTCTCAGTGACCCGCCATTAGGACCTGACTGTGGGGCCTCTTATCACTTAGCAGATCTCTATTTTGATGGCCCCCAGCAAGGCAGCACCATCTTTCTGGACACCTATTCCACTCCCTCCACACACGAACAGTGTTTCCCTTAGTCTATACACCATTCCTAGTCTAATGGCCTGTTCACAAAGATTGTTATTGCCTGGAACACTCACATAAGGTCATTAAGTAAACCTGAAACTTCAAGACTTTAACTCAACTTTCTCTCCTCCTAAGTCTAACAAACATTGTTGAAGATTGTTCTGAGTTCATGCTAATATTTCACTTTCACTTGCCTCCAACTAGGCCCTGAGCGTAGCCTATGTGTTAAACATGACACCCACTTTCTGTGGACTCTCTTCTCTGACCCTGTGCCTACAGAGCATCTTATCACAGTAATGTTCACAGAAATTTGCTGAACTGTTGAACTGACAGCCTAACTTTTTTCTTTTGTTACTCTTTTATTGAGTCTTCTCATCTCAATAGGGTGTATAGATCAGAACTAAACCCAGTTTCATTTTTTTTTACACATACTTAAAATCTTCCCCTTTTTTTTTCCTGAAAATATTGAGCCATCACTTGTGTATCCCTTCATCTCACCTTCGGTCCATGTTAGAATCTCTCTTTATCTCCATCCTTTCTTTTCAGAAGTGATATCACTCTTTCCTTCAACTGTAACCTGTGTGTGAGTCGCTCAGTTGTGTCCAACTCTTTGTGACCCCATGGACTATAGAGTCCTTGAAATTCTCCTGGCCAGAATACTGGAGTGGGTAGCCTATCCCTTCTCCAGTGGATCTTCCCGACCCAGGAATTAAACCAGGGTCTCCTGCATTGCAGGCGGATTCTTTACCAACTGAGCTATCAGGGAAGCCCTTCCTTCAAAATCTGTCATCTTCCTAGGCTCTTTCTCTCCCATCTTTTTCTACTATTTTCCTCAGGTAGGCCACAGTTGCTAATAGATTGATATCATCTTGGATCACAATCATTTTAAATATTCCCAAAAATGAATGGAGAAGTTATATTTGGGCATAGATGGCTAATGTAAACCATAGCACAACATTAGAGTCTGTTTGACACAAAGAATTAATGATGAATCCTTCAAATAAGTTATGATTTTATATTTTTATATATCTTTCTAAAAATAATTTAAGGCAGCTTACTTAATATACACATAATAGATTAAAAATGAGCAGATTATAAAATTAGGTTGGTTTCATAGCTAGAAACTCCTCTGAGAATTTAATAAAATACAGGCTCTGTCCATCTTGAAAAAAAAAAGAAATACCTCCAGACACATATCGATAAAAGTCCGTATACAATTTAAGAATTTCACAGGCTTCCCCATCTCTAGCCAATGCCTTAAGGATACGTGATCCCAAGTTGAGGATCTGTGCTGTAGAAGAAATCATATAAAGGAAGAAATAAAAAATCTAAGAGACCAAAACTTGGGACAATCCTGGGGGAGTCAGAACCCCGGCCAACAAGCTAAACAGCTAGGAATTATGAACCACAACACTCAAAAAGACTGAAGGTCAGGGAATGACCATTATTTTGCCCTCAGGGTATCAGTTCCCATAACCCATTGTCAAAGTAGAAGAGTAACCCTAAAGGCAAAGAAGCAGCAAAGTCCTCTCCCCTCCTCACCATCCTGCCCCCCTTCTCCAAATAAAGCATACAGTAGCCACAGGGCAACAATCACAAACCTTCTAGCTAGAGATCCTTACTGTTCTATTCAAATCCCCTTGTACATTCAAAGGCATCGGCCAATTCCAGGGCAGGTCATAAGGCAGGATAAGTCATGTGGGATGAAACAAGTATTGGAAGTTTAATAACAAGCAGTTACGGTGGCTGGTGGGGGCGGGGGGGGGGGAGTAGTGCAGTGGTTAAGAGCACAGATTCTAGAGCCATACTACCTGGATTTGAACCATGAATTCAACCATGTGACCTTGGGCCAGTCACTAACCTCTTCATGCTTCAGTTTCTTCATCCCTAAAACGGAATTAATTAAGTGGGAGTGTGCTCAGTCGCTCAGTCATGTCCGATTCTCTGCGACCCCATGGACTGTACCCTGCTAGGCTCATCTGTCCATGGAGATTCTCCAGGCAAGAATATTGGAGTGGGTTGCTGTGCCCTCCTCCAAGGGATCTTCCCAATCCAGAGATCGACTCTTCCCAACCCAGGTCTCCCACATTGCGTCTGGATTCTTTACCATCTGAGTCACCAGGCAAGCCCAATTAAGAGGTGACCCCATATTATTTGAATCTGTTTGATTCCTGAATCAAGACAGAAAGGCAGACTCTAGCATCTACCTCATGGGGCTATGATGTGGAGTAAACATTGTTTATGCTTGGGACCTACTAAATGCTATGCAAGTGCTTGTTATTCTTAGGCACTATGTTTACCTACTAGATGAGACCTCAGCCAGCACATATCTGTCCTCCAGTATCTGTCCAGTGCCAGGGTGCAGGAAGAGCCCACACCATGCACCTTCCCAGCTGCCTCTGTCTTACTGTTATTAATTGGGTCATGCTCACTGAGTCCATCTCAGAAAGGCCGCTAAATAAGACAAAAAAACACATTCATCCTTTAAGCAGAAGACAAATGACAGCTTCTGAGGCAGAAGGCAGACAGAGCCCCCAGGGTTAAGCAACTGGAGAGTCATTCTCTATTGACTGACACTCCAAAGACAAGAATAGCAGGGCAATTAAGGGAGGAGGTTGGAGACTGCACAGACAACATATTTCTCATTCTGAAGTCTGGAAACCTCCCTGACCACACACGCGCAGAAAAGGCTCCTTGGAAGTGAAAGGAGAGTCATGTCAAGGGGTAGTCTTCTGCCCGTGTGTCTATCCACACATACTGTACTTTTTTTCCTCCTAATAAATACTTCACTTGTTTCACTACTTTTCGTCTTTGTGGGAATTCTTTTCTGTAAAGCCAGAGGACCAGGACCCTTGTCACTGACCATTGGCCTAGAGGCTAGGATCTGGTGCTTTCACCACCGTGATCCAGCCCAATCTCTGAGTCCAACCCAAGCCCTGCTCCAAGCCATTGCAGGCTGAGGCCACCTGAGATCAGTTCCAGATATTTAATAGAGGGGCAAAGCAGTAAAAACCCTCTAGTCTAGAAAGAAGAGGTTAAAAAAAATAAAATTCGCTCTGTACTCAAACAAATGAATGGCTCAGACAGGACGTCCCTTTGTGGGCAGGACCTATATCCCTTCAGTTCACCAGTGTATAGAATGTTGCATAGGGGCTGCCTGACACAGAGGAAACACTCAATGCATGAGCGACTTAAGTCTCAGCAGTTTACTTCAATACTATGATTGAAGTCACAAAGAAGTGAGTGGAAACTCCAGGCTGTCTTCCTCATTTTCCCAAGTCAACTGACAAGAGAAGACAATAAAGAGAAACCCATCTCTCTGCTCTCCTCACCCCTCACCCACTGGCATCTCCTCTGAGGAATATTTACAGTTGGCAGAGATTCGCTTCAAACTCTTTGACCCTATCTTTTGGAAACTAACTTTGCCTTTTAAGTTTTGCTTTCAAATTTAAAATACATTTTGATAATACATTTCAAAATACTATAGTTCATTCTTATTCTCTGCATGTCAACCATTTTTTCTTAGTCTTCCAGCTTTAGCAACATCATTTGCACTTTTTTTCCAGCTCTATGATAACATGCCTAAAGTTAAAGAAATCTATTTTTAATAATCCATATATATTTCTTGAGTTCAAAAGGTTTAAGACCAAAGAATTGTTTTGAAATCTTAAAATATATAGATAGATAGATAGATAGATAGATATGTGTGTGAATACATATACATATCTATATATATAGATATATATGTGTAATTTTGATGTGGAGACACTGCATAATGCTTTTAATGAAAGATTTGATGCCATGATGCAGAAGAGCCAAGCAACTTAGGTCAGCCCTATAGAACAGGGCTTCTGTGAAATAATACATAAAGCTACCAATTTCAGGGGATTTATTTTACTTTCAAATCCTTAAATCAGTTAAGGAAGACCCACATACATACATTTTTAAATTGAGGTTTCTGACCTAAGTAAAAATCCATCAAAAAGCAATTTTTTATACTGAAGAGGAAATAGAAATATTCTGTATTAAAATTTAGAACAGGGAACATCAAGTCATTCTATATTTTAGGTCTGTACTATATTCAGTTAAGGTAGAGTGTAACAGATGAGAGAGAGGAAAAAAATACAAGGAAAATATAAGAAGTAGGTAGACAAAAAATCAGTATTCCTTACATTCTAAAAGAACAAAAGTTGAGGGCATTCACAAGAACTACTTGAAGTCATCCCTACCTAACCTCAGAAAAATCCAACTTTTTAAAAATTATTTTTATTTTTCTAAATCTAGACTGGTAACAAACAGGCTTTACAAAATTTATAATCACTGAGTGAAAAGTATACTTTAATAACATCAATTACATTATCTAGATGGTTTTCATTTGGGTCCCACAAAAAAAATTTCTGAATCTTTTGACAAAGAAACAGCAAAAGAAGTAGTCAGTTTTCAAGAATGATGTCAATTGATGTTCTGCCTGCTTCCCAGGTGGCTTAGCAGTAAAGAATCTGCCTGCCAATGCAGGAGATGGAGGTTCAATCCCTGGGTCAGGAAGATTCCCTGAAGTAGAAAATGGCAACCCACTCCAGTATTCTTGCCTGGAGAATCCCACGGATAGAGGAGCCTGGCGGGCTCTAGTCCATGGGGTTGCAATGAGTCGGACACTACTGAACAACTAACACATTCACTGTTACACTTTCACTGTAGTCTTACAGCAATGTCTGAACTCTAATCTCTCTTTCTACAGTCATTCTTCTGCTTCTTTTAGTGTTATTATAGATAAAGCATTTCTTCCCTCAGATTTATCAACATGATACTGTAAATAAATTGTGACCCATTCATCAAAGGAAACCATAGAGTAGGTCAAATTTATAAATTGGAGCTATATTTATTTTGATAGATAAAATAAACATTATGTGTTTAGAAAAAGCAATTTGCAAAAGGATACATACAGTCTGATCCAATTATATAAAGCTTAAAAACTTTATGTAAACTCTATGTTGCTTGTTAGTTAGTTAGTTAAGTCACTCAGTCATGTCTGACTCTTTACAACCCTGTGGACTGCAGCCCACCAGGCTCCTCCATCCATGGGATACTCCAGGCAGGAACACTTGGCACATGTAAACGTAGCAAATAGAAAAGCATGATGAATACATAGCTTAGGGTAGTAGTTTTCTCTTGTGAAAGACATATGGGATTTACTAGCTGAAATATTTTGTTTCTTAAAAAGCTCTCTGAAGCAAATATTGCAAAATATTAAGATTTATCTAAGTTGTATGAGGGAATATAGACATATCCTTCTCTAAACTCCTATTTGCTTGATGTAATCTGTAATTTTAAGGAAAAAATAAAGTAAATAAGTTAATTTCTCAAGTAACTAGAAAAACAATAATAAAATATCTTCAGAGGAAAAAGGAATTCATAAAAATTAAATTTAAAAGAATGCAATAGAAAACGTAAAGGAGTTAAACCGATCAATAAAATCAAACGCAGCACTTTGAAAAGCTCCATAAAATAGATAATAGCTTTGAATCTTTTGTTTAGAATAAATGAAAAAAGCAAATAAATACCATTAGTAATGAGAAAAGAAATATTTCTTAGGTTGGTGCAAAACTAATTGTGGTTTTACATTATTGAACTTTACTGTTTGATATTGGAATACATTCTTAAATAAATGTGGTTATGTTATACATCATTTTAATGCACATTTCTCACTTTGCTTTTTTGCTAAGGACTTACTACTTGCTATTTATTTTTTATTTATTTTAGACTATAGAAACCACAGTAGACAAAAAGCAAATTCAAGTGATTCTTTTATTCGAGTTCAAAATGGGTCATAAAGCCGAGCAGACAGCTCACAAACACAACAACGCATTTGGCCCAGGAGCTGCTAACAAACGTATTGTGCAGTGGTAGTTCAAGAAGTTTTGCAAAGGAAATGAGAGCATTGAAAAGGAGCACAGTGGCCAGCAATTGGAAGTTGCCAGTGACGAATTGAGAGAAATCATCAAAGCAGCTCCTCTTACAACTACACAAGAAGGTGCCAAAGAACTCGATGTTGACCATTCTAGGGTCATTCAGCATTTGAGGCAAATTGGAGAAGGTGAAAAATTTCAGTAAGTGAGTGCCTCATGAGCTGACTGAAAATTTTAAGAAATCACCATTTTGAGGTACCTATTGTCTTCTCTTATTCTACACAATAACAATGAATCATTTCTCTATCTGACTGTGACATACAAAGAAAAGTGGATTTTATACAACAACCAGTGATGACCAGCTCAGTGGATGGACCAAGAAGAAGCTCCAAAGCACTTTCCAAAGTCAAATTTGCACCCAAAACAGGTCGTGGTCACTGTTTGGTGGTCTACTGCCCATTGGGCCCACTATAACTTTCTGAATCCTGGCAAAATCATTATATTTGAGAAGTATGCTCAGCAAATCGATGAGATACACAGAAAGCTTCAACAGTTGCAGCTGGCATTGGTCAACAGAAAGGGCCCAATTCTCCTTCACGACAATGCCAAACCGCATGTCACACAACTGCTTCAAAAGCTGAACAAACTGAGCTATTTAGTTTTTTTTTTTAGTTGGAGGCTAATTACTTTACAATATTGTAGTGGTTTTTGCCATACATTGACATGAATCAGCTATGGATTTACATGTGTTCCCCCTTCAGATCCCCCCTCCCGCCTCCCTCCCCATCCCATCCCTCTGGGTCTTCCCAGTGCACCAGCCCTGAGCACTTGTCTCATGCATCCAACCTGGGCTGGTGATCTGTTTCACCCTTGATACTTGTTTCAATGCTGTTCTCTCAGAACATCCCACCCTCACCTTCTCCCACAGGACATGGAAGCAACCTAGATGCCCATCAGCAGACAAATGGATAAGGAAGCTATGGTACGTATACACAATGGAATATTACTCAGCCATTAAAAAGAACACATTTGAATCAGTTCTAATGAGATGGATGAAACTGGAGCCCATTATACAGAGTGAAGTAAGCCAGAGAGCTATTTAATTTTACCTCATCTGCCATATTCACCTGACCTCTCACCAACCAACTACCACTTCTTCAAGCATCTCGACAACTTTTTGCAGGGAAAACACTGCCACAACTAGCAAGAGGCAGAAAATGCTTTCCAAGAGTTTGTTGAATCCTGAAGCATGGATTTTTATGCTACAGGAATAAAGAAACTTACTCCTTGTTGGCAAAAATGTGTTGATTGTAATGGTTCCTATTTTGATTAATAAAGATGTGTTTGAGCCCAGTTATGATGATTTAAAATTCACAGTCCAAAACTGCAATCACTTTTATACCAATCTAATACAAATACAGAGGAGATTTTCCATACTATAAAAAATATTAAATTTTCCAATATCAACTAATTTAAAAGTATTATTATTTTCTCCTAAAAATATAGATTATCAAATTGAACCAGAGAGAGGAAAAAAGTGACTATAGCAATAACTGTAAAAATAATTGCAAGGATTGTCAAAGCTCTGTCCTAAAAATAGGCTCCAATCCCAGATGGTTTTATAAGTTTTACTAAACCTATAAAAGGCAGGTAATTACTATGTTATATAAACTCTTTCAGAGCATAGAAAGCATGAAAATCTTCCTATATCATTCTATAACAACAGCCTAACTTTATTTCAAAAATAAGGATGGCTCAAAAATAGAATGCTAAAAATTATCTCATTTTAAAACACTGATGTAACAATCCTAAATAAAACGTTATCTAACAGAACCCAGCAGTTTGTTTTTAAAGTAACACATCAGAACTATCAGAGACATTAGTCATTCCTCTGGGTTGCCTGGTGTCTGAAAACTGGTCCTTTATTTAGGGAATTCCCAATCTCCTATCAAAGAGGCTCCCCATGCTACATATGATATTCCCCAAATTCTCCCAAAGCTAAAGCAAGAGGTGCATGACCCAGGCTTTGCTCATCTGGTACCACAACTCCAGACTTTGAGTTGGAAGCAACTGGTATGAAGAAGCAGGGACTGTTCAGAATCCATTTGTTGGGCAGTAGAGGCTACATCCAAGCACAAAGATGATGGAGCCAAAGGAAGTATCAGCTGACCAGCTTAAGTGATAAAAATTGCAGCATTGTGCTCTGCAGTGTATCTTCACTGGACCAGTTCTTTGAAATAATGTAAGGCTTTCTTCTGGATCATGCAGCCCTATTCTTCTGACTTCCTAGATATTCCTTCTCTGATTGCTTTCTACAAACTGCTCTCCTGTTTAACTTGGCATGAGTTGGTTTTGTTGCTTGCAACTAAAAGTGTGAACTAATTTGCTGACAAAGTAGAGTTTATACCAGTAATGCAAAGATAATTTAACATTAATAAATCTATCTATGTGATTCAAAGACAAATAGACTAAAAAAGAACTATTATTTTACTGCCCAAGACTGTTTGATGACATTCAACATCTCTTATTGACTAAAAATAACACAAAATAAAATCTTATCAAGCTAGGAATAGTAGGAACTTTTCCTAATTCATAAAGGATATCTACCAGAAACAAAGAACAAATATCATACCCTATGTGAACACACTGGAAGTAATTCCACTTGATGTTATGAACAAGATAAAGATGTCTACTCTTACTAGGACTATTCAACCATGTACCAGAGATCCTGCCCAATGCAACTAGATAATTAAATAAATGAGATAAATAATAGAAAAATGATCAAACTATCATTAGTTACAAGGAAATATGTTTGCTTACCTAGAAGATCAAGAGAAACCAAATGAAAAACTGTTAGCTTTTTAGAGGGGTTAGTAACATGTTGTAGAAACACACGCAGATGTAAAAACATCTATAAATTTGTGATATACTAGTAATAATCAATTATTTGAATACAGTAGAAAAGCTACCATTTATTTATAATAGCAAAAGAAATATAAAATATATAGGAAGACACCTATCAAGACTGTTTAAAAAGTAGGTGAAGTATACAAAACTCAATTGAAGGACATAAAGTTATATTTGAATAAATACAGAGGCCCACCTTGTTCTTGAATGGTTTTCTCCCAGGGACTTGTTGAATTGAATTGAAGTCATATCCAACTCTTTGCGACCCCATGGACTGTAGCCTACCATGCTCCTCCATCCATGGGATTTTCCAGGCAAGAGTAATGGAGTGGGTTGCCATTGCCTTCTCCAGAGGATCTTACTGACCCAGGGATTGAATCTGGGTCTCCCACATTGTAGGCAGACACTTTACCATCTGAGCCACCAGGGAAGCCCATGGGAGTTATTATTAACTTAATTAATATAATTTTATTCAAAATCCCAACAGGATTTTTGCTGTGTATGTAACTTAACAACCTTATTCTAAAGTACAATTGGAAGGAAAAAAATACTTAATCATATCCAGAAATGTTTGAAAATAAAAAGAATAAGAGAGGAACTGCCCTAACATTTATTTAAATATACTTTGCAGCCCTAATAATAAAGAGTATTGAATTGGCACTAAGATATACAAACACAGATCAGTGAAACAAACTAGAGAGTTCAGAAATTGCCCTTCGGATGCTCCACGGTTCTCCATTTCCATAATGGAGTACTTGATGAAGCTGATGTTTAATATCTGTGTGGAAATGAAGAACTTTTCTGAACATAATACAACAACTGGCTACACCTTAGAGTGGGGAGAATTCAATCTCTTCTCCCTATCAAACATAAAATTAAATATCTAAGCACAAGAGGATCTTTTAAAAATGAGAAAAGTTTCAAAATCTTGGTAAGACAGACACAAATGTGTCTAAATCTAAGACAGATGCAAAATGCAGAAACTGTCAAGAAAAAAATCTAATAAGTTGGACAACACCAAAACAAACCTTTATATGGTATAATGTACAAAGTTTTTAAAAGGGGAGAGTGAAGACAGAGTATCAGAAAACATTCAGTAACAGACAAGGATCTGTGCTCATAATACATAAAGAGAACATACTCATAAAAAGAAAATTCCAGTTTTTCACTTGTTTCTCCATATACTTTTATATTGTTTGACTGTTAAACAAATGGGATCTAATGAAACTTAAAAGCTTTTGCACTACAAAGGAAACTATAAGTAAGGTGAAAAGACAGCCGTCAGATTGGGAGAAAATAATAGCAAACAAAGCAACAGACAAAGGATTAATCTCAAAAATATACAAGCAACTCCTGAAGCTCAATTCCAGAAAAATAAATGACCTAATCAAAAAATGGGCCAGAGAACTAAACAGACATTTCTCCAAAGAAGACATACAGATGGCTAACAAACACATGAAAAGATGCTCAACATCACTCATTATCAGAGAAATGCAAATCAAAACCACAATGAGGTACCATTACACGCCAGTCAGGATGGCTGCTATCCAAAAGTCTACAAGCAATAAATGCTGGAGAGGGTGTGGAGAAAAGGGAACCCTCTTACACTGTTGGTGGGAATGCAAACTAGTGCAGCCACTATGGAAAACAGTGTGGAGATTCCTTAAAAAACTGGAAATAGAACTGCCATATGACCCAGCAATCCCACTTCTGGGCATACACACTGAGGAAACCAGATCTAAAAGAGACACGTGCACCCCAATGTTCATCGCAGCACTGTTTATAATAGCCAGGACATGGAAGCAACCTAGATGCCCATCAGCAGATGAATGGATAAGGAAGCTGTGGTACATATACACCATGGAATATTACTCAGCCGTTAAAAAGAATTCATTTGAATCAGTCCTAATGAGATGGATGAAACTGGAGCCCATTATACAGAGTGAAGTAAGCCAGAAAGATAAAGAACATTACAGCATACTAACACATATATATGGAATTTAGAAAGATGGTAACGATAACCCTATATGCGAAACAGAAAAAGAGACACAGAAATACAGAACAGACTTTTGAACTCTGTGGGAGAAGGTGAGGGTGGGATGTTTCAAAAGAACAGCATGTATACTATCTATGGTGAAACAGATCACCAGCCCAGGTGGGATGCATGAGACAAGTGCTCGGGCCTGGTGCACTGGGAAGACCCAGAGGAATCGGGTGGAGAGGGAGGTGGGAGGGGGGATCGGGATGGGGAATACGTGTAAATCTATGGCTGATTCATATCAATATATGACAAAACCCACTGAAATGTTGTGAAGTAATTAGCCTCCAACTAATAAAAAAATTTAAAAAAAAAAAAAAAAACAAGAATTTTCTCATACATGTTTTTTTTTCTTTTTTTTTTTTTCATGTTTTTTAAGATTAAAAAGCCGAAAAGAAATTTTGACGTAGAAAATAGCATCACTCTCCATCAAGATTGTCTGTCTCAGCTTTTCTACCTAAAAATATCTCAGGTTCAAGACTTCAAAGTCTATGAAAAATATTGCTCCATCTACTCAGCTGTTTAAGTTTAAAATAATCTTACTTAAAAGGGGGAAATCAAGCATTATATGTCTGTTCCCTGTTGCAGCATTAACAAAGACAAATAACATTGCCATAACTTCCATTCAAGATGAATTTGCAACTTGGGCTGCTTTAATATTCTTAAACTAGAATTAAAAAATGCTTGATAAATGATTCACAAATAGTAGTGTTATATCATCAAAATAATTAAGGATACCAGAAATAAATTAGCGGCCTTGTCTCTTCTTAATATGACTGTTTAACTACCACAATGACAATCTTGGTAAGAAAGTCCCATAAACTTGGTGGCTCAAAATGACAGAAATTTATTCTCTTACAGTTCTGAAGGTCAGAGTCTGAAATAAAGGGGATGGGAGGGTGGGTTTGTTCTGGAGTTTCCGAGGGAGAATCTGGTCCATGACTCTCCTCTAGTTCTAGTGGCTGTTGGCAATCCTCAGTATTTTTTGTCTTGACTTGCGACTACAGTGCAGTCAGTGTATGCCTTCTCCTTCACATGACCTTTTCCTCTGTGTCTCTCCTCTGTCTGTGTGCCTCTGGGTCAGCTCCTTTTCTGGGGATGAATTGCACATAAAGCCCTTGGAGAGAACTTTTAACACCTATTAAGTGTTGTTGCAGGGACTAGATCTGATAGACAAAGTGCCTGATGAACTGTGGACGGAGGTTCATGACACTGTACAGGAGACAGGGATCAAGACCATCCCAAAGAAAAAGAAATGCAAAAAAGCAAAATGGCTATCTGAAGAGGCCCTACAAATACTGTGAAAAGAAGAGAAGCAAAAGGCAAAGGAGAAAAGGAAGGATATAACCATTAGAATGCAGAGTTCTAAAGATTATCAAGGAGAGATAAGAAAGCCTTCCTCAGTGATCAATGCGAAGAAATAGAAGAAAACAGTAGAATGGGAAAGACTAGAGATCTCTTCAAGAAAATTAGAGATACCAAGGGAACATTTCATGCAAAGATTGGCTCAATAAAGGACAGAAATGGTATGGACCTAACAGAAGCAGAAGATATTAAGAAGAGGTGGCAAGAATACACAGAAGAACTGTACAAAAAAGATCTTCATGAAGCAGATAATCACAATGGTGTGATCACTCACCTAAGAGCCAGACATCCTGGAATGTGAAGTCAAGTGGGCCTTACGAAGCATCACTGTGAACAAAGTTAGTGGAGGTGATGGAATTCCAGTTGAGCTATTTCAAATCCTGAAAGATGATGCTGTGAAAGTGCTGCACTCAATATGCCAGCAAATTTGGAAAACTCAGTAGTGGCCACAGGACTGGGAAAGGTCAGTTTTCATTCCAATCCCAAAGAAAGGCGATGCCAAAGACTGCTCAAACTACCACACAATTGCACTCATCTCACACGCTAGTAAGGTAATGCTCGAAATTCTCCAAGCCAGGCTTCAGCAATACGTGAACTGTGAACTTCCAGATGTTCAAGCTGGTTTTAAAAAAGGCAGTGGAACCAAAGATCAAATTGCCAACATCTGCTGGATCATTGACAAAGCAAGAGAGTTCCAGAAAAATATCTATTTCTGCTTTATTGACTATGCCAAAGACTTTGTGTGGATCACAATAAAGTGTGGAAAATTCTAAAACAGATGGGAATGCCAGACCACCTGACCTGCCTCTTGAGAAATCTGTATGAAGGTTAAGAAGCAAGAGTTAGAATTGGACATGGAACAACAGACTGGTTCCATATCAGGAAAGGAGTATGTCAAGACTGTATAGTGTCAGCCTACTTATTTAACTTACATGCAGAGTACATCATGCGAAATGCTGGGCTGGATGAAGCACAAGCTGGTATCAAGATTGCCGGAAGAAATATCAATAATCTCAGATATGCAGATGACACCACCCTTATGGCAGAAAGTGAAGAAGAACTAAAGAGCCTCTTGATGAAAGTGAAAGAGGAGAGTGAAAAAGTTAGCTTATGGCTCAACATTCAGAAAACTAAGATCATGGCATCTGGTCCCATCACTTCATGGCAAATAGATGGAGAAGCAATGGTAACAGTAGCAGACTTTATTTTGGGGGGCTCCAAAATCACTGCAGATGGTGACTGCAGCTATGAAATTAAAAGACACTTGTTCCTTGGAAGAAAAGCTAAGACCAACCTAGACAGCATATTAAAAAGCAGAGACATTACACCAACAAAGGTCCATCTAGTCAAAACTATGGTTTTTCCAGTAGTCATGTATGGATGTGAGAGTTGGACTGTGAAGAAAGCTGAGTGCTGAAAAATTGATGCTTTTGAACTGTGGTATTGGAGAAGACTCTTGAGAGTCCCTTGGACTGCAAGGAGATCCAACCAGTCCATCCTAAAGGAGATCAGTCCTGAATGTTCATTGGAAGGACTGATGCTGAAGTTGAAACTCCAATACTTTGGCCACCTGATGTGAAGAACTGACTCATTTGATAAGACCCCAATGCTGGGAAAGATTGAAGATGGGAGGAGAAGGGGATAACAGAGGATGAGATGGTTGGATGGCATCACTGACTCAATGGACATGAGTTTGAGTAAACTCCAGGAGTTAGTGATGGACAGGGAGACCTGGCGTGCTGCAGTCCATGGGGTTGCGAAGAGCAACTGAACTGAACAGAAGTGAACTGAAGCATTGTTATCCTGGAAGCTCAGGTGTGTTTGGATGAGCAAACCTGAGTTTTCTGAGTGTGATATGAAAAGCCTAACAATGATAACAACAATAACAGCAACAACTATGAAAACAGCCTCCCTAGATTTTGTATCATTTAGGGAACTTCTCGGGGTGCCCCACCTCTACTCCATTCATTCTTGTCTGTCCTCAAAGGAAAGCATTTTTCTTTTTCCTTCCCAAGAGAGTTGCTTGGGCTTTGGGTTGGACAATTGGAGCTTCCCCCACAGTGGAGAAGAATGTGAAGCCTTTGACTTGAAAGCTGAGACCCACCCCCTCCACTCCCCCCAGAGCTGCACTGTCTGAGGGAGAAGAGCTCCTAGCATTGAAACAGGTGGAAACAACCCACCCAAGGGAGACAAAAGCAATGAGGGAGCAGAGGATGACACTTGTCCCCATTCCCATCAACGTGTCAGTGCTTACAATTAAAAAGAACAAACTGTTAGGAGAGAACACTTCTATAACAATTTAAAACTGCTACCTATCACCATTTAGAACAGGTGGAAGAACTGGATTGGGGTTGATGCCAAGGATGAAGAAACAAGAACCATCTGCAGAACTGAGGCTGCCTGGCACTGCCTAGAGTCCAAGTCCAAGCTGGGGTGGATTAAGTCTATAAGTTGGAAGATGGCATCAGGATCAAGGTCATGTAGAACTGAGTTACAGGTCATCATCCAGAAACAACAGGAGGTACTTGATCAACTCTAGGTGCACCTGGCCTGCTGGTTCCCCCAACAGTGGAGCCAATCAAAGACCAGTCCTATGAGAAGGGTCCATCCCATGACATAGGGTCTGTGTGCGTGTGTCCGTACTACGTCACTCCAGTCGTGTCTGACTCTGTGTGACCCTATGGACTGTAGCCCGCCAGGCTCCTCTGTCCATGGGATTCTCCAGGCAAGAATACTGGAGTGGGCTGCCATGCCCTCCTCCAGGGGATCTTACAACCCGGGGGTGGAACCTGCATCTCTAACATCCCCTGCATTGACAGGTGAGTTCTTTACCACTAGAGCCACCTGAGAATCTTGCCCTAAAAAGTTTAGAAGAGGAATGGAGCTTGTAGGAGGTCACTTTTTAAAGATTAGAGAAATAAGTTCCTTCAATTATTAGATCAGAGGTTGTTATTTAGAGTCTTTTCCAATATTATGCACTGATATGATAGAAACAGTGAGAGACTTTATTTTCTTGGGCTCCAAAATCACTGCAGATGGTGACTGCAGCCATGAAATAAAAAAACACTTGTCCTTAGAAGGAAAGCTATGACAAATCTAGAGAGCAGAGACATTACTTTGCTGACAAAGGTCTGTCTAGTCAAAGCTATGGTTTTCCCAGGAGTCATGTATGAATGGGAGAGTTGGACTATAAAGAAAGCCGAGCGCTGAAGAATTGATGCTTTTGAACTGTGGTGTGGAAAAGACTCTTGAGAGTCCCTTGGACTGTAAGGAGATCCAACCAGTCAATCCTAAAAGAAATCAGTCCTGAATATCCACTGGAAGGACTGATGCTGAAGCTGAAACTCCAATACTTTGGCCACCTGATACAAAGAACTGACTCATTAGAAAAGACCCTGATTCTGGAAAAGATTGAAGGCAGGAGAAGGGGACGACAGAAATTTAGATTGTTGTATGGCATCACCAACTCAATGGACATGAGTTTGAACTAGCTCCGGGAGTTGGTGTTGGGCAGGGAAGCCTGGTGTGCCACAGTCCATGGAGTCGCAAGGAGTCAGACATGAATGAGTGCCTGAACTGAAATGAATAAAAAATAATGCTAATCATAGCCAAAGTCACTACTTTGAATTGGTTAAAAAAAATTATATAAGTTCTCAAAATTAATAAGTGAACTAAAAACACATGCATATTTTTATCAAGAGTTAAGTATGCAGTTTGGGGTGAGAATGTGGGACCATAAGATACACAATCACAGAAACATCTTTGTATGAAAGGATTCACTTTTGTTTTTGAAATGTAAAAACTGGCATCTTTATTATTTCTAGTCTAATCTGGATCCTTATGTGATAATGAGCTTTCACGTAAAAGTAGTTACCATGGTGGCCAGAAACCTCCTTCTCTCTAGATGAAACATTAGTATTAATATTTTAGACCCATTATTTTCAACTGTGTTCCTTCTATGTGTGTCTTTCCCATTAATATTATAGCATTAAAATGATCCACAATACACTTAAACTCTTCACTCTGACTATCAAGATGACTCAGCCACCCTGTCCTGTAAATAATAAGGTTCCGACATTTACAGATTACTCCTGTCATCTAAAAAGTGGTTAAAGTGAAAATTACCCAGTCCTGGCAGACATTCATGTGACCCAAGGTTTAGGTTTTTTCTTGGGATTTATAACCTTGACAGTTAATTTTGCAGGCCTCTTTTAGAGCCTGTCATTTAGCACAAATTGACATTTAAGCAGCTTTTTAAAGCTCTGGTATCAAAATGTTAAAACAGCCTGGGTTTTTTTTTTTTTTCCTATTAACATCACCTATTATTTATTATTGTAATCAGAGAAGTGAATCATCAATTTTCCCCTTTCAACATTTTCCTAGGACTTGGAGGCAGTAGAGAAGACAGAACATCCTCAGTCAGTTTTATTTCCTTCTTCAAAGAGGAAAAATAAACCACCTAGATTAACATTAAAAACTGTGTGCACCCCTGAATGGGGGGGCTGGCACCACCCCATGCTCATTCAGCTGAGAAACCACCATGGAGGCAGTTTTTTGCCACCACTCAATCTGGACTTCTTAAATAAAAAAAAAAAAGTGGAATTTGAATTTCAAACTTTAAAAAAAAAAAAAACTGTGTGCAGCAACAGACACGACAAAGTGAAGACAAACCCCCGACTGAGAGTTACAGTGCATTAAAAAGACAAGCGGTAATAAACATTGACAAGGATGGGGAGAAAAGGGATCTCTTGTGCACTGTTGGTGAGAACATAAATTGGTACAGCCACTGTGGAAAACAGTATGGAGGCTGCTTAAAAATTTTTTTTAAATAACTCATATGATCTAGCAATCCCACTCTGGGGATTTACCTGAAGGAATCAAAATACTATTTCAGAAAGTTATTTGTACCCTGTGTTCATAACAGCATTGTTTACAATATCTAAAACATGACAACAACATAAGTGTTCATTGATGGATGAATGGGTAAAGAAAATATGATATATATGTGATATTTACACATATATACACAATAGAATACTATTCAGCCATCAAAAAGAAGGAACTCTTGTCACCTGTGACAACATGAGTGGACCTTTAACCCATTAACTAAATGAGATAAGTCAAACAGAGAAAGACAAAAAACTGTATGACCATATTCATAGTGGAATCTAAAAAATAAACAAAAAAACTCCAAAAAAAGATCACTCTGCTATATTTAAAATGGATAGCCAAAAAGGATCAACTGTATAGTACATGGAACTCTGCTCAATGTCATGTGGCAACCTGGATAGGAGGGAAGTTTGAGGGAGAATGGACATGTGTATATGTATGGCTGAGTTCCTTCATTCTTCCTCTGTAATTATCACGACCTTGTTAATCAGCTATACCCAGATACAAAATAAAATGTCTTTAAAAAATAATAAAATATAACAATAAAAATGTCCTTGTTGGAAGGGTACACATGTGTATATTTATAGGTTATATATAAGTACATAATTCATATTTTTTTAAAAAATCAGAATTGTGGTTACCAGAGGCAGGGGAAGGGAGGTGAGGGAATTGGAAGAAAGGTAGTCAGGAGATAGAAAATTCCATTTATGAAATAAACAAGTACTGAATGTAATGTACACCATCATGACTGTAGTTAACAATACTATATGGTATATATGAAAGTTACCAAGAGAATAAATCCAAAAGTTCTCAACACAAGGAAAAGATTTTTTTTTCTTTCTTTTTGTGTTTTTATGAGGTGATGGATATTAACTAAATTTATGTGGCAACCATTTCACAATGTATGTAAGTCTTAATGCTATACACCTTAAACTCATATATGAGTATGTCAACTATATCTCAATAAAACAGATAAAAGGGCTAGTCCAGAATATATGTTTATATTTGTAGAACAACTACAAATGCTTAGAAAAAAATAAACAACTCAACAGGGAAAAGGGAACAGAAAGTAACAACTTAAAAAGAGAAAGAGAAGGGCTGTTTAAAAGATGCTCAATCCTAATAGTCATTAAAGAAAGCCAAATTAACGTAAGGAAATGCCATTCTGTGCTTGTTGAGACTGACAAAAATTTGGCAGTCAGAGAGGAAGGTGAACTGGTCTCTGTTCTCTTATATTCAATCTGTCACACCACTTTCCAGCCAAATGGCTCCTGGGCTTAGAGGGTGTGGGCAGGCTGCAACTCTGGCCAGTCCTGGTGGAGAGAGATGAACCACAGGAACATCTGGGGACCAACAGCAAAAATGCTTAGAAGGAAGGGAGACCAGACTGAGGATTCTAGATAAAGCTTGGCATGTGGAAATCCTTGGTCCCCTGGATGAAGGCCACTGCTCTTTCTGTACCCTGAGGAGCTACAGAGGAGCCAGGTAGGTGTACGAATCTTCCCCATCCTCAAATATGGGAGAAAGACACCCTTTGCTAGCATTTTGCTTCTTTTAGGAAGATTGTATTTTACTTTTTTTGAACTCCAGAAACAGAGTTTAGTTAACTTGAAGGAATGCGTATTTATTACAAAAGTCCACACAGCAATACCACAGAAGGACTTCAATCACATCAGCATAGAACTCAATCTCTTTGAGAAGAAAAGGACAAGGTCTGGTTGACAAAAAGTGAGGAGGTAGAAAGGAACTCTCGACTCTCTATCATTATATACAAAACATCATCAAGGCTGCCACTTTGGTCTTTTATTGCAAGGTGAGGTCCCTGTGTGTTTACTTTATCATCAAGATCGTTCTTCAGAAAAATGGATCTCTTCTTGAAATCTGAAATTGCTTGAATGAAAAATATATCCATAAGAATGGGATAAGGCCAGGTCATTACTTGTTCCATATCTCAAGCTGAGAAAGGTGAATTAATTCTTGAATGAAACAACTGTAAACTTGTATTGAATTCCACTGCTTCAATTTTAAAAAGGTACACTAGTTAAAAACAAGAGTATCAGAAAGATTGTGGATGGTATGTGTCTCTGACAAAGAAATAGTTAAGTGGGCAGATGAAAACCATGCGGGAGCTGCCCAACTCTAGAAACAATGAAATGCCCAAGGACACTCACTACCTGTTTGGGATGTTTAAAGAGCACAATTGAAATCATCTGTTGAAAAACAGGTGTAAGAATAAAATAAAGGCATTTTGAGATATTTAAAATCATTTCTAAGTAATTCTTACATTAAAGGAGAAGTCACTAAAATCACTGATAAAATCAACATCAGTGAGAGTATGGCACCTTTCCTGCATGGCAGACAGCCAAAGCAGAAATATACATTCTCAAGTACATTTATTAGAAAGCAAGAAAGACAGAAAATAAATGCAGTAAGGTTTCAACTCTAGCTGATAGAAAGAGAACCAAACAAAACAAAAAATTTACGAAGGAATAAGAAGAAATAAATAGAAAATAACCCACAAAGGTAAGCTTAGATTAATTGAAGTTCATCCCTTGAAAAGCCCAATAAAATTCATAAGCCTCTGGTAATTCTGATGATAGGGAGAGAGAGAAATAACACCAGAAATAAGAATGAAAACATAGCCAAAGATAATACATGCAGAATTAACAAATTAAAAATTCAAGAGGAAAGAACTATTTGGGACATAAAGATTATCAAGACAGTATCAGAGAAGATGTAAAACTGAATAAAGAGCCATAGAAAAATATTGAAAATATAATTTTTAAAAATCTGCCTTTTAAAAAAGGCAGAGGTCCCAGACTATGTTTTATGGATGATTTCTGCAAAATCTTGAGAGCAGATTGCTTTTTTGTTTTATTTAAATTGTTTCAGAGCATAGAAAAAATATAAAACTCCCTTCCTTGTTATATAAGGTTAGCATAACACCAAATTGAGCAAAAACGCCAAAAATAGCCTTTTCTAAATCTTACATAAAATTATAAAAGTAAAAAAAAAAAAATTTAATTACAAAGCAAAACTAGCAGCATATAACAAGAAGAATATGTCATGACCAAGCAGGATGTTTCAGAGAATAAAAGTGTGGTTAAACTGTTAGATAATGGTATGTGTATTAACTCCTCGTATAAATATCAATAGAAATACAGAGAAATTTTTTATGATCTTGCAATAGATGCTGACAAAGGAGCGTTAAAAATCCCAAACCTACTCCTGAAACAAATTTACTAATTCAGGAATAGGATGAGAATAGGATGCTCTGTAGAAATTAATAAGAATTTTGCTCCCACTCTTTTAGTCTGGTTAGCGAGGAATAAAAAAACCTGTTAACCCCTTCTCAAGAGGACAACCAAGCTACGGTCTACATTCTCCCCACCTGTAGCAAGGATGGAGCTTTTCTGTTTCCCGGCTAGTAAAGGAGACATTAGCTAAACTCAAGCACTGGCTACCCTGGAGATATGAAGGCTCTGTGATTAGAAGACCTGGTCCCACCCTCCCACCCCAGGGTATTTAAACTAGACTATCTAAGAGATGGCAGAAAAAAGGGGGCTTTGACTTGGTGGAATTTGAAATAACAGCTTGACTGAGAACTCAGATGAGGAAAACACTAGTTTTCCACAGAGGTGGTGACTTGAAGGGTGCAGGATGACCTGAGCCAACTGGTATGCTGCTGTGGCTCTGAGTTGGCTGGGATCCTGTTGCTGGAGAGACAAATATCAAGGCCTTGGGGACTCTTACCTGCAGGGCTGAGACTCCAAGTGCCTGCTGAGATCCTCTGCGCTCTGCGGCACACCGTGCATGCTCATGTGTGCTTGTGTATGCATGTGTGTGTACACACGTTTCTATGTGTGTACACGTCTGTATGTGGTGCTCTGAATTTGGCTTATCAGTTATCACAGTGAATATGCAATATTTACAAGACACTTTAAAACTATGAGAACAAACAGGAGAATTTTGTCAGATGATCAAATGTAAGATCAACATGTGAATGTGGCTTGTTTTTCTGCATGCCAGCATTAACAAATCTGAAGAGTCATGGGGAAAGTATTCACTCATGCTAATGACAAAATCCTATAAAACAACTGGGAATAAACATTACAAGACATGTGTCAACACTGTGAGAAAAAAAATTGTAAAACTTTATTGAAGGAAATATTTAAATGCTTGATTAAGTGAAATGACATACTATGTTTCTGGATATACTGTTTTTCTAGTTGTGTAAGAAGTGTAAATTATTTAATGTTTCTGTGCTGTTGGTAAGATGGAAATGAAAATAATATTTACTTCACTGGGTTGTTATCAGAATTAAATGAATTAATTTATGTAAAGTATAATATAATCATTATTATTAATATAAATATGTCCATTCTCATATTTATCTAAAAGTTCAATGCACTTCTAAATAAAGTCCCAAAGAGACTTTCATGAAGCATGAAAAAGATATCCCTTATTCCTCTACATATATATAAATATTAAAATTATCTATGGACATTAAGAAAACTTATGATTATGATGATAACTTGCCATGCTGGATTTCAAAACACACTTTGAAGAACTTCAGTAATCAAAACCCTGTAGTATTTCTTAATAGAGAACTCTTTCAAGAATAAATAATAGAATAAAATAAAGGACCTAAATGTACTCCTGTATCTGTGTATGTGGGATATGATAAAAGATAAATGTAACATTTGAGATCTATGGAAAATAATTGATTAATCAAAGAATTTTGTTGGAACTAGTAACTATCCAATATACTTTTATCCAACATCAAACACAAAAATATTTCTGGACACGTTCCCAATTTAAATGAAAAACCACAACTACAAAAGTTTTAAAAGAAATATAAGAGAATGAGTGTCCAGCTTCAAGGAGGTATTGCCAAGAATGTTAATCAGGATTCAGTTGAATATAACAAAAATTATTCTATCTGGCTTAAGCACAAACCATTAAATATAGAGAACCTGAAACTTTGAAATGGGCTTCCCTGGTGGCTCAGATGGTAGATAACCTGCCTGCAATGCAGGAGACCCAGGTTTGATCCCTGGATTGAGAAGAACCCTGGAGAAGGGAGTGGCAACCCACTCCAGTATTCTTGCCTGGAAAACTCCATGGACAGAGGAGACTGGTGGGCTACAGTCCACAGGGTCACAAAGAGTCAGACACAACTGAATGACTAGGCATGCACAAAGCTTTGAAAATTATCAGAAGGGATTTGTGGAACAAGATCTAATCAGAATTTTCAAAAAGATTTCCGGAACTTTACTACAGATCTGGCCCACCACAAAATAATCAATAACAAACTCTGCTGTGGTCAGAAAACTCCATGATCAGAAGTGGGGAAATAGCTAACTTGTAGAACACTCCATGGATAAAGAAAATGTAATACATATATGTAACGGAAAAGTACTCAGCCATTAAAAAGAATGAAATGATGCCATTTGCAGCAGCATGGATGAACCTAGAGAGTGTCATCCTAAGTGAAGGAAGTCCAGAGAAAGGGAAATATTGTATCACTCAAATGTGGAATTTTTAAATTATAAAAATGAACTTATTTACAAAAGAGTAACAGACTCATATACTTGGAGAACAAACTCATAGTTACCTGGGGAAAAGGTGAGGGAGAAGGGACAGTTACAGAGTTTGGGGCTGACACATACACACTGCTGTATTTTAAATGGATAAACAGCAAGGACCTGTTATACAGCACAGGGAACTCGGTTCAATATTATGTAATAACCTAAATGGGAAAGAATTAGAAAAAGAATAGATACATGTATATGTATAACTGAATCACTTTGCTGTAACCTGAAACCAATACAACACTGTTAATCAACTATACTCCAATATAAAATTAAAAGTTTAAAAAAAAAACACCATTCCACTTCAATCCTTTCCACACCAGCTAACTGAATCCCTGCACCACCATCCTTCTTGATGTTCATGAAAGTAAAAATGAGGAATTGTGGTTTCTACTACTGTTGTTTCTCTAAACCAAGTGCCCCTTCCACCATGCTTGCCTATGGAAATAGCTAGAATAGCACAGTCACAGTCACACCTCATGTCCATCTTCCAACTCCTGGGGAGAAGGTGATTTTCTGCTAGGAAATACTAGTTCACATGTAGAACCCAAGTTTTGATGGATTTTATAAAATGTAGTCTTTTACATTCTACCCTTCTACTTTCTAGTCTTTATCATGAAAAGTGTTAGTCGCTCAGTTGTGCCCAACTCACCCCATGGATGACAGCCAGCCAGGCTTCTCCGTCCATGGGATTTTCCAGGCAAGGATAGTAGAGTGGTTTGCCATTTCCTTCTCCAGGGGATCTTCCTGACCCAGGGATCGAATCCATGTCTCCTTTTTTGTAGGTAGGTTCTTTACGTACTGAGCTATCAGGGAAGGCATACTACAAAAGGGCTGGAATCTCACCAAGGGGGTTTATTTACATTTCACAATAAGATAGACAGAAAAGTCAGAAACCATAAAGGAAAAGATGGAGAGACTAACTACATAAAATTTTCATATAGTAGTAGAAGCCATGAACAAAGTACAATAAACAACAAAAAGCAAAATACAGGGGCGAATACTTGCAGTATAGAAAGCAGATGAAGATCAATGTTCATAACATATAATGATCTCTGCATCACTAAGAAACCAGTGCAGTAGAAAATGAACAAAGCGTCAGAACAAGCAATGAACAGAAAAAGAAATATACATGAAAAATAAACAAAGAAAATATTCTTAACCCAACTAGTAAAGAGTGGAATGCATATTGGAACAAGGTAATGTGATTTTTATCAATTTAGATTAGATTAGAAAAAAAATTAACTGGTAATATACACAGTTGATAGAAGTATAAATTGCCTTTTTGGAGGGCTATGTTTTTTTAATAATATCTGACAAAAATTTAAATGCACATGCCATTTAACTGAACATTTTCACTTCTATGAATCAGATTTACAGAAATCTGTTTAATGAAGCTTTATTTGTGCTTGTGAAAAATGTAGATAACTTAAATGCTTTTGAAAAGAAAACATCTTAAATGACTTAAGTATGGCCATTATATGAAATAACAAGTCATCAGTTTTTAATACCTTTATTTATTCGTAGTATCCTGAAAATAGGCACAGGATTTCTGGGGCAGGGACTACCAATTACAATAACAACACTGTTCCTATTTGTTCCAATTCCTCCTCTTCTTGGGATGACAGAATGAGAGCCTGACAATTGTCATCCAACATATACAGGGGACTGTACTGAAGGTGAGAAGCCCCATAAATATGGGGACACCTGTTTCCCCTACATCTCTCCTAAGAAGGAAAGAAATTTTGTTCCCTAAAATAAGCAAACTCTCCTTGGGAACAAAAGGAAAGGGGTGATGAGCTCTTTCCCTATGGAATATAAATATAATAAATGTCTCCAGGAGGAAGAAAGGACAAATATCTCTAAGTTTACAATCTTGGAGTATTTCCACAGTTTGGAGGAGATAAGTTTATTACTCTGGATATGAGCAGATGGCTCTAGGTCTAAAACTGTGGAATGTGAGAAACAAATGGATCTGGGGAAATGAAGACATTCTGTAGCTTGTCAATCTCCTTTGCTAAGGAAGTCAAGGCTTTGGGGTAGTCAATACAGCAGAAATAGATGTTTTTCTGGAACTCTCGTTCTTTTTTGATGATCCAACGGATGTTAGCAATTTGATCTCTGGTTCCTCTGCCTTTTCTAAATCCAGCTTGAACATCTGAAAGTTCATGGTTCACATACTGTTGAAGCCAGGCTTGGAGAATTTTGAGCAGTATTTTGCTAGCATGTGAGATGAGTGCAGTTGTCTGATAGTTTGAACATTCTTTGGCATAGCCTTTCTTTGGGATTGGTATGAAAACTGACCTTTTCCAATCCTGTGGCCACTGTTGAGTTTTCCAAATTTGCTGGCATATTGAGTGCAGCACTTTCACAGCATCATCTTTTAAGATTTGAAATAGCTCAGCTGGAATTCCATCACCTCCACTAGCTCTGTTCATAGTGATGCTTCCTAAGGCCCACTTGACCTCACATTCCAGGATGTCTGGCTCTAGGTGAGTGATCACACCATCATGGTTATCTGGGTCATGAAGATCTTTTTTGTATAGGTCTTCTGTGTGTTCTTGCCACCTCTTCTTAATATCTTCTGCTTCTGTCAGGTCCATACCATTTCTGTCCTTTATTGTGTCCATCTTCACTTTATTGACTACAACAAAGTCTTTGACTGTGTGGATCACAACAAACTGTGGAAAATTCTGAAAGAGAAGGGAATACCAGACCACCTGACCTGCCTCCTGAGAAATCTGTATGCAGGTCAAGAAGCAACAGTTAGAATTGGACATGGAACAATGAACTGGTTCCAAATCAGGAAAGGAGTATGTCAAGGCTGTATATTGTCACCCTGTTTATTTAACTTATATGCAGAATTCATCATGCAAAATGCTGTGCTGGAAGAAGCACAAGCTGGAATCAAGATTGCTGGAGAAATATCAATGACCTCAGATATGCAGATGACACCACCCTTATGGCAGAAAGTGAAGAAGAACTAAAGAGCCTCTTGATGAAAGTGAAAGGGAAGAGTGAAAAAGTTAGCTTATGGCTCAACATTCAGAAAACTAAGATCATGGCATCTGGTCCCATCACTTCATGGGAAATAGATGGGGAAGCAATGGAAATAGTAACAGACTTTATTTTGGGGGGCTCCAAAATCACTGTAGATGGTGACTGCAGCCATGAAATTAACAGATGCTTGTTCCTTGGAAGAAAAGCTATGACCAACTTAGCATATTAAAAAGCAGAGACATTACTTTGCCAACAAATGTCTGTCTAGTCAAAGCTATGGTTTTTCCAGTAGTCATGTATGGATATAAGAGTTGGACTATAAGGAAAGCTGATTGCTGAAGAATTGATGCTTTTGCACTGTGGTATTGGAGAAGACTCTTGAGAGTCCCTTGGACTGCAAGGAGATCCAACCAGTCCATCCTAAAGGAGATCAGTCCTGAGTGTTCATTGGAAGGACTGATGTTGAAGCTGAAACTCCAATACTCTGGCCACCTGATGTGAAAAACTGACTCATTGGTAAAGACTCTGATGCTAGGAAAGATTGAAGATGGGAGGAAAAGGGGACAACAGAGGATGAGATGGTTGGAATGGCATAACCGACTTGATGGACATGAGTCTGAGTAAGCTCCAGGAATTGTGGACGGACAGGGAAGCCAAGCATGCTACAGTCCATGGGGTCGCAAAGAGTTGGACATGACTGAGCAACTGAACTGAACTAGGAGGTCAAACGATGCAGAAACATAAAAATATTCTCATCCTGACAATAAACAGATGAATAAAATGTAAACTAATGATATTTGTACCCAGGATAATCAAAATATAGAATATTAAATGAAAAGTCAAGTACAAGGACAATGTATTAAGTAGGATCTCATCTATGCGAAATTGGTAAATCAAATCATTAACGTCGTATATTTGGGGGGAAAGAAGACAAAAAAGGGACTTTAGCCTTAACCATATATATTTGTTGTTGAATTTGAGTATAGACTCAGGGGTTATTTTAAAAATATCTTCTCTTCTATATTTTCCAGATTTCCTACAATAACCATATATTAGTTTTATAATAAATGATATCTTTTTAACAGTCAAAACCAGTTGTTCATTCATCACCAGTTCATTCATCTTTAAACTTCAAAACAGCCACAAAATTAACAAATTGAATGTTATTGAGTTAGTCCAAAAGGGAAATGGTATACTATTATTGATAGAATGTGATTCTTCTCTTCTGCTGTTTATGGATGTTTGTCTCACAGTAACTTTTTAAAAATCACATTTGTTTAGAAACATTTATTACATATCTACTACATACTTGGCATTATAACTGGCCCTGATGCTATGAAAAATTACAGCTTGTTCCTCCTTGAACAGCGCACAATCTACTGGGGTAATAGACTTGTGGTAGAATATATTGTGGTTCCCTGTGATAAACAGCAATGTGTGAACTAAATGTGGTGTGGACCTTGCAAGGGAGGTTCCCTCCTGCCTGAGAGATACGGGAAAGGGTTCATGGAAAGGTGACATTTGAAATAGCTCCTGAAGAAATAGCACAATGCTGATGAAGGGAATTGCAACACCAGGTCATTTGATCTTTATCAACCCACTAAAGAGTATTAAGACGCAGTGCAAGCTCAATTTGCAATTTGATTTTTGAGCCAAACAAAAACACAAATTTCTAACATATCAGGGATGCTTAGTCCATGACAGAGGTACTCTTAAGAGTTTCTTGGACTGCAAGGAGATCAAACCAGTCAATCCTAAAGGAAATCAACCCTGAATATTCATGGAAAAGACTGATGCTGAAGCTGAAGCTCCAATACTTCAGCCACCTGATGCAAAGAGATGACATTGGGAAAGACTGATGCTGGGAAAGATGGAAGGCAAAAGGAGAAGAGGGCAGCAGAGGATGAAATGGAGAGCATCACTGACTCAATGGACATGAATTTGAGCTGAATTTGAGCAAACTCCAGGAGAAACTGAGGGACAGGGAAGCCTGGTGTGCTGCAGTCCATGGGATCGCAAAGGGTCGGACATGACTTAGTGACTGAACAACGACAATAAGACAGAGGTACATTTGACTGAGCTGAGCGGAGTCTCTAGAACTGGTATTATCACAAGTTAGGGGAGTTGTCTAGGTGGATACAATTCTTAACTCTCAAAATGTTAAGTCATGTGATATAAATGTTCTGGACAAAATTAAAGTAGGAAATAACTTAGGGATTAAGTTTTGAGTCTTAAGGTCCTTTGGCTCAAAGTGGAAGTTCTAGCTCCTGCAACATCCACTCTCCATTATCCCAACAGAGATTCAAGTGAGAGGGAGTCAGATGAGCATGAAGATTAAGTCAGTAGATCTCACAATATGGTCCTCAGATGAGAAGCATCAGCATCGCCTCCAGATATGGTAAGAAAGGGAAAGTCTCAACACCCACTCCAGACCTACTGAATCAGAAACTCCAGAGATGCAGTCCAGCAACCTGTGTGTTAACAGGCTCTCTGGGTGATTCTGATGCATACTGCACACTCAAGTTTGCGACCCGCTATGCTAAGGTAAGCTCTCAGACGTTAGTGTACAACCAGGTATCAGATTTAATTTACCAGCTATCTTTTATTTATGGACCACTGGTGAGGAGGAAGCATGGCAGGAAGGAGGGTTTAAGAGAGATATTTTGCTATTTTTCTCAAATACATGTATATAAATAATATTCATGTCAGTGTATGGCAAAAGCCACTACAATATTGTAAAGTAATTAGCCTCCAACTAATAAAAATAAATGGAAAAAAATACTGTTTTTGTTTTACAGAAAACCCTTCACGTGGTAGAATGGGTCTTTCAGTCTCTATTGTTCTGGGACTTCAGAGAATCCATGGAGGCTCATTCTCCCAGGATGAGTCTTTACAATGACAAAGCAGATGATCTTTGATTTGTTATGACTTGGGGAAGCCAGGAAGATGCTCCTTGCCTCAAACACATGTCCAACCAGAGGCCATGTGACAAAAAGTCTACTGTCAAAGACTAATTTGTCCCCCTTAACCTAAGCATTTCCCTGAGTATCTACTCAAAATTCAAATCCCATCTGGAACAATAATATTCCAAACTGTGACCAGCCTGATTCAATCATAAATTCACTAATGACAACATTTTCTTTTGAAATAAGAGGTTCAGGAAGTGTACACAGTAAAGCCCTGGCCCACTGGGGAGGGGTATGATTCTGATAAGAGAAGAGGAACATTAGTCACTGGAAATAAATTTCTACTTTTTTGCCCACAATAGATGTAGATTCTTCAGAGTCTGATTCCAGCCTAAATTTAGATAAGCCCTCCTCCCCTTCAATGCCTTAAATTCTCAGCTGTCAAAAGTCTAACAGGTTTAGGGTTTTAAAAATGTTTGACGGTCTTTGAGCATTAAATATGTTGAGGAGGAAAAAAAAAATCCACATCAGTGTATGAGAGAGCATCATTCTGGCTAACTTCACTTATTACTCCTATTATTAGTACCAATCTAAGAGCATCTAGAGTCGTTGATGAAACCAGGGAAGTCATTTATCTGGCGCCCAAATACTATCTCCTGGTAACAGCTTGTTTTACCCCAGTGAATGAAAGGTTGATTAAATTATAACCAAATGGTAACAGATGCTCAAAGTCTTGACTTACTTTTGTGAAGACGGAACTACAGCGGGAAGACAAGTACTATTTTTCTTTAAGGTACACACTTATATTGCTTATTTCATATATTTTGCTTTCTTCGATATTCCTACAAGATGAGGAGAAAGGATTCCCTATATTTTAGTATACAACCAAGCTAAGTGGTTAATTAATAACTTAGACAGGGACTATAAACCACTTCCCCTGATGCCTAATGAAGAATAAGATGTCTCAGGATTTTCTTTCCATTCCTGGCAGCAGAGGTGCTGAAAAGATAAACAGCTAGAGCCACTAACATAAATCATTCTCGAGGAGATACACTCTGTGACCTTTGGGGGAATCATTTATACTTGTATAACACTGAAACCCAAGGTGCTCAGAACTCTTGGGGAAAGTTATTGTGCATATGCATCTTATGTATTTAACCTTGCTACTCCTTAAGAAAGGAAACAGACACAAAGAGTTAAAAACATGTTTTCCTGGAACTATATTCCCCAGCAGGGAGAAATCAAAGAAAGCTCTAATCTTGACAGTAAAGAATCTGCTTGCAATGCAGATACCCAGGTTCAATCCCTGCAGAAGGGGAAGGCAACCTACTCCAGGATTCTTGCCTGGAGAATTCCTTGGACAAAGGAGCCTGGAGGGCTACAGTCCACAGGGTCACAAAGAGTCAGACGACAGAATGACTAACACTCACTTTTTCACTGTGACATCCTAGTTCTGTCTGTTCTTCAGCTTTTCCCTTTACAACAGAATTTTCTTGATGGCAAAGATACTCTTGGGCAATAATTCTTGATTCTCCATCCCCACTTCCACACCCCAAAATCCTGAGCCTCGAAAGAAGACGCTAGCATCCTCCTTGTGCTCAAGACTAAACCCTAGGAAACATCCCAGATTCATCTCTCCCTGTGCTCCACTCCTAGTCTATGAGACCAACCAAGTCCTACTTCCAATTTACACATATCGACCCAACCATTTCTCACCACCTCCACTGATACTCTGCCTTGCCACCAGCATCCCTCACTTGAACCCACTTCCCTCGCCCCCCACAGTCCCCTCATTACATAAGAGTTTGAATCATCTAAAATACAAATCAGATTTATGACTACCTTACTTCAAACTCGCCTGTAACTTCTGAGTATAATTTGATTTCAAATTCCTATCATGATCTATAAAACCCTGACTGTTTATCCTCCCTGTGTTCTCTTTGTCTGCTCAGTTAGGACCCTTTAACTTCGCTGTTCCTCTGGGTTTTTTGGTCCCTGAAACACACTCAGCTTCTTAACTTCTAAGAATCCTTCCTGGAAAGCCCATCACCCAGATCTTTGCACAGCAGGCACCATCGCATCATTCAAGTCTCAGCACATATATTACCACCTCAGAAGAGAATTTTCTGAAATGTTCACCCAGCCCCTGACCCAGCCATTTTATCACCTGATTCATATACATTTTCTTTGGATTACTGACATGCATGACATGTTCCTACTTACTAAATATCTGTTCCTCTGCACTAGACCATAAACTCCATGAAAACAGGAATCTTTGTTTCACCATGGAATTCCTAGAGCCCAGAGCAGTGCCAAGCACAGAACAAGCCTTGATATTTGTTGAATTAATGAATAGACTCTTCAGATGAAACCCACTCTATAAAGGTTTCAATTTTATATGTAACACTAAGAACAATGAATTCAGCAAATATTTTTATGTGTCTATGAAGTGTCACGCACTGTTCTAGGCATTTCTTTGGAGTTGACTTGCATTCATCTACTAAAGTTGAATAGAACATGATTTTGACTGTAACGATATGCCAGTTAACATCCCTTTAAAGAAAAGCCCCAATTGAGAGATTAGGATTGACATACTCACACCACTGTATATAAATTAGATAACTAAAAGGACCTACTGTAGAGAACAGAGAACTCTACTCAACACTCTGTAATGGCCTGTATGGGAAAAGAATCATAAAAAGAGTGCATGTGTATATATGTATAACTCATTCACTTTGCTATATACCTGAAACTAACACAACATTGTAAATCAACTATACTACAATAAAAATTAAAAACCAGAAAAGCCCCACCTGAGGTGCATAAGCTGTACCACGCACTCATGACATGCGTGTTGCTACTAGGGCTTTCAAGGGCATCACTAAAATGCAGGGTCTTGCTATCACTTCTGGAAAAACGAATCACAGAACGCCTTTCCTGAGGATGGTGGAGGAAAAATGCCTTTGCAAGTATGCAAGAATAAGGAGACAGGGTGCACCTAGGTCTGCTATTTACAACATATGTAACTTTAGACAAGTTACTTTATCCCTCTGAACCCCAGATATACATTTTTAAAGATAATAGTCTTAATAACTTCCCTACCTACTTCAAATAGTTATTAACATCAGTGAAATATTGCAGCTAAGAACACTTTGCATCCTGAATACATTTGTGGCTTAGGATTATAGACATGCACCTGCTCACCTACACAAAAAGGATAACAATCAAGTATTAAATGATTTATGAATTACAGTTGCCATATCATCAGTTAGCTCACATTCAATGCAAATGACTCTTCACTAGAAGAGTAGCTGAATCTTTCCAAACACACTTGTTTGTAATAAATTTCCCCAACACAGCCTCATTTCTGAAGTCTCTTCCTTGACCTGTCCTTGTATTCGAGTCTGCCACCTAAGAAGGAGTCCCAAGCATTCAGTATGGTCATCATCAGTATAGCAATGTCTCCTTCCTAAAAAGAAACAGCTCAGAACACAGACCAACCTGTAATGACTGCAATGACATGCTTAGTAAACTAAAACTCCCCAAACCATTTCTTCCTGAAGCTAAATTTTAGCCACCGATGATGATACCAGTTGAGAATAACCGACGTACTGAACCCCAAGTGTGAGTGTAACAGGTAGGCAAAGCCAGGATCATCCACTCTGATGGAAGAAGTCTATGTGGATAATTCCTAGGCCTCACTGGACACAGCGTAGATACTCATAATCAATGACTTTCTCTACTGGCATACATTTTCCAGCTACAGATTTGATGAACGGGAGAGGAGAAAGTGCCACTTAAAATTCTAGTGATTTCTTGACAATTGTCCCTAGACAAACCCACATGATATTTTTAATGCTTTCTCTTGAATACCTTGCCTTGGAGGCTGTCTGCTGTTGCTCTGTCTCTCTAGTTCAAAGTCACTTGTATTTCATCAATTATTAGGTACCTATTTCATTTGATGATTTCTTGAGGCTCCTTCTTAATTATTTAAATACTCAAGAATATAAACTAAATAAGCTTGTGTGAATGACCAGCTTAAAAAGACTTTCCACAATTTTCTCAGATGGGCAGTTTTAAGAATTTGACTGTAAAAGAGCCAGAAACATTTAAGGAGGATATGACTTTGTAAAGGAAAAAATGAGAGGTAGTTGCAGTTGAGGTATCCATCAGATCTGCTTGAGACTATAACCTAAATGTTAGGACTCATCCTTTTTTCTATCTTACATGCCCAAGTCCACCCTCTGTAACCTTACTCCTAAACCTCACAAGGGTCAAACTGTAAGGCTGACTTGTAAGTGACCAGAGTGTATAAGGAGATTCCTGGTGAGAGAAGAGGGTAACTTCAGAATCAAAGATCTTGGTGCCTGCTGCTGATTGCTGCCCCATTATAGTTCTGTAGATGGTCTCAGGGCTTGTCCCTGAATTCTGGGTCTGCATCCAATCCAGAGTCTATGTTGGGTGACTGTTGATGTAAACATTTGTAGAGAGTCCCGATTGCTATGGAGCTCAGAATTAGACACAAACTATGTGTGTGGGGTTTTGTAAGAAGGAGGACAAGTTTAATTAAAATTGAAAAACCACTGACCTCCATTGTCTGTTTTCTCCTCGTTTCTGCATTCTTTCTAGCTTGACTCATTGCCTTGCTGCAAACTCAAACTCAGAATATGCCCAGCTATGAAACACAACCCTCCTTCC
Organism: Cervus elaphus; assembly: GCF_910594005.1. Classification (NCBI taxonomy): domain Eukaryota; kingdom Metazoa; phylum Chordata; class Mammalia; order Artiodactyla; family Cervidae; genus Cervus; species Cervus elaphus. The sequence continues at coordinate 63,960,089 of NC_057832.1, forward strand.
TCTGGCCAGTGTGGACTGCTTATCTCATCCCAGCCCTAAGCTCTCCTTAGCCATCTTCCCCTGGGCACTTTCCTGGTCCCATCCTGCTCCTGAGTCTCCCCCTCTTCTCTGCACATCTTGCTATAGCGTTTGATCTTAGTCCAAAGGTCAATATGCAAATTCATAGTTCCACTATACATGATAATCTTTGACCCAGTTCTTAGGAGCCTACTCAATGTAAAAACTATTTTCTCTCACTGATTTTAAGTACATTACCCTAACAGACCCCTTTTACTTGCTCTTCTACACTATTGAAGATATATGCACACACACACATTTAACAAGAACCTAATGATACACTGTGCTAGCTGGCCTATGGAGTTGTTCAGGAAAAGGACTTTTCACTAAGTATCTTTGGTTTTAAACATAAGCCAATCACAACAGGGGTTTTGTATTAGCTATCTATATAGCTGTCTATAAATGAATTCTTGATACTGGCCAACAGACTTAGGAAAGAATGAGTCCTCAGGCCTGGCAGGTAACTACCGGGAAATTTCTAGACGATTTTGGCATTAAAGTGAGCCTTCAGATGACCTGAAAATCCAGCCTCTAGAGATGAGCCATTTCATTCAAAATTCAAGAGGATTATATCTTTAAATTTGATAAAAGATTTTATACCCTGTACCCTAATTTCTGGCGTACATATAATGTACAAATGATATCGTATACTGTCACAACTGATGTTTTTCCCAAAGGTACCAGCCATGTTATCAGCTCATAAAAACTGAATAATATAGATTGCAGGTCTAATATAGATTATATATATTTATAAATGATAATGATTGTCTTATTATTTAAATACTGTTCTTGTCTGTTTTAGCCAGAATTTCAAGATGGATCCCCAGATTTCCTATCCTCTAGTTATTCAATTGAACAATAATCTCGGTACTGCTGTGACAGAATTTTTAAGTTGTAAATCCTCAAATCAATTGACCTTAACATATAGAGGCTATATGAGTAGACCTGACCTAATCATATCAGCCCTTTTAAAGGCAGAGTTTTTTCTGGCTGGTAGCATTGAGGCAAGAAAAACTTTCTGATGCACGATTGCTGGCCTTGAAAATGGAGAGGGCATGGTGCAAGGACCAGAGAGCAGCCTGTAAGAGCCAAGAGCCCCCCAGCCAACAGCCAGCAGAGTAATGGCAACCTCAGTCTCACAGCTGGGAGGAAGGGAATTCTGCCAACAACCTGAATGAGTGTATTCTTCCCTGAGCCTCCAGACAAGAACTGTTCCTCTCTCACAAACCAATGCCTTGATTTCCACCTTGTGAGACCCTAAGCAGAGAACTCAGCCAAGTTCCTGCCAGACTTTTGGTTTACCTAATAAATGAGTGATAAGCCACTCACTTCATGGCAGTGATAGAAATAGATAGCTAATCCATTATTCTTCTGTAAACTTACATGTAAGGCTTCTTTTATATCTAACATTTTCATGCAGCTTTGTACAACATTCAATATCACTTTCACATGGAGAAACAGCAAGGCCACTGGGTGACCATCAGGAAAGGTCTGTTGACTATTCTGAAGATCATGTGTTGAGCTACAAAGGGCTATAATAAGAAAATGACTCACTTGGCTTTAATAACAAGCCTAAATAGAAGACTCACCAGAACCATCTAACCAAAATGACTCGAGCAATCATTTTTTAAGACTTGACTGCATATTAGGAAGTTTTAGCAGAGATCTCTACTGAAGTTAAATGCTTAATTTTAGAACAACCAATCTTCCAATAAAAGTAAATGATTGTGAAAACAAAGAGGCAGAACTATATTGGATGATTCCATGGAGACACACAAGTAGACTCATACTTACAGACATGCAAAAGCAGGTTTTAACATTCCACTACCAAGCATGTCTCAACATTGCTCAGCAGGGCTTACCTTTCTCCAACTTTCTGCCTTCCTCTCCACAGAATAAATATGTATAGTTGGGGGATGAGGAAGTTGGTGATCCTCAGGGACCACAGACATGGTGCGTTAATCAGAATTCCACTGGGAAGGCAGTACCATGTTCCCTCCACTCAGAGTCTGGAAATAGCTCAGTATGATTCTTCGATTAAATATTAATGAAGTGAATAAGACCCTGCAATACAAAGCAGCAAAAGAAAATTAAACATTTCCCCAGGGTAAAGTCTACAAGTCATAAAAAATTAAAACATAAAACTAAATATTTACAAATATTCTTTACAAACTTAGGGTTGTTGATGATTCATGCCCGTGGCAAGATCATAAGTCCTCAGGGAGCTTCGAGACCTCTCAGGGATCAAGCAAACCTTGTCCTGCTTGAATGTGCACCAGAACTACCACATAGGGGTTGGTAGGGACAGATGATAAAACATAGACTCTCAGAACCACCCCACCCCGACCCCAGAGAGGCTGACTCAGAAGGTCTGGGAGGCAGAAGACCTGGCTTCGATAAATGTAATAAGTAACCTGAAGGGATTCCGGTGGGCACCTAATCTAGGCAGCTCTGGTAGAGTCAGTTTCTTCACAGTTGTTTCACAAATCTGGAGCCCTCACAGTGCAACATGCTGGCCATTGTTCTGCAGCTTATGCAGGACCTACACTGTATCTGTGAATTATTCAGGCACTTGGCAATTTTCTTTCACGGTTACAAATGAGATCATCCTAAGCAGAACTAACTTGAGAATAAACATCAGTGAATAAAACTTTTCCCATTGCTATTTCTTTTATCCACTTATTAATTCAACAGATAATGAGAAGCTATTTTATGCCTAGCACTGGAAAAGGTCCTGGAGATTTAATGATGCATAAGTAAGAAATTGGTGACTCAGGCAGTAAAGAATCTGCCTACAATTCAGGAGACCTGAGTTTGGCCCTGGGTTGGGAAGATCTGCTGGAGAAGGGAATGGCAACCCACCCAGTATTCTTGCCTGGAGAATTCCATGGCCAGAGGAGCTGGCAGGCTACAGGCCACAGGGTTGCAAAGAGTTGGACACAACTCAGTGATTAACACTTTCACTTTCAAGTAAGAAATAGCCTCTACTCTCAGGGTGCTCACAGCATGTCACTAGTAAGCAAATATAATATAATATGGTGGATGGCAGAAGAGGAAAAATACAAGGAGTAGAAAGAGTATTCCTGGTAGTAGGAACAGCGTGTGCAAAACTTAAGAGCTAAGAAGGAGGCTTAATATGGTGGGGGTGGAGTATGTTTGTCTGAGGGAAAGTGTGAGAGTAAAAGAAGCATTTGTCAAGAAGGAAGTAATTGTGGCATTCAAAGGAAGGAACGATGCTCTCTGGGCTAGTAAAAGTTAAATGATCCAAATAAATTAAGGTAGGCCATAGCTAAGTCTAGCCTGTGAGGTGGATGTATTTCACTTGCTCTTCCAGAGCAATTTCACTCTTGAGGCTTCTCTTCCCTGCTTTGCATTCCAGAGGCTAATGTGTGTGAAGTGTATCAATGGGCTGTGTTGCTTTCTGGCCTCCGATTGGGTCCAACCAACGGGAGACACTAGTAGATCAAAGTGAGGGAGAGAAGAGTGACACTAGCTGCATGTCCCCTTGACCATGGTGAGACTCTGTCCCTCCACCAAAGACAGCAACACCTTTCAGATAGACTCCTGCAGCTGCTTTCTCTCCCTGAGTTCTAGTAACTTCTCCTTTTCCTGCTGCTGCAGGCCTAGAGAGGTGACATTTCTCTACTATTGTCAGTTCTATTGTGCTTCACCATTTCCTGCTAGTTTACTTTGTCCTTGCCCTCTTTCCATACATCTTTGTAAGCAGTCCTTTCACTAAGCTCTCCTCCATTACTTGGTTTAAGTGAGCCATTTATTTTTTGTCTGCATCCTGACCAATAAGCTACCATGGATTGCATGCTTCTTACATTGACAATGCAGAGTTAGCCTGATTGTTAAAACAGTAACTGTCATTGTTAACAGTTACACAGAAATTATATTTCAAAAGAACAGCATGTATACTATTTATGGTGAAACAGATCACCAGCCCAGGTGGGATGCATGAGACAAGTGCTCGGGCCTGGTGCACTGGGAAGACCCAGAGGAATCGGGTGGGGAGGGAGGTGGGAGGGGGGATCGGGATGGGGAATACGTGTAAATCTATGGCTGATTCATATCAATGTATGACAAAAAAATAAATAAATAAATAAAAATTTTAAAAAAAAAGAAATCATAGTTCACTAAGTGTGTTTACATACATTATCTCTTTTTTCATTCTTTATTCATGACTAATAAAACTCAGACTTCACCTGCTCTACTGGAGTAGTAATTATACATAATGAATGTAAATGTGGATATTTACTACTTAGTCCAATTCTAAACCATATTCTTAAGAATTTCATAGCCCAAATGCTGTATAGTATTTTAAAGCTAAATAAATTGGAACCTCATTACATAAATTGGCTCTGTATCCTTCATCTGGGTTCCAAGTTTCTCAAATTAGCTAATACTCATTATTCAAGATTCCATTTCTACTGGAAAATTTCTAAGGGCAAATTGTCAGAAGAGGCAGCATGGTGAATCAGAATTTAATCATGAGCTGGTGGATATCTAAACCATATTTTACAATGTTAATTGAATCAATTAAGAATAGATATCTGACAAACCAGTTGTTTGTCATACTTGGAATGGGAAGTCTGATGTTGTTAGACTTGTTGCTATATAGACTTGTTCCATTGTTGCTATATAGATAGATTGAAAGTGCTAGTTGTTCAGTCATATCAGACTTTTTGCTGCCGCATGGACTGTAGCCTGCCAGGTTCCTCTGTCTATGGATTTCTGGCAAGAAGTACTGGAGTGAGTTGCCATTTCCTTCTCTGGGGATCTTCCCAACCCAGGATCAAACCTGGACCTTTTGCACTACAGGCAGATTCTTTACCATCTGAACCACCAGGGAAGCCCCTATAGGTAGATTAATGACCATATTAACTGTTTTTCCTCTTTTCAGCCACTTACTTCTTCTGTATATGGACACAACCCAAATCTTCTTACTGTATCAGTAAGCAAAATCTACAGAATTATTTTAAAAATTTATAATTCTAAAGAGAGAAGTGCAAAGAGGAACTATATCTGCTGATATAATAAATCTGATAACCAACTTCATGGGATACTCAATTCCCAAAATAAGTAACTCCACAATGATTGTACACAAAATGGAGTTAAGAAATATGCAAAATGTAACCTAATATTTGAGCAGACAGTCTGTGCCTTCACAGTGAGGATACTGTTGTTGAAGCTCTTATGGTAAATCAAGGGAGTTTGGTAGTCTTCTTTCTAAGATAAGAGAAGGTGGATGGGACAAAGTCAGAACTCAGATTACTTTTAGAAAAGCTGGACTTTCCCTTCAGACTCCCAACCCCTATACCCCAAAAGCCAAAAAGCCTAAATCAATGGATGTCAAAAAATGAGATTTCTAATTTATAATAATCAAGACATACAATAATCACAACAATCTAAATGTCCATTGACAGATGAATGGATAAAAAATATGTGGTGTATATATGGGCTTCCCTGGTGGCTCAGATGGTAAAGAATCCACCTGCAATGCTGGAGACCTGGCTTTGATCTCTGGGTTGGGAAGACCCTCTAGAGGAGAGCATGACAACCCACTGTATTATTCTTGTCTGGAGAAACCCTATGGGCAGAGGAGCCTGGCAGTCCATGGGGTCGCAAAGAGTTGGACACAACTGAGCAACTAAGCATACACACACACACACACACACACACACACACACACACACATACATATATATATATAGCAAAATACTACTCAGCCATAAAAAAGAATGAAATAATGTCATCTGCAGCAATGTGGATGGACCTAGAGATTATCATACTAAGTGAAGTAAGTCAGAAAGAGAAAGGCAAATAACATGATATCATATATATGTGGAATCTAAAATATGACATAAATGAATTTATTTATGAAACAGAAACAAATTCACAGACATAGAGAACAGACTTGTTCCAATGGGGAGTAAGGGGGTGGAGAAGGGATGGAGTGGGAGTTTGGGATTAGTAGATGCAAATTATTATATATAGAATGGATAAACAACAAGGTCCTACTATATAACACAAGGAACTATATTCAATATCCTGTGAAAAACCATGATGGAAAAGAATATGAAAAAGAATGTATGCATATGTATAACTGAATCACACTAGAAATTAATGGTGTGAGTCAACTACACTTCAATAAAATAATTTTTAAATGAGATTTCTAAAATCCATGCTTAATTCTGATATATGTGTATCAAATATAAAATAATCCCCCTGAAAAATTGCACACAAGACCCCATCTCCTTTCAGGAGAGAAGTCATCATCATTAGAGGGTATATTCCAGATGTAAAAGAATGTAATCTAGGACTTGAATATATGACTTATAATACTCAGAACCTCAATTTGAATAGCTTTTCCCAAATTTAGCAAGCCACAGTTATTAACACTTTGTTCAAGATAAAGCTTTTCTAACCAAGCTCCTCCAGTTTGAGATAAAGCTTTCCTAAACAATGATGATTTGAGCTAATAGTTCTAGAAAGAAATAATTTGAGGGTGTGAAGAGGTGAAGAAAGTTATATAATAAATACACATAATACGTACAATAGAAGGAAGAGAAAACATTAGAGTAAAAGAAATATTTTATTTTTTTAATAAAAATAAAATTGGTGACATTCAAGGCACAGCTTAGTAGGGGGTTATGTATCATACTGTCACAATGAGCAGACAGAAAGAATACGAAGATAGTAATCACAGTCAACAAAAAGAAGAAATAAGAAGTTTTAAAAAGGGAAAGTAATCTCTATGGTGGTTGATCTATCTGACTAACAATATAAGCTGTTTCAGGAGGTTTTTTATCCTTAATGGATTTATCATTATAAAGTATGGTCTTAGAGACATGTCCCTGCCCATAATTAAATTCCAGTGACTTGGAAATTTTGCTTATGAAAAGGAAAGAATCTATTCTTGTACTACTCTGTACTCCTAGAAGCTAGCCGCTAATGCCTGGTACATGGATAATCAGAGCTTGTATATCAAGTCAATCACTAACTCGACCAGTGTTAGAAAGGGCTCAAGACCAAGGGAAGGTTTCTTCACGTTAGAAGGGAAGTGTGTATTTTTGAAGGCAAAGTAGATGAAATCAGTGGAGGGAAGAAATTGATCATGTTAAAGAAAGACCTTGATTAAAGAGAGCCATGGAAAAAAATTCTCAATAGTGATAGTCAAGGAGGGTACATGAGCCTTCCTCACTGTTACTTGGAATTGTTTCCATTTCTACGCTTCCTTTCTGTACTCCCTTCAGTTTTCCTTTCCCCTCAACTTCCTAGTCCTTCCTTTTCATTTCTTTTTTTCTTCTCTTTGCCTCACCTTACTTCTCTCTCTCTCCCATCCAGCTGTAATATAGAAGTAAAATAAAAATAATAATGTTCAGTTTTATAAAATTACATTGTGTTATGATTGTTCTTAAGCTAAAAGTAGGTGAATAGAATGTTTAATATTTATCTCTCTCTTTTTTTTGTATGTAGCTCTAGAACAAGTAGTTTTTCTTTAGATAAAAAACAACATTTTAAAAAGTCTCACTATAACCTAGACTCTTGGAAAAAGAATTTGATTTTTGGGAGAGAGTGGGTGGTTTGTGACAGGAAACATTATGATATAGTTTAAAACATGGTATCTAGGGTTAAGCAAACCGAAGTTGAAATCATACATCCACCACTTGCTAACTGTGGGATCTGAGCAAATTTCATCACCTATGAAGTGGTGCTATTATCTTCCTCTATAAGAGTGGCCCTCAGTTGTAAATGCAGGAATGGTTTTAGCCTAGTACCCAGCACAGAGTAAATAATAATGGTAGCCATTGCCATTATTAGCTGCTTTACATATCCTAATCTCTCTGAACAGATGAATTAAGCCAAGGAAATATTCTTCTAGACATGCATCTCTTTATGGTCCCAGTTTGCACTGATAAATTTAGCATCATTCTCATTATCCTTATCTAAGATCAAAAAAAGAAGAAAAGGAAAACAAAATCAACCTAGTCTCTGGCTAAAATATACAGAATTAACTACTGATTGCAGCCAACTGCCCCAAGATGCAGCAATTTTGAAAGTAAAAGGTGCATGTATTGATTCAGCAGTTCAAGAGACAAATAAGCACATCAATTTTAATTTAACTTCCCAAGTTCACAAGCTGTCAGTCAAGATCATTGTTATGCCAATCATCTGGCATTAAATATTGTTATGATTTCTGATATCAAATCCACAGAAAAACACTCAGAGTGACAGTTCAGTGGAAAATTCCCAGTACTTTCCCTCTGTAGTCTGGGCTGGTAAGGTTTAATTAAAACAACCAAATTACAAACTGCTTCAGAAGATTTTGTAACAAAATTGCTGGCTGGCCTTTAAGTGATAATGGTGCTACAGACCACTGCTTACTGTCACATGGGCTTGCTTAGATAGGAAAGAATTGGTCATCGATTCAGTAATAGAAGCTAAGACTTTTTATTGTCCTCATTTTTGCTTCTTTTACTGACAACGAAAGTAGGAGATTTAAAGTTTCAGTTATTCTCATAAATAAGCCCAATCATGAGAAAGCAAAGGGAAGGACAGATACTTTAAAGGTCAGGTATCTGAAAATCTCTGAAGGCTAAATAATGTAAAATCTTAAAGACTTTGAATTCTATTTCAAACAGTAGCAGAAAAATACAGTTTGGTCTGGGCTCAGGCAAGTCACTGAACCCTCTTGCCCCTGCAGCTTACTCCCAAGGGTTTAGAATTGGAGGAATAAGCCACTTGGTGCTTCAGGCCTGTCGAGTGAGGATGCAAATAGAGCACCAAGCTTCTTACTTCAGGAACAGTGTGTTTTCCTGTGAGCACTCTGGAACTTTAGAGCCAGAGAAGCCTGTAAAGGCTTGAGTGTGTCCTCATTTTTTATGGCTGAGCAATATTCCACTGTGTATAATCCATGTGTCTGTATGCACATATACATACATACACACCATAACTTCTTTATACATTTATCTGTTGATGGACGCTGAGGTTGCTTCCATGTCTTGGCTATTGTAAATAATGCTGCTATGAACACAGAGCCGCACATGTCTTTTATGAGTTAGTGTTTTTCATTCCTTTGGATATACTCACTTAAGTGGAACTGCTGGATCACACAATAGTTTTGTTTTTAATTTTTTGAAGAACCTTCATATTATTTTCCCTAGTGGCTGTGCTAATTTACAATCCCACCAACAGTGCACAAGGGTTCTCTTTTCTCCATATCCATGCCAGCATTCGCTATGTCTTATCTTTTTGATAATAGACATTCTAACAGATATAAAATGATATCTTATTGTGATTTTAATTTGCATTTCCCTAATGACTAGCGACGTTTGAGTATCTTTTCATGTATCAGTTGTATAGCTTATTTCAAGAAATATCTATTCATGTCCTTTGTCCATTTTTAAATTTAGTTGTTTGTCTTTTTGCTGTTGAATCATATCACAAGATTTTTTAGATATAAAATCTGGTTGGGGGCTTCTGCGGTGGTTCAGTGGTAAAGAATCTACCTGCCAATGCAGGATTCAATCCCTGGTCCAGGTAGAACCCACATGCCACAGAGCAGCTAAGCCTGTGCATGACAATTAGTGAACCCATGCTTTAGGGATTAGGAGCCACAACTGCCGAGACCACAGGCCCCAGAGCCTGTGCTTGGCAGTAAAAGAAGCCACGCAATAAGAAGGCAGTGCACCGCAGCTAGAGAGTAGCCCCTGCTTACCATGACTAGAGAAAAACCCATGCAGTAACGAAGACCCAGCACAGCCAAAAACAAACAAATAAAATTACTTTTTAGAAGAATCTGGTTGGTGAACCATGATTTACTTGGATATTAGATATTCCTGCATCCATATGTAAATAAGTAAATAATTGTTTCAGTACTTGCTGATCATGTACAGTTGGCTTAGAAAATGCACACTAGTCAGAAAGTCCTTAATTATATATACCAAGTTAATTTAAATGTGAATTTTTAATTATATATAGTTTGAACCACAAAAAGACTTTTAATACAGTGTCTCTCCAAACTGTCAATGTTTCTAGCCATCAAAAATGTATGAAAAAATTTGTATATTTTGTTCACTCATTATCGACAATATTCTATGAGCACTCACAATAAGCCAGGACCTCTGTTACATATTGGGAATTAAAGATGATCCAGTTCATATTATAGAGAGAGTTTTATTCTTGTATTCCAAATTTTATTATTTTAGCCTATAGTATTATATAATTTGATTTACCTTCTATTGTCCTAAGAACAGTAAAATAAAACTTTAACTTAAAGCTTCCATTTATCTAACCTATTTTGAATCATATCAAGTCATTTGAAATTATCACAAGCCAAAGAAAACTATCAATTTCAGTAACTCACAAGATTGAATATCTGTGTCAAAATAGTCTCTTACAATAGAATTATCATCTATTTTTATATTTATGGATTAGAGAGAAAAGAAAAACCTAAAATTGATTAACTGTAAAAAATTTACTCTAACTAGAGGGCACACTGGACTTATAGCATACAGTCACATTGTGGACTGGTAGGGGAGTGAAGTAGGGCTGTGGTTCCTAGAAAATGTTTATGAGTTCTTTAGTAAATAAATAATCAGTTGTCATTAACATATTCATTGGTACTATTCAGATACCCTAAGTATGATTTTCTAAATGCTTTTGAAAACAGCTTATTGGACTAAGAAACTTCACTCAAGTAAGCTGTTCATTTCCTTTGCTTTCATGATTAATGTTCATATCCAACACATTTTTCTTAATGCAAAGATAAAAATTCTGACTACAGGTCAGAATTATCATCAATTCCAATTAAATCTGTTAATGAAGTGTTTATTTTGTGAAGAGTACTATTCAAACCATTAATGTACATCCCAAGTAGTTCATAGTGACTTTTTTTATTATGCAATCAAGTGTATTCACAGGGATAATATGCCCTTGTCTGTTTACTCTGTCCTTTTGTTTATTTACTCATTGATTTATGAAGTGCAATACATTGAAAAGGCTCTCTTAGTAATTATGGGAAATTACTAAGGTTCCTCTGTATAGTATTTTTCATTATGCTGTAGCAAGAGTTCACAGAAAACTCAAATATGTAAACTAAAGATTAATGTTTGTGTCCAAGTGATAACAAAAACTTAGTAAATCCAGTGCGAATTTCAATTAATTCAGAGAAAAAGAAACTCACCCAATGTTTGATGTTTGATTGATCATGTACATCAGTGGTTGGTAATCTTTTGAAGGTTCAAAGACCACTTTGAGAATTTAGTGAAAGTTATGGATTCTCCCTCTCAAAAATCTAAACCAGGTAAAGAACTTACAGTGGAGAAAAAAAAAAGTGAATTTTCATTTATCAATCAATTATTGTATGTTATTAGATAGTCTCCTACTGCCAATGCCTTATCACTTTCTGAGCTCTAAGGGTTTCTACCAGTACATTTATTAAACAAGTTCCACCTGAACCACAAGTTCATGATTATAACTTGAAAATAAGTTCATGCCCTAGAGGCTTGCTTTACTCCTACTTTTACCTACAAGTTCCCACAATTCAGCATAGAAAGTACATAAAGGTAAGGTTCCTAAGATGTCTTGTCACTGAGATAAGTATTGAGACCCTTGGCCCTCTCAGGGTAGAGACTTCTCATCCATGATTCTATCTCTGCCCTTTTAGAAGTTCAGTACTCTTCCACCACCATCAACTTGCCCTTCTCTCAATACATCTCTGAATCTGATCCATCACACTACCCCATCCTCCCTTCCAAATGCTGCTCTTGAATTCTTAAAAATTCCTCACCAGTAAACACTGTATCTTCAATGTCTTTTCTGAACATTCCTTCTCTTTGCCTTAAATGAAGCCAGGTCCCCTCCTAACAACATTGCTTTCTCTTCTCAAGTAGAGGCTATTTATTTCCTCTCACATTGCACATACAAAAGGGTTGGAAGATAGATCATACTCCATGCTTTCCAATATAACCGCAAATCATTCCCCCTTCCTTTTTGGCTTTGAAGCTCATCCCAGCCAGCAATAATAACTGTTCTACCTTCTCAATGCTACCATCATCTTATCTCCAGTTACTTCTCTCCTTTGACAGGATTACATCAGAGATCTTAGACTGGGATCTTCCTTATCATCACAACTTCTGTCATCATTCTTAAAGTGATGACGTCATCCACACAGATCACCCATCAGACATCTCAGTGTCTCAGTTTCTCAACCACCTCAATTCCAGGGACGTTTTCTTCCACAGAATCTCAGTCAGCCATTCCTATGACCATATTGTGAGTCCTTCCATAATGTTTCAACATCCCACTTCTAGCTGCCACCTTCTATTTCTCTGAACTCACTTATTCTGTTAACAATCTCCTCCACTGCTACAATTTTCAATCTTAACCTTCTGCCTGTTACTAACATACCCATCTTCTATCTTCAACTATCTCTTTTGGTAATCATCAAGACTATCAGTGGCTGTATGCTCTTGCCTCTGACTGTACTGTCCTAACAAAACCATGGTTGAACCTGAATATCCACTTTTCCTGTATCTTGATAATGCAAAAGCACATCATTTAAATTCATGAACACTCATCTCAAATGGGCAGGCAGCACATCCTGGAATGTCTACAGTGTTTCCTTAGTAAGCGCACTCTCCCACTCTCTAACACAATTATTTCATATGCCCTCCCCTCTCAAAAAACCTCCTACCCCCGCTTCCCTTTTTATTCTCGCTTGATGACCTTGACTCATACTTCATGACAAAACCCACATTATTAGCTTGGAATGCCCTCATATCCTCACCTCCATATGTGGAGCCTGCCTGTTTCAATATCTGTTTCTCCATTCTTCCTCATGTTACAATGGAAGGTATGTCTCTCTGCCCTCAAAGGTGCATCTTTCACTTGGACTCCAGTTCCCATCACATCAATCTTTTTGTGTGTGTATGTGTGCTTTTTTTTGTTTCATTTATTTTTATTAGTTGGAGGCTAGTTACTTTACAATATTGTAGTGGTTTTTGTCATACATTGACATGAATCAGCCATGGATTTACATGTGTTCCCAATCCCAATCCCCTCTCCCACCTCCCTCTCCATCCCATCCCCCTGCGTCTTCCCAGTGCACCAGCCCCGAGCACTTGTCTCATGCATCCAACCTGGGCTGGCGATCTGTTTCACACTTGATAGTATACTTGTTTCAATGGTATTCTCTCAGAACATCCCACCCTTGCCTTCTCCCAGAGTCCAAAAGTCTGTTCTATACATCTGTGTCTCTTTCACATAAATCTTTCAAGTTAGACAGGCTGCCCTCTCACACATCTCACAGCCTGGTGAGGATGCCTACAGATTCATGAATCCTAAATGCCAGAGGCAGCACTGCTCTGTCTAGACTCCAATCCAAACACTGCTATACTCGCTGAAGGATCTTGTCTGGCTCTAATTATGGAGCCACCACAAGACACAATCTGAGTACCAGTCATGTGGCAAATCAGGGATCCTTCCAATGTTACCTTGTTTTCCCAACCCCAGGCTAGGTATCCATTTTTTTTTTAGAAATGGACAGGGAGCCCAGTGTCTCCTGTGATTCATGGGCTAAGGCACCAGTCTTTTCACCTTGGAAGGATATGTAAAGATTTTGACTAAACTTTGCAATTTTTTATTCTCATTTTGTAGGGAGGCAATCTGTCAACGTACTTTCTAAAGTCTTTTCAACACTTGTTGCACTCAAGAATTTTAGAGTGAGTGAAGAGGTTAGAGACTATTCACTTAACTCCCATTTTAAAGCCTCAGCAAAGCAAAGTGACTAGGATAAAATCACACATTAAATAGTAAAGAACACAGTATTAGCATCTTGTTCTCTTAGACAGAAGCTATTTCTACTGTGCTATTTGTGATTGTGAGCTCCTTGAAGTAATCATACCCTAGAAGTATTATTACATGAGCATCTGACCAAAAGAATACGAAGTAGATTTATGAATTCACATAATGGATTCTATATGGATACCCAAAAGACACCCATAATTATAGGCTGGAAATCACTTACCAGTGTGTGAAAGTAATAACATGCCTGGAGTGAGCCAACTCATTAACTACGTTGTTTACTACAAACTCCTTCTGGGCCTTATTGTGAAAGAAAACCCAGTTCTAAAGAACTGTGGCCTTAGAAGCTGCCTTTAAACAGCTGGACATAAAGACAGCTACCCTCAGTCTCCTTTTTGTTTTTAAGAAAACCCAGGGAATTATTTAAAAATTAATTTTACTTTACAATTCATCAACCAATGACAAATTAAACAACCATGCACTGGGCACCTGCTCTTGTCCAAAAGTGTGCTAGGGGCTGGGCCTGCAGGGACGCCTGTGATGTAGCTTTGGCTCTTAGTTACCCATGGTCCTACATAGAGGCACCCATCGCACGGTGGCATAGTGCAGCCACCTCAGAAGGCTAGCACAAGTGATTGTCTATTAATAACAAAGTACTAAAGTTTGTAAATATTTACTTTAAAAGATTAGAACGGATTCAGTTATCCCTATAATAATTTTGTATTCATTTACTGGCATCATGATATACATTCCTGAGTAGGATTAGAAGGGATGGAGTTACAATTTATCTGAATAAATCCATGGGGGGTATGCCAGCAAATGAAATATGTCAAAATAGAAAAAATTATTGACAAGCTCTAGACTATATTCGGTGGGAGAGGGAGACAGGCAGACAGACAATGATCACAGAACAGTCTATTTGGTGCAATCATCTGCACCCGGTGTAAATACAGGATACTATGGTAAGGCAGAGAAAGACGAAGTGTCACAGAATTGTCAAATCTATCCTGAGGAAAAAGAACAAAGCAGGAGGCACCGCTTTCCCAGACTTCAGACAACACTGCAAAGCTACAGTAATCAGAATAGCGTGGTACTGACACAGAAACAGACATACGAGTCAGCGTTACAGAGTGAAGACCCCAGAAATAAACCCACACACCTAAAGCCAATTACTCTTTTACAAAAGAGGCAAAAATACACAGTGAGGAAAAAGTCTCTTCAGCAAGGATCGTTGGGAAAGTTGGACAGCTGCATGTAAATCAATGAAGGTCGAACACACCCTCACACTATACACAAAAATAAACTCAAAATAGCTAAAGACTTAAATATAAGACATGACACCATAAGACTTCTAAATAATAACATAGGCAAAACTCTCTGACATAAATCATACTAATGTTTTCTTAGGTCAATGTCCCAAGGCAATAGAAATAAAAGCAAAAATAAACAAATGGGACCTAATCAAACTTACAAACTTTTGCACAGTAAGGTTAACTATAACAAAATGAAAAGACAACCTACAGATTGGGGGAAAATATTTGCAAATGATGCAACAGACAAGGGCTTAATCTCCAAAATATACAAACAGCTCATACAACTCAATAACAAAAACAAACAAACAACTCAACCAAGAAATGGGCAGAACTAAATAGAAATTTCTCCAAAGAAGACATACAGATGGCCAACAGGCACATGAAAAGATGCTCAACATTACTAAATTAGAGAAATGCAAATCAAAACTACAATGAGGTATTGCCTCACACAGGTCAGAACGGCCATCATTTAAAAGTTCACAAATAACAAATGCTGGAGAAGGTGTGGATAAAAAGGAATCCTCCTACACTGTTGGTGGAAATGTAAGTTGATACAGCCAAAATGGAAACCATTATGGAGGTTCCCCAAAAAACTGAAAAAAGAGTTGCCACTCGATCCAACAATCCCGCTCCTGGGCATACATCTGGGCAAAACTATGATTCCAAAAGATACATGCACCCCTACGCTCATAGCCGCACCATTCACAATAGCTGAAACACAGAAACAACGTAACTGTCCATTGATAGATGAATGAATAAAGAAGATGAAGTACATATATACAAAGGAATACTACTCAGTCACAAAAAAGAACAAAATAGTGTTATTTGCAGCAACATGGATGGAATTAGAAATCATCATACTAAGTGAAGTAAGTCATAAAGAGACAAATACCATATGATATCACTTTTATGTAGAATCTGAAATATGACACAAATGAACTTATCTATGTCACAGACATAAAAAATAGACTGTGGTTACCAAGGGGGAAAAGGTTGGGAGAGGGATGAAGCTAGAAATTGGGGTTAGTTGGAGGGTTGGGTTTGTTTCTACAAAATGGATAACAACAAGGTCCTACTGTATAGCACAGGGAACCATGTGATAAACCACAATGGAAAAGCACATAAGCATACATATGTATGTGCTATGCTTAGCTGCTCAGTCATGTCCAACTCTTGCAACCCCATAGATTGTAGTCTGCCAGGCTCCTCTGTCCAGGCAAGACTGGAATGGGTCGCCATTTCCTTCTCCAGGGGATCTTCCTGACCCAGGAATCGAACCCAGGTCTCCTGCATTGCAGGCAGATTCTTGACCAACCGAGCTGCGAGCGAAGCCATGTATTGCTAAATCACTTTGCTATGTAACAGAAATCAGTACAATATTGTAAATCAACTATACTTCAATTTTCTAAAAAATACTTATAAGAATATCATTTTTTAAAAAAGAAAGAGAAAGGATCAGAGAAAACTGTGCCAGTAGGAGAAGTTGCAGTTGGGATTAGAGGAAACTGTGCCAAGACATAACTAACATAAGGCTGATTAGGAAGACAGAACCAGGAGCTGGGTTGGGATAGCTTAGGCAGTGCCCACATTACAGGTCCTGGCCCCATCAGTTTAAAATCAAAACACAGTTGGTAGTGTGGGCTATCTAGTTGAACTGGAGAAACCCGGCAAGGTTCATAGTCCAGTACACAGTTCTGCAGTCAACTTCCAGAGGTACAAGTCCAGCAGGGACCAGACAGGGTGCATGCACAGCATAGCCAAAAGCTTGTTGGTAGGGACCAGAGCTCAGATTCAGATTCATCATTTGGACAGATAATCTGGAAGGAGGCTGTCTGCAGCTACCAGAATACATAGGACCACAGGGCAGCAGGGGAAGGGAATGAAATAAACCAAGATAGAACTCTGATCTTTCCTCTTTATATCTTTCCTTTTCATACTAAAAGCTTCAGTTTTAGTATGTGGCAGAGATGAGCCAACAGATGTCAAACAGAGTCAAACAGCAAGAAGCTGCAGAGGGAAAACAAAATGGCAATATCTTTGCCAATGAAAGGCTCACAGTCTAAATAGGGAGAAAGAAACACACAAGAAACAAGCTCCAGAGAAGCTGGGAGACACTTCTGTACAAGGTGCAGAGTGGAGCACAGAAGACAGAGACATCAGTTCAGCCTAGGAAGGCTGGGTAAAGGTATTGAAACGGAGGTGACCAGTGAATAGACTTGGACAATAAGTAGGTGTTTGTTTGGCAGGACTCGGAAGGGGCAATTGGGAAAGATATTCCGAGCAGAGGACACAGCATAAACAAGAGTTAATTGGACACTGGGAGAGGTCTGGAACATCCAGGGACTCTATGTGGATGAAACAGAGTCAGTCAGGACTGATTACATGATGGTGGAGCCCAGTGATGGCGTATTTCTGAGTATTTCTGAGTATGAAGCCAGCCCTGCACAGAATGCAGAATTGATTAATCTGTGCTTTACTATGTAGATCACAAAAGACTTTTAAATTTGTTTATTCTAGCAGCTTTGAGATACAATTCATATACCATATGATTCATCCATTTAAAATGTACAGCTCATTGAGTTTTAGTATACTCACAAATGCACGCAACTCACAATTTTAGAATATTTTCATTATCTCAAAAAAAAAAAAAAAAACACCCACAACTTTTAGCTGTCAATCACCACACTCTATGCTCTCCACTAGTCCTGTGGTGGTTTAGTCGCTTGGTCATGTCCGACTCTTTGCAACTCCATGGACTGTAGCCTGCCAAGCTCCTCTGTCCATGGGATTCTCCAGGCAAGAGTACTGGAGTGGGTTGCCATTTCCTTTTCCATCCACTAGTCCTAAGCAGCCACTAATCTTCTTTTTGTCTCTACAGATTTGCCTATTCTGGACATCTAATAAGAATGGAATCATGTAATATGAGGTCTTTTGTAATTGGCTTTTTTCACTTAGCATAATATTTTCAGGGTTCGTCCTTGTTGTAGCATGTATCAGGTATTTCATACTTTTTATGACTAAATAATATTTGTTGTGTGGATATATTTTTTATCATCCATTCATCCTTTGATGGATATTTGGGTTGTTCCCACCTTTTGGCTATTATGAGTAATTCAACTATATGCATTTGTGTACAAGTTTCTTTGTGGACATAAGTTTTCATTTCTCTTGAGTACATACCCTACTGTGGGATTGCTGGGTTATATGATAACTCACATTTAATGATTCAAGGGAGCCAGACTAGTTCCCAAAGTAGATGCACCATTTTATAATCCTACCAGTGGTGTATGATTTTCCACATCCTTGTCAACACTTGCTATTATTGGTCTTTTAGATTCTAGCCATCCTACTGGTTATCAAAGAGTACCATTAGAGGTTTGTAAGTAGGGAAGAATTAAAATTTTGATTTTAGGAAGATGACACTGATATCAAGATGCGAAAAGAACTAAAATAGAAGTGGGACTAGAGACAAAGGATTTAACAAAGAATGAACCTGTCTCTGTCATTGGCTGCTTAGAAAAGATAACAAGTGAAAATGTTACCATTGCTCCAGCTACTTTCGTCATATTAGAGTCTTCCCTTCACATTGTTTCGTCTAAGAAATTTTCGTTATAATTTTAACAACTACTGCAGGAAAATGGGGGGCCACTTTCTGAGAATGCATCCTGCGAGGGTCTCCACTTCTCAGTTACCATCAATTCCAACCCTCCAGTCTGTTCTTCCAGTCTTTATCCACCCCCAGTGATGCTTCTGGACACAACTAGAGACATTCCAGCTTACAGTGGATTAGCAAGTGCTGGCAACTGATTGGCTCTAGAAGGTGGGAAAGAGAGAAGAATCTTCCTCTAGAGACTCCCTGGTTTCTATCAGTGGTGTCTGAGGAAAGTAGCAGTTCTTATCACTCAGATACAAAAATAAGACCAGGAGAGAGTGGACTGAAGTACACTGACTTCATCTCTGGGGGATGGCAAAGGAAGGCCTAGGCAGATAGCTGGGTAGAAGTCCCTGAGGTAGGAGTTCAATTGCCTGTTTTAAATGTTTAAAGTATATAGACGCACAGAAGCTGGTATTTGCTATTTTAAATGCCTAAAATGTGCCATCCAGCTTGCCCTTTGCTTTAGGAAATGGAGTTTGAAATCAGGAAATTTGGCCAGCTATTCAGTCAAAAGAAATTTGGGGGAGGTGTTCAGTTAAAAAATAATAGCTATGCATTTCTCCAGTTCTCTTCTGTTCTTTGCTTGTGATGTACACCTTGTCTCAAAGTCTATAACTAATTACAGATTTCCCCCAGTACCTGAATTCATTCATCCACCCAAATCAATCATTCACCAGAAATTTACTGAGTGCCAGATTCTGTTCAGGTGCTTAAGATACAATTTGTTGAACAAAACATAGCCCAGCCCCTCCATGGAGTTATTTCCATAGTTTTTGTCACACAAAACTATTCATTTTTCTGGAAAAGGCAATCATCTAGCATCTGGGAGTTGAGCTGGATAGGAATATTTTATTTCATGCATCAAATAATTTTTTAATAACTGCTTAAACCATCTTAGAAAAAGATTTAAATTGTTGGCAGTTCTCATAGGACATCAAACTTAATGAATAGCATTGAAAAAATGGTTATGAAATTGTTTGACTCTCTAAAGGATATGTTTTTAATTTTCTAAAGTAAGATAAGAATTGAAAATCTGGTTTAAAAATGGAAATGCAGAATAAATGTTAACTGAAGATTGTAGCACTGCTTGCTCCTGGCTCAAAAAAAAAAAAAAAAGAGGGGTGGATGGCAACATTAATGTTTGCAAGACTTTTATTTAATGGTACAATTTCAGTGATAAAAATGACTAAAACCCTAGACTAACACATTAACACCTTTTTATTCAAACAGTAATTTTTGTTGAAGTGTCATTTACATAAAACAAAACTCACTAACTCTGAGTGTACGGTTTGATACGTTTTGACTAATGTATACAGTGGTGTACAAACAGAATTTTTGGTGATGATGAAAATGTTCTGTATCTATTCAATATGGTAGTCATTGATCACACTGGCTATTGAGCACTTGAAATGGCTTTGGGACTGAGGAACTGAATTAGTAACTTTCATTTTAATTAATTCAAATCTTAATTTAAGCAGCTGCATGGGATGCTGGACAACATTTCCAGCGCCCAGCATTTCCATCACCCCAAAAAGTTCATGTCGCTATCATCTTGCAATGTTACTTTAGTGCCCTCTACTGACAAATCCCGGCATTACACTAACTGGCAAAGAAACGTTTACAGGTTGCAGCTTCATTACTACAAAACCGGGACCGGAGGACCAGGTTGGGAGCTGAGAGAAGAGACGACTTGCTCAATACATGCATGTTTAAATGTGATGGATTTCAATTTATCTATTTTTTCTTCATGTTTTTTGTGTCCTGCCTTAGAAATCTCTGGATTTCCCTTGTGGCTCAGTTGGTAAAGAATCCGCCTGCAATGTGAGAGACCTGGGTTCGATCCCTGGATTGGGAAGATTCCCTGGAGAAGGTAAAGGCTATCCACTCCAGTATTCTGGCCTGGAGAATTCCATGGACTGTATATTCCATAGGGTTGCAAAGAGTCAGACATGACTGAGCAACCTTCACTTTTACAAATCTTTGGCTAATGTATGGTCATAAATATTTCCTTCTATACTTTCCTTTAGAAGTTTATAGCTTTAGCTCTTAACAATCATCAACCTGTGTCGTAAGTTCTGTATGTATACAAGCAGCTCATGCAGTTCAATATCAGAAAAACAAACAACCCAATCAAAAAATGGACAGAAGGGGACTTTCCTGGTGGTCCAGTGGCTAAGACTCTGCACTCCCAAAGCAGCAGGCCCAGGCTGATCCCTGGTCAGGGAACTAAATCCCACATGCCACAACTAAGACCTGGTACAACCAAGTAAATATGTTTTTTTAATGGACAGAAGACCTAAATGGATGTTTCTCCAAAGCAGGCATACAGAAGGCCAACAAACATGAAAAAAATGTTCGACAGTGCTCATTATTAGAGAAATACAAATTGAAACTACAAAAAGGAATCACCTCACATTGGTCAGAATGGCCGTCATCAAAAAATCTACAAACAGTAAATGCTGGAGAGGATGAAGAGAAAAGGGAACCCTCTCACACAGTTGGTGGGAAGATAAATTGATACATCCACTATGGAGAACTATGTGGAGATTTCTTTAAAAAGCTAGGAATAAAACTACCGTATGATTTAGCAATCCCACTACTGGGTATATACCCTAAGAAAACCATAATTGAAAAAGACACATGTACCCCAATGTTATTGAAGCACAATTTCCAATAGCTAGGACATGGAAGCAACCTAGATGCCCATCAACAGATGAATGGATAAAGAAGTTGTGGTACATATATACAATGGAATATTACTCAGCCATAAACAGGAATGAATTTGAGTCAGTTCTAGTGAGGTGGATGAGCCTAGAGCCTATCATACAGAGTGAAGTCAGTCAGAAAGAGAGAAACAATTACTGTATAATAATAACGCATGTCAGTCAGAAAGAGAAACAATTACTGTTTATAATTGTTATATTTATAACAAATACTGTTATAATAATAACACATGCATAGGGAATCCAGAAAATGGTACTGATGAACCTATTTGCGGGGAGGAATAGAGCCTCAGACACGGAGAACAGGCTTGTGGACACAGTGGGGGAAGAAGAGGATGGACACAGCGGGGGAAGGAAAGGATGGGACGAATTGAGAGGATAGCACTGAAACATACACATTACCACATGTAAAACAGCTAGCTAGGGGGAAGTTGCTACATAACACAAGGGGCTCAGCTCAGTGCTCTGTAACAACAGGGAGGGGTGGCAAGAGGTCGTGGGTGGGAAGGAGCTTCAGGAGGGAGGGGACATATGTATCCTAGGGCTGATTCACATTGGTGTATGGCCTAAACCAACACAACATTGTAAAGCAATTATCTTCCAATTGAAAATAAAAATTTAAAAAAATTTTATATGGTTTGAGGTTAGGGTAGACTTTACTATTTTTCCATATGGATATTCAATAGCTTTAGCATTTGTTGAAAGACATCTTTTCTTTCCAGCCCTGAATTACATTAGCACGCTT
The DNA here is from genome assembly GCF_910594005.1 of Cervus elaphus. Classification (NCBI taxonomy): domain Eukaryota; kingdom Metazoa; phylum Chordata; class Mammalia; order Artiodactyla; family Cervidae; genus Cervus; species Cervus elaphus. Next base: position 63,982,394 of record NC_057832.1, read on the forward strand.
GTCAAAAATCACTTGAACGTACCTATATTTCTATTTATATACTATGAGAATTAAGACAGTTACTACAATGAGGTATCACCTCACACTGGTCAGAATGGCCATCATTAAACAATCTACAAGCAATAAATGCTGGAGGGGATATGGAAAAAAGGGAGCCCTCTCACACAGTTGGTGGGAATGTATCTTGATACATCCACTATGGAGAACTATGTGGAGATTTCTGTAAAAAGCTCGGAATAAAACTACCATATGATCAAGCAATCCCAGAGAGAACTAAGAGTATACTAACAGAACTAAGAGAGTTCTATTTCTGAACTCTCTTAATTATTTCATTTTATTAGAAAATATTTGACTAGGTAATACACATACATGTAGTACAGCATCCATAAAGTACCAAATATCTATGGTGAAAAAAGCCTCCTTCACTCCCTATCTCCCAGGAAGTTCTCTCTCATGTTTCCTTCTGTAACTTTCATTGTTTTATTTTTTACATTAAGGTCTTTGACTCATCTGAATGGTATTTGTTTCAGCCTCACTGAGATATTATTGACATATAACACACATAAATTTAAGGTGTACAGTGTGATGACTGGATACAGATACCTGTTGTTAAATGATCCCCAAATAAGATCAGTTAACATATCCATCACCTCATATAATTGTGTGTGTATGCGTGTGGTGATAATATTTAATATCGAAGTCTTAACAACTTCCAGGTATATGACAGAGTATTGCTAATTATAGTCACCATGCTATTCATTAGATTCCCCAAATCTATTCATTTTACAGCTGGAAGTTTGCACCCTTTGGCCAAGATTCCCCTTTCTCCCACTCATCTGAACCCAACCCTGGCAACCACCATTCTACTTTTTATTTCTATGAGTTTATCTTTTTAGAGTCCACTATAAGTAATATCAATTAGTATTTGTCTTTCTCTGATTTATTTCACTTAGTAAAATGTCCTTAAAAACTATCCATAGTCACAAAAAAGAGGGTTTTCTTCTTTTTTGTGGCTAAATAGTGTATGTGTGTGTGTCCGCAGGCACACATTGCATTTTCTTTATCCATTCATTCATCATTAGACACTTAGGTTGCTTTTATGTCTTGACTATTTTAAGTAATGCTGTAATGAACATAGGAGTGGAGATATCTATTCAAGAGAGTAGTTTGACTTCCTTCAAATATATACCCAGAAGTGGGATTGCTGAATCATAACAGTAGCTCTGGTTTTAATTTTTTGAGGAACCTCCATATTGTTTTCCATAGTAGCTACATCAGCTTACATTCCCACCAACAGTGTACAAGGGTTCTCTCTTCACACTCTGACCAGCATCTGTTATCTCTTGTCTTTTTTATGACAGCCATTCTAACAGGTGTGAAGTAATACTTCCTTGTGGTTTTGATTTGCATTTCCCTGATAATCAGAGATGTTGAACATCTTTTTGTGTGCCTGTTGGCCATTTGGATGTATCTTTGGGAAAATATGTATTGCGACTACTGAAGCCCGTGTGCCTAGAGCCCATGCTCCGCAAGAGAAGCCACCGCATGAGAAGCCCATGCACCGCAACTAGAGAAACTCCACATAGCAACAAAGACTCAGTGCGATCAAAAATGATAATAACAAAAAGGATTATATAATCTGCAAAGAGATAATTTTACTTCTTCCTATTTGATGTGGATGACTTTTAAACCTTTTTTATTTTTTAATCTCATTGTTCTGGCTAGGAGTTCCAGTACTGTTTTGAATTAGAGTGGTGAGGGTGGGCTTCCTTGTCTTGATCCTGGTATTAGTGAGAAATCTCAAACCTTTCATTGTTGAATATGATGTTAGCTTTTGGCTTGTAATAAAGCAATTCAGACTGTATACATCTCTTTTTCACTTTGTCATATCACTGCTTAATTTTGTGTTTTTGTTTATGTGATGACCAAAGAGAAATTTTAATGAAAAAAAAAAATACTTTCATGAAATTTACTGAAACATTACTCAGAAACAGTTTTTTAAATCAGCATTTATAGAATACCTATTAAAAACCAGGCAACCCATTAGGTATTAGAGAAATGGAGATGCTTATTTTGATTTTAAAAATCTTCCAAAATTTATTCTATGATAGGCTATCTCTGAAAACACAAGAAACTGTTAACAGGTTTACCTCTGGTGAGGAGCCAATTTTTATAATATACTTTTTTTTTACTTTTTGAATTTTGTAGTCTATGTCTATTAATTACTCAAATAGTCTTGTTTCTAAGATCCTACACACTCCACAAATCCTCTAGAAAATAATTGGTAACATGTAATGGGTTTTCATAGCTCATTAAAAGTCACTCCACATTGTAGCAAATTAACAAATTCTGGCAAATTTTTGTTCATCTTAATTTTTTTCTAAAGAAAGGAGTCTGTTTACCTCAGTTTTCCAAACAGCATAGCTTATTATTGGTTATCGAGGATCTTATGACCCTGTTCTTAATTAACCTGTTCTTAATTAACCATGATAGCTCCGTGGGGAAGATTCACGCATACAGCACACATTTCTACTTGAAAATCAGCCTATCTGTACTTAGCACAAGCTCTTCCAAAGCGCTCCCATGGCTCTCAACTGAGTCCTCCTTCCCATGGTGATGTAGCACGTCAATCCCTGTGTCGATAGAGATTATGAGACCCCTTTTCACCTGTTCCCTGGCACCACAGCACTTATCTCTGTCAATGAAAGCTGCAGCTAGGAGGAGCTCAGCAAGGTACTGAGGAAAGCTGAAATGAACCCCCTGTGAATACTAAATATGGTGAGACTGGGCTCTGAAAGAACAGCTGATGAACTACTGTTTCAATTTCTTGAAAGTGAAAGTCACTCGGTCAGCTCCAACTCTTTAGGACTCCACGGACTGAAGCTTGCCAGGCTCCTCTGTCGGTGGGATTTCCCAGTCAAGAATACTGGAGTGGGTTGCCATTTCCTTCTCTAGGGGATCTTTCCAACCCAGGGATCAGAACCCCAGTCTCCTGCATTGCAGGCAGATTCTTTAGCGCCTGAGCCATATAAAACAATGAATTAAAATGTCCATTATACTGGGGGTGTAGAATGAAAGAGAAGACAGGTAAAGTATTGCATGAGACACTGCTTTGAGAGTGTATAAAGGAGTAGACTAACAGGGGGGTAAATGCCAAAGGCTTCCTTGGTTTGCAGTCAGTCTCAGAAAGGGGTTCAGATCCTGCTACAGAGTAGAGAGCGCTGAAGGAAGATAAGACAGAGCAGAGAGACCATTTAGAGGACTGGATTAAGCATCACGAGTGGGATAGCCAGGACAGGCCAAATACGTCAGACAGTAAGAGGAAAGATCTAAAATATAGTACCCAGGTAAAGTCAGTAAGACCTGAGAACTGACTGGCAGTTAAAGAAAAGAGAATAAAATCAGGACTCTGGATCCAGGGAATTATGGCTCTGTATTATTAATAATTCTGGCTTAGTAATACTAGCAGAAATATCAGCTATTAGTAGTATTAATTACATTGGATGGAAACAGAGAGAGGGGTGACTTTCCAGGTTCCCGGGTTACATGACCAGTAAATAGACATGCCTTTCACTGTACTGGAAATACAGGTTTGGGTGAGAGGAAGCAAAGATGAAAAAGATGCTGAGTTAGAGGTGCTTGGGAGACAGCCAGTGGGAAGCATACAAATGTTGCGTTTGTGAAAACTAGTCAAGAGAGCGGTTGAGGTCTCATAGATTTGTGAGTGGTCACACATAATTGATAGTTGATGCCATCAGTGTAAATGAGAAGGAGAGAACCAGAAGAAACATACAGCATGCAGGAAAGGGGGTGGGGTGGTGAGACAGAAGTCCAGAGAGCTTGCAGGAAAACCAGAAGGAGACAATGGACAGGAGAAAAGAGAGAGTTTGACAAAGACCTGATCAGGTGTTCCTTCCTCCTCAGATAAACCCAAGTGAGGTTTTGTCTAGAAACGAACAAGGCATGAGGTCCTTCTCCAGGACCTCAGGCCCAACTATCCAAGGGCAGCCCCTGGTGTGCAGCTTCTTGGAAGCCTCCATCTTAGCAGTGGCTCAGGAGACAGATGTCCTCCTCTGCACTCATATCTCGGGTCAGCCAGAGGCTTGTGGATTCCCTGAAGCAGAGAAGTGTTGATCCCACTGTTCAACAGCTGGCCCAAAGCAGCTTCAGGTCAGTGGGGAAACTTATAGAAAGCATGGAAGGTTGACAAACAGTCTGCCTGTTAATAACTAAGTTAGAGGCTACATTTCTTTGGAAGTATAAATCTGACACCCTCAAATTCCTCTATGTTATAGTAGTAGAGCGATGTCTTATTTGTACAAGGGAAATTTCTAGATAAAGTTTACTTTATCTGAACCTTTAATCTGAGCCATCTTTTTGTCAACCTCACTAAAATTTGCCTACCTTCTCAATACACAGTACACTAGATGTAATATAACCTTGCTTGTAAACACAGCATCATCATTATGATCATTATTTATTATGGGAAAAGATGGAAAGGGTGAGTGGTAACATTTATTGTGCACTTACTGTATGCCTGATGCGTAATACTGAACTTCATCAATGATCCTATACACTAGGCAACATCTCCATTCTGCAGATAGAGAAACTGAGGCTTAGAAAGATTAATTTATTTAAAACCAAGCATATATCTTCAGTAAGAATTGACATCTACTGTCTGATTCCAAAGCTTTCCTGTTATCCTTCCCATGCTTTCCCCTCCAAGTTTTGAAAGTTGTTTTTTATAGCCATTTCTTGCTGGAGGTTTCCTCAAGGACTGTTTACCCCTTAGCTAAACAGGACAAGTTGCTGAACTTTTACAAGATGACTTACCTCTCTCCTCCCCTGGTATCACTTTCAGCATATTAGCTTCAGCAATAATCCTTCCCTCCTCCTAATATCTTTACTGAAGCTTAGGCAACTTGCCAGGGAAAACCAAATTATCAATTTTATTAAATGAGTAACATAATTTAACACAATATTTAAAAACGACTTCACATCTCTCTTGTGACTCTTAGAGACTTGTTCTTACTATCAGTTTTATGAATATATTCAAGAAAGTTAAAGTTAACCAAAGTCTAAATTGCTCTGTTTGTCCAACAAGCCCTCCTCCAAATCACCTGCCCACATGTGGGCCACAGAGAGTGGTCCAGAGAAGGACAGGTACCCAAGTCAAGCAAACAGGGCCTTTCTTGGAGATTTCCCCTGCTGGAGTTAGCAGGAAAAAGACTCTCTCATCACTGGAAGCTATTACAAGATGAGCTCAGAGCTTCCCACGAGTCTCTGGAGACAGCTCACTGCTGTGGTAGAGAATGACTACAATTATTCCTAGCTCTGCGACTGCCATGATCTTATAAACTTATAAATCTTTCTCCTCTTTTTTCTGGGGGTGGTGGATGTGTCATGCAGGGACCTTAGTTTCCCAATCAAGGATCAAACCCACATACCCTGCAGTGGAAGCTCAGAGTCTTAAGCACTGGACCACAGGGAGGTCTTCCTCTTTATTTTCCCTAAGCTACTTGTATTCTGTCACCCATCACTAATAGAGACTTTTGGCCAATAAATATAGGCATTAATCATGAATAGTAGTTCTCAATTTTGACTGCACATTAGAAGCATCAGGGGAGTTTTTAAGAGTCCCAGTGCCCAGGCTACATCCCAAACCAATTAAACCAGAATTTCCAGGGGTTGGAACCAGGCATCAGTATTCTTATAAAACTTCCCCTGGGGTATCCAGGGTGCAGCCCGGATAAGAATCACTGCTCTGGAACAGCTTTAATTCTAAAGTAGTCTATCAGAAGCCAACAGCAAAGAATGAGTCTTTGTATGGTTGTAGTACAAGGATATACTTATAGATGGGTGGAATGGAATTCAAAGTCCAGAAATATAAATATGTATTTTTTTTTCAAGGACAACTGATTTTTGACAAGGGTGCCAAGATCATTCAATAGGGAAATAATGGTCTTCTCAGCAAAGGATGCCGAGACAACTGGATAAACACATACACAAGAATGAAGTTGAACCCTTACTTCACACAAAATACAAAAATTAATTCAAAGTGGATCAAAAACAAAAATATGAGACCATAAACTCTTAGAAGAAAATACAGAGGTAAATCTTCGCAACCTTGAATTATGCAGTAGATTCTTAGATATGGCACCAAAAGCATGAGAAAAAATAAATAAATTGAACTTATCAAGAATGTTCTTCAAAGGATACCATGAAGAAAGTGAAAAGACAATTCACAGGAGAAAATATTTGCAAATTATATATTTTATAAGGGACTTATATCCGGAATACATAAAGAGCACCACTAGAACGTCTAGCCTTTAAAAAGTGGGATAATAACAAATGTTAACAAGGACTTGGAGAAATAAGAACTCTCATACACTACGGATGGGAATGTAAAATTGCACAGACCCTGGAAAACAGTTTGGAAGTTCCTCAAATGATTAAATGTGAAGTTACCCTATGACCCAGAAATTCCACTCCTAGGTATATACCCAAGAGAAAGTAAACATATGTCCACACTAAAAACCGTTCATAAATGTTTATAGCAGCATTATTTACAACGACCTAAAGGTGGAAACAACTCAAATGTCTATCAAGGATGAAGGGACAAACAAAAGGTGATTTATCCACAGAAACTAATATTAGTCGTCTATAAAAAAGGAACTAAGTATTGATATATGCTACAATATGATGTATCTTGGAAACACTATGCTAAGTGAAAGAAACCAGTCATAAAAGACCAAATATTATATGAATTCATTCCCATAAAATGTCCATAATAGGGAAATCTAAGAGACATAAAACGTGTGAGTGATTGCTTAGGATTCCGAGAAGGATAGAGGAGAGGAAAACAGGGTGGCAATAGCTAATGGGCACAGGTTTTCTTTTTTCAAATGATGAAAATATTACTATCCTAAAAATCATGGCGATGGCTCCATATATCTTTGAATATACTAGAAACCATTACATTGTTTACTGCCATTGGGTGAATATTGCGTGGTATGTGAATTATTTCTCAATAAAGCTGCTAACAAAAATCTGCTATTGAGTTCAATAATATGTAGGACATGATTTACACTATATCGTTTATTTCAAGTTTACAAACAAAACAATTGTAACGTTTATAGATACATATACAGTATATGTCTTTAAAGTGGTTCAGGCAGAAAAACACACACATTTCAAGATAATGGCTTAGCTTTGGGAAAGAAAAAGGAGTAAAATTGCAAAGGGTGCAAAGAGGGCTTCAAACACATCTGTAATATTACATTAAGCCAAAAGCAGAATAATTATATAAAAGCATGGTGGTTTTCTTTAAAAAAATTCAATAACTCTTTCTTGTTGGCTCTAGTAAAGACCAAATTGACACAAGCAGCAATCATCCTAATTGCTAAGTCGATATTGCCAAAATCTATCTTAATAGAAACATAAAATCTATAAGATACCTCTATGTGCATGCATGCTTAGCTGCTTCACTTGTGTCCGACTTTTTGCAACCCCATGCACTGTAGCCCACCAGGCTCCTCTGTCCATGGGATTCTCCAAGCAAGAATATTGGAGTGGGTTGCCACGCCCTTCTCCAGGGGATCTTCCTGACCCAGGGATTGAATCCATGTCTCTTATGTCTCCTGCATTGGCAGGCAGGTTCTTTACCACTAGCGCCACCTGGGAAGCCCCTAAGATATATTTATACCTCTACTTGGTAAATTTTGAACAGAAATAAGGATCTGGGTCGATGGTTAATGAGGACTCACTGTACTTTCTATCTCTTGATCATCTTAGTCTCTTCAAAACTCCTTGCTTTCTACCCTATTTTACTAAAGAGCTTTGACCAAAAATAGATGAAATATAATCTAACAAGTGTCTGACTAATGGAGGGATTTTGCATATGATCTCATTTTCATTCAGTCTAGAATCTGACACTTTTCCTCCACAAATGACCTGGGCTATATAGGCTCAGTCTCAGTCTGCAGGCCCGCCCCTGGGATGGTGTTGAGCCACAGAAACAATCATGGGAACCAGCATGTAAAATATCCTGGCCTGGCAGCTCTAAGACCAAGAGCTAGATTGCTTTGCTAGATTTCTTGTGGCAACAATATGGGAATGATAACCCTTTCACAATGTTTGAAATACCTCCTATGAACAGATCTCCTGTTATTTTAGTTCAGTAATTTCAGTGTAGGGATCTGCAAGACTTCTTTGTCTCTGTCTCTGCATTTCCCAATCCCCTACCCCACATTGTTGACCCTGGTTTTCAGACAGATGCCACAGTGCCTTGGCAAAAGAGACTCAATATATTATAGATAACGCTTCAGATGTGTTTCCAATAAATAGTCCTTGTTTCAGACCAAAAAAAGGGGGAACAAAAGAACAATTTTCTTTTTTTACCATGCTTGTTTCCCAGACAGAAACCACAAATTTACTAAATGACAAATATTTAGAAAATAATATGTGCATTTAAAGAACATGATTTAAACTCTCCTTTAGAATGACACTAAAGTATTTTTAAGTGCTTTTTTTTTTCATAGCCAGTTTGCATTCTGCATGCTTGAGTCCTTGCTTCTTTCAGTGATGAGGGATGTGTTGCCTGGGTCCCTCCAGGAACACAGAGAAGACAGTCATGTGGGGTGATCTGATGTCATCACAAATGCAATAGAAATGAAATGCCTCCCAATCCTCTAAAAGCAATATTTCAAAGTAGATCTGATTCGAGCCCACTCTTCCTCCTTACTCAACAAGACTGAAAAGAAATTAGGTATTTATGGATTTTGAAGGATACCATCTCCTAGGATCATACAGGAATCCCAGACTTTACAAGATCTAGAAAAATGAGGAGGGAGGTTTGATTCTCAGTCCCTGTGGGTAGTGCCTGCAGCCATTGGTTTCCATGGCAACTCCACTCCCACCATCTCAAGTTCAGACAAGGAAACCTTCTGCACAGTCCACGTGGCCAAGTACTTCCTGGTGAGCCCTCTCAAGGACCTTTTTAAGGCCTTGCAGCCTCATCAGGTGACAATAGTCCTCCCACAGTCCCAGATGATTTCCTCCAACAGAACTAGATATGCCTCCATTTCCCTTCTCCATCAGAAGGACAGGTAGATGGTAGACCACTGCCCACTTCAATTATTCAACCTCCAGGATCTCCACCTTCCCACACAAAAACCTGTCTTGATTTGTCTCCAAGGTGAGTTCTCCCGCTTCACCACCCTTTGAAAAGTCTCCTCTTTCTAAGGCACTCTGTTCCATGGGGGTTCTCCAGGCAGGAATACAGGAGTGGGTTGCCATTCCCTTTTCCAGGGGATCTTCTAGACCCAGGGATTGAACTCAGATCTCCTACACGGGCAGGCGAGTTCCTTACCATCTGAGCCACCAGGGAAGTCCCTTTTAAGACACACATTCACACAGAGATAGTTCACTCGCCCTCACCCTTATCACCTCAACCTCTGAGGAGCTCTCCTTCTTAGGAAAATAGAAAAGGGGGCAACACGGGAATTTTCCTCTCTGCTGAGTCTATAATATGAGGCAGAGAGAGAGATTTTTAAATAAATCAGAGTTTATAAGATACAGACTACCCTATATCACCTAACAGCCTGAATTTTACGTAACACTTTCACCATTAGATCTAGTTCTGATTATAGCACTGATTACAGAAGGCCATAATTCATTCATTTACTCACTCAAAGGAGCAAGTTTGAGGATAAAGATGAAGAGTCCACTTGGGGATATGTTAAAGTTGAGGTGCTACATGGTGATCTGAACGTAGGCAATGAAATATAGAACATGGACATAGACATCTTGTTCCAGTGTTCAGTGCTATAGGCATGAATGACAGGCTATGGATTAAAAGAGAAAATGGCCTCAGACCAAGGCCTGAGACACCCACTAGCAAAGGAGACTGAGGAGGAAAAGCCTGAGAGGCATAAAGGAAAGCAACTGTGTGGCCACAGACGGCCAGGAAGACAAAGTTTCAAGAAGCAAAGTATAGACAGCTCTTTGAAATACAGCTAGCCAAACATTCCCTTGGGTGATGGGAGAGAGGCCTCAGGATCTATTTCTTTTCCATTAAGAGTTTAGCCACCACTATCATTCAAGCCAGTTACTTTAGCTGATTAGAGCTGAAACTTTGGAGAGCAAATGGGCCCTGAGGGAACTGGATGAGATGGATATAAAAACATTCTGGGGGACTTCCCTGGCACTCCGGTGGTTAAGACTCCACTCTCCCAATACACGGGGCATGGGTTCAACCTCTTATAGGCAAACCAAAATCCCACAGTGCAGTCAAGTTAAAAAAGAAAAAAAAAAAAAAAGAATACTCTGGAGCAAGCCTGAGTACAGTCAGTCAGTCCTGGGTGGACTTGAGCGTAATCTTCATCCACTCCACACTGATCTTTTATCTCCCTATGTGGTAAAATGGCTGTCTGGCTGCAAGAAGCTCTGCCCTTCTTTCTTCCATCTATGGACAGTTCCCTCTCTGCTTTTCCATTTTCAAAATTAATCCTAAAGGAAATCAATCCTGAATATTCATTGGAAGGACTGACGATGAAGCTGAAGCTCCAGTACTTTGGCCACCTGATGTGAAAGGCTGACATTAGAAAAGACCCTAATGCTGGGAAAGACTGAAGGCAGAAGGAGGAGGGGACAACAGAGGATGAGATGGTGGGATGGCATCACCGACTCAATGGACATGAGTTTGAGGAAGTTCTGGGAGTTGGTGATGGACAGGAAAGCCTGGCGTGCTACAGTCCATGGGGTTGTAAGGAGTCAGACACAATCTGAGCGACTGAACTGAACTGAACGATGTATGTATATTGTGTTCTGCATTCACAGTTGCATGTGGCACACTTTTTAAATGTACATTTCTCAACTGAAGTGGTTTCAAAACTAAAATGTGCAATAGCTTCTCTAAGCCTCACCCTACCCTTGGGCCTAAGAGGGTTGGATCGAGTGAGGGTGTTTATGACATGCATTGCTTGATTTTAGGACAAAGGCTTAGAGACCTGCCTGTTGGGCCACCTCAAAATGCCATATTCCTTCTGTCTTCCCCATACTCGTTTTATGAAGACCCACATGTAGAGGAAAATATTGGAAAGCTCAATTACCTCCTGAATTTGGGATGGGCTAGGCAGCCAATCTAAAGAAGAAGAAATAGCAAAACCTCACAAGAGAATACATCTAGCCATGTAAATAGTCCTATAGAGAAATGTAGTAAAATTACAAAGAAAAATGCTTCTAAAAATGACATCTTGTCTGAAAAAGCCAGTGTTATATCTCTTCAATAAAATATAAACTTCTAAAATAAAACACTATAATCACTAGTTCATCTCTGGTCTTTCAAGAAGACTACAAAGAAGCCATTTTTCTCTCTTTATACATACTAGCCCACCATCAATTTAAGTGACTTCCCTACAACCACAATGAGAGTGCTAGAGGGTTACCACTAGAACCCAGTCCCATAAAGCTTGAAAACTGGTATAAGACAAAATTCAGTCTTGGATCTGGTACCGTAGATTGTAATCCTCAAATTAAAAAAATCACTTCACTATATTTTAATGAATCCATAGTTCTTTGTTACACCACCCAAAGTCTGTTTTATGGTAAAACTTCAGAGTATTTGACAATTCATTAGCTCTACAATGTTTAGTACTGTATTAAATAAAAATCCAGTTTCTCTTTAGACATGAAAAAGAGTAGACACTCCCTTGTGAAGACATCCATCCACATATGAGTTGCCAGGGTATATTCAAGAGCAGAAAAGGAAAAAAGATATAAAAGAAAAAGTGTAGTAGTTTTAAAAGAAAAAAAAAATTTTTTTGCTTCAATTGGTATTGATTCCAGGTGAACATTTGAGGCTGAAATTTTAAGACCTCTCAAACAGAGGCTGCTGCCACTTATGATTAATCTTAAAACAAAAATTTCTTTAACAACGACAAAAAACCAAAGAACTTGATTTTAAAATGAGCAGAGAATCTAAATAGACATTTTTTAAAAGACATACAGATGGCCAACAGACACAAAAAGATGCCCAACATCACTAATTATTAAGGAAATGCAAATCAAAACCACAATGAGATATCACCTCATACCTGTTAGAATGGCTATCATCAAAAAGACAAGAAATAACAAATGTTGGAGAGGCAGTGGGGAAAAGAAAACCTTCATACACTGTTGGTGGAACTGTAAATTGGTGCAGCCACTGTGGAACATGGTACAGAGATTCCTCAAAAAGTTAAAAATAGAACTACCATGTGATTCAGCTATTCCACTTCTTAGTATTTATCCTAAGAATACAAAAACACTAATTCAATAAGGTATATGCACCCATATGTTCACTGCATCATTATTTACAATTGCCGAGTTGGAGAAGCAACCTAAGTGTCCATCAACAGATGAACAGATAAAAAAAGATGTGGTATATTTAAAGATACAGATCTGTATTATACATATGCACTATACATACATATAATGTATAATACATATGTATAATGGAATACTACTCAAGCATAAAAAAGAACAAAATTTTGCCATGTGCAGTAACATGAATGGACTTGGAGGGCATTATACTAAGTGAAGTAAGTCAGACAAAGACAAATACTTTATGATATCACTTATTTTTGGAATCTAAAAGATACAACAAACTAGTGAATATAACAAAAAAGCAGCAGATTCACAGATATAGAGAACAAACTAGAAGTTACTAGTGGGAAGGAGTTGGGGAGGGGCAATATAAGGCTGGAGGATCAAAAGGTACAATTAATCATGTATAAAATAAGCTATAAGGATATAAATACTGTGCAACATGGGGGAATACAGCAAATATTTTATAATAGCTATAAATAGAGTATAATTTTCAAAATTGCAAGTCACTGTATTGCAAACCTGTAACATATAGTGTATTATACAGAAAGTGTTCTTCAATTAAAAAAAAAAAGGACCTGGAATAGGTAACAGTAAGTCAGCTGAGCTCTCTGTCCCTTCTTTCTGATTCTTTGTATCTGCTTTGTCCTTCCTCCTAGGGCAGAGGCATTCTATCTTCTAGCCCACATGGGGTACGTGGGTCACCCCACAGATAAACCCGAAGTTCACGTGTGTAATCGATTACATCATTGGCTTTGATCCTTCTCCTTACCCACCACTCACCCCTCAGGCCTCATATCCATGCACTGCGCCTTATGACTTAGAGTTCTATCAAGGGGCAGAGTGTATTTGTCTACATCTAAATGTTGGGTTCAACCCTTGACTTACTAGGAAAGCAAAAGGAAGGTGATGTTGAAGTGTGCCGGTTCCAACCCCAGGCTCTAAAGGCCTGCCTCATTTCCACAGGCTCCTCTGTGTTCTGCTGTTGCCCTGTGTCCTGGTCCATTCAGGCTGCTCTGACAAAACACCATAAAACTAGGTGGCCGAAGATTTATTTCTCACAGTTCCGGAGGCTGGGAAGTCACTCACAGAGGATATTCTGCTCATTCACAGAGATGAATCCCACTCTCACAGTTCCCACATGAAGGTGAGGTGGGTGGTTATTGTCAGCAGGTACCCCAAAGGAATCTATTTGATGTACAAAGTGCTCCCTGCAGGTAAAAATTGTTTCCTGTGAGAAAAACTGTCTCCTGCAAGAAAGCTCTGAATTTCAGAGGCAACTTAACTTAGGAGAAAGAAAGAAGAAAAACAGCCATGTTCTTTAAAGGGGGAAGCTAGACAGCAAGAAGACTTGTTTAAATGCTGTGAATCACAGGATTTGGGTAGAATGTGATCAGCAGTTCACAAGGAAATCAAGTGTGGAAGAGAAGGGACAGAAGGCAATTTCAGCGCTCAGTCTTCTGTGAATTCAGAAGCATCGCTGCTCCCGACCACTCAGGCAGGCACAGATCTGTGCCCCATGGGGGAGGAAGAGCTATCTCCTAAGGAAGAAAATGGTCCAGGAGAGAAAAAAGAAGCTGACATAATCACCACCACTTCACCTTTAATGAGAACACAGGTGATGTCAGTCCCTCAGTTGAATGGGAGTTTTAGATCAGTTAATAAACTCTTTAAAAAATTATTCAAATTAGCTTCATGATAACAGGAAAAACTGGTAAGTTTCTAAATTGTTTTTGTCCTAAACAGTGGATTCTTTTTCCTCTAATCATTATTTTTGAAAAGATATGATGAGAATTTTTGAACATTTAAGTGGAGAGAAATGTTTTAAACATTTAAATGGAAAAATGTTCATAAAAATGCACATTTGCATCTAATATTTAAATAACTCTGATTTCCAAACCATTTCCCAAAATACTAACATGAGGAGAGAGATTACATTTTTCCTTTATGTCACTTCTAGAGAAGAAAAGACTGATTATGCTTTTATCTACTTACATAAAGAGAAGCAAACATCCATATATCCATATTTTTGAAATAGCATGATTATTACACTCTGTGCTGAAATTTAAATTGAATAAATAACATTATATAATAAATCATAGCCAAATGGACTACAAATGGTTCTTAAAATAACTGATATAATTCTGAAAGCAATGCATAGTACTTGCCAAGAAGCAAAGCTTTCTGAAGGATTCTTTTTGGAAACAATTAATTAATAACAGTCACTAATGATAATGAGGGTATTTGGGAGGTACATGGTGTCCCACCAATTATTTGCCAGGCAAGCAAGAAATTTTTGAACAAAGAATCTAATTTAAAGAGAGAGTTGCAAGAGAGTTGAGAAGAAATAGAAAGCTGTTCCAAATATTTCACAAGAAATCATGCTGGGACCAGAGTCAGCTACCAGACCAGCTCTTCAGTGAGTTTAGGTTTTAACAAAAATGGAAAGAAAGAGCTGGTCTTTGGGTTGTGTTTTCTCCTAGGCAGAAATCCCAGAGGGAAGGAAATTCAAATGGCTTCTACCTACCATGAAGACAACGTAGATCCTTACACTTACCCCAGACCTACTGAATCTGACCTATTTCACTGAATTTCCAATTAGATGGAGAATATGGAGGAGTTCAGTATCCTTTGCTATCCCACTTCAGAGGAATGTAGATGGAGCTCGATAGAGCAGAGAGAGAGAGCAGGCTGGGCACAGAGTGGGACTCACCTCTCCCTGGGATGGAGAAGTAGGAGAATGACCTGCATCTGGGCTCCTCTCTGGTTGATGGGCGACCTCACCACACCAGCAGGAGGAAGAGTGGGCAGGCTGACAGAGAGGACCAGCTCCTGAGCACACGCAAAACATTTCATCATCTTCCTGAACCAGCTAGAAAGATCTAAGAACCACCTGAGTTTCCACAATTACAGATGGGAGCAAAGCTAAAGAAATACTTTTCTATCCTCTCTTATATTTTAACCCCATTTTAACCTCCAGGATGGCATGACCCAGAAAATCATATTTTTTTAAAAAGAATGTGACGATGTAATTGCAGATGGCTCGTATCTTGAACTAGCATGTAGTATTATCGACAGATAAAATGAGATATATACACAAGTGTGTACATTTATATACACATATGTATTATGGCAGTGTTCATATATATGTAAGTACATATGCATATACTTACATACACCCTTTTTTTTTTTTTTTTGCAGAAATGACAGATCTTGCCAATGAATTTGATGATAGTACATGTGGTAGATGGTGATACCATTTACTGAGAAGGGGAAGCCAGGAGAAGAGTCAGATTGGATCAGTGGGGAGCTATAAACATGAGCTCAGCTCAGTATGTGCTGTTTCAGATGAAAATGCCAGGTAGGCAGCGAATACAGTCTGTAGAGTTCAGACGAGAGACAGGGTGGAGATGTTAAACTGGGTGTCCCTCTGCCATTAAAGCCATGGCCCTAGATGAGCCCTCCTGTGAGGAGAGGACAGATAGAAAAGAAAAGCCATCTCAGATTTGAGCCCTGGGGAATAATGTTTCTGTGACTGCATAGACAAAGCAGGAGAATGGGAAACTAAGCTTTATGCTTAACTCAACAGAATTTCATAGAATTGTGTTTTTCCAACTCTAGTCCATGGGATACTCAGTGAGAAAAGGGTTTTATGAACAAATCAGCGTGTGATGTGCTGCATACATAGTTCCCCTAGGAGCTTCAGAGTACCAGAGTAATATGTGCAGATGAAAGATTCAGAAATGCCCTACAATGAAAAACTTGGTTTAATTTTATTGAACAGAGAGTTTCCCAAGTCAGAGGTCCTTGAAATGTTGCCCCAGCCCAGCAGTGGAAGCATCACCTGAGAACTTGCTAGAAACATCAATTCTTGTCCCACCTGAGACCCACAGAATCTCAGGCTTTGGGGTACGACCCTGCAGTCTGTGTTATGACAAGTCCACCAAAGTGACTCTGACGTACAGCCTGAGTCCTATACATTGACCCTTTTTCTAGTTTTGGCAAATAATAGAGTTTTCCAAAGTGATTTACTTGGAAAATACTGTTATTGCCAACTCTAGCTTTTAGATTCTTAGTTTAACAAAGCTTCAAGTGAGGAATCACTACTGAGGATTAAATCTAGTATTTCACCATTTGTTGCTAAATCAACATGCTATGGAACACTTTTATCAATAAAGGTTTTACTTGCCAAGAAGTAGCAACTGTTATGAGAATACTTTTTCCACATTAAAAAAAGTGAAACCTCTTGCCTTCCTAAACAGGTCAAATTATCTAGATGTGCATTATCCGACAAGGTCGCCATTAGCCACCTGTGTCTCTTTATGTTTAAATTAATGAAATTGATTAACATAAAAATTCAGTTCCTATGTCACATTAGCCACCTTTCAAGCACTATCCATGTGTGGCCAGTGGACAAGGCAGATACAGAACATTTGTTGAACAGCAGTGACTTATGCAAGAAATAATTCCTTTTTTTTTTGCTACCAATGAATGACTCACAGTTAACAATTCAGAGAGGAGAGCAGTTGTGATGCATGAGCATAATCCTCACTCCTCCAGACATCAGTCTTGAGAGCGAGCAGACAGTGATGAACACAGGTGAGAAAAGCCAAGGTCTAGAACTTTCAGCTCAAATGTCTTCCTCATTTTCCCCACAGAATCTTAGGAGTTTCCCACTCCAAGTCTATGAAAATTCTCCTGCTGCTGCCCAGGAAACCTTCTCACTCACGACCTAGTTCACTCACCACTCCTCCACCACTGGTGTAAGTTCTGGCTGTCAATGCCATTCTTTCTACATGAGACATTCTGGCCCCTCAGCATCTTCCAAACTCCTTTCTGTGGTGGTCATACCCAGTAGATGAACCCAGCGTTTCTCAAATTAGATGTCTTCCCCTTGCCAGCCTCCTTTGCAGGCTCTGGATAGGCATGTGACTTACACTCCACCCATCAGATGCATCCATGGAGATTTCAACTTGGAAGAAAGCAACACAATTAGAAGTCAACACTCGGGTACTCCATGACTGCCTGCTGGTGAAGATTGGGGAGGGTGGCAAGAGAGACCATCAACTTATAGACGCAGCAGGGGGGTGAGCTAAAGGCAGTGCGCATGCTCAGTGTCAGCACCAGCATTGCAAGAAGACGTACACCAGAGCAATGAACTGACATAGCTTGCATCTTGTTCCCTGCTTAAAAAATCCCAGTCCCAGTCTCTGGCTTCTTGGAAATCCTGTGAGCTACTTCATATCTTTTAACAAATTCCTTTTCAGTTCAAATTAGTAAGAGTGGGTTCCACTACTTGTAAATAGCATCCAAAGCAGAAATTCCTACCAGGTGGAAAAGAATTCTCTCCACAGCATTTACCCACACACATTGATTACGTGACTTGTGTTAGACTCTGCCAGGGACTGGGGATGTATTTATAGAACTTGTTCTCAAGGTCCTTAAAATTCAGAGAAAGACAAATCAGCACACCAAGAAGAACTTTAAAACATTGTAGGTGGCCATGAAATATAAATGTAGCAACAGGGAGGCCCAACAGATAGGGAGGAGGAGGGCAAGTTCAGAAAATCTTCAAGGAGATGTCCCTTGAGCTGAGTTGTAAAATATAAACAGATGGTTGACATGCCAATGAGCAATAGGACAAAGGAGAAAACATTAGTGAAAACACGGAGATAGCCATGGTCTTCCATGTTCTGGGGGAAGAGTCAAGACGTGAGGTTGGTGGGAGAGGAAGCAGGCAGCAAGAGAAAAGTTTCAAGAGGTCAAATCAACACACTGTACACCTTAAACTTTTACATTGTTATGTGTCAGTCATATCTCTATAAAGCCAGGTAATATTTTTAAAAGGCTGGGAAAACAGTAATAATAACTGCTAAGATCACCTGAGTGCTTATCGTGTATACTAAATAGTTTACATTGCTTTTCATTCACTCCTCACACAGCCTCAGGTGGTAGATGACTCCTTTACCATTATTTTACAGGCAAAAAAAAAAGCAAAAAAAACACTGAGGCACAGAATAAGTGACGTGCCCAAAGCCACTCACACCTAGGGAGTAGCGGAAGAGGCTTTCACCTCCCGACCCAGCTCAAGTCCACACTCCTAAGCACGGCTGCTACCGTCAGGCGGGTCCCAGTTCAGAGAGGATTCTACTCCCCATCCTAAGGTGTTTGGACTGGGTTCTCCGGCAGCACTGAAAGATTTCAGGCAGATGAGTAATATTATCAGACTTATGTTTTAAGATAAGCATAAAGTGTTTCTGGAGTGGAGAGTGAACCCATGTGAGTAACGAAGGAAGACGACTTGACTCCCGTCCCCAGCACACTCATACACACACACCCCTCCTCCTGGGGCTACTCACAAAACCAGGGTAACAAAAAGGAGAGATTCAGGGGACATGATTCAAAACCAAGCAGAAACAGGAGTTTTTAGCAGAACAGCTCGAACAGACCTATGTTGGAACCATAGCTCTCAGTGGAGGAGCTCTGGGACCCCAGACAAATTACTTCACCTCTCTGAGCTTCAGTTTTTCTATAGAAGCAGAGAATGGAATATAAATCCCTTCCCCCAAACTCAGAGTGGAGTCAGATGTGTTTCCAGAAGTTAGACTTTCTGGATTACAGGACGGTAACACATTGCCCTTATCATATTTTATCCAATACAAACAGCAAGGTCTGACGCAGTCCCCTATAATCAAATCTATTAATATTTCTGCAGCAAAACATATGACTATTCACACTGAGTGGGATAAGTCAAAACTATAAATAGCTTCACATAAGTTCAAGTCAGGTTTTCCTGTCAAAAGATTTCAGGTCAGTTTCACATTCAAATGTGTTATTAAAAAAAACTTTCAAAGATTTTGGGGTTTCAGAATTACAGATAAAAGATTATGCTCCCCTTATAATATCCTCCTCTTATTTGCTTCATAGCTGTTTTAAGACTTGGGGTAATGCATACAAAGCCCTTGGAATCTGATATTCTCCTGCCTGACGACAAGTGTGACCCAGTATCCCACTTACAGAGCCCTAGCTTCAACTCTGCTGTCTTCAAGAGCTCCCAAAGCTGGGTACGTCTTCAATCACAGCTTTTATCATGAATTCTAACCTTTACAGTCTCTGAGCCCTACCACCAGTCATAATTCTCACTTCACATTTTTCTCGGGGGCCCTAGCAAGTCTGTGCAAACAATCTCCAAGTTCCTAAAGTGGGTCTTAATGACCAGTCCTCCCTCATCACCCCCATACATAGACCTGTCTTTGGGGCCATTCTGGGAGTGTGAAGCTAGGGTGAATCTCACCATGGGGGACTTCCCCTGCATGCACACTATTTTTGAAGGCAAAATAGTGTTAAAATCAGCAAAAATGACCACGAAGTATAAAAGATGGGGGAAATTATCAGAAAACCACATAAAACCTCAGCAAGACAATGATCCCAAGGAAACACTTACAGACTGTATACCATGGCCCAGGCATGATGCCGCTGGTCCCCTTGATGTACCCTAAGACAGCACAGTGTCTGCCTCCTCTCCTCTCCAGCCTCCTTTCTGCTCCCTTGCCTCAATCAAAGTTTGGCTGAATCATCATCACCAGCTTCCATGAAACCGTGTTTTTAAAATCTAATTAGGGCTCATATACATCAACTAATTTCTTCCTCACAGTCACATGGGGTTGCTATTATTAAATCTATTTCACAGGTGAGGAAACTGATGCTGTGGGAAGGCTGGTGGTTGGAAACTATGTCTTATCCTTCTTCTCTTTGGCCATGATCTCAGCCAGCCAGCCTTCTCACAGCAGATAATTTCCATAAAATTCTGGTTGTTTGGTGGGCAAAGCCATAGAAGAAAAAAAAAAAAAGGTCCAGTGATGCAAACGAAGACCTATAACACCCACAGACCAAGTCACTTTGCATGTTTGCCTGGGGATCAGACTGGCGATCAGCCCTGACCGGAAGAATTTCAGTAGAGAACAGGAGAGATGCTGTTTTGTCATTTACATGGTTACTACAAAGAACAGTGATTCCTAGACTTTGACTGAGAATCAGCCTCACCCTGGGAGATTTTTTTTTTTTAAGCCCTTGAATTGTATACACTTTATTTATTTAATTTTGGCCATGCCACGCGGCATGGGGGATCTTCGCCCCCCGACTAGGTATTGAACTAGTGCTCCTTGCAGTGGAAGTTCAGACTCTTAACCATCTGGACTGCCAAGCAAGTCCTACTCTGAGAGATTTTTTTTAAATCCAGATTTCCAGGCCCTGTCCACAGAGACTCTGAGACCATGGACATGAGTCGAAGGCTGGGAAACTGCCCTTTATTATGCTCCCCAGATGATTCTCATGCAGAGCCAGTCTTCGAACCAATGACCTAGAAAATCAGAAAACACAAATGACAGGAAAAAAATCACTTTGCACATACCAAATTCTAATTTCTGGCAACTATGAACTCTGTGGCTACACTGGGGACAGAAAGAAAATGACCTTGGAATATTAATACATGCAGCTGTAATAACTCTTCACACTGGAGAATAACCTTTGCGGAGATGATACAGAGCCTTTATGAGGGAAGCACAAAATTATAAGTTGCAAAGCCTAAAATTGGGCAGAACGACATGTGAATAGCGGGCATCTAGAAGATGCTCTTCAGTAGCTTTGTGTGAAGACTTTCTGCCTGTTCCTCACCCCCTCTCTCCCCTCCAGCTCCCCACAGCCCTCCTGCTTCGCTTCCCAGGTGGAAGCTGCCTTGGGTTGCAGGGAAGATGCTTCAGAAATCACATGGAAACCAAAAAATTACTTCTCTGGTTAGCATCTGTGTGGCAATATGTTTACTGCCTCTGTTCAGCCCTGAGCAATTGCCAGTGAAGCCAGAAAAGAGGGCAAGAGCTCTATTCGTCTAACTACTTCAGCAGAAGAAAAATGTGTTAATTAACTGACCTTAATAATTCATACATATCCAAACCGAGGGATCACTACATTGCATGCAAGGGCCAGTGTCTGAAGAAAGGATCATCAACAGAATCTCAGGGACAGCCTCATTTTGGAGAGGTGATCTATTTTTGTTTTCTCAAGAACAAATTTACCACCTTCAGAATGATTGAAGAACCTCTCTGCAAATTATGAGTTTGCTATAATACCTTGATTCCTCCAATTTCCACAGCCCCTCCAGGGGATGTGAAATATTTTTAGAATCACAACAGCCTAACGCATTAATTGGATTTCATTATGCTGGCTGCTGATTGGAACATTCTACAGGAAAGGGAATGTGACTGTATGTGTCCTCTGCAGACTTCCAGATTGAAAAGATGAGGGAAAACAATGAGGCTGGCTTTTCTGGGGAGTTAATAGAGTCATTCAAATCACAGTTTTCCATGCAATATGCTGCTGCATAGAAACCAGCCAGAAAATTAGATCAACAGGCCTCCACTCTTAAAGTAAGTCAGAGACAGAGAAAAGATGCTGATAATTTCCTTCTCAAAGACTGTGGGACCCCGAAACAGGTATACTGTTTATGTGTGCCTCCCTGGGGTTGTAGCAGGTAGAGGGGGAGACCAATTTTTAAGGCCACGGAGAGAAAGGGGGAGATGGATCACGGGGCACCTGCAATTGGGATGAAGTCATTTTCCAAAAGCACCTATTAAACAATTACATGGACATTGCAGACACACAAGCATACATTTGGAGGCTTGGAGTCTATTTTGCAGACAATGAACAGAAACAGAGAACAAAGACGAGCAGGAGGTTCGCCAGCAGGTCAGCATTCAGTGGTGATGACAAAGATACAGCTGGCAGGGGAAGAACGAATGTGCCCCGGCAGCGACTCCAGCCCATCCAGCCAAGGCCATGGCTGCGGCGTTCGTGCCACAGCTGAGCCCCAGAGCCAGCAGCCGAGCCAGGGGGACACCTCCTCTGCGGCACAGGGGACCTTGCCAGAGACCCAGGCAGAGGCAGGAATAGGCCAAGAGGACTGCCTGGAGGCAGGACCCCTCCCTGGCTCCCTGGGTGTTGCTAAGGGTTGAATTGTGTCCCCTTCTTTCCCCAAATCCATATGTTGACATCCTAACCCCCCAGTGCCTCAGGAGATGATCTGATTTGGAAATAGGATTGTTACAGGTGCAACTAGTCCAGATGAAGTCATCCTGGTGGAGGGTGGGACCCTGATCCCGTATGACTGGTGTCCTCATAAAGGTACACCATATGAAGAGAGACAGGCACTGGAAGGATGCCTTGTGAGGATGTGAGTTGCACTGCTCAACCCAGGACACCGCCAGAAACGAGGAGAGAGGCCTGAACTGATCCTTCCTGAGCACCTTCAGAGAGAGGGCGGGCCTGCTGACAGCGTCACCCCAGAGTTCTGTTCTCTAAAACCGTGAAACAATAAGCTTCTGCCCTTCTAAGCCACCCAGAATGTGTCCTTTGTGACAGCAGCCCGAGGAAACACACTGGGCCAAGGAGGAAGGTGGGAGTGGGTGAGAGGGCTGCAGCCCCTGGCACTGGAATCCAGCCGCTGTGCTCCAAAACCCAGTCCTGTGATTTCACACAATTGGCCAGCTCCTTAAGCCTGTTCCTCCAACTATAAATTGTTTAGGGGTTCCCTGGTGGCTCAGTGGTAACAAATCCGCCTACCAATGCAGGAGACTCGGGGTCGATCCCTGGTTCAGGAAGATCCCACATGCCTTGGGGCACCTAAGGCTGAGCGCCGTAACTACTGAGCCTGTGCTCTGGAGCCCACATGCTGTAACTACTGAAGCCCACAGGCCCTACAGCCCATGATCTGTAATAAAAGAAGCCACAACAGTGAGAAGCCTGTGCACAACACCTAGAGAGTAGCCCCCACTCACTGCGACAAGAGAAAAGCTCAAGCAGCAATGAAGATCCAGCACAGTTCAGTTCACTCACTCAGTCATGTCCGACTCTTTGTGACCCCACGGACCGCAGCACGCCAGGCCTCCCTGTCCATCACCAACTCCCGAAGTTCACCCAAACCCATGTCCATTGTGTTGGTGATGCCATCCAACCATCTCATCCTCTGTCGTCCCCTTCTCCTCCTGCCCTCAATCTTTCCCAGCATCAGGGTCTTTTCAAATAAGTCAGCTCTCCGCAACAGGTGGCCAAAGTATTGGAGTTTCAGCTTCAACATCAGTCCCTCCAATGAACACTCAGGACTGATCTCCTTTAGGATGGACTGGTTGGATCTCCTTGCAGTCCAAGGGACTCTCAATAGTCTTCTCCAGCACCACAGTGGAAAAGCATCAATTCTTCTGTGCTCAGCTTTGTTTATAGTCCAACTCTCACATCCATACATGACCACTGGAAAAACCATAACCTTGACTAGACAGACTTTTGTTGGCAAAGTAATGTCTCTGCTTTTTAATATGCTAAGTTGGTCATAACCTTCCTTCCAAGGAGTAAGCGCCTTTTATTTTCATGACTGCAGTCATCATCTGCAGTGATTTTGGAACCCCAAAAAATAAAGTCAGCCGCTGTTTCCACTGTTTCCCCATCTATTTGCCATGAAGTGATGGGACCAGATGCCATGATCCTAGTTTTCTGAATGTTGAGCTTTAAGCCGATTTTTTCACTCTCTTCTTTCACTTTCATCAAGAGGCTCTTTAGTTCTTCTTCACTTTCTGCCATAAGGGTGGTGTCATCTGCATATCTGAGGTTATTGGTATTTCTCCCGGCAATCTTGATTCCAGCTTGTGCTTCCTCCAGCCCAGCGTTTCTCATGATGTACTCTGCATAGAAGTTAAATAAGCAGGGTGACAATATAGAGCCTTGACGTACTCCTTTTCCTATTTGGAACCAGTCTGTTGTTCCATGTCCAGTTCTAACTGTTGCTTCCTGACCTGCATACAGGTTTCTTAGGAGGCAGGTCAGGTGGTCTGGTATTCCCATCTCTTTCAGAATTTTCCACAGTTTATTGTGATCCACACAGTCAAAGGCTTTGGCATAGTCAATAAAGCAGAAATAGATGTTTTTCTGGAACTCTCTTGCTTTTTCAATGATCCAGCGGATGTTAGCAATTTGACCTCTGGTTCCTCTGCCTTTTCTAAAACCAGCTTGAACATCTGGAAGTTCATGGTTCACATATTGTTGAAGCCTGGCTTGGAGAATTTTGAGCATTACTTTACTAGTGTGTGAGATGAGTGCAACTGTGCAGTAGTTTGAGCATTCTTTGGCATTACCATTCTTTGGGATTGGAATGAAAACTGACCTTTCCCAGTCCTGTGGCCACTGCTGAGTTTTCCAAATTTGCTGGCATATTGAGTGCAGCACTTTCACAGCATCATCTTTTAGAATTTGAAATAGCTCAACTGGAATTCCATCACCTCCACTAGCTTTGTTCGTAGTGATGCTTCCTAAGGCCCACCTGACTTCACATTCTGGGGTGTCCAGCTCTAGGTGAGTGTGAGTGATCAGACTTTTGTGATTATTTGGGTCATCAAGATCTTTTTTGTACAGTTCTTCTGTGTATTCTTGCCACCTCTTCTTAATATCTTCTGCTTCTGTTATGTCCATACCATTTCTGTCCTTTATCAAACCCATCTTTGCATGAAATGTTCCCTTGGCACCTCTAATTTTCTTGAAGAGATCTTTAGTCTTTGTCATTCTATTGTTTTCCTCTATTTCTTTGCATTGATCACTGATGAAGACTTTCTTATCTCTCCTTGCTATTCTTTAGAACTCTGTATTCAAATGGCTATATCTTTCCTTTTCTCCTTTGCTTTTCACTTCTCTTCTTTTCACAGCTATTTGTAAGGCCTCCTCAGACAGTCATTTTGCTGTTTTTGCATTTATTTTTCTTTGGGATGGTCTTGATCCCTGTCTCCTGTACAATTTCATGAACATCCGTCCATAGTTCATCAGGCACTCTATCAGATCTAGTCCCTTAAATCTATTTCTCACTTCCACTGTATAGTCATAAGGGATTTGATTTAGGTCATACTTGAATGGTCTCATGGTTTTCCCCACTTTCTTCAATTTAAGTCTGAATTTGGCAATAAGGAGTTCATGATCTGAGCCACAGTCAGCTCCCGGTCTTGTTTTTGCTGACTGTATAGAGCTTCTCCATCTTTGGCTGCAAAGAATATAATCAATCTGATTTCGGTGTTGACCATCTGGTGATGTCCATGTGTAGAGTCTTCTCCTGTGTTGTTGGAAGAGGGTGTTTGCTATGACCAGTGCGTTCTCTTGGCAGAACTCTATTAGCCTTTGGCCTGCTTCATTCTGTACTCCAAGGCCAAATTTGCCTGTTACTCCAGGTGTTTCTTGACTTCGTACTTTTGCATTCCAGTTCCCTATAATGAAAAGGACATCTTTTATGGGTGTTAGTTCTAGCAGGTCTTGCAGGTCTTCATAGGACCGTTCAACTTCAGCTTCTTCAGTGTTAGTGGTCGGGGCATAGACTTGGATTACCATGATATTGAATGGTTTGCCTTGGAAACGAACAGAGATCATTCTGTCATTTTTGAGATTGCATCCAAGTACTGCATTTCAGACTCTTTTGTTGACTATGATGGCTACTCCATTTCTTCTAAGGGATTCCTGCCCATAGTAGTAGATGTAATGGTCATCTGAGTTAAATTCACACATTCCAGTCCATCTTAGTTCGCTGATTCCTAGAATGTCGATGTTCACTCTTGCCATATACTGTTTGACCACTTCTAGTTTGCCTTGATTCATGGACCTAACATTCCAGGTTCCTATGCAATATTGCTCTTTACAATATTGCTTTTATGTGTGGGGCCACCCAAGATGGACGGCTCATTGTGGAGAGGTCTGACAGAATGTGGTCCACTGGAGAAGGGAATGGAAAACCACTTCAATATTCTTGCCTCAATAACCCCATGCACAGTTTGAAAAGGCAAAAGATAGGACATTGGAAGATGAACTCCCCAGGTCAGTAGGTGCCCAATATGCTACTGGAGATCAGTGGAGAAATAACTCCAGAAAGAGTGAAGGGATGGAGCCAAAGCAAGAACAACACCCAGTTGTGGATGGGACTGGTGATAGAAGCAAGATTCGATGCTGTAAAGATCCAGCACAGCCCTAAATAAATAAATAAATAAAATTATTTTTAAAAAATTGCTTAGATAGTGCCTGTCCATAGGTTTGTTATGAGGATTAAATGAGATAATCCTAGTCACATGGCTAGCCTCACATGGTAAACATAGAATAAATGTAAGTTAGCTTCTGTTAAGGGGCTACGGAATCAGATTATCAAAGTACAGGTGATGGGGGACATCCATCTGTAATCTTCGCATCCTAGATTTTACTTTGTATACCCCATAAACTAATGCACATTTTCTACCATGACAGCTAAAATTATTTATCTGAGTGGCTGATTCACAAACATCACAATTCTCTTCAAATCCCTTTTTCTATATGGCTGTTTCATTAAATCACTCTTAAGTTGCAAATCCTCCATTGAACCTTCTTTTCTTTATGCATCTCCATCCATCTCCACCCACAGCCTTTCCTCCTGGGAAGATGTCTTTTCCTCCTCACCCTTTCTGTTGACTTCGCACACCTATGACTATAAATCCTCCCTGCTCTCTAGGTGTTCTGCCTAGAGACACCTCCCATTGTGGGCCCTACCCTCATTTCTGTAAGCCCCCTCTAGTCCTGCCTTCTCCCCCAAAACCCATCCACATTTGATTATCGTGACTGGAAATAGGAGGCTGGTTACCACTCAAACCTAAACCACATCAACTACCTTCTGACTCCATCTCACCCACAACTGATAAAAATAAGCCTTTAAAAAATAGAATAGATTAATCCAGCATCTCCTCATTGCCCCAGGAGGAACTCCTTCTCCACGCCCTGGATGGAAGCAGCATGTGCAAGATGAGGGAGGTCTGTGTGGGTGACAGGTCACAGGAGAAAGTCTCTGGGCTCCTCTCCTGCCCTGCCCTACACCAGTGTTTCTAGACAGTTGCAGGGAAATGCAGAACAGAGGACCCCATAATTCATCTGCAAACCCACACAGAAGGAAGCCAAGTCACCCTCCCTTCACCATTTTCATCACCAGTTCAGTCCTTGGGGGTCTCCCCCAACACATTTCAGAAGCAGCGCCCAAGATATGGGTTGGATCAAGTGCCACAGCGCACAGAATTATAATGAGAGAAGCTCTTCCACTCTACCCAACATCTTGCTATCAATCAACAGCAGTAGATGGTTCCCATTTTTGCCTGCCAGCAACTCTCTATTTGGAGGAACCAGTCCCTTTCTGTTCTGTATGAATCTCATGACAATCAGGCAGTGAAGCCACTCCACTGACACTTCAGTGAAATATCTAGCCCCAGGTGATGCCACTCACTAAGAACAGAACTGTCAGTTTCTCTCAAATAAACAAGGCTCAAGGACAGCAGCCTATGGGGCCCCTTGTTGCACAGGTGGAGGCAAGTAGATGCATGAGGGGAAAGGTTGTCACCCCATATGCCAGATAAGGCTGAACCTCTCTTTTAGGTCTTGTGATACCGATACAGTTACCAATCTGGTCTCTGCCTCACTGAGACCTGTTGATTAGATTTGCATACAGGTACTTCTGGGAGAAGAGTTGAGGGGACATGAGAAGGTGGTGCCCTTGGCAGAGAACTGTGAGGACAGTAACAGTGGCTGGTCAGCTGGATGATGTGTCAGAGAGACTGGCCTCTGGAAGGGACCCCAATAAGTCCCCTCCTCCCAACTTTAGACTCTGTTAAGAGTGTGGGAAATTCTGAGAAACAGCACATACCGGTGGCTCATCTCCTTTCCACACTCGGAGAGACACATAGACAGCCCAGCCCTGCAAGGATGGGAGATAGTCAACAGCAGGGAGCTTTGCGATCTTTCAGGAGAGTGAGACTCGACGCTTTGTTCCCTCCATTCCCCCTACCCTCTTACCACAGCCCCACCTCCCCACCCCCACAAGGAGAGGAGAGAAGTCTCTCTTCTACTACTCCTGAAGTAGCCCAGCCTGTTACCTCTCCGAGAACTTGTGTATGTTTGTTTTCCGAGCTCCAGGAACATCTGCATAGGGCTTTGCAGAGCCCCACTGAAATTCCTGGCTTTGGCTCTTCCTTAATTTACAGCTTTACTGCCATCATCAGGAAGGCTCCAGGCAAAAGCAGTGGTAATTCAAAGACTCTGTAGTCGAGAGGGCCCAGGGGTCTTGGAAATTTTTTGCTTGGTCGAAAGCAGAAGCATACCCAGGGAAGGCTTTTTTAGCTCTGTTCATCCCCAAAACATCTTTACAAAGAAAACTCAAAGGCAAATTTGGACTAGAATAAAGTAAGTGTTATTGTAAACAGGAAGTGTTATGGGTCTGCTAGGAAAATGAACATTTATTTGGAAGTTACCAAGAGAAGCCAGTCTGAGATCTGTATACCCTGTGCTCCGCATAAAGATTAGGTTTGTTACCGGAGGCATTTATGAAGAGCAATTGCCCCCAAAGCGCCTGGTAGGAGGACTATTCAGAGGTCATTTTCCTAATTTGAGACTTGCTGGGCAGGGTAAGATGTGGATACAGGTGCCCCAGAAACTCCATCGCTGTCTGTCTTTGCGGCCTTGAAACTATCTGCACTCCCCACCTTAGCCACTGACCTCCACCTCCCATCCTGCTGGGACAGGGTTGCCAGCTCCACCACCACTGCCATTCTGAAGTCGATTAATGTTCTTGGATGTGGGACTGTGTCGACACAAAAGCACAATTCACGAACATGCTCCTCTGTTCCTGTTCTCATCTCCCAACCAGATCCACTTCCTAGCTCTGTTTCTTACAAGAGCACCTCTGTTTTCTCAATCACCAGACATACTTTCCCTCCACTAACCCTACCCATAAACCCACTGTGTAGTGAAGAATTAACCTCACCCAGAATAGAGGTCTGGCCTTTGCCCTTGGCTCCTGGGAGGTGATCTCTAGGCCCTTGAAATGTCATTCCTGATTTGTTGAGCTGGGGCCCTCAGATAATATAATGTGTGATTTATGGGATGCTAGGTAGGAACTGGGTTAGGAGGATTTTCCAAAGATGGCCACAACAATATCTTTTATTCCATGTGCCCTTTGAAGGTCTGAGCTGACCGTGTAAAGGATCCAACTATTCTGAGGCTGTCATGTTGTAAAGAAGGCCATATGCGGGTATTTCAGTTGATACCCTCTGCCCAGGTGTCAACATGTGAGTGAAAACACCAATGGTTCCAGCCCCCAGCCATCAAGTTACCCCCCAGCCCCCAGCCATTCGAGTCTTCTTGGCTGAGGTCTCAGATATTGTGAAACAGAGAACTGATTCCACTGTGCTCTTCCCAAATTCCTGAACACCGAATTCTATGAGTGTAACAAAATGGTGGCATTGTGCCTCTAAGTTTTCATCCAGTTTGTTACCCAGCAGGTAGCTGATACACTTTCCTGGTCATGGATTAGATTAGTCTAATCCAAGTATGAGTTAGACTCCCATTCTCTGGACTCCTATGACATCTTGTGCCTTTCCCATTCTAACATTTTGTACTCTATTATCATTGTCAACTCACTCATCTGTACCCCATGCTAGATATTTTCTGTGAAGTCAGAGACTACATTAGGTATCTATCTCCTCAGCACTCTATGCAGTGTCTAGCAAAAAAAAAAAAAAAAGGGTAATCAATAATAATTTTTCAACAAATAACCCATAAAGTTGTGCCACAAGAGCACAAGACGACCTTCCAAAAACAGCATACAGCAGGACAAAAAGTTCAGAACATGCACCTGGTGAGTCAGATGTATCATTTTACTGTATGAAGCGAAGCACCTCAAGTCAATGAGAGGGTTAACAAGAGACCAAGCCCAGTTCCACTACAAAAATAGCTTTCAATTTGTGAATTTTTCATGAAAGGAAAGCAAGTTCTGCCCTGGAAGAAAGATCCAGATAGCAGAGAGGCCAAAAGGTCAGGAGTATGGCTCTGGATGGTAAATTACACTATGAGTTTAGACCACAAAAGGATTCAAAGAAACAATATCCAGCCAAACTTTATCTAAGGCCTAAAATTAATTATTAATCATAAAGCCTGACCCAAAGCTACTGAGGTGAGAACTGAATCCTGTTTTCAAGAAAGTCTTCTATGCTGCTCAAAAGATCTAAGGAAAAGGGCCAGGGTGTCACACAGGGCAATGATGATAGGATCAGGAAGTTTCATTTACTGGATATGGAAAATTAAAGATTAACTATTAATTATGGAAATATAAACACTTTAACTCCTTGGCCAAGTAAAAACTTTAAAAACATGGAATATATCTAACCTTATTTAATCTAATTTAATCTAATCTATGCAGTCCATGGAGAAGGCAATGGCACCCCACTCCAGTACTCTTGCCTGGAAAATCCCATGGATGGAGGAGCCTGGTGGGCTGCAGTCCACGGGGTCGCTAAGAGTCGGACACGACTGAGCGACCTCCCTTTCACTTTTCACTTTCATGCATTAGAGAAGGAAATGGCAACGCACTCCAGTGTTCTTGCCTGGAGAATCCCAGGGACGGGGGAGCCTGGTGGGCTGCCCTCTATGGGGTCGCACAGAGTCAGACACCACTGAAGCGACTTAGCAGCAGCAGCAGCATGCAGTCCATGAAATTCTCCAGACCAAAATATTGGAGTGGGTAGCTTTCCCCTCTCCAGGGGATCTTCCCAACCCAGGGATCGAATCCAGGTCTCCCACATTGCAGGCAGATTCTTTACCAGCTGAGCCACTAGGGAAGACTTCATTTACTGAATATGGAAAATTAAAGAAGTTTTCCTAAGGAGACAAGACTTTATTCAGAGAAGCCAGACAAAACAACCAATTCTGGTAAATGATGGAGGGACATACTTGCTAAAAGACACTCAACCACTGGAGAGGACTGAAGTCTTGGAAGCATTAAAGATGGTTCTTTAAAAATTTAAAAGACTCAAATTTTTACTGATTTTTTTAATATGTAAAATACACACATGATATAAAGTTCAGCAAGTATAATAAACCATAATGGAAAAGAATATGAAAAATATTATAATTACATAATATAGTTATATAGTTTTATATATATAGTTATATAGTTATAACCCTTTATATATTACATATATTTTTATGTGTATATATATATAGTTATGTATATCATTTTATGTATATATATAACATATATATAGTCTTATATATATAAAACCCTTTATATATTACATATATTTTTATGTATATATATAGTATAACAAATATATAGTTATATAGTTATATAACCCTTTATATATTATATATATTTATGTGTGCTCAGTCATTTCAGTCATGTCCAATGCTGCGATCTTATGGACTGTAGCTGCCAGGATCCTCTGTCCATGGGATTTTCCAGGCGAGAGTCCTAGAGTGGGTTGCCATGCCCTTCTCCAGCAGAGCTTCCCAACCAAGGGATCAAACCCTCATCTCCTGCGTCTAATGCATTGAAGGCAGATTCTTTACCCACTGAGCCATTGAGGAAGCCCAGTATATTTATGTATGTATATAAATGCATACATAATCTTATATATGTAACTGAATCACTTTGCTGTATACCAGAGGCCCAACACAACATTATAAATCAACTATACTTCAATTAAAAAAAGAAAAGTAAAATAATTCAGTGGGTATTAAAGAGTATAAACTACAAACTAAGACTCCCTAAGAGTGAACTTTAAAGTCCCAGTTTTATTCTGAAGTTTTAGAATCTTTGAATTGTGTTATTTTTGCTTAATTTAAGAATAGCATTAGAAGTAATTTTCTCTGTGCCAAGAAAAAAAAAATCTACCCAATCTGTGTGTAGTGTCATTATTAATGTCACTTTCTATCTTGACTCAACTCTTCTTAATTTCAAGTTACTTTCCCTCCTCTCCACATTTTGAGACTTAGGACCATGGCAAAATCCTACCACCTAGTGGAAAAATTCTCCATCCTTCATTCTAGATCCTTTTTAGAATTCAGAATGCATGAGCTGTTTGCCTTTGGTTACATATGTAGGTTTTAGGGGAATGAGCTGCTAAAAAAAACACCTTTAAGCAATGAAAGACTGTGTAAATTTTGGCCTCAGAGGTTTCAGCAGTGTTACCACCTCTTAGGTGGGAAGTAGTCACTGGGAAATGCAGAGATCTCCAACCACTGTGAGGACTTTTTTCCATTTTTGTGTTTAGCATTGATAACATCAAGATATGGGCACAAGCGGATGACAGGAGGCACAGTTTTAATCTCCTGCACATGTTGAGCAAGATAAACTCACATCCACATCTGTCTCTGGGAGTCAATCAAACTCAGAAAAAATGTAACCTTCACCCTGAAGTCTGTGAAGCAGGATCCCCTTCTTTCAATAGATTTTGAGGTTGCATGTTTACAATGAACACACAGCAATTCTGCTTATTCATAGATATGAATTTCCTGATGCTTTATTTAGCTTGACTACTCTATCACAGGAAATCGTGTAAAGGCAGAAACCTTGCCACAGAAATTACAGACCGAAGATCTGACTAAGGCAATGGAGCAGAGAGAGAGAGAAGAGAAGGGAAAAACTGAAATTTTCCTGGGAGACCTCAGTCTATTTCAACACGAGATCAACATGAATTGACCTTGAAAGAAAAATAAGATCTTTGCACTTTTCCACAATTGCTTTCGTCTTCCAGATGGAATCTTAGTTTTAGTTCATGCCATCACTGGCCCCAGCCCGAGATGACTACAGACAGGGTAGAAGAAAAAAAATCTGTCAATAGGGACACAAGAATAATACTGCTGATATTCCAACATCCTGCCTGGTATGTGTTATGTCTTGCCTGCTTATCTGCTAGAATATTCCAGTGCTTGCACATCACCCAGCATTTGATTTGTTCACTTTGGGATTCCTGCACCATGAAATAGAGTGTCCTGTTTCCCCATTCATCTTGCACTTTCACATTTCACACTCTAGAATCCATTCCCGGTTACTCAGTCCTGATCAGAAGCAGAAGCTCCATCTCCCATTTCTGAAGGCTTGTTGCCAATATTTTTCTCAGATTTCTTCACATTAACCGATGTCCTTCAAAGAAATTCCCTTTTGGGCCTAAGCAGAAGCATCTGACACATTGAACTAGTAGAACTCATTTGCTTTTTAAATGAATTCTTTAAATAAGAATACACACAACTATATTTCTGTCTTCTGTACCTTTAAATCTCTTCATGAAAAAGCAAACATTCTTCTGATCTTGTGGGGGAAATGCAAGGCAGACAGTTTGATGGGAGTACTCAACTTTAGCATCTTTTCAAGTATACCTAACTTCCTAAAAAGGAGGCAAAAGAGAGCAAATTGCAGGGGACACATTATATCTCTGATATAGGTCATAGCTTTGCAGGGGATGTCAGGAAGTCCAAAATAAAAATAAAATAGAATATACAAACAAGTAACTAAAGAGAATAACATAACTAATACCATAGGCTATAGATCCATAACGTCTCTTATTTCTAATCTCTCAGATGAGCTTTGGAGAACCACTCTAAGTGTTCAGTGGTATCTGACTCTTTGCAGCCCAATGGACTGTAGTCCACCAGGCTCCTCTGCCCTAGAATTTTATAGGCAAGAATACTGGAGTAGGTTGCCATTTCCTATTCCAGGGGATCTTTTCAACCCAGGGTTCAAAACCCATGTCTCTTGGGTCTTCTGCTTTGACAGACAGATTCTTCACCACTAGTGCCACTTGGGAAGCCCTAGAAAACCACTGTATTCACCCATAAAGTATCCTTGAGTGTCAGAGGCAGAATTCTAAGCTAAATAAATCTCTGATCTAACAATTTCTTAAACTAGGACAACAGTAAAGACCAAAGAATAATTAGATATGGAGCTAAAGAGCAGAGACTCAAAAACCACTCAAAATGGGACTAAAGGTGAGTGCTAAAACAATTGGAAATGGAAACTCTGTCTAGGAAACTGATACTAAATAGATACAGGAAAAGCTTGAGAAGAGGAAATGCGGTGTCACCCTGTGTGTTAGCACAGGACCCTGGGCTTGGTTTAAGGCTCCACTGTTGCCTTCTTGAAATTCTTAGTAATTTACAGACAAGGGGCCTGCCTTTCCATTTTGCACCAGACACCCACAAATTTGTTGATCCTGCAATAAATTCAGAGTGCAAGGAACATTACCAGTATTGGCAAAGTGTCTTTTTTCCCTCACGTCTGAAATAACAGACAAACCTGCAGAGAGACTAAAGCAATAACAAGGCAATCCACTCACCTCCTTTCTCTGCAAGATCCCCTTTCTGTCTTCCTTGACACCTGAGCTTCCCACAGTTATCCCGCCCCAGGACAGCAGGCGCATGTTTAAAGACGACATGACTTGACAGCCTCTGACTCAGCCTGGTCAGAATCCACCAAGCAGTGAATTCCTCCTTAGAGGCTGACATTAACACTCCATGTTAATAAAGTCTTTCTTTGCTCAACTGACAACTCAAATCTTTCCGTATTATACCACCTTTCTTCTTGCAGAATCCACAATCTGCCTTTGATGAGTAAAGAGCTACCACTGTTAAACAGGAGAGTGGGCCTTCAAGGCCTAGGAGCACAATAGACTCATCACCCCAAAATATTATCAATAAGCAGAAAACTGTAGGAAAGACACAAGTACATAAATACATCCCTAACAGCTGAAGATTCTTTATTCATTTATTCAGAAAGTCTCCTCCTGTTGCCAGACACTGTCAGGCACTAAAGATTCATGGATGAATAAGAAAGACATGGTTTCACATTAAACCAGAAGTTGCTGGTGCCATGGTTCTAGTATCTGGAAGGATAAATCTGTAGGAAAATAAAAATAATTAAAAAGAACAAAGCCAACACACAGAAGACAGAGGATCGAGAGAGGAGTAGGATGGCCCTGATGGTTTATGAATTCCTAGTTGCAATTGTTCCTGAGACCCAGGTTCTGTGAGCCAATAAATTCCCTTTTTGCCTTAACTGATTTTTTTTTAAGACATGGTTTCTGTTGCCATGGTGATTAGAGTCCAGGTAAAACTGACTATGAGCCAAGGGCTATGCTATGTGCTTCACAAGCGTGTTATCTCTCTTCAAACATACCATTAGGTTGATGATTATCATTCTCAGTCTTATAAAGAGAACTAAGATGGAGAGAGGTTAAGCTCCCTTCCCAAAGCCACACAGCTATCAGGAAGCAGACCTAAGATAATAATCTAGTGTGCCCAACTCCAAGTCTTTCTGGTGCCTGAAAATATTAGGGTAAGTCTGCCTGAGGTAATAAATCCAAAAATGTTTTAGAGACTCTGTCTGAGAAGAGTCTGAATACCTGAAGAAGAGGTGTTGAGATGGAGGGATTAGAAAAGGTCCCCCCAAACAGAAAAGACACCATGAATGAAGACATTGCAGTGGAAATGACATGCTATGAGTAAGGACCCACAAAGCAGGATTTGGGAACTATTATAGATTTTTTACCAGGGAGAATATGGATTTACATTTTTAGAAAGTTTATTCTAATGACTTCACAGAATGAGAACTTGAAACAAACCAACCTTGAGTCTGAGAAACCAGTTAGGAGGATGTTGTGATCATTCAGACAAAAAACAATGATGACCCTAAGTAGGGCACAGCTGGGGGAGGGGGGGGAGGGGGAGGAAAGAATGGATATGAGAAATGATTTACCAATAGAAGGTAAAATAAAAAAACCTTGATGACTAAATTGCATATGGTAGTAAGGAAAAGGGAGCAGAGGTGGCCCTCAAGTTCTGGTTTGCAGATGGTGGTGCTCCCAGCTAAGCCAGGGTATACAAGAAGAGGAGTAAGTTTCATGGGGAAAGGCAATTAGCTTTATATTGGACATGTTGGGTTTATCTAAGTCTGGATACTGGAAAGGCAATTAGCTCCATACCTGAAGCACAGTAGAAAGATCTAAATTGAAGAAATAGATGTAGAAGTTCATCTATAAGTAAAAAAGGTGTTTGAAAACATAAAATGAAGTAATCCAGAAGAGCAGGAGCAGCATCAACAAAGAGGCAGGCAGAGCAAGAGGGGAACTAGGGAGAAATAGAAGAGAAAGCCTACAGGTACAGAAGGAACCCAGGAGAGTGCTGACCCAGAGGTCAAGGGGGTGAGGAGCTTTGCGAAGGGAATGATCAACAATGTCAAACAAACAAAAAAGATTCATTAAGAAGTTTAAGGCCCTTCCTGGTGGCCCACTGGTTAAAAATCCACCCGCTGATGCAGGAGACGCGGGTTTGATCAGTGGTCTGAGAAGATTCCACGTACTGCAGGGCAGCTAAGCCCAGTGCTACAACTACGGAGCCTGCAAGATGCAGCTTCTGAAATCTGCACACCCTGGAGCCTGTGCTCCATGACAAGAGAAACCCCCACAATGAGAAGCGCATGAACCACGACTAGAGAGCAACTCCTGCTTGCTGCAACTAGAAAACATCCACGTGCAGCAACAAAGATCCAGTGCAGCCAAAAATAAATAAATTTGTTGGGGGGGAAAGAACAAGTTTGAGAAATGGTCATGGGATCTAGCAATGAGGTCATCCATTATAACCTTAACAAGGACAGTTTTGGTAGACAGGTAGAGGCAAGTGTCAGATAGCATAGTGCTTTGAGGAATGGATGGGAGGTTAAACAATAAGAGACAGTGAGTGTAGGCTATCATTTTGAGAAGTCTAGACAAGGAGAGTAAGAAAAAAAGATAGTGGCCAGTAGGGGTAAATGGAGAAAGATCTCTATGAATAGGAGAGACTCAAACGGGTATCTACAGGAAAAGAAGGAGCTAGTGGAAGGGGACCAATTGACTAATCAGAGCATGGTCCTAGGTTAGGAAAAGAGGTTGGTATCAAAGTGAGAAGGCAGTTCACCTTGACCTGAGTCTTGAGAAGAAGCCATGGTTGGGGTGAGGTCATAGGTAGGTCTATAGAGAGAAAAGGTGGCATCTGGAGCAATCTTCCAGATGGCATCAACCTTCTCTCTGAAGGTAGAATGACCAACCATCCCAGCCTTCCAGGGAATGAAGACTCCCATGAGTGATGGCCAGCCTATTGTCTGGGAGGGTGCCTTCCCTCCTCTGAATTTTTCCAGCTCCTAGTCTCTGGGCCACAAAATTGGAAACTTAACCATGCCTTATCTCTTGTTTTGCCTCTGTGTGGTAATCTTGTCTCCCCTCTTAGGGATAAGTTCCAGGAGAGCAGCATGTCTGCATGGTGAAAAGACTCTGGAACTTAATAAATTCCTGTTGTTTCATAGGAAGATACTTCCCAACAGAGGCCTGACAATCAGTTACCTTGTGTGGACCTTCCTAAAAGCCGGGTCAGAGAGGACCCTTCCAGAGAATTTCTCCAAATCCAAAAGAGCTATCAGACCCTCACTAGAGCCAGCAGAAAATCTCTCCCTCACCTCAAACCCCACTGTCACCTTCTTTATGTGAGTAAGAAAAGGAATGGCCACTCTCATTAACCAAGTTCTTACCAAGTGCTAGGTGTCGCTCTGTCCAATCTGCATGGCAACACTGTGAGGCAGGTATTTTTCTCATTTTTTAGATGATGTGACCAAGGCTCAGAAAAGGTAAGTAACTCAGCCAGTCACACAGCTCATGAGCAACAGATCCAGATTCAAAGGCAAGTCCTTCAATCCTAAAGCCCACCATCTTCACCACCATCAAGGTGGCCTCCTAGCTGGGTGGCTGTTTCTCCCAGGTGTAGCCCCCAGCTGTCCTATGTCTGATGCAACCATTCACTCTCCCTTCAGCATCACCCACTACATTTTAACTCTTGCCTTCTTTCTTCCTTTCAAATTGTCCTCCTTCCTCCGAAATAACCAACTGCCACCAGGTGTCCCTCCTCTCCTACTGGTCGCACCACTTGGCTCTGTTGCAAGTCAAAGCAATGCAGGCAGCCTGGAAACCCATCCTAGCTTAATCCAGTTACACTAATTCCCATTATTGAGCCATCAGTTAGAGCCTGGGGATGCCCAAATGCGAACATCATGCAAAGGGTACAGCACAAATACACAATGACAAGGCAAAATCTGAGAGGGTCACATGAAGTTCTGGGCTCAGAGGAGGTACAGCTTGCACTGAAGGCATGAGGAAACAATTATGAATGATTCCTTTGTGACTGCCACAAGTATTCTGGAAAAAACCTGGGTTTTCTCTCATCTGTTCTAAATGAAGTTTAAAAATAGGTCCTGGCATGTACCTCAAAGGCTAGCTAATGTCTTTTCCATCATTATTTTTTGAGTCTATAAGAAACTGTTTTTGAGCCCCTAAATGGATTTACAGTAATTCAGAAGTTGACCCCATCTCATCAATATTAAAGCAGTTTGCTAAGTTGGGTGGGATCAGTGAAGAGGATGTGGAATAGAATTCTAATTTAGCCTTTTTGTGGCAATATTTGAAACCACTTTGGGGCATGGAACATTAGACATTTTTAGCCTTCAAGAAATCGTAATTAAATTATTAACTGGTTTTTTGATTGTTTGACCTGCCCCGTTTGTTCATCAGACAATAAATGCTCTGTAGCAGCAGTATTCCACATTCAAGAAGGATATTCCTCATAGAATAAGCTTGTTACAATCCATTTCTTTGAGGATTCATGCATGAAGAATGAATCATGTTTCACAACTTAAAAGAGGATGTGAGAGTCAGAGGAGGCCAAGAAACAAAGAGAAATTAGGATCATGACTTCTGTTTCCACAGTCCATTTATTCTTTATGTGTGGAGAAGACACAGGCAGCATTTGCCAGCCTCCATCCGGGAAATTTAAGATGCCACAGCCTGACAGGTGGGATATGTACATCACTCCAAAGGGGCCTTATCTGCCCTTATTAACCTTTACATCCTACTCCCCATGAGGCAAGTGCATGCTCAGTCATGTTCAACTCTTTGCGACCCCATGGACTGTAGTCCCTCAGCCCCCTTTGTCCATGGAATTTTCCACACAAGAATACTGGAGTAGGTTGCCATTTCCTACTCCAGGTGATCTTCTTGACCAAGGGATTGAATTTGCATCTCTGTCTCCCCTGTATTAGCAGGCAGATTCTTTACCACTGTGCCACCTGGGAGGCCCCACATTCCTGGCCTAAAAACAATTGTCTACAGGAAAATCCCTACGTATTTTATTGGCAAGACCAACCTTGAAGTAAAGAAGAACAAAATTTTAAATTTCTCTGATTTGTTTTTGATCAATAATGTCACCTTCCTCTAGGTGCAATTTAACTTCCCTTGGATGGTGAGAAATTCAGAGGTAACACAAGTTGTATCCAAATGAACTCTTAAAAAAACAGAAAATGCAACTAAATTGGACAAGTTTTTAATCCTTGCAGTTTAAAGAGTTGCACCTCACCACCTAATAGCTGATCGAGTCCCTGTCTCAACAGTTTTGCTCCTCAGGTGCTGAAGATTGAATTAATCACTTGACTCACTTCATGGCCTATCACTGTCATTGGCTTCAGGTGACTATTGACTATTTTGGTATTGACTTTTTTTAATCCCACCAACTCTGAGTCACTTAAAGCTGTTATATCAAAGAGAAGGGTGACCATTTCTAGATGTGATTCTCAGTACCCAGGAAATGTCAATATTCTGTCCAAGAATCCATAAAACGTCTTCAGATGAAAATACACAAGACAGGAAGGTTCCATTCCAAACGACCACGAGGCATAGTCTGATGTAACTGGGGTGAGGGCAGGGGGATTCTAAGAACCCTGAGCAGCATCACTTTTCTTAAAAACAAAACTGAAATCTGTGTCTTGAGATTAAGATTGATCACAATTTTTTCAACCTTTGAAGAGACAAACTGCCAGAAAGTCGACCAGCCTGGCCAGGCCTGTCTGTCTCATGTTCCAAGAAGCCCTCAGGTTATGATACTGCAAAGCTTCTACTGCAAAAATAATTATTCTCTGCTCTCCTGGGACAGAAAGTGGAGCAGACCCCTTGTTTGGCTTCCCCCGATGGACTCCTCACCCTTCAGCGTTCCCAGGTTCTCATTCACATCTTCTGCTATTAGAATAGCCCTCCATGGGCTCTCCAGACAAGTGAACAGCCCCTTAAAGTGGAGCCTCAGCCAAGCAGGTTGAGAAACTAGAGAGGAAGGGAGAGGAAAGAGAAAAGATATGTGCAGGAAGAAATGGTGGATTCTTCTGAAGACTTTTATGGGTCCTTTGACTAGAGACTAATAGTGTTCCCTGGGGATTAAAACTAATAACCACAGATGATCAGACGGTCCCCCTATTTATATACAATTTATTAGTGACTTAAAAACAACAGAGCCTGAAAGACTTTCTATCAACTTCCTGGTTCTCACCAGCAGCAAAACACCCACTTTACAGACAAAATTCTCTAAAGTCAGGAACAGAGTCAAGAGAGGTGAAGACCTCATGCATAGAGAATCCAAACACAAGCTTATACTGAATCCATCATCTGTCCAGCCACTGTACCAAACTGTACATCAGACTCATCACAGCAACTTTGTAAGACCATGAATCCCCAATCCCAAGCCCTACCTGCTAAGTCAGAATCATGGAGAGTAGGATCCAAGAACCCAGGTCTAAGTCTCCCAGGTGATACTTGGACAGCCATGGACCTGCTTTTTCCTGTCGTGGTAGCAGATCATGACTGGTTTCTTACACATTTTATTTGCACAACCAGATCAGAAACCCATTTGGAGCCAGGATGACGCCCTAGACCCTTAAATCCTCTGCAGTGTCAGCCCACACAGGTGGGCACCATGTATATACCCAATGCTTGCTCATTACAGGGAATTAAGTTTGTTCTGAGTTGCCTTTCACTGTTTTTTTTTTTAATCCTTTCATCTTCCTGCAAAGCAAAATTATATTTCAGTAAGTTTTCCCCTATAAAAAGAAAATTTACTGAGAAGTTTTTATCTTCACCAAATGAGAATAAGCAGACATATGGATTCCAATAAGAATATTTTTAATTTCCTCTTTAAAAGAAAATATATTTCCTGACTCTGTGGAAAGATAGTTCATAGTCCTAGAATTCTTTCTCCTTTTCACAGCTTCTTCCGGGCAAATTCATTCACAGAGGAGATAGATTACCAATCTTTTCTGGTGATCTGTTTCTTTTGCTCATCCTCTACTGAATTTAAATGGGGTCATTATTTTAAGAGGGAATAAAATTATTTTATATACCATAATTCAGAGAGATCTTGTTTCCATTAAAATTCTAAGACATAAAAATGGGTTATAATACAATGGTTTGTGCAGTATAATTCCCCAAGACGCCTCAGTCCAAATGTCACACATACCAAAATTGTTCTCTTTTCCATCACAGACTGCTGTTAGAAAAAAAAGAAAAAAAGCTACTGTTTTGTGTTATTTTAACCCTCCTGGTTTTCTTGTTCTTACCCAAGAACCTTGCTTTGGAGGCTGGAGTCCACTGGGGGAGTTCTGGTCAGATGACCCTGGTCTTTCCGGGAGAGACAGGGCCCATGTTCCCTAAATTGCGGCCGGCATCCACACTGTGAAGCTGGGACCTCCTCCTTCCAGGCTGTTCCACACCCGATGGCCTCCAGGTGTCACAGCAGGGTGTGTGTGTGGGGCTGGGCCTGGGTCACCCACAGGTGGTTGCCAGTCAGAACCATCTGAGGAGCGTCAGCAAGGCTCCCCAAGGGCCTCACGATGGCTGACCCTGGGGTCAGAAGACACGGTAATCCTTCCACCACAGCAACACCAGGAAGGGCATGCAGACAAAAAAAAAAAAAAATCATCTCTTTCTGAGCCTCTCGTGAACATATACAAAGTCCAAAAAAATACAAAACTTTCCTTCTCTTTCCCTATCAGGACATGAGTCAGTCAAACAGTCCCTTCTATTTATTTTTCTACTCCTTTGCCTTCCTTTCCTGTCCTGGCTCTCCCCTGACACTGCCCACTCGTGGGCAAGGCATTAATCCAGGACAGACAGGCAACTCCTGGCTCCACTCAGGGAGGCAAATGCAGATCCTTCTGTTCTTCATACTAGATCATTTAGGCAACAACCAATCCTCCGGCTTACATTGACCACCTCTTGTAAACTGAAGGCTTGGAAAAAGAAGACTGAGTGCCAAAGAATTGAGGGTTTGGAACTGTGGAGCTGCAGAAGACTTTAGAGTGTCCCTGTGACTGCAAGGAGATGAGACCAGTCAATCCTAAAGGAAATCAACCCTGAATATTCATTGGAAGGACTGATGCTGATGCTGATGCAAAGAGCCTACTCATTGGAAAAGACCCTGATGCTGGGAGAGATTGAGGGCAGGAGGAGAAGAGGATGAGATGGTTGACTGGCATCACTGACTAAATGGACATGAATCTGAGCAAACTCCTGGACACAGTGAAGGATAGGGGAGCCTGGCATACTGCAGTCCATTGGATCACAAAAAGTTGGACACGACTTAGTGACTGAACAACAAGAACTTGTAAATTAGCTTAAGTTGTTTTGCCAAAAAGCTATCTATCTCCACTATCCCTGGTCAGATCAGATCAGGATGCACAGCAGAAAAACATTTAGCCCTAAGGCCCCATCAGGAGATGTTAAATTTAGTTATTTCTCTTATACATCTACTACTTTTAACATTAACAATAATAATTACAACAAAAACTAGCATTTATTGAGTACTTTGTTTCTGACACTGTTGTAAGCCATTCATCATTTCTTTCAAGACTCACAATAGTAACAGTAGATTTCATAGTTATCCAACTTTACTGATAAAAGAGGAAAGAGGTTCGTTTCCCCAAAGCCACAGTAAATGGTAGCACCAGGACAAATCAGACAGTTGGGTTCCCCAGCCTGTGTCTCAACCACCATATCTGACTGCCAAGAGACTACTTGTAACCAAAAGATATGAAGGTTGTTATGCAAGATGAACAAGTTCTCAAGACCTAATGTCCGGTATAGTGACAATAGTTTAGCAGTACCGTATTGTATACTTGAAATTTTCTAGGAGTATAGGTCTTAGATCTTTCCATACACAGCACACACATTCATACAAATAGCAACTATGAAGGTGATGAATATGTCACTTAGCTTAATTATGTGACTGTTTAACAATGTATGCATAGATCAAAACATCACTACAGACCTTAAATACAAACAAATCTATGTCAATTATATGTCAAAGCTATTTTTTAAAGGAAAAAAATGCATGATTTTTTTAAAATTTATTTTTATTTGGAGGATAATTGCTTTACAATGTTGTGTTGGTTTCTGCCACACATGAACATGAATCAGCCATAGGTATACATATGTCCCCTCCCTCCCACCTGCCTCCCCATCCCACCCCTCTAGGCTGTCACAGAGCACCTGGTGAGCTTCCTGCCTCACACAGCAAATTCCCACTGGCTATCTATTGTACATATGGTAAGGTACATGTTTCAGTGCTACTCTCTCAATTCATCCCACCTGCTCCTCCCCCACTATGTCCCCAAGTCTGTTCTCTATGTTTGTGTCTCTTCTGGAAGTGTTACTCGCTCAGTCGTGTCTGACTCTTTGCAACCCCTTGGACTACAACCTGCAAGGCTCCTCTGTCCATGGAATTTTCCAGGCAAGAATACTGGAGTGGGTTGCCATTCCCTTCTCCAGGGGGGTCTTCCCGACCCAGGGATTGAACCCCAATGTCCTGCATTGCAGGCAGATTCTTTACCATCTGAGCCACCAGGAAGCCCTTGTGTCTCTATTGCTAACCTACAAATAGGTTCATCATACCATTTTTTCTATATTCCATATATATGCATTATTACATGATATCTGTTTTTCTCTTTCTGACTTACTTCACTCTGTATAACAAGCTCTAGTTTTATCCACCTCACTGGAACTGATGCAAATTCCTTCCTTTTTATGGCTAAGTAATATTCCATTATATATATGTGACAAGACCTCTTTATCCATTCATCTGTCAATTGACATCTAGGTTGCTGCATGATCTTATTAAATAAAAATTTTCCAAATGTTAACATTTACCATAGTTCCTTTAAACATACATACACACACACACACAAACACACACTTTTATGTTCCGAACCATTTTGGAATTGAAGACATGATGTCACTTTATCCTTAAATGCATACATGTGTGTTTCCTAAAAACAAAGATTCTCATATAACCATGATATGATTATTAAATCAGGGAATTAACACTGACATAATACCATTATCTAGCCTACAGACCCTATTCATATTATTCCAGTTGCTCCAATAATAGCTTTAATAGCAAACTTAAATCCTTGTGTAGCAAAAAAAGAGACTACATGTAGCCAGCAATATTTTAAAACATAAAACACCATCAATAGAAGTTGTGAGTCTGTGAATCCAAATACCTGGAGCCAGGGTGCCTGGAGTTCCCCAGGCTGTGTGGATGCCTATGGCTCCATAGACACCATACAGTGTAGATCCAACAGGATGGATCCAAAAAGATGGATGAAATGATGCATCAGGCACTATACTACTTCACATTATAAAAATCATGTATTTCTTACAATAAAGATCACTTAGTACCGAGCACAAAATATCCACTT
The DNA here is from genome assembly GCF_910594005.1 of Cervus elaphus. NCBI lineage: Eukaryota > Metazoa > Chordata > Mammalia > Artiodactyla > Cervidae > Cervus > Cervus elaphus. The sequence continues at coordinate 64,027,209 of NC_057832.1, forward strand.
TGTAGGTAGAAAGGGGGAAAAAAGCGTTACAAGAACAAATGAGTTCAAAGAAAAATGGCTATTTTTAAAGAGTTGTTGCATCAGCTCATCTGTGGTCTCTGACACAATGTTACAACAAATCTTGACAAATAATTTTGCCACACCACATCAACAGGTCAATAATAATTTTCCAATAAATGCAAATTTCAGTATTAAAATATCCTGCATGACATCAATTTTAAAAAAATAACTATGTAGTACAAATGTTTTTGAGTGGGAGAGAGATTCAAGAGGAAGGGGACATACATATACCTATGGCTAATTCATGTTGATGTATGGCAGAAACCAATACAATATTGTAAAGCAATTATCCTTCAATAAAAAATAAATTAATTAAAATAAATAAATACATTAAAAAATTAACTTTAAAAAGGGTTGAGTATAAAAATGAATAGGTGAAACATCTTGTGTTTATTTCATTATTTACTGTTACAAAATGTGTTTTTATGTATGTATATAACTTTAGAATAAACTCAAATGTTTTTAATGAACCCAAAATGGTAGAACAATAATATATTTCACACAACAGACTTACACAATATATTTATAGTAAACATTTTCTAAGATTCGTGCTTTTAAACTCATTTATATTGCAACATATCTAATTTCACAAACTCTGTGCCTTACCTTTTTGCTGAAACAAGGCAGGTTACATATATTCCAAATATACAATTTCTCACTGTAATTTAATAAACCTATAACCTATAAACCTATCATATTTCTGCACAATTAATCAACGGGTACTGAAGAATTATTTTTCCTGTCGGAAAGTCAAAAAGCTTATGTATCTATATATAACTACGTATCTCCTTTGTTCCCTACTTGAATGTAAGCTTCTGTAGAATACAGTGGTTTGCAAAAAGCAATAGCTCAGTAAACATTGTTTGACTAACTCAGGCTCTCTCTTGTGGTACCCACCTACCATATGCACTTAACTACTATCAACAAATAACTGTAGGCAAATAGCTCTGAGTCGATCCATCCCCCATGCCTGAAGAAGGAAGAGTCAAGTATAATCACCTGAGCAGAATCTGTTTTATTGAAAAGAATTATCACCTGATTCCTTTGAATACAAACAATTCAACAAATCCCTTAGGCTTTCCCGGGAGTTCATAAAGATACATGCGGGGCCATGAACTTTACTGGCCACCGTGACCTTATTTTGGTGACAAAGCTCCTTTGGTAGAGGCTGACAGGCAGAGCCAAATTCCCTTTCTCATTTACTGTTGTTTTTCCTCCATGCCTGCCACCCTTGATCCTGCGAAAGCTGAAGGACACTGCCACAGAACGAGCCCCTTTCTGGCAGCTGCCCCCAGCCTCCCTCGCCTTGGAGTTGCTCCCATCCCTGTAATAGAAACTCAGCCTTTCAAGATCCACAGAAATGCCCTTGGTGGTTCTTAAACCCTACACCCTCCCTGGACCATGAGAAGCTCAGGTGTTAGCAGTTGCTCTTGGACGATTCATTTCTTTAGTTCTGTTCTGAGTCCAGCTGGTTGAGTCGCTTTACGATGATGCTGTTGATTTTCTTAAGATCATCTATGTCCTTTCCTTCAGCTGCTAGTCGTCTTGACACATCTTCCATCTTGTTGCCGGTTTGAACTTAAAAGTGAAAAATAGACAGCGTTATGCTGGTTTCCAGAGTGTTCCATCGTGACTCATCAGAGCCCATGGGGGTGCTCAGCTGGAAGCTGAGATGCCCTCTCGGCAAATCCTCTGCTCCAATGGCCCATGCAGCCCAGAGGCCCAGGAGAGAAACTGCTGAAGTTTTTCTATGAAGTGAATTATTTTTACAACCCTTTTGTGCCAGACTTGACTACCTTTGGCAGCTCTGCTCAGATTTTGGCTGAGAAAGACACTGCGTGAACAACCACAGGAAAACTGCCAGTGTCTGATTATCCCCGGAGAAGGGATTGTTATGTTATCTCATTCTGAGACCCGTTCTCAGCAAAGGCTTTTCACTCATCATTTGGGAGGTGAGATATTTTGGGTTCCAACACATAGGTCTCCTGGTTCTAAATTACTAGTCCATAATGAATGTATAATAATAATTCTCCCCAGCCATTTTGAGAGCAGAGAGACCATATTTACAAAATAAATAGAACCCCTGGGTATTGAGTAAGCCAGGAAGTGGAACACTCTGAGGCCTACTTGGCAGTTAAAATTTCCAAGAAAGGCAGCACAAAATCAGTATTTAATACGTGGACTCTGTATCATTTCCATTTCAGGCAAGTGTTTTCCAAGATAGCTTTCAGGAACTAATGAAGGTGGTGACATACCACTGAGTGACCCAAAAACTACTGTGGGAAGATGTCAGAACTTCACCTTCCGGCCTCGGGACAAACTGCTGCCCAGAAGCTGCCTCCCCTTTGTGTCTGAAAATTACGTTTGGATGAACTGTGGTCTAGAACATGAGTGTGTTGGTGCAGAGCCAGACAGAAGAAACACCACTCGCTGCTGGAGAAAAGTGTGAAACAAGTAAATCCACAGCATGCGACATCCTTTCCTCTCTCTGGAACCTTCTACATGAGTCAAACACAAAAGGAAGTAGCAGGCATGTTGGACTAAGTCTGTTCCACAGTATATTACCTCCAAATTAAATTCCAAAAGAGAAAAAGGATTCTACATGCAAAAACATTAGAGAAAAATCACATACTGACTTGCACATTGGAAATTCACAAAAAGTAAAATAAAATACCTTGAGTATTACCAACCTAGCAATTCTCAAACTCACTAGACCATGGAACCCTTTCTTAAATGAAGGCAATACTTAATCACATCCCACACACCTAGTATCTAACATTGCTTGGCCCCTGTAAACCTACAGAAGCAGGTAAGCATCCTGGGTAATCTACCCTTGCTGGCCGGTATTCCTCTTCAGAACAGCGATTGTGACAAAAACACAAGGCCCAGTAGTTTAATCAATGTAATCAGTGTAAAATAGCCTATTTCTGTCGCATAAAAATGCCAGATATAAGTTCTTACACTTCAGTTAAAATGATACAAATCTGCACCAAATCCCAGTGAGAGCAGAAAGTTTCCCTTTTCAAAGATGAGCACAGGCCAAGTTCATCTACCGAGGCCTGTGCCAACAGGGCATCCCTGTTGGCTCAGATGGTAAAGAATCCACCTGCAAAGCGGGAGACCTGGGTTTGATCTCTGGGTTGGGGAGATCCCCTGGAGGAGGGCATGGTAACCCACTCCAGTGTTCTTGCCTGAAGAATCCCCATGGACAGAGGAGCCTGGCAGGCTACAGTCCATGGGGTCGCAGAGTCAGACACAACTGAGTGACTAAGCATGCAAGCATATGCCAACTCTGGTCTTAGGTTGGGCTAAAGTTTATCTGCTAACCACCGGAAGCCTCTTATTGTTACTGCAAAAGGCAGTGGAGTGCCAGGAGTTCTGGAGGCAGATGGGCCAGAGTATGAATCCCAGTCCTGCCTCGGATTAGCTAAACAAACAGGGAGAGTTAAACTCTCTGGGCTTTCACCTTTCATCAGTAAAATAGAAATATTAGACACTACCCTGAAGGGTAAAGATTTAAGATAATGAATTTAATGCATCTGGCACAGAGCAATTGTCCAATAAAAAGACATTCTTCTTTATTCACATCTTCTTTCTGTTTCTTGATATGACTTTGCCCTCAATATAAAACCCTAGAAGCAAACATAAAATAAATCCTATTCATAAAAGAGGGTATAAGATGGTAATAAAGAACATGGTATTTGATGTCAGGCAGGGGTGTCTCTGAGCCCTGATTAGGCACCCTTGTCTGTGGACCTTCAGCACAGTAATTAATCTCTCTAAGCTTTAGTTTCAGTATTGATAAAACCAGAATAACAACAGGTCCCACACAATAGAATTGTTATGAGGTAGTGAGCAGATATGAATGTTTACCATGGTGCCTGAAAGAGAGTGAGAACCCAATACATCATATTTTTAATTATCATTACCCTTAGTCTTTTCCCACAAAAGAAAGCAGTCCCTCTGGGCTGCTTCCCTGTAGAGATGACAAACCTAAAATTTCCCAGTAGTTTAACTCAGTCATTTCCCCAGACACTGAGGCAGGATGATATTTGCAGCATCCACTTTTGTGGTATAACATTTCTGAAGAGTAATCCACGCCCTCTTTCCTGCCCATCCTCCATAGAATAATCAGATCCAAGGGCACCGTTACTGTCAGGAGAGTTCACACTGTAGCTTCTAAGTGCAAAAGGGCATTAGCAGGGTGACAGAGAAGCAATTAAATTACATCACCCCTTCACGCCAGCTCTGAAACCTAGACCAGAGATAGAGCTTTAAGCTGGATGGGAGATGAAGTTTTGGGGAGGAAAAGGGAAAAGGTTAGAAGCTGTGAGAGTCACGCCCTCTGCCCACCTCCCATCACCACCACTGCTACCTCCACTAATCCTGAGTGAACTTGAATTAGAGGCATTTCAAACACATGGAATCCACTTCTCATTTAGGCTTTGTGAAGACTACAAGGCCTGCAGGGCAGAAGAAATGATTGTGGTGGATGCAGGCAAACGGGTATCAAGGAGGCCTCCCTCTTCTCAGGCTCTTCCACTCTTCGTGGGTGTGGGAGAGAACTGAAGTGACTCCAGACGGTGGTCTACGGGGACTGCTCAGAGAGAACACGGGGGGCTCCCCTGAAGGGGCAACACGCACAAGGAGAGCGCAGCATTGAGTGGACAGCACCCCGCCCCAACCTGAGGCGGAGAAGCGTGGCACTGAGGCTCCGGGGATCTCCTGGCTGAGGAGCCGTGTGGGAAAGCGTGGGCCGCCGCTCAAGGGCGGACGTGCGGGGCCGGGACGAGGGCAGGCGGGACACCAGCCCAGACAGGGTCATGCAATAGACAAGCGATCGCCTCACATCCCAGCCCTGCCTCTGGGCCCTTGCAAAGCCCAGCTGGTGCTTCTAACCGATTTCAGGGAAGTGAGGAAAACTGGGAGGGTGATTGAAAGTTACAGGCCGAATTCACGGAGAAACTGTGTGTTGGATTAAGAAAACCCAGAATTAACTAGGATAAGCTGCCTACCATTAGCAGCTAGGGACTCTGGGTGAGAAATTAAAGTGGTACAGAAACAACACCCAAGTGTGTGAACTTCTGGCATGGAGGGTTTCTGTGTGCCCCAGTAACCCCCCCAGAGCAGCAGGGTGCCGTCTCGTCCTTCAGCGGCCGTACTGGATGCAGGAAGCACCGCCTCCTTACGGAAGCAAAGCTGAACCAGCTGTCAAGTAAGGGCAAAGCAGTGATGAAGAGTGTCAATGGTACCTACCTATCAGAAATATCACAAAGGAAACCAGTGCCAGGCTGATGATCAGCACGATGATCAGCCCCACCAAAAACAGACTGTGGCTTCCATTTCCTGAATCAGTGCTGACGTCCTGGAGTTTCTCCTCTAGAGCTGATGTGAAACAAATAACAACAACAACAAAAAAAAGGACTCCTCAGCATACAGGCTGTCAGTGAACCGAACAGTCCCCCAGAGTTAGAGATGTCAGATGATACAACATTGTAAATCAACTATACTCCAATAAAATTTAAAAAAGAAAAAAAAAGATGTGAGTAAGGGATACACCCGTTTTCCCTCTGGTCTCTCTGAAAAGAGACGTACACTTTAGAAATGTCTTTGCACTAGTGCTCTTTGAGAAATTTTCACCTTCTTTTACATTAGTATATTCAAAGAAAAAGCCTGGTCAAGCTGTCTCTATAACCCCTGTTTGGAAAATTCTTTGACGATCATGTTAACACTGGTGTAGCCGGACATGGAACTTTCTTTTGCACGGGGTGGGGGTGGGGTGGTGTAAAAAGTTAAGGATTTGGAGTGACAGAGGCTCTATTGCCCTTTTCCCCAAAGCGACCCAGGCATACAACACAGCGGGCTGTGGGCCACTTACTCTGACTGAAAGTCCGAGCACTCTGAGATATCTCCCAGAAAACTTTATTTCCTATAAAAATAACCAGTTATTCCTACATCTCTTTACACAACAACATCAAAATGAGCCTGATGTACTTGGTTTCTTAAAGTTGTTTTCAGGATGGACATGCTCTGAAAGCAAGATTCTCTTAAACGCTTTGCTGTTGAACTGAGAATGCAACTTATGCTTGGCTCACCCAAACCATGAACTGTCCGCATTTGGTCGCTGCTTTGTAAGGCCTCTTTGCTTAATAACATCCAAATTAAATTGAAAAATAAATATAGAAACTTGGGATCATGGAGATCCTTGAATTACCTTCTGTATTTTCTCCTACTGTGTATCAGTCCCACCCCTCTACTGCTTGATTACGGAGAGAGAGGGGGCAGAGGTCCCATGCTTTATAAAGATATCCTGCCTCACACCCTCCACAGCCTTTCCTTCCTAATCACAGCCAAGGCATAAGCTGGCACTCAAACACCAACCTTTATTAAGACCAACTGTAGTAAAAACCGGTGAAATTCTGAATGAATGAAAGAGAAAAACAAGCATTCAAAAAGGATACAGAAGATAAATAACAGACATAAAACTGGGACAGTACGACTTTCGAGTACATGTGAAACATCAAGTGGACATTTATCCCCTGAGTTGGCAGGTCAGCATTTAAACTAGAAAAGATGGGGCTCAAATAACCTGATAGAACTCATTTATAATATTTAGGGGACAAGATACACAAGTAGCATTTAGTATTTAGCGTGTTTTTGTTTTCCCCCTCTTCTTTCTAATGTGTTCATTGAGGAGATTTGTAAATTTAAAAAGATGAAGATGACTTCTCTGCCCAACAGAACATGAATGATCTTTGTTATACTAGATAAATGTGTGGAACATTTTCTCAGCAATCTGCTATGAAGTCAGACCTGTCTAGGAAAGTGGGCACACTCAGTAACCTGGCTGTGGTCACCAGAAGACACAGAAGCAGCCAAGAGGCATGAATTAGCCTCTCGGAGGCCATCTCGCAGCATCCACTCCTTTCCAGGGAGAGAAACTCCACAGGAAACTTCTCAGAACTTTTGAAGATAAGAGTTTGAATCCTGCTTAAGGTCCAGGAAAGCCCATAGCCTGGCAGGTATTCAGAGAGCAAAAGCAAACATTGCCTAATACTAAACAGCAACTCTAATGCCCACCCCGCCCCACCACACCCACAGGCCCAGCTCAGCGCTGGCTATTTTTAGGTGACCTAGAAGCCAGGACTGGCCGCCAAGCCTGGGAGGGCACACGTACGGAACAGCTGCTGTGATCCGGCAGGACAGAGGTTTAGTTTGTTCAGATCATTTATGGAATCCACAACATAAAGCTTTCTATCTTCAGGAATGTTGCGAGAGCCGCTGTCCTGGGAAGAACGTTTCATTGTCCCTGGAAGAAAACACTGCTGTTAAGCCAGACAGGCTGGGCTGGGGAGCTGGCCTTCACATCACAGCCCACAGGAAGCTGGGCCGGCACGTAAAGACCCACCCACACATATGACTGCCAGATGAAGGGCTAGGAAAGTTAGCTTTTCCTTTGGGGGATGACACTCTTCTTTCTGCTTTGCTTACCAGGGAGCTCAGAGTCAAGTGCGTGGCACAATTTTAACGCTCTCAGACCCTGCTTATCAGAACATGCCCCTTCCTCCTGCTCAGATTTCTCAATTTTGTCTATATTTCCCCTGGGTCTCTCTCTTTTTTTTAATTTTGTAGTTGATTTTTAAATATTTCATATTCTGGTGAGACTTCTCAAATCCTTTGTACAAGACGACTATGTTTAAACACACAAAAAGATAAAATTATGCCAAGCAAGCCTGTGGTCATAAAGATTCTAAGAGAAGAAGAAAATATTGTGAACTATTCTAATAGAATAGGCTTATAATACAAAACTATACTTCTTATATTCCCCTTCAATAGGCTAGAAGTTCATATCTTAAATATATCCTTTAGTCATTACAGACTGGCTCTGAGACCTCAGGACAAAATCTTAGCAAACTGAGATGATACAGAGAGAAATGTTTCAGCTGTTGGAGGCTAAACTTCAGGACCTCTGAGGTTTCCTCCCCCGAGCTCCTTTAGATTTTGGCCACTTACGTAGTTAATTCTGAAATTGTGGTTTACATTTAAGGTAATATTCTCTAATGACAGCATAAGTTCAAGCTATGCTGAAAAAATCAGAACAGATTGAAAAGTTCTCTTTTTAAGTTGTCTCTCTAGCACAACAGAAAACTTGTGGCATTTTAAATACATGAAAAGAAGGTGATAGGAAGACAAATTCCAATTGCTATCAAAGCTTTCTCTTTCACAGTCATCTCTTTTCATGAGTCTAATAGTGATGTGTGATTTTTTGATTGAGAAAGGATTTTAGACATGCTCTCATTTAAGCCCCTTTTCATTCCACAAATGAGGAAGCTGAAGTTCAGAAGGTAAATGCCCAAGATCACACATTAGCTAGGTGCAGAGCCGGAAGCAGGCCTCTTACTTCTGAGATCACTGCCCCTTCCCTGTGTGACCTTTCTTCTCCATCACCTTCCCTAATCCTTTGTGAAGACTCAGCTCAAACCTCACCTCCAACCTGTCTTTCCTTTGTGCCCTTGCTGGATGCTATACTTTCTTCTATCATAACATCTGTACTATTTCATCACATTTATTTGCTTACTTCTTTGATTTCCTCAACTGACTGAACACTCTGTAGGGTAAGTACCCATTCTATTCTTCAAATGTCCAGTGCCAAGTTTAGAAGCCAATATCTAAAATATTTTATCTAGGATTTAAATCTCACTATTTCCAGAAGAATTTGAAGCTGTTAACAATAAGAACACTAACATAAAACTGAGGTTAAAAATCCTCATATCTATCTGAACTTTAGTAAAAAGCAATGTAATAAGCTTCATGCTTGCCTATATATGGCAACACTATTGACTTCCTCTTAACATTTTAAAAATTTCCTTTAATACCCAGCTACCAAATAAAGAGAAATATGATTAGAGTTAGGAGAAACCAAACTCAGAAATGGTAAATGGTAATCAATCATTTAATAAACAGATTAAACTGCATTCTAAAAACATTAAAACCCATCAATTTCCTAGCAATATCTAAAAACCTATTAGTACCTGTAAAAAAAAAAAAAAACATGCCATCAGAACCCTAGCTAAGAAAAGCAGTGGGCTTGTAAAGTTATGGACTAGTTAAAATTTTTTTAAAAGTCTAAAACTAAAAGGGCATTTCAGTTATTCTGAAATTTTAATTAACAAGAACAACTAGCTCCCTGAGTATTTTAGATAAGATACTACTGAAGCACTTTAGATATACTGAATTCCAAATATACTTCATGGAGCATTCTGAAGGGAATGACTCTGACCAGAAATGAAAAAAAGAGCATATAAAGCAGCAGGGCCTAAGAGATCAATCAAATCTTATTCTTTCATAGATAAAACCAAACGTGTTGACTGATGCGTGGTTACAGATTTCTAAACTACTCTTTTAAAAGGGTTTTATATTTTATCATCACTTTACACTTTGCTATCCCAAACACCAATATTGGATGAGGCATAAAGGTTGTGTCACATCACAGGATCATCATTTAAACACAGCTTCTATTTTAGGCTTGGTAGCTGACACGTGCTTCATTTTTGGATCTGACTTGCCATCCTTGAGCCTTAGCTTCCCCTTTAGGAATGTAACTGCCATTGCTTAAATCTCATACTGAGGCTTAATCAGCATTTACAAAGTAGAAGACTAGCTAGAAAATCATAGCCACAAAAACTGACTTAAGAGCCATGTAGCTAATAAAATCTCCAAATCACTATCCTTGCTGTCAACTTAAGTAATTCAATGCAACATCAAATACAAAAGCACTAAGATAACAACTTAGAATGAAAAGTGCTCTGAAAGGAATAATCTTCATTTGGGTAAAGTCACAATGTAAATACTATAGATGCTATGTAAATGCATTTTTAAATTAAGTGCAACATGCAAATGGCAAATAAACAGCCAGTGAGAAAACCAAGTTGGGGGTTGGTTCGTGGCCGCTAAGAGTCAGCAAACAACCCTGAGTAAATGGATACAAGATCACATGGCCCTCAGACCGGGACCCACAGCTGTTTGACACCCAGTTGTTGCTATCTTTGGCATTTCCATATGAAGGGCATCTGAGAACAACCAGTATGGCTGGAAAAGCCAGAGTGTTACTAAATTCTGCGCTTCTCTAACTTGACCCTCCTTCTTGACTGCGCTGTGCAAGTCTGCAAAGCCTCACCCGTTTCCCAGAACCTTTCTAATATTAATACCTCTAGCCCAAACATGTAAGTAATTTCATTTTTTCTCCAGTTTAGATCAATGCTAACAGATGGTTCTTTTTTGTCTTTTAAGAATTCTTTAACTGCCTACTAATAAACATTCTGACCAATGTAATTGTCTATAAAGTTTGCTTTGCTCTTTACTTTTTCCCAAAGGTGCTTGGTATCATACCACAGAAATAACTCATATGGGTATTGCTTGCTACAAAATCAGAATTGTTATAATAGAGCTTAATTCAAATCTAATAGAAGCTTTATTGAGTGAGTCATGATAATTTGTTCTTTAATTCCATTTCAGAGGTAGTGCTTCTTCACATTCAGGAAGTAATTTTTAAAATCAAGTCTAAATCATTTCTAACACAAGTTAGAAAAGCACACAGCACATGCAACAAAAGACATCCCAACCTCAAGAATCAGAATTCAGTCTGAGTAACAGCATGCAAATTACTTACAAAAAAGTGAGCTTTGCCTGCTGGGTTGCCAGGGGGGAAAAATATTCAGAAGCAACTATAAGACTTTCTAGAAATTCTGTAGCTCTTTGCCTTCCTTCAGCACACGGGTGCTCCTAGAAGGCCCATAAACCCCAGCATGAAACTGTTGGTCTATATCCAGTGTTAATTTGGCCAAGTAGTTAAGATCCCAAATATTGATTTTTTTCTATAATGTCTAAGGTTTAAATAAATATATTACTGAAACTATGCTTTAAAAAGAAAAAAAAAAAAAACAACACTACCATGCCTTGCTTTAATTGGTAACTGATGAGGTTCTTACTGGACGGAGATTTATGTCCTTATTTGGCTGATATTTTTAACCTGACGAAGCTCCTGCATTCTGCCACGGGAGCTTCCATGGATAAATACAGGGAAGCAGGCTGGAGCTGCCACTGACAGCTAACCACACAAGACTCCAGACCAATCAGAGTACGACAGTCAACAGAAGAGAGTGAGGTTGTGACAAGTCTAACCAGGAGGACAGCAGGTCAGCGGACTCCAGAGCTTCCAGCAGCTACAAAAGGGGATGGTGCGTGGGAGCTTACATGGCTACTGGCCCACTGTCCCCACTGCCGGTGGTGGAAGCACTTCATCTCATCAACTTTCCTTTTCAAAGGCTTTATTCTGTGAGTTTTTAACGCATCCTCCTTTCTCGGGAATGTCAGCCTCTGATGTGGTTCCCTCTCCCATGTATAGCAAAGAAGCTGTGGTGAGACAATCCCACAGGCCCACCGCCCCAGACTGACTGCCCGGGCAGGATACTAATGATTAAGTGGTAAACGGATATGTAACCCTTTATAATCCTACTCTCTATTGCCATGACTAGACAGACATTACCTTGCCGACAAAGGTCCGTCTAATCAAAGCTATCTATGGTTTTTCCGGCAGTCATGTATGGATGTGAGAGCTGAACCATAAAGAAAGCTGAGCACCAAACAATTGATGCTTTTGAACTGTGGTATTGGAGAAGACGCTTGAGTCCCTTGGACTGCAAGGAGATTAAGCCAGTCAATCCTAAAGAAAATCAGTCCTGAATATTCATTGGAAGGACTGACGCTGAAGCTGAAACTCCAATACTGTGGCCACTTGATGCAAAGAACTGACTCATTGGAAAAGACCATGATGCTGGGAAAGACTGAAGGCAGGAGAAGGGGATGACAGAGGATGAGGTGGTTGGATGGCATCACTGACTTGATGTACATTAGTCTGAGCAGGCTCCAGGAGTTGGTGATGGACAGGGAAGCCTCGTGTGCTGCAATCCATGGGGTCGCAAAGAGTTGGACACAACTGAGCAACTGAACTAACTGAACTGAGACAGACATTAACTCACCCTTGAGCACATCGATTAGAAAATGTTTGCTCTACAAAATTTCTTTTATATCTGTATTTAGTATGGACCTCACTCTCCTTTGGGGGAAAAGGAATGTCATCTTCTAAAATTCATGAAGAAAGACTGTTAACCAGTAACTGTTTTCTCCGAAGCACATAATGCATTAAAAGTTATGCAAAATTTCTTGAAAAAATAAGAATGTTTGCTATTTTAATCATCATGTTCAGCTTTAATCTCCCAACTACCTGATCTGTTTTAAACCATCTATTCTTCAAAGAAAAAAAAACACCTCATTTTGAACACTATGTATTTTTCTCTCTCCTGTAAACCTAACCCTTGAAGTATTAGTCACCCCCTTTTGCCCTCAAGGACAAGGAAAGTGGAAATTAACAGTTCCTCACACCAAAGTCTGGATTCAACCATATTTTACATCAGAGAGGGGGATAAGGTTTTTTTAATGATGTGTGACCAGGTAGACTTCTGGAGAACCACTTAAGAGCAAAGCAAGACAACCTACTTCATTTTATCTGCTATGTATCTAAAAGGTCAGATCCTGAAGGGTTTTGAGTCACAAGAAGAAAACAGGTATTTTCATAAGAACTGATCAATTTGGGGATATTTTCAACTATTTCTTACTTTTTCTTTCAAATATTATATCTCATTCCCAGGAAATTAAAGCATATACTATCAAAGACTTGAGTCAAAGATGCCAACTGATTCAAAATGAATGACTAAACCTCAAAGAAGTTACTAGGCAGGGACCATTTAAAATTCCTGTAAGCCAGCAAGGTTAACCAGTATCAAGGAATAAATTGGTCTATCATACACCATTTTACTACTCTGAAGAAAACTCAAGCACTTTCACATTGAATCCCCAGTTATCCTGCCTAGCAGCTGCTCATCAATTTCATGAAAATTGATGTATATTTAATATAATTTTATAATTATAATTTAATCATGTGTTTATATATGATTAAATATACATTAAATATTTATATTTTAATATTTAATATTTATATATTTAATTTTACACATTTAATATATGTTTATATTTATAAATACATATATTATTTATATATAATTTATATATATTTAATTAAATATATATATTTATATATAAATATATATTAAATATATATATAAAATAAATATATAATATAATCATAAATTTAATGTATAATTAATACTTGCTTACTACTTCTTCCTCCCAAAATTCCAATAAAAAAGGCAGAATAAAAGTTATAGAGCCATAATAATAAACATAGGAGGTAACAATACTGAGCAAGATTTCAGCAAATGTATTGAATATAGGAAGGAGAGTGGTTGGTACGTACCTTAGCAGACAGTCACAGGACCATCACTGCTGAGTAAGTGATGGACCCTATAGAATTCAAGTAGGCTCAGGAACTGAAGGCAACAGTAAAGTAAGGAGCTAAATACAGGCAGGTAATTTCATGTTAGCTAAAAATATAATGCAACAGCAAGATTTAAAAGCTGTTACAATCTCTCCCAGAAAGAAAAAGAAGTAAGGCCAGAGGCTCAATCCAGCAGCTCTACCATTTCATGGGAGTTCCAGCTCATAGACAATGTGCATGTGTCTACGTGGAGGATGGGAGGGTGGTGTCAAGAACTTAGTATTTCCCAGATCGCCAGTCTACCAAAACACAGTACCACACATTTTTACAGCAGAGACAGAGATTCAAAGAACAAAACAAAACAAATCACAAAGTAAAACTGCATCAGACATTGTTGCAACACTTTTAATTAGAGTAGAGCAATGCCTTCAAAATTCCGAGTTTGGTTTTCTACCTAGAATTTTACATACCAAGCCAAAGTACCTGTTAGACACGTAAAGTTTCAACATAATTGACCTCCCACACACTCATTCCCAGAAGTTTCACTCATTCCATTTTAACAGGGAAGTAATGGCTCAGAGGGTAAAGCATCCGCCTGTGATGCGGGAGACCCAGGTTCAATCCCTGGGTCAGGAAGATCCCCTGGAGAAAGAAATGGCAACCCACTCCAGTATTCTTGCCTGGAGAATCCCATGGATGGAGGAGCCTGGTGGGCCACGGTCCACAGGATCGCAAAGAGTTGGACACGACTGAGTGACTTAACTTTAATCTCATCATGAAGACATGGGGTCCAGATGTGGAATCCAACTTGAGTGGAAAACAGATCCCAGCATGGAATCTCAGGCAACAGCTGTACACTCAGATGCGAGAAGGTAGTCTAGACTGAAACAACAAAGAATTCAATATTCTTTTGGGCATTGACTATGTGACAAAGAGACTAAAGAGGAGTTTTGCAGACTTACTGGGACTGTTCTGGAAGAGTTAAATGATGTGTGTATAAAACCAAGACAAGATGTCCTGAGAATGGTAATGTAAGCACAGGAAACCATCTGGTTCAGAAATGAATAGAAAATATGGTGACTATAATGTAAACAATGATGCTGATTTAGAAAAAAAAAGGGGGGTGGGTAAAAAGGCAGAAATCCTTACCTATCAAATTGAGAAATAGCTGTATAAGCATTTTACTTAGCACTCTGAAACCAAAGTGCTAGGAAAAAACTAAAGGCTGAAATGAAACCCTGAGAAATGGGAAAGAAAGGAGCAGGGAACTAACTTGCTTATAAGCACTGAAGTACTACTAAAACTATATATATACATCCCTGGCGGCTCAGTGGTATAAAGAATTCGCCTGCAATGCAGGAGACTAGGATTCAGTTCCTGGGTTGGGATGATTTCCTGAGAAGGAAATGAATGGCATCTCACTCCAGTATTCTTGCCCAGGGAACTCCCATGGACAGAGGAGCCTGGCAGGCTACAGTCCGTGGGGTCGCCAAGAGTCGGACACAACTAGTGACTAAACCACCACTATACATTGTTTTAATAAAAATTCATTAATATTCTAAAATATATAAAGAGTAAATTGAAAATTTAGAAAAAATACTACTTACAATCTCTTCTCCATGGTCCTAAACTACCCGGAATATAAAGAGGTGACAACATGCAACCCCAGGTTTGGGATTCCAAGTTGGTTTTCCATTGCATTGTATCTGAGGGCTGGAATTCACCCTCCCAGCAGCAGTCACAGCTCCATGAGGCAGCCAATAGGGGACGCATCAGACCTTCCAGGAGGGGTTGAAGATGTGGCAGAGGAAGACTAGTTTAGAAAAAAAACCTCTGTGGATTCTGGTCCTTATTTGCATGCTTCTTCCACCCCTCTTATTACTGTTTACTGCATTAATATAAAGAAATCTGTAACTTCTAAACTGTAGGTATTATGTATGCAATGTTGTTTTAACATAAAGTTTTATAATAAAAAATCCTAGTGCATTGTCAAAATGCCTACAACTTCCCATAAAGTAAAAAACAAAAAGCATCTCATGGGGCAACCAAGAAACAATGGTCTTAGAAGTAGCTGAAATGTCAACGATACACTGCACCATTTTTTTCATTTATTTTCATGTTTCCAAATATACAAAAGGAAGTTCTGTTTTACTCTCACTACCCCACTTTATCATTTTGAACTCTATACATAAACTCAGAAATGTTTCTTCTATTAGAAAAGAAGCACCTTTAGTGTGAAAAGATCTTTATTTCAAAATAAAGAGCACAAGGTCTTACACAGCAGATAAAATTAGTGTTACTGCCCTCAGTGGTCAAGGCTGGCAACTTTTCTGGCTTATATTAATTCATCATCAACAACGGATGGACTGATTGGCCTGTAAGTGCAGCTGTATGGTCGCATGGTATAATTCCTTTTGTTGATCCTAGTGACAAAATTATTAGGTTCCACTTAAAATTGGAAATAACAGCAGCTTTTCCATATCTAGCTCCCAAAATTGTATCCTGAACTCATCTGTTTAAGATCTTTAAGTTAAAAACTTTATCTATATCATTATAATCAGTATTTCTGACAATCACAGCATAAGAAATTTAACTTTGGCTAACAGTTTTTCTCATCATGAAATCAAGTGAAATATCTTATGTTTGCTTTTTTCATAAATAAAAAATGACCAAACATTACAAACAATTTATTTATGTTTACTGATTATATATACAAAGAATATTCAATAATCAGGACTTACCATCTGCAATACTATATACATTAAATTATAATATAACCCCTACTACAAAAGCTATCTGTTGACTAAGATAAAAACTGTCTTTAGAGATTAAATACATTAAAAATTACAAAAAAAAAAAAGGGAAATTAGAAAGTGGTCTTCAAATGCTAAAAATCTAGAAGAATTCTCCAACATCTGCTCTCTTATCACGACATTTGCTTCGAGCTTTTGTTCGAGCTTTGAAGGCTGCAGAATTATATAAATGCTGAAATGGAAAAAAAGGAAAATATGTGTGAGCCGATAAAGTTTTAGGTATTCTTATAAAGTAAGAAAAAAAAATTATAATGTTACTATAATGTAAACAATGATGCTGATTTAGAAAAAAAAAGGGGGGGTGGGGGGGGAGAAGTAAAAAGGCAGAAATCCTTACCTATCAAATAAAGAAATAGCTGTATAAGCATTTTACTTAGAAATCTGAAACCAAAGTGCTAGGAAAAAACTAAAGGCTGAAATGAAAGCCTGAGAAATGGGAAAGGAAGAAGCAGAGAACTAACTTGCTTATAAGCACTGAAGTACTACTGAAACCATATATATGCATCCTTGGTGGCTCAGTGGTATAAAGAATCCACCTGCAATACAGGAGACCGGGGTTTAGTTCCTGGGTTGGGATGATTTCCTGAGCAGGAAATGAATGGCATCTCACTCCAGTATTCTTGCCTGGGGAACTCCCATGGACAGAGGAGCCTGGCAGGCCACAGTCCATGGGGTCGCCACGGACTGAAAGGAAAGAAATGAACTAATCTGACTTTAGATATACTTTAAATGTTTAAAAGACACAAAGAGTGAGGGAGAAGATTAACACGTGATAGTTCATGACGATTCTGTATGAAAAAAATAATCCAACATAAAATGTCAAGAAAATTTTTTAAATAATAAAACCAATGCTGTTAAATATGTGTTTAATAGCTACATGCATTCATTCAACACTGAAAATAATTAAAAGTAGTAGAATAATTTTGGAAGGTAATTTGGCAATACATCTCAAAAAATCATAATCAAGCCCTATAGTCCCATGCAAGGACTTTATCCAAGAAATAATCCAAAAGAGAAATAAATGTAAAAATATCCGTATTTATTAGAAAATTTTACAACGCCCATCAAGTATATGTCCATCAAAATAATTAAATATAAAGGTTTTATAAACATACAATAAAATAATTCACATCCACTAGGATGGCTATAACTTAAAAGGAAAATAAAAACAAAAAAAAGTATTGGTAAGGATGTCAAAATTTGAACTCTCATATTGCTAGTGGGAAGGTAAAATACACTGCAGCACTATAGGAAACAGTTTGGTGGTTCCTTAAAAAGTTAAACAACAGAATTACACATGACTGAGCAACTCCACTCCTAGGTATATACCTAAAAGAATTGAAAACAGGTGCTCTAATAAAAACTTGCACGTGTATGTTCAAAAAAAGCACGATTTAAAAGGATCAAAAGTGGAAACAAGCCGAATGTCCACAAACTAACAGAGATAAACATGTGGTGTATCCATACAATTGAGGATTATTCGGCCACAGAAAGTACTGAAGTACTGACCACCCTACAATATGGATGAAACTTGGCAACAATATGCTGTGATGTGAAGTCGCTCAGTCATGTCTGACTCTTTTCGACCCCATGGACTGTAGCCTACCAGGCTCCTCCGTCTATGGGATTTTCCAGGCAAAAATACTGGAGTGGGTTGCCATTTCCTTCTCCAAACAAAATGCTAAGTGAAAAAAAAAAAGTCACAAAAGGTCACATTATATGATTCTCTGTGAAATACCCACCACAGGTAAATCCAGAGAAAGAATGCACATGAGTGACTGCACAGCAGCTGGGAGGAAAGAAGAGGTGAACAGAGAGTGAATATTTAATGAACCTCAGTTTCCTCTTTGAGGTGATGAAAATGTTTGGGAACTAGACAGTGGTGATGGTTGTGCAACACTGTAAGTGTATTAAATACCACTGAACTGTACACTTTATTTTATGTTACGTGAATTTTACCTTAGTAAAAAAAATAACATGGATTTTTGAAATGTTATGAAATTCTCCAGGCAAGAATACTGGAGTGGGTAGCCATTCCCTTCTCCAAGGGATCTTCCCCACCCAGGGACTGAACACAGGTCTCCTGCATTGCAGACAGATTCTTTAATGCTGAGCCACTGGGGAAGCCAAATAATATTAATCACTATTTAATGTTATAAACTCTCTAAGCACATTTGTTCTCATCTGTAAAATGAATCTGGTACTGACTAAGTTTAGGCTCAGTCATCAGATATGAAAGCACTTTTGTCAATATTTATCCTTAAATATATAAACTTCATAGAACAAAGGGAAACAAAAAATGAAAATAGTTTCTATGTTAATAGGATTATGGATAAAAATTTCTCGTCTTAACCCTCCATACTCTAAATGAACTAAAGTTTCTATACTTATTAGTCGAGCTGTCTGAAACACCATGGAGAACTAAATATAGTTCATAGACATAGCTAAATGCCTGTCACCTAGCAGAATCAAAGCGTTGGCTCCACTTTTGTGCATTCAGTTCTCTTGAAAACAAAAACCAAACCTACCCTTTCAAATCGAGAAATCTTCATTGTCTTCAATGCAGCAGCATCAAGCATCACTGGGGGTCCAAGTTCAAATACATTGCGGAGGAATTCATTTGACTTAAATAAAAGAGGCAATAAGGCTCAGTATTAAACATCAGTTTTCTTTTTTTTTACTACATAAACTGAAATCTGAAATCTGGTTAACAGAAGTTACGTGAAGTTGATAAATATGAACGTATGTCACTTATTTTCTTTCTGTTTCTCATAAGACCAAATTGTTTTCCAATGCCCTGAGTTCAAGAAAGCTATGTCAAACTAGTTGCTTTCCTACAAAGATGTCAATAGTGCTCCAACAGTCAGAGATGCTCCACCAAGTTTACACTATACAAAACAAAAAGGACAGTTTCATATTTATTCACCTTAACTTTCAAAAATACATTTGCTATTGAACATAACATATACTGAAAACAGTCTGCATATTCAAACTAACTTCAAAAGCAGTGAAGTGAGGTACATTCAAAACTACTCTCAAATTTAAAAGTAAACATACAGAAAGGATGTCACCCACTCACCTGCAAGTGGTACTGCATTCCTGATCCGAGAATCTCCTTAAAGGTATCATACGTATGTTTTTTGACCCAGCAATCAATATACATCCTTTCAGGACCAAATTTAACAGTTTCTGTTGGAAAATCCCGTTCCTGGTCAATAGAAGAATAAAAATTTTAAGAGGAACCAAAATGATCTAAAGAGATCCTACATAAACACAATTACTAAATACACACATACATGTTGAAATGAATAGTATGGTTTATTTATTTATTTTTTCTTTGAATAGTATGGTTTAAACCAATACCTCCATCCCTAAAATAGGAATAGACTGGAAAGCAGAAGTACTATCCTACATAAAGAGTGCAGAATTTGTCTAGCTGCAGTAAACATGGCAAAACTACCTTGTTGTGAATGTTTTTTCATTTCAAAAGCACTCAACAAACTTGCTGGAAAAGTCAGGTATTTGCACCGGTTTAGGGCTGGGGGTCGGGAGGGTTATGGGACAAGTCAGAGAGACAGGATGCCCCCACAAGCCAGTGGTGAAATTAGCGAAGCAGAAATCTAGGAAAGGAAGTAAAGACAAATGGTGTTACTAACAGACCAACCAAAGAGGAGGAGCAACCAGAGGGTTCAGAGGGCCTTTGAAGATTCTTATTAAGAAAATGAGAGATAACATTTACCATTTCAGAGATGGAATAATTTTGCCAGAAGACAATTTCTAAAGTATAACCATGGGGGGAGAAGAGGTAGTGGTGGAAGTGAAATGGAAACAGGAACAAATACAGGATAGGGTTTTCCAAATGAACAGAGAAGAAATCCAGAATACTGACAGAACTTGAGACAAAAACAAAATAGGTGCTCTATATTTTAATAAATCATGAACAAGGAAGAGTAACCCACGTGGTGCAGTGGTAGAGAATCCACCTGCCAATGCAAGAGACTCAAGAGACATGGTTTCCATCCCTGTCGGGAAGAGCCCCTGGAGGAGGAAATGGCAACCCACTCCAGTATCCTTGCCTGGGAAATTCTATGGACAGGAATCTAGTGGGCTACAGTCCGTGGGTCAGACAGGACTGAGGGACTTGAGCACGCACACACAACCCAGAAGGGAGGAAGTGATTTCCACAGAGGCAGGAGGAACAAAGCAATGGGAACTGACTGGGCGGGACCAATCCAACTGCTGTCCCCACCTCTCTCAGCAGACACAGGATCTCATGTAATAAAAAAGAATGTGAATGCTAGATTCACATGGATATGCCACTCCCTGGGCTTGTGACTTTGGCAAGTAATTTAACCTGTTTGGGTCTGTTCCCTTGCCTATAAAGGCCATCTATACGTCTACCACATAGAATTATTACAGGTATAAGCATGTTTTGTGAAGCACATACAGTGCTTGGGCTATTACAACAGCTCAAAACAACAACGAGAAAACAGTAGGATTCTATTATTTCATCATTTCTTATTTCAGAAAACAGAGACACCAGGAAATAACTCCCTATAAACTCACGTGTATCCTTACCTATTCCTCTCTCTTAAATCAGACAGACCCTCCTCCCCAGTTCAAGGCTAATCATTATTCTTTCAACGCCTCATACCACAAATCTTTCACTTTATTTTCACAGGCTCCTTTCTCCATTGACTCCTTTTCCCATAAACTGTCTCT
Source organism: Cervus elaphus (assembly GCF_910594005.1). Classification (NCBI taxonomy): domain Eukaryota; kingdom Metazoa; phylum Chordata; class Mammalia; order Artiodactyla; family Cervidae; genus Cervus; species Cervus elaphus. Next base: position 64,048,197 of record NC_057832.1, read on the forward strand.
AGCATTTAAAACAGCAAACCCTCCCACAATCCAGTCATCAGCTCTCTTCTTCCCATCACAGCCATGTTTTTTAAGTCAAGACACACTATCTCCACTTTTTCACCTCCCATTCACTTTTCAATTCACTTCAGCCTGGTTTTTCTCCCTTCATTCTACTGAAGCTGGTCTTACAAAGGTCACGTCCTTTGTGACAAATCTCACTGACACTTTCCATTCCCTCTCTGGACCTCTCCACAGTGTTTGGCCCTCAAAAACAGCACAGTACAGTGCACTCAGATGCCAGCGTTGCTACTTGCTGTTTTTTGACTATTCCTCTGGTCTCCATTTTTCCTTAAAAAGATAATTCTACTGCTTAAGACCTATACTGGGACCGAAACAAGAAAACTGTATGTTAAAGCACCAACATATCAAATGTTTACCAATTTAATACATGAACTTCAAAATGGGTTTTTGGATGAAAAGAAATGGTATGGCTAAACCACCACACCCCAAATGGACCATTCTCTGCAGCAACTGAACAAGATCCAACAAGGAAGCAGTGTCCCTCAAAGAAAGCTGGGTTTCAATATAAGAAAAGAGACAAGATCACTGAGGAAAGCTCTGACACACGCAGGTAGACTGAAGCTGAGCTGGAGGAACAGGGAACCAATCAAAGGGCAAAGAAGGAACAGAAATTCTGAGATGAAGAAGAGAGGGTGGGTCAGGCCTGGGAGGGAGGTCACCAGAGGATAGAATTATGAGGCAAACACAGGGCTTTCATTTCTATTGATAGCAGAGGGGGTGGGGGGGCAGAGGGAGGAGACAAGAGGCCTGTTAAAACTGGTTCACATCGAGATTTCAGACCTATCTTTCTCAAGAGACTCAGTACTTTCCACCATGACTGGCCTTGGCTGAGGGACCTGTTAGAGTCCGTGGAATCCTACTGACCTTAAAATCTGTTACCCAGAGAGGATCCAAAGACAGAAAATTAGAAATCAGCTATAATCCAGAAAATCTACAACATGTCATTATTTTACCTTTTGGAGGCTATAGGATCTAAATACAGGAATAGGTTGTTTCTAAATTCCACTCAAGAAAATCACTTGCTTATTTGGGGATTTTACCACACTAATTTTAAGACCAACAAGATCAATGCTTAGTATGTATGTAGGTCTGTTCAAGTCAGGGTTGTTTTTTTTTTTCTCATTTTGTTTTTAAAAAAACATCCTGAATAAAGTATTACCTGAATAAACATAAAATATTATAAAAAAGCAATTAGTATTAACATTAACCAAAAATTTAGATCACAGAGGACCTGTATACTAATTTATACCCTAGGTTTTACTTTTTTTAATGTAAATTAAAATGAAGAGAGTAGTTCTTAAGCAGGCTACATAAGAATCATTGGAACACTTAAAAATTGGATCTGAGAGGGGCTTTAGTATTTTCCTTTAAATGCCCATTCTAAAATTTCATACACATCACACTGAAGGACTCTTTACTAATATTCTTGAAAGAAATGCCCTATTAACATTTATCGAAGAAACTTATCCTTAACCATGCACTATAAGCCCTAAAGGTTTCTAAATCAATTTATTTGCCAGGTTGGCTAATGCAGGTTAGAGGTCTATAGAAAGGATTCAAGCATCAGAAAATGATATGCTGGGTTTTGTTATTTTGACTTTCAGCACCTAGCTTTCCCAAAGAGCTCACAAAGGTCTCTGATTAAAGGTACTGAGGGATAGGCAATAATTTACTATTTACAAAAATAATTCACTATTCATACAATACTAAGTATCTATGTGCTAATGATAAGCACCAGGTCTTGAATGATGGCCAAGTACACCAAAGTGAAGTGTATTTCTATCACTATGAATCTTTTTTATCTTTTTCAACATCAACAAAAGAAAAAAAAAAAAACCTTTATAACATCAGAATTAATTTTTCCTTTGTTTAAAAAGAAAGAAATTTTTTTCATTTTTGTTGTTAAAAACTTGCTCAGTCTTAAAATGAGGAAATTATTTAGCTCAAAGGTGAAGTTCAATCAGCAGAATCACCCAATTGACAAGTCTGGCTTAAAACAATCTAATATCAAAAGAATTAATTAACTATTAAAGCATTAAGAAGCCTACCTCCACCGCCCTCAGGATGTCTCTGAACACTGACCGCTGCTTTCTCTTGTCCACCTTGGCCCGGTGCTTATTTCCATCTGTAGCCAAAGTCCTAAGCACCTGAGTTAAAGACTCCATGTCTTCATAAAAAAAGTCCTGGTCAGAAAAACACTTATTAACATGTAAAAATTTAATCCAGAAATACTGTCTACAAGATGATACACTACCACCAAATAATGAACATTCCTCTTCTAAGTATATCCAGATACACTCAACTAACACTTAACTGTGTTCCAACTGTATTCAAGACGTTACTGGGACTTCCAAGTTCAGTGACAGTCAGATATACATAAACCAATATAGTTTCTACCCTCTGGTTCCTCAGACCCCAAGGTGCATATTCCCAGAACTCCAAATTTCTTTATAGCAAAAGGGCAAGCTATTAGTAATGCTTTTTAAAGCTCCTAATTTCTAATTCACTAGCCATATTTCAAATAAGCAACCAAGTATTTACATCAGGTGCACAACTCAAGTGATTAAATTATTTCAGAAAGAAATATATTTTAATTCCTTTTGGAGGGAAGCCACAAATATATTGCTATTTGCTATGACCTTAAGTTGACTATAGGCTTCTTTATTACAGTTTAAATGGCTATACTTTTAAGAAGTCTATTTTGGGTGTTTTTATTCTCTAATTAAATTTTACAACACATTAAAAACTAAGCAATGATTCAGAATTATTTAGTTGACCAAAACTAAAGCAGACAGAAGGTGAGACATCTCCAGCTCTAGTTATTAACCTTTTTTGCATTAGTGGTAACAATCATTTAACTTATTCTATTAAAACAAGAAACTCTTATTTTGGGCATTCTTCACATTGTACTGTATATATTTATTAATTGTTCAATCTAAAAAGGTACAGATGTAATTTCTGTTAATGCCTAAAATGAAAAAGATTATTATACTCATGGAAAATAAGCTTGAAATCAACACAGCTATTTTTTTAAGTACAAGTATTTTCTTATGTCAGTATTTTAGAGATTGTATATTCTTAACTGTTCTAATGAATGTTTTCTTTCATGTTCTCATTCAACTTCCTATGGCTGAATTAGCTGGAAATGACACCTGTTAATAAGACTTTCATCTAGAAAAACGGTTACCAAAACTGAAAAGGTATTATTAAAACAGTTCAATGTTATATTGATGTCTGTATTTATATTTCACTAAATTTGATTCCATCATAACAAAATAAGAATTGTTTTTAGCACTTGTGTTTGTTTTTGTTTAATTTGTGGACAAGGACTTACAAACAAGTGCGAAAGTAAGTCCTCTTTTGCAACCCACAACTCATTGTTCAGTATGAGTTTTGATACAGATAAGAAGGAACATGATTCATAAAATGGATGTGTATTGATGAGCATAAAGATTGCTTCCAGGGCTATAAAATTAAATAAGCTTTTAAATTGCCAGCTGTATTGATCCTAGTACTCAGTTTTAATGTTGACATAAAACAAACAAAGGTGGGCTCCTTTTTTTAGGCTTTTATCTTCGGAATACAGTGTCTGGATTTTCCAAAGGTATTGGCATATCCCAATGATCTCTGTCAAGTTTTAGGGTGTGATAACTTAGGAATTAATATGATTTGAACTTGATAAGCTTTTAGAGAACTAGACATCCCATCTCCTGACCCTAAACAGGATCCTATAGTGAACTGCTTAAGGAAATTGGATCTTAAAGACATCACAGCTGTGGACTGAGCAGAACTTTTTGTAAGGGCTGCCTTGAAGCTGACAACTTTGGAGGAACTATGGTGACTGGCAGTGGAAAGAATCAGGACGTGTGAAAATCCTTAAAAATTTATTGACTTAAATAACTTTGCCTATGTTATGAATAAAAAGAAACCTTTGTGCAGGAAAAAAAAAAAAAGAATTGTTTTACTTGTAGAAACAAGTACATTTTAGGGATTAACAGTTTCCTGCTTATTTCACTGGCTATTAGTTCTTTTGTATTATTCTCAAAAAAAAAAAAAGTATGGAAGATTTAAACATATATATGGGAGAATACACCAAAAATTAACAAGACTCTATGCATTACCGTAATTTGTTCTAAGAACTGGGAATCACTGCCAGTGGTTCTCAAGAATCTTATCTCCCAGCAGACATTTTTTTAATCAGAGGAATCTGATATAAAAAGGGGATAGTTAATACCACCCACATCTCGTAAGTTTATTGTAAGGCCTAAGTAAAGTATATTTATATATTCTAAAATTACATAAAACACAGTACATAAATATCCATTATGCTATAGTTTTTTTATGATACAGTCTGTTTCAGTATAATAATTTAAATGTTTCAAACAAGTCTAAAGATAATTATTTCAAACAGCTGTAATAAGTTAAATGGTTTCAAAAGTTGAGTGGAATTAAAATGAAATGAAACCATAGAAAACTTAAGAGTTCAAGTACACAAGATGAGATGCTGATGGTCACAAAAATCATGCCCTAAACTAGTATTTTCTATATAGTAGTCACCGGAGCACTGATTGTAAATAAAATGAAACAAGCTGTACTAAGTGTTAAGAAATAACTATAGGGAAGCCAAACATTAAAACAGAGTTTGATCCCTCCCCACTTCACTGCAAAACGCTGACTACTATTTCCAGAATGGTTTTATCTGACAATTCAACTACAGAAACTTTTATTCTTTTCACTCCTGCTAATTGAGGCAGAATGTTTCTGTCAGGGTATGGAGACATTTTTACATGATCCGGTTATCCTACAAACAAAATCAAGAAGTGAGAAGCATGCGATTTAAGGCCTGGGAAATGTGTTTTGAGTAATCAGATTTTACTTCCATTGTATCTCTGTCCTGAAGCACTGCCCCTGTCAGCTTAGGTGGAAGATGGAACAGAGAGAATTAGGGACGGTCTGAGAATACTGTATTTTGGTACAATTTCCTGAACTAGTTTATCACATGGCCCTCAGACCTATAATTTTATCCACTAAATAGTCCTTCTCTTAGTTTAAGTTTGACTAGAGAGCTCTAAAAAGGCTACTACTAGACTACTAGCAAGGGGGAGGTGACATGCATTTCAGCTAACAGTGTAGGAATAGCTACCACTTACACTGTACTTGGCACATGTTCCAACAACTCATGGAATGGCTACCCACTCCAGTGTTCTTGCCTGGAAAATCCCAACAACAGAGGAGCCTGGTGGGCTCCATGCAGTCCCATGAATACAGTCCAAGCTGTGGGACATGACTGAGTGACTAACACTTTCATGCACACGGTACTTGGCACGTGTTCCAACAACTTGTGAGGCATAAACTATTACCATCTCCACTTTAAAGGTAGGAATAGGACTTCCAAGGTGGTCCCGTGGGCAAGAATTCGCCTGCCAATGTAGGGGGGATGGCTTCAATCTCGTCAGTGAAGAGCCCACACGCTGCAGGGCAACTAGCTGGTGCACCACAACTGGGCCTGCGCCCTCTGCAGCCCGCCTGCCACTGGAGAAGCCCGCCCACTGCAACAACCATCCTACCAACCACAACTAAGACCCAAGGCAGCCAAATAAGTAAGTGAATATTTTTAAAAATAAACAAATACAAAACTTACTTAACAAAAATAGCAAACAAAACACTTATGGTTCTGTTTTATAACAGTTCATTTTTGTCTTTGACAAGGATTTGGTCAAATTAAACATGTTTGAGTGACTTCTCTTGACTATCACATATGATTAATTAAGTCAGAGAAGATATGCAGGTGGCAATACTATTTACATTTATGCAAATTTAAACAAATTCAATATATATAATTTAAATTGCATCATTATTTCACTTTTAGGATGCATTTCAAAGGAAAAAGAAAAGAAATTAACATTTCTAGTCAGTAGAGGAATACAAGATTAAAAACTAGGACACCTGGCTTCCGTGCCTTGAGGTTAAGGTGCTATTAACTAGTTCAATAAAATTAAATGGATTGCTAAACTTGAGTCCAATTTCTCACATATGGAGACTCATTACCTACTGACAGTGTGAATAACTTACTTTTAATTCATACTAGCTTTCTTTCAAAATAAGGAAGGTAGGCGGGGGGTGGGGCGGGGGGGGGGGGCAGCCAAACACAGGCCAATAATGGAATGTGAAAAACCAAGGCAACTCGGAACATGTATTAATCTTATTTAGAATTATCCACTGTTAACTAACTTCTTTAATTGCAGAAAAGCATCATTCCAGAAAATAATCTTTCTCCTTAAATTGAAAAGCAGCTAGGAAGTAACCTAAGATTCACAATAGAGGTCACAAACCAGGGTGACCAACTGTTCCATATAACTAGCCTAAGACAAAGGGCTTCAGGACATAGGACTTTTCAGTGCTAAACATGGAATACCACCAGGATGGTGCATCATCTCTCGGTCACCTACCACAAACTCAAATACCCCCAAAAGCAAAATTGTGGTATAAAAAAAAGAAAAGAAAAGAAAAAAAGCAACCATGAGTGGCCAGCAGTGGAGAACTACAAAGCACATGTCCCAGGTTAAAGGGACATGTTTATTTTCATCTTTGGGTTAGAAAGGGCTTCTCTGGGGGCTCAGACAGTAAAGAATCTGCCTGCAATGTGGAAGACCCAGATTCCATCCCTGGGTAAGGAAGATCCCCTGGAGAAGGAAATGGCAACCCTTGCCTGGAGAATCCCATGGACAGAGGCGCCTGGCAGGCTACATTCCATAGGATCGCCAAGAGTCGAACAGGACTGAACGAATAACACACTTGGCTTAGAAAAGTTAAACATGATGGTAACTAAACTCATCTAACTTAATCCCAAACCTACATTGACATCATATTTCATCCATTTGTCTAACATTTATTGTAAGTGCCTGAATTACCTTAATGTGTCTCAGGTCTGAGAAATCCAAGCAGATCCAAAAGATTATACAGGACAACTCTCCATGAGTAATAAGAGTGTACTTTAACTTCAGTTCTATAGGCAGCAATGATTAAGTATAATGAACTACATTCAAATACTGCTCTACCAACCAACCAGTATTGGTTTATGCTCTTATTAAGTATTACATCATCACTGCCAAGAAGCAGGACAACCAATCATTAGGTTCTCAAGCGGGCCATGCTCTTGAGTTATCATCCAATTCTTAATTGTGAGGGTAATGACAGAATAATGGTTCTTGTGATATCTTTACCATCAGATACTTACACTCTCCATTCCTCTGGCCAATTCAAACAGAAGTGCCAAAGATTCACCAGCAGCTATTCTCATGTTTACATCATCAGAAGAAAGGAGACTTGGAAGTTTATGGAAATGCCTGGAGAACAGCCAGTCATTACTATGTGAACACAACCAATTATATCAACAAATGTTGTTTTTATAAAATAAGAACAAAAAATACATACACCTCAAGCTTTTTCTTCACTTCATTGATTGGGCATATGGTCAGTAATAATGTCCACGCGAGAAGCGAGCTGATGTGAAGTGCTGTATTAGGGGTGCTACAGATAACATTAGTGTCTTTCTCTTTGAGATAGGACTTGGTGAAGATGTTTTCCAAACACTGCAGAGTTGAATACAGCTCCTAATGCATAAGAGCAGGAAATAAGATTACCATCTTAAATGAGAAATGTGCAAATAACTGGATTCAGAAGACTCTCTACTTACAGTAATGTCATCTGTGGCAATAAAACAGCAAACACCAAAGCAAGTTGCACACTAAAAAAAGGAAAAAATCAGTCAGACATTATTTTTGCCATTTTCTTATTAATTTTACATATTCCTGCTTTTATAATTCAACGTGAAAAACTTATCAGCTACATGACTATGTTAGGTCCCAAGTATAGTATAAAAAGAAGGAAAAAACAGGGTTAAGAGTTAAGGGAAGTGGGCTTCAGCTAAAACCCAGTAAGGTCTGCTAGTAAACTTAAGAGTTCAACTCTAGCAAAGTTACTCCATTTCACTTGGGTCTTCATTCATCTAGCAGATCATTTCAAGCCAACTCCAACTCTTTAGAAGAAAAGCTAAGATAAACCTAGACAGCATATTAAAAAGCAGAGGCATCACTTTGCTGACAAAAGTCCGTATTGTCAAAGCTATGGTTTTTCTAGCAGTCATGTACAGATGTGAGAGTTGGACCATAAAAAGGCTGAGCACTGAAGAATTGATGCCTTCAAAGTGTAGTCCTGGAGAAGACTCTTGAGAGTCCCTTGGACTGCAAGGAGATCAAATCAGTCAATCCTACAGGAAATCAACTCTGAATATTCATTGGAAGGACTGATGCTGAAGTTGAAGCTCCAATACTTTGGCCACCTGATGCAAAGAGTCGACTCATTGGAAAAGACCCTGATACTAAGAAAGACTGAAGGCAAAAGGAGAACAGGGCGGTAGAGGATGAAATGGTTAGATAACATCACTGACTCAGTGGACATCAATCTGAGCAAACTCTGGGAGGCAAGGAAGGGAAACCTGTCCATGGGGTCACAAAGAGCTGGAAACAACTGAGCAAGTGAACAAGACATCCAAGATTACCAAGGAAAAACCTACCTAATAAAACAGATTCAGTATATTTATATATAATCTACTTCCAACATTATAGGAGTCATTAAGTCTCAGAACACTTGTGCTAATTGTATAAAAGCAGAATTTGAAATTTATAAGGTTTTATTACTCTTCATTTCCCTTTTCTCCATACGTTATCACTAAAATGCCCTCATGTTGTTCCAAGTACCACTAAGGTGTAAGCCTTTAAAGGCATCATTCACATGCCCCCAATTTTAGCGAGTTCTGTCCCAGTACTATGAGGACACCTGTAATATTAATCTGCTTGCTGCCACTATTTTATTCTCATTAGGTTATCGTAAAAATTAGACACTGTTAAAATTCACAAGTAGCTGAAGCATTATTCTCAGTAAAAGAAGATTTCAATATGTAATCCTCTCCTAAGTAAGCAGCAGAAGCCAGAACACATCTCCTAAGAGAAATGGCAGATTAAAAAGTAGGACTGCCTTCATTTAATAAAGATTCCTTCTACTAATATGCAGAAGAATGCCAGAGTTTTGCTTTTTTTTTAACTCACAGAAAGAGTGAGAAGGATGAAGAAAGTGCCTTGGACAACCACAACAACTCACATGCAACCAAAACTAAGTGATCGCCCCAAATACCATCAACAGTGTTTTCTGTCAAAACATTTCAAATACCCCTCATACTCCCGAGCAATTTTAAAGCTGCAAGAAACCAGCCAAAAAGGAAGAACAGAAAGGTAAAGAGATTACTAACTACTGGGGGGCAGAGATTCCTATAACGTTACCAAACTCCTACTCCTTTTCCTCTAGACTCCTCCCAGCATCTATACAGTTGGTAAACCAAGGAACTCTCAGCAGAAGTGACCTGCCTCTGACCTCCAGCTTTCCTCATCTCACCACCACTGCTGCCATTTGAAAAGAACCTAGAGGCAGGGCAGAGCTGCAAGACGGATATGCCAAGGGACCTTGCTGGCTTGACTGGGCACTGATATGTACAAGAATAAGCTTTTACTAAGCTACTAAGACTTCAGGGTTTACCTGATAGAAAGAGTAATGTCATTTACCTTGTGTGTGTGCATGCTAAGTTGCTTCAGTTGTGTCTGACTCTGTGATCCTGTGGGGTGTAGCCCACCAGGCTCCTCTGTCCATGGGAGTGTCTAGGCAAGGATACTGGAGTGGGCTGCCATGCCTTCCTCCAGGGGTTCTTCCCAACCCAGGAAAGAACCCAAGTCTCCTGCGGCTCCTGGACTACAGGTGGATTCTTTACCACTGAGCCACTGGGAAAGCCCATCATTTACCTTAAGTAACACTAAAGAGGAGGCTAATAATTAGTATTAAAAAGTTTTAAACAAACTGGCTCTCTTGCTAGAAAAACAGCTTAAGATTCAAATTCACTAACAATAAATCCTTATGATCTATTAAGGCTCTTAAGATTCTTAACATCCATTAAGATTAAAATCCACTTCCTAAATCCGCTAAGACTGCCTCATGTTTCTGTGATAAAGCAAAAGATGTTTTGTGTGATCATTTAAATCACTTATTTAGCCTAACAGAAACCAACAACCAACTCCTCCACCAAAATTCACAATCTTACGTATATAAGTGGTAAATATCAATTAGAAAATGAAAGCTTTTCCAAACCCCCCAAATCAGATGAATATTTCAAAAGTCAGAGTTCCCTACATCAACCAAACCCACCCATGTAACTACAGCACTCAGCCCTTTCAATTAAGGACTTCTAGGTCAGAATTAAAACAACAACAACAACACTCCATTACATTTCTTAGAATTAAAAAAATAACTACACAATAAACATTGTCTAGACCATTTGTTTAAGCTCCAATAAAAAGTGGGTAATCCTAAATCAACATTGCACTGTACTTCATATAAGCACATGATCTTCAATTTCAAAATGTAGAAATCTGCTCTATAAGGGATGTTCTATTGAGCATCAGAAAATTTAAGAAAAGAATTGTCATATTGAATCCGCTCACTAAAAAACAAATGAGAATAAAATGATAATAAAAACCTTCTATATTTTTTTTTTTTTTTCTATATTTTTGAAGATGCTATTTTCCTAGATCATCACAAGGTCTGAGTATCATGCCTAGATAGATCTATAATTAGAAATTCTATACTTACAGTTTGCCTGGCCTGGATACTAGCTGTTCCATCACAAATTATTTTCTTCAGGATTGGTCCAAGAGTCTTTAAAACCTCTTCACTTTCAATTCCAGGGCCCAACTGAATACAAAGAACAGACGCTAATGCTGCAGCTGCACGCTGCTCATCACCTTTACCTATAAAAGAAGTCACCAGCAATTATGACAGATCATTTTCAGTAGACTTCTTAAGGCAGCAATTTCCCAAATTTGTTCTATTTCAAAATAGCATCTACCAATTATGAAACTCAAAGTATGCTCAACGCTTTGGCATGACCTATAAATCTAGTGAGGTTAAAGATCTCAAACTCTGGAAGCAGGCCACACTCGAATCCTAGATCTATCACATACTAGCCAAATGACCTTCAACCAATTACTCTTATTCTCAAAACAGTTGCTCGTCTGTAAAATGGAAATTAACACCGATTTTAAAGAAGAGTACTGTAACAGGTCAGCAAAATAATGCATTTCAAGCTAATCTGACTTTCTAAATCCTTCATGAACTCACAGAATAGTGCACAAAGAGCTCTTGAAATAACTTGTCAAGCATTTCAGATGTACACAGCCCATGAGGTAAACTAAACCTTCAGGGCTCTCCTCTACCAATATTGTTTAAAATAAGCAAGGGATTAAAAACAGGTATTCTTGGGAATTCCCTGGTGGTACAGTGGTTAGGACTCCACATTCTCACTGTAGAGGGCTTTTTTCATTCAATCTTTCGTTAGGGAACTAAAGTCCCATAAGCTGCATGGCACAGCCAACTATAAATAACAGAGTCTTTAAAACTATACAAATACGTTAATGTAAGTGAGTGAGTGAGTGAAGTCACTCAGTTGTGTCTGACTCTTTGCAACCCAATGGAGTGTACCTGCCAGGCTCCTCCATCCACAGGATTTCCTAGGCAAGTACACTGGAGGGGGTTGCCATTTCCTTCTCCAGGGGATCTTCCTGACCCAGGGATCAAACCTGGGTCTCCTGCACGGCAGGCAGATTCTTTACAATCTGAGCCACCAGGGAAGCATGTTAATATAAAGGTAAGTGTAAACTAACTCTCTTGACAACTGTATACATCAAGGGTCTGCACAAATTTTGAATTTAAGTTATTATCTGATAAATTAAATGTCTATGCATGTTGTAACGAAATTTTAAAAGGTCTAATCCAACTACCTTATAGGATACCGTTTCAATAACTTTTAACACAGCCATTGTAGTATCTCAAAGAAGTTGGCTCTGCTATCAACTATACCAATAACAAGTTATATAACTTTAGACCAGTCTCGCATTTCCTAGGCCTTTCATTTCTCTGCACAGTGAGAGGTGGATTAGACCAAAGGTTTCCAAACACCCATTCTTGACAAAGCTTTCACCTGAGGGAAAATGAGAATAAAGACAAATGTTCTTACTTGGCAAAATAATTAAGCTGGTATCCCCAAACCTTTTGAATTCTGGCATTTTCTAAAATTCAAAGTCTTTGATAATACTAGACTTAATCTTTAAGGTCTCTCTTTATTCTTAAAAGTTCTTTGATCATAGAAGATCCTAATATGAATTCTAGAATCTCTATGACAAAGTTCAAGAATTCAAATATTCCAAGGGATATTCTGAAATGATGTCATTGAAAGTATGATCAATGTTTTAAATAAGAAAATGAGGTAGATAATTATGGTACTGTTTTAATTTTAGAAAAAGGAAGTAGGATGGCTTTTTAGTAATACTTTTTGTTGACATCTCACACAAGTTTTCAAGCCTTTGTTTATGTACAAGAGAATGGCAAACACCTCTTTTAATACAACTGAAGTTGACAATCCACCCCAGTCTTTCCTAGTTTCAAATGCTTACTACATTTTTACATTTTGAAACTACAGTTTCAAAAGCTAACAAGTTTGATTTTGAGTTTTAACAAGACTGATATATTCCCTGTCAAGTACAAGGTTACAAGAGTGAGCCAGACTTTTAGTGCTATTAACAAATGTTACTGCACAGAAGGTAGCAAATTCCTTTTAGGTTCTGTAACTGTGGCTCTAAAGTAAGGACATTACCTTTTTTGAGGCAGCGCTCAATGCTATCAGTTAAAGTCATTCTTCTTTCCAGAATAAATTCATAAAGCATCTTTGAAGCCAGTGCATTTTTAATACCTTCAAGGGCTGCCTGCCTTGTTTTCGCACTATTTAAAACAAAATGTAAGAGAAAGAAGATACAGCTGGAGTGTACCATCAGTCAATGAGACTTGTAAAAGACTAGTTTCCTCTCAATTTTTTCTATTTATAGATTTTTTAACATATAATTTTCATGTTCACACCACTTTTCAAATAATAATTTAATTTTCATCTACAACTCACCCTACTACATATCATAGCATTTTTCTGCTTATTCATTTAATAACAACATTAAATGGCCACATAGTATTTCATAGTTTCAGTGTATAAGGCATGTTCTTCTTACATGCCTTATTACATATTCAAGTAAACACATATTTTTTTTTTTTTTAACAGAACAAAAGTCCAGAGTTCTTGTTTGCATCTTCTGGGGTTTTTAATTCCATTTGTTTTAATTTGGTTCTAGAGTTACTGTTAAGTAACAAAACAATTTGGCTTTAGTATTTTTCAATAGCTATCCTTTCTAGTTGAAGATTAACTTTTAATTCAACAAATACACTTCAATTATCAAACACAAATATATGCTCTTATTCTAGAACAACAACTAATCTGAGTCTGTTAATCTAAATTCTAGTGGCATGTTCCTATCTACATTAAAAGTCCAAAGGCGCAAAAAACTAAAATATCCAAAGTAAACAAATCAAGCTTTAGGAAAACAATGCTCAAAGAAATAACTGCACATATTTTATATAAAAGGTGGCCGATCAAAATCAACCAGAATGAAAAGAGCTTCCAGTAATTCCCACCTCTTATCCAGGGTCAGGTCAATGAATCCCTTCAACTTATACTCTAAGTCTTCTTGAGTTCCTTCCTCGTCAAGGACTTCTGGCCCTACGGAATAATAAAACCAACCACTGTAATTTAAACAGAAAAAAGCAGATAGGGAAAGTAATAGAATACTTAGCTACAAGAATTCCTTGACCTTAACATCCTTTTATCTAATGTCGAAAATCTAGACTGAAAACTCATACCATCTTCAGCAAAACTGGAAGGATCGCTGTACCCACTGCAATGGCTCATTGTTTCAATCGATGCATCCTCATCACTAAAAGGCTGAACATTTCGATGCTGGCCACCTAGTAGGTAAAAGAGGGTGGAGGTCAATGATTTTGTTGTCATATATACAAATACTTAACTTGGGAATTTTAAAACTTACTTAAAGCCAGTAATAAAAACCCAAACTTACTTGGGAGATAATTTTTTTTTTAACAAAAGAACTCACTTAAATATTACTAATATAAGTCAACTCACCTACTATGTATTTCAGAGCACCAGCTATTTACAATATACATCAACTGCAGAAATATATCAACCATCTAGTATGTGACCATTTTTGGTAAAATAAAACCAGTATTACGGATAAAAAAACTACTTCCCAATTACTTCAAATCATTAAGACAATAAAAGTAGATCAACATAAAAATAAGAAAAACGCATTTTCCAATGAGAATAACATTAACTGGTGAATAGGTTAGTTTTTAGGTTACACATGTCTTATACAAAGGGAAATGTGAGGAGTTGTGGGATGGTAGTTTTAAGTAAGACAATTTGAATTGAGAGGATCAAAAAAGTTTAAGATAGAAGTTTTAGATGCTGATAAGTGGATCCAACATGGCACAGAAAATGAGGACAGCAACTGGATGAAGTGACTGATCACGAAAGAACTAGTGTTGGTAAGATGTGTAAGAAAATACAAAGAGCTCTGATGGACTTTCTACATGATACCAGTGCAGTGAACTGCAGGATTTTTGTTCCCAAGTCATGGAAGACAGAAGAGCTGAGAAGTGTTGCGAACTAGCATACAAATCACTTAAGAGGCAGGACTATGAAATGGTCCTCAAGCACTGCAGAGAGGCCCTCCTTCCTCTTACCAGCACTCTACAGTGGACTTCACAGGGCCAAGTCCACTGGAGAAAGCATCTACTCAAGAGTCCTCTTAACAGAGTTGTCTCATGTTTGCAAGTAAAGAATTATAGGCAAGATGCAAGCTGATAAAGATTGTAAGCATGGTGTGCTTAAAATTGAGAATCTGCTTTGAAGACCTTGAGCAATGCTCAAGACTTGACTTTTTTCACATGCCAATTTCAGAAATGACTACAGTATTTTAAAAACCTACTTTACTGTAGTGACTAGTGACTAAGCTGGATGATGACTTTCCTACTGTGATGGCTGCACACATTTACATTTGTTCCTAGTCAAGTGTTAACATTCCTGTCACTCCCTTGGGAAGACAGACAGAGCTCTTTCAGTTTGTCTGAGTATTTTTGGTCAACTAAGAGTCGAATTTTAAGACCTTAAAAAGATGTTCTGGTATTTGATATAGCATAAAAAGCCTGTTAGACAAATCACGTTCAAAAGAAAGGTTCTAATATACCCAAAAGTTTTAAAATATCAGTGCTATTATTAAAAAATTAAAATCTTTTTTTAAACTAGAATCTTCCTCTCAATTTCATTAATCTAAGGAATAAATCTACACTCCTAGTCACTGTCACTTCTAATTATTTTTGTTTTGTGGGAACTTCATATTAATAGAAAGATTATTCAGTCATCAATTACAATGAGCACTGAGTTAAAAGAAGTCCCCAATTCCGCCCCAAAAGTGACCATGAGTCACCTGATTTAGATTGCACTAGATATCTCTTAGGTCCCTATGTTCAAGAAATCTGTATCATTTAATAAATCTTAAGAAAGGCTTCTCAAAAATTCTCTGCGTATAATTAAGCCTGTTGCTGTCTTTTTTATAGCTTTAAAAAATCAAAACAGAGATGAGGCTTTAGCAGATTTTTAAATCAACACAGAAAGCAAGTGGCCTTCAAATCTGCTTGCTATCCAAAAGAGAATAAAGTGTGCCAATCAAAGTAGTGAAGTATAAAGAATAAGCAATGAATCCAAGACACCAAAACTTCCTAATCATAGTGCTTAGGAAAGAATAAACAAACAAACAAAGACCTATGACATCACATTCTATTTTTGGATCTGTCTTCATGTGTTTTCATGATCTGAAGTCATGGCAATAGTTGAGTCATCAGCTTAATTTTTACAAATATTTATTCACAAATAATCTTTTATTTTTCACATTCAGCCTATTTTTAAACTGTCAAAAAGAGTGTCCTATCCAGGTGTTACTCAGCTCCCCTCTCTAAGTTTCAATGATTTCCCAAAGCTCAAGAGGAGAGAGATCATTTAAAAAAAAAAAAATCGAGGGGAAAAAACCCTGTATGAGTGTCTAATATCTAGGTCACACTCACCCACCTTGTGATCCTAAGTACCATTAATGAGGTGGCCCTTTAGACACATTAAGTCCTTATTTCTTAAAGGGCTTACTTACTAACAAGGCTTTGTTCTTTCCTAAAAATGCTCCCTTCAAAATAAGTGCTTTGAAAAACACACACACTTGAACAACAGGTCAATTTTATTAGCTTCCTGGACCCCCTCCACTAACTTAAAAAGTATTTAAATGGGAAACCCAAAACGATAGAAGTTGGTTATTTCTTGGTTGTACATGTGAAGATTTCATATGAATCCCATTTCTTCTATAGATGTCATTTTAAAATATCAGTAAGGTAAGAGACTTTTAAGTACAAGTTTGTGAAAATTTTCCATCTCTTCTACTCAACTATTATTTATTTGAGTAAGTAATATTCAGGTGGAACCAATTTAACCTTTTCAAAAAGTAAATCTCACCCCCAAGCCCCAATCAGAGGCAAGCACAGCTAACAAGTTCTAGTGTAAACGTCCAAAGATAGTGAAAGCATGTATAGTTTTATAAACTATCGAAGAATTGTTTTCCTGCTGCTGAAAAGTCACAAATGAGAACCTCGAAGTAAAATTTGCAAGGCAACCCCCCATTGCCTTCTGAGATTATTCTCTAAGTACCAGGAAGGAAGGAGGCTGGCAGGAAGCTTCAGAAGGGAATAAATGTTCCTTAGCAAATCAAGGAGGCCATTACCACTTTCAAAATGACTTTAGCTTGCTCCATCTCTGTGTTTGTTTCAACAAAAGGTAAACTTGAAGAATTAAAATTAATAAGGACCTTCTGGACAGAATTTAAATGTTTACTTCTGACGAGGAGAAGACGAAGCAGAAAGGTAAAGAGATATCAATTCACACAAAGCAACTAGATGTATTTTATATTTTGATCAAGAATGAACTTCATACACACCGAAAGCAAGCATTCAATCAAAATAAAGATATTAAAGGGGGGGGGGAACTGCATCTATAATAATTCATTTCTACTGTCAATTATTAAATAATACATGATTGCAAGTTTTCGTCTTGCTTTTTAAATATCAGTTTCCAATTCTTTAAAAAAAAAAAACTGGCCTATTTATTTGCTAAAGAACAAAGGCATATCAATCTGAGGGTTAAAGTGGCAACTGTGTTCACAAATATATATGGCTAATAGATTCGATGTGATAACACCTGAGGTTAATACTTAATTTCAAAGTTTCAACAAAGCAATTATTAAGTGAGATGACTT
Organism: Cervus elaphus; assembly: GCF_910594005.1. NCBI lineage: Eukaryota > Metazoa > Chordata > Mammalia > Artiodactyla > Cervidae > Cervus > Cervus elaphus. The sequence continues at coordinate 64,065,611 of NC_057832.1, forward strand.
TACCAGGTTTAACACTAGCTTTCAGTATGGTGTGTCTCGTTGGAGTTTCTGCTTGAAGTCATTTTTTCTTAGCCGTATAGTTAGGACTAAAAAATCATTAATTCAGTTAAGCACCTACCCATCCAGGAAGTTTCAACTCTGCAAAGAGGAATCAAAAAAAAACAAAAAACAAAAAAAAAAAACCTAAACTTTTGGCCAACTGCAATCTGAGCTCCTCACCACTCCAGCCTATTCCGGACTCCCAGCGGAGAACCTACAAAATATAGCACAAAGGAGAACGCAGTTTCTGCCCCCGGGAGTAGGAGCTGGCTTCGACGGGTCGCACCAGAGCCAGGGACTCGGGATTTGTGCGGGTGCCAGATAAAGGTAGGAGCAGAGTCTACGCTGGGACAGTGGACCCCAGCCTCTGGCGCCTCGGCCGGGCCAGGTGCACACGCGGGATGCGCAGGAAGGCAGCCGAATGGGATGCCACATGGGCTCCTCTGCGTCACCCCGGCCCCACGGCGCAAGGCCCAGGCCGCGTGACGCAAGAGCCGGTCCAAACCCGCCGGACGTTTGGCATTCCCGAGAACTCCATGTTGGAGCCGAGTGGTCCAAGACGACCAGTGACAGCATGGACAGAACTCCGAGCTCGGCACCACCCTCTGTCAAGAAGAGCTCTAGAGAGCCAGTACCAGTCTCTGAAAACACTTCCTCTCCCGCCCAGCTCCCAGTCACCCCCAACCCCGACCCATTCTCAGGCGCAAGAATCCATCTGCCCCTCTCCCTGCCCCGCGGCCGGTGCCCAAGAGTTCGGTTCGCACGCCAGATCCAAATCGCGCGAGGTTCGGCCCCCAAGGCATGCTGGGAAGCGTAGTCCGCCGGCCACGCCAATCGCCCCGCCAACGCATACGTCTAGAGGAATAGAACTACAACTCCCAGGGTGCCCAAGGCTAAGCGACTCGCCAACCCGGCCGGTATCTGGGATGCCGGCGACAGGAATACTTTCTTACCTGCTGTCGCCGCCGTCGCTGCAGCTGCCCCTGAGCCGCCGCCACCACTGCCACCGCGGTGGGCAGTGTTCCGCTTCCTATTCTTCGGCATCGTGGGACGCCCGGTGCCGCCTAAACTCTAGCTTAGCGAGGATCAGCCGATGGAGCTGCACTTTTTACTCGTGCGTCTGTGCGACGGGCGGCTGAGTGGCGAGTCTTCGGCTAACAACAGAGGCGAGAAGCGGCGCGGGTAAGAGTGGGCGATGGCGGCAGCTGAAATCCCCGTGAAGAGCTGTGATCGGAAACGATACATGTTTCTCTCTAGCGCGGGAGCTAAGGCGGGGCGGTCGAGGCCACGACGCCTTAAGTAGCAGGACCGCCGCCTGTCGTCACCATCTGTGGGCGGAACTCGAACTCTCACTAGCCAATCCCCATATATCTCCCCACCAAAGGCCGACTTCGGGCGGGCGAAGGATGCTCACCACAGCTCCCATGCCGCAAGTCTTCCAGCGGCGCCCGGGGAGCCGGCCTTCGTTGCTGTGCTGAATCATGGGATATGTAGTCGGCCCCGTGGAGCCGCCTCCCAGCTCCTCCCAACTGGCTTTTCTGCGCACATGCTTCCTTTCTCGTGACCCTTCCACTGCCTGCTGGCGGCCCAGCCTTGGAATTGACGGAGGTGGCCGCCGGCGGTGAGCAATGCCGCGGGTATGCCACATGACGACAGCCAGCTTCCAACTGGGAGCTACGCAATCCGCGTCGCTGGTCTGTCTCCAGAGACTCGCGTTCTTCTCTTTAACCTTCCCTTGCTTGCGGCCTCTGCCCTGGCACAGAAACCCCTCTAGTTGGGAACGTTTCCGTGGTTTTAGTAGTTGAATTCGTTTAGCGATAATCAGTATCTATAACTGAATTGTGGTTCAGGGCTATGTGCCCCCCCTCACCTTCAAAACGACGTGCTTTAATCTGCTTGGGCTTCCCAGATGGCTCAGCGGGTAAGGAATCCGCCTGCAACGCAGAAGACAGAGGAGACTCGGGTTTGATCCCTAGGTGGGGAAGATCCCATGGAGAAGGAAATGGTGACCAACTCCAGTATTCTTGCCTGGAAAATGCGATCGAGAGAGGAGCCTGGCAGGTTACAGCCCACGGGGTCACAAAGAGTCGGACACCACTGAGCACAAGGCACGTTGACAATCTACTTAGTCGTGTAGTTCTTGTATTTCTCGTATTCTAGACTAGAAAGATCTGGCGACTCAGATTTCTATGAAAGAATGTGTCCTTTGACAAATTCTTCCTGCCAGTTAGGAGGTCAGGCTGGGATAAGTATTGGGCTTGGGGAATTTAACAGCTGGTAAAACAAACATGAGCTATAAATACCAATAATCTCAGCGTTTTTTGTTTTATTTTCAAGGTGAGTCTAAGATCTGTCTTCCTTGTTATATTTGCTACATATTTAGAACCTGTTATTGAGTTCATATATTATGCTTATGACAGACCGAACTCACTGACTCACTTCAATGTAGGTGACTCATCCCCCACTCCACCTCTCTCCTGAGCTGCTTCTCTTATTTTCTTTTGAATGGCATATAGCACATTTCCACCTGAATGAATGTTCCATATGCACTCAATCCAGCTTCTCGAATACTGCGTTTCCCTCTCCCTGTCGTCCTTTCGTGTGTTCACAATTACTGCTATCCTCCAATATGCCCAAATCGAAACCTGGTTTCCCTAAAACAGTTAGTTTTTCTAAAAACTCCTGAATTCATAAGCTCTTCTCCAATCACACATGACCTTAGTTGGTGCCTGGGCATTTTAAAGGATCTTGCCAGTCATTTCATTGGCATTATGCTATCTCATGCATGATAATGTTGCCAAATTTATTGATATCTCCCCTATTTTACTAATTCACATGGTTTAGTAGTTGCTCAAAAACATTTTTGGTTCCCATTACCAATATGTTAAATGCCAGTCCCCTTCCCCTGGTCTGGACTTCCTCTGCAGCCCACGTTTCACTGCTTCCTGGTACATGCCCTGTACTTCAGCCACACTAACCTGCTCCTCATCAACAGTACACAGCTCTACTCTCCTGCCTCCATTTTATCATTCATTGTCCAGTGTTCTTGTAATGTTCTTCCACCCACCTTCACCTTAGAATGTTGTTCATCTTTCAAGATTTAGCTCAAATTCTACTTCCTTCTGTTAGAGCAAGACAAATATCATGATACCACTTCTATGTGAAATCTAAAATACAATACAAATGAACCTATTTACAAACCAGAAACAGACTCACAGACTTAGAAAACAAATTTACGGTTACCAAAGGGGAAAGGTAGACGGTGGATAAATTAGGAGTTTGGGATTAACATACAGCCACTATTATATAGAAAATAGTCAACAAGGACTAATTGTATAGCACAGGGAACTCTACTCAATACTCTGTAACAACTCTACTCAATACTCTGAAAAAGAATAGATATATGTATATGTATAACTGAATAACTTTGCTATACACCTGAAACTAACAACATTGTAAATCAACTATACTCCAATACAAAGTAAAATTGTTTTTTAAAAAAAGTGGATAAACAAGAAGGTCTGGCTGTATAGCTCAGGGAACTATATTCAATATCCTGTGATAAATCATAATGGAAAATATGAAAAAGAGTATATATATGTAAAACTGAATCACTTTGCTATACAGCAGAAATTAATGCAATATTATAAATCAACTATACTTCAATAAAATTTAAAAAAGAAAACAATTCTACTTCCTTCATGAAGCCTCCAACCAGAAATGTTTCTTTTTCCTCACAGCTCTTAAAACTCTTTAAAACTGTCTGTAATGCACCCATGACACTTATTACATCCCCACAGGCCACACATCCTATTCAAAGGGCAACATTTCAGGGTTGCTTTTACTTTGTTTAATCCTGAAGCAGCAAGTAAACCTGATAAGGATGCAAGTTGGTGGACACAGCTCCTACTGATGACTGTGCATGTGAAGCCCAGTGGCGTTGGCCCACATTGAGTGAGATGACCCCAGACTGGAGGATCATAGAACTATACCTTCCATAACCCCAGGCTCTTCATCCTTCAGAAACAACTCATACTATTCATAAGGCAATGATTTTGCTACTCTTTGAGCCAGATCACCCAGGTTTCATGCACCAGTTCCAAGCCTTGAAGCTTGTGCTCTGCCTGCATTTGGGGCACACCCCTTTCATCTGCATTCATTCACATCCACTTAGAGGCTTTTCTTGGGCAAGCCTAGTCATCGCCTACCACATCAGATACATACTTGTTTTACGTTTATTTGTAAACACATCTGTCATCTCATGAAATTAACTCCCTAAAAATGAGAACCTTGTTTTCATTATCTCTCTCTCTCATGCCATCTTTGTAATTACAGATACTATGTGTTAAATGAATGTTTGAGAAATACTTGTTGACTAAATTTTTCTGGGTCAAGAAACAGCAGAAACATTACATACATGGAATGTCACTTTCAGCATAATGAACCCTACGAGGTATTTTTGATAAAATCATCTTACTATCTTTTTACATCCACAGTTAGTTCCAAATCAGTACAAGTACCTGAAAAATGTACCCATAGACCTTATAAAGCTGTAATCCTTAACTCAGTGTATTGGTTTTGCAACATATTTGAAGAAATTATAAGACTCCAAACCATATCAAGAAGTCACAAAATAAATACAAATACCAGGAAGAAAGGGGAACAGAACAAAAAAGCTTTCTCCCAGCCAGGCTCTGCCTCTGCAGGGACTTCAGCCTATATCTCAACAATTACATTTTAGTCAAATATGACTCCAAGTCACATGGGAGTCTAGAAGACAAGATTTTTAGTTAAGCTCATTGATAATCAAATCTGAGGTTTTGTTGATGAGAATGAAGATCACGGATATAAGACAGGAAATAGTCTAATAAATAAATATTACTTATTTGTTACCAACTTGACCTTATGTATTTCTTACTTCTTGAAATCAGAGGAAGATGTATCTTCCTAAAAAACACAACCTACCCAGTTTAACATTTCTCCTAACAATTGTCACCATCATGTTGCAAAAATAAATTTTACATTAATCTGAACATGTGGTCACACTTGAGAAGGGTTCTAACCTTTCATGGGGTCTATATATTGAGGATTTGGGTTCAGGAACAAGGAACACAAATAAGACTCGGTATTCAAGTCTTGGTATTGAAGACAAACATGAAAGGATTTCTTTGACTGGCTTTAGTCATGGCTTCCTTGGAATTCTTTGCATAGCTTTAAGCAGAAATAAATGCCTCCCAGATTCTCCATGTAAGACTTGTCATCATCTGGTTCCTGCCTGTTTCTCCCAACTCACTTGTCCTCCCCTAATAACACAGACCTTTCCCTCCTGCCATATGGGACGCCTTGCAGGTCTGTGAGGTCACCATGCTCACACAGGTCTGGTACTGGCCTACCTCTCTGTCTCATCTCCTGAGCCTCTTCTCTCCCGTGCCACTTCAGACACACCTCAAGTGTCTTCTTTGCCAACTAAAAACAGAGTTCATCCCCGCTTAAGACTTGTAACGGGCTTCCCTGGTGCCTCAGACAGTAAAGAATCTGCCTGCAATTCAGGAGACCCAGTTTGATCCCTGGGCTGGGAAGATCCCCTAGAGAAGGGAATGGCTACCCACTCCAGTATTCTTGCCTAGAGAATTCCATGGACAGAGGAGTCTGGTGAGCTGTAGTCCATGGGGTCGCAAAGAGTCAGACACAACTGAGCAACTAACTTTCAAGACTTGTAACAGCTTTTCCCTCTGCCTGAGAAGATTATCTTGTGAGCTTCCTACGGTTGCCATTTAAACCTCAGCTTAAAGTGATGCCTCCCTGACTATGCCTGCTGCTCTCCACTTTCGTGTGGAAGGGGTGCCAATCCAACCCAACCCACCACCCCTGCCTGGCCTGTGTTATTCTCCTAAAGCACATCTCCACTACCTAGTATTTTTCTAGTTCAATTACCGTCATCCTTCTGCCCTACCAGAATGTTAGGATTTTGAGTAAGGAGTTTTTCTTTCATTATGTACTGTTTTTTTCTTCAAGTTCAGTACTGGAACTTGGTAGCTATTCAATTTGTGTTTACTGAATGAATAAATGGATAAATAATTCAATTTCACTGCTCTGCCTGGAACATTCTCCACAATCTGTGCACCCTGCCACCATCCTTTAAGTCACAGATTCTGAATACTCCATTCTTCATGCCATCTCATTTAAGTGTCTCTTTTCTGTGTTCCCATAGTATCTTCCCTGTAGTAGCATTAATTATAGGTATTGTAACGCTTGATTGCTTGTCCATTTCCCATCAGTCACAAAGTGGGCATAGTTCAAATTCATTATCTCTGAATCAGATGCTGGGACTTTACACACACATATAGTACCTTTTTGCAAATTAGAAAGAGAGGCCCCGGCACCCAGCTTGATGAGTGCTAATGGACTGGAATTCACCCTCCTCACCTTAGCAGGGAACAACCTGTATACCTGTACATAGTACGCCTGGTAGACACTAATTGTTTAATTCAATGAGGGAGTCAATTTCCTCTACATCTTAGTTTCTTAAAGGCAAAGAAATTAAGGTGGGGGAAAGGATGAGACCGAACCATTACCAAAAGTCTGTCTCTAGTACTATTTAGGGTTATCGGGTTTTTTTAAAACCACTACTGAGGTATAATTGACATATAAAAAGCTGTATATGTTACACATTACTATTTTAAAAATGGATAACCAACAAGGACCCATTGTATAGCACACGAAACTCTGCCTAATGTTATGTAGCAGCCTGGATGGGAGGGGGGTTCAGGGGAAAATAGATACATGTGTATGTATGGCTGAGCTCCTTCCCTGGTCACCTGAAACTATCACATTGGTAACCACCTATGCTAAGTCACTTAGTCGTGTCTGATGCTTTGTGACCCTGTGGACAGTAGCCCACCAGGCTCCTCTGTCCATGAGATTCTCCAGGCAAGAATACTGGAGTGGGTTGCATTTGTTAACAGCTTATACTCCAATACAAAATAAAAAGTTTTTTTTAAGCTGTACATGTTTACTGTATACAATTTGATAAATTTGGATAAAGTATGTACCTGTGAAACCATCAGCTAATCAATGCCATAAAACATATCTATCATACCACCTCCAAAAGTTTCCTCTCACCCTTGTGTGTGTATGTGTGTGTGTGTGTGTGTGTGTGTTAAGAACACTTCATTCTAGGTTCTTTTCACACATGTCATGTCATGTACTTCTTACAACACCCCCATGAAGGAAAGATTAGTCTATTTTGTGGATGAAGAAATGGGCTCAGAGAAGTTTTGCAACTTCCCCAAGATCGTACCATTAATAAACAGTGAGTCTGTGATTAAAACCCAGGCCCATGTGACTCCAAGGTCACCCCTGGCTGGCCTTGGCTACACAGGAACCTGACTGCGTGTTCCTAGGAATCGCAGGTTATATGTGCAGTCTGCTAGCACAGGTCCATCTGGGCAAAATCTTGCCTTGTTCCTTTTTTATAGTGTCTCTCTCTAGAGTTTCTGACTGCCTGATTGTTCAGTAGATTTAGATTTTTCTGATATTTCTAAGGCTGTGGCAGAATTATATTGTCAAAGAGCAATATTTTTCAATCAAATAATTTTTTAAAATTTATTTATTTTTTAATTGAAGGGTAATTGCTTTACAGAATTTTGTTGTTTTCTGTCAAATCTCAACATGAGTCAGCCATAGGTAAACATATATCCCTTCCCTTTTGAACCTCCCTCCCATCTGCCTCCCCATCCCACCCCTCTAGGTTGAATTTTTATTGTTATGTTTTAGGCTACATTACTTTCTTAAATGTTTGTAAGTTTTGTTTTGTTGATAGGAATGGTGATAATGCAACATGCTAAATTTGAGGTCCCTGTTTTAAGAAAGGAAGAACGGATAAAGTGGCAAATTTACCTAGGACTCTGAAGCCTTAAAATATATTTTATTTGCCTTTTTTCTAATTCTGGAGGCATTTCTTTGTGGTTTTCAGTTCTGAAATTGCATTTCAATTTAATGAAATTTCTGATAAATAAAGGACAGTAAGAGTAAGTTCAATTTCTAAAAAGAGAATGTTGCTTATCTCTCAAAGCTATGGTATTATCCATAACACAGTGTAAGGCTGTGTTAGAGGAGTACTGTGAGCTATAAGCAACATCATATGTAGAACCAGGCAGTAATTTTTATGATATCTTATATTGGAAGAACTTTTCATGCCAACAGCACACATATGAATTATTTTTTCTTTCAACATAAAGATACTGTTGGAGTTTTTCATTTGGATATCCTCTGACATTCATACCAAACAAAATCAAAATCAACTTGCCCTCTAACAATCCCTCTAGCCTTATACAACCAGTTCTCCTTCTCTGCTTTCCCTGTATGTGGTAGCACCAATCTCCCGGCCAAAATATCAGAGAATCTCCAGATTGAAAAAGACTTGAGAGGTGATCTACTTCAAAGTCCTGTCTCATCTAGAAACACTTGAACAACATGACTAAGATTCAGATCTCTAACTCAGTCTTCCAGGATTTCAAACCCTGGCCACACAACTTGCAATGGATTCTTGAGCAAGTCATTTCATCATACTATGCCTTCGTTTCAATGAGGATAATAATAGAAACTGTTTCAGGGGAATGGAGTGAGGAATACATGCAATAACACATGTAGAACACTTAACCCAGTGCCCAGCACATAGTAAATGCTCCATAAATGTTAGCCTTTAAAATTAGCTAACAGACCACTATGGAGCACACTATAGAAGTTCCTTAGAAAACTAAAAATAGAGCCACTGTGTGACCCAGCAATCCCACTCCAGGACATAAATCTGGAGAAAAACATGATCCAAAAAGATACATGCACCCCAGTATTCATTGCAGCACTGTTTACAACAGCCAAGACATGGAAGCAATCTAAATATCTACTGACAGAGAATGGATGAAGATGTGGTACATTTATACAATGGAATATTGCTTAGACATTAAAAAGAATGAATTAATGACATTTGTAGCAAGATGAATGGACCTAGTAATTTTCATACTGAGTGAAGTAAGTCACACAGAGAAAGAGAAATACTGTAGGAATCTAATTAGAAATGATACAAATGAACTTATTTGCAAAAGAGACACAGACTCACAGACTTAGAAAACGAACTTATGGTTGCCAGGAGGAAGGACACGGGAAGGAATAATTAGGGAGTTTGGGATGAACATGTACACAATGATATTTAAAGTGGATAACCAACAGGGACCCACTGGATAGCACATGGAACTCTGCTCAATGTTTTGTGGCAGCATGAGTGGGAGGTGCCTTTGGGGGAGAATGGATACATGGATATGTATGGCGGAGCCCCTGCTGTTCACCTTAAACTATCATCATATTGTTAATCAGCTATACCCCCACACAAAATAAAAAGTTTTTAAAAATTAGCAAGCAGATATTTATCCATCTTAAACTCTGCCAGTGCTAGGAATCACCGAACTTTTCAAGGCAGTTCATTCAAATATTGAATAGTTATCATTTTTAGGAAAGTCTCATATTCCTTCAACAAACATTCATCAAGAGTCTGCTATGTACCAAATACTGTGCTAGAACCTGAGAACGAAGAGGTGAGAACAAAGTATCTGGCCTCACAAAGTCCCCAGTCTAGCAAGAGAGCTCAGCACCAGGTGACCTGTGGCTATCCTGCCCTCTCTGCCCACTTGGGTCCCCCAGGGACATGACCAAGGAGCTCCGTCTTCTCCTAAGCAACTAGTCCAGCTCCCCAGGGAATTCAGTCTTTCTACTACTTGCCTCTGTGAGCCTCCATTTCTTTATCTGTAAATGGGAGTAAGTAATTCCAGAATACTACATCACTGGACTGTTGTAAAATAAAAGGAGATTTTTATGTGGTCTTTGGAATCTGTCAGCTACTCTATAATGATGAGATACTCTTTTGTGTTAAGTCAAAGAAAGAAATGACTCCTCTAATGATGGGAAGGGAAGCTCTTTTGGCTGGGAGCTGACAGAGGCAGTGAGAAGAGGAACTATACCAAGCCCCCAAATCAGGTTCATCTCTAAACACAAATGGACTGAGTCAACAAGCTATGAAGCATTGTTTCCCCAAATCTCACTAGTGCTTGCATATTTTGTTGGAAGGTCACCAAGTTTTAGATCCAAACAGACCTAAAGTCAAAATGCTTTTTTCTACTGCTTCGTAGTTGGGTAACCTTGAACGAGATGCTTCATCTAAGCCACAGCTGAATCATAACTGAGAGACACTGAAAGTCTGAACTAGTCTTTTAAGCAGAGGTGAAGTCATATCAAGCAGTAAAAAGTGACTCTCATCTGCCCACTACAGACATGAAAAAACATTAAAGCATGTGCAGAAAGAAAAGAATGAAATAGGATTATAACAAGAAGTAGAGACAAGAGATGGGACAGCCCAGCTCCCAGTGGTCTTCCACTTCTAGACAGCAGAACTTCCAAAGACTCGACTGAATTCCTGCTCTGGGTTCCAAGATACAACCCTGAACTGTTAAAATATAAACTCTTTCTTTTTGCTTAGGTTAAGTCTAGTCAGTTACAAGCCAGAGTAACTGATAATTCTTCTTGGCACTCCTCCTGTTTTCTTGAGCCTAGTGTCTCTGGGAAATCCAGGAAACTGTCCAGGTAGCGGCAAGTGGAACTTGCAAAGCCTATCTTTTAGTCCCAGATGAAAGGCAGTAGGAAGTAGGAACAGATTCTCCAACACTTTGGAGGCATGTTAGCATTTTTCTAAATTATGGAGAATGAGTGAACTGCCAAATTTCATTCATCATCAGTGATATTTACTGTGAACCAATCCAGCCAAAAGAATTCTGAAAAGCTATTTTAAAAAACTTAAGCCAAACTAAACTGACCATACTAGGTTTATCACACTGAAATAATCATATTAAATAGTTCTAAAATTATCACTTTAATTATTTTACCAAAAATAAGAGAAAACTGGCTCCTGAACACAAACTAAAAGACAAAATTGTATTAATAAGAAACATTTAATATTTTTTCATTCCACTCAAGAAAGGCTTTTGCAATTACTTTGTACGAGACATCATTGATTGCCTACCCCAAAACTAGGCGACCCTCCTGCATTCACAAAAGTCCAGTTTTGTCCAGACTGGCAACTGCTGTGAGTGGCCAGGTGCTTCAGGGAAGGCTGAACCCAGCCTCAGCTCCAGGAGTTGGGTCATCATGGATCCCATGATCGATTCCTCTTACAAATGGTTGGTTTAGTCTTAGACACTTAGACGTAATTCTAGTCAATGAAGTCTAAGTGGTGAAGGGTTTTACAGAAGGATTTTCCAAGAGAAATACAAATGAAAAGATGGTTTTCTCTTTCTTTGAATGTTGTCATTTGTGACCATGAGGGCATAGAAAGTTAACATTCCAGGAATGGCCAAAGTGAAAGTGAAAGTCGCTCAGTTGTCTCCGACTGTTTGTGACTGTATAGTCCATGGAATTCTCCAGGCCACAATACTGGAGTGGGTAGTCTTTCCCTTCTCCAGGGGATCTTCCCAAACCAGGGATCAAACCCAGGTCTCCTGCATTGCAGGCAGATTCTTTACCAGCTGAGCCACAAGGGAAGCCCCAAAATACTGGAGTGGGGTAGCCTATCCCCTCTCCAGAGGATCCTCCCGACCCAGGAATCAAACTGGGGTCTTCTGCATTGCAGGCAGATTCTTTACCAACTGAGCTACCAGGGAAGCCCCAACAAATGGCCAAAGGAAAGGATTAAAGAACCTGTATAAGACTTTTAAAAAATTAGTTTATTTATTTTTAACTGAAGGATGACTGCTTCGCAGTATTGTGTTGGTTTCTGCCAAACACCAACATGAATCAGCCATAGGGATACCTGTGTCCCTCCCCTTCCTCTTAAACTTCCCTCCTGGCTCTATCACTATCCCACCACTCTAAGTTGTTACAAAGCCCCAGTCCAGATTCCCTGAGAGAACCTGTGTGAGATTTTTGAATCACTGAATCACTCAACAACTGGCACCACCTACCACCCCTAGACCACCCATTATGTGAGATAATAAAGTCTCTCAATATTTCAGTCAATTTTAACCGGAGATTTCTGTGACTTGGGGCTGAAAGTATCCCAATTGATATGTTATATCTAATGATCCCCTTAAAAAGATGGTAGCATTTGGCAATTTCTAACATTCTTATATGTGTTTAAGAGTGAGTTGAATAGAAATAATCCCCAACTCTTCCCCTACAACCCTTAAAATTCCCATATGGTTTCAGAGAGAAAATGTCTTTGGAATCCTCACTCCTGTCATCTGCTGTTTTGTACAGAGGATGTGCCAACACAGTACCACTGCCCACTTCATGCCGCCTCCACAGGATTCTGTCCGAGAACACCCTGTTAAAAACTCTTTCTTTGGAGAGCTTCCTTTCCTCCACTCCTGCCATTAGCATGTACAAGTGTTTTATGGGCTTTTCCTCTCAGTGTCCTTTTCTTTCTCCATCTTTGGCATTCCTCATTAAGAGTCTGTATTTCCCTTAATGTTCTTAATAGAGTCATTTGTTGTTATTGTTAATTGGCATCAGAATTTTTGTAACTGAAATATCTTTCAACCAGAGGAATCAATTTTTCTGTCACTGGTATCCCAGGTAGCTAACTTTCATTATGCTTAGGTTGATGATTCATGAATGGTAGTCTTCCTTCTAAATAAGGACTGCCATGATGAGTGGGCAATGGTGCCCTCTCTAAAGACCAAAGGACTAAAATGTATTCTACCCACATGGTAATAGGGTTAATTTGATTCTAAACATATAGGTTATAACTGTAATTTCTTTCAAGATTATTTTTTTTGTTGGCCTGATTTCAATAGCCCAGACTTTTTATATAGGAGGTATCTTCTAGTCTCAAATTATTTCTATTCATGCATCCATGCAAATTTGCCTTTTGTCTCCTAGTTCTGGTTTTCAGCATGCATTTTAAGAAGCCTCAGGCTGATCAATGAACTCTCAAAATAGGAAGCAAACCAACAAGTTTTATACTTTTGTGCTCTCCATATGCTTAAGGCAACATTCAGCAATGTTCTTTCCCTACTCTTGTTCTCTGAAGTTCTACCTCTTATATCTTAAACCACCTTCTCCCCATCCCTGGTGTTCCTCACCAAAGGTATGCACAGTGCTACAATACCATTTTTTCACAACCTCAGAAGCTAGAAGACCTGCCTACATGTTTTCTTTAAAGTGGAGTGGCACATTTTGCCAGCTCTACTGTTTACTTTTTATTAATATTATCCATTTGTTATATTTCCCCCAATTTTTTAGATAGAATCAATAGCTCTGATTTAACACTTAGATACCTTCAATTAACTAATATGTTAGTTTTTAATTTTTCAAAGATGACACCCAATGTAATATCTAGCTTTTGATATTTCTTCTAAATTCTAATACTGTGCATCCAGTCACTGAATTTTACTGACATTTACTGCCCCCACAAACTCCACATATTCAACAAATTAAAAATGTACACACCTACTCTGCCCCTATCTGACACCTGTTTCTCCTTTGGCATTATGAATCATGGTTAAGGGCTCCACTATCCACCTTGATATCCAAGTGAGAAGCCTACCCTCATTCTCACTGATAACTGCCAACTGTTACCCAGTCGCCTAAATCACCTTCTTGCTTCTGGTCTTGCTCAGCTCCAAGTGGACAGAGTGATCTTCCATAAGACAAACCCCATCACTATCTTCATGAAGATTTTCCAGATCCTACTTCTGTTTCTGCAGAATGGCTCATGTGGCCCCTAGTACTTGGAATTCAGAGAGGTTTCTGTCATGGGGAGGCAGTGTAGCCCTTAGTGGTAAAAAGTGCATTTTCTGGAGTCAGACCATTAGGATTTGAACCCTGGCTCCACCACTTACCTGAGACAAGTTACCAAATTTCTGTGCTTCAGTTTCTACAAAATAGCACCAAGCCTTAGTGTTTTGGGGCTTACTGGGAAAATTAAATCAGACAATACATTTTAGCACTCAGTACAAGCCTGGAACATAGTAAGTGAAAGTGAAAGTCACTCAGTCATGTGTGACTCTTTGTGAGCCCATGGACTATACAGTCCATGGAATTCTCCAGGCCAGAATACTAGAGTGGGTAGCCTTTCCCTTCACCAGGGTATCTTCACAACCTAGGGATCGAACCCAGGTCTCTCATTGCAGGCAGATTCTTTACCAGCTGAGCCACAAGGGAAGCCCCAGTAAATATAATAATAATGATATCATTTCAGAAAATCCATGACTTCCATTGCACTAACTTGCTTATAGTTTTCTTTAATATATTTTGAGTTTCTTGCATCTAATTCATCCTTGTAGCTGAGCACCTGGCACTGGTCTGAAAAGTAGTGGACATGCCAAAAATACTTTTTGATTGATCGACCATGTTACTGCCTGGCTTGTCACCCTTCACTGGCTCCTGACTGCCTGCAGTATAAAATCCATACTCTTTAGAACAGTTTCCAAAACCTCTGAAATCTGCCTCCTACCCATGTATTCTGTCTCATCTTCTACACTCCAGCTAAACAAGATCACTCACAGTTCCCCCAAATACACTTTTTCCGTCAACCATGAATGTCTTCCCAATCCCTTTCCCCAAACCCAGTGAACTTTTGATATTCAAGACCATAGTCAACTATCTTTTCTTTAAAGTCTTTCCTGACCTTCTTACAGATAACCAGCACATCTGAAAACACAGGCAAATACATAATAAATGGTCTGTTTATATTATGTTATAGAACCTTGTGCACCAGGACCCAGGAGAAAGGAGCAGTGACCCCACAAGAGACTGTTCCAGGCTTGCCCGTGAATGTCTGGGAGTCTCTGGCAGAGGCGTGGGTCAGTGGTGGCCTGCTGCAGGGTTGGGGGCACTGAGTGTAGCAATACATTCCTGGGATCTTTTGAGGGAGGTCAGCATTATCTTCATTATCTTTATCCACCATAGTTTGGCCCCAGGTAAATAGCAGGGAGGGAAACAGCTCCACCCATCAACAGAAAATTGGATTAAAGATTTAATGAGCATGGCCCCGCCCATCAGAACAAGACCCAGTTTCCACCTCAGTCTCTCCCATCAGGAAGCTTCCATAAGCCTCTGATCCTTCTCCATCAGGGGACAGACAGACTTAAAACCGTAATCACAGGAAACTAACCAATCTAATCACATGAACCACAGCCTTGTCTAACTCAGTGAAACTATGAGCCATGCTGTGTAGGGCCACCCAAGATGGCTGGGTCATGGTGGAGAGTTTTGACAAAATGTGGTCCACTGGAGAAGGGAATGGCAAACCACTTCAGTATTCTTGCCTCGAGAACCCCATGAATAGTACGAAAAGGCAAAAAGATAGGACACTGAAAGATGAACCCCCCAGGTTGGTAGGTGCCCAATATGCTACTGGAGATCAGTGGAGAAACAACTCCAGAAAGAATGAAGAGATAGAGCCAAAGCAAAAATAACATCCAGTTATGGATGTGACTGGTGATGGAAGTATAAGGCCCAAAGATATAAGAGCAATATTGCATAGGAAACTGGAATGTTAGGTCCATGAATGAAGGCAAATTGGAAGTGGTCAAACAGGAGATGGCAAGAATGAACATCGACATTTTAGGAATCTGAGAACTAAAATGGACTGGAATGGGTGAATTTAACTCAGATGACCATTACATCTACTACTCTGGGCAGGAATCCCTTAGAAGAAATGGAGTAGCCATCATAGTCAACAAAAGAGTCCGAAATGCAGTACTTGGATGCAATCTCAAAAACTACAGAATGATCTCTGTTCATTTCCAAGGCAAACCATTCAATATCACAGTAATCCAAGTCTATGCCCCAACTAGTAATGCTGAAGAAGCTGAAGTTGAAAGGTTCTATGAAGTCCTACAAGACCTTCTAGAACTAACACCCCATAAAAGATGTCCTTTTCATTATAGGGAACTGGAATGCAAAAGTACAAAGTCAAGAAACACCTGGAGTAACAGGCAAATTTGGCCTTGGAATACAGAATGAAGCAGGGAAAAGGCTAATAGAGTTTTGCCAGGAGAACCACTGGTCATAGCAAACACCCTCTTCCAACAACACAAGAGAAAACTCTACAAATGGACATCACCAGATGGTCAGCACTGAATTCAGACTGATTATATTCTTTGCAGCCAAAGATGGAGAAGCTCTATACAGGCAGCAAAAACAAGACTGGGAGCTGACTGTGGCTCACATCATGAACTTCTTATTGCCAAATTCAGACTTAAATTGAAGAAAGTAGGGAAAGCCACGGGAGAAGGCAATGGCACCCCACTCCAGTACTCTTACCTGGGAAAATCCCATGGATGGAGGAACCTAGTAGGCTGCAGTCCATGGGGTCGAGAAGAGTCAGACACGACTGAGCGACTTCACTTTCACTTTTCACTTTCATGCACTGGAGAAGGAAATGGCAACCCACTCCAGTGTTCTTGCCTGGAGAATCCCAGGGACGGAGGAGCCTGGTGGGCTGCCATCTATGGGGTCGCACAGAGTCGGACACGCCTGAAGCGACTTAGCAGCAGCAGCAGCAGCAGCAGGGAAAACCACTAGACCATTCAGGTATGACCTAAATCAGATCCCCTACAATTACAGAGTGGAAGTGAGAAAGAGATTTAAGGGACTAGATCTGATAGACAGAATGCCTGATGAACTATGGACGGAGGTTCGTGACATTTTATAGGGGTCAGGGAGCAAGACCAGCCCCAAGAAAAAGAAATGCAAAAAAAGCAAAATGGTTGTCTGAGGAGGCCTTACAAATAGCTGTGAAAAGAAGAGAAGCAAAAAGCAAAGGAGAAAAGGAAAGATATACCCATTTGAATGCAGAGTTCCAAAGAATAGCAAGGAGAGAGAAGAAAGCCTTCCTCAGTGATCAGTACAAAGAAATAGAGGAAAACAACAGAATGGGAAAGACTAGAGATCTCTTCAAGAAAATTAGAGATACCAAAGGAAAATTTCATGCAAAGATGTGCTCAATAAAGGAGATAAATGGTATGGACCTAACAGAAGCAGAAGATATTAAGAAGAGGTGGCAAGAATACACAGAACTATACAAAAAAGATCTTGATGACCCAGATAATCATGATGGTGTGATCACTCACCTAGAGCTGGACATCCTGGAATGTGAAGTCAAGTGGGCCTTTGTTCATTATGAACAAAACTAGTGGAGGTGATGGAATTCCAGTTGAGCTATTTCAAATCCTAAAAGATGATGCTGTGAAAATGCTGCCTTCAATATGCCAGCAAATTTGGAAAACTCAGCAGCGGCCACAGGACTGGAAAAGGTCAGTTTTCATTCCAATCCCAAAGAAGGGCAATGCCAAAGATTGCTCAAACTACCACACAATTGCACTCATCTGACACACTAGTAAAGTAATGCTCAAAATTCTCCAAGCCAGGCTTTAACAGTATGTGAACCGTGAACTTTCAGATGTTCTAGCTGGTTTTAGAAAAGGAAGAGGAACCAGAGATCAAATTGCCAACATCCTCTGAATCATCGAAAAAGCAAGAGAGTTCCAGAAAAACATCTAGTTCTGCTTTATTGACTATGCCAAAGCCTTTGATTGTGTGGATCACAATAAACTGTGGAAAATTCTGAAAGAGATGGGAATACCAGACCACCTGACCTGCCTCTTGAGAAATCTGTATGCAGGTCAGGAAGCAACAGTTAGAACTGGACATGGAACAACAGACGGGTTCCAAATAGGAAAAGGAGTACGTCAAGGCTGTATATTGTCACCGTACTTATTTAACTTATATGAAGAGTACTTAATGAGAAATGCTGGGCTGGATGAAGCACAAGCTGGAATCAAGATCGCCAGGAGAAATATCAATAACCTCAGATATGCAGATGACACCACCCTTATGGCAGAAAGTGAAGAAGAACTAAAGAGCCTCTTGATGAAAGTGAAAGAAGAATGAAAAAATTGGATGAGATGGTTGGATGGCATCACTGACTCAATGGTCATGAGTTAAGTAAACTCCAGTAGTTGGTGATGGACAGGGAGGCCTGGCGTGCTGCAGTCCATGGGGTCGCAAAAGTCAGACCCGACTGAGCAGCTGAACTGAACTGAACTTATATTATATTACCATTCAGGATGAAATAATGTATCTTCACTTCCAGACTTCATGGCCACCCTGTGGCTAAAACTGATCCTTCCCTTCTTCATGCTCTCACATCAACCTCTTCTGTAAGCCTCTTCTGTTTGCCTCTTCTGTAAGCATGGATGACCTAGGACTCAGCACACAGAGGCTCTTATTCATCTTTGTATCCCAACCACCCAATTCTATGACTGACATAGACGACACATGTCACTGAATACTTTTTGAATGAGTAAAATTTCAACAAACATTTTTGGATCCTCGATGTATAAGGTAAGGAAAATAGCCACCCTCTGAATCACTGATAGTGAATATCTCCAACATAAAAATCCCCTCCTGCAATCACGTTATCCCTGCTGCTCCAGGCAGGGAAGCAAAATGCTTGCCATGTGCCCTACTGATCTCATGCTGCATTTCCTGCACTTAGCAGTCATGTCTTCTTTGAATAAATATTCCCATTTTTGACAAAGGGAAAATTTAAGAAAATGGGTCTACTTTAATCAGCCATCATTATTTGATAACTTCAAAAAGAAAAATATTGATAGACAGTAAAATAAATAAAGGGATTCCCAAAAGGCTTGGTGTTAAAGAAATCACCTGCCAATGCAGGAGATTGATCCCTGGCTTGGGAAGATCCCCTGGAGAAGGGGATGGCAACCCACTCCAGTATTCTTGCCTGGAAAATCGCATGGACCAAGGAACCTGGTGGGCTACATACAGTCCATGGGGTCACAAAGAGTTGGACACAACAGACCACACAAGCACAAAATAAATAAAGCATTTCAAAATCAGTGGCACATTTAAATATGAATGTTCATATTAATAAAAGCCAATTGAAACTTTATAAAGAGCTAGTTTCTAAACTGGGCTTCTTTGCTAGCTCAGTGGTAAAGAATCTGCCTGCCAATGCAGGAGATGCAGGTTTGGTCCCTGGGTTGGGAAGATCTCCTAAAGAAAGGCATGCAACCCACCTCAGTATTCTTGCCTGAAGAATCCCATGGACAGAGGAGCCTGGCAGGCTATGGTCCATAGGGTCTTAAAGAGTTGGACACAACTGAAGTGACTTAGCATACACTCACCCCTCCCACCCATAGCAGATTTCATCTGGCTTATGATAAAAATCCCAAGTCAGTCTCCTTTCAGCAAACTCTTCAATGAAATAGTTCTTAAAAATGACATTTGGGAGACTCAGAGAAGCATCGAGAACAGGAAGGAGACCATGGCAGGAAGAAGCCAAGGTACAAGGCAGGAAATATTCCTACCTACTCAATGGGAACACATGATATCCAGGAGGTCCATGAAGAAAAGTCCCAGAGAAGCTAATTTGTACTACTCTAATCTAAACAAACTTTGGTATGAAAATATAATGGACCATGTTAATGTTCTAAATTAGCAGAGCACAGCAGACTGGGACAAATTTGAGGTCCGCTTTCTAAACTTTTTTGAGCCACAAACCACTTTAGCAGTCTAGTGAAACCATGGACTCTTCTTACATTTATGCTTTTAAAAGTATAAAATAAAATTCATAGCATTACAAAACAAAAAAAATTTGAAACAGAATCTCAAAATATTAAAGTAAAACAAACTTTTATTAAAAAAAAAAAATGATGTTTGGCCAGGAAAATAAACACTTAACATGACAGTTTCATGACATAGTCTGTGATGTGGAAGACAGCCTCTGGCTAGTGATGATAACCACACTGCCAGATGGATGTTCTACAGTCTCACACTGACTGGTCTAATGAGGGAGCCATTTAGAGGCATTCTCTGCTTCAATAATGACTCATTGTCCTGGGAAACTTCCCTTTCTATGAGAATGAGCCCTGGAGTAGCTTGTAATTTCATGGTCACTATGACAATTCTGAACCTTTCAGAGACGCTCTGGATCTGTGGATCTGATTTTTAGGGAGTGCTGGAGTAGGGAGGTAACACCACCATCACTCATTGAAATCTAAAGTAAAATTATTGTCATCCAATAAATTCAAATTACTCTGTTCACCATTAATCCAACCTATAAAAGGCACCTTGCAAAGTGAGCCACAATAAGTACGTATTCATGGCACAATAGCATCCAAATCTAGGCACTTTCTCAGAGGAACTTGCTAAATGAGAAGAGTGATTCAAAAAGAATTAAACACTTCCAAAATGGATGACTCAGTAACCAGTAAATATACATTCTGTGGTGACTTCTTGAGCGTTTAGCCATAGGGAAAGTATTAGGTTTCAACTACATGTTTATATTTGCTATAAACAAATACCATAAACACATTATATTGTCAATTCTTTTTGAATCATTCTGCACTATAATATGGGTATGCTAATCTGTGGTCCGAAATAGAACTTAGATGGTCTGTGAAATCTCTAAAATTACATGCAAAAATATTGTGTGGTTGAGAATTAAAGTTGTTTCATTTTATCCCACATTACAATTTGGTTTTATGTAATAACATGGAATCAATAAAATTTTTCATTACCAGATTTTACAATGCTGTTGGTTATTACTTAATTACTAAGTTAATGTTTAATTTAGAATGTAATAAACTCCTATGGTATTTTAAAGTCTACAGTAGAAAGATAAAAAAACCATCATATTAAGCACCTTCAACCCTGGGTGCTATAGTACCATTCTTATTGCTCTTGCTGTGGGACCCAGCATAACTGCAAACCCATCAACAACCTTTTCTTACTCGTACAAAATTTTAGAAGGCACCAAGATGTCCTTCCTTTTGGGAGGGAGGCAGTCTTGTGCTGGGGAGCATTGCTGGGCATGGGAAATGCAGACTAGATTTCAGTACCCTCTTTACCCATCTGGGTACTTCTGTGTAGTACACAGATCATACAACTGTACACAGCCCTGCTGGGACCCCAGTGAAAGTGAAAATATGTTATGACCCTTCTCCACTTTCTCTACTTAAAATATCTGAACACAGACCAAGACATACTCTTACTAAAAAAATAAACAAAACTAATCAATTTTAAGATCCACATTATTTTAGCAATTTAACATCTCTGAAAATGAATTGTTTCTTACAGTACTATACCCAGTCAGCCACTCAATAAATTTTATATAATGAATACACTTACTAGGCAAAAAAGAGAAGTAAAATAATTCTAACTCCTATTTGTTATGTTTTTACTTAGAATAATATATTATTTCCTGCTTGAAATATGATACCCTGTAAATTCTAAACAGAGTGCTTTTCCTTGTCCTCTGTTTTCAAATACTCCTTAGACTAAAATAATCCCTGCTCAATCCCATAGCACTTTTTTTTACGCTCTTCTTGTGGCCTTATTCCATTCTGCTTTGTGTTGTAATAGCCTGCTGTTCTGCAAACTCCTGCTGGGCAGGGTCTGTGAACCTCTGCCTTCTCTGCTACGTGGGCAGCAGAGAGGACAAGTAGAAGCAGTGTGGCCCTGGGAACCGACTGCCTGCAAGATCGTGAGTAAGTTATTCAGCCTCTCCAAGTCCTATTTCCTCACCTGTGAAGTGGAGACCATGACACTGAACACATGAGACTGGTCTGAAGGCTTGAAAACAAATGAAGCTGTGAATGACTGGCACTGACTATCACTATTTTTTGGAGGCAGCCTGAGTTTTGGGACTGGACAGATTCAAATCCCAGCTTGTCACTCAGGGTGTCTCCTGACTACAAGTCACATCTCTAAGTTTCAGTTTCTAAGCATTGTGAATGTTAGATTTTTTTTTCCCCCTGTCTCATTGACTGATGTCTTTACCTTCTAACACAGAACCTAGCAGTTGCTGAATGGACCAACGAATGGATGAAAAAATGAAGGTAATTCCTTACAACACTATTGTAAAAATTACAAAGAATGTATATATAAAGTGCTAGTCATGGTTACAGTGCCTGGTAAATAGGCCACAACAACTGACTTCTGATTCTCAAAACAAATGGATATGAAAAAATTGGACTAAAAATGCTCTGAGCAGGCTTTCCAGGTAGCTCAGTGGTAAAGAATCTGCCTGCCCATGCAGGAGACACCAGTTTGATCCCTGATCCAGGAAGATCCCACATGCCTCAGAGCAGCTAAGCCTGTGCGCCACAATTGTGGTGCTTGTCCTCCAAAGCCCAGGAACCACAAGCACTGAAGCCCTCAGGCTCTAAAGCACATGCTCCACAACAGGAGAAGTCACAGCAACGAGTAGCCCCACTTACCACAACTAGAGAAAAGCCCGCGCACCAACGAAGACCCAGAACAGCCAAAAATAAATAAATAAAATCATTTTTTAAAATGCTACGAGCAAAAAACAATGCTATGAACACCCACACCCATGTATTTATCATGTAATTACAGGAAGAGGCAATAAGAGCATGTGGCTGTATGACAGGCCAATGACTAATACCTTCTACTATTAAACTAATCTCCAAAGCAACACTGATACTGGCAGCAAGAATCAGGTGTTTAATAACTTTGTGGAGCACTAAGGATATGGAAAACACCAAAATGGATAAAATATTTAGGAACAAATGCATCTATGTCAGCGACAGAACACGGCCATGCCTGCTTTCCAAGAATCTGAGATCATAGATGATGGGAATTTCCATGTCCCAAAGAAGTTCCAGGGAATTCCCTGGCAGTCCAGTGGTTGAGACGCCGCACCTCCACTGCAGAGGGAACAAGTTCAGTCACTGGTTGGTGATATAAGATCCCACATGCTGTGCAGCGCAGGTTTCCTACCACCACCCCCGCCCCACCCGCCACCCCTCCTAAAGAAGAGAGATTCCAAAAAGAGCATAATGAACAGAATCAGTCTTTTTTTTCCAAATATTACTTTCATAACTGTGACCTTTCTGCTCCTACCTATTAATATTTTGGCAAAAGGAGGTAGCCTCAATGACTTTTGTCACAAATACAGATAGTATAGAAACACAAAGTATGGATGTCAGGACAAGGGCGTTTTCTACTGCCCTGGATACTACACTCCCATTAGTGGAAGATGAGGAATGGGTGGAGGATGGATAAATCAAAGCTGGGAGTCTAAAGATAAATGATTACACGTCATCTGTAACTTGGCTCCCAAGGTGATCTCACCTAAACATTCCAAATCAACACACATCATCCTTGTTCTCCAAGGTAGGAAAGCAGACTCCATAAACCATATCAGAGTACTACTGATGAAAGAGGGAAAAGTCCAAGGCTGTCATGCTGAGTGATCAATCTGAATTTCCCATATCTATATATTGAGAGTTTTAATTTAAAATACAAAGTAGGACATAGAGTTAAAACGTTTCATGTCTTCATATAATCATTTCTAGGCAAAAAGGTCTAACCTTGAGGCCTAGACTTGAGCTTCCTCGACTCCCTGTGAGCTTTTTAAGTCTTTGATGGGGGGAGCAGATTTCTGGCTACTGCAGAGAACGCAGGGCACTGGAAGGAGCAGCAACACTGCTTGGAAGATACTGAGCAGAAAACTTTCTAGGACCAAGGATGCAGGAAGGAAAGAAGGGAGGGCAGAGAGAAGGTGGGAGGAAGAGGAGAAGAAAGATCGACAAAAGAAAGAAACGAACCTAACAAGTTCCATCCATCTCAAGGAGTAACGATGTAAAACACTGAGTCGAAGGAGCCGTGAGAAATAGCCCTTCCACTCATCCTGGCCTCTGGGTGACGGGCGGGGGGCGGGGCTGGGGTGGGCGGGGCGGCGGTGTCTATCAATTAGCTGAGAAACGTGGTGCTGACCTGTATGAAACAGGATGCTGGGAGAACCCTTGATTTCAGACATCAGGCTTCCAGTGCCCAGGGCCACTTCTGGGGGTACCAAGCTGCAAACAGATGAGTCTTTGACATGAGTCTTTGACATTCTCCTTGCTCCCTTTATATAAAATACCTTTTAGTTTTCTCCTCTCATTTGGGCAGTCCCCATTGGAAGAGACAGAAGTGGAATGAAAGGCAGCTAGGAGTGAGTGGGTGTGTGGAAGGGAGGTGGGAAATGGCCCCATTCCTGGACATGGGTTCAGCAGGATTTAGTCTGGGCAAGCCAGAGGTCAGAGACCTTACTAGTCTTCCAAGGCCAATAAGGTCAGAGCTCATGCCACGTTTAACAAAAAGGAAGCTTATCTTTTACCAGATTCTTCTTCCAGCTACCTCTGAGAATCCTTGAGGACTACTTGCTTGCTCCCAGCCTCTGCACCAGCCACTGTCTGTTCTCAGGGATCAGCAGGAAGCCAGGCTCGGCTCTCAGCAGGTCACCTCTCCCGTCTCATAACTACCTTCCTAGGCTGCTACCGGACTTCATTTCCTGTTTAATTTACTCCAACCCTCCATGCACAAAGCCTCAAAGATAAGAAGGCTAGGGCTATAGAAGAGAATCACAATATAACAAACAATATTTTCCCAAAAAAGAATTGGGCTGCCAAGTCCTGCAGCCCTAGGTTGCATCCATTCTATGTCACTTAGAATCAGAATTTTTTGTTTTCTTTGGTTCAAAATTCCTATTTTGGAATTATGATGGACAGACCCAAATCTCTTTGTCTAAGAGAAGGCCCTTGACCTCTGCAGGTGCTGTCAGCTGTATCACACCTTCGATTTGTATCAGCCAACATGTAACAGAGAGACAGAAGTAGTGTGAGGATGCTGAGAAGGAGGAGATGAGAAAAATTCAGTATGTAACAGCAGCACTGGGCTTCCAAGCTCAGAACTGTCTCCTAATATTAACATTCTAGCTTTATTTTATTTACGCAACAACATTTCTCCATAATAAGTTATCTCCTTACAAGAAAAACTGAAGGACTATCAGTGGGAATTTGAACCAAGCTGCAATTTTTGTAACATGAGGCCATAGAGTATGTTCTTTTAAGGAAGATGCTAGGCCTGCCTTATCTCTGAAGAAAAAAAAAACACAATGAGACTGCCCTGTGTACTGAGATTGCTAAGATAATAAATCGATATTATGAGTCCCATTTTAATGTGTCTGAGTGAGAATCTGTTGAAGCAGAAGGGACATTATGGGGAAAAGTCTTAGGGAGTGAAATTAGATTTTTCATACCTGGAGTAGGAGCTGCTCAGATAGTAGAAAAATCCTGCAAAGCCATTCATCAGGTGGCAATGCAGCAAAAAAAGACAACTCTTCTTTTAGTGGAGAGGATGGTCTGGGACAGCTCTGTGACTGCAGTTGACAGGATGTCATGTTCCAGATATTAGAACTACTGAATAACTAACGTTCAAGGCCTTATAGCCCAGGATGAACATTCTAAAGTACAAATTGTCTTTGACTTAATATTATAAAAAATCAGAATTTTAAAGTGTCATCACATGTTGGCTGTATACCATGGCCATAATATACAGTGATGTCTGCTTACACCAGAGGCTTTCTGTGGGTATGAGACATTCCCAACACCAGTCACCACTGAAGAGCCAAGTCAGATTACACACATATTGAAGATAGAGAAGCCACAACTGGTATAAAAATAAGGCAAGAAGATTGCGAGTAAACAAAGTGCAACAGAATACAGTTGGCCCTGGAACAATGGGACTTAACTGTGTGGGTCTACTTAGACAGGATATTTTTCAGCAGTAAACACTAGAGTACCACACTGTCAGTGGTTGGTTGAATATGCAGATGCTGAGAAGCTGAGGATATGGAGAACTGACCATAAGTTATATATGGATTAACCCCCATCTTGTTCAAGGGCCAACTGTAACTGCAACTAAAGCAGCTCTACAGTAGATAGGTCATAAAGGGCCAAAGCACCTTTGGCAGACAGGGATGTTTGAAACTATAAACATCTGGAGAGCATTTCAGAGAGAGGAGGTAAAAGGTAGCCTCAAGGTAAAAAATGTCAAGTTGGCAAAAGGCTGTTGACAAGATGACAAAAGCTTTTGAGGAGAAGAATGATATGATGTCAATGGTTTCCTTAGGGTGATGACTTAGAACTACAGAGTGAAACCAGGTTTAGTTTTTGTTTGTTTTGTTTTTCTTGAAGGAGAAATACCTGTGCTCATAAAAATGCTGGAGAAGAATTAAAACTAGTGATTTTAGCTTTGGTAAAGCAAGACTCTGTTCCTGAAAATGAAGGAAGCGGGAGAGGACAGTACAGAGGCCATAATATTGAAGCGGAGAGGAGGTGGGTTGGGGAGGTGACACTTCCCACCAGCTCTCCAATGTCTCCTGCCCTAAAGCCCCAAGATCCAAAGTTACCCATCCCTGATCCTACCCCACCACACCTCCCCTTAACATGTTCCCTGCAACCCATTCCGCCCCATTTTCTACTTTGCAAAGGGAATGGATCAGCAAAGGCTTTCAGGGACACTCTGCCTCCTGTTCATGTCTTTCATTCATTTATTTATACATTCTTAATTCCATTTATAAAGATCATTTTCTACATTCCTAGGGATGTAAGGCAAGCAAGACAAAAATCCCTGCCTTCACAGAGTTTGATTTTGAGGGAAAACATGTACATTTCAACAATAACCTTCTGAAAACAATGCCCAGCCTCTACAGCCTGACACAGTTACTTGAAGAGTGAAATTTCCAGGGAGGGTAGGAGACGAGTGGCAGTATGAGAGATGCCCCATGCTCACATACTCAGTGTGACATCATTCAGATGTCACACTGAATATACATCAGTCCCTTGGTGGCTGGAAGAATACCGATCATCTAGGTAATAAGTCCATGGAACGCATACATGAAAAGCAAAGATAACAAAACTTGTCCATCTTGAAGACATGTTAGCAAGGTAAACAAACTCTAGGGAGGACCTTATGTGCCCATAAAGGGGCAGTGGTTTTCCCACCCTGATTTTCCACCAGCAGCATATGCTTCCCTCCCTCTATCCTTCTCTTCTTGTCACATTCCTGGTCTGCTCTGTGCTTTTCATTTTCTCCATGCTCTCCTGCCCAGGATCACCTTCTGATTTGTGTTTAAGCTCAATAAACCATTTCTAATCTCTGCCAGGCAGTAGAGGGTACAGGTGAAGAGCATAGACTTAAGTGAAAAGGCTTAAGTTGGACTCTCAGTCTTTGAGCAATGAACATCTCTAAGCCTCAGCTTTCTTGTCTGCAGATGCAAATAATAACACCTACCTTGTGGCCTGCTTCTGAGAATTAAAAGCGATGTTCCTGTCAAGTCTTCATGAAATGTCAGCACCTGGCAATCACCAATAAATGACAATAAATAAATTGTCATTTATGACAATAAATCACCAATAAATAGGTGACAATGTGACCAGATAAAGCAGCTGATGTCAGCCCACCGAAAGCCTGACCAGTTTGGGCTATTGAGTGAAGTTTAAAAAAAAAAAAGAATAAAAGAGCATTAAACATCAGGATGAATTACATAGCCCTTCTGGATCAGCCTTCTACTATGTTTACCTAGAATGAACCAGAGGCCAGAAGGAGAATAGTCCAGTTTTAACAGCAGTCAGCCTTGCTAGGGCCTCTGGGGTTGGCCTTAATAATAGTAATAATAGGAAATGCTGAATCATCCAGCCCCCAGGGTGAGGTGGGAACTGAAATTCTCTATGGCAGGCCTCCCTTCCAGAGCCTACTCATCCACTCTGATCTCCTGACCCACTTGCAGCTGACCTTTTCTTTGTCTCAGGCCTATTTATGTTCTCATCTCTTGCCCACTGATCCAACTGGTTATTTTCCTTCCATGGGCATGAACCTCCCAGCCTCAGTTCTTGAGCCACAGCCAAATGAGCAGGTGCTCTTACCTGGGAATTTCCACCTGCTAATCAGGGGAGGCTCTGGGCAGAGGAAGGTGCTAACTTTCTTCCTGGGAACATTGCTCAGATTCTTCTTTTAAAAGAGCTGAATGGGGGGAGGGGAAAACAGATTTTAAAACTTGCTCATAGTGGAAACGGATGAAAGTGAAGGAAAGGGAAAAAATTAGATGTGTTTTGCAGAAGATAGATGAGTGCAACTACTCATCTATTTCTATGATGAATTTCCTAATCCGATCTGTGCAGTCTGAGGGTGCTGCCAGAGTTATGGAGGTGGCTTGTCATCTCTTCTCTGTTATAAATTCTCCCATAATAAATATCAGTGTTGGTAACTAATTGACCCGTGCTTTATGCAGTAGGACCATGAGATGAATGGTTGGTTCTGATTTTCAGGCTGCAAACCCCTGAGACAGGCTGCAGATGCCCAGAGTTAGCGAGCTGGTCAACACCCTATTAAAATAGAGCCACACCGGAAATGCATTTCAGCATCTTCACTAACCGGAGAACCTGTGTTGACAAAAATACTTGCCCTTTGAAGTCCTGAGTGTACAGCTGCCAGCCCCACACTCCCTTCTAAGCCCTTACTTCCTATTTCCCCAGTTGTGAAATGTGGAGTGGTTAGAAGTCTCATGCACAAGGTCTGAATGGTCACAAAGGTCTTCTCTGTCCCCACTGCCCCTCTTGCAACCCTGACCACAGCCCCTGCAAGTGACAGTAGGTGGGAGTGGCCGGCAGTCCAAAGAGCAGCAGTCACCAATTCAGCCACTTCCTTCCCTCTTGGGTTCCAGTCTCTGATAAGCAGCCTCAGCCACCTCCCCCCGACCTGGTGATGCAAACACAGCCATCTGGCTGTGGGGACATGCAAACCTGGCCGTGACATCTTTCTCCATGCTGACCACCAAGCGTGGCTGTAGCGTGGGTGAGGGCTTCCAGCCTGGCTGCTCCATGCATGACCCTCCAGAAGGGCCACTGAAGAGGATCCCTTCCCAGCGAAGAGAGAGGGTGCAGCTCTCCACAGGAGACATGTACCCCCCACTCTACTCTCTGGCTCATGGAGGCCACTGTTAGCCAGCACTTTAAAGACTTACAGGCTTCCCTGGTGGCTCAGTGGTAAAGAATCTGCCTGCCAACGCAGGGGACATGGGTTTGATCCCTGGTCCAGAATGATCCCACATGCCATGGGGCAACTATGCCCATGAGCCACAACTACTGAGCCTGTGCTGCACCTGAAGTCCACGCTCCCTAGAGGCCACGCTCCACAACAAGAGAAGCCACGGCAATGAGGAGCCTGCACGTCACAACTAGAGAACAGCCCCCATTTGCCTCAACTAGAGAAAAGCCTGCAGAGCAATGAACACCCAGCACAGCCATAAATAAAGAAATATTATTTTGGTGCAAAAGTTATCACAGTTTTGCGTTGTTGAACTTTGCTGTTTGCTATGAGAATACATTCTTAAATAAATGTGGTTATATTATACATCATCATTTTAATGGACATTTCTTACTTTATGGTTTTTTGGGTTTTTTTTTTCTTTTTTTGCTGATGACTTATTACTTGCTGTTTATTTTATATTTATTTAGACTAGGGAAATCAGTTCAGTTGAGTCGCTCAGTCGTGTCTGACTCTGCAACCCCATGGACTGCAGCACGCCAGGCTTCTCTGTCCATCACCAACTCCTGGAGCTTACTCCAACTCATGTCCATCGAGTCAGTGATGCCATCCAACCATCTCATCCTCTGTCGTCCCCTTCTCCTCCTGCCTTTAATCTTCCCTAGCATCAGGGTCTTTTCCAGTCAGTTCTTCGCATCAGGTGGCCAGAATGTTGGAGTTTCAGCTTCAGCTTCAGTCCTTCCAATGAATAGGAAATGATGTTAGACAAAAAGAAAATTTGAGCAATTTTCTTATTCTAGCTAAAAAATGAATCATGAAGCAGCAGAGACAACTCACAACATCAACGCATTTGGCTCAGGAACTGTGAACAAACGTATAGTGCAGTGGTGGTTCAAGAAATTTTGCAAAGGAGACAAGAGCCTTGAAAATGAGGAGCGCAGTGGCTGGCCATCGGAAGTTGACAATTGAGAGGATCATTGAAGCTGATTCTGTTTGAAAAATATGATTCTGTTAAAACTATATGAAAAGTCGCTGAAGAACTCCACATTGAACATTCTCTGGTCATTCGGCATTTGGAGCAATTGGGAAAGGTGAAAAAGCTTGCTAAGTGGGGGCCTCAGGAGCTGACTGAAAATTAAAAAAAAAATCATCTTTTTGAAGTGTCATCTTCTCTTACGACAACAAACCATTTCTCAATCGATTGTGACTGGTGGCAAAAAGCAATAACCAGCTAAGTGGCTGGACCAAGAAGAAGTTCCAGAGCACTTCCCAAAGCCAAACTTGTACCAAAAAAAAGGTCATGGTCCCTGTTTGGTGATCTGCTGCCTGTCTGATCCACTACAGCTTTCTGAATCCCAGCAAAACCATTGCATCTGAGAAGCATGCTCAGCAGAAGGCACTGAGAACTGCAAGGCCTGCAGCTGGCACTGGTCAAAAGAAAGGGCCCAGTTCTCCACGACGTGACTGATCGCACGTCGCATGACCAGTGCTTCAAGAGTTGAACGAACTGGGCTACAAAGTTTTGCCTCATCTGCCATATTCACCCAAGCTCTTGCCAACTGACTACCACTTCTTCAAACATCTTGACAACTTTTTGCAGGGAAAATGCCTCCACAATCAGCAGGAGGCAAAAAAATGCTTTCCAAGAGTTCATCAAATCCCAAAGCATAGATTTTCACACTACAGGAGTAAACAAACTTATTTCTCATTGGCAAAAATGTGTTGATTGTATTGGTTCCTATTTTGATGAATAAAGATGTGTTTGAGCCTAGTTATAATAATTTAAAATTCACAGTCTGAAATTGCAATTACATTTGCACCAACCTAGTAAAGACTTGTCATCTGCTCACTAGGTCCTAAAAGTTATGATTTATTCCAACACTTGTGCCAAAGATCAAGTCCTCAGTTTTCATTCTTATTCACATTTGTTTGCAGGCTGATTTTTCTTCAGGTCCTGGTCGGTGTGTTCATATCAATTCTTTTGGTTGTTAATGAAATGAACCAACATGAATTCATCTAGTTAGTTGGATTTTTTGTTGTGAGTTATTACTTAATGAGAAATGGGACAGAATCATGGAAAGAGAAAAAAAATTAACTGTTAAAGGTTATAAAAATGATCATTTTATTAACATTTTCTGATTATAAAACTACTATATAATCATTTTATAAGATATGGCAAGCCCAGGAAAGTTTAAATCACCAAGATAAAAAGCACAATAATCTCAACATCCCACAGTAATAACTGTCCACATTTTGATATACTGATATTTCCTTCCAATCCCTTTTCCCTACAATCTTTAGTGGGACTAGGAGGCCTGTTTTTATTAACAATGCTCTTCAGCCAAGAACAGGCACTGTGCTAGGAAACTGACATAAATATTTGCTTGCATTTCCAGCAACTTGGAAACATAGGTGTTGCTGAAATTGTGGAAACTGAGCCCCAAGAAGATAAATTAGTTGAAATCCAAGTTAGTTCAAATCACTCTCAGAGCAAAATTTTCTAAGTGGACTCCAAACTGAAGCCTGCTAGTGAATTTTGCAGAGAGAATGAAATGATGAGAGGAATGTGGGAAGGTTGATGCTATTCTTAGTGAGAGTTCGATCTATCCAGTTTATCATGGAATTTGATCTACTGAAAGAAATTTCTTCATTTTAAAAATGAAGAGACATTTTAAAAAGAGACACTTATTTCTAAACCCCAAACATTCACTGCTGGTCATTATAAGAAAGACCAGGAAGAAATAACTAGAAAGAAATGGAGACATACTTCTGAAATATCTGCAAAGCAGCTCAGCTGGAAGTTTGTACACAAAAGGAGAAAGAGTAAATCGTTAGCAATTTGGGCCACAGTCAACACAGCATGAAGCTGGGCAATGTCTTGGCTGCTAGGGACTGCCAGCTGCAGACGAAGTCCCAGGGACGGGGTCCCGGGTTACTGGCCAGACATGAATAACAACAATGAGGACAGAAATGTACTTGGAGTTCTGCTAAAATCATCTGGGCTCAGACTAAAATATACATTTAGCAATTCCTGTACTAGCCCACTACTAGCTTTGGAGCATTAAAGGAAGAACATACAAGAAATGGCTTCTCTCATTTGCAGCGGCATGAGTGGACCTAGAGATTATCTCATTAAGTGAAGTCATACAGAGAAAGACAAATATCATGTGATATCACTAAAATGTGCAATAGTAAAAAATGATTTAAATGAACTTGTTTACAAAACAGAAATAGACTCACAGACGTAGAAAACAAACTTGTGGTTTCCAAAGGGGATAGCTGGGGGCTGGGGAACAAATTAGGAGTTTTGGGTTAATATATACATACTACTATATATAAAACAGAAGGAAAATAAGGAACTACTGTATAGCAAAAGAAATTATATTCGATATCTTATCCTATAATGGAAAAGAACCTGAAAAAAATACATATATATAAAGAATATATATATACACACACACAAACTGAATCACTTTGCTGTATGCCTGAAACTAACACAACATTGTAAATTAACTACACTTCAATTATCTATGCTTTTATTTTTAAACTTTTTTAATTCTTTGTCTTTAAAAAGTTGGAATTTAGTTGATTTACAATGTTATCTTAGTTCCAGATGTACAGCAAAGTGAGTCAGTGATACGTATACATATATTCACTCTTTTTTAGGTTCTTTTCCCATATAGGCCATTTCACAGTACTGCTAGAGTTCCCTGTGCTATACACTAGGTCCTTATTAAACTTCAAATTTTTTTAAAAAGACTAAAAAAAAGAGAGAGAGAGAGAAAGAAATGGCTTCATTGCCCACAAGGAGCTTAATTCATTCAACAAATATTTATTGAGTTCTTACTATACTCCAGACACTGTGTGAGCTGTTTGGATTATCAGTGAACAAAACAAACACCAACCCCTGCCCAGTGGAGCTGACTATTCAGTAGGAAAAGACAGACAACAGAAAGCAACCAGTAAACTGAGGCAAGCTGTACAAATTCCACAGCTTTCAATGGCTAGAGTAAGAAGAGGAAGCCTTACCAGGAAAGCTCACAAGTCGACGGTCAACAAGGAAACATACATGGTCCTTCAATCAGTTATTCACACGAAATGCATTTATTTTCAATGTTAGGGTTTGCTTTTATTTTCCTCTTTCATTTTATATTATTATTAGTTTCAAAATTTGTAAGCTGTTTCCACTGTTCACTATATTTAGAGAAGTGTAACCTCCTCCTCAAGAGGCAGGTCAGGTGGTGTGGTATTCCCATCTCTTTCAGAATTTTCCACAGTTTATTGTGACCACACAGTCAAAGGCTTTGGGATAGTATGTATGGATATGAGAGTTGGACTGTGAAGAAAGCTGAGCACCGAAAAATTGATGCTTTTGAACTGTGGTGTTGGAGAAGACTCTTGAGAGCCCCTTGGACTGCAAGGAGATCCAACCAGTCCATCCTAAAGGAGATCAGTCCTGGGTGTTCACTGGAAGGATTGATGCTGAAGCTGAAATTCCAATACTTTGGCCAGCTCATGTGAAGAGTTGACTCACTGGAAAAGACCCTGATGCTGGGAGGGATTGGGGGCAGGAGGAGAAGGGGACGACAGAGGATGAGATGGCTGGATGGCATCACCGACTCAATGGGCATGAGTTTGAGTAAACTCCCGGAGTTGGTGATGGACAGGGAGGCCTGGCATGCTGCGATTCATGGGGTCGCAAAGAGTCGGACACGACTGAGCGACTGAACTGAACTGAACTGAACTGAATCTCCTCCTCTGTCTTCTTGGTCCCTTTCTCCTGCTCCTTCTAGGAAATCATATTTACTAACTTTTTTTGAGAGCCAGCTGCTGTTTTCATTTCTTTCTTATCTACTAATTTTTTATTTATTCCATGACCTTTGTTTTGGGCAAAAATAAGCAAATAATTTTATTTCCTTATACAAAAGGTAGGGCTCTGTACCTGTTATTTACTTATCTAATCTTGGTTCTGAATCTTGCAAAAGCAAGCTCCTAAAAAGGGAGCCATTTTTTGTTTTCTAATAGCTTTTCTATTTTTCATGTAACAAGTTCCCTATTGATGGATATTTGGATTGTTTATAATCTTTTGCAATTATAAACAATGTCAGAATGAATAACTCCCTGCACATAGTCATGAATTTATAGAGAATCTTAAAAATAGAACTGCTAAGTCAATAGGCAAATGCATGTGCAGCGGTATTAGTTAAGTCCAAATTACTTTCCATAGAGGCTGGACCATTTTGAACTCCCAACAATTATGAGAATGGCTGTTTCTCCACAGCCTCACCCTCAGAGGGTACTACCAAACATTTTGAGTTTTGCCAGTCAGATAGGTGAGCGTTTGTTATTCTAAAACAGTTATAAATCAATTTTCTCTTAATAGAAGCAAGATTGAGCAGCTGTTTAGATACATAAGGGACATTTTTCTGTTTTGTTTTGTTTTCCTTTTTTGTTTGTTTTTTTTTTGTTTTTGTTTGTTTTCCTTTTTTGAACAGACTGTTCATATCTTTTGTCCAGTGTGCCTTTTTTTTTTTTCCAGAGTTTTCCTGAGTATTCTTGTTTGGAATCAGCTTTTCTGATTCCAGTGGGGGGTGGGGGGGAAGGTCACTTTGAACACAGTCATCATAAACGCTCATATTAGCTTGAGGAGAACCGGCATCTGGCACTGTGCTGTTGGATCCAAGAACGTGGTGTGTCTCCATGTCTGTTCAACTCTACTTCTGTCCTTCACAGGAGAGCTTTGAAGTTTTCCTCCTATCTGTTTTGCACATTTCTTTGTACTCATTTGGCAAAACCACAACAGGATGCAGCTGAACTGAACGTGGTTGGAGAAAAGCCCATGATCATACTGACTGGTCTTACTTTACATTTATTACCACAAACCTCAAGTGGTACCTTAGTGCTCATAGGCAGTCACACTGCCCTGTCTTTCAGCCTCCTGCTCCCCTCGACAGCTACTCACACTCTCTCTTCCTCTCCTCCCCTATTCTCACTCAGCTCACCGAGAAAACCACACACAACAAAAAAGAAGAAATCAAAAGAGAACTTCTGCAGCTTTCCCATAGGAAAATAATGCCAGCCACCCAAATTCAAATCTACTCACATACCCTCCTGCTGGGGGCGGGGGGGAAGATACAGATCAATGCAGAGAGAGAGAAAAGCTTGTATCTTCAGAATAACTAGGAGACAGAATAATGCAAATTTTAATTTAGATGTAAATAAGAAAGTAGAAATCCAGAGTAGCAGTCACTCAGAGTTTACCCCAGAACATCAGACTTGTGAGAACTGGGTAGAAAAGAGAGAGCAGCAGGGTAGCAGAACCTAAATAACATCAGCTGGGGTTCACCACCAGCAGGAGAGAGGGGGGAATCAGGTCTAAGACGGTGAGCTGGTTCACGCTCCTCCACTGAGCTCTCCAGGGAAGGGCTGATCTTACCCAAGTGTGTGTGGTCCATCTTGACCACTGCAGGGAGACTGGGGGACACCCAGGAAGGCAGGTCACAACCAGAATGAGGGTTCCTGCATCACTCCAGGAAAGTCTAGGGCTTGTGTGAAGGCTTGATTTCCATGACTGAGGCCTCTTCTAAATTCAGTTGATGGGGGTGAAGGCCTGGCGAACTGACAGTCACACTGGGAAAACAAGACAAACACCAAGCAATTAATAACCAGCTTATATTTACACACTGATATATCTGTTAAATTATGCAGTAGAGACAAGTCAGGAATAGTACAGTATACAATAAGGTGCTAATCAAAGGATGCAGGGGTAAATACAAAAGATGATTGAGAATGGACATGAGTCCTGAGCTGGAACCATCAGGGCATGCGTATCTTGATGAGAAATGGAGCCTCAAGGTAGATTCTTACCTCTGGCAAAAGATTAAGGAGACTTTTGCCAAATGGACTCAAAAATGAACAGGTCAGAGGGTGTACATTGGTGATCATAAGGTAGCTGATGGACGTGTTTCCATTAAAAGGTCTCAATTTAACCAGCAGAGGGCAAAAGAACACAGAAATTGTTCCAGAATTTATGGTTTTATAAATGTTCAGAATTGAAGGACTGTAGATAGGTGTGTCTTTGCAAAAGCAAACAACAGAAATAATCACAAATGTAGCCGTTTTGAAAAATAATATATTTTAAAACTGCATGTCTAAAGCAGAGATTGATTACTGTTGATGTTTCAACAAATTCTTGCTGTTTTAAAATTGAAAGTCACACTTTCTTTAAATGGTACATGCATTTCTCTATAGATCCTTACATGCTTGACAAAAATATGAGAATATGTCTGAATAATACGACCTAACATTTTGAGAAACACTCTTGTTTGAAGATCCCATAAAGGCTCTACAACTTCAATAAACATACATAGCAGTGATTAATATGATAAGCCTCAGAAACAGATATCTCTGAAGAACTTAATGCTATTGTAAACGCTGCATGTTCGGTAAAATGGGCTAACAAATGTCAAAATGTTAAATGGGTTGTTTTTTTAAAAACAAACCTGTTTTATCTACCAGCTAAGTAAAAACGGAGGCAGAACTAGTGAGAACGGCCCTTTCTAGTATACAGAGAGCAAGAGCAGGCTTGAACCTCAGCAAACCCTTGAGGCCACTGGCTACATATCTGCTCCCTCCAGGGTCCATCAGCTCTTCTCATGCTGCAAAAACAATCTTTACTACTCAAATGAAGTTTCAAACCCACAGACTCCAGACCCATATATAGAAATTGCAGCAAAGTTCCTCCAGGTGTTTAAAATGTGCCAATGTGCCATTCACACAGTTACTTTGAGAATGGCAGGAGAGTATAAAATCCCCCAGACTGGAAGCCTGGAAACCAGGGTTCTGGCTCTAAGGTGGAGATTAACTGGGTAAACCACCGAACCTCTCTGGTCCACATAGTTTTTCATCTATGAAAGGAAAGTATAAGAGCAGGTGATCTCAAAGATCCCAACCAACTCATAGATCCTAAAATACTGTTCATTTTGTCCCTGCCTTCTGTTTCCCCATCTCAGTTAACATGTGAGCTAACAAAAGTGTAAGATACTAGTCTCTGTACAGGAAAATGTGTAATTTAAGAAAAGACTCATGAAGACAAGACCCTGAGAAAATAAATCTCTACCAACAGACTTCCAAACCTGAAAGCAGGATGTAAGGACATTCATTTTATTTTATTTCATATGCTGAGTGGAGGATTTTGGTGCTGTTCAAACCACATTTTTGAAGTCAGCTTCAGCTTGGATATACAGCCTGCTTTTACACATCCCTGAGTCTTACTGAACCATGATCCTTGGGGCTCCTAGGTCATTGAACAATCCATGTAGCAACGAAGACAATTAACAGAAGGTAGGTCAGCTAGTTCCAATACTCCTGTAGGCTGTGGAGTAAGGAAGCATTATTTCCTGCCCAGACTTTAGACCATCTGTACTGGCTGAAACATACTCAGCGCTAATGAACAGAAGAGTCAACCAGAGGAGCTTAAACCATAAGGAACGAGAAGTTCAAAGCTGCTTTTCCAGGGTGGTTGGCAGCTCAGTGGTTTCATCCAGAAAATTAAAACCTGCTTGTCTCCAGATGTCTGCCAGGTCCCAGGCAGCCCAGCCTCACATACCAGCTCTATAAGCAGGGAGGAATAAAGGGGCAAATGTAGCCTTCTTCTCCTGCATCTCTTGTTCTTCTCAGGGAGGAAAAACACTTCCCCCACCCCTTGACTTGCTCTTATATTTCATTGGCCAGGACCAGATCACGTTTATTTCTAACAGTTCTAGAAGCTGGGAAGTCTAAGATCAAAGTACCAACTGAATGAGAAATCCTCAACAAAATACTAACAAACCGAATTCAACAGCATTATAAAAGGATCATACACCATGATCAAGTGTGGCTTATCACTAGGACGCAATGATGAATCAACAATTACAAATCAATAAACGTGCTACACCACATTAACAGAATAAAGGAGAAAAATCACGTGATCATTTAAATCAACGCAGAAAGGACGTTTTAAAAGAATTTCTATTTTTATTGGAATGTAGTTGATTTGGGGATTCCCACATGGCTCAGTGGTAAAGAACCTGCCTGTCAATGCAGGAGACCTGGGTTTGATCCCTTCATTGGGAAGATCCCCAAGAGGACAGAATGGCTACCCACTCCAGGATTGTTGCTGGGAAAATCCCACGGACAGAGGGGCCTGGAAGGCTATATATAGTCCAAGGAGTTGCAAAGAGTCAGACACGACTGAGCATGCATGCATGAAACAAACAGCTGATTTACAATATGGGTGAGAGCAGTGGTTTCAAAAAGGCACTAACCCCATTCACGAGGGCGGTGCCTTCATGAGCTAATCATTTGCCAGTGACTCCACTCCAAATACCATCGCACTGGGGATTAGGGCTTCAACATGTGAATCTGGGGAGATAGAAGCATTCAGTGCCCCGCAGAGGAGTTTTAACATATTTTGTTTTCTGCTCTACTACTTAGCTTACTGGGTGTCTCTTGCCCTTTGGCTGAAAGAAAAGTCTCTGTGTTGAATAAGCAGCCAGACTATTCCCAGGGAAGTGACTAGAGACACTTCCTTGGGAAGACTTTCTTGGCAGACAAACAAAATGCATCCTGTGTGTTTCCGCAGCAGCCCAACAGAGAGCAGCACTGCGCCGCTCACTCCCTCCTGGGGGTGGGACCGCACCAGTTGTCAAATTAATTTCTTTCTTCTTTCTGAAACGCATAACACAGTTCATTCTGGCTCCTATCTATTCAAGAGTTTAAAGCCAGAACCTTAGACAAAGGGATTTTAATTGCATGCAGATAAAACATCAAAACTATTGTGCATAAAGTAACTGTGCAGTTTTAAAAAATAATGCCTTCAGGATTACAAGAGAGATTTGCCCCTGTGAGTGAAATCCCATTTATAACCCATCAAAAAATCTGTAACCTTCAAGCAAATTCTTTGCTGTAAGCCATGAGACTGTGTCTTTCTACCTTTCAAATTGCACAGTAACACAGTACACTAAAAAGAGTGGTCGGCAAATTTGGTTAACCTGTTTTTAACTTGAAAGGGTGCTTTTTACCTCCCTGTGAAAGCCTTAATGATGAGTAAGGGTCATTGTTTGGGAAAGTTGCTTATTTCACAGAAAACAGCTAGTGTGCCTCATGTTAAACCATGAGGAGTGTATCAGAAGATCACCTTCTCTAACCATCTTTATTTAAAAGGAAACACCCAAAGACAGCAAGGCTGTGGCGTGACCTTCACGGTCATCCAAATGAGATAAAGAAGTATTCTAGGTTAAGGCAGACATATTCAATCAAAGCATGGTACTGCCACTGGTACCCAGAATAGTCAAGATGGGCTAAAGGGTTTAGAGGACAATTGATGAGACCATTGCTAATACCTAGAAACACAGAATCATCTCCCCAAAGGGAAGTTTTTGTTTCTGTTTGGGTAAGACACTTTCTATCAGGGAGTGATTAATGAGAGGCAAGATATAAAAGGTCTTACCTATTTGTCACTATTCTTAGTATTTAAGCCATAAGGCAAACATGAGTATATATATACACAAAAGTACCTATTTCTGTTTGAGGTGAGGAAGTGCCCTTCAGTCACCTAGCTTAC
Organism: Cervus elaphus; assembly: GCF_910594005.1. Classification (NCBI taxonomy): domain Eukaryota; kingdom Metazoa; phylum Chordata; class Mammalia; order Artiodactyla; family Cervidae; genus Cervus; species Cervus elaphus. The sequence continues at coordinate 64,105,167 of NC_057832.1, forward strand.
TTTTTAGTCCAACTGACTCTTTTTTATTTCAACAAAAGAGTTCATATACATCTTGGCTCTGAAAACCCTAACAAGTCTGAAGTTACAAAACAAACAAACAAAAAAAACCCCACAAATACCCCTGCATTCTCATTATCAAATCACAAGCCTTTTAGCAGCTGGAATTCTTTGACTTGCAGCCCTTGAAAACCTCTAACTCTTCTGTTAGATTCTCCAGGGTACGCAGACATTGCCTCATTATTTTGGTTAATGGTGATTGCAAATGAACCCCTAGGTCACATAAGTACACTCACCACTGCTTTACGGAAACCATGTGGCATGTCCTCATGTAGCTAATGACATTCCCCACATGCGTGTGTGTATTTCTAAGTTATTGTAGCTGAGCAATAACTCCATTGAAGTTGTAACTGTAAATGCAAGATAAATGTTCAAATAGACTTGTCTACTGAAGTTTAGCATACTTGCAGAAAATTACAAAAATATTAAGAGTATAGGTCAATGAAAAATTAGTATTGGGAGGAGGAATACATTTGTAGGAGTTTGGGATTAACATATACACACTACTATATATAAAATAGATAAACAACAAGAACCTAGTGTATTGTATAGGGAACTCTACTCAATATTCTGTAATAACCTTTACAGGAAAAGAATCTGAAAAGGAATGGATATATAAAAATATACGTTATAAATGAATCACTTTGTCATACACCTGAAACTTATACAACATTGTAAATCAACTATACTCCAATAACAAGGCAGAGAGGTTGGTATAAATGTGATTTTGGTGAAGAGGATATGTGTAACCAAGCATGCATCTCGGTAGAGTGTTGCTACTAGTCAATGAGAAACAGATTTCTTTTGAATGCTTTAGTGCTTTTCTAAGTATAAGAAGATGCAAGAATCCAGGTTCATAAAAAATTTCTCCCGAAAATATCTTATTACCTGGGGGCCAGTTCTGTCAGTTTTCCTATAGCACAAAGTGTTTGGATTCTTCGGCAGGATTTGGGGTGAGATGGGGAAATTTTTTAATAAGAGAGGCTAGTGTTCCCAATGCAGGGGACCCGGGTTCGATCTCTGGTCAGGGTACTAGATCCTGCATGCTGCTACTAAGAGCCCACATGTGGCAACTAAGAGCCCGCAACTTAGCACCACAGCTGAGACCCAGCACAGCCAGAATAGAGAAAAAGAAATGTGAGAGGCTTATAGTAGGTGATTCAAGTTCTTCCCGGAACTTCAAAGCAGGAAGATGAAAACGACTGCCTGGACACCTTAACCATCCTAAGAACACACAAAAATACTTACTGAGTATAGTCTATAGTCTAGGATTTCTCTACAAGCTTCCTGAGCTGAAATAATCTGCCTCACTGGTTATCATTTATCTCCCTGGCTCTGTCACAACACACCTGAGTCAAGGCTTTCATTCCAGAGGCCTCACTTTTAGAAGCAAGTGACCCCAAAGCAATTTAAGAATTGTGAAGAGGAGAGGGAGAAAATTCCAAGCCTTGATAGATGAGCAAGTGGATGGAACCCAGGATGTCAAGCCTGGAAGAGACTGAAGGGATGCATTTTCAGAGCCGAGGCCTGTCTCCTGCTGGCAGTGCTTCCAAATGGCACACTGCCATTTGGAGTGTTGGGGGGGGTGAGCTTTGTCTCAGGAACCTTTGTGCTCCCCCAAACTGTCTTCTCAGAGAGAGGGTTATCCTCAGGCATAATGGACAAGGCCATTCCCTCCTGGCGAGCTCCCTCTCCCTTGAAATGTCCAGTGTTGAGGAGAGAATAATTCTTCAGACATGGATTTGGAACTGAAAGGTGGCCTGAGAAGCTAGCAAGGATGGACTTGCATATCTTAAGTCTAGTCCTCCAAGGTCTGCATCTCAAGAAGGAAAAAACTTCAGAAGTGAATCCTGGGGGAAAATGGGAGAGATCATGGTTTCTAATACATAGTGAGGTCGGCCAGAATGGAAGAAAGAAATCTTAGCAAATCTAACCAGGTCAAATAGAATTCAATTTAATGATTTCAAGTTATTTTCAAGGCCTGCAAATTCCCATATTCCCTGTTGTTATTACCAATTGGGAATTCCAAAGGAATATATAGATTTCTGGTCCGATGGCTCCTTGGTCTTTGGGGTGAATGGTGGACAGTAACAGAACAGAGACCCTAGGGTGTCAGAGAGAACCATGTGTTTTTCTCATCAGCCACTCAATTGACTTCAAGATGTCACTATGGAGACCTGTGGGACACAATTTTGAAATATAAGAAATCCAGACCTAAACTCTTTGGCAAGTAATATCTTAAATCTCATCTAAGAACTCTTACCTCCCACTTCTTGTCCTTGTTTTTCATAGCATCTGTAGCATATTTCAAGAACAGGATGAAAAAGAAACTTTTTTTTTTTTTGCCCTTTAGAAGAATCATTTCAAAACTTGTGTGGTAGATTGATGGCAGTGATTTAAATGGACAATGCACCCTCATCCACCTCATCTTTTGCTGCAAGGGTGATCCACTACTATTATCACAAGATCCTTGAGCTGTTTTATCTTAGTCATTTGTAGTGACGATAAGTTTGAACTGATCTACTCAACACTCTTCTAATGAACACATATTGCAAGGCAGCCAGCTTGGATTAGAAGTACAATCAATCCATGGAAGGGAGCAAATACAGATGGGTAAAGAAACAATCATTATAAACAATACTTATTGAAAGGTTGGTAGGTGCGAGGGCCCATTCTAGTGTTTTATTCACATGTATAATTTCATTTCATCATCACCATAGTCTAAAGGAGATAAGAGCTATCATTATCCTTCTGCTATGGAGGAGGAATCCAAGGCACAGAGAGGTCAACTGACTATTCCAAAGCCAGTTTGTAAGGGCTGCCATCTGGATGCTGTGCCCATTATTTTGTATTCATTCGCACAGCAACATAGTAATTCAATGCTCCCAATAACAGCCACTTTCTGGAGACAACCAGTTTGCTCCAATATATGCAATTCTAAATTTTCCCCAAATACCTATGCTGTCTGCCAAGCGTTTAGCCTTTTGAAAGCAGTAACAGAGCCAGGTGGGTCTGATTTGATGCAAATCTTGAGAATGAGCTCAAGGTTTCTTAATATTTCTTAGCATGCACTGATTTGTTTGACACCTTAAAACAGCACTTGCAAGTGCATCTTAAGAGTGGATCTGTTACACTACTTTTCTCTTTAAGACAAAAAGTTCACTATGTCAGCTGTGGGCTGTCATTAAGTTCAGTGTTCAATTTCTCTGAGGACAATATGTTTTTCCTGCCTTATAACATTCACTCTTCATTCCTAGTTTCCATCTTGGCGAAATTTGCACCAAATACTACCAGTCTTTTCACTCTGCCCGCCACCCCCGCTCCCACTGCCATGAGATTTTATTCCTCTCATTTTGCCCCTCCTTTTATCCATCTGACACAGCTTGGGCCAGGATAAGGGGCTCTGGCACATTTTAAATGAATTGGGACAAGTTAAAATCAAGAATCAGATTTCTGAAACAAAAAGTGGGCATAAAAAAACAGGCCATTAGGTCAGATTGCTACACTTAGGGCAAAGAGGTTTAGCTCTGAAAGAAATAGGAACTCCGCAGGTCTTAATGTTTGTAGGAACAAGGGCTCAGGTAAAACTAAATCTTATTTTTTATTGGGCTGACTGAGATTTTCTCTGAGCTGTACTGAAGTCTGAGACTCTTTCTACCCAAATTTCCTTATTTTCCTCTCTCCTTTCACAGGTGTGAGATCTACTTTGTGGTCCAAAGGCTTTTCCTGCCCACTCCTGCTCCCTCTTCCCTGCGCCTTTCACAGGCATCTCCCCAAATAAATCTCTTGCACTCCCGACTCTGTCTTGGCATTTTCTTCCTGGAAAACTCAAACTGGCACGATGTTCTAGTGTTTAGTAACCATTTAGTCAACAGTGTAAAGAACTGGTATTGCATTTTACTCATATTACATTTAGGCCTACATATAAACAAATTTTAAAACAATATGAATAAATACTGCAAACTATTTATCAGCTACCATATGCAATTGCTGTGAACTATGCTCTGGAACCACAGATTGGAACATGAGGAAAAGCAAGGACATGAGCACTCAGCACAGCTGGAAAAGGATATTTCACTGTGCAAAAATCTATTGCATTCAAGTTATCTGAGAGGAGGTACTCAACAGTTAATCTGTCTTCTCTTTACCATACATCTCTGCTACTCAAATCCTCATGCCGAGGCAGCATTGATCTCTAACGTCCACTGTAGTCAGACACAGACTTTCAGGACACTCAGATGCCATCACCCGTTGCCTAAAAGCACTTTGGGCACGAGTTGTGGAGAAGTGTTTCCCTGGGTCCTGAATAGCAGGAGTCATGAGGGTAGGTGTATGATGTTACGCGCTGTACTACATCAGGGCTGAGCTCTGGGTCCCAGTGACAGGGTATTGCGTGTTTTTAATAAACTTATGTTTTCTGTGTCTGTGAAATACAGATGTTGAAAGCACAGGGCTCAGGACAGAAAACCATCTTGCCTGGATCTAAGGATGGTGCTGACCCTTAACAATGGCATCCAAAGGATGAAAAGAGGGAGGCAGTCACAGCAGTTCCTGAGCACATACAGAGGGAGCACCTGGGAGTCCAGAGGTCCTAGCCACACTTGGCTGCACATGATCCTTGGCTTGCTCCAGCCAGTGGGCAAGCCAGGATAACAGGTACTCGGCACAAATGTTTGTTCAGGGAATACTTGCTGAATCAAAGAACCCAGCCAGTCCAACAGTTTCCTTGATATTGTGTCTTCTTCCATGTTCCTCTTAACATTTTCCTACTCTTTCAAAAACCTCCCACATACCTTCTTCCTATATGAACTCCTCGCTATTCAAGACACAGAGAAGCAACTACATCCTAATACTTAGTACAGGCTCAATTACAGTTCAATTAGACCTAAAATGAAGATCATGCTATACTCTAAAAATTCTTAAAAGTAAAATTCTATATTTATTTTGGTTTCATCATAAATATTCCACTACAAGCCAAGATGGAATAACAGGGACCATATTTATTCTCTCACCTTAAATAGGTAGAAAAAATGGAAAAATATATGAAACAACTCTTTTCACACACTGGAGAACAGGCAGAGCAGATCCATGACCTCTGAAAGAAAGGAAGTAAACAAGGTCAGCCCTACAATTGTACCACACTACCTGGAGGTAATTTCCAGGTTGCAGTACAGAAAAAAGTAAAAACAGGAACCCAAACAGACCCCAGAAGTCTTGTTGAGCCAAAAAGCAGATACTGGCCAAGGCAAGTAGAATTTTCAAGACAAATTACCAGAAAGAAGGGAGTTGCTGCGAAAGAGAGCTCTGGAACTCTACAAATACCCTCAAGTATTTGGCTGAGTTCTACTGTTCTCTTGTGTGAAAGGAAATTACCCAAGGCCAGGAAAAGACCCACTGGAAATGAGAAGGCATAACAATTCCCACTGCTCTCACAGGGCTGGTAACGGTGTCTGGTCTACAAGCCTGAATGGAAAAGTTTTTCGTACGTGGGGCACTAAGAAGAATCATCAAGAGTGTGCCACCTTAGCAGGAGGGCTAAGTTATTTCCTGACTGAAAGCAACTCTGGACTTGCCCTGACAAAGCTTAAAGGCAAGAAGTTGAAAGAATCCAACTGACTCCAAGTAACTTAACTGTGTGCCAAAACAAAATCCAGCACAATTTAAAATAATGCAGTATAACCAAACATTCAAAAATGTAAAGTTCACAATGTCCAATATCTAACCATAAATCACCATGCATGCAAAGAAGCATGAAATGTTATCTATAACCAAGAGAAATTTTTATTAAAAAACCATAGAACTAGAAATGAAGAAAATGGTGGAATTAGCAAAGATGCTGAAACAGTCTTTATAAATGTGATCTCTAACCAAGAAGATAGAGGAAAACATGACCATTATAAGGAAAGAAATGGAAGATTTTTAAATGACCTAAGTGGTGCTTTTAGAGATTAAAAAATACAATGTTTGGTTGGAAGATATACTAAATGAGATGGATAACAAGAATGATGCTGGAGAAGAAAAGATAACTAAAGTTAAAGAAATAGCAGTAAACTATCTGTGCTAGACAGAGTTCTAAAATGTTCCCAAAGAGTTTGTGTCTTGTGTATGTGCATGTAACATAATCCACAAGACAATGAATATAATGGATTCCACTCTGGTGATTGTCATATTCTAGGATACAGATGAGGCTTCCCAGGTGGCTCAGCAGTAAAAAATCTGCCTGCCAGTGCAGGAGATGCAGTTCAATCCCTGCATTGGGAAGATCCCTGGGAGTAGAAAATGGCAACCCACTCCAGTATTCTTGCCTGGGGAATCCCATGGACAGAGGGGCCTGGTGAGCTAGAGTCCCTGGGGTCATAAAGAGTCACACACGACTGAGTGACTAAGCATGAGGATACAGATGCTGTTAAAAAAAGAGAGATCATCCAAGCGGGTCTGACCCGAGGATGAGAGGCTTTGAAAGCATAGTGCTTCTCTGGATAGTCACAAAGAGGAAGTAAGGGATGAAAAGCAGCAGAAATAGCCAAAGTGCTACAGCTGGCTTGATGATGGAGAAGGCTATGTGGTAAGGAATGTGGGCAGCCTCCACTTGCAAAGACCAGCAATGGGCTGAGAAGCAGCAAGGAAATGGCAACCTCAATTCTACAGCCCCAAGAAAATAAATTTTGTCAACAACCAGTGAGCTTGAAAGAGGATGCCAGCCTCAGATGAGAGTCTCATTCCCAGTTAACACCTTGATCTCAACCATGTGAGATCTTGAGCAAAGAATCCAGACGTATACTATGCCAGACTTCTGACCTACAGAACTGTGAGTTAATAAGTCAGTATTATTTTAGGCCTCAAAGTTGGTGGTCGTTTGTTACACAGCAATAGAAAACTTATCCATGAATCAGAGATAAAAGAGATAAACATACTTGTGCACATACATAACATCAGCAACTGTAAGCAATATCAAGGAGTCCAATAAATGTATAGTTGGAGTTTCAGAAGAAAGGGGGAGGAGAGATATCTGAAGATATAATGGCCAAAATTTTTCCAAATTTGATGAAAACTATAATCCACAGATCTGAACATCTCAACAAACTCCAAGTAGAATATATATTTTAAAAAATGCCAGACAAATGTGAAACACTATGTACAGAGAACAAAGATAAGAATGAGAGAAAACTTTTCATCAGAAACCATGCAGGCCAGAAGAGTCTGGTACAATATTTTTAAAATACTGAAAGAAAACTGTCATGCTAAAATGCTTTACTCAAAGTAAACATTAGGTAAATAACAACAGAGAATTCATTGCTAGAGGACCTGTATTAAAAGAAATATGAAATAAAGTTCTTCAGGCAAAAAGAAAATGATATTGGTTGATTTTATCATAATGTATCTTCTGCTAATTGATATAAGAACCTCGAGATTCAAGTCATGAATGCACACATACACACACACACGATTTGTTTTATGTTTAGAAAGCATGAATAACATTTAGCCCAGTCATGCCAAATATACAATAACCCAAATTCTTACCATGTAAAATATACTTTCTGCTCATTAGTTTTTAAACAATGGGAGGCATACAATAGGAATTTGCTATATGACTCAGGGAACTCAAACCTGGGCTCTGCAACAACACGGGGGGTGGGGGGGATGGGGAGGCAGGTGGGAGGGAGGTTCAGGAGGGAGGGGACAGATGTACACCTATGGCTGATTCATGTTGGTGTTTGGCAGAAACCAACACAATTCTGTAAAGCAATTATCCTCCAATTAAAAAAATAAATATTAAAAAATGGGAGGCATAGAAATTAATTTACTAATTAATTTACTGAAAGAGAATATACTAGATGAACTGTAATGAACCTATAAAAACTACTATGTAGATTTTACAGGCTCAGTGCCTCCAAGTAGATCATAAAACTTGAACTGACATTAAGCACATTCTAGGAAATTATCAGCAGATATCTAACCTCACTTCATTAACAAATATTCAACATTAGCTATTATGTAAAAACAAAATAATTTATTAAACTGAAGACCATCTGCCAAATAATTATTTCAAAATTATAAAAAACTCCAATGCCATTGTTGTAAGAAGCCACTATGATAATCCCTAATGATTCCCACTAGCTAATATTCATGCCCTTGTTTACTCCCCCCTAGTCCTATGGACTGGATTTATTGGCTCACTTCTAATGAACGAAATATGGCGGAAGGGATAACATGCTACTCTGGGGATTAAATTATAAAAGAATAGCTTCTGGTTCTCTCTTTCTCTCTCTTGCCGGCCATGAAAAGCCAGTTTCCATGTCATGAGGCAGCCCCGTGGAAAAGGCCTAATGGCAAGTGACTCAGGCCTGCCGATGACCACGTGAGGGAGCTTTAGGGTGCACCCCGGCTCTACCCCCAGCTGAGCTGTTAGATGAGATCACAACCCCAGCTGACAGTTGACTGCAAACTCCTGACAGACCTGGAGGCACGCAACCATGCTATGCTCGGATTCCTGACTCACAAGAATACTTTATTTATTTATTTAATTCTAGTATTTATTAAATTATAAAGTCTGTAATCAAAAAAAAAATGTGGATCAAGAGAAACCTCTAACTACAAGGACTAGACAGCAAAGCCTATGGGAACGCCATGAAGTGTGTTACAGACAAGATTCTGAAACATAAGTTATAAGCTGTTTTCTTTACATTTCCATTTCAGTTAACTTTACTATTAAATAGTTGCTGTTATTCTATTTTAAAACCCCAAATTCACATTTGTTCTCACATTAAGCTTTCTGTTCATACTGATACCAGACTTCTTGTAGGTGCCAAATTTTAGTAATGGTTTTATGTCAATCCATGCAGAAAAATAGGAACCAATGCAGTAGTCAGATAAGGACCATTAATGCACAGATAATACACACACGCTGGCCAAAAGAACTGAAGATATTTTTAAAAAACTATAGAATAAACAGACCTCAAGAAAACTGGGTTATTACTAAACAGCTCTCAACTATTAACACCCAAGTTCCTTATATTAAATAAATTTCTCAACAGAGATGTGTTAGACATTTTAATTACAGGTCTATCCTTCCCATACCCCTTCCCACCCCAACTCCCAAAATGCACTACTAGGGATGAGTATAATGTTACGTGGGCAGAAATTTACAGATAACCATTTTCATCTTGAGCATGGATCTGAAAACTTTTTTATTTAAACTTCCGTTACTGTGCACTGTCCATCAGGCCTTCGAGATCTGACACTCACTGTTCCACCCGCTGCCACTGATCGATCAGTTCCTGACCGATCAGATACTGTCTGATTTGGATTAGGAACCAAAAGTCTCTGTTGGGTCAAGGAGTGTTGTGCAACAAGCGCAGATACATCCTCACTATCACTACTGGCATCGGATTCGGTTTCTTCAATCGAAGTGTCTGGTGCTGGTACCCTGCCTGAAGATGGCGATTCATGCTCTTCTTCTCCTCCCCCTCTATGACTCCTTTCCGCTATGCTGTCTCCACTGAGTTGTAAATGTGCAAAAGAGTCTTCCAGAGAAGTGCTTGCATCAGGGGATGGCGTGGCGGGGCTTGTTAGCTGACCATCTACTGACGTCAGGGGCCTCACAGAAGAAGACTGAACAGAAGCTCCGCTCTGAGCCGGTACACTGTCCGCTCCATCAGCAGAGCTCTCTCTCGCTAGGTTTACGGTGTTAGCATCACAGTCCAGCCTAAGTCCAGCTACTCCCTTCTTTGGTATATCTATTATATCCCGCTTGATCTTCCTGCGATGTCCATGTTCGTTTCTCCTATACTGTACCATATTTTCAAGATCGGCAACATAGAGAAACCCGGCAATTAACATTTCAGTGCTCTTTTACCTTTGGAAAACGCATCTTCCAGCTCTCTGCTAGTGCGCTCATCATACTGCCACCACCGATTTCTTCCTTCATAATACCAGGCATATTCACCATTTCCTCTACTTGCTGCTTTGAGTTCTTCTGGTGACAACAAGGTTGGCTTATCAAGGAAATCTTCGGGAATTTCTTGTCGACAGAGGGCACATCGCTTTCCAAGCCACGAAGCTCCCTTCACACATAGATAGCAGAAAACATGCTTACAAGGCAGACTGACTGGGTGAACACATGTCTGCAGACAAATGGCACATTCAGGGACAGTTAGAGAAGGTGCAGTATTAGGACAGGACTCATTTGCTTTCCTGTTCGTAGGAAGCATGTTTATAGAGTGATCAATTTCTCCACAGCCAGCCATCATTTCTATTACAGACCCCACAGATGCCTGCCACAAAAATAAAATCTCATCTTCATGAGTAATCAGCCAGTTTGCAGTATTTTCTCCTCCATTGCTGGATCATCCTGTGCTCTGTGGACACAGCCGAAGCCGCCTCGCCGTCTTTTCTCTTCGGCCTCCGAGCCCGCAGCGGCCGGGCACAAGCGCGCGCGTGCGCGCGCGCGGTCCACAAGAATACTTTAAAGTCTCTAAGGATTGGGATGATTTATTACACAACAGAAGATAACTAAGACAGTTATCAGCAGTTCCACTGTTTTACTTATAAAAAATTTCTGAAGATCCTTTCTATGTAACATATGGGGAAATCATTCTACTTGTTACTTTGTGTACAATGGTATTATCATAGATTGGTTAGCAAGTCAGCATGTGGCAAGCTATTACATGGAGATACAAAGTCAGTAATGATTAGGCACCATAATCTATTCAACTATTGTCATCAATGAGCAATGTTGTAAGAAGACAGAATTTACCAGGAACCAAAGTAACACTGGTATTATCCAACTCTTGTTACTGTTTTATAATCTTAGAGAATTATTAGGTTCTTTTAAAAGTGTTCCAGAGATATCTGTAATTGCTGATGCTAGGTTCAAATTAAACAACTTTCTACCCACACAAATGGGTAGAATTACATGATGACTCACTAATTCTCCCACTGAACAGAGCTGCACACAACCTTTTGGCCATCTGGTTAAGAAAGCACCTTTGGGACTAATAATCTAGAACTCTCTGGGACCTAATAATTATATCAGACTAATACATGTTAACCCCTGCTGACTAAATAATAACATCTGGGCTGGAACCATGACACAAGAAGATAATTAAAATAATACTGGTGGAGCAGTCTAAAGTTGATAATGTTATTTGTCATTCATAGTTTCATTTGCTTCTTACCAAAATTCTTATGTACTAAATGCTGTTTTTATTACAAGCCTCTTTCACCATGCTACATTCTTTGCCATGTATCTAAGACAGGGTTTGATAACTCTAGAATTCAAAGACAATGTGCCACAGATTGTTGTTGATCCCTTAAGCCATGAAATTCTTGCATAAGAAGTAAATAGACCTACTGTAATGAGAAAAATCTTGCTACCCTATTACCTTCCCAATCTACACTTGGCTGGACTTTGAAACTGTGTCTATTCCACATTGCATAAGAAAAATTTTGGTTGCTTTACTCTGACTTAATGAGCCAAATTCTTTGAGCCAATGATACCTTCCCTACCATCCCCATAAACAAAATTGACCATATTTGTTATGGGAAAAGGCAGTCCAAAGACATGGTAATGAGTGCCTACTGTGGGATTTCCATCTCCTGCAGAAATTCATGGCCCCATTCACCACAGCGTCATATGCCTCCTAGAAAAAGCAGCAATGGGTGGTTCATCCCTGTCTAGAAATTGATGTGTAGCCGAGGGTAACATGTGCATGTTCATCTGCCTAAGGCAGGGTGTAAAATGTGCCCATGAATTTAAAAGTTCTCTAGTCAGAGCTAGCTTCAGGAGGCATGCTTCTGCAGCCAGGCTGCACTTAGCTGAAAGATGCTCGCTACAGGTTCTTTTGACTCTAATGTTGTAAGATATGAGGACAAGCCAAGTTAGTTTTAAAAATCTTCTTAAGCTGTACTAGCCATATATTGGATCCTTGATGTTATCTAATATTTTTCATGGGTGTTTTGGATTAGAAGACATAGCACATACATGGAAGGATATTATACAATAACTATCGCTGGCAAGAGTCATCGAAAGCTGGAAAATCTTTGAATGAAAAAGAAAATACGTTGTACAATAACATGTTTGGCAAAGACCACTAGTGGTGTCCCAATTTCCATTCTCCATTTCTTTTTTTTTTTAAAAAATTATTTATTTATCTATTGTTTTATTTTTGGTTCCACTGGGTCTTAGCTGCTGTCTGCGGGCCTTCTCTACTTGTGGACGGCAGGGCTGCTCCTCCTTGCAGTCCGCCGGCTTCTCACTGCGGTGGCTTCCCCCGTTGTGGAGCACAGGCGCTAGGCACACAGGTTTCAGTAGTTGCAGCACGCAGGCTCAGTAGCTGTGACGCATGCTCCATGACATGTGGAATCTTCCCAGACCAGGGATGGAACCTGTGTCCCCAGGGTTGGCAGGCAGATTCTTATCCACTATACTACCAGGGAAGTCCCAGCCTATTTATTTTATATTAGAACTCTTGGTTTTAAGCTAGGCATATGGTCATGTGAAGCAAAGCTATTCCTCAGTAGCTCCCCAGGAGATATGGTCATATATCCCAGTTCTGGCCAATGAGACATGTGTTGTGTGCAATATCTGAAAAATGTCCTGCTGACTGGAACGCAGACAAGATGACTGAAGCACAAGTAGCCATCCTGAACCATGAGGTAGAACTTGTACAGTGAGGATGGTGGAACCACAAGATAAAGGAACCGTGATCCCTACACCATGAGTACTATCTAAAACAGCCCTGAGTTACCTCCAAACTTTGCTTACATAATAGAGTAATAAATTATCTTGCTTATATTATTACCATTTTGGATTTTCTGCCACTCACACAACAGAATCAATCTTGTCAACAGGGCAAAAATATGTGTATTCCATTTCAGTAAACTTATGTAGGTATGTTTGCACAAGGGTTGTGTAGGTGTATGTGGGTGTGTTGCATCCAGCCTCCCAGCATTCATTCTACCATTTTAATATCATTCTGATTTCCTTTTAGTGAATTTCTCCTCTTTTGCTGTGTGATGCCATGGTGGATGGCCAAAACTAGGTGCCTCCCTCCCAAGGTGGTCCCTGGACTCTCTGTTCATCAGGTTCTTCTTTCCACTGCGCTGTTTCAGTGAGAGGCAAGGCAGAATTTCTTAAGCTCGGTCCTAAGCACTCTCCACTTCTTGACTGCACTTCCCCACAAAGGAATTTAATTTAATCCACATCAGTTTCTGCTATTTTTAAAAACAGGTAATTCAAAAAATACATCTCCAGCCTTAACCTGTGCTTTGAATTCTGTATACTTCTATTTCCCTTCATGGATCACAGCCTTGTCATGGTAAAGAGATGTGTGTAACTCAGTGAAGCTCTGAGCCATGCCATGCAGGGCTACCTAAGACAGACGGGTCATAGTGAAGAGTTCTGACAAAACGTGGTCCACTGGAGGAGAAAATAGAAAACCACTCCAGTATTCTTGCCTGGAGAACACCATGAACAGTATGAAAAGGCAAAAAGGTATGACACTAGATGAGCCCCCCAGGTTGGAAGGTGTCCAATATGCTACTGGGGAAGAGCGGAGGGCAATTACTAATAGCTCCAGAAAGAATGAAGCAGCTGGGCAAAAGCAGAAACAACACTCAGTTGTGGATGTGTCTGGTGGTGAAAGTAAAGTCTGATGCTATAAAGAACAATACTGCATAGAAACCTGGAATGTTAGATCCACGAATCAAGGTAAATTGGATGTAGTCAAGCAGGAGATGACAAGACTGAATATCAACATCTTAGGAATCAATGAACTAAAATGGATGGAAATGGGCAAATTTAATTCAGAAGGCCATTATATCTACTACTGTGGGCAATAATCCCTTAGAAGAAATGGAGTAGCCCTCATAGTCAACAGAAGAATCTGAAATGCAGTACTTGGGTGCAACCTCAGAAATGACAGAATGATCTCAGTTTGTTTCCAAGGCAAACCATTCAACATCACAATGATCCAAGTCTATGCCCCAACCACTGATCCTGAACAAGCTGAAGTTGACTGGTTCTGTAAAGACCTACAATATACACTGTAGCCTGCCAGGCTCCTCAGTCCATAGGATTTTCCAGGCAAGAATACAGGAGTGGGTTACCATTTCCTTCTCCAGGGGATCTTCCTGACCCAGGGATCGAACCTGGGTCTCCTGCGCTGCAGGCAGGCTCTTTACTGTCTGAGCCACCAGGGAAGCACTAAAAATACTTTCTAGAACTAATACCAAAAAAAAAGATGTCCTTTTCATCATATGGGATTGGAATGCAAAAGTAGGAAGTCAAGAGACACCCAGAATAACAGGCAAGTTTGGCCTTGGAGTACAAAATGAAGCAGCACAAAGGCTAACAGTTTTGTCAAGAGAACATGCTGGTCATAGCAAACCCCTTTTCCAACAACTCAAGAGACGGCTCTACACATGGACATCACCAAATGGTCAATACCAAAATCAGATTGATTATGTTCTTTGCAGCTGAAGATGGAGAAGCTCTATACAGTCAGCAAAAACAAGACCTGGAGTTGACTGAGGCTCAGATCATGAGCTCTTTATTGCAAAATTTGGGCTGAAATTGAAGAAAGAAGGGAAAACCACAAGGCCATTCAGGTATGACCTAATCAAATCCCTTATGATTATACAGTGGTGGTGATGAATAGATTCAAGGGATTAGATCTGGTAGACAGAGTTTCTGAAGAACTATGGAGGGAAGTTTGTAGCATTGTACAGGAGGCAGTGACCAAAACCATCCCAAAGGAAAAGAAATGCAAGAAGGCAAAGTAGCTATCTGAGGAGACTATACACATAGTTGAGGAAAAAAGAGAAGTAAAAGGCAAGGGAGAAAGGGAAAGATATACCTAACTGAATGCAGAGTTCCAGAGAATAGCAAGGAGAGATAAGAAAGCCTTCTTAAATGAACAATGCAAAGAAATACAGGAAAACAATAGAATGGGAAAGACTAGAGATCTCTTCAAGAAAATTGGAGATATAAAGGAAACATTTCATGCAAGGAGGACACAATAAAGGACAGAAATGGTAAAGATCTAATAGAAGCAGAAGAGATTAAGAAGAGGTGGCAAGAATACACAGAAGAACTCTACAAAAAAGGTCTTAATGACCTGGATAATTGTGATGATGTGGTCACTCACCAGAGCCAGACATCCTGGAATGTGAAGTTAAGTGGACCTAAGGAAGCATCACTATGAATAAAGCTAGTGGAGGTGACAGAATTCCAGCTGAGCTATTTCAAATCCTAAAAGATGATGCTGTTAATGTGCTGCACCCAATATGTCAGCAAATTTGGAAAACTCAGCAGTAGCCATGGGACTGAAAAAGGTCAGTTTTCATTCTAATCCCAAAGAAGAGCAATGCCAAAAAGTGTTTCATTAATAACAATTTTGTGTGTGTGTGTGCTCAGTCATGTCTGACTTTTGCAACCCTTTGGAATGTAAGCCACCAAGCTCCTCTGTCCATGGGATTTTTCAGGGAAGAATACTGGAGTGGGTTACCCTTTCCTACTCCAGGGGATCTTCCCAACCCAGGGATCGAACCTGTGCTTCCTGCATTGCAGGTGGATTCTTTACTGCTGAGCCACTGGGGAAACACCACATGCTAGCAAGGTTATGTTCAAAATTCTTCAAGCTAGGCTTCAGCAGTACAACCCAGATGTACAACCTGGGTTTAGAAAAGGCAGAGGGACCAGAGATCAAATTGCCAACATTAGTTGTATCATGGAGAAAGCAAGGGAATACCAGAAAAATATCTACTTCTGCTTCATTGACTGCACTAAAGCCTTTGACTATGTGGACCACAACAAATTGTGGAAAGTTCTTAAAGAAATGGGTGTACCAGACCACCTTACCTGTATCCTAAGAAACCTGTATGCAGGTTAAGAAGCAACAGTTAGAACCAAACATGGAACAACTGACTGGTTCCAAATTGGGAAAGGAGTGCAACAAGGCTGTATACTGTCACTCTGTTTATTTAACTTACATGCAGAGTACATCATGTGAAATGCCAGGTTGGATGAATCACAAGCTGCAATCAAGACTGCTGGGAGAAATATCAACAACCTCTGATATGCAGATGACACCACCCTAATGGCAGAGAGTAAAGAGAACTAAAGAGCCTCTTGATGAGGGTGCCAAGAGGAGAGGGAAAAAGCTGGCTTAAAACTCAACATTCAAAAAACCAAGATCATGGCATCTGGTCCCATCACTTCATAGGAAACAGATGGGGAAAAAGTGGAACCAATAACAGATTTTATTTTATTGGGCTCCAAAATCGCTGCAGATGGTGACTGCAGCCATGAAATTAAAAACTGCTTGATCCTTGGAAGGAAAGCTATGACAAACCTAGAGAATGTATTTAAAAAGCAGAGACATCATTTTGCCAACAAAAGTCCATATAGTCAAAGCTATGGTTTTTCCAGTAGTCATGTACGGATGTGAGAATTGAACCATAAAGAAGGCTGAGTGCCAAAGAACAGATGCTTTTGAACTGTAGTGCTAGAGAAGATGCTTCAGAGTCCTTTGAACTACAAGGAGATCAAACCAGTCAATCCTAAAGGAAATCAACCCTGAATATTCATTGGAAGGACTGATGCTAAAGCTGAAGCCCCAATTCTTTGGCCACCTGATGCAAAGACCTGACTCATCGGAAAAGACCCGGATGCTGGGAAAGATTGAAGGCAGGAGGAGAGGGGATGGCAGAGGATGAGTTGGTTGGATGGCATCACTGACTCGATGGACATCAATCTGAGCAAACACCAGCAGATGATGAAGGACAGGGAAGCCTGGTGTGCTCAGTCCACGGGGTCACAAAGAGTTGAACACAACTTGGTGAATAAGTAACATGTGTATCAGCCAGGACCCTGGAAATGAGTGGTATCACTCAAATTGCACCCTCAGATTGGTGTAATTTGAGTGGGTGGACAGAACATAGGAAAACCACTGGAGGCAGCACAGTATTCTGAGACAAGCAAGAGCACTGCTGGACCCTAGAGAGAAAGGGCTTGGTGGGTGAGGCTGTCTGAGAAGAGTAATGGCATTTGGTTCAGGGTTGCAGTCAGCCAGCAACTCTGCAGGGAAGAACCAGGTAAGTAAAGACCTGCCTCACTCCTTTTCCTCCTTTGATCCTCTGCAATTGCTCCCATTGAACCGACCCAACCTAAAGCCAAAAGCAAAGGGACTTGTTTGCTGTAGATGAACTTCCCAGGGCTGCAGGCAGTGTGGAGAGAAGGCTGGAGATGCAGATAGAAAAGCTGTGGCACAACCCATGTATCCAGTTGCCTACTTCACATCTTTTGATGTCTCAAGGCACTTCAAATTCAGCATGTCCCCAACCAAACCATTCATCTAACCCCTCTTAAGATACAGCCAATCTGGTCTTCTTTCATGCTCCATTAGCAATATATTTATGGAAACCAGAAACCTGGAGGTCATTCCTGACTCCTTTCCCTCTCCACCCATAGTCAGTCTATCACCAAGGCCAGCTAGTTTTGAGTGTTTTTTTTTTTTTCCCTTTTCTTTTCTTTTGGCTGTACCACAGGACTTGAGAGATCTTAGTTCCCCAGTCAGGGAATAAACCTAGGGCCTGGCAGCTAAAGCTAAGAGACTCATCACTGGACCTCTGAGGAATTCTCCCAACTGGTTTTATATAACTTAAATTCAGTGAAAGAAAAAAAAAGAAGAAAAAACACTTTCTCATGGTACTTTGATTTTTGAGGAGAGGTGGGAAAACAAGTAAGGAAGGCCAGGCCAGGACTGCCAGATCCCTGTTTTTTATAAGCCCTGTTGGGGACTTCCCTGGTGGTCCAGTGATTAAAACTCTGCACTTCTACAGCAGGGGGTGTGGGGTCTATATCTGGTCAGGGAACTAAGATCCTACACATGGCACAGTCTGGCTAAAAAAAAGTCTTGTTCTTCAGCTTCTCTTCAATCTCATGAGACCACTATATTCTTCTGGTAGAACATCTTTTGCTTAATTTAGCGAGAGTTAGTTTTCTGCTGCTTGAACAAGGGCCTTAATGAAGAAAGCAAAATGTTTAATTAGGAAACTAACTGAAAAAATACTTGCTCCTCAAACATGTTATCACTCTTCAGAACTTTCAAGGTGTCTGAAACTTTTCTCTATTTTTAAATGTATTTTCCAAAGAGAAGCAGTAAAAGAGCATTATGTTAATTAAAAAATGTTGAGTACAGCTATGTATAAATTCAATCACAGCACATGTTCCTACGTGAACAACAGGCATCTCTTGGAGGAAGGAGTAGAGGTGATTTGTATTTCCCTCTTTGAGTCTTAGGTCCCCATGTTTTTTATTCTGAGTACCTTTTATTTTTATCATTGGGTTTTACAAAGCAAGTAAGTGTTGTCTTAAACATAAACTATACAAATTATAGTGTATTGGTGCTGGGAAAAAGGTAAGAAAGCTCAATACTGCATACCAAGGCAAATAGCAAGAAATAGCTATTATAGAACTATACTAAACACAAAACTAAGGGCTGGGTCAGAGGCAAAAGACAAGAGAAGGGTTGCTTAAATGAGAGAAAACTACCACCGAAAGGGATTTTTTTCACCAGGTTTCAAACTACTGAAGAGAGTGGTTACACTTCTGCATATTTAAGAGTTGTTTCTAGGCTTATCAACAAGAAAGTGTTTTCTTTTTCCAAATTAGGCTATGGAAATTCATTTTCAACCAGTCTAAAAGAGATTAATCACACCTGGGATGCTTCCTTAGAGCACAGTATAGCAACATCCCCAAGGCGAGCCTCCAGAGGGAACTGCTGGGTTCCTCCCACAGCTAAGGAGACAAACCATCCAATGCAGACAGTGATCCATGGCAAAGTCTCAGCAGAAGACTCCTCTGCAGTGAGCTAATCGAGTAATAACAATCTTGTAGTAACAGTTACACAACAACAGCCATGCAGCTTTCTAGAAACTACTTATTAAACCTCATGTACTTTATGTTTTCCTACCAAAATGAACAGTTTCACTAACAGGTTTTAATTGATAAAGTAGAACATTTGCCTCATACAAGGAGGAAATCCTTAAAAATATGTGTGTGTGCACATATATGTGTCTGTACATACATATATATATAACTATAGAATTGGCATAATTTTATCATCCACACTAAAATGTTTAGGCATAGAGCCAAAAATCTCAGAGGATGCTTTCTTCTGGCACAAATAAACAGTGTGTTTTAGTTGCTTAGTCGTGTCCAACTCTCTGCAACCCCATAGACCGCAGCCCCAGCAGGCCCCTCTGTCCATGGGATTCTCCAGGCAAGAACACTGGAGTGGGTTGCCATTTCCTTCTCCAAAAGGAACTATAGAAAGAAAGAAAGTGAAGTCGCTCAGTCGTGTCCAACTCTTTGCGACCCCATAGACTGTAGCCTACCAGGCTCCTCCATCCATGGAATTTTCCAGGCAAGAGTACTGGAGTGGGTTGCCATTTCCTTCTCCCCAAATAAATAGTAATAATGGATAATTTAAAAGAGCTCACTATACTGGATTATAATAAGTAATATCTAAGTATGAGATCATGATGTTACATATTTCATGCACGGTTCAATCAACTACTTTAATTATAGTTTTGGTTACATCTGTGAAATGTAACAACACCGTCTATCTCATAAGATGTTATGAAGATCAAAGACATATTAAATTTAAAGTACTCAGAACAGGGCCTAGCATACAAGAAGGTTTAATAGGACAAATGATATTTCATTAAAAGGATATATCATAACTCAATTCCCTACAAATGGTTCATGGACACATTCGGTAGATAGCTGCTCAGAGAAAGTCAGAAAGGTGAGAGACCACACACCAGCTAACCTCTGAGATGAGAGGGTGTTGGTGGCATTTAGTAGAGAAAGAACAGCAACAGTGACCAAGCTACAAGAAGGACAGTCTTGAACAATGAAGAATTCGCTCACCTCTAAGGTCACTATAGAGAAACATTGCCGTTCCTCTTAACGCCGCGATCCCACTTCCTGTCATTCCTTTCCCACAGATTTATTTGCAGACAAACAAGCAAAAATGGTAAGTGTAGAAGTTTATTCAATGTAGTTTTGTTGATCATAGTAACAGTTACGAAATAAACCAAATGTCCTTGTTAACATGGGACTAAATAATAATATGCAGTACATTCAACTAACGGAATGCTATGCAGCTGTTTACAAAGATTGAGAAACTTCCCTGTATGCTAATATGGAGAGATTTCCAAAATGTCTTCAATATTAAGTAGGAAAAGAGTGATGTACATAGCATGCTAACACTTGGGAGCAGATAAGAAGCCATATTTACATATTATTTTATTAGTATACAAAATACAAGAAATTAAAAAACATGGTTATGCAGGAAAGGGTTTACAGGCAGAGGTAGGAATGAGGTAGATGGGATAGGTAGAGTTTTTCAATGTCTGCCTTTTTCCTTTTTTTTCCATTTTTAAAATTTTTTGGCTGTGCTCCACAGCAAGTGGGGTCTTAGTTTCTCATCCAGACATGGAACCTAAGACCCCTGCATTGGAAGTGTAAGTGTGAAGTCTTAACCACTGGAGTGCCAGGGAAGTCCCTGCCTTTTTCTAAAAAAAAAAAAAAAGAAAGAAAGAAATTAAAGTCATGAACATTGTGCTGTTTTTTTTAACTAAGAAATAGGGGGTGGGGTAGGTTTCCCTCAAGCATTTGTGGAATCTGGGCCAAGAACAGAAATGGCTGCCCACAGACTCTAAGTCTAAACCTGTAGAAGTTACACAAAGAGATCAGGCTTGTTCAGGGTAGCGCCATACACCGTATAGAAGCCATAAATCAAACTAACAAACTGTTAAATAAAACATGTTCTCTTCTCCTACCTTGAAAAATAAGTTTCTTAATGACAAAAAAAGATAAATAAGAGTGGTCCATTGATGGTTTGGTGATGTTTGGAAGAGTGATACAATAATGATGTACATAATACACAATGTGTTTTTTATTTACTCCACACTTTTGTTTTGGACTTCATTTCAATAAAACCACTAATTATGTAGTTTTAATCAAGATTTTTGAAAGTGAAAGAGGGTGAAAAAGTTGGCTTAAAGCTCACCATTCAGAAAACTAAGATCATGGCATCTGGTCCCATCACTTCATGGCAAGTAGATGGGGAAACAGTGGAAACAGTGGCAGACTTTATTCTTTTGGGCTCCAAAATCATTGCAGTTGGTGATTGCAGCCATGAAATTAAAAGACATTTACTCCTTGGAAGGAAAGTTATGACCAACCTAGACAGCATATTAAAAAGCAGAGACATTACTTTGCCAACAAAGGTCCGTCTGGTCAATGCTATGGTTTTTCCAGTGGTCATGTATGGATGTGAGAGTTGGATTGTGAAGAAAGCTGAGCACCAAAGAATTGATGCTTTTGAACTGTGGTGTTGGAGAAGACTCTTGAGAGTCCCTTGGACTGCAGGGAGAGCCAACCACTCCATCCTAAAGGAGATCAGTCCTGGATGTTCATTGGAAGGACTGATACTGAAGCTGAAACTCCAATACTTTGGCCACCACATGTGAAGAGCTGACTCATTGGAAAAGACCCTGATGCTGGGAGGGATTGGGGGCAGGAGGAGAAGGGGACGACAGAGGATGAGATGGCTGGATGGCATCACCGACTCGATGGACATGAGTTTGAGTAAACTCCAGGAGTTGGTGATGGACAGGGAGGCCTGGTGTGCTGTGATATATGGGGTCACAAAGAGTCAGACACGACTGAGCGACTGAACTGAACTGAACTGAATCAAGATTTTTGCATATTTTGAGTTCTATAGACAGTGTGTTAAATTAGTAAATCATTATTGAGTAATTAAAGTTTTTTTCCTTAATTTCAGTTTGAGGAAACTGCCCTGCTGAGGCTGAAACAACTGGAATTGTCAATAATTTTTAAAGCAATACTTAGATTGGAAACAAACTGAAATTTAGATATAATATTCAAGCATTATAACAGCATCCTTATTGAAAAAATTATTACAAAATATTTACATTTGTCCCATTAATGCAGAGTACATCATGTGAAATGCCAGGCACAAGCAGGAATAAAGCACAAGCTGGAATCAAGATTGCCAGGAGAAATATCAATAACTTTAGATACACAGATGACACCACCTTTATGGCAGAAAGTGAAGAAGAACTAAAGAACCTCTTGATGAAAGTGAAAGAGGAGAGTATTTGGCTTAAAACTCAGCATTCAAAAAACTAAGATCATGGCATCTGGTCCCATAACTTCACAGCAAATAGATGGGGAAACAATGGAAACAGTGAGAGACTTTATTTTTTGGGGCTCCAAAATCACTGCAGATGGTGACTGCAGCCATGAAATTAAAAGATGCTTGCTCCTTGGGAAAAAAGCTATGACCAACCTAGACAGCATATTAAAAAGCAGAGACATTACTTTACTGACAAAGGTCCATCTAGTCAAAGCTATGGTTTTTCCAGTAGTCATGTGTTGGACTATAAAGGAAGCTGAGTGCCAAAAAATTGATGCTTTTGAACTGTGGTGTTGGAGACTCTTGAGAGTCTCTTGGACTGCAAGGAGATCCAACCAGTCCATCCTAAAGGAAATCAGTACTGAATATTCATTGGAAGGACTGATGCTGAAGCTCAAAGTCCAATACTTTTGCCACCTGATGCGAAGAACCAACTCATTTGGAAAAGACCCTGATGCTGGGAAAAATTCAAGGCGGGAGGAGAAGAGGATGAAAGAGGAAGAGATGGTTGAATGGCATCACTGACACGATGGAAGTGTGAGTAGGCTCTGGGAGTAGGTGATGGACAGGCAAGCCTGGTGTGCTGCAGTCCATGGGGTCACAAAGAGTCGGACATGACTGGGGGACTGAACTAACTGACAGACTGATAAATTAATAGCACTCAGTTGTCCTTTTAATCATCTCTCAAAGTGATATTTATATCTATACTCGTGCTAAGTCACTTCAGTCATGCCTGACTCTTTGTGACCCTATGGACTGTAGCCTGCCAGGCTCCTCTGTCCACAGGGATTCTCCAGGCAAGAGTACTGGAGTGGGTTTCCATGCCCTCCTCCAGGGGAATCTTTGTGACCCAGGGATCAAACCCACATCTCCTGTGATTCTTGCGTTGCAGGTGGATTCTTCACTGCTGAGCCACTGGAGAAGCCCCATTTATATCTATATAGTATTTCTTAAATTCTTTTCATTTTTGAATTTTCAATGCTGAGATATTACAAAGAAAACTAGAAATAGCACACCTCCTTCAGTGCCCTACTTCAAAGGACTCAAAATCTCAGAGTTTGCCCAGATCTTCCTGAAGTATGAATACCACTGGTTTCTTCTAAGTTGGGAAACTAAAGGACATCCCTGGTGGTTTAGTGGTTAAGAATTCACCTGTCAATGCAGGGGACCCAGGGTTTGATCCCTCGTTGGGCAAGATTCCACATGCCTTGGGGCAACTAAGTCCATGCACCACAACTACCAAGCCTGAGGGCCCTAGGGCCTATGCTCTGCAACAAGAGATGTCGCAGCAATGAGAAACTTGCTTACCACGAGTGGAGAAGGCCCGCAGGCAGGAACGAAAACCCAGTGCAGCCAAAAATAAATAAATGATAAATGTTTTTTTAATTGGGAGACTATATACATCAAAATAAATTATGGAAAAGTGTCCGTAATACTTAAAATCTCAGGACTGATAAGATGGTAAAAAAGGAACTCTGAAGTAAATTGACACAAGTGAGGATGTGGTCAACATAATGCAGTCAGCAATGAATTACTCTTCTTTCAAAGTATCTCAAACCACGACAGAGCTGAGGATGTAAGGGCAAACAATTTCACAGAACCACCCGAAGCACGTAGGAAAACCCATACCAGCCATCCAAGACAGACAGAGACGGATGCAGAGAGCTAGGCGATAAAACCTTCTCTAAAGAGAGCTCTTAGGGGGAGAAAAAACCCAAGCCACAGAAGGAAAGGCAATTAATCCAGTTATTTCAATAAACTTGGACTTCTTACTACAATATTTCTAGAACATCCATGTGACTGTGATCTTGACAGTACAGTCATCTATTTATAATACAGCAGCAAGGATTTGATACAAAATTATAATATCCCAAGAGTACTTTATTAATATATACAGTTAAAATTTGATACTCTGATTACTCACTAACAGGATATATCTTAAAGCAAGGGGAAATGGTTATTAAGGAGTAAGAGGAAAAGGGAAAATTAAAGGCGTTCATCTGTATAGAAAGATGATTGTATAAGTTGAGCACTGAGAGGGCTGATTTATCAGGGTGGACCTATTTTTTTTTTTTTTTTCTCTCTTCCATTTTTTTTAAATTTTTTTTTATTTATTTTTTTTATTATTATTATTTTTTTTTCCAGTGGGTTTTGTCATGCATTGATATGAATCAGCCATGGATTTACATGTATTCCCAATCCCGATCCCCCCTCCCACCTCCCTCTCCACCCGATTCCTCTGGGTCTTCCCAGTGCACCAGGCCGGAGCACTTGTCTCATGCATCCCACCTGGGCTGGTGATCTGTTTCACCATAGATAGTATACATGCTGTTCTTTTGAAATATCCCACCCTCACCTTCTCCCACAAAGTTCAAAAGTCTGTTCTGTATTTCTGTGTCTCTTTTTCTGTTTTGCATATAGGGTTATCGTTATCACCTTTCTAAATTCCATATATATGTGTTAGTATACTGTAATGTTCTTTATCTTTCTGGCTTACTTCACTCTGTATAATGGGCTCCAGCTTCATCCATCTCATTAGGACTGGTTCAAATGAATTCTTTTTAATGGCTGAGTAATATTCCATGGTGTATATGTACCACAGCTTCCTTATCCATTCATCTGCTGATGGGCATCTAGGTTGCTTCCATGTCCTGGCTATTATAAACAGTGCTGCGATGAACATTGGGGTGCACGTGTCTCTTTCAGATCTGGTTAGGGTGGACCTATTTTTATCCATAACTCCTATGTTCACCTCTTACAGCATGTGAAGTAGACTGTTGCAATGACCTGTTTATCTGCTTCCCTTACCACTATACTCTAAGCTTAAGGTTAAAGCTGGTGACTACAGTGTTCTTCACTGTGTTTCCAATAATTACACACGGTCTAACACACAGTAGGTACTAGTAACTGAATGGATGAATGGATGGATTGGTGGGCAGATGGATGGGTAGGTGGGTGAATAAACGGATGGGTGGATGGGTAGGGGAATGGATTAGCTCAGGTGTCTCTGGTGTTAGGGAGCTGCACAATCCTTGGCGACAGTAAATAGGAAAGTTTCCTCATGCCCATGGGAAGCTGGGCTGCAAATGCCACAATCACAATCATCTGTCAGATACCACTAACCTCTGCAACCGTTTGCTCAAATTCCTGGTGCTTACCTTCAAAAAATTTCAAATGTTGGAAGAATAATCTTAGAAATCCAAACCTAAAAACTGATATAAAATATACCACATTCTCACAATCGGCAACACCTTTCAGAGACAGCTCTGGTCAGTCAATGAAAAGCTATCTTTTTTTGACTGAAATCTTTCCTTATTTTAAAGCCTTATTGAGAAATAATTCACATACCATATGATTTACCCATTTAAAGCAGACAACTCAATGGGTTTTAGTATTTTCACAGAATTGTGCAACTGCCAAAATGAATTTTAGAACATTTTCATCACTCCAAAAGAAACCCTGTACCCAATAGCAGCCTCTTCTTATTTCTCTTTCCCTCATCTCCTGGAAACCACTTATCTCCTCTCTATTTCTATAGATTTCCTGTTCTGGACATTTCATATAAACACAATCATGGAATATGTGGTCTTTTGTGACTGGCTTCTTTCACTTTGCATGATGTCGTCAAGGTTCATCTACACTGTAGCATGTATATGTACTTAACTCCTTTTGATCACTGTAAAATGTTCTCATGCATATCACATTCTGTTTATCCATTCAGCAATTGATTGACTTCTGGGTTGTTTACATTTTTTTACTATTATTAACAATGCTTCCATAAACAGTCATGTGCAATTTTTTTTGTGGACATAACATTTTCATTTCCCTTGGGTATGGCACAGAGGGGAATTTTGGGGTCATTCATTATTTCTATGTTTAACCATTTGAAGAAATGCACACTCTTTCCCAAAGCAACTGTACCATTTTACATCCCATCAGCAAAATGTGAGGGTTCCCATTGTTCCTCACCCTCATTCACCCTTGTTTTTATCTTGTTTTTTTTTTTTAACACAAGACAATCTTGTAAGGTAGGCAGATTCTGACTCCTGGACTCCTATTCCCTTTTATTCCCTCTCCTTCCTAACTGGGTCTTCTGTCAAGAACCCAGTGCCTTTCCCAGGCAACGTCTCTTTTCATTCCTATAAACTGCTATTGCCCAAACTCTAGAGCACTGATTCCTTCTTAATTCCTCAGCCATTATGCTTTATCCTTGAAGTCCCTGAGGGGTGCCACACTCAAGAAGTGCAGATTAACAACCCCAAACATCATTTTACAATAACTCAAGTTCTTTCCTTGATTTCTCAACACCAAGAAAGGAGTTGGGGTAGACACACAGACACATGGTCCAAACCCCTCTGAAGGAAGGAAGGACTTTCTTCCCAGCTGGGAGTAGAAGGAGGAACATGTGGTGCAGTCAGCTGCAAGGAGCTGCTTCTCCTGAGTTCTCTCCCTTTCCAAGGCAGCCCACATTCTCTGACTGAGCAAATTGGAGATTTAAAGGCACATTCATTCTGGTCTGGCAGAGAACACTCTCTCCACAGTTCCTTGCCAAATTGGCCAAGGTTCTGTTGAGCCTGCATTATAGTTCAGCTTCAACCTCCGCCCAATACTGTTTCCTTGATCTTCCCTTCACAGGTGTTGATTCCTAATAAACATCTTACACCCATCTCAGCATCTGGTTCCAGAGAACCCAAGATATGTGAGTTTGTACCAGGAGTAGTCCAACAAAGTAGGCAATAAGATGGGGTTGTGGAGCAGTTATCATTTACCTCGGGCAGGTGGTGAGGACACCAGTTACTGGTAGGAGGAACACAGCTCTGGGGCAAGGTGGTAGCCTAACTGTTAAAACTTTCACCTGTGGTGAATTGGGAGCGTGTACTGGTAGGAGGGAAGGTACCAGCTAGAATGATTTATCAGGCATTTGAGATGTGTGGAGAAAAGAGCAGGTGCATGGATAAGAGTATTGGTGTGATCGCTAGGAGTCAGTGATGTGCTACAGAAAGATAATGAACCCACCCTGTGTTCTGTTCCCCTCTCGCCAAATGTACCATTAGACTGACATACTTGGCAACTGGTGTAAACTCCCACATCAAGTCCTTGGTCTGCATGGTTAAGAGCTGTCATGGGAAAGGCCATGTGGAAGGCTCTTGAGCCCCTTCTCCCTTCAAGACAGTGACTCTGCATCCTGGGGGGAAAAGTAGAGATTAGTGTCACTCTTAAAGATAAAAAAGATGCAGGAGTGGTGGTTCCCAAATATCTCCATCTAATTTGCTAATCCAGACCCTGAAGAAACCAAATGGACCCTGGAAGATAACTGTAGACCAGGGGTCAATGAACTTTCTCCATAAAGGTAAGGGTAATAAATATTTAGATTTTGCTGGTCATAGAGTTTCAGTTTCAATTACTCAATTCTACAGTTGTAGCATGAAAGCAACTACGGAAATTTGTAAATGTGGCTGGCTTCCAAAAAAACACAGTAATATATTTTTTAAATAAAATAAATTTAATACACAAAACAGGCAGATGTGACCCTCAGGCTCAGGTTTGCTGACTCCTGTTAGACCACAACAAGCACCACCACATAGGAGCCTAAATTACAGCCACCATCTTTGCTCGAGAAAGTAGCGTGGCCTCAGGAATATGTCCTGTGGTCTTGATATGGTGAATGACTTTTCTATCACAGCCAAGAAAGGTGATCAGCCCCGACTTGGGGAAGCCACAGGTTTTAGATCCCCCTCATTCACAAGCTGGGAAGAGTGACAGGGGAACGTGCTGAGTGAGGGATGTCCTCCACTCTTCACCCCCTTTCTGCCCTCTCCTTTCCTCCCTCCTCAGAGGCGAATGCTCAGAGTTGCCTCTGCCTCCTCTCTCCTCTCTGCATCCAAACAGCTCCTTCTCTACCCCCTGACCTTGCTCTCTGCCGTTTGCCTTTCCCTATGCTCTGCGGCTCTCAGCCCTGGCATTTCAGCTCCCTCCTTCCCTCCTCTCTTGGCACTGGAATCTTGCCGTGGCTCAATCCTGCCACATAGCTTCTCCTGGAGACCCCTTCCTCCACTTTCAGAGCCTTACCCCATAGCACTTCCCAAACTGGTGTCCTGTGGACTATCCCACAAAGTATGCAGAAGTTTCCATGAGCCACTTGGCTTGGGAAATACTGGGCTAAATAAAATTAGGGTTTTTTTTTTTGTTGTTGTTGTTGTTAAAAAGCGGGGGGAGGGGGGGGAATCAAAAATAGTTCACATTCACATCAAATGGACAACATACATTTTTAGTTTTACCCTAGAGCTATGTAAACTTCTGCCCTCTGTTGTATTTATTACATAGATATATTACAGGAGATCTCTGTACTATCCTGGTATTCCTCAGAACATGACATTTACCAATTACATTATGGGCATTATGTTGATTAGACCAGACAAGCAAGAGGTGACCAACAGGCTAGAGGCCTTGGTAACACCTTCACAGATGTTCCAGGAGATGTGAGATAAACTCTGAATATATAGGGGCCTGCTACATTTATAGCTCAGTGGTCAGGGGTATGCTGAAATCCCCTTCTAGAGGAAAGACAAATTATACATCTTTTACCATCTACCATAAAGAAGGATGCACAATGCTGGTAGGTCTGTTCGGATTCTGAAGATGTTGTTTTCTACAGCTAGTGATAATTTCATGGCCCATGTACTGAGTGAGGTGATTGGCTGCTGGATTTTGAGGACTGCAAAATGGGAAAGGGCTCTAGAGCAGATTCAGGTTGTGATGTGAGCAGCCCTTCTGACCACAGTGGCAAAGATGGAGGTGATTCATGGGCCAGAAGTATGGACTCTCAATTAGCAAGACAGATCTTCGTAATGGTCACCCCTTTTGAGTGGAAAGAGAAGGGCCTAAGGCTAATAATTACCATTGTTGAACAGAGACCAGCAATGAGCCAGCCCCTGGTATGACACCATTCCTTGAAGAGACCAAGTGGCCAACTTGCAACAAATTGACTATACTGGGCCCCCTCAAACCTAGAAAAACCAGCACTCCAAGAATATACACATATTTTGGCTATAGATTTGCCTTTTCCATCTGTAGGCCTTAGCCACGACCACTATCTTAAGGGCTTACAGAGTGTTTGATCCACTGGTATGAGATCCCATACAACATCACATCAGACTGCGGGACCATGTCCCAGCAGAAGAGCAAGAGTGGGCCCAGGACCATGGGCTCCACGGGCTGCAGCACATTCCACATCTCTCAGAAACCGCCCAGCCGAGAGCGCCTTGGCAGTCGGCTTGAGGGCGCAGCTGAAGAATGGTCACTGGCATTACTCTGACAGGATGGGGTCCCAATCTCTAGGGTGCGAAATCATCATCAAATGAAAGACCTTTTTACGCTTTTCCCAGACGTACCGACTGGTTAGTCTTCAGAGCATAGACTCCATCTTAGTCCTGCTTCTGGAGCACCTGACCTGGAATTAAGAATTATGTTGACCACAGCAGTGGTACATCAGAGTCTCTGTCCCCCTTCTCCCATCAACTTTCTTCTAAACTTTAACCGCCTCAAATTTTCTCTTTTTAGTGCTTCCCCAAAGCACCTTCTTCCTCCTCAGGCTGCACAGTGGAAAGTGGGCCCCAGACTTCAGGCCTACCTGGAAGGAATCCCTGGGGACCCAGGACTATGGACCCACCCCTCCCTCTCAGCCTCTCTTTCTTTGAAAGCATATTTCACCTCATTCACTGCCAGTCCCCAGGGGAGAGGAAGCTCTGGACAATCACAGGTTATATTTTTGTCCCAATCACACATATCCTTTCAGTGACAGTGACAGCTAATAGCTTAATGAAGTAAACCGTAGAGCTATTTGCATTTTTTAAAAGTTATTAACCCCAAGAATGCCTTTATAATGAAGAATTTCAGGCAACAATGACATAATGACAAAGTTGAGTGCTCCCTCTACCCTTCCAAACACACTGTTGGCTGCATGCAACCCCTTGGTTCAGGCCAAGAGCATTAAGATAACAAAAATAACAAATGACTGAATCCTTATTATATGCTAGCCATGGGCTGGGCCTTTTACATTCCTCTAAACCCCACACCAACTTTGGGTTAGCTACATAGCTGAGGCTTGGAAAACCAAGTGGTTCCCCAGGGGCACGCAGCTTGGAAATGACAGAGAGAAAATCCACTCAGCTATTTTGACTTTGAGTGCCCGGCCCACTGGAGCAGCCGGAAAGCCACTCCCAGCCGACACACAAGCCAGGCAGCCTTAGCAACAGCTCAGCAGGACAGCACAGAGACCCGCACACAGTTTACTGTTCGATACACATCCAAAAGGTATTGTTCGCCATGTAAGGTCTGAAGTAATATACCAGCCTGCGGACAAAATGTTTGAGTCGGACAGTCTTGGATCAGTAGAGAAATTTCCAAAGTTTTGTGTTAATTTCTTTACTTTAAGCAATAATGAAGCTAGGTACCTACCCGTGTGAGAGCTGTGAGTTAGGAAAAGGCCCTTATTTTGGCGTGTGAGGTGTGATATTGGTGAGGTGCTCACGCTCAATTGTGTCTGGCTCTTTGCAACACTATGGACCAAGTCCATCAGGCTCCTCTGTCCATGGAATTCTCCAGGCAAGAATACTGGAGTGGATTGCCATTTCCTACTTCGGGGATCTTCCTGACCAGGGGTCAAACCCATGTCTCTTGCCTCTCCTGCATTGACAGATGAATCCTTTACCACTGCGCCACCTGGGGAGCTCCCACAGGTGGGGATGGAGAGCTGCTACTTAGCCATTTTCATTCAGAAATCTGAGTATAGATCTTGGTGAAGGTCAGCTGTTGTAGATGTGTGCTCAGAGCCAAGGAGAACGCTGTGGCCTCAGTCCCTCAAGGACCACACAGTGCTGAGCCCCAGTGCGGGGTTTAGTTCAGTGAATGACAGCTGACAGGGTAGAGGCAGAGCACCTATGAGCTGCCTCCCCTCCAGTGCAACACTGCTGTTGTCTGACTCTTCGCAACCTCATGGACTGCAGCACACCAGGCTCCCCTGTCCTTCACTGTCTCCTGGAATTTGCTCAAATTCATGTCCATTGAGTCAGTGATGCTCTCTAACCATCTCATCCTCTGCTGCCTCCTTCGCCCTTTCCCTTCAATCTTTCCCAGCATCAGGCTCTTCTCCAGTGCAATACTGTCATTCCTGTGAATCTTATTAGGTCCATCCAGTGGTAATATTTTTAGAAAAATATAGAGAAGTGGGACCTGGGGGAAGGGCAAGCAGGACGCTGCAGCCTTGGGTGGCCAGGTGGGCATTGGGCACGTTTCCCTGCAGGAGGACAGTCCCTCTCCCAGGAGGGTTGGGGTCGGATAGCTCTGGCAGCAATGGTGGGAGGTGGATGGGGAGGGGGGAAATGCAGGACGACCTCAGGCAGCAGAAGACTTAGCTGGTTCAAAGTCTGTTCCGCTTTAGTGCCCACCAGGGATTCCTGCAGCCGGGGTGTCTGGAGAGGTGGAAGCGCACTCAGAGAGCTCAGACCAGTGCCTAGTCACTAACCAGTTAAGAAGCATTTAATATTTTCCTGATGCTCACTGATGTACTGGGAACGGCCCTGGTTATGACACATGGAGACAGGATAGGCTCCTGAGGAATACTGGAAGATCTCTGCACAGCGCTGTGACCAGAAATCCTTGGGCTACTGATCATTTCTGCCAGGGGCCAGTCTTCTTCCAGAGTTGTCTGGACACCTGGAGACACACTGCAAATAAAATTAAATACAGAGGAAACCACATATGTTAAATATAGTCAAAATACTAATGAAAGTTAAGATACGGTAATATACGTGCATCTTTATTAATGCATTCAACAACAAGATCCAGCGGTGGGTGAAGTAACTATTGAATTAGTAATGAATGTAAATGGTATTTTGAGATGTCTGTGACAGCTGGATGTGATATGAATGTACCTGTGGTTTCTATTCTCAAAAGCACTGCTAATTCGACTGTGATTTCTTGCCTATATTCACAGGGGAAGGAAGTACTAAATTTGACTTTATGACTTTAAGGTTAATGGCAATAAAGATATCATTTCTCCCATTCATATTCAGAGAGCCAGTGGGGAAAGTCCAGACCCCAGGTTGCTAATCTCCATTTAAGACCGTAGCACAGACCCAGTCCCTGATGTTTCATGCTAAGACATCCTGAATTCATGTACACTGAAGTCCTGAGTTGTGCGCCCCAGCAGCTGGTGCCTAAATGCTTATCAACCCATGATTCCATGGGAGGTATGAGGTGAGTACACTAGTGTCCTGATTTCCATTATGACCCAATTCCTGGGAAGACAGAAAATGCTCCCTTTATGATGTAAATTCCTTGCAAAGCTCAGGTTGCCCTGGGATCCCCAGTATACAGCTGCACATATCAAGCATCCAGGTACCCAGTGAGGGGACAGCTCCCTGTTGTCGTGTGTGAGTGTGGTGTGAGTGTGATCACCAACTGCTCCCTGTTGCAGTGTGTGAGTGTGATGTGAGTGTGATCACCAACTGTCTTGGTAATGCTTGAGACACAAGCTAGACACAAGATAGAATCCGCCTGTGATGGCATGGATGGCACGTCATGGAGAAGAATGCCTGACATTCCTTCCTTGACTGTGTTTGTAAGACTTATACCTATGTATAGGTTGATGAATTTATAATTATCTCCTGGTAAAAATAGGGTTGAAGAAAGACCATCTCCCACACAAAGACCTTTAAATAAAAGTTAGCAGTAGTAGATTTACTATGGCATGAGTAGAGTAAGCTGGGACTAACAAATTTTGCAACATAAAATGAAACTCAAATTTGATCATTACCACTGATGATATTTAAGTTGTAGCTATTATTTCAGGGAAGAAAAAAGCAAACAGCTTCCACCCAGGACACCAAATAATGCTGCTCTTTGTGCTATACACCAGAAACTGACACAATATTGTAAACCAACTATCCTGCAATAAAAAAATTTTTTTTAATTGTTGCTCAAAGAGAATGTCAACCCACAATTCTGGAAGCTGCTGATAAACACTCAGAAACTGTCCTGACTCTTGTTAAGCCTTTCCGAACACCAGAAGTAGCTGTAGCTGGAGGCAGTGAAAAACACATGCCCAGATCTTGACCTCTGAGCTATCTGCCCAACATTTTATTTCTTGACCTCAATGATGCTCTGAAATTACCTACACAATGAAATTCTCCTTTAGACTGTTTGTTTTAGACTCTGTGCTGTCAGACATTGAGAATGTACCCAGCAGTGTGGCATTCAAGAATATAAATACCATTTGGCCATCCATACACTGAAGATTCTGTGTAAGTTATTAACAGGGCCCACGGTTCCATAATTGGCTTTGTGTGAGCTATAGCTTTGCCTTTAGACTTGCTGACCAGTAACTGCCAGTGGTGGGACAAAGATAGCTCCTTCATTTCTACTCAAAACCCTTTTGTTGTTCAGTTGCTCATTTGTATTAAAAAGCAGACACCTTACTTTGCCGACAAAGGTCTGTCTAGTCAAAGCTTTGGTTTTTCCAGTAGTCAGGTATGGATGTGAGAGTTGGATCATAAAGAAAGCTGAGTGCTGAAGAATTGATGTTTTTGAACTGTGGTGTTGGAGAAGACTCTTGAGAGTCCCTTGGACTGCACAAGATCCAACCAGTCAATCCTAAAGGAAATCAGTACTGGATATTCATTGGAAGGACTGATGCTGAAGCTGAAGCTCTAATACTTGTCCAAGTCGGATACGACTGAATGACTGAACTGACTGACTGACTGTCTGACTCTTTGTGACCCCATGGACTGCAGCATGCCAGGCTTCCCATCTTTCACTATCTCCCAGAGTTTGCTCAAACTCCTGTCCATTGTATTGATGATGTCATCCAACCATCTTATCCTCTGACGCCCGCTTTTCTCCTCTTGCCCTCAAACTTTCCCAGTATCCAGGTCTTTTCCAATGAGCCAGGTCTTCGGATCAGGTGGCCAAAGTACTGGAGCTTCAGCTTCAGCATCAGAGCTTCCAATGAATATTCAGGGTTGATTTCCTTTGGGATTGACTGGTTTGATCTCCTTGTAGTTCAAAAGACTCTCAAGCATCTTCTCCAGCACCACAGTTTGAAAGCATCAATAATTGGGTGCTCAGCCTTCTTTACAGTTCAACTCTCACATCCATATGTGACTACTGGAAAAACTACAGTTTTGACTATACAGACTTTTGCTGGCAAAGTGATGTCTCTGCTTTTTAATGCATTCTTTAGGTTTGTCATAGCTTTCCTCCCAAGGAGCAAGCAACTTTTAATTTCATGGCTATAGTCATCATCTGCCGTGATTCTGGAACCCAAGAAAATAAAGTTTGTCACTGCTTCTATTTTTTCCCCATCCATTTGCCATGAAGGGGTGGGACTGGATGCAATTATCTTAGTTTTTTGAATGTTGAGTTTTAAGTCAGCTTTTTCACTCCTCTTTCATCTTCATCAAAACCCTGGAAGCTAAGATTCTGTCAGGTTGAGTCCTCATGGCCTAATGAGACTGGAACCTGTTCTTCCTCATTTAATCCCTACCTAAGTCACATTTCTCCTTATACCTAGTCAAACCTTGCCAAACTCAGTCTATAAAGAAGTAAAGGAAGGAATCTGAATTAAATGACTGACATCAATATTCAGAATATAGAGAAGGAGGTCAGGAGAAAAATGGGTAATTATAATCAGGATTCATGATGATGAAGATGATGATGGCACATTTATTAAATGCCTCCTACACAGTGGAAACTCTGTGATTTATGAGCTAACACCTGTGTGTCTTTATGCTACCACCACACTGCTTTGATTACCATAATTTTGTGATATGCTCTGAAATCAGGAAGTGTGAGATCTCCAATCTTGTTCTTTTCCAAGATTACTTTGGCTATTTGGGTTGCTTGAGATTCCATATGCATTTTATGATAGAGTTTTTCCATTTGTGCAAAAAATGCCATTGACATTTTGATAGGGTTGTACTGTGGGAATTAGGGGATGCACTTTAAAAATACAACCTTATTTATTTCTTGTGACACCCTATGAGATAGGTTCTATTATTTCTGAAATGCACATAAGAAAGTGGAGGCAGTGATCTTGTACCTTTTTACAAAATGTTGATACTGAGCTGTGGAAATTCAGGCAAGAGTTTTAACTTTCTTTCCCACTACTAACAATGAATATTATTATCATCTATCTCCATTCTTTTACCTTATTCCTATAATCTACTTTTGTCTGTGGAGTGTCTTGATAGGAGTTAAGAGATTTGGCTCCAGAGCCCCAGGTCCCCAGACTGGGCTTTGACAACTGGTTTATCCCAGCAGTGAGATCACAGTCTGCCTGGAAAAATCAACCCCCACAGCTCTAACAAATTAGCATTGTATATACTGGGATGGTTGATGCTCTTCACAGAGGACCATGCTAGGGCCATGACTAAGCCTTACCCCTGTGCGTGTTGCTGTGGGAGCAGCTCTCCAGTGATTCACATGTGGTAGGAGTTCCAGAGATGGTGCCTGAAATTTATTGCCCAGGTGTACATTTCATGTGATATTAGTCAGAACCATCCTTAGGGAAGGTGTGTGTGGAGCAGCCCAAATGAAAAATGATTTTTAAGCAATTTTTCTTAGGGAAAAGTTCTAACATATTCTTAAGTATAGAGTAGTATCATGACTGCCCATGTCTGTGAGTATTTTTATATGGATGAAATCAAGTTAGAAAGAACATCAAGGACAGCTCTGAAGAGGAAAACAATTTGAGAAAGAAGACACAAAGGAGGGAGTGATAAAAGGGAGGGGCTGTGCTCAGACAAAGGCTCTTTGTAAGATGGATGACAGAGTGATGGTGCACCACACCCTTAGGAACATTCCTGATGCCTCCCACAGGATTTAGGAATAAATCCATCATAACAAAAGTTAATATTGCCTTTCCTATGTGCTAAGCATGATCCTATAAACTTGAGAGGCAGCCATTATTATTATGGTGCTAAGCACCATCGAAAAAGCAAGAGAGTTCCAGAAAAACATTTATTTCTGCTTTATAGACTATGGCAAAGTCTTTGACTGTGTGGATCACAATAAACTGTGGGAAATTCTGAAATAGATGGGAATACCAGACCACCTGACCTGCCTCTTGAGAAACCTATATGCAGGTCAGGAAGCAATAGTTAGAATTGGACATGGACCAACAGACTGGTTCCAAATAGGAAAAGGACTACATTAAGGCTGTATATTGTCACCCTGCTTATTTAACTTATATGCAGAGTACATCATGAGAAACACTGGGCTGGAAGAAGCATAAGCTGGAATCAAGATTGCCGGGAGAAATATCAATAACCTCAGATATGCAGATGACGCCACCCTTATGGCAGAAAGTGAAGACGAACTAAAAAGCCTCTTGATGAAAGTGAAAGAGGAGAGTGAAAAAGTTGGTTTAAAGCTCAACATTCAGAAAACTAAGATCATGGCATCTGGTCCCATCACTTCATGGGAAATAGATAGGGAGACAGTGGAAACAGTGTCAGACTTTATTTTTTGTGGTTCCAAAATCACTGCAGATGGTGACTGCAGCCATGAAATTAAAAGACAGTTACTCATTGGAAGGAAAGTTATGACCAACTTAGATAGCATATTAAAAAGCAGAGACATTATTTTGCCAGCAAAGGTCCGTCTGGTCAAGGCTATGGTTTTTCCAGTGGTCATGTATGGATGTGAGAGTTGGACTGTGAGGAAAGCTGAGTGCCGAAGAATTGATGCTTTTGCACTGTGGTGTTGGAGAAGACTCTTGAGAGTCCCTTGGACTGCAAGGAGATCCAACCAGTCCATCCTAAAGATCAGTCCTGGGTGTTCATTGGAAGGACTGATGCTGAAGCTGAAACTCCAATACTTTGGCCACCTCATGTGAAGTAGTTAACTCCTTGGAAAAGACCCTGATGCTGGGAGGGACTGGGGACAGGAGGAGAAGGGGACAACAGAAGTTGAGATGGTTGGATGGCATCACCGATTCGATGGACATGAGTTTGAGTAAACTCCGGGAGTTTGTGATGGACAGGGAGGCCTGGCGTGCTGCAATTCATGGGGTCGCAGAGTTGGACACGACTGAGCAACTGAACTGAACTGAACTGAAGCACCATCTTACAAACTTACGAGATAGCCATTATTATTATTATTTGTAAGATGCCCATCTCACAAAGGAGAAAATTGCAGCTTTGAGAAGTTAAAGTTCACTTTTAAAAAGTTCTGTGGCTGATCAATGTCAGAGGCAAGATTTGAACCCAGGATCTTCTGACTCAAAAGCCTCTACTAATAATATGCCTGTGTTTACAAAGCCTGATTCTTGGGCTTTTGGACTCAAAACCAGTAAGGGACTTGTTAAAAGTAAGTCTGCTTATTATATGTATCATGGTGAGAGCTTGCTTTTATAATTTAACCCAGTTTACTTCAATGGTTGGCGTAATAACATGCTACTGAAAGAATTTCACTAACCAAGGCATTTAAAAAACATGATTAATATTGTCATTGGTTTCAAGGGAGATTTAAATAACTATATTGTCATTTTCTGAGGGAAAGAACAATGTACAAAGATGAAAGCTATCTTTTAAATTAATAAGCCAAATTCTCTCCAGGGCTTAAATCATTCATTGATTGTAAGGCAGGGGCATGGAGAGTTAGAACTCTTTAATTAATGCCTTGGAATTTCATTGATTACAGGAAATATTAAGTATCACGCTGAAATTTCTTTTAGCCCTTTGTAACTGGACTACCACGAGGCTTTTTTGGGTCCAGGTTTTGCCTGGTACATCCAAAAAAAACAAAAAACAAAAAAAAACAGATCAACTCCAGAAGCCTTGACAAGAAACTTTCATCAAGGAATATTCTTTTCCTAGTCTTAATGAATTTTATTAGAAGGAATAATCTCAAAATAGAACTGATGATGGTTAAAAAGTCACATTGTACAATTTGTTAGAGATTTTTAAAAAGACCAAATTGCCTTGATAAAATTTAGATCTGCAAATATTTGTTAAGGGTAATTAAATTTCATAAAAACAATGGTCACAAAAGAAAATTTACAATGGCAGAAGCTATAATGGATGCAATTTGATATTTGATAGATGTATTAGATACTTCCTGAGGTGGTACAATGGTAAAGAATTTGCCTGCCAATGCAGCAGACATAAGAGATGGAGGTTTGATCCCTGAGTTGGGAAGATCCCCTGGAGTAGGAAATGGCAACCCACTCCAGTATTCTTACCTGAAAAATTCCAGAGGAGCCTGGCAGGCTACAGTCCATGGGGTCATAAAAGAGTCGGATGTGACTGAGCATGCACACACACACAACACAAAACAGAAATAAATTCTCTCACTTCAGAAAATGTATTATGCCAGGATTCGTAAACATGGAGTCCAAGGGACTGTAGTCAAAACATTCACCTGGCATGAATGGTCAGAGTCACTCTAGGGAGAGAATGCCCAGTGCCCACCAGAGGACGGTTTCTGGAACTCAGGCCTATGTGTGGAGACAGCCTGGTTAATTCTGCTAAAACCCCATAGCCATGTCTAGGTATTACCCACCTCTCCAGCCATCCCTCCTGCCTTCCCCTGACCTCCTCTAATTAACTTAAGCGATTCCCCAGCCTAGGTTCCCTGGCTAATACTGTTTCCCTGCCTGGCAGGTCTTTCTATGCCCCTAATTCCTACCCTTCCTTCCAGATGCAGGCCCAGCTCATCCTTGTTGCCTCCCACGTGGCCTCCATCCTGCTGTGATCCAGACCTTGTCCTTCCGCATAAACTCCTCCTTCCAAAGTCACCAAGGACCTCCATGCTGCCAAATCCAAAGGAGACGCTCAGATTGCCTTCTCTGTCTACTACTCCCTCCTTCTGATAGAAACCATTTCTTCCCAAGTTTCCACTATCCCTTGTGTAATACAACGCCATTTGGCCAACAACAATGCCCAGAAGAGCTGCAGCTGTGGGCTCTTATCAACCTGCACTCAGGGCAGCCCTCAGTCCTAAAGAAGGGAGTTGGGCAGTATCCACCACACCCCCCCAAACTCAGCAGGGTCCAAAACCAGACGCATTTGATCCTGACCATTCTGTTTTCAACTTTTCCCTCTGACTTTCACTATCCTAACTGAAGTTCTCGTCACCTTCTGATCAGATTAATTTGCTAGCCTCCTTTGTAAGCTGGACCCACTCCAAGTTCATCCTTCACACAATTAGCTAGTTTTTCTTTTTTTTTTTTTAATCTATTCTTTTTTTTTGAAAACTGGTAAAATATGCCTAACATGCAATTGACCATTTTGACATTTTAAATGGCATTAATTAAATTCACATGTTGTGCAACAACACCAGTCTATTTCTAGAACTTTTCCCTTACACTGAATGGAAACTATAATTGTCAGTCACTCCCATTCCCCCTCCCCAAGTCCTGGTAACCTCTAATCTATTTTCGGTTTTCCAAGGAATGTATTTAAGGAAGACAGCTTACATTCTTCCTCAAAATATCCTCAGAGTCTTCAACTCTCTCTGCACTGGATGGTCTGCCCTCTCTGACCCCTGCAGCCTCCCTCATCTTTACCGTCTTGCTGCTGTCTCTCCCTTCACCTTCGCTTTGTGTCCCACCTCCACCAGCTCTCAGCCTGAGACCTTCTCCACCCACATAGCCAGTGGCAAAGTGCAGTCTGGCTTCAGTCTCAGGGGGAGCAGCCTCTTGTATTCCATTTTAACTCCAGAAAAACTTGTTTAGTCACTCATTCATGTCTGACTCTTTGCTACCCTATGGACTGTAGCCCACCAGGCTCCTCTGTCCATGGGATTCTCCAGGCAAGAATATTGGAGTAGGTTGCCATTCTCTTCTCCAAGGGAGAAGATCCAGGGATCGAATCCATGTCTCCTGCATTGGCAAGAGGATTCTTTACCGCTGAGCCACCAGGGAAGTCTAGAAAAACTTGATGTCCCCACAAATCTATTGTATAATTTCCTCTTAGAGGTGACAGTGGAAGGAGACCAAGTGCACCATTTGCCTGTTGCACCCAAGACTATTTCCAACTCACAGCCTGACTGTCCCCCTCTACTTCTGTCTTACGGGGTTGCTGAAACTGCACTGGCCTTTGGAAACTGCACTGCAGGGATAGGAAGTGGGCTGGGCCAGTAGGTAGGGCGGGTCAAAGTGAGGGTGGAATGTTGAGGAGACATTAATGTTAAAGAGCTGGGGCAATAGCAGACAGATGGAGAGAACACACCAAAGTAGGAAAAGCGAGTTCGGTTCAGTGAACAGGAGGAGGCCTGGTTGCCTGGAGAGTAGCGGGCACAGGAGAGTGACATGAAATGAGGGTGGAGGTGAAACTCTTGGGGGCTTTGGAGATTGTGTAAGAAGCTGCCTTGCCTCCACATTTGATGGGAATCTCTCTCTGTATGAAATAGAAAACCCACTTTGAGGGTTTAAATAACAAAGGGGATTTATTGACCCAAGGAACTGAAAAGTCCAGGGGACCTTGAGGTGAAGGCTCTGGTTTCATTTCTCAGGAATTCTCTTCTTCACCCTTCTCTTGAGAGTCTTTGGGCTAGTTTCTCTCAAGGTTGAAAGGTGGTTTTGGCAGCAACCAGGGTACAGGTGTCTTTTTTCCAAAAGGAAAGGGACGGTCTAGCTTCCCTAAGCAGCATAACAGAATTCCTCACCTTCACTCTGGGTCAACCTGCACCAGTCATGGTGTGCAGGCCTTTGCTATGCCCCTCTCTGCATAACCCAATCTCTGCAGTGACGTTCTTACCCCCAGCAGGAACCCCTTGAAGCTAGGGCTGGGGTCAATCCCAATGGCATGGCTGCTGGTTTGGACTTCATCTTTGTAGTCAGCAACAGAGGTGATGAAATAAGTTGCCTTTTGTGACGGTAAGCAAGTAATGATTTTTATTTTTTGATTTGTCTTTCACTTTCTCTTCCTCCTTTTTTTTTTTTTTTTACTGTTTGCAATTTACCACAGCATATTCTTTTGTTCTTCTAATGTTTTTGAAAATCATAATCTACATGGTTTTACTAGAGTTTTATTTACTGCTTACTGTGTATCCAAGTCAAGTGACTGAAAATATCCTCAAAAATGCTTTTTGTAGTCTAATTTTACAAGCCCAAAGGACATAGCTTCACTTGAATATTAGAACACTGTGAGATTAATATTAATTTAGCTGAATGTTTTCAGTTTGAATTAACATGCTTGCAATGCCATTCAATCTTGCAAATTGCTATCCTCAGGAACTGAACGTGCTTTAGCTTTTCAAAGTATCAATTATAAGGCCTAAGAGTTCAACTACAGCTCCTGGTTTAATCCTTTAGCTATCCATCATCTAAAGCTTACAGAAATAGTTGAATTAAACTTCAAGGATGCAGGGTGGCTATTTTTGCAGACTAAGCAAACAATAGCTGCAATTTGATGCCCTCGATAGAAGTGGACTGGTATGTTAATTCTACATATAAATTCAGCAAAGTAAAGAATTTGCTCTTGTTCTCAGTCAAGTTCGGCTCCATCCTCTCAAAAACAATTCCTATTACTTCATTCATTAAAGAACTTCGGGACTTGGCTTTGTCTCATTTTGAATTTTCATGTATCATGTCATGGATTTCTTTGCTGTGCTCCGCTCCATCTCTCTGATCGTCAGTTTATCTTGACCTCTTTTTACTCCTGTTTAGGATCCAAGTTCCTGACTAGATACCTCACAACACTGTTTTGAAGGTCATTTGGAGAAGCTGTGAGGACTGCTAAGGTTTACATAACACGTTTACTTTTGTGATAATACAGCATCTGTAGTTGTAGCAGTTACTGTCCAGGCCCTTTTGTATTACAGCTTCTTCAGTCTTTGTGTGAGGGTTTTCGCCAGTCTCCTGAGGGCACCGGACCTATGTGCAAGGCTCAACCCATGACCAGTGGAGTTGGTGGACAAATATCCCCAGCTTTTTGCCCCTTGGTGGTGCTGGTAGGCAGAGGGCAACTCTAACAAGTGTTCTATGCAATCTCTCAGAGGTACTCAGTAAAGCTTCTTTAATGCACACGGTTGTGTGCTCCTTCCATTTTATTTTTCACTTTCTTAACTGGTATTTCCTGGGTTTACCTCTCAAATTGACCACCTGTCTTCAAATTCTTAAGGTCTGTTTCTGGGGAGACTTAGCCTAAGACTCTAGTTCCAACAGCTTTTCAAACAGTATTCGTGCAGCCAGCTCACCAATGACATTCTAGAATTCTAGGGCTTTATCGCTCAGCCTTAGTCCTGAATGGGACTAAGTCTACTTTGTCTCCTGATTACTGGGACTTAGTGTATTTAGTGCTAATTCTCTGAGAGGTAGTTTCCTAGTAATTCTGGCCACACCTACCATTTGCTGAGAGACTGTACCTTACAGAAGAGCCAGCTGAAACATGAGTCAAGCAGA
Organism: Cervus elaphus; assembly: GCF_910594005.1. Taxonomy (NCBI): domain Eukaryota; kingdom Metazoa; phylum Chordata; class Mammalia; order Artiodactyla; family Cervidae; genus Cervus; species Cervus elaphus. The sequence goes on from NC_057832.1 coordinate 64,147,866, forward strand.
TGGAGATGCAATATCACCATTATTGCTAATAAAGATGATATTAAAAAACATGGCTTACAGCTGTGGGCAAGTGAGTTTTCTAACGTTGAACCCCAAAGCCAGGCAGTCTCATGCACAAGGTCATAGGCAGTGTTGGACAGCTGAAGGACTCCAACTGCCCCGGCAGAGCCTGCTACTCTGAAGTCTGCAGAAAGGAGGAGCAGAACAGGATGTGTTTTTTCTGTGGAGACAGATCCCAAAGAGAAAAAGGAGGAGGAAGGGGCTGCGTCACACATGCCGAGCTCCTATTCTCCAAATTTCCCGTTAGAAAATTCATTCCTCCCTTGCAGGAATGAGTGGGGCCAGAAAGAAACCCAGAATGTTATTGTAATGGATTCCTTTCCTCATAGAAACAAGATGCTAGGAGAAAGGAGTTCCCTCTTTCCAACATTCCCCAGGTTTTTATTCTCTTAGCTCCCTGGGTTTAACCATTACACTCTGGGCTGACTCAGAGTGTGACCGGCTCCCTTGCAGGAGATCAACCATCTTTTAATATGATAACAGTGTAGCCCCCACCATGATCATACCCCCCACCCTTCCCACTCAAATGGCAACTACTCTTTCTTCGTGTGTTCTCCTGGTCCTGGTGGTGAAAAGTGTAGCTATTGCCCTAAGAAGGCAATTTAGTGACTGAAGTAATCATAGGCCATGCTGAACCCAGGAGAAAGTTCCCCAGTTCACTTTTCATTCTGAATTATATCTAACCATGTTGTTTTGGACAGTCTATCAGAGGTTCTGCCAGGAGATTATATAACATTGTAAAGATGTTTTCGGAGAAAATATTCCAGTAAAATACTGATGTTCCCAACTTAAATACAACCCCTCTACCATTGTGAATTTCCCAGGGAGAAATCAGAGTTCTAAGATTAGAATTCTCTTTTCTGCGTGAGTTAAAGTTAAAAGGCATGAGCCTAAAACTTATCCTTCCCAGGTTCTAATTCTTGCCTGACATCCCCTCAACCCCCCACCCCCAGCTGTGCCAGGCAGCATGTAGGATCTTAGTTCCCCAATCAGGGTTCAAACCCATGCCCTCCACAGTGGAATCGAAGTCTTAACCACTGGACTGCCAGAAAGTCCCTAATTCTGCTCATTGTGAACCAGAGGGGTTCTTCATATCTGTGGTTCTTTCAGCAGCTTGGACAGGGTCTCATTAGAACCACTGGTGTGGCTTTTTTCAGAGTCTCAGAAGTTAAACATCACATTTCCATTACATGCCACTTTTTAAGGAGTATCATCAAAGCACTCAATACCAACAAAATGAAACAATAGAAAACAATCAATACCAAGACCTTCAAGTAGTTATCAAGACAAAGTGATGCTTCCAGAACTTTGCACTTTTCATAAATGAAACTCAGTGTCATCTTGATTCGGGCTTCACAGGATGCTAGTCCATCTGTGTAAGTTATCTGAATCCTTGATCTGTAAACAGACTCAACTGGGAGGAAGCTCCCTCAAGAAGTTAAAGCTGGCAACATATTTTGCCATTCCTGTGGCAAGAATCAACAGATATTTCTCTCAGGGTGACATATGAGACTGTAGGAGGTCAGAATACACCATCCCAATATATGCCCTCTGGCATAAGGATCATTTTGAACTGAAGGCAACTGAGCAAAAGCAGGCACAATATGAGCTCTTTGCTGTCTCCTATCTTGTGAAAAATGGTATCACAAATTCCTTTGTGAAGGTTTCCCCATCCCAGCGCCAGGCAGCCCCTCATTGTCCGTAACAGAAAGAGAATGACAACTCCCAGTAACATAGGAGACAGGCTGGCCCCATGAGTCTACACAACCAAACCTCACTAACTAGGTTAGTTAGCTCCCATTGGTTGCCCATATATTTGCCTTCCTACAGTTTGCTGCCCCTAGAAGCTCCCAAGTCCTTTCCATTTGTCTTTGCATTTCTAAGAGTATCATGCCCTACTGACTGAGCTAGCCATGCACCCTTGACACTTTTTAAATATAACCTTTTGTTCAAATGACATAAAACCTCCAGCTTTAAGTTGTTTCTTTGTGAGTTTTCTCTCTTTCTGGGAAACTCCCTCATCATACAAAACTTGTAACATCAAAGAAACTTGTCTTTTCTCATTTTAATATGTCTGTTATCAGCCTATTGTGCAGACCCAGCCAGAGAACCTAAGAGGGTAAAGAATGTTATTCCCCACAATTTTTGCATCCTTGCAATGATGGGAAGGCCAGCCATGAGTCTGTTGTGAGATCTTTCTCTCCCACCTTGACTCTTAACACCCCTTAACTTCTATTTCCCCTTTCAACCCTCTGTCTCCAACATTCCCTGATCCATGGAATCTGGGCTTTAAATAATGACACAGTGGCTCCTACTGTTGCCTTTTGCTGTGGAATCGCTTGGGTGTGTGAAGCCTTCCATGTAAGGGGAGTTTTTCCCTCATCCCCCGCAGTTTGTTTCAGCTGGAAAATGTCCTCACCAGGCTCCTGAACTAAAGCTGTTGTTGACATTTCTGCAGCTTGAATTTCTAGGTGTATTAGGATTAGTTTCAGATATGAATGATAGGAAATCCAAAATAAGAGGGAGAAGGTTGAGGTTTACTTTGCTCACATAAATGTCTAGGTCAGCATTCCAGTGCTGGTGTAGCCTTCCAGCTACACCTCACTGTCCCATATGCAGACATCTACATCCTAAGCAAAAGAAGGTAGGAAAGGATGAAAGTAAAGCAAAGGGTACTTCTGCCCAGTTTCTTAAGGAAGACATGTAAGAACAGGCATGCCGTAGAGACACTGCAGGTTTGGTTCCAGACCACTGCAACAAAGTGAGTATCGCAAGAAAGCAGGTCACATGAATTGTTTGATTTCTCTGTGCATATAAAAGTTGTGTTTACACTATACTAAGTGTGCAATAGTGTTATGTGTAAAAACACAATGTACATACCTTAATTTAAAAATACTGCTAAAAAAATACTGCTAAAAATGCTAACCATCATCTGTGAGTCATAATCTTTTTGCTGGTGGAAGTCTTACCTTTATATTGATGGTACTGACTGATTAGGGTGATGGCTGTTGAAAGCTGGGCTGGCTTGAAATAGAACAACAATGAAGTTTGACTCATCAACTGACTCCTCCTTTCACGAATGCTTTCTCTGCAGCATAAAATGCTGTTTAGATAGCATTTTATCCATAGCATTTCTTTCAATATTGGAGTCAATCCACTCAAGCCCTGCTGCTGCTTTATGAACTAAGTTTATGTAACATTCTAAATCCTCTGTTGTCATTTCAACAATCGTCACAGCGTCTTCACCAGGAACAGATTCCATCGCAAGACACAACTTTCATTGCTCATCCTTAAGGAGCAACTTTGCTTCCATTCATGTTTTATATGAGGTTGAGGCAGTTCAGTCACATCTTCAGGCTCCACTTCCAATTCTAGTTGTCTTGCTATTTCCACCACATATGCAGTTATCTCCTCCACTGAAGTCCTGAACTCCTCAGTCATCCACAAGGGTTGCAATCTTCTTTCAATCTCCTGTTAATGTTGATATTTTGACCTCTTCCCAGAAATCACAAATACTCTTAGTGGTATCTAGAATGCTGAATCCCTTCCAGAAGGATTCAATTGGCTTTGCCCAGATCCATTAGAAGAATCACTATCTTTAGCAGCTAGAGTCTTAGAAAATGCATTTATTAATAATTAGACTTGAAAGTTGAAATGACTCTGATCGGTGGGCTGCAGAATGGATACTGGGTTAGCAGGCATCAAGACAACACTGATCCAGTTGCACATCTCCATCAGAGCTCTCGGGTGACCAGGTATATTGTCAATGAACACTAATATTTTGAAAGGAATCTTTTTTTCTGGGCAGATCTAAAGAGTGGGCTCAAAATACTCAGTTAAACATGTTGTAAAATAGTTGCGCTGTCACGCAAGCTTTTTGTTCCATTTACAGAGCACAGGTAGAGTAGACTTCGCATAATTCTTAAGAACCCCACAATTTTCAGAATGGTAAATGTGCACTGGCTTCAACTTAAAGTCACCTGATGCATTAGCCCAAACAGGAGAGTCAGTTTGGTTTCTGAAGGCTTGAAGCCAAGCACTGACATCTTTCCTCCAGCTATGAAAGTCCTGGATGCCATCTTCTTCCAACAGAAGGCTGCTCTGTCTACACTCAAATCTGTTGTTTGGAATAGTCACCTTGGTAAATTATCTTAGCTGGATCTTCTGAATACCTTGCAGCAGCTTCTGCATCAGCACTTGCTGCTTAACCTTGCACTTTGATGTGATGAAGATGGCTTCTTTCCTTAAACTTCATCAACCACCCTCTGGCAGTTTCAAACTTCATCTGCAAGTTCCTCTCCTCTCTCAAGTTTTCAAAGAACTGAGGAGAGTTAGGGCCTTGATGTGGATCAGGCTTTAGCTTCATGGAATATTGTGGCTTGTCTGATCTTCTATCCAGACCATTAAAATTTTCCCTGTATCAGCAGCAAGGCTGTTTTGCCTTATCATGTATGTGTTCACTGGAGTAGCACTTTTCATCTCCTTCAAGAACTTTTCCTTTGTGGTCACAACTTCGCTGTTTGGCAGGCCTAGCTTTTCTATTTCACCTTCCAATGTGCCTTCCTCACTAAGCTTAATAATTTCTAGTTTTTGATTTAAAGTGAGAGACATGTGACTCTTACTTGAACACTTAGAGGCCAACATTCATTGGCCTATGTTCAACACTGTGTTTCAGGGAATAGGGAGGCCTGAAGAGAGAGATGGGCTGTTTTGGTGTGCTCATGGCATCCCAAAACAACGACAACAGAAACATCAAAGATTGATGATCACAGATCACCATAACAAATATAATAATAACAAAAAAGTTTGAAATACTGTGAGCATTATCAAAACGGGAGAGACGTGAAGTAAGCAAATGCTGTTGGACAAATGAAGCTGATAAACTTGATTGATGCAGGATTGCCATGAACATCAATTTGTAGAAAATGCAGTATTTGATAAATGCAATAAGTGAAGTCGCTCAGTCTTGTCCAGCTCTCTGTGACCCCATGGACTGTAGCCACCAGGCTCCTCCATTCATGGGATTCTCCAGGCAAGAGTACTGGAGTGGGTTGCCATCTCCTTCTCCAGGGGATCTTCCTGACTGAGGGATCGAACCCAGGTGTCCCGCATTATAGGCAGACACTTTACTATCTGAGCCACCAGGGAAGTCCAATATAGCAAAATACAATAGATACTCTGTACTGCAAGAGAGGCTGAGAAATGTGGTCTTCATCCTAGACAGCCATATACCCAACCAAACATTACTATTATCGTGAAGTGAAAAGGAAAGTGAGTCACTTAGTCGTGTCTGACTCTCTGTGACCCTGCAGCTTGCCAGGCTCCTTTGTCCATGTAGCTTAGTTGTGTCCAACTCTTTGCGACTCTGTAGCTCACCAGGCTCCTCTGTCCATGGAATTCTCCAGGCAAGAATACTGGAGTGGGTTGCCATTCCCTTCTCCAGGGGATCTTACTTGGATCTAACAGGGATCAAACCCAGGTCTCCCTCACTGCAGGCAGATTGTTTACCATCTGAGCTACCAGGGAAGTATTATTACCAGAAATAAACAAATACTGAAGGGAACTGGACTACCAGACTAAGAGCAGTGGTGAGGATACATACCTCTGGCAAGCCTCCTCAGCACACCAGAACTTCTCCTGCTTTTGATTGGTCCAGGCTTCCGGCAGTAATCTTCTCTGCTCTGCCTTTTCCAGCAATAGTGGATATGTCCTAGTGCCTGATTTCCTCACTATACCTTTCTAGAAGGAACAGCTGAGTTTGTCACAGTGTAACTTATTTCTTAAGTTGATCCCTGTCCTTCCCTAACACATATAGGCTAATAGTATGTGTCGGATCTGATGCTTTCCTTTTTTTTTTTTTTTAAAAAAAACTTAACTCTCCTTTCTGGTCCAGACAGTGTTACCTTTCTCACCTAGATTTTGTCTAATGGAGTCTTGTGTTCTGAGAGGTAAGTTACTAGATTCTGGTCTTCTCAAAGGCAATCATTGTTAAAAAAAACACCTTGGGCACTCTCACTTTTCTGAGTTAGATATTCAGCATGGATTTTTTGACTGGGCTCATGGCCAATTCAGGGTTGTATTTCATTTATCATTGTCCTGGTCACTCGTGCCTACTATGTTTCGCCTTTCTTGTTGCCTTCATTTAGAGTCTTAATTCTCAAAATTTCTCAGGTGTGCTCTCTCTGGGCACATTATAGTGACATCTGGAAACTCCTTTAATAATCCCATGAATAGTTTACTTGCATTGGACTGCTATTCCCCTCTCAAGTGGTCCAGACTTTCAGGTACATTTGGCACCGCTGTCCAGTCTTGAACGAACAGTTCCCTAGGGGTTCTTTCCAAGGACGCTCTGCATGGCTCTAACAGAGCACCTGCACGGTAGTGGCCTGTATCTGTGCTCCGTGCTCCCTCTGGGACAGTTAGTACAGTTTGCTGAGGCTTTGCTTATAATTCTTATTCAATTTCCTTGGAACTAAGTTAACTATTTCTGTCCTTATCTTCCAGATGATCCCACCAAATATCTACCAATTTAAGAAATAATCTCTTAAATGAATGAAACTTCAAGTACAGTATCCTGTCCCTTCAAGTACAGGACAGACATTGAAAGTCTGTCCTTCAATTTCACTTTTCCGTTAATGTCTATTGAATCCGTTCTGCAAGATCTCAACTTTATCTCCAAAAAAGGTTTCTCCTTCTAAAGCCTAGTTACCCTTCACTTATTTGTTCTCATCCTGTCATTGTTCCTGACCTGAGACTGAAGCACATTCTAGGAACACTCCAGACATTCCCTGATTTCCCAAACAGATCTGGTTTCTAGAGACCCAAGTTTCTAGGCACAGGATAATCACCTTCTTGACCTTTTTTCTTTTTTTAAAAAAAGATTTATTTATTAATTTCGTGGCTGTGCTGGGTCCTCGTTGCTGCATGCGGGCTTTCTCTAGTTGTGGCAAGTGGGGGCTCTTTATCGTGGTGCACGGGCTTCTCACTGCGGTGGCTTCTCTTGTTTCAGAGCACAGGTTCTAGGTGCTCTAGCCTAAGTAGTTGCAGGACGTGGGCTCAGTAGATGCAGTTTGCAGGCTCTAGAGTGCAGGCTTAGTAGTTGTGGCCCATGGGCTTAGCTGTTTCATTGCATGTGGGATCTTCCGGGACCAGGGATTGAACTGGTGTCCCCTGCATTACATGGCGAATTCTTAACCACTGGACCCCCAGAGAAGCCTGACTTTTGTTTTATTTAAAACAACTTGTGTCTTTAACTTAGACAGTTTTTTCATTCAATAAGGGCTCCTATTTATTATTTGCTGGTTTTCAATGAAAAGCCTTGTTATGGGTGCCTGCATGGGGCCTTGGCCAGAGCTCATAATAACTTACAATTCTAGTCAATTTTGGATCACATAGTGGGAGATTAGTCTTGAGATTCTGCACAGGTCATACCATACAACTTCAAGATTAGTCTTGGGGCAATGCCTCCATAAGTTGGCATTAATAACTGAAAACTAGAACTTCAGAATGGAGACACAGATGTAGAGAATGGACTCGTAGACCCAGGGGGGGAAGGAGAGGGTGGGAAAATGGAAAAAGTAGCACTGACATGTTATACACGCTCATGTGTAAAATGGACAGCTGGCAGGAAGCTGCCATCAGTTTGGTGCTCTGTGATGGACTGCAGGGGTGGGGTGAGGGGAGAGAGGCTCCTGAGAGAGGGGATATATGTATAATTATGGCTGATTTGAGTTGCTGTGGGGTAGAAACCAACACAATACTGTAAAGCAATCTTCCTCCAATTAAAAAATAAATTAAAAAAGAAAACGAAAACTTCAGACTCCAGTGCTCTCGAGCACCCACGCTGTAAGGAACCCATTGGTAAAGAAATGATAGAATTAGAAAATCACCATTTTGCAAGCCCTAAAAAAGTATTCTAGATAATATATACCAATGGACACTAAAATGGTTTGATGGCAAACTTTATAATGGTGCTTCAAACTGACAGCACCAGATGCAGCAGACTAAACACACTTTTCAACTAGGGACAATGGAAAACATGATACTAAGAAGATATTGTTAATTTTATTTAAATGTTATCATGCTATTGTGGTCATGTTTATAAAAAAATGATACTCATCTGTTAGCCATGTACACACTGTAGGGGAAAGTGAAGTTGTCTTGAAGTTCATTTTTAAGGAGTTTAATAACTCTAGGTGGAAAGCAATAATAATAATAATATAGTCAGATCTTGATTATCCCCAAATAGTGTCCAAAGCGTGCATCGTCCAGGACTTTGACCATTGCTCCTCTCTTCTGCGGCTCCTCTGATGGTCACAACATTTACAGCTGACCCAATGTAGTACAAAAAGCACACATCTATCAAATTTTGTGACTTGTTGGATGAAGAAAGTCTGTGGGGAGGAGGCTGAAACTACTGGTTAAAATCAGATTTATAAATAATTTGAACATTTCATTTCTTTCTGATTTACATGTCTTCCTTATTATAGATATGAGTTACAATGATTACATAATAAAACTTTAGAGCCAAAATACAAAAAGCCTTCATTTTATTTAGTTTCTACTTTACTTTTGGAAAAAAAATCATTTTTTAAAAGTTTATTTTAGCAAGGACTAATCCTTTGCTGATGTTCAACTTTAAAGTATTCTTTCGTGTCTGTCTCATAGGAGAAGACATGAAACGTTCCTTCTGTGGCAGTTTCTTCTAGTTTTTCAAGGACTCATGTAGTAGCAACTGGTTCAAAATACTGCTTTGTTTCAAAGCATGCAGTTTAGATGTATCTTCACTAATGATGGCAATATTTCCATTTTGTTCCTGAGCTGTCAGGTCACTTTCACTGTCAGACAGTGTACAGAGCAGAGTGTCATTTTCATAAGTTGGAAAGTAATACCTGAAAACAACCACAAATATACTGAACAACCAAAACTACAGATTATCTAGAAAATTTCTCAGCAGTTGAATGCACACATTACTATAATTTTGCTGGGTTTCTTTGCCAATAGTTTCAACCACATTTTGCAAAGGCTGTAAAGGATAGAACTTCGGAATTAATTTTACTTTGACCTTTATTGGCTGACATCAGTTTTACTAGTATCTTTGTTAGCTGGCATTTCAGCCTTTGCTTGATATTTAACATAACAAGATACCATCTTAAAAGGTAGCCTACTCTACTATCAGGCAGCTCTAGCTATTAATTTAATACCTTCTTGTATAAAGCTAAAAACGACATTCCTCTCATTTCTGTTCAAAGGTTTCAGTTCTCCCCTAGGGATAGTAAAGTTCAAATACAGTTACTCTTTCATACACTACTCCTTCAAATATCCAATAAAAACAACTGTTTCCGAGTGTGGGGTTCCCCCCACCTCCAATCTAATCATCACTATTTTCTTCATTATAAATTTAAAAAATTAAAAACATCTACGGAATTTTAAGTCTACTACTCTGGTTCCTTCTCTGGACAACAGACTCTGGAGTTAACTCTGAAATATAAAGGTTTTGACTTGTATAAGAAGAATTATAGGAACTGGGTCTCAGGTTAGTCCAGGACTGACTCTGCCTCTCATAAATCTGAATTTTCTAAAGAGGAAAAACTAGAGCTTTTTGCCTTGACTCCTGGGGGCTCTGATTTAACATCCCCTGAGAATAGAGGTATCTCTCTTGAGCTGGAATCCCACAACCTCCCAGAGGTTCCCTCAACTGAGATTATCCAGAGTGATTTGAGAACCATCTCAGAAGGCGAGACTGGCAAAGGATACCTGGGAGTCTGAGACCATCTCAACAGGTACATACTAGAAGAACAAATGCTTGATGTTTTTAAAAGCGCCAGGATGCAAAATATGCATCAAAAGCCCTAGTAGTGGTATACTGTATGACACAGTAGTTTTATGTCTAGGAGTTTATCTAAATGAAATAATTATGTAAGTGTGCAAAAATGCAGGCATATGCATCTATTTAGAAGAGCAAAACATAAAAATCCTAAACATCTAGCAAATTAGGGTAACATCCATACAATGGAATATTTGGCAACCATTAAAAATGATTCAATAGATGTGTAGTGGATATGCTTTTAAATACTTTCTTAATAAAATATAACTTAAAAACCTATATTTCTATACCTATATATAGCTATCCATATCACTACACCATAAAATGTGAAGTAGTTGATTACATCTGTAACAGGGAGATTATTTTAAAAGCAAGGTTTTTGAAGATTTTTACTTTTTACCATAGATTTGCATTTATTTTTTATTTAAGTTTAAAGGAATTAAATAAATGGATGAGATAATGGAGAAGGAGCAAAGAAATATATGTCTGGTTGAGCAGAACTCACTGTGGTTGATCCCATGTCTGTTTTTCAGGAAGCAGCGAAGTATGTTTAGCTTCTTCCATATGAATCCTTAAGTCTGCTTTGGACCTGAACTTCTCATGGCAGCCATAGCATCTACATTGGTGAATCTGCCTCCGAATGAAATTGACCAATTTCACTTGCTGATAGAAATTCAATCCTGAAAATGACAGTATACAGGATCATCAGACAGCTGACCAGACCCATTTTTGCACTGTTACAATTTTTTTTAAAAGAACCACTTCTCTTTATTAACCAACCTGAAGAGGCAGTGCAGATTTAAAGCAAAATAATAGATAGAAAATAATAACAGCCAGTACTTATATAGTGCTTATGTACCAGGCACTGCTCTAATCACTTCTCATGCATTGATACGTTTAATCTCCACAATACCCTACCACATAGGTGTTACCGTATCCACGTTATACACCAGGAAACTGTCCAAGGCTGCACAGCCAGTAAGTGGTAGAGCCAGGATTTGACACCAGGCTGTTGGCTCCACAGCCCATGTTCTTGACTATTAGCCTATTACATACACAACACATATACATGTCTGTAAGAGCTATAAAGTAAAGTAACACTTTCAAGAGTCTAGGAAAGTAGTCGGTGAGTTGAGGGGTGGGACGTGAGCTTTTATGGTCTTGGATATATTAGCAAGTCAGTACTTTACGTCTTCATGACACTAATATTTCTGTCACAGTGATCTACTTGGGTACATCTACAATAAACACTCGAACTACACTACCAAGCAGTGCAGTAGGTGTTTTTCATTCACTATCCATTCTCTACAACATTCTGCTGAGCTGAGGCCCAATGTCACACAGCTAGTAAGTGCTGGAGCTGGACTGTGAACTCCAGTCTGACTTCAAAATCCATGCTTTTTCCCACTAGCCCCCTCCACTTTACGATAGATATTAATCATTAACTTGTATGCCCTCCTCCAGGGGATTTTCCCAACCCAGGGATCGAACTAACGTCTCTTATGTCTCCTGCAGTGGTAGGCAGGTTCTTACCACTAGTGCCACCTGGGAAGCCCTGTTTTATTTGACATCATATATGTAGGAAAAAAAAAAACTATAAATCAAAACCATAATTGAATGTTGTAGTTCAGACTGTGAATCACTGTTTCAGGCAGTCCCACTGAGACCATCTGTGGAGAGACACATTTTGGCTGTACACTGTCCAATCACAACTGCAGAACATAGGCATCGTTCACGGAATAGTGTATGAAAAAAAGCAGCATCATGGAAAACAATTTCTGAATCAAACTTACCAAGTTCTGACTTTATTTTGAGGAGATCAAATTCATGTGCATCCTAAAAAAAGGAATGAATGTATCTGTGAGCATATAAATTATTTAATCTTTCAGGATGAAAGTATAAACAGACAGCTTACTCACAGGAGTTTGAACACTGCAGAACTCAGTCTCAGTTCATCATCTGTTTTCAAAGTCTTCGAAATCTACATCCAATTGCTTTATAAAGCACAGTCCAAACAAGTCATGTCAATCAGTTAAAACATTTTAGTTGTTCACAGCTTCTCTCTCCAGTTTTTATTATTTACTCTGTATGCATTCTGCAGTCTAACAAAAGGGTCCTCAGTCTCTAGGTAAACGCAGACCTACTGTACTGTGTGTCTGGACTAGAATTATGACTATAGGTCCTTTGCTTCACAAGTAGATAGGTAATTTTAAATATTCTGCTTTTCCTTTTATACTGTCAAATATGGTGTTTAAACCTGCAAGTTTCTTCTCACTCATATCTTCCCACAAATTACATGTCTTTTGATTTTTACGATGCACAGGCTTATTTTTATTCTGTTCCATTCCTGCAATCGCCCATCTGGGTAAATGCTTCAACTTACAAGCTTACAGAGAATAAAGACCGTCTAACTCTCTGTGAAGGCATTCAGTGTAGCATCACAGGCAGGATAATTAAGAATTCCATGATATGTTATCACTTAAAGTGACTCAGCAGAGGTTGAGGACACCAGTCAAGGATCCTGCAAAGGGAATTCTTACGCAGGATAGAGGGACCAAGGCACCTTTCAATTCAAAGAAGTTAGGATATTGTGAGATTAGGATATTTAAGACTGGAAACTATACACATGTATTAGTGACAACCTGCTTCAGACAAAATAACTCTCCTTTCTCTTGAGTAAATGTCCACAGCCTTTTGAACACCTTCCAGGTCCTTGTTTTACTGAACTAAGAACAGTTTTTATGAATGAGAATGAAGGTGGGTCAAACAGGAGAGTCTGCTCCACGAGTAAAGAGCTGAGTGGGGGGATGGGAGAGAGGGCATATCAGAATAATCCAGTAATATTTTTCTATTATACTCAACTCAGCTCCCAATATAACAAAAGAATAGCATGCAGAAGAGAAAACACGAACTGGAAATGTCCTCAAATTTCTTCTCCTCAAATCCTGGTAACTGGGGGGGCTGTAAAACCACACCCTGGTCCCTGTCCACCTCCATGGTTCCGCACCCTCAGCCCTCCCAAGGGCTCTGTAAATGGCAGCTTTCTCTCTCCTGCTCTCCTTGTTCACCAGCAGGGGAAGCACTGGGAAAGACTCAGAACCTGCCCACACCCCGGGTACAGACTCAGAAGCTGCCCAACCCTGGGTACAGACTCAGAACCTGCCCACACCTCGGGTATAGACTCAGAACCTGCTCACACCCCGGGTACTGTTAATCGTGGTTGCAGATCCAACAGGTTAAGGCAGAACTATCTCATAAACACCTCAGAGGTGGGATGGCATCAGTGGTCTGTGAAATATCAAACTAACAGTCCACCCAGGTTCAGTGAATTCCATTTAACTGCCCCGAGTTCTGCTTCTCTTTGATGGACCTGCCCTGACTCCCATTTTGCTTACAGCACTTTAAGGAAGGGGAAAACAATCAAGAGACTAAAGGTATAAATGACTAAAGGCATGATGAGGTTGCAGTAATCATCAACTTCTCCCTGTCAAAACAAAACAAATGTCAAATGAATCAAAGTATCTCACCTCCATGTGGACACATAATTTCTCAATTGTTTCTGCTTGCTTTTCACAAAACAGGCAGACAGCAGACACAGGGTGCTCTTCCCAATCAGACCAGTCACTGTGTTAAAAATAAAACAGCAAACATGGAGCTTCAAGGGTAACTGAACAGTGACCTGGTATTACTTTCTGCTCCCTAAGAAACCCTGCCAGTCCCTTTCAACTCTGACATTTCTGTAAAGACTGTCATATTATATTATGACTTTTTGATACAATTTTTGAAATTCAAAGCAGCACCATGAAATTAATATAAATAGCAAACAGGTGCTGCTCTATTTTCTTATATTTGCCTCTCTTTCTGAGCAGCTATTTCACTACAAAATCAGCACCATGTCTTTCTGAGACAACCAGATTTAATTTGCAGAGAAGACATATCAGGAGATGGGATGCTCTCTCATTAACTACAACCACTAAGTGCGCATGCTGAGAGGTGCAGTCATTGCTGAGAGTGTGTTTCTGCATGAAAAATGGCGTATTTTAAAAAGGCAACCTTGTATCTTTCATGTGGGAAGTACTGATCATTTTAAATGGGGTAAGTGTTAAATTTGATGGCAGATATAAAAAAGCATACAGGGCCTTTTTTTTTTTTTTAACCACTTTCTCCCTTCCTTGCATTTATTTTTTGAGATACTGTCAACTTCTTGTCACTGCTAAACCAGGAGAAGCAAAATCCCAGGAGAGACAAAAGGCTGAACAGCTTTGAGTGAGAGGAAGATGAATAATGGGGAATCCTTTTAGGTTGAAAAGAATACTTCTTGAGCTTATAATTTCAAGCAAAGAAGCTGTGAATGTTTTAAGTTAGTCATCAATGGGATGAACACAGAACAAAGTTAACCGCAATTTAGTTGTTAAATTCTCTATTCTAACAGTAAGAAGCATGAAGAGTTCAAAGATCATATCAGTTTAAGGTCTAGGGATCAATGGACTAACGAGTAAAGAATTTTGGAGTATATTTTTCTCTGAATTATATATTACCTGTGTGTTCAACGATCAGCTGTAGTAGCAAAACACTATTTAGTTGGAATAACAGTTGTTTTAATTATGTCCAACTTATTTTGGTGTTATCATTAATTTTATTGAAGTATAGTTGATTTACAATGCTGTGCTAGTTTCAGGTATGTAGCAAAGTGATTCAGTTATATGTATATATTCAGTTATATATGTATATATATATATAAAATCATTTTATAAACATATGTTTTTAATAAAATATCTGATAAAAAATCTGGTATTTTTATCAGATTCTTTTCCATTAAAGGCTTTATTACAAGATATTGTCTAATCTCCCATGTTATACAGCAGAACCTTGTTGTTTACCTATTTTATATATAGGAGTGTATATCTATTAATGGCAAACTCCTAAATTAATCAACCCCTTTCCCTTTTAGTAACCATAAATTTGTTTTCTATGTCTGTTAGTTTATGTTTTGTAAATAAATTCATTTGTGTCATATCTTTAGATTCCACATACAAGTGATATCAATTGATATCTGTTTTTCTCTGACTGACTTTATTTAGTATAATAATCTCTCAGTCCATCTATGTTGTTGCAAATGGCATATCATTATATCATTCTTTTTTATGGCTGAGTAATATTCCACTGTTTGTATACCATATCTTCTTTATCCATTCATCTGTCCATGGACATTTAGGTTGCTTCCATCTTTTGGTTACTATAAATAGTGCTGCTATGAATGTTGGGGTACATGTATGTTTTCAAATTAGAGTTTTCATCTTTTCCAGATATATGCACATGAGGGGGATTGTTGGATCATATGCTAGCTCTACTTTTAGTTTTTTAAGGAACCTACATAATGTTCTCCACAGTAGCTGCACCAATTTACATTCTCATCAAAAGTGTAGGTACCCTTTTCTCCACACTTTCTTCAGCACTTACTATATGCAGACTTTTTGATGATGGCCATTCTGACTGGTATGAGGTATCAAAAGTTATTTTGATTTCAAGTTTTGGCTATATTACATGAAATGATGCATGGCTTACAGAAAGGGTTCTCTTTCTTTTTATTCTATCTTTTCAGAATGGCAACTTAAAAATCAAACTAAAGAACTAGTTTCCTTTTCTTAAAATACTGTGATTAAGCACCATCAAAAATAAGTCTTACTCTTCCTGATGCTCTAGCAACTCCCGATCATCTTCTAGTTGAACTTCTTCCCAAGATTTTCCAAGTTCCTTTGAAGGAAGAACAGAGGGGTTAGAGATAAAGAGGGGAGGTGAAGGGGGAAGAGGGGAGAGGAGAGAGAAAGTAGACACTGAACTCGAAACAAAACAAGACAGTACCTAAACGCAAACGGTTTTAAAACAACATAAGCAGAATATAGCAAAGCTGTTATTTCAGGGTAAGAAATGATATATTCTAACTCAAAGTTTAGGATTTAGGATATATCCTAAATGGTTAGGATTTCAGATATATCCTAAATCAAACATTTAAAAAGCATGTAACAATGTTTAATAACATTTTAATATGCTTTTCTTTTTTGGAGAAGCAGAGGTAACCTTTCAGTCAAATTCTTTTCTCTTAAATGTAAATTAGCATTTCTCAGCCCTGGATGTACACAGGAACCTCTTGGGAATCTTTTAGAAAAACCACTAATATCTTTTGAGAGAGACCCTCCTAGCTGGACTCTGTTTCCATCTGAGGTTCCCAAAAGTCAATTTCCCAGACAGCAGCCACAGTGAACTTTCTGCAGGGTATCTCGCTGTTTGTCTAACCCCTCCCAGGGCTGCTCACACTCAAGACAAAATTCAGAGGTCTTCCCATGGCTTATAAGGCCTCCATGGTCTGCCAGGCTCCCTCCCTATCACTGTGTTCCAGCACTTTTTCTCATGCTTAGCTGGCTCTGGTCAGACCACCCTTTGGTTCTTGCTTGAACACAGCAAGCTGACTTCCACCTGGCTACTTCTACACTTGTTGGCATCGTTTGCCTCACATATCCTAACACAGCTCTGTCATCCTGAATGTAACCACTTCTTTTTCTGAACACTGTCTAAAACACCCCTTTTTCAAGTTACTTTTTATTCTGCTAGGATGCTTTATTTTCCTTCAAAGCATTGATCATACCCTGAAATCATTTTGTGGATCTGTTTTCTTATTTTCTGTCTTCTGCACTAGAATGTCTGTGAAGACACGGGTTTTGTTCACTTATATTTCCAGAGTCGGGCATACAGCGGGTACTAGAAATTATTTGAGTTGAATTGTAACTGAAAACGTCTAAAAAATGTGATGCCAATTTAGATCTTACTTCAGAAGTTTTGTGCATGTTGAGTAAATAGTTAATGTATAAAAATCACATGGTACCAGGTAATAGTTGGTACTCAAATATCTACTCAAATCCTTTTTATCTCTTACAGTTCATGGAGGAGTTCCACCTTTGCAGGGCTATGTCAGACAAATTTAGTCATAGTTTCAGCAAAACTTAATGCAGTGATGAGCAGGAATGCTTTCTTTTGGCCCAACCATGTCTCTTTTCTCCCTTGAGTCATTTTTTCTTTCTCTTGGCCTTTCTTCTCTCTCTACTCAATCTTCCTACTGTGCCATGCAAAAACAGACACTGCATTAAAGAGGGATACAGAGAAATATTACTGGGCACTTTTCCAAGCAGTTAAACTATGGTAACTGTCAAGTCCAACCTCACCTGATATAATACAGATATTCCTGTTTTATATCCTTTTCTTTTAGAAAAACATTACCAGAATTCACTCTCAGTTAGAAACATCTTCTCAAGGAAGGTACTCATTTAACTAAAAACAAAGGACTACAAGAGCCATTATGATTTAGACAAAAAGAAAATCTATCATTCGTCAACTTAATGAGAGGTTTTGCAGCTGTCATTATCTATGAGCTAAATGATGCATAAACTCAGACACGCAGAGATTTACCATAACGTCATTAGAGACAGTTAATTTGGACTCCATAATGGACTTCCCAGAGTCGTCATGAAGTGTCTAAGCATCATTATGAACAGTAAGAATGGCCTCACCATTGCCAACAGGATTCTTATTAGATAGAATTTTTGGTGATGAATTAAATCTTTTATGCACTGGTTGGTCTCTTTGCACATGGACTCAAGGCCACTGCTGCAAGATATTACTCAAGGATGGGTCATTTGGGGTATTACCATTCAACAACACAGGCAAATGTTACTTATCAATAAATGTTTTGAGCCCAAAATGATGAAAAATATCTTTCACTGTCAAACTTCCAAAGTCAAAGCATTACTTTACAGCTTTCTCAGTATTGAGTACAACACAGGGATTTATCTAGGCAATACAGCACTAACCATTTACCGCTTGAGAACAAAATGGAACTCTGTGTTCATTAGTATAATAGGAAACAAGTGATTTGAATGTGACAGTGGCTGAGACTTTCCTAGAGTGCTCTGCCTTGGTACAGTTATATGTATGATTTATTATAAGAACAAGACACAAAGAGAAAAAAAAATTTAGTCTCTGATTAAGACACTGTGCCTACTAATGAATCATATCAGGAAAGAGAAGAACACACACACAGAAAACAAAGTTGGGAAGGCATGTCAGTAAAGATGTTCAGAACACCTCCTCAAACCTCTGCATCAGATGGCTTATGATCAATGAGAGGGTGGGAAAAAACATGGGTAAAAAAGGTCCCTTTCACCCAGCACCCTTTCATCCCTAAAACTCACACACTTATACATGCTTACACACAAAAAAATCCATCAGAAACAGAGACAGTGTTTAAATGTAAATAATTACAGTAGAGAGAATTATAACAAAACTGAAAAACAGGTTAAGAGCCTACTTGTGTTGGGGCTTCCCTGGTGGCTCAACAGTAAAGAATCTGCCTGCCAGTGCAGGAGACGTGAGTTCGATCCCTGGGTTGGGAAGATCCCCTGGAGAAGGAAATGGCAACCCATTCCAGTGTTCTTGCCTGGGAAATCCCATGGACAGAGGAGTCTGGTGGGCTACAGTCCATGGGGTCACAAAGAGTTGGACATGCCTCAGTCACTAAACAACAATTTTTTGTTACAGATGGGTTTGTATATTTTAAAACTAAAAAAATTTAAATAAAAAAATGATACCACTGCAAAAATACTTCCCTTTAGTAAAACTCAGGCCTTGAACCATGAGCACCTACAGAACATGTAGCTGAAGCCTTGAAGATGATGTTAAACAGTCTGCTGCCCTCTGAGGCAAGAGTATTTGAAAATGAAACTGCCTGGGACATTCTCCCCTTAGCTGTTCCCCCCACCCCAACCTCCATTTCATTGAACCCTTCTGTTTGTGAGAAAACAAAGCATGAACTCTAAGTAGATAATTTAGATTATGCAAAAGACCTTTAATATATTTATTTGCAAATCTATCAGTATTTAAAAACTGATATGAATTATTAAACAGGAAAATTATTTCTCCCAAGAAAGAAGATGGAATCTATCAATTTGCTGAGCCCAAAAGGGACCCCAAATAGCCTCTTTGTTTGTTGTTTATTGATCTCCCACCTTTTATGACTCTCAGAGTGTATCTTGCCAGGAATACCCTGGATGCTTCCATTACTGCTGGTCTAAAAATTCTGTTCTGAAGTGGGACACTCTGTGGGTGCATGACTCAATTACCGCACAGACCTACAGGAGAGGTCAAAACATTAATTCTGCACACACCATTACAAAGTGTTGAAATTAATGTGCTTACACATCTGGTTCTCATACCAATCTCTAAGTTCCTTGAAAGTAGCAGCTGTTCTGCCATATTTTTCTTTCTGTTCCACCAGCATCTGGTACCTGGAAAGCACTCAAACATTTGTAGAATGTATGAAGTCAATGAAATTTCTTCTGAAGGAAAGAGGATGTGAGAAATGGATGTGCAGACACTAGCTACTAAAACAACAATTCAATCTTTTGCCTACATCCACGTACTCATGTCAGTTTTTTCCCTCAGAGGAATAAACAATGAATGACTCTCATTTCTGTTTTCCTTTTTTTCTTCTTTTTAATCCTTAAAAAAAAATAAAGCAGGAAATCCCTGGTGGTCCAGTGGTTAGGACTATGAACTTCCACTGCTGTGGGCCTGGGTTTGATCCCTGGTTGGGGAACTAAGATCTTGCAAGCTAGGTAGCGCAGCCAAAATTTTATAAAATAACAATAAAAAATTGACCTGCTCTTTAAAGTCCTTAAGAAAAAAAAATGTGTTTATTGCTTAACTAAACTTTTAGAATAGTTTACTCTTGATAATATTTATTTTTCATTAATGAAGTCTAAAATAAAACTAAAATGAAAAACCATTGGCCCTCATTTTTCTCCAACTATACACTATTAATATTTGGAACAGTTTTTTAAAATATATTTAGCCTATATATTTTTTATACCTTTATTTGTAATATTCCAAGAACACTATTAAGATTAATACTTCTGATAAGCACTCCTCTAGCTTAAGGCACTGATACATCTTTAGAGATGTTATTAGCTTTTTCAATTCTTTCCAAAGGTTAAGTTTACATCATTTCCAAGCTATGACAAACCTAGACAATGTATTAAAAAGCAGAGACATTACTTTGCTGACAAAGGTCCATATAGTCAAAGCTATGGATTTTCCAGTAGTCATGTATGGGTGTGAGAGTTGGACCACAAAGAAGGCTGAGTGTCAAAGGATGATTGCTTTCAAACTGTGGTGCCTGGAGAAGACTCTTGAGAGTTCCATGGATAGCAAAGAGATCAAATCAGTCAATCCTAAAAGAAGTCAACCCTGAATATTCATTGGAAGGACTGATGCTGAAGCCGAAACTCCAATACTTTGGCCACCTGATGCGGAGAGCCGACTCACTGGAAAAGACTCTGATGCTGGGAAAGACTGGGGTAAGGAGGATAAGCGGATGACAAAGGATGAATCAGTTGAATGGCATCACTGACTCAATGGACATGAGTTTGAGCAAACTCCGGGAGATAGTGAAGGACCGGGAAGCCCGGCATGCTGCAGTCCATGGGGCTGCAAAGCGTCGGACACGACTGAGTGACTGAACAACAACAACAAGGCATCATAACACTTTCTAAGTTTTTTTAAAAAAAATCTTTCCTATGCTTTCCCTGGCAGTTCAGTGGTTAGGACTCTGAGCTTTCATTGCCAAAGGTTCAATCCCTGGTTGGGGAACTAAGATCCCATAAGCTGTGTAGCGTGGTCAAAAAAGGAAAAAAACAAACAAAACCAAAAAATCCAGAAACAAAACACTTTATTGTTTTTGGCCTCAATGGAAAAGCATAGAGAGCTAAGATGGTTAGGGTTGTGGGTTAGAGCCCTTAAGGATTCAATTAAAGTCAGCTTTACCTTTACCATGGGTCATCTTCTCCTTTGGTATAAACGATAATAGGCAAAGGGTGTGTATGTGTGCAGATCATTAAGAATTTATCACCATTAACTGACCAAATCCCCAAACCAACCCAAAGTGTAAGAGGTGGGTACTGGTACTATTTCAACTGTAAAAACTGAGGAAAAATTGAAGGAAACTGATGCAGAAAGCTTTAGCTATGTGACCCTGGAAAATTAACTTCTCTATGCTCTAGTTACCTCATCTATAAAAGAGGATAATGACAAAACCTGTGTCACAGGGAGGTGGTTAAGAGTAAATGACTTAATATAAATACCTAAGACAGTACCTGGCACATCCGTGCATGCGTGCTAAGTTGCTTCAGTTGTGTCCGACTCTTTGCCACCCTATGGACCATAGCCCCCCCAGGTTCCTCTGTCAGTAGAATTCTCCAAGCAAGAATACTGGAGTGGGTTGCCAAGCCCTCCTCTAGGGGATTTTCCTGACCCCAGGAATGAATGTGGATCTCTTATGTCTCCTGCATTCTCAAGAGGGTTCTTTACCTCTTTACTAGCACCACCTGGGAAGCCGGTACCTGGCACATAGTTGGTACTCAAAAGCTGCTAATTAAAACCAAACCAGGGAGAATGGGTACGTGTACACGATGTACGGCTGAGTCTGCTGTCTACCTGAAACTATCACAACATTGTTAACCAGTTACTTCCCAATACAAAATGAAAAGTTGAACCCCCCCACCAAAAGCCTTAAAAAAAAAAACTATCAATATTACCCTGAAGTGATTTAATTTTCATTTTATATGTTATTAAAGCCTTTACATTCTCCTGAAGTACTTCTTTCAAGCCATGATTCATCCCACATGAAATCTGGGCTCTCCGTGGGCAGTACAATCTAGCACGCTCATCTAGAGCCAGCTGGTCCTCACGGATAATTCCAGTTTTCCCAGCCGCACTATTTGATGCCCGTATTGAACTTTTCTAAAAATGCCAGCAAAATCTGAGTGAGCAGTTTCTCTGAAGTATCCTCTAAAAGATACACACCTCCAGCTATGTACAATGTTCTGCTAATCCTAAACTCTTGACTATTAGTTTAAAAGAACCCCAGAAGGAAGTACTAGTAAATTGCTTCCACAGCTTCCTGCAGTAGCTGAATATTTCTTAGAGCTAACACTGAAGTCCATTCCCTGTTAGATTGGGCTGGGCCCTGAAGTAGCGTTTGCTCTATGAATTAATGACTGAGCGATTTCAAGAGAAGATTGAAAGACTCAAAGGGTGCCTTTACCTTTAGCTAGTTGTAAAACATTTGTAGCAAACCACAGCAACCTCTCAGAGACAATCTTTAAACACATGCTAACCTTATTTCTCAAGGGGAATTTTATTTTAATATGCTAAGGACTGGTTAGAACAGGCAAAAATTTTATCCTAAAGCAGAGACTTCCAACATAATTCAGAATATGTTTTCTGTCCAATAGATAAAATGGCTCATTATTATCAATTATGCCTTTTGTGGCCAATGGATTTGGATTAAAATTCTTTCAAATTAAGAGCAAAAAACACTTTCTATTTGCTTTAGAAAGCTGTCAGAACTGGAACTCCTCATCTTTCTATCAATTCCAATGCAGAATTACTTAACTCCTTCTCTTGTCATGAGTAGTCTTGTTAGAGAACCACTGACTGCAACTGCTAATCCTAGACAGGCACGATAACAACCACTTTGTATGAGTTATCATAAACAACAGGAGGTCCTGGGAAGTAATGTACAACTAACAAGTTACCACCAACTGGAAGAATTCAGGAAAGGTCAAAAGGAGAGAGGAGATGCCAGTCCATATGTCCTACTAATTTCCCAGAATCCTTCCTGCTGAAATCCATCTTAGCTGAGAGATGTGCACGCCACCAGGAATACCCATGAGTCAAAATGATTGGCCACAGACAACCAGGAAACTAAACCACTTACCATAAAACCTGAAACTGTGAGCCATGTGGCAGAACAGTTCTCCTGGGTTCCTTTGCTGCTCTTCCCCTGGTGCCCCTTCTCAATAAAGTCTCTTGCTTTGTCAGCATAAGAATCTCCTTGGACAATTCATTTCCAAGTGTTAGACAAGAGCCCACTCTTGGGCCCTGGAAAGGGTCCCCCTTCCCACAAGAGTTTCCTTCCTTTGCTATGTATATGTAAAACAAAAATCAGCAGACTGGGTGCAGGGCTGGTAGCACTCTCCAGTCAGTATGTCAATAAAAAATCTCTTTTTAAATTTCCAAATGCACCTAAAGAGAAGGACATTTGCCTCCAATTGAATACCTCTTCTTACACAAAAAGGACTGTAATCTACAGAGGCCAGTAAATGGTATGGAGGTTTCTGGGCAAGGAGAGTTTACAAAGTATTTAAAATCCTTGACATGGTAACCCCATCAATCCATCATATATATATATATTTGGTGTGTGTGTGTGTGTGTGAAAGAAAGGCAAAGATATTTTAAAGGGGGAAAAGGTCATGAGTGAAGAGACTATAAATGATTATCTAGCACAGTACCCAGCACACCCAGAAAAGAATTTAGAAAAGAATATAGAAGTCCCTGTATTAATATATACAGAAGTATATAGTATACTGGAGAAGGAAATGGCAAACCACTCCAGTACTCTCGCCTGCAAAATTCCATGGATGGAGGAGCCTGGTAGGCTACAGTCCATGGGGTCGCAAAGAGTCGGACATGACTGAGCGACTTCACTTTCTTTCTATAGTTCCTTTTGGAGAACGAAATGGCAACCCACTCCAGTGTTCTTGCCTGCAGAATCCCCATGGACAGAGGGGCCTGGTGGGCTACAGTCTATGGGGTTGCAGAGTTGGGCACAACTAAGCAACTAACACACATACATACATATAGTGTACGGAATATAATAGTATATAGAATATAGAAGTCCCTGTACTCAAAGTGGTGGTGGTGGTTTAGTCACTCAGTCGTGTCTGACTCTTGCGACCCTGTGGACTGTAGCCCTCCAGGCTCCTCTGTCCATGGGATTTTCCAGGCAAGGATACTGGAGTGGATTGCCATTTCCTTCTCCAGGGGATCTTCCCAACAAGTAATAGACAATAAATGGGTGGCAATGTGTGGCTATCCAGATGTTTTACATTTATTTACTTGAGCAAGATCCCTACGATTTCTAGAGACACAACCTTTTTACTATATAAACAAGTTCTAGAGACACAACCTTTTTACTATATAAATACCTGGCAAACTAAGAGACAAATCAAATCACGTTACCTTTTGTAAACTAACCATTTAAAAATTAACCATTGCTTCAAAGTATCCCTCAACCACATTTTGATGTTTGTAGACAGGCAATCAAATTTTAAATTATGAAGAGAAAAGAAAGCCTTACCAAATAATTGATGACATAAAATCGGTCATATTCTCTGTTCTTAGGATTGATCCGACGATGCTGTTTTTTCCTCATATGATCTTTAAGTGTATTTTTGTCCCTGAAGGTCTTCTCACAATACAAGCACTGCAAGCTACAAGAAAGACACAAACACTGAGATTAAATAAGTCCCTTGAATAGCTCCTGCAGCAGACCTTTATAATTATTATTATTATTGGGCCTTAAAATTTACTCATTTTTTAGGTCTCATACAGTTTTCAAATGGGATATAATATCTTTTTTGGAATCCCTCTCCCTTTATTCATTTGGCTTTAAAGGATGTGTATTGTGGTTTATTTTGTAGTTGGCTATACTTGCCAACTTGGCTATTTAGTCAAAACTATGATAAAGGTATCAATCACCCAAAAATGATTTTGGTGCTTTACTAATTGAATTGAAATATCTATTCTAAAAATGAAAATGAAGGTATGTTCTTCGTATAATTATAATGATAACCCGCACTGGCTGCTTCCACTGAGTGTAACGATTAGTCTGGTTTGGCATATCCTGTGACCTGATTTGCAGGGTTTAACTCCTAGCTCCAGCTGTGGGACTTGGTCAAGTTACTTGCTATCTCTGTTACCACTCATTTTCTGATCTCTAACCTGAAGATAACACATTTTAGAGTATACTTACGACAATGTATACAAATAAATTCATAACCATGAGACTAATTTACACAAAATATGAACAATACATGAACACATTTAAACCATGCTTTATTTATATATATATATGAATAAAATGCCTAGCATATTCATGGCACACAGTAAGTGCTACTTTTACTATATTATCATTCACATGTACCTTCTGCTAGAGTATTTTCCCTAACTGGGAATCATTACCTAATGAGGCAGTAATGACCAGTTTTGAACAGATTACTAGCAAAATGTCTTTTCTCATACTAAGCTGGACAGTTGATACTGCCTGGAACTTCTACCCAACAGTCATAAGAGTTCTACTTTCTAGTCACAAAGAATTCATGAAAACACTAAAATTATAACTGAGCAGGACACTGTGGGGCATTCCCAGGACACAACACTTCCACCATGTCCTCTGTCTGCCTCTTGCCTGTAGAAAAGTTGTAGTCTTCCAGGCCTCCCCTGACTCACAAAAGTCTTTCTCAAGAATTAATGATTGACAAGATAGGAACATGTAGTGACAAAAACAGCAGTTGGGTCAGGAGAACTTGCATGAATTTGAATAGTAAATCAGCCATATGGCAGTCATGGCATCTTTAGTTCCTTCTTGAAGTACCTGAAGACCATGGGCACGTGGGCTCCAGATCTACTGGAACCTGAGGATTGATAATGTTAACCCTTGTGACACCGGCCTGTTACCTCAACATCAATCAATCAGAGAACTGTACATAAGCTGATCAAACATCCTGTGATTATCCTCCCTCAACTTGCCTTTAAAAATGCTTCCCTGGACACAGACATAGAGAACAGATGTATGGACATGGGGTGGTGGGAGGGAGGAGGAAGGAGAGGGTGAAATGTATGGAGAGAGTCACATGGAAACCTGTGTTACCATATGTGAAATCGAGAGCCAGGGGGGATTTGCACTATGACTCAGGGAACTCAAACAGGGCCTCTGTGACTATCTAGAGGGGTGGGCTGGGGAAGGAGGTGGGAGGGGGTTCAAGAGGGAGGGGACATACATATACCTATGACTGATGTTTGGCAGAAGCCAACAAAATTCTGTAAAGCAATTATCCTTCAATTAAAAACTAAATAAATTAAATTAAAAAACTGCTTCCCTGAAACCCAGTAGGGAGTTCTGGTCTTCTGAGCACGAGCCACCTGTTGTCCTTGTGTGGCCCTTGCGAAAACCTTTCTGTGTTAAACGGATGTTTTGGTGTGCTTGGTCTCACTGTGTGTTGGGCACATGAACTTGGGTTTGACAACAAAATGACTGAAATAAGTTTTTGTTGCTATTTTGAATTCTTTTCCATCTTTACCAAACAACATCTCAATTATTTTTTATGCCACAGAAGTAACTATATTCTTTTATAGCAATAAGTTGATTAAGGATATTCATTACTGCTAGTCTTGCTAGAGAACACACCTGGTATTATTTTATAAATGAAGGATCATTCATTAAAAGAGTGAAGAGACCTGTTTTAATGTACTGTTGATACCAGAATATGAATTTAGAATTTTATAGTAGGTATTTCTTGCTCAATGTTACGGCTCCAAATGTTGTGGGCTGAGACACCACATTATTAGTACTATATTTAAGTGAATAAAGTTAGGGTTTGAGAGTAAAATCTTGAGCCCTTCCTTAGAAAGAAGAGTGAGCCCACATTTTGGTGATGTAGAGAATTTTCTTCCCTATTTCTACAAGTTAAACAGTCAGAATATAACCTCAAGAAAAGTGGAGTGTTATGATATATAAATGTAAATTAACACTAAAGTTAAAAAAATACAAGCAGGATGCTATGTTTCGCCTAAAGTTGAAAAATGTCTAGGAATCTGACTTTACTAAATGTGTAGAATAATTATAGAGAGAAGTATAGAAATTATGAATCCAAAGTGAAGAACAGTAGTTACTCAGGGAGATACTAATGAGGAAGGGAACAAAGGGAGACTCAAGGGACATAGTAACATTCTCTTTCTTATGCTGGTAAGTATATTTTTCATACCCTATATAACATACCTTATAGTGGTATATACATTGTTTGCTACATATGACATTTATATTTAAAGGTGACTAAAAGGCAATATGATCTACACAAAATAGACTGTCATATAAAATGGGAACTCCTCCAACGTGAGAAATGAGAAAATTCTATTTTTTTAATTACTTGTGACTATTAATTTTTAAAAATTCAGTGGAGTCCGAGGTTAAGATAGCTTTAGGCTGTGTTTCATAAAGATGTACTTACTTGTCAAGCTTTTTCTGTAATGTACACAGAAATTCACTGCAGTTTACAATGTTGTCTGGCAATCCAATGTTGAAAGCATGTTCTCTGGCCATGTGGTTCAAAAGAACAGATCTAGGAAGAAATTTGAGCCATCTGCATTATTTATAACTCATCTAGGAACAAATCAGGTCAGAAGTAGCATTTATATAATGATAACAATACTAATTAGAAGACAAGCAAAGGTTAAACACCGCGACATACCAGAGTGGGTTACTATTTCCTTCTCTAGGGAATCTTCCCAACTCAGGGATGGAACCTGAGTCTCCTGCATTGGCAGGTGTATTTTTTTTTTTACCACTGAGCCACCAGGGAAGTCTATGTAATAGTATGCATAAACATATCAGTTCTTTAAAGGGAGTCCACAATCTGTCACTGAGCAGGATTACACTCTACTGGTGAATTGAGTATCTGTCCTTTAAACTATTAAATAAATGTGCTTTGCCTACTCTTCCAATTAATGAGGAAGCGACAACCGCTCAAGTGAAATATATAAACAAATATAACCCAGGATCACAGATATTTAGTTATCTTATCATTGGATGCAAAACTGGAATCCACAGTTCACATATCTAATTTCATGTAAAGGTTATGATAACTTGCATACACAATGACCATCTTTTGATCAGTTCATGTATAGAAGGAAAATTTTAATTTATGTAATATAGTGTAACTTTTACACAGAAAAAATCTTATGTGTAAAATACATACTTTGGGTGTTTACCATAAATTTAGTTCATAAAACAAAGGTGACAGTTTTTGGGAACTTATTAGTACACATACCAATGATAGACTATGTACAGTGACATTACACAGTTTATTTTTTCTAGCTTGTTTAGACACATAGCTGGCCCCAAATTGCTTTCATTGTTTTTTTTTTCTCTTCAGAAAGTGAAATATAGCAACCACCTTCATGAAAATGTTTTGCTTTTTTCTTTACTATATAATAGATACATTTATGAATCTCATAGTTCATATGTCCATTTGTAAAATCACTTAAGTATTACAGACAAATATGAATAAAACTAGTATGTGCTGGACTACTCCACAGTACCTTCTGGGCCTGTAAGGGGATCCCCCAGGGACAGCCCAGACAGAGCTGGACTTTTCCAGGGGTTCTAGGCATGAGGCCCAGGCTGAGGAAGGGTCCAGGCAGAAGCAGAGGTGGGGTCCTCTTTCAGGGGTTGGGATGGGTGAGTGGCAGGCTATGTGAGGCAGACGGTTGGAGAGCTTCCCCTAACCTCAAGGCTGTACTGGGGCAGAGTTCAGTGCCTCTAGATCCAGACCCTATATTGTACCTGGAAGGATTCAGCAATCATTAACAGCTGGTTCAAGGCCTATGGATGAATTAGGAGGATTACTTCACCCTAGTCTGTGTGGCATTAGGATCTCTCACTTTTTTAAGAGTTGTACTGAATGTACTTATAGGAGATTACTACTCTCATTTCTCTGGGACCTAAAGGCTTGATATCTAGGGTTCATAAGTTAGGAGATGGGAGCTAAGCCAATGCATTTTTCCTCTCTCAAATATTTCTCCCTTGTTTCATAGTAGGAATAAAGGTTTCCCTACATAGTTAAACAATGTAGTTTGCCTGAAGCAGTATCAATTGGGATAAATGATAGATTGGCCACAAAACTTAAAAGGAAAATCTGGGGAATGAGATGATCATAGGGGATTTTCAACAAAGTTCAAGCACCGTTCTAAGTATCTAGAAACACACATGTGCAGGGCTGTGTGCATCCCAAGGAAATCCCTGAGAATACCCTAATCTTTCACCTGTGGCTGACTCTGAGACTCTACACAAGCAGGGAGTGAAGGTTAAGGCAGAGTTGTAAACTGATGGAGCACTGAAGATAGGTCCCAAGTCAAACACAGAACTCCTTGTCAAAGGGAAGAAGGTACGTTTTCTCAAGGCATTTAAGTAAATTGCTGCCATATCATTATTGAACACTGAGCTGAGTATATATGTTCAGCAGCCATACCTGACAAAGAATACATGCTTCAGAGAACGAGTTCAGGACACTCACTAAATACACAAATAGCAACAACAAAAACTCTGGTTGGGTAGGGGACAAATCTAACTTCTGTAGTTATCACATTATTTAAAATGTTGAGTTTTCAACAAACAAATTACAAGACGTGCAAAGAAAAGAAACTATGGTCTACCATATGAAAAGAAAGTAGTCAGTAGAAACTGTCACTATTTCTGAGTAAGCCCAAATGTTGGACATAACAAAGATCATAAGATAAATTAGATTATAAAAATATGTGCAAAGAACTAAAGAAAACCATGACTAAATAATCAAAAAAAAGGTATGAGAAGGATACCCTGACCAAAATGGGAATACTAATAAAAAGACAGAAATTCAACAAAACAGACAAATTCTGGAGATGAAATGTATAGTAACTGAAATGAAAAATTCACTAGAAGGGCCCAAAAGAAAATTTGAACTGGCAGAACAAAGAATCAATGAACTTGAAGATCAATTGAGATTTTCCAGTCTGCGGAAGAGAAGAAGAAACAATGCTGAAAATTAAATTGAGCCTTAGAGATTATTACATCTACCAATCTATGTATAATAGGATTCCCCAAAAGCAAAAAGGATAGGGGCAGAAATAATATTTGAAGAAATAACAACTAAAAACTCCCCAAATTTGATGGAAAACATTAACTCAAACATTGAAGAAGCCCAACAAACTTCATGTAGAATAAATCAGAGAGACTCATACCGAGAGAAAAAATGAAGATGAAATCAAGACATTCCCAGATAATAAAACCTGAGAAAATTCATTGTTAAAGGACTTGGCCAATAAGAAACTAAAACAAATTCTTTGGGATAAAATAAAATGATGCTAGATAGTAATTCAAACATACATTAAAAAAATAAAAAATAAAAACATACATTAAAAAAATAAGCACCAGTAAAGGTAGTCACATAGTCAAATATAAAAGGCAGTATAAATGAATTTGTTTATAAATCTTTTCTTCCCGTATCTGATGTAAAAATAACTGCATGAAACAAAAATTTTAAAGACATGTTAATGAGCTTATTATGTATAAAGATGTAATTTATGTGACAACAACAGCACAAAGGAGTGGGGGAAAAGCAATCCATCTTGGAGCAAATTTTTTGTGTATTGTTGAAATTACACTGGTATTAACCTGAGTTCAACTGTTTTAAGTTAAAATCTCAATTGTATTCCCCAGTGAATTATAGTGGATAGTGAGTGGACCACTAGAAAATAACTCAAAAAATAAGGTAAAAGAAACAAGGGAATTGAAATGGTGTGCTAGAAAATGTCTACTCAACAATAAAGAAGGCAGTAATGGAGGAAAGAACTTCTTAAAAACTTAATAAATAAAGTAAACAGCAAAATGGTATAAGTAAATCCCATCTCATCAGTAATTACACTACAATAAACATAAATATAGGATAGCAAGAATGTACTCGTTTTTCTATCCTTGACCATTACCCACGCCATATGTTTTTCTATTCTTTTTGTGCCTGGGCTGGAAGAACACAAATATAATCCCCAAACATTGCTAATATTGTGCATAGCTAGAATCAGGTTATATTGTTAATCTTTCATTATAAACAGACCTTTTCATAAATAAGAGCTGCAGAAGGAAAGAGGACATTTTATAAAAATAAGACATGCTTATCTTTATCATTGGTTAAAGTTACCTGGCAAGTGGTGCAGTGATAAAGAATCTGCCTACCAACGGAGAAGATGCAGGAGACACAGGTTCGATCCCTGGGTTGGGAAGATCCCCTGGAGTAGGAAATGGCAACCCACTCCAGTAATCTTGCCTGATAAATTCCATGGACAGAGGAGCCTGGCAGGCTACAGTCCATGGGGTTGCAAAGAGTCAAAGAGTGAGCACCCACACATGCACGTGCACTTGGCTGTATGGTGCAAGATAAAGCAAACTTCTGTCTCTGCAACAGGCTGACTGCCTTTCTCTGTCAAACTTTCAATCCTTATATCCTGATACCCATGTATCCCTGAGTTTAATATAAATCATAAGGATATATATTTCAAATCATGTCAGTATCTACATTTATCATAAAATCTTAAGCTATAGAAAACAAAAATATTTGTAGATTTTTAATACCAGAGATTCTTAATAATAGTCACATGGCTCCTCACTGGGTTAATAATAGTCTTAATGTTAAATCAGAAATAACATGTTAAAAGGAAGTAGCAGTGCTTGGTAAGCTTTTTGATAGGGAGGTGGTCCTCACTTCCATCCCCATAAATCTTTTTGATATAGACAGTGTTAAAAGCATAATGACTGGCCTTGGCATAGGTTTTCCTCTATGCTAACTGATCTATATGAGTATCAAATCTTCATAACTGGTGTTTTCAACATTGATGCTTCATCCAAACCCTTTTCTAAATTCAAACAAATAGTCACCCTCTCCTTTTCCATGTTTTTCAGACAACAATGTCAGTTACTGTGCTTAGCCGTTTTTTTAAAACTAAAGACTGCTTTCCTTCAAGTGGGCAGCAGAATGGTTGTCCACTCTAGGTTGTCACTAAAACTATTCCCATTCCCTAGAGGTTACAACTTCATGACTTGTATTTAAGTTAATGTACACTTGTAAATATTACTGTTGTATAAAAAGAACTTAGTCTGGTCTTTGTCTTTGGCTCCAGGCACTGGACCTCAAAAACCCTCGAAAGTTCTCTAAGATTACTTTTGTTATGCCAATAAAGTGACTTGTGGTAGGCTTCTAGAATGCTTCAGAATGGGGGTTGATTGCCAGAAAGACTAAATAACTAAGTGATCAAAGTTTAGGAACCCAGAGCCACCCTGACCTTCAGAAAGGAGAGAGGAACTGGAGACTAAGTTCCATAATTAAATTAAGTATGCTCACATAATGAAGCATGTAAAAATTCTGGATACCAAAACTCAGTGAAGATTCTTGGTTGGTGAATACACTGACATGCCAGGAGGTGATAGATTCTGATTCTTTGAGAAGGCACAGAAGTTCTGTGTTAAGGATCCATCCGGACCCAGCTCTACATGTCTCTTAATCTGACTATTCCTGATCTGTATCTTTTATGGTTAACACTTTTCTGAGTTTTGTGAGTCATTCTAGTGAATTAATGAACCTAAGCAAATTAGAAGCACAAGCTGGAATCAAGATTGCCGGGAGAATTATCAATAACCTCAGATATGCAGATGACGCCACCCTTACGGTAGAAAGTGAAGAGGAAGTAAAAGCCTCTTGATGAAAGTGAAAGAGGAGAGTGAAAAAGTTGGTTTAAAGCTCAACATTCAGAAAACTAAGATCATGGCATCTGGTCCCCTCACTTCATGGGAAATAGACGGAGAAACAGTGGAAACAGTGGCAGACTTTATTTTTTTGGACCCAAAAATCACTGCAGATGGTGATTGCAGCTATGAAATTAAAAGACGCTTACTCCTTGGAAGGAAAGTTATGACCAACCTAGATAGCATATTAAAAAGCAGAGACATTACTTTGCCAACAAAGGTCTGTCTGGTCAAGGCTATGGTTTTTCCAGTGGTCATGTATGGACGTGAGAGTTGGACTGTGAAGAAAGCTGAGTGCTGAAGAATTGATGCTCTTGAACTGTGGTGTTGGAGAAGACTCTTGAGAGTCCCTTGGACTGTACGGAGATCCAACCAGCCCATCCTAAAGGAGATCAGTCCTGGGTATTCATTGGAAGGACTGATGCTGAAGCTGAAACTCCAAGACTTTGGCCACCACATGTGAAGAGTTGACTCACTGGAAAAGACACCGCTGCTGGGAGGGATTGGGGGCAGGAGGAGAAGGGGACGACAGAGGATGAGATGGTTGGATGGTATCACTGACTCGATGGACATGAGTTTGAGTAAACTCTGGGAGTTGGTGATGGATAAGGAGGCCTGGCATGCTGCGATTCATGGGGTCGCAAAGAGTTGGACATGAATGAGCAACTGAACTGAAATGAACTGAAGCAAATTATTGGTGGAAATCCCTGAATTTGTAGCCAGTTCGTCAGAAGTGCAGCTATCCAAGGGAATCTCTGAACTTGTGTGGTGTCTAAAGAGGGGGCAGTCTTGTAGGGGATGACCGCCCTTAAACCCACAGTGAAGTGAAGTGAAGTGAAGTGAAAGTCACTCAGTTGTGTCCAACTCTTTGCAACCCCATGGACTGTATAGTCCATGGAATTCTCCCAGCCAGAATACTGGAGTGGGTAGCCTTTTCCTTCTCCAGGGGATCTTCCCAACCCAGGGATCGAACCCAGGTCTCCTGCACTGCAGGCGGATTCTTTACCAGCTGAGCCACAAGGGAAGCCCAAGAATACTGGAGTGGGTAGCCTATCCCTTTTCCAGTGGAGTCTGATGCTAACTCTGTGTGGTTAGTTTTAGAACTGAATCAGAGTATATCAGTTGGTTTTAGGCCAGTTGGGGTTGGTGACAGAATTACCAATTCCCCATTTATTTTCCCCCTTAGATCTTTATCGTTTTTAATGTTTAAAAATAAAACACCAAAAGCTGCTGAAGGTTTAGAGTTTACAAGTTAATACAGAAGGGCACATCTGTTGCACATGATCTTGGCCTGTCAACAGATTTTAAAAAGCCCTACAACATTAAACACAAATCTATTTCTGGCTTTTAAAAAATTTTATTCCCCTACTTTGCTTAGAGCAAAACATTCCATCTTTGATGTTTGGTGTATTAAAAAAAAATTACTGTGGATATATTAAAGGGGACTGAGCCAATTCATGTAACTTAATCTATATAAGATTAAAACACCCACTGTCAGTGTTTTGGTAAGTTTTCAGATGAAAAACAGTAACATTTAAATACATACTCAACAGCTACCTGTTTCCGAGGAATTCCTCACTGCAAAACATACAAATGCCATGAAAGCTGTTGTCATTTCGTTCTTGTTGCTGTTGCTCCAGAATTTCTTTCTGTAAAGGAAAAACAGATACATTATGTTATCTTTAATAAATGCATAGCTAGTGAAAAATGTCATGGTCTGGTTGAGAGGAAACTGGAGAGAGGCACAAAGGAAGTATACGAACACTGATGATATTTCAAATTTCTGCATTCCTGTTCTTGGACCCAAACTCCAGGTCTATACAGTTAAATGCCAGAAAACATAGTATTTGGATAGCTATGTAAGAAACAAAGTCAACAGGGTCTTACCATCCTTTCCCGACTCTGTCCTTTCTCCTCTCTTTATCAGTCATCTCCCAATCTCACTCTCTTCCAAAAGCAAAAATGTGCTCCTTTCTGGAATTCTCAGTTTGTAATCAAGTTCTGATCAAAGCTTTTTACTTGATCTTTCATGTTACTTCTCGCCACCAATCCCAATGCCATCACTCTCAATCCAGTCTCTAGTCAGTCATTACGAGATGACTATGAGTAAGTCCCCTAGAGGGTCTGCCTGATTTTAGTCCTTTTTTCTACCATATTCATCCTCTCTTTGGCAGGTGGAAAAACCTCTTAAAATTATTTTCATGTACAATTATCTTGTTACTCTCCAATTCATATAATTTAAAACATGCGTCAGTAACATCCTAGTCTATTCCCATTTCTGCCATGTAGTCAGTTCTGAACTACAGTACAACAGGTAAAGAGTTCAGAATCTGAAACATTGAGAAGAACTAGATTTGAAGCCTGGTGTGCTGCGCCCTATGGGTTTGCAAGGAGCCGGACACCACTTAGTGACTGAACAACAACTACAACTCACTTGTACTTGATATTTTATTTAACCTCTATAATACTTAGTTTTCTCAATTTTAAGATGAAAATATTACCTCACAGCATTGTTTACAGGATAACATCAGAAATTTGCATAAAGAATTCAAATTGCACATGTGTATGGTCAGGCCACTCAAGATGGCTGTTCTCCTGCTCTCTGTACATCTCCTGCCCTACCAGCCCCTGCTTCACTTCTATCTTACGTACAGGACTGACCATAAAGAAGGCTGAGCGCCGAAGAATTGATGCTTTTGAACTGAGGTGTTGGAGAAGACTCTTAAGAGTCTCTTGGACTAAAAGGAGATCAAATAAGTCAATTTTAAAGGAAATCAACACTGAATATTCATTGGAAGGACTGATGCTGAAGCTGAAGCTCCAACACTTTGGCCACCTGATGTGAAGAGCCCACTCATTGGAAAAGACCCTGATGCTGGGAAAGATTGAAGGCAGGAGAAGTGGGTGACAGAGGATGAGATGGTTGGATGGTATCACTGACTCAATGCACATGAGTTTGAGCAAGCTCTGGGAGATGAAGGACAGGGAAGCCTAGCGTACTGC
This sequence comes from Cervus elaphus, assembly GCF_910594005.1. Lineage (NCBI taxonomy): Eukaryota > Metazoa > Chordata > Mammalia > Artiodactyla > Cervidae > Cervus > Cervus elaphus. The sequence goes on from NC_057832.1 coordinate 64,183,253, forward strand.
AGTCCATGGGGTTGCAAAGTGTGGAATACGACTGAGTGACTGAATAATAACAACAACACATGACTGACATTCCTACACACAAGCCTCAGGCCCCAGCTAGTGATTGTTCTTATCAAAGGGGCAGTGAGGGGCATGCCCCTTTACTGGTCTCCTGGTAACTAAGGAGCTCATCTGACCTCACTTCCCCTCTAATTGGTAACTTGCTTTACCATCGTCTCTTTTGCTTGCTTTATCTTCTGAATGGATATGAAAGCTCTCTGAAATTAAAAGAGAGTATTTTATGCTGTTCTTATTTTACATCTGTATACTACTCTTCAGCTACTCTTGTAACATGAAGCTCAAAATAGGAACTTCATAAAGTCTATTACTGACTCTATAAATATTTGTAGGACAGCCTAAAAATGAGCTAGTATCTAGAAGCTTAACAAATTCCATTGGTACGTCTGGAAATCTATCACCAAACATTTAGAAATATTAATCCACTGAAGAAAAAAAATTAAGATACTGCCACAATAAAAATCAATTCAATCAACTTTTGCTTTCAGTCATGATGAAAATAATGGATACTGGACTTCCCCTTCCCCTGTAAACTACTATAAAACAAGTTGCTTCATATATTGTACCTGTTTTCAGAAAATGGATAATAGCACTGTGATGGATGAGTAAAAATAAATAATACATTGCCAGTTTTCTGTTGGGTAGTATTTTCCAAATCACAACACAGGGAAGTTAAACCCAAAAGAAGGGTATATATCTACCTCAGTTGGTGGAGAAGAAAAAAAAAAGACTGGCATTCAGCATACTTTAAAAGCAAGAGAAATTTGTGGGACAATGTACTACAGAGAAGAGAGCTTCAGAGGAAGAGCTCAAGAAACCTGGACTGGGATTCTTTATATCTTTGTCCAAACACTGAGCTCTCTCTCTATATAGGGTTAGTCCCTGGTGGCTCAGTGATAAAGGATCCACTGCAATGCAGGAGACATGGGTTTGATCCTGGGGTTGGGAAGATCCCCTGGAGAAGGAAATAGTAACCCACTCCAGTATCCTGCCTGGGAAATTCATGAACGAAGTCTGGTGGGCTACAGTCCATGGGATCGAAAGGGTTGGACACAACTGAGTGACTAAACCACCATCACAACCAATGTATAGGACAAGACTCTGTGAGGCCTGATAGGGGAGTTTCCAGGGGCTGTGAAGCTTAATGGGGATTCTAGAAGCCACAGCATTGGACTCAGTATGTTGGAACCTGACATACAGAATGGAGAGACCTTACTCAACACTTCAGGCACACAGCAAATATAAAAGAACACTTTTTACTCCATGAAGCTTAGGGCTTTCTGTTGGTGGCAAGTGGATAGATAAAAGCAAAAGAAACAAAGGGAGTAAAGTTGATGTATCAGAAAATTTTAATTATTGCTTTTTAAGTTAATCATACATAAAAACTGAAAGTGACAGTAAAAGTCAAATTAAAGGAAAAGCGAACCTTCACAAACATGTATAGTCCAACTGAAAAAGAGAAAACACATCTCAGAGCCTTTTATTTACAGCTATGTTAGCAGCAACCAAAAAAACCCAACAGATAATGCTCTTGATAAATAAAGATCACTTTAAATACCCCGCAGTAAGGCTGAGCAATACTTTCTTGGCCTGCTCCTGTTTTTGGACTATGAGACCAGTTAACACTTATTAAAATCATCTTTCTGGCTCATATTTCTCAGGCTGGTGATGATATAACCCAAAGTTGGCTAAAGAAATATCTTACTGAATATTTCCCTGGTTTTGATTCAGCACAAACATAACACATTTCTGAGTTTAAACCACAGTGATACTAAGCCATCTACAGTTTACTTTGGCCAAATTTAAGTTTTATCAGTTGACCCTAATTGGTACAACCTAAGTATAGACACCTGAAGCTGTGTGTAAATTCTTCTTAGGAGAGCCTAATTTGCATTTTGGTGAGTTAGAAGGAGCATGGCCTAGACAGGGCAGTAAAGCCAGAAGCCACTTTTTAGTGGCAAGTAGCTAAAACTGCTCCATTCTACTTGCATCCTTGAGCTTCTCTCACGTGGTGGAACTATGGCTTCTTGGCTAGTTTATCTGCACTACCTACAACCACAGTGAGAGAGACAAGGACTCTAGCGTTCTTGTGTCACCCTTGATCTGGCTGGTCCCGTACAACTTCTTTCATTTTTATTTAAGTTCATTCTTTTGAGATCTGCCTTCTGCTCGCTGCCCAAACTCTTTTTAAACTCTTTCCCAGACCTTTTGCCAAGTGAAGCTGCTTAAACCATGTGTTGTTTCACCTCTGCTTTCTGTTTATTTGCATAAGACCTCTCTCATCTTAATATTATCAATGTAAGAAAGAGTTCTATAAGGCAGGGAATAATGGACGTGGCATGTCAGGTAGTTCAGCTTTAGTCAGATTCACTGCTCCAACTGTTCAGTTCCAACTTGTATTCTGGCCATATTTGACTCTTGTGATTGCAATGACATGCATACTCTACCTATTCCTTCTTGGTTATTTTCCTATCTCTCCATTAACATATTCTATTTCTACTAGCCACAACTAACCTCTCCAATAAGATTTCCTTTCTGACCAATACTGCTCAGTACTGACCTTTTAGAATTTGAGAACTGAAAGGGACCTCATGAAACTACTTACTAACTCCCTATAAAGAGATGTTAGGGTGACCTATTTAAAGCTACAAAGCTACTTGGTGCCATATTTGAATACCAAATTTGCTTTTTTCCCCAGATGGTACCCAGGGTAGCATATTTAGACACAAAGTATATGACAATAAGTGTTATATTTAGTAAACAAACCAAGTTCAGAATCCAAGGCGTAGATATATGCAAAGGCAGGGCAATTTAAAAAATTTCTTACAGAATATCGACATACTATCTTCTTATGCCACAGTTTACAATGTTACACTGACATCTATATTGTTTAGTCTTCAAGAAAACTATGTCCCAACCATCTCTACTAATAGAACATGAGCTCCTTTATGCACAACTTATTATTATTATAGTAGAGTCTTAAAAATACCAGATAACTAAGTTTATACCCCTGGTGCAACAATAAACTCACTACAAACCTGAATGCTCTCTTAAAATCAAAATAAAATTCTCAAAGGAGAGGAATTTATAAAACACTTGATTATCCCTTACTCATAAAAGATTGGCACATCCTAAAAAAAAAAAAGATTGGCACATCTTATGCCAATTCTTAATAGCATCTCATATAGGCTATAAAGAGGTGGCAAGAATACACAGAAGAACTGTACAAAAAAGATCTTCACGACCCAGATAATTACGATGGTGTGATCACTCATCCAGAGTCAGACATCCTGGAATGTGAAGTCAAGTGGGCCTTAGGAAGCATCACTACAAACAAACCTAGTGGAGGTAATGGAATTTCAGTTGAGCTACTTCAAATCCTAAAAGATGATGCTGTGAAAGCGCTGCACTCATTATGTCAGCAAATTTGGAAAACTCAGCAGTGGCCACAGGACTGGAAAAGGTCAGTTTTCATTCCAATCCCAAAGAAAGGCAATCCCAAAGAATGCTCAAACTACTGCACAATTGCACTCATCTCACATGCTAGTAAAGTAATGCTCAAAATTCTCCAAGCCAGGCTTCAGCAATACGTGTACCCTGAACTTCCAGATGTTCAAGCTGGTTTTAGAAAAGGAAGAGGAACCAGAGATCAAATTGCCAACATCTGCTGGATCACTGAAAAAGAAACAAGAGTTCCAGAAAAACATCTACTTCTGCTTTACTGACTATGCCAAAGCCTTTGACTGTGTGGATCACAATAAACTGGAAAATTCTGAAAGAGATGGGCATACCAGACCACCTGACTTGCCTCCTGAGAAATCTCTATGCAGGTCAGGAAGCAACAGTTAGAACTGGACATGGAACAACAGACTGGTTCCAAATAGGAAAAGGAGTACGTCAAGGCTGTATATTGTCACCCTGCTTATTTAACTTCTATGCAGAGTACATCATGAGAAATGCTGGGCTGGAGGAAGCACAAGCTGGAATCAAGATTGCTGGGGAGAAATATCAATAACCTCAGAAATGCAGATGACACCACCCTTATGGCAGAAAGTGAAGAATAACTAAAGAACTGCTTGATGAAAGTAAAAGAGGACAGTGAAAAAGTTGGCTTAAAGCTCAACATTCAGAAAATTAAGATCATGGCATCCGGTCCCATCACTTCATGGCAGATAGATGGGGAAACAGTGGAAACAGTGGCAGACTTTATTTTTGGGGGCTCCAAAATCACTGCACATGGTGACTGCAGTCATGAAGTTAAAAGACGCTTGTTCCTTGGAAGAAAAGCTATGACCAACCTAGACAGCATACTAAAAAGCAGAGACATTACTTTGCCAACAAAGGTCTGGGTAGTCAAAGCTATGGCTTTTCCAGTGGTCATGTATGGATGTGAGAGTTGGACTATAAAGAAAGCTGAGCACCGAATTGATGCTTTTGAACTGTAGTGTTGGAGAAGACTCTTGAGAGTCCCTTGGACTGCAAGGAGATCCAACCAGCCCATCCTAAAGGAGATCAGTCCTGGGTGTTCATTGGAAGGACTGATGTTGAAGCTGAAACTCCAATACTTTGGCCACCTGATGTGAAGAACTGACTCACTGGAAAAGACCTTGATGCTGGGAAAGACTGAGGGCAGGAGGAGAAGGGGATGAAAGAGGATGAGATGGTTGGATGGCACCACCGACTCAATGGACGTGAGTTTGGGTAAACTCTGGGAGCTGGTGATGGACAGAGAGGCCTGGCGTGCTACGGTTCATGGGGTCGCAAAGAGTCAGACACGACTGAGCGACTGAACTGAACTGAATAGGCTATAAAATGGAGAACTTTCCGCAGCAATAGTAAGTTGGTAAGATATTTACATAAACAAATATAACAGCGTACTGTATATGTAAGTTATCCTAAAAATTGGAATTTATTATTGGTTATTAATTTAAAAGTTCTAAAGTGCTTTTTTAAGAAGTCACAACTGATAATTTTTAGAAATAGAGTTACACAGAGAATTTTATATTGTTATGGGAAAGGAAAGTGGAGGATGAGTTTTACTTTTTTTCAATGAATTGCTTTCACTTGATACAGCAATATATTTTAATAAGTATATATCTCAAAAATTTTTTTTAAATTTTTACTTATTTATTTATTTATTTTTGGCCATGCTGGGTCTTTGTCGCTGCGAGGGCTTCCCCTTAGTTGTGGCGAGTGGGCGCTACTCTTTGGTTGCAGGGCGTGGGCTTCTCATCGCGGTGGCTTCGCTCGTTGTGGAGTGTGGACTCAACGGCAGGTGGGCTTCAGGAGCTGCAGCATGTGGGCTCAGTGGTTGCTGCTCTGGGGCTGTAGAGCACCGGCTAAATAGCTGTGGCACAAAGGCTTAGCTGCCCTGCAGCACGTGGGATCTTCCCAGACCAGGGATCGAAATGGTATCTCTTGCACTGATAGGTGGATTCTCTGCCACTGAGCCACCAAGATGTTCAGTTCAGTTCAGTAGCTCAGTCGTGTCTGACTCAATGCGACCCTACAGACTGCAGCATGCCAGGCTTTTCTGTCTATCACCAACTCCTGGAGCTTGCTCAAACTCACCGTATATCACGTTGGTGATGCCATCCAACCATCTCATCCTCTGTTGTCCCCTTCTCCTCCTGCCTTCAATCTTTCCCAGCATCAGGGTCTTTTCCAATGTGTCAGTTCTTCACATCAGGTGGCCAAAGTACTGGAGTTTCAGTTTCAACATCAGTCCTTCCAATGAACACTCAGGACTGATCTCCTTTAGGATGGACCGGTTTGATCTCTTTGCAGTTCAAGAGACTCAAGAGTCTTCTCCAACACCACAGTTCAAAAGCATCAGTTCTTTGGTGCTCAGCTTTCTTTATAGTCCAACTCTCACATCCACACATGACTACCGGAAAAATCATAGCTTTGACCAGACGGACCTATGTTGGCAAAGTAATGTCTCTGCTTTATAATATGCTGTCTAGGTTGGTCATAGCTTTTCTTCCAAGGAGTAAGCATCTTTTAATTTCATGGCTGCAGTCACCATCTGCAGTGATTTTGGAGCCCCTAAAAATAAAGTCTCTCACTGTTTCCATTGTTTTCCCATCTATTTACCATGAAGTATGGGGCTGGATGCTATGATCTTAGTTTTCTGAATGTTGAGCTTTAAGCCAACTTTTTTCACTCTCCTCTTTCACTTTCATCAAGAGGTTCTTCAGTTCTTCTTCACTTTCTGCCATAAGAGTGGTGTCATCTGCATTTATGATGTTATTGATATTTCTTCTGGCAATCCTGATTCCAGCTTGTGCTTCCTCCAGCCCAGCATTTCTCATGATGTACTCTGCACAGAAGTTAAATAAGCAGAGTGACAATATATAGCCCTGATGTACTCCTTTCCCAATTTGGAACCAGTCTGTTGTTCCATGTCCAGTTCTAACTGTTGCTTCCTGACCTGCATAGAGATTTCTCAGGAGGCAGGTTAGGTGGTATGGGATTCCCATCTTTTTCAGAATTTCCCACAGTTTATTGTAATACACACAGTCAAAGGCTTTGGCTTAGTCAATAAAGCAGAAGTAGATATTTTTCTGGAACTCTCTTGCTTTTTCAATGATTCAGCGGATGTTGGCAATTTGATCTCTGGTTCCTCTTCCTTTTCTAAAACCAGCTTGAACATCTGGAAGTTCACAGTTCACATGCTGTCGAAGCCTGGCTTGGAGAATTTTGCACATTACTTTGCTACTGTGTGAGATGAGTGCAATTGTGCAGTAGTTTGAGCATTCTTTGGCATTGCCCCTCTTTGGGATTGGAATGGAAACTGATCTTTCCCAGTCCTGTGGCCACTGCTGAGTTTTCCAAATGTGCTGGCATATTGAGTGCAGCACTTTGATAGCATCATCTTTTAGGATTTGGAATGGCTCAACTGGAATTCCATCACCTCCACTAGTTTTGTTTGTAATGAGGCTTTCTAAGGCCCACTTGATTTCACATTCCAGGATGTCTGGCTCTAGATGAGTGATCACACCATCATGGTTATTTGGGTTACAAAGATCTTTTTTGTATAGTTCTTCTGTATGTTCTTGCCAACTCTTCTTAATATCTTCTGCTTCTGTTAGTTAGGTCCATATCATTTCTGTCCTTTATTTTGCCCATCTTTGAATGAAATGTTCCCTTGGTATCTCTAATTTTCTTGAAGAGATCTCGAGTCTTTCCCATTCTATTGTTTTCCTCTATTTCTTTGCATTGATCACTGATCTTCACAATGATCACCAGGATGTTGGGGAAATTAAATAAATAAGTCTTGTTTAGGCTTAAGAGACAAAGCACAGCAGGCCTCTGGCCTTGCTTCTAAGCTGCATGGACACTGCCCTGATGTGCGTGCCCTGACTGCCTGCTCTGAGTGTAAGCCTTGCGGCGCCATAGATAAGATATGGGACAAATCTTGGGACTGTTGAGCCCCTGGAGGGGGATTGGCCAACCAAGCCCCAGGCTTAACCCTCAAGTTTTACAGGATAGAGCAAACAGCATTATAATGAAACAAGAGCTGCAATTTGCTCACAGATTGATGATACTATCAGTTTGCATCCTGAGATTGCAACTGGGAACCCTCAACTTTCTGAAGTCTCACCCACAGAGCAGATGTACTGCCTGGGACCCTTTCCCAACTGGGACTCCAGATGTACTGTAGCACAGGATTTCTGTGCTGCATCCACTTAAGTCTGGATGTTGGTCAACACCCAATTCGGTGATATATATCCTTTGTTGTTTCTATTCCCTTTTTTCTTTTAATGTTAGTATATTGAAAGTAAGCTAGATAATTCTCTAATAAATATTGGTATTATTTATTTGTATATAATGAGTGATTTATTTTGTTAACAAATCCTTTGAACCTAAGATGAAAGTGAAAACTCTCAGCAAAATACAGGGAAGCCCTTTAATAAGTATATATCTAAAAAGCATAATTACATGTTTGTCACTAAGATGACTTTTTGAGAAAAACAGGAGATGCAAGTCAAGATGTAGAAATGAACTAGAATGATAAATCCAATAATTAAGGAATCTAAATATTTTGAAGTAGAATGTAATTGTTTTTGTTTTATTCTTTAAATATATTAAGAAATAAAATAATGGTAACATGCTTTCCCTCTTATCCACTCTAACAGAGCCTACTCTATGAAGTGTCTGTCTATACATTATAAAACAAATAGGAAATTATTATTTCTTAATATAGGAATACCAAATATATACTGATATACTTTGAATCAAATTTTACTTATGCATAAATCATGTGAAGATGAAAAAGAAACTATTTTAATTCCGTAACTATTATGTCTATAATAGCTTTCCTCATCTTGTAATCAACTCAGCAAATTAAGGAGACAGTTATTTATTTGCTGAAATTGGCTCTGCTGACAGTTATGTTAAGAACACCAAATAGTTAGTAAACCTGGAAGCTATTCAAGTCAGGTAATTCGGTTACTGTCTGATTTATTTATTTTTTTAATTGTGAAAAATTTCACAAGCAGGAAAGTTGAAAGACTAGTACAATGCACATCTGTATACCGAATCAGTTCAGTTCAGTTCAGTTGCTCAGTCGTGTCCGACTCTGCGACCCCTGTGAACTGCAGCATGCCAGGCCTCCCTGTCCATCACCAATATCTATACTCAATAACTTCACATTTTGCCACAGCTTCTCTCTCTCTCCTCCCCTCCCACACACCATACACACATATATATTTAGCACTAAACACCTCTTGCTTTGCTGAACCATTTGAAAGTTAAGCTGCAGACTTCACAACACTTCACTCCTAAATACTTCAGCATTCTTCTACTGAAAATAAGGGCATTTTCCTATATACAACCACAGTGCCACTATCATTGTATCTAAGAAAATCAATAATTCCAAAGTAGTGTCTAACACCTGGGTAATAGTTAAATTTCTTCAGCTGCCTCAAGTATGTCTTTTACTGTTCATCTCTTCCCCAGCTCCCACCAAGACCTTCCTAGGTTCACACATTTCATTTGTTTGTTAGGTGCTTGGGCTTCCCTGGTGGCTCAGAGTTTAAAGTGTCTGCCTCCAATGTGGGAGACCCGGGTTCGATCCCTGGGTCGGGAAGATCCCCCGGAGAAGGAAATGGCAACCCACTCCAGTATTCTTGCCTGGAGAATCCCATGGATGGAGGAGCCTGGTAGGCTACAATCCACGGGGTTGCAAAGAGTCGGACACGACTAAGTGACTTCACTTCTGCCTCCAAGTCCACCTCCCCCCACCCATTTTTTCTTATTATTTTTAATCCAATTCCCCCACCCTCTGAATCATAAACCACAAAATAACTAAACAGCCTGATGTCTGTTAACTAAATGACTCTGATGTCTGGAAAAGGGAAGCTTTTCCCAACTCAATAATGGTCTTCTAAAGTATATGGACAATAACTGTTCAATGGAAGTGCTCTGCTTCCTAAGATCTCTACTTACTCAGACCCCTTGAATGGTTAGCAAAAATCTAGGTGAAAGACAGCCACATCACCACTATGCCCCTCCACTCTTATTTCCATTGATGCTAACTTGGTATGATGAGATAAAACAATACAGAACTTTAAGGAGTCTGTATTTCTTTCTTCTGTAGCATACATATTGCTCACTGCTGATGAAGTATTAGTGAGGAAGAAACTGAATGGAAGACACTTGTGACAAATAAGAACAATTTTTTTTCTTCTTTTTTTCCCTTTCCTTCTGCCCTTCCTTCCTTTCTTCCTTTGGTAAGATTGGTGTTGGTTAGGATTAATGATAGCTATGCTTGAAGTCATTTACAAACAGAAAAATATAAGTTTTGGAGACAATCCATAGAAAGCATCACAAAGATGCTTTCTATGGCATCTTTGACGGCATATCCAAGCCACCATTTTTGTGCTTTTATTTTTTCTAAAAAAGTCCCATGCTGGGTAGATATACTAGATTTTATTCATGGATTTATAGAATAGAGGGATGAAGAGAATGTCACAGATGTTATCTGTTTGAACTGATCAAGGTGGCTGATGAAATAAGATAAAATTTTCATTACAAAATAGGCTTGGAAAAAAACCATAGTTGTAAGAATATAACATCAGCTGATGTATTAAGCAAAGAGTCATAATAACAAGCTGTATGTTTGTGTAATTGGTTTAAAATGTCAAGAATGGTAGCAAAGGGGTCAGCACAAAGTGTCTCATCTTTATTCATAAGCTGAAGCAGAGGAAACATTAATGAAACGGCAGACATAGCAGATGGCATGCAACACAGTCATAGAGGACTGACATGTAGGTAGAAAATGAAATCTGTGAGTTAGTTTGGAGATTATAAAAATCAGCCAATTTGGGAAAAAGCAATTTAGAAAATGTCAATTTAGGTAAGTATTTGTATACAGGAAAGAAAAACGCTGATGCTTAAATGACAAATCCAATGGAAACAGCTTGTATTAACATAAGGAAGTAAAACTAAGGTTGATGTTATTCATATAATATCAAAAACATTTCATAGATACTGACATATCAGATTCAAAATAGTTTCCTGGCTGAATGGCTACACAAGTGACTACGAGAGAAAAGAGCACACCCCTAAGGTTCCCTCCCAACCAGCTCAAAGGCAGCAGCATGGCAGAACCTGCTAGGAATTCTCAGTCCAGGGGCCTAGTTGCGCTCCTCCCATACAGAACACCACAGATCTCCCTACCAAAGTTAGAACAGTGGCCCAAAGGCTCCATAGAAAGGCAGCAGAACTCCTTATTCCTCCTGCTTTCCGTTTCTAGAACCATGGATTATCTCTGAGGTATCTGGGATTATTTAATTTACACCTCCATCTTGTTCTCATAAGTATTTCAAGTGGTTATAAAACAACATAGCAGAAAAATTAGTAAAGGAAGAAAGAAAAATTAGGGTGGGAAGGGCACACAAATTGAAGATAAAAAATAAAAAGAAGAAATAAAAATGTACATCCACACATTCAAATCTCTAGGTGCTTCAAATTTGGCCATTGGCTTTCTTAGAAAAGGGAAACAGTTGGACAGGAGTTCATGTAACAAAGAATTTTGCTGGCTTTGTCCCCTGTTCCTAGGAGATAACCTCTAAAGCCCTGGGATTTCTTGAGTGTTTGGAGTGTCTTTGTTACTCCTGGTGGGCCTTTTGAAGTCACCTGATAGTTTACGCTAATGAGATAACTCCAGGATGGGACTGCCATGTTCAAAGACCAACATGTGATCAGTGGGCTATGGGTTTTGAACCACAGGACATCAGCCTGACTTCAGGAAGGGGAGGGGAATGGGAGTTTGAGTTCAATCATGTGGTCAGTGAGTCAGTCAATCAAACTTAATGGAGTTTCAGCAAAAACTCTAGACACCAAAGCTCAGGTAAGGTTTCCTGAGTGTGTATTGTTATAATACAATACTGTGTGTACTGTTATACACTGATGTATCAGAAGAGCAATACCTCCCTGGGGATGATGAAAGCTTTGTGTCTGGGGTTCTCCCAGACCTCACCCTATGTATCTCTTTGGCTGGTTCTGATTTGCGCTTATTTCTACAATAAAATCTGTAATCATAAATGTAGGCTTTCCTGAGCTTTGTGAGTTATTATAGCAAACTAATGAATCTGAGGGGGCATAGTGGAAACCCCTTGAATTTGTAGCCAGCTGGTCAGAGCTGAAGGCAACTTAGGGAGCCCACAATTATGGCTGCTGTTTGAAGAGAGGATAGTCTTGTGAAGTCTGGCCTAACTCTGGGAAGTCAGAAGCCATTAATAATAAGTATACCATGTGACAGAATGGGCAATAGACTTAGAATGTATATGCGTGTTAGTGGCTCAGTCGTGTCTGACTCTTTGTGACCCCACGGACTGTAGCCCTCCAGTCTTCTCCGTCCATGGAATTCCCCAGGCAAGAATACTGGAATGGATAGCCATTCCCTTCTCCAGAGGAACTTCCCAGCCCAGGGACTGAACCCTGGTCTCCTGCATCACAGGCAGGTTCTTTTACCGTTTGAGCTACAGTGAAGTCCATATACTTAGAACAAATAGACCAAACAAGATAGACTGTGTCTCATATTGATTCTCCAAAGCCAGCTCTCATGCCAAAGCATATCCCAAAACTTGGTGAAAGCAATGCATAGGGGTAGGGTAAGAATCATCATGATACAATAGATAGCTGTTTCCTTCTGACTGGAGGTTGACAGTTTAAGACTTCCTAGAAAAACTGTGACCCTCCTTTAAAAAATTTTCCCTGAACATGGCTTTTATAAATATTGGCTGGTAATATTCTCAACTTTGTCATTCTGGTCAAGCAGCTTGATTGTTGCTTTTCTAAGCTCTGACTTGGATGTGCAGCTACTGGCCTTAGAAGGCAACTGGGAGACATCTGAGTTGACTCTGTCTTATAAAAGCTGCAGAGTCCTAAACATGGACAGGAGTTGACATGGGAAGTAATTTAATTCTTTGTCAAAAATGACTCAAGGGGACAGCCACACACTAGATAAAAAAAGAGTCCCCTAAAAAAATCATTGTTATTCCCCATCTCACCCCCCACTACACCAACTACTAGCCTCCAAAGTTGTACCTCATTTATCATGGCCACAATTTTTAACACAGATTAAAGTTTAAGGTGTCACCAGATGCCCAGCTCTGATTTTGGGGAGGGGGTAAGTTGGGGGCTGTCAGGAATGTACCCAAAGAACACCTGCCAATGAGTGACATAATTTGTTGGCACATCCTCCAATGACAAACTTCCAGCAAAATGTATACCAAGGTACATTAAACATAGTAATTTACTAATACAATATTCACTGATAACTATGTCAAAAGGCCAAGACTGACATAAATCACAGCAGGATCCTCTATGACCCACCTCCCAGAATATTGGAAATAAAAGCAAAAATAAACAAATGGGACCTAATGAAACTTAAAAGCTTTTGCACTACAAAGGAAACTATAAGCAAGGTGAAAAGACAGCCTTCAGAATGGGAGAAAATAATAGCAAATGAAGAAACAGACAAAGGATTAATCTCAAAAATATACAAGCAACTCCTGCAGCTCAATTCCAGAAAAATAAATGACCCAATCAAAAAATGGGCTAAAGAACTAAACAGACATTTCTCCAAAGAAGACATACAGATGGCTAACAAACACATGAAAAGATGCTCAACATCACTCATTATCAGAGAAGTGCAAATCAAAACCACAATGAGGTACCATTACACGCCAGTCAGGATGGCTGCTATCCAAAAGTCTACAAGCAATAAATGCTGGAGAGGGTGTGGAGGAAAGGGAACCCTCTTACACTGTTGGTGGGAATGCAAACTAGTACAGCCGCTATGGAAAACAGTGTGGAGATTTCTTAAAAAACTGGAAATAGAACTGCCATATGACCCAGCAATCCCACTTCTGGGCATACACACCAAGGAAACCAGATCTGAAAGAGACACGTGCACCCCAATGTTCATCACAGCACTGTTTATAATAGCCAGGACATGGAAGCAACCTAGATGCCCATCGGCAGATGAATGGATAAGGAAGCTGTGGTACATATACACAATGGAATATTACTCAGCCATTAAAAAGAATTCATTTGAATCAGTTCTAATGAGATGGATGAAACTGGAGCCCATTATACAGAGTGAAGTAAGCCAGAAAGATAAAGACCAATACAGTATACTAATGCATATATATGGAATTGAAAAAGATGGTAACGCTAACCCTATATGCAAAACAGAAAAAGAGACACAGATGTACAGAACACTTTTAGACTCTGTGGGAGAAGGCGAGGGTGGGATGTTTCGAGAGAACAGCATCGAAACATGTATATTATATAGGGTGAAACAGATCACCAGCCCAGGTTGGATGCATGAGACAAGTGCTTGGGGCTGGTGCACTGGGAAAACCCAGAGGGATGGAGTAGGGAGGGCGGTGGGGGGGGAAATCAAGATGGGGAATACATGTAAATCCATGGCTGATTCATGTCAATGTATGACAAAAACCACTACAATATTGTAAAGTAATTAGCCTCCAACTAATAAAAATAAATGGAAAAAAGAAAAAAAGAAAATAAAATAAATAGATATTAAACAATAACAGGTTTTGGAATTTATTCATGACAACTAGTTAGTAAGGCCAATTGTCTCTTTTAGTAGACAAATACATATGTGTGCATATCTTTCTGAATTCTATGAAAAGAGGAGAAGCATCTACTTTAACCAAAAGTGGCATTTAATCACTTAGAATTGATAACTTTTAACTGTGGTGTTGGAGAAGACTCTTGAGAGTCCCTTGGAATGCAAGGAGATCCTTCCAGTCCATCCTAAAGGAAATCAGTCCTGGATATTCATTGGAATGACTGATGCTGAAGCTGAAACTCCAATACTTTGGCTGTCTGATGCAAAGAACCAACTCATTGGAGAAGACCATGATGCTGAGAAAGATTGAAGGCGGGAGGCAAAGGGAACAACAGGGAATGAGATAGTTGGATGGCATCACCGATGTGATGGACATGAGTTTCAGCTCTGGGAGTTGGTGATGGACAGGAAAGCCCAGTCCATGGGGTCGCAAAGAATTGGACACGACTGAGCAACTGAACTGAATTGAACTGAATCACTTAGATATTAATTAAAATAAAGCAGAGGGAGGAAGAATTTCACTCTGCTTAGGATGAGGAAAGCCACAAGAGAACATCCTTACAATGAGAGAAAGTTGGATTAAAAAAAAAAAAAGACAAACCCCAAACAAACAAAATTGGACAAAAGGGGATCCAGCTCTTTTCCACAGGCTTCCTCCGAGACCTCAGGAGAAAGACTGGCAGTAGGGCAAAGAAACATGAACAATAGCCCTCCCATGGTGTGATAGTCACTCAGTCATGTTCGACTCTGTGCCCCCATGGACTATAGCCTGCCAGGCTCCTCTGTCTGTGGAATTCTCCAGGCAAGAATACTGGAGTGGGCTACCATTTCCTTCTCCAGGAGATCTTCCCAACCCAGGGATCAAACATGGGTCTTCTGCACTGCAGGCAGATTCTTTACCATCTGAGTCACCAGGGAAGCCTACTATTAAGAGACATTTCTAAGTATAAAGACAAGTCAATTAAAAAGTATCTGCAGATAACATGCTTGATTTTATCTTATAATCTATAGATAATGTATTAGAATATTTAATGAATCCATACACCTTTTTCAAAGGAATACCTGAAACAGAAGTAGCAATAAAGTTCTAAATGACAATCATCAATTAGATGAAATAATTTAGATGAAGCTTGTCTCTCTCGAAGAGATGAGGACTGGGCAAGTAGTCAGGAAGAAAATACAACGTGCTTTTAACTTTGTATGAAAAATAATGTTCAGTTCCCTGTTGCTTAACATACTTCTGTTTTTGTCACATAAATCACAAATTACTGTCTGAATACTTCATTAAAACTCCACTTCTGGCCTTCGTTTTTGAATCTGCTTGCTTCCTGGGACCTTGCTAGCTTCCGTCAGTTCTTTAGCACACAGCTGCTGGCCAGGGGAGGGACCGCAGTACCACACGGATACAAAGCAGCGGTCTGCGCTGCTGGGGGATGGGGCGGGGACACTAAGAAGTAAATTAGAGTATCACTGAGTTCTTTCTGACTGTACAAGAGTGTTTTGTGGTATAAGAGCTGGATATAAAGACAGACCTGGAAGATTCTAACTTGGAAGTTTGTAAGCAAGTCTGACAGTGCATTTTTCTTAGAACGTTCAAGAAAGTTATAGGCATGTATTTTGGTATAAAAGGATTTAAACATAAAATAAAAAAATTTACAATGCTTAAAATTTACAGAGATGAAGGTTTTTCTGCTTAAACTTGGGGCAGGTGTAGCAAGAAGCTGATGGAACAGCAGGAAAAGACGGCAGATGGAGGAGACCTGCAGTACCAGCCTCTGCCCATTCTGCACACCTGGCTAAATCCAGGGACCAGTAAAGGTCCTGAGTATATTCACTTTTTGCTTACACGCTGAGATTACGAAAGATCCTCACAAGAAAAATGGATAAAACATGAGCGTTTGGGAATCTTTGAGGAGGACACACCTTGAAGAAGAATCAATCCTGGAACAGTTTAGAATTTATTTGTGTTTTCAGCTACTTGATTAAAGTTCAGGGTAAAAAATGAAGCAGTAGATGGTTAAAAGAAACTAATAAAAATTCTTTTTAGGCAGATGCAGAAAAATGTCTGTACTGTTGATACAAATGAGTCACTTGCTTTCTTCTGAAGTGACTTGTTTCCAATACGAAAACCCAGAAGGCATACCAAATGACAAAGCCCCTGATACACATATGGAACCCTGAGGAGCCTTTGCTCTTAAAGAGTGGGAACATTTGCTACTTCCAAGCACAGCACTGGGGATTCTGGACTGGCACTCCTTTGGGGAACAGACATCGAGGCATGAAGAATGGTACGTCAGCCATTGCTGGCAATAAAGAAAGCAATCAAAGAAGTCTGCTGCCTACTTCCTACTTTTCCTCCCCTGTACCAACCAGAGTAAATGATTTGAAAATAACATGGATAGGTCTATTTTAAACAGGTGACATGGACACTTCAACTGGCTAAAACACACGTCACTTATTCAGCCAAAATTTCTCAAAAGTTAACTAAAGATTTGGTTTTACACTGGGCATTGCAACCTATGACTTCTTCTGGGTCATAATTTCAAATTCAGAATAGGTTTCAATTTTTCCTACCCACTGAAAAAAGACTTTAGTAAATTAACCAGTCAACATAAGTTTTGAGTATCCACACTGTAACTGGTAGCTCAATCAATGCTCCAACAGAAGGCAATTTTTCTTAAATCATTCTAGTCACCCATTTGAATTACTCTAAATATCTTTATGTTCCAGAAGTATTCCAAAGGCATTCATTAGCCTATAGATCCATTTTAAAGGCTTATCTTGGATACAACCATCTCCAAAATCTCTTCCTTTCCCTTAAGAAAAGTCATGAGATTTTAGAGAAGAGCATTCCAAGTAGAACAAATAGTAAGTGGTGTTGGCTGGAGCTTCCTGTATCTGAGGAACAGAGAGAGACATGGCCAGTGTGATGGGACACAGTGAGCAAAGAGAGTGGGTGAGGGAAACAGGCACCCACCCTTTGAGATCTTGGTAAGGAGGCTGGATTTTTATTTTAAATAAATTTAAAAGTATTGGCAAGTTTTAATACTAGAGTTATGTGACCTGAACAAGTTACAGTAAAAGCTTATTTTTTCTATCATACCCTTTATTTTATCTAACACTCAAAATGAGAAAATTAAAGTATAAAAAGCCCGATAACATTAATAATATAAGGATTAGGGGACAAGTATGTAACAAAGTAAAATGGAAACATGGACAAATTTTATATATGATATTGATGTCCTGTTTCAACCACTTTCAGGACAGAATCTGCCTGTAACTTAAATATTTTAGAAACTCTCTGACCTGGGGTCAAGTAAAAAGCTACTTTTCCCCAAAGAATTGCTCTCTTAAGTGTCAAAAATTGCTACATAACCCTGGGAAAGACTAACTTGCCTGCCAGAATCTGATGATGTAAGCATTTGAATTTATGTTAGCAATGTAAATCATGCAATATACTTAAAAACACATCTCTGCAGGTAGAGGCAGGAATAACTGCATTAAAACAAGGATTATCAAAGGTACAATGCAGTTTCCTAAATGTAAAAATCCAGTGTTCTCTGCATTTTGAGATGGTGAAAAGTTAAGTTTATGGCAATATCAAGATGTCTTAAATGAATAAGAAAATGTATGTCAATGACTAAAGGAAGACAGTAAAACAAAAAAGCCACGGAGAAATTTCTTAACTGGATGATGATACACACTCCCCCAAATCCATGAGATCTGATCTGACTAATATCTCACCTTTTTGAAAGATATCAGTACCTCCCACCCTTTTTGAAACTGCAAAGATGAAGGCAATAACCATCTGTTTGCTACACAGGACACACTGTCAGTAATTTTCTCCTATTTTGAATCTCTATGAGGTGGCTTTTGAAGAGTAAGGAAGAGACAGGATAGTGAGAATATCTTTAAAAAACTAACTAGAAGAGAAAAAAAAATTATATAGCTTTAACCATTTACATGGAATAGATCATCACAATGAAAAAAAGAGAATTTGAATTGCAGAACAAAAAATTGCAAGAGTTAATTAAACACATGAAAGCTAGAAAAGCCCAACTTTTTTTCCTTAATTAAATTGCTTAAAAATTCAGGACTTTATTTCTTATTGTATATATTACTTGGATTGCCTACATTTCTTAATGAAACTTTTGTTTAAAAGATTTTTAATTAATTTGTTACAATATTGTTTCTGTTTTATGTTTTGGATTTTTGGCCATGAGGTATACGGGATCTTAGCTGCCTAACTAGGGAATGAACCCAGACCCTCTGCATTGGAAGGTGAAGTCATAGCCACTGGACTGCCAGGGAAGTTTCTTAATTTCTATTTGTATTAAAGATATAAGGGACTCTACCCTACCTAGGCAAGAAAAGACAGACTTTAAAAAATTGAAAAGTGCCATGGGAGACTGTGAAATATTTACTTGCCTTTTACACTAAAGAAGAGAGAGGCTATCAGCATGAATCACTATAGTATTATCTACTTATGAAAGTATTTTATTGGCTAAACTCAGGGTCAGGTATACCCTATGTTTCTATAAAGATAGAAGAAATTTGAAAAACACATAACCTTCGAGTTTTAAAAGAAAACATAAGCAGCTTTGTGCTCGTGCTCAGTCACTTCAGTCGTGTCTGACTTTTTGACCCTGTGGACTGTAGCCCGCCAGGCTCCTCTGTCCATGAGATTCTCCAGGTAAGAATACTAGAGTGGGTTGCCATGCCTTCCTCCAGGGATTGTCCTGACCCAGGGGCTGAACTTGAGTCTCCTGCATTGCAGGCAGATTCTTTACTGCTGGGCCACCGGGGAAGGCCATAAGTAGCTTACGCTGAAAGAAATAAGAATTTCTATTTACCACTGACCTAAGATAACAAGAAAGTAGATGAAAAAAAATCTTAGCAATGGAAACAGAATACCACTATTTATTTTCCTGTTCATCCATTTTTATTAATTCTAAAAACTGCCTATTTTGAAAATGTCACATTTGCTTATAGAAGGAAGTTCCAATATGATAAAGGATCCTGGTAAAGAATGGAGCTTGGGCTTGGAAAACAAGAGCTTGAACTCTTTCATTCCTACTTAATACAGAACAGGACTGAGGCCTTGAGCACATCTCCTCGTATCTTCAAACTTGTTTTTCCATCTAAACAGAGACAATGGTATTGCCTTAGTGATCTCACAGAGCCAATGTATATACAAATTGCCATGTAAATTTTAAGTTCTTGTTGAAGTTCAAAGTGGTAAACTTTAGGATTCAGTTTAGTATTGTTTCAGACTGTGCTTATATTTGTTTCCTAAATGAAAACAACTAAAATGAAGGTTAATATGACTCAAAGGTCACTCAAGCTAACTTCATCTCTGTTGCATTGTTAATAATAATGTTATAGTCAATGGGAAACATCTTATATTTGGGAGTCACTCTAGATGCAATTATAAGATTTATGCTACAAAGCTAGGAATTATGCAAGAAAGGTATAAATATATTTTATTTTAAAGTCACTGATATATTTTGATCCTTTATTAACAATCTCTGAAATCTATAAAGAAAGTGGCACAAGGGAGAAAAATTTTAGTGGGGATATATAATTTCATTTTGCTGTTTTACTGTGGGGTGGGGAGGTGGGATATATGAAGTAGCATTAAAAACAACCACAACAAAAAACCGTTTCTCTCCAGAGGAACAAATTGTTATATAGGTTAAATTTTTCATAAAATATTTATAATTGTCATGAATGACCTCTCAGGCTGACATTTATAATAGTGACCAAAAAAAAAAAAAAAAACAACACCAAACACCCACTTTCATGCAGCTAAATGGATGTTTCCCCTCATCCCAATTTAATTAAAAGTTGTATCTTGCCCTGAGAACTTATGAATGTCATTTATCTTCTACTGTGGGCAAATGTAAAAAACTAGTATTTTTTTTTTTATGCTTAAGTGAAAAGTGTATGCCATGATTAAGTATGTCTGCCTCAGCTATTTTATCTCTCTTCCTTTAATCCAGGAGATCTGACTATATGGCACTATAGAAATACCACACCAATACTTCAGGATCAAATTTAAGTTAATACTTTATGAACAAGGCTCAGAGAAGATACAAAACGGAACCTGACAGTCTCAACCATTAAGAGGCATCTAATCCAGTAGGGAGGAAAGGTTTTTAGATAACTATAATTGAAAAGCCAAGTAAAATACTGTTACTAATAGAGTTTAGAAAAGGTTATTAATTCTGACTGACGGCATCAGGAAGTTTTTGTGGAAAGTGTGGTATTTGAGCAATGTCTTGAGGGGTATGTTATTTACACAGGTGAGGCTGGCGTTCCTGATTGATGAAGCATATTCCTGCAAGCACCTAACACGAGTAACTGAGAGATAACGGAGTGTCTTCACTAGCGTGCAGTCTCTAAAAGAGCAGGGGCTGTGGCCTATCTCACCCACTGCTATATCAACAGCATTTGGAACAGTGTCTGGGGCAAGATAAATATTAAATAAATGAATGAATAAACTGGACCCTGGGTAACTGAAAGAAAAAAAAATGGGGAAAGATACTGGAAATGTAATGTGAGCCCAGATAAGCTTAAGAAAATGTAGGTGAAAAAGACCACTGCAAGTTTTAGGAGGATAAAGTGATCTGCTATGTGTTTTAATATTAAACTTCTAAAGGCAATGCCAACTGATTAGAGAGGTGATTCCATTTACAAGGTAACGTAAAATGCACCAGGAGCACAAAGAAAAGTATGGATACAGGACTCAGAGTTGGAACTGACAGGACTTGGCAAATGACTAAGGTGTGCAAATGAGTTAAAGATAATTCCAGAAATTTCCAAACTGAGTGACCAGGGAAATGGTGGTACTATTATGTAAGAAGAAGAAAACAAGCAAACTGCAAATTCTGGTTCAGAAAAAAACAAAGTCAGTTTTAGGCACATTAAAATTAAGGTGCGGACTGAAAATTCATATGGAAAAGTTCAACATATTGGAAGTTAGAATTGGCATTGAGAGGTAAGCCAGCAAGAAAGCTGGAGATGAACTCAATCAATGGATATTGACTTTGACTGCCTATTTCTGTGGCAGCACCAAAATTTAAGCCATCAGCCTATCAGTGGTATTTATGAACGTGCATACAGGGACCTTGGAGAACTTACCCATTTAAAACAAAAAAGGGGAAAGGATTACTGGAAGAGATTAAGATAGAATGATGAGATCAAGGGAGTATTTTTAAAGAAGGAAGCTAAAGGGAGGAAGGGGTACAAGGTATTCAAACCCTCAAGAATCTTTCCTAATTCTGTCATTCTCCCTTCAGAGTGCACATGAAAAAGTTCAAGTAAGTGTCAAGTAGGAGTCAAGCTCTTAAAAAAAAAAAAAGCAAACCTGGAAACAGAGACAAATCTTATAAATGTCACAAGGAACCAGTGAGGTCTAGAAGAAAATGGAAAAAAGTGGATCATTTAGACTCTATATACCTCTGTTACTTGTTCAGAAGCAATTTTTTTTAAAAAATGAAGTTTGTAAAAAATACTAACATGAATTTAGCAGTATAGTGAGTACTACTGAAGGATATTTAAATACAAGACATAATTCCTGCCTCAAAGATATTACAAAGCCATTTTGAACTAAGAGCAAATCATACAAAGGTATTTACACCAAATCCTTTCTTTAGAGTTCCAACTGAGAGAGTACAGACGAAGGATATCAATGCAAGTCTCACTAATGCAAATCAGGAGGGCAAATGCCACTCTGGTTTGACGTCCTCTCTCACGGACTTGAGATCCTATTGACACTGACTTGAGATCATTCAAACACAGAATGGATTATATACCCATTACCATAAAGCAAGTTAATGGGTTTAAACTACATTTATGCACCTTTCAGGTATAGTATACCAATGCACACTATTTAAAGTGGTTGAAAAAGTGCTTGTCTTTTAACATCCTTACCACCATTCACTGTTACTCTTCTCAAATCTTGTTAACATGATAGAAGGAAAAAGGTGTATTATTGTTTTGGTTGAAAGTTTTCATTTGATCATTTGGGTTTCTTTCTGGAAATGTCTGTTACTGATTTGTAGAGCTTGTTATAGCTAAAAGACATCCTGTTGTCATTGCCAATTCCCAAAGTGACAGACTTTATTTTCTTGGGCTCCAAAATCACTGCGGACGATAACTGCAGCCATGGGATTAAAAGACACTTGCTCCTTGGAAGAAAAGTTATGACAAAGCTAGAAAGCATATTAAAAAGCAGAGACATCACTTTGCCAACAAAGGTCTATATAGTCAAGCTAAGGTTTTTCCAGTAGTCATGTACGGATGTGAGAGCTAGACCACAGAAAAGGTTGAGCACCAAAGAACTGATGCTTTCAAACTGTGGTGCTAGAGAATACTCTTGAGAATCCCTTGGTGAGAAAGGGGATCAAACCAGTCAATCCTAAAGGAAAACAACCCTGAATATTCACTGGAAGGATTGATGCTGAAACTGAAGTTCCAATACTTTGGCCACCTGATGCAAAGAGTCAACTCACTGAAAAGACCCTGATGCTGGGAAAGATTGACAGTAGAAGGAATAGGGGGCAACAGTATGAGATGGTTGGATGGCATCACTGACTCAATGGACATGAGTCTGAGCAAACTCCAGGAGACTTGAAGGACAGGGAAGCCTCATGTGTTGCAGTTCATGGGGTTGCAAAGAGTCAGACATGATGGAGCGACTGAACAACAACAGTGTGGATCCACATGTATTTTCCTCCTTTTTCTACAACTCTTCAAATACCCAAATCAATGTCACTGTTAAGGCACAATATTATTGTGTTTTTTTCTTTTTTTGGCCACACTGACGCTGTGAGGCATGTGGGGCCTTAGTTCCCCCACCAGGGATCAAACCCATGCCCCCTGCATTGGGAGCATGAAGTCTTAACCACTGGAGCTCCAGGGAAGTCCCAGTATTATTGCTATTTGTACTACTGGCAACATTTACTGAGTGCTTTCTTCCTAACAGGTACTGGGGTAAGTATATTACACACATTATCTCACTTAAACTTCACAAGCCCTACGTTCTATCATTATCTCTATTCCTGAGATAACACATTTGCCTTTATTTCTCTAGATTCTACACTCTCTTATGACATGAATTACACCTTGTATAAACATCTAGTTAAGCTGGAATTCAGTGAATATGCATGTATGTATGAACTGACTTCATCATTTTTTTCTTTTAAGCTGCCATAATGCTCACTTTCATCAAATTTACCACTTTGTCAGAGTATAAAGTTGCTAAAAAGATGGGATGTTGTGATTTGTTATAAGAAATATGTATTTGGCTTTAGTCCCCATTTCTGGCACTTAGCTCCTAAAATGCTGGGAATTTCATAAGTGTTGAGAGTCATAAACGTGTTTCTTGTTATGTTAATGAACTGACTTTTGGAGAGCACATAGGCAACTTAAGGATGAAGGCCTACAATGTGATTTTGAAGGTTGGAACTTCATATCCCTCAATGGCCAATGATTTAATCAATCATGCCTAGTATTTAATGAGGTTTTTATAAAAATCCAAGCACTACCTGGGAAGCCTACCATAAAACCCCAAAAGGACACGGTTCAGAGAGCCTCCAGGTTGATGAATCAGAAAATGTCTACATGCTGCCTTGCATGTGTGCATGCTCAGTCGCTCAGTCATGTCCAGCGTTTTGCCACCCCGAGGACTGTAGCCCATCAGGCTCCTCTGTCCATGAGATTTTCCTGGCAAGAATATAGGAGTGAGTTGCCATTTTCTCCAGGGGATCTTCCTGACCCAGGGATTGAACTCATGTCTCCTGAATTGCAGGCAGATTCTATACCACTGAGCCACCTGAACATGCTGCCTTGGTGGGCCTCAGATTTCATGGGGACAGAGCTTCTTTGGTATCTCACCCTAAGTATCTTTTCATCTGGATGTCAGTTCACATTCATTAGCATGCTTTGTATCATTACCAGTCATCTAGTGAGTAAACTAGCTTCCTGAGTTCTGTGAACCAAAACCAAGGAAGGTGGGTGGTCGTGACAGCCACTTTATAGACGTTTATAGCCAGTTGGTCAGAAGTACAGGTAAAACCTCGATTTGTGAATGGTATATGAAGTAGATATATAAAGAATGTTCAAACCACCACACAATTACAGTCATTTCACATGCTAGCAAAGGAATGTTCAAAATTCTCTAAGCTAGGCTTCAACAGTATGTGAACCGAGAGCTCCCAGATGTTCAAGCTGGATTGAGAAAAGGCAGAGAGAGGAACCAGAGATCAAATTTCCAGCATCCGTTGTATAATAGAAAAAGCAAGACAATTCCAGAAAAACATCTACTTCTGCTTCACTGACTATGCTAAAGCCTTTGACTGTGTGGATCATAACAAACTGTGGAAAATTCTTCAAGAGATGGGAATACCAGACCATGTGACCTGCCTCCTGAGAAACCTGTATGCAGGTCAATGAGCAACAGTTAGAACCAGACATGGAACAATGGACTGGTTCAAAACTGGGAAAGGAGTATGTCAAGGATGTATACTATCATCTTGCTTATTTAACTTAAATACAGAGTACATCATGAGAAATGCTAGGCTGGGCTGGATGAAAGACAAGCTGGAATCAAGATTGCCAGGAGAAATATCAATAACCTCAGATGTGTAGATGACATAACCCTTATGGCAGAAAGCAAAGAAGAACTAAAGAGCCTGTTGATGACAGTGAAAGAGGAGAGTGAAAAAGCTGGCTTAAAACTCAACATTCAAAAAACGAAGACCATGACACCTGGTCCCATCACTTCACAGCAAACAGATGGGGAAACAATGGGAACAGTGACAGATTTTATTTTCTTGGGCTCTAAAATCACTGCAGATAGTGACTGCAGCCATGAAATTAAAAGACACTTGCATCTTGAAGAAAAGCTATGACAAACCTAGAGAACATAATAAAAAGCAGCGACATTCCTTTGCCAACTTCCAGTAGTCATGTATGGATGTGAGAGATGGATCATAAAGAAAACTGAGCGCTGAAGAATTGATACTTTTAAACTGCAGTGTTGGAGAAGACTATAGAGACTCCCTTGGACAGCAAGGAGATCAAACCAGTCAATCCTGAAGGAAATCAACCCTGAGTATTCACTGGAAGGACTGATGCTGAAGCTGAAGCTCCAATACTTTGGCTACCTGCTGTGAAGAGCTGATTCTTTGGAAAAGAGCCTGATGCTGGCAAAGATAGAAGGCAGAAGGAGAAGGGGGCGCCAGAGGATGAGATGGTTGGATGGCATCACCAGTTCAATGGACATGAGTTTGAACCAGCTCTGGGAGATGGTGAAGGACAGGGAAGCCTGGGATGCTGCAGTCCATCAGGTCGCAAAGTGTCAACTGAGGGACTGAACAACATATGAAGTGGATGTCAGTCTTGCAGGTCTGAGCCCTTGACCTGTGGCATCTGATGCTGTCTTTGGATAGACAATGTCAGGACTGAGTTTTACTATATCGACAGAGTATCCAGCTGGTGTCAGAGAATTGCTTGGTGGTGTGAGTTAAGAGCCCATATGCTGAAGCTGGTGTCAGAATCTTCAAAGGTTACCTCAACTTTATAGATGCACATATTTCTGGAAACTTGAATCTATCTACAGGTATACAGTAAAGATTCTGTGTACTGAGTAACAGTAACCACTGAAGTAGTACAGTTTAAGTTCTTATAAAGAAACCTATAGGAGCACTAGGATTATGATAGCTGAGCATTCTTGACTAAGAACACTGTAAGAGTGAAAAAATTCATGAAAATAAAAAATTATGAATAAGTACTACCAAACAAAATTCATAAAATGTTAGCAAATTTATCCTGACTCTGTGGATTTCTTATATATTACAATAAGGAAAGAAGAGAAGTCCTCTTTCTTCATTGGGTTTGTTGCTACAGGAAAAGCATAATTTTTCTTATATATAAATCAATACCCAACAATACCATCTCTGCTTATGGGAGAAATAAACAGCTGGGATGTTTATAAAACATAATGTGCTTCAGGGGACTTTCTCAAATCTTATGACTTTAGTAGACAGATATTATTTTCCTCCTAGATCTCTTGAGGATTTAGCAGAAGTACTACATTCTCTTACAATATATCTAGCTGAGTCCAAAGATACAGGGAACACTTCAGTAAATACTAAAAGAAGAAAAAACGAGCCAGTCATTTTCAAGTAATAATTGATATTTATTGACAAATAATGGAAAATTGGATACTTTTAAATAAAATTAGTAACTTCAAAAAATTAACCAATTTCTATTCAACTTCTGAAAATGAAAATTTTCACAATTGTATATGCTGTTATCTTTTGAAAAGATACTGTAATTTTCAAATTAGTGTACTTACTGTTAAGGCTGAAAATGAGAAAGGGTATTACCATCAAACTATATGCTTAATTCATAAAGAGGAACAGAAGAAGTGCTCGTGCGTAGCACATTCCAGTGGGAGAAAAAAGTTAATCAATTCAACTCAATTTTAGCTGAGGGCATTTTTCCACGACTGCTGAACCCTAGCATGTGTCAGGCAACTAAAATTACACTAAAGTGTGTAAGCTCTGTTGTTATTTTAGAGATAATCCAGGAAGCAAAACAAAGCCAAAAATTCTCTCTGCATTTTTAACATGAAATGCTTTAATCTTCAATCGAATGTATACTTTTTCTGTTTTAAGATCTTTATGCATTATCTCCTTTTTTGTGTATATTTGAAAGTTTCCAGAATAAAAACAAACAAACAAAAAGAACAATAACAAAAATGATTCTGTATTTCCAACACACTATTCATTGTTTAAAATAAGTCTTACTACTTACCAGTCTCTGCTTTTGAAGTTCTTCTCTAAGAATTCTATCTTCTGGTAAAACATCACATAACAAAAAATAATTGTCTTGTTCTTCTGTTGAGATATGAGAAAAATAAATGAGAAATGTTATTTTTCACTTAAAAAATTGTTTTATTTCTTAAAAAAATCTCTTCTGGTGTATAGTTCTGTTTTAGCTTCATTGAAGTTATTAGAAAATATAAACAGAGAAATTTAATTTTAGCTATTATTTTAGAGAATTACAACTAAAGAAAGATTATTCATTTGAATTTTTGGATTGCAGGGGAAAGATGGTAGTCAAGATGTACACTTACCAGATGGAGCTGCAGAATTGATTCTTATCACACTACAAAAATCTGTAATGGGCTGTTCAGTGAACCTTTTCCTCCAATATAAAATGTACCTTAGAACAATCATAAAGAAAGAATAGTGAGAAGACGCAATGAACTACTTACTTGAGAATGACAGGATTTTATAAGAACATTATCTTAAAGCAACAAATCAAATGTTGACTGAAAACTGCTAGAAAATTTGTGAATAGAAAGGCAATAGAGCATTGTAGAACCATGAAATATTTAATGAAATAACATTACCCTGTAAGGGCATGAAAATGATTACATTTTACCATCCACAAATTCAAGAAACAGACATACGGGAAAATTAAAATGAACTATTTTTATGTAATAGTGAAGTTTTTTTGAAAATCACATCTATGTTTATGTGAATTTAAAATGCAACAATGATTAAAAAGGCTTCATCACACATTTTCCAATAAATTGAAAGCTGGGTGTTTACCTTATACATCAAAAGAAGAGATCATGATGACAATGCAACAAAAGGTCTGTCTAAATTGAATATCTATATAACAAGATAGAACAATTCCATATTGTCCATGCTGTATCTGAAAGGAGGGAAATTTAGCTTTTAGAAAAATAGCCAAGCTTACAATTCCTGTATCTAATGAGCTGAGTTAGAAGCAGGACACTGGCTAAATTTAAAAGCAAAGCATAATAGCCAGACTTGTGTCATTTGACGAAAGAGGGAGAAAGATGACAGGATTCAACAGACTGCTCATCTTTCCATTTACCTAAAAAGATTTATATTAACAACTGCAATCCCATTTATCAAATTTACAAAGAAGAGAATGTGATCTCCTTCATGGAGGAGAAAGGAGATGGAAAGGTGGACTATATAGTTGACAATTTATCAGAACACATGGTCAATGGATAAAAAAAGAAACTTACAACAAAGAACCAAAACCTGTGAAAGAGATGGAACTTAGTGATACAGATAAAGTACACAGAAACAATACATTTAAATGGCCTGCTACAGCACCAAGCAGTGTTCTGCATATAGTAGGTCCACACTAAATGTTTTAAAGAGGTAGAAGAGTATCTAAAGACTCTTGTAAGGTTCTCTAAGTAGCCTCCAACCCCCAGTATTTCAGCTCTTTTTAATTCTCTCCTTAATTTCCCAAACCTATAGTCCCCTATAGAAAGGACATACATTACATATTAGGGGAAAAAAATGTGCTGGGAGAGAGGTCTGAGAGAAAGAGAGAACCATGACATGAGCTTATATAAAATATAAATGGATAACAACACCATGTATAGAATATACAAGTAAAAGAAGTAAAAGAATAATGTGTAACAATAGAACCACATGCTTTAGTTCATTCTTCTCATGTATAACCATGCTGTCAACCTGGATGGGTAAGAAGGGGGAGAAACCTTTCCTTATAAAACAGTGCTAGACCTTATTTTAAGAGATCTGAAAATGATGTATCTTAGGCTCCAGCTCACCCTCAAATGATAAATAGTATAAATAATGAACTACAACCCTATGGCTAGCTTACTGGCTTCCACATTAGAAGTAACAGAGCAGAAAGCATTTCAGATCCATCAAAGAACACAGAAAGAGAAAAGGCACCTCTAAAAGGCTTATTTCTTTTGCCATTCTGGCCAGCTTCAGCAACCTTCCACTTCCCAGTTATCTTACACAGTTACTCTCATTCTCCTCCTTTCCATTTCCCACTAGTTGCTTTTTTTCCCTCTCCAGGGGAAAGAGAAAAAAAAGGCAAGAGAAGACTTAAGAGAATAAAAGTGACATTCCCAGACACTCTTCTTACTCTTCCCTCAGCATATTTTCTATTGCAGAGTGGTGACACGGATGAAGGACCACAAGAGAAGGTCCAGTAGAGATGTCAGGAATGGAAGATGGATCGTTCTTCCAAACAGAAATACACACACATCTATTTTCATGACTAATCAAATTCACACAGCAGGACCAGGTGCTAAGATAACTGACTTAAAAAACTAGAAGAGTCACGTTTTATCTGGAGCTCCCTCATGGCTACCACTAGAATACACCAAGGAAAGGCTCATCACTCTTGATTACTATTCCACTGAAGTGGGTGATATCCTCTGGGAAAAACAGAATAGTGACCAGCCCATTAGCCTACAGTTTGTTAAAAGGCAATCATAACTGCATGAAGCAGATGACCAGATAAGAGCAGATACTAGTGATGAGACTGTCCTGTGAACTGTCATTGACTAATTCTGTAACAGAGTCAACACAATAAGAGTCTCTTACCTGCACATATCGTGAGCTAGAAGTAGTTTAGCTTTCCAAATTAAACCTATGGTCAAACCCTCATAGTTGATGTTTTATTAACTGATTACACCAGCCCCGCAGGCAACAGTGAGTAGAGAGAAGCAGGGCCTTTGCCTTTAGAGATATAAATTTGAATTGAAAGGTTTTTTAAAACTTCTGAAACTTGGCTTACTCATTTGCAAAATGGATTGCTGATAATTAAATAGGATGATACATGTAAAGCAGCACCCACCATTCTGGGTGTTTAATAAATGGCCGGTTAATATTATAAGGAAAAATAACATAATTAGATAAAACTAGAGTAATAAAGAATTTGTTTATTCCAAAGAAATCCTGGCATCCAAAACAACAACAAAAACAATGATAACATTTCATCAAACATGTAATGAGCAAGTTACAACAGTTGTATTAGTAGTGTCAGAAGGCACACACAGGTGCCTAAGGTGGAGGAAGAGTAGAGTGATCAGAGGATGATAACTATGAGCAGCTCCTGTTACTGAGACCCTACCTGCCCAAGGTCACACAACTGTGACCTTTCAAATTGGGATCTGCTGTCTCCAAATTTTAAGTCTTCTACAACATCATGTCTCTCATGTCACTTGAGTACCAATTTACATAAGAACCTCAAAACAAGAAAAAAGCAGGAGAAAGCCTCTAGAATTATATTAATAGTTGTAAAGGATAGTTGAAGAATTTCCTCAGAGACCATGGAGAGACTCAACTTCCTTAGAGCCCTTGGAAAACAGTTTTTGACAGGGAAAAACCAAAGTACAGAAATGATGTCTGAAGGGAGAGGGAAGGTCTTCCCTTTCTGAAAAGCATACTCCCTAAAAGCAGCTCTTAATCTGAACTGCTCCTAATCTCCTGTGTAGGTATTGAGAGTTTACACCAGCTGTTTGGGGCTGTGGAATTGGAACTGCTTGACTAGGCAAGAGAGATTCTGAAGTGAAGTGAAAGTCACTCAATCGTGTCTGACTCCTTGTGACCCCGTGGACGGTAGCCCGCCAGGCTCCTCTGTCCAAGAGATTCTCCAGGCAAGAATTCTGGAGTGAGTTGCCATTTCCTTCTCCAGGGGATCTTCCGAACTCAGGGATTGAACCCTGGTCTCCTGCACTGCAGGCAGATTCTTTACCCACTGAGCCACCAAGGAAGAGCCCAAGAGAGACCCTACAGTGGCACTAATTCTTCTGAAGTCCTGATTCCAAAAGTCAATGACTCTGAGTCTCCAAGGACTTCGATGTTCACTCCTATTCTCTATGGTCTTTGACAAGAAGGTTCACGTCACATATTTGTTTTGTATCACTGTTTACCTCAATGTGGTAGGCACAAGGGACATGATAACTAACAGCAGCTGACTTAAAATCATGGAGAGAGCCTGTCTGACAGAACCTCAGTTACGCTCCTCAAATTGTTAAGGCTTCCCATGGTGTGAAGGGAGAGAAAATGTTGTTATATTCTTACAGTCTAGAGGCCTTTACATTCATTAAAAGTTATTTTATTGCTCCATGAACAAGTAGTTATGAATTCTGGAAAGGATGTTTTTTAGACACCAGCTCTAGGAACATCTCTGAGATGTTGTTAGGCAGTTTCTGAGGAAAAGAGAATAATGCAGGTAAGAGGTCAGTCCAATAGACACAAAGTTGTCATTTGAGTGGTCTCCTCCTGACCAAAGGTTGGGTGACACCAATATCAAATGAAAAAAATCATGCTACAAAAGTGAAATATTATCATAAACTACCATATAAGTTAAATATATTATCATATCTTATGGTATATGAACAGATCTGAACTACAACAAATTTTTGACCTAAGTCTAGATTTAAGATGCATCACAGTTATCACATAATAATACTTTTAGTTTACCACAGAATTAAGAAGTGTCAATATGTCCATTTTCCTGTGGTTGGTAAAAACATTCAGATAAACTGTATTCAACCGAGAGATGTCTTAAAGACAGCAGATGTTCAACACATGCATTTATGGCATTTTTTCCTACCCACTAAAACTTATTGTTCCATGTTAAGAAATCATTTAGTATTTCTTCATTTTTTTCCTACTTCTTTAGTTTACTTAAAGCTACAGTTGCAGCCACCCAATACCTAAAGGAAGCCAAGAAATAATATGTGGTATGCACCCTTTATTTGGAGGATAGTTATCACAGCATTTCATATTTTATTAAAAAGCCACAAAAGTAATTATTTGGTCATCAGCAAATACTTTCTTTCAAAGAATTTTAATCATGTCTAGCCAGAAATCTTTGTAGTAATATCATCTTCCCTGTCCAACTCCCCACTGTAACTGGTGTGATACTGACAGAAGCATAAAGATTTGAGATATAGTTGTTAATTAAGTAGCATGGAATGAGTGGAATCTAATATAGAAAGCAGCAAAGAATTAGGAGTTAACATTTTTCTTCTGGAAAAGTTTTACCTACTGCATAAAGCTAGCAAATAGCTTATATAAATAGCTATGTTAATAAATGGATCAAAGGAGAGATTTTGTTTATTTGCTCGTGGAAAGTTTTACTGTTACTTTGTTCCAATAAAGAAAATGTTAAATATATTCCACATTTTTAGGTGAGAGCTTATTTCTTACAAAGGATGAGGTAAGTGCATCTCTTATCTATTATTTATGATCTTTATTACTTATTGTGCTCAGAAGCAACAACTCTTCTCTGAGAAGCATATATAATAATTATTACATATATTAATTATTCAACCTATAAAGCAGTTCTGAGTGAATTAATCCATGCCAACTGAACTCACTGTCCCTTCCTCCCCTCAATAACTGTTAAGAAAAAGTCATATAATGCTGAGAAGGTTCCAGTTTAATTCTGATCACAGCAGTCAATGCGTGCACTGTTTTGGAGAGGAATTTTTAGTTTCCTTAAAAGCAGGCAGGTAATACCTAAAAGAGGCTGAATATTTTAAAAGATATTAAAGTCTATTCATATACATTCCTGGTCAATTTGAATTCATCATGTTTTTACTTCCTGAGAATGAAACTAATTTAATTACGACAGTTGACAAGGAAAATCTAGATTTCCAAATGTAAAGTACATGCTAACTACACATTTTATTTAGAAAGCACTTCTATCAGACAAGCACCTTTTTCTTTTTACTTAAAGCATCCATTTTATTACATGGTTGCATTTAGAATGTGATTGATCTTAACATTTGATTATCAACTCCGAAGACCTGAGACCTAGCAAATAATTTGATTTTCCTGCCCACATACAGATGAGATTGACAACAATGATAAAAAGAGAGATGGATTAGAACAAATATAGCCACTCAGCTATCTTACGTAAGTACAGAGGATAAAATACAAACTCCGATTCAGACATTCCTTACAGATTTTAGAAGAGAAAGAAAAATTCAACATTACTCAATTATCACTGGTTGATCATCACATTTTTCTGCAATTTCTGAGGGAGAATTTGCATTTATATCACAAAAAAGAGTAAGGAAATATAGTTTTACATCAAAGAAAAACCAAGTGATACAAAATTTAGAAAAGCATAACTTAGCTGATACTCCTATCAATGGTTATTTGAGTAAGTAAACAATTTAAAGCTCTCTAGCTTAAGAAGTGTCTAAAACAAAACCAACAGATCTGACTACATGTAACTTTGTAGCATGTAAGAGAAAACTCCCAAAACACACATACACACACGTATATACATACATATACAAATATTTTAATTGAAAATAAAGAACAATGGATGAGAATGAGAAGCACAGCTTCTCCACTGAAAGCTTGTAAAAATCAGTTTATTCTAGGAAATTCTTTGCTGGTTTAGTGGTTAGGACTGTACGCTCCCACTGCAGGGGGCCCAGGTTTGACCTCCAGCAGGGAACTAAGATTCCCACAAGCGTTGTATGGTGTGGCCAAAAAAAAAACTCATTCTAGGAGTTGGTGACATATATTCTTCATATAACTTTCTATGCCCCCTAAGCATACAGCCCCAAGGCTACTCAAATGCTGAGTGGCAATGCTGAATGGATAAAAGCAGCCACCACACAGGAGGCACACAGCGGACATTCAGAATAGGTGCTACGCGGCTGAGAAGGACAAAAGGGCTACAGAACAGCTAATATTACCCCTGTGGGCACTGTGGTTATTTGTCCTTAAAAAACAAACTGTTACTCTAGAAGTTTAGAGTACTTAGAACCTGAAATGAAAATTTCTCAAAACAAATTTTACAAACCATAATTAGATTTTCAGGTCAGCAACAAATGCCTATTGAAAACTTAAGCTCTAGTTGCAGAAAACTAAGACTTAAAATATGTCTTTTGTAACCAAAATATAATTAAAAACTTGGCTACTATTTATTGGGTATGAAAGATATCAGATGCTAGTTGGTGCTACACATATCCTGCTTTTATATAATGCTCAACAATCTTAGGGCTGGTGTTACCCTCATTTTATAGATAAGAAAACTGATGCTTAGAGAAGTAAGTAGCTTGCTGGGAGTCATATGGTAAGAAAGTCACTGAGCCTGCATTCAATCCTAGGCTGGCTGGGTTTCACAGTCCACTCTTAATAATACAGCTTGATGTTTGCAAAACCCATCCTAAGAAAGAAGTCTCTTGCTAAGAATAATGTGGTCTGGCAGATACAGAATTTAGATGCAAGGACATTACAATATCTGGGCTACTCTAATGTTCTGTAGGGAAATCAATGCAGAATATCTCAAAATGGGACTTTACCAGATATACCAAAATGTGTGCTGTCAGTAACTATCCTAAGCTAGTTAACTACCACCATATTTGCAACAATATATATGACCTATATATATAGGTCATTATGTATAATGACCTATACATAACTACTCCATTAGACCTGCTTAAGAGAAGGCATGTCTCTTAGACAATCACTTCCAAGAAGCAGTCTAGAATCAGCAAGTCTAGCTCACTTCAGGATCCGGCTATACAGGTTAGGTTCCTACATTTCTCACCACGTCCAGTGTTGGCAGTTACTCAGCCACTCACACCTATCTTCTCTTCATCTTCTTCATCCTCTTCCTCTGAGCACCTCAGTCACTTACCTTAGCTGCTGTCTCCTTTTATACCCCTTATACCCCTCTGGATTGTTGAAAGACTCACTTTTTCTGATTTTCAACTTTATCATAACACTTAAGATCCAAGGATCCCCTTTCCCCCAAACCTCCCTTTGGGTGGCTTAAAAAAAATTTTTTTTTTTTACCAAGTTTATTCTGGGCTGTCAGGAAGAACTCACTTAGCTGGAGAATGTGTGTATCCTGAAATATAAAAAGGACATCAATCTGATAGAGACCAACAATGCCAAAAATTTCATGAGGTGTGGTAAAGGGAGTATTATCAACTCTTTAGAAAGTTGGTCTGCTTCCAGAATTTGTAGAAATACAAGAGTATGTAACATTTTCAAATACAACTTGCTCAAGAATGCAAATAAGCTCAAAGTTGAAAAAAGGCTAAGGTGAAACCTGAAAAAGAGTATGAATTTTCATATTTCTACAGGAATAATTAAGTTATACCTTTCCACTATGAAATAGTAAACCTAATTCTTCTATGGATGAAAACAAAATTTACCTTCGGAAATCAGCAACCAACTTGACATCAGCTATGACAATCTTATGTTCAATAATCATGTGTTTCAGAAGTTTGTCTTGTTCAACCACAGGAAAATGTTCTTCACAGAAAATACAAGGCACAGATGGAGAACCTTCTAAGCTGGTGGTGCCACCTGGACTTTCTGGCAGAGAAAGCGGCTCCAAGATATAATCCTTAGTATCTGGGAGAGACAAAAAGAAAGAGGAAAAAAGCTGAAATCAACTCCCTTTAGAAGGATGACTTCTTGACTATTGCATTAAAAGGATCCTAAAGATGTTTACATAATTTCAAAAAGAAAATACA
Source organism: Cervus elaphus (assembly GCF_910594005.1). NCBI lineage: Eukaryota > Metazoa > Chordata > Mammalia > Artiodactyla > Cervidae > Cervus > Cervus elaphus. The sequence goes on from NC_057832.1 coordinate 64,218,763, forward strand.
CAGTACCAGAGAGCAAGATACTTTATTACATCTTAAATAGCTTCTGCAACCCAGAGGCAAAGAGTATTACAAAGCAGCTCAAACTCCCCATTTGTTGGCCTGAATGGGGGAAACTCATTTGTCAGGACAGCTGTGCAACCTCATTCTTGGACAGTGGCCAATGGCAGCAACTCTAGGGGAACTTGAGGGGGAGGCAGCAGCACGCTGGGTTAAGGTTGTAAGTCTCAAATGTGACCTATGGCCGAAAGTCATGACACTGGGAGGTAAATGGTATATATTGAGGCTACAGGTGATGCCAGGACAATCTTTTTAGCTGCTTCCTCTTGCACCTGCAAACTTTTTCCTGTGTCTGATTATCTGTCATGTGAGAAGAAGGTAAGTCTCACACTGGGTTGACACAGCATGTGCTGGGTGGCTCAGGTGGCAATTTGTGATTTGATTTATGTCTATCATTTGCTTCTTACACAGTTATGCATCATAATTCAAGTTCTTGTGAACAAAGAGATGAATGCTCAATCACTAGACATACATGATGAACCTTTTTCATGTCTACACTATTCCTTTCCCTAACATCACCGACAGAATCTTTAAGAGTTGAGGTGTTTAAGGTCTACAGCTCTGAATTAAGGGCCTTGAATTAGAGACAGTTTTATCAGGAGTCCTCTTCAGTCTTCTAGACTGAACCTGTCACTGTAGGTACACTACTGAGTAGTTAGCAACCAGGTAACTAGTGGAAGGCATTTGGCGTTTGAAGAAGTGCAGACAACTTTAGAAAGACAGCTATTTCACAGACAGCAGTCTCTGGAATTAGGTTACTATTTAATTCTATTGTTAAATTTTATTTATTTTTTATTTTACTTTACCTTATTCCTAAAGGCCTTCTTAAATGAATAACTAATTGAATCAGTTACTGGTACACTGCTGACCCTGGTCTCAGAACTGGATAAATGATGCAAGAGGGCAGCATTCATTCACTCACTCAACAAAACCTAGCTAAGTATCTACTGAGTGCTGGCCGTTTCCTGTTTGATGCTGCATGATACTATTCTTACCATCAAGGCTAAGGGGCAGATAAGTTAAAAGGACAGAGAGAGAGAGAGGGAAAGAGAGAAGCAGGGAGAGAAGAAAGGGGAGAGGGGGAGGGAGAGAGCGAGAGGCGGGGGGGAGAGAAGCAGGGAGTGCACAGGGCTTACGGGACACGGGGTAGAGGAGTCTAAGTGAGCTTCAGGAGAGCGTCCTGTAGGGGATGTCCTCTGACACACCACTCGTAATAGAGGGTGCTAAATCAAACTGTTTATCTTAATTACATAAAGTTATTAAATATCAAGAAAGGAGAAAACAGGGTACACATGACAATAGGGAGAATATGAAAAATGTTTAAGCACTTTAAAAGCATTATTAGTAAAATTGGAATGTTACCAATTATTACATTCATTAAATCAGGTAATGAAATCAAGGATTTCTGGAATTCTATAGCTCTTTAGTTGTAGGATATATTTTTCAATTACCTGTTAAATTCTGTAGGAACTTAAACCTGCACATGAAAAATAGGTGAGGAAAGAGATACAGATATACTTATGAAACTCTACAATATTTTACATTCCCTAGAATAAGATAACAAAAGGCAGCATATTCTAAGTAGACAATAACCTGCCACTAGGAAATCATCTTCTCCTAAATTTGCCTGAAGTATCTGTAAATTCACCTATCTTGACTGAAGAAAAGAAACAATATATTAATAATCACCATCAACAGCAAGAACTGACCTTACTAGATGTTCACTATTTGTAAATAAGCAGCAAAGTGTTCAGAGAACTTTCTAAATCCTAACTTTCTTGTTTGATTAGTATTATCACAACCCCCATCTTTCAGATGAGAACTGAGACTTAAAAAATTAAATAATTTCCCAAAATCACAGTGTTAGTAAATGGTCTAAGCCTTACAAATAGCTGTGAAAAGAAGACAAGTGAAAAGCAAAGGAGAAAAGGAAAGATATACCTATTTGAATGCAGAGTTCCAAAGAATAGCAAGCAGAGATAAGAAAGCCTTCCTCAGTGATCAGTGCAAAGAAATAGAGGAAAACAATACAATGGGAAAGACTAGAGATTTCTTCAAGAAAATTAGAGATACCAAGGGAACATTTCATGCAAAGACCGACACAATAACAGACAGAAATGGTATGGACCAAACTAACAGAAGCAGAAGATATTAAAAAAGGTGGCAAGAATACACAGAACTGTACATGTATTCTTTACATGTATTCATAGAATTGTGACTGGTACCCCTATTCATACAGTCCTTTCAGACAGAAACCTGAGCGGCTTCCTCATGTCCTTCTCCTTTACTCCCCGTGGCCAACATTAATCAGGAACTCTCAGTTTAATCTCCAGAGCTTCTTCTTGTTCCTCCCTTCTGAGCACTGCCAACATTGCTGCCTCAGACAAGCTTGTTTTTTTTTTTTTTAAGTAGGTCCTTGTTGGTCATCTTACTATTTTTTAAAAAGAATATATTTGAATCAGTTCTAATGAGATGAATGAAACTGGAGCCCATTATACAGAGTGAAGTAAGCCAGACAAGCTCTTAAACTTGAACATCTGAAATAGTCTTCCCACTGGTTAGTCTCCCCATCTTCAGACATGACCTCTTTCCAATCCATTCTCCCCATATCAGTTTAAAACAGGAGTGGCCCTTCTTCCTGTAGGAAAAGGCCTAAACTCCGAAAGGAATGAGGTATAGGTTGAGAGATCAAAAAAGATCTTAATGACCCAAATTATCACAGTGGTGTGATCACTCATCTAGAGCCAGACATCCTGGAGTGTGAAGTCAAATGGGCCTTAAGAAGCATCACTATGAACAAAGCTAGTGAAGGTGATGGAATTCCAGCTGGGCTATTTCAAATCCTAAAAGATGATGCTGTGAAAGTGCTGCCCTCAACATGCCAGCAAATTTGGAAAACTCACCAGTGGCCAGAGGACTGGGAAAGGTCAGTTTTTATTCCAATCCCAAAGAAAGGCAATGCCAAAGAATGCTCAAACTACCTCACAATTGTACTCATCTCGCATGCTAGTAAAGTAATACTCAAAATTCTCCAAGCTAGGCTTCAACAATATGTGAACCCTGAACTTCCAGATGTTCAAGCTGGTTTTAGAAAAGGCAGAGGAACCAGAGATCAAATTGCCAACATACGCAGGATCATTGAAAAAGCAAGAGAGTTCCAGAAATAACATCTACTTTCACTTTATTGACTATGCCAAAGCCTTTGACTGTGTGGATCACAATAAACTGTGGAAAATTCTGAAAGAGATGGGAATACCAGACCACCTGACCTGCCTCTTGAGAAACCTGTATGCAGGTCAGGAAGCAACAGTTAGAAGTGGACATGGAACAACAGACTGGTTCCAAATCGGGAAAGGAGTACGTCAAGGCTGTATATTGTCACCGTGCTTATTTAATTTATATGCAGAGTACATCATGAGAAACACTGGGCTGGATGAAGCACAAGCTGGAATCAAGACTGCTGGGAGAAATATCAATAACCTCAGATATGCAGGTGACGCCACCCTTATGGCAGAAAGTGAAGAAGAACTGAAGAACCTCTTGATGAAAGTGAAAGAGGAGAGTGAAAAAGTTGGCTTAAAGCTCAACATTCAGAAAACTAAGATCATGGCATCTGGTCCCATCACTTCATGGCAAGTAGATGGGGAAACAGTGGAAACAGTGGCAGACTTTATTTTGGGGGGCTCCAAAATCACTGCAGATGGTGATTGCAGCCATGAAATTAAAAGATGCTTACTCCTTGGAAGGAAAGTTATGACCAACCTAGACAGCATATAAAGAAGCAAGAGACATTACTTTGCCAACAAAGGTCCGTCTAGTCAAAGCTATGGTTTTTCCAGTAGTCACATGTGGATGTGTAGTTGGACTGTAAAGAAAGCTGAGCATCGAAGAATTGATGCTTTTGAATTGTGGTGTTGGAGAAGACTCTTGAGAGTCCCTTGGACTGCAAGGAGATCCAACTAGTCCATCCTAAAGGAGATCAGTCCTGAGTGTTCATTGGAAGGACTGATGTTGAAGCTGAAACTCAGAGTCAGACAGGACTGAGCAACTGAACTGAACTAGTAATTTGAACCCAAATTCAAACAGAACATTCTTCTGCCTCCAACATCAAAAGGCAATTCCTCAATCTGTATTTCTTCTTTAAACTCTGTGTTCAGTTTTGAATTCATATGTACTTATAAGACATACTGAATTTACATATATTCTGCCAGTGTCCTCAAATCTCCCTCGTATCACCCCCATCAGCAACTCTCAAATCTCAGCAGCCCACATACTTCAAAAACCAGTGGGTACAGTTATCACTCAGTTCAGTTCAGTTGCTCAGTCTGGTCCAACTCTTTGCGACCCCATGGACTGCAGCACGCCAGTCTTCCCTGTCCATCACCAACTCCCGGAGCTTGCTCAAACTCATGTCCATCGAGTTGGTGATGCTATCCAACCATCTCATCCTCTGTTGTCCCCTTCTGCTTCTGCCTTCAGTCTTTCTCATTTCTCAGCATCACGGTCTTTCCCAACCAGTCATCTCTACAGTTATCTTTACCACTGTTATTATTTCCTGAGGCTTTACTGCAAACTCTCTACTATTCTTCTGTGTATCATGTGCCTTCCGTTTTGTATATGTGTTCAATGCCAGTTTCTCTTTTTTTCAAACTATTCCTCAATGGACCTAAATGTTCACACATACTAGAACCAATTGCTTATTGTCACTGTAAGGGGATACAGGAACAAAATCATGAGTCTTCAAATTTTATGTATAAGGCATGTGTGGTTTGAGAGACACTAAGCTGTATTTGGGAAGTTGAGTTACTATGTATCCAGAAAACAAAAAAAAATTAACAGAACAATTTTAGATTACAAGAGTTAATAATTTTCTCCTTACTCCCCGATCATTTAGCATTGTGCTCAAATTCTAACAGCATTGATTATAAGACGCAATGTTTGCCTTCAGATTGTTAGTCTCTGGAAGACAAGGGGAGTACCGCTCATCTTTATTTACCTGGCACATACTCTGTGTACTATTATCCTACCATGAGTACCCACCATCAAGCAGTGTATTGACTTTGTGCCAGGCACTGTTAAGCACTTTATAGGTACAGTATTGAGTCAATTAATCCCCTCAATAATCCTTTGACAGAGAGTCAGTTTCTACATCTATACTACAGTTGAGGAAACTTAGTCACTGAGAGGCTAAGTGGCTTGCCCTAGACAGCTAGTAAGTGGTAGAGCCAGGATTTGAATCCAAGCAGTTTGGCTCTCAAGCATTAGTAGCACTCTCAACCTACGTTGTTCTGTTGCATCTGACTGTGACCCCATGGACTGCAGCACATCTAGGTTTCCCTGTCCTTCACCATCTCCTGGAGCTTGCTCAAACTCATATCCATTGAGTTGGTGATGCCATCCAATCATCTCATCCTCTGTCATCCCCTTTTGCTCCTGCCTTGTATCTTTCCCAGCATCAGGGTCTTTTCTAATGTGTTGGCTTTTTCTATGATCCAACAGATGTTGACAATTTGATCTCTGGTTCCTCTGCCTTTTCTAAATCCAGCTTGAACATCTGGAATTTCTTGATTCACATACTGTTGAAGACTAGCTTGGAGAATTTTGAGCATGACCTTGCTAGCATGTGAAATAAGTGCAATAGTGCAGTAGTTTGACCATTCCTTGGCATTCATTGCCCTTCTTTGGGATTGAAATGTAAACTGATCTTTTTCAGTCCTATGGCCACTGGTGAGTTTTCCAAATTTGCTGGCATGTTGAGGGCAGCACTTTCACAGCATCATCTTTTAGGATTTGAAATAGCCCAGCTGGAATTCCATCACCTCCACTAGCTTTGTTCATAGTGATGCTTCTTAAGGCCCATATGACTTAACACTCCAGGATGTCTGGCTCTAGGTGAGTGATCACACCACTGTGGTTATCTGGGTCATTAAGATCTTTTTTGATCTCTCAACCTATACCTAACTCCTTACGGAGTTTAGGCCTTTTCCTACAGGAAGAAGGGCCACTCCTGTTTTAAACTGATATGGGGAGAATGGATTGGAAAGAGGTCATGTCTGAAGATGGGGGAGACTAACCAGTGGGAAGACTATTGCAGATGTTCAAGTTTAAGAGGTTGTCTGAGGCAGCAACGTTGGAGTGCTCAGAAGGGAGGAACAGAGAAGAGGCTCTGAAGATTAAACTGAGAGCTCCTGATTAATGTTGGTCACGGGGAGTAAAGGAGAAGGACATGAGGAAGCCGCTCAGGTTTCTGTCTGAAAGGACTGTATGAATAGGGGTACCAATCACAATTCTATGAATACATGTAAAGAAGCAGGATTTTTATTTACTAAAAAGTGAAAGTCACTCAGTCATGTCCGACTCTTTGTGACCCCATGGACTATACAGTCCATGGAATTCTCCAGGCCAGAACACTGGAGTGAGTAGCCTTTCCCTTCTCTAGGGGATCTTCCCAACCCAGGGATCGAACCCAGGTCTCCTGCATTGCAGGTGGATTCTTTACCAGTTCAGCCACCAGGGAAGCCCTATTTTGTGAGAAGGATGGTAATAAGTTAAGTTTTAGATAGCTCAGGTGATCTGCTCAGAATTTTAGATACTCCTGACAGGCCTGGTGGACAAAGCCAGCACTTACTAGTGTCTCATGCGATGGATCTGTAGCACTCTTTGTGTCTGCCAGCTCCCCAGCTGCTTGACCTATTCCATCTCTCCATGCTCAACAACAGCAAACATCTCTGCTGCAGTTAATTGTTTTCAGGCATATTTCTGCCACTAGGGTACTCTGTGAATTCTTCAAGGTTGAGGACTAAGTCTTACTGATTTCCAGGTCTCTGGTGTAATTATACAGTGCCTGAAATATAGATTACATTTGACAAGTGTTTGCTGATAAATAGTGGACCAGAGGTTCTTACACCTAGACTTACACCTTTAACTCAGTTTCTAGGTAAATTCTATTTTAGGGAACACGTGTGGCTGTCTGTCTTTAGAGGAACTTTCTCTGCCCAAGATTGAGAGTAGTCCAACTTTATTTATAGCCAGATCTTCAGTGCTGTGGCCCTTGGGGCAACAGCCCATTACTAATTAATAAATAATGATATAAAAATTACATTGAATTCCAAGATCACAAAAAATACTATTGAGTGTAGTAAAAGTATTTTACCTTTAATTAGGGATTTAAAAAGTACTCTTGATTTTTCCTGTAAATTAGTAATGCAAATTGTAAAAAAAAAACAAAAAACAAATGTAAATAGTTCATGTAAATTAGTCTGGTTGAAGTGAGCCCCTCAAATACTAAGCACTCTATCAGCAGAGGCAACTCAGTAAGATTTTCCTAACAGTTTATTTCCAGCAGTCACCATAAGAATCATATTTATATCTTACCAAGTGGTAAAAAGACAACAGAAGCAGAAATATATAATTCTTTGTTACAAGAACCTTAAACTCAAAAAGGCCAGAGGAAGTAAATTGTATCTAGCTCCCTTTAGCCAGCAAGCAAAGCATCTTGGAAATTCTGCTTTGGCCCCAAGTTGGCTTCACACATTTGTTACAAATTAACAACAAATTATCTGCTCTAGTTCTCACTTTGAACAGCAACTCTGTTCAAATGAACTGTGAAAAATACTAGCCCCAAAGAACTGCATTTTTGAGGAGATGCTATGCCGATCATAAACAATTTTATTGACTGTGGGTAAGATCCTCAAAGTGGCAAATAAGTATTCTAGAATAGTGCTTCTCAAGTTTAACGTGCACATAATCACCTGGAGATTTTGTTGATGCACCTGATTCAGAAGGTGTCGCAACCAGGGAAACGTGCTGATGAGATCTCTGGCTGCTATGACCGTAATTGAAAGAAGGCCTCAGTGCGTGCTCTGAAATCCCACTTCCACTGAAGCAGAGCTTTCCATACAGTGCTCTCAGTAAATGACTGGAGGCAGCAGAAATAGTAAGGCAGACTCATTCCTGTGAGAGATGGAACTTCAAGACATGTAATACTGGCTGGAGGACTCCCCCCTGGCTTGCCAGAAAACTGCTTAGTGCTGTTTTCTGCTGCTACACTCTTAGATCCTACACAATCTTCCCTTAGCTCTTCCTTCACACAGGTCAGACCTACTTCTCCTTTTTCCCTCTGGCGTCTTCCCTAACACATCTCTTAAGATGTCAAATCCCATCTCCGTGTGTGGTTCTTGGAGGACATGAATTATCAAAGTAGAACCAGGAGGCAGATAGGCTTAAAATTCTGCATGTCTCAGTTCCCAGATGATGTCAGCCCACTCATCCATCCATAAACCACACTTTGAGTGGCAAGGTTCTCTCCAGGGAACAAAGCAGTCACAAATTCACAACATACCGAGGTGCTAGGAGAGGTAGTCCTAGACTTTACAATACATCATTACTGCCAAACAGATAGTTGGCTGCTGGCACCTTGAAGAAAAAACAAGATGACTGAGGTTTCTGTCGGTCTTAGTCCAATGAGAGAATAAAAGCCCAAGTCAACAAATAACTGATAACTTTCCCAGCATTCCTTTGTAAGGACCTGCGGTATATCCCACACATTTCCCCTTTAAATAAAACCCTGCAACCTCCTTTTGCACACTGTAAGTAATCATGCCCTTCACCAGGGGATCTTCCTGACCCAGGGATTGAACCCAGGTCTCCTGCACTGTAGGCAGCTTCTTTACTATCTCAGCCACCAGGGAAGCTCCACTATCACCACACCATTAGTGAAACTGAAAACAAACAAACAAAAAAGGAGTAATTTGGTGATATATTCAATCCAGATAAAGCTGGTTTAGTTCCTACTCTCATATGATCATCTACTTAATTGATCAGTTCAGCTCAGTTGAGTCGCTCAGTTGTGTCTGACTCTTTGCGACCCTACACACTGCAGGACGCCAGGCCTCCCTGTCCGTCACCAACTCCCGGAGTTCACTCAAACTCACGCCCACTGAGTCGGTGATGCCATCCAACCATCTCATCCTCTGTCGTCCACTTCTCCTCCTGCCCCCAATCCCTCCCAGCATCAGGGTCTGTTCCAAAGAGTCAGTTCTTCACATCAGGTGGCCAAAGTATTGGAGCTTCAGCTTCAGCATCAGTCTTTCCAATGAATATTCAGGACCGATTTCCTTTAGGATGGACGGGCTGGATCTCCTTGCAGTCGAAGGGACTCTCAATAGTCTTCTCTAAAACCACAGTTCAAAAGTGTCAACTCTTTGGCGCTCAGCTTTCTTCACAGTCCAACTCTCACATCCATACATGACTACTGGAAAAAACATAGCTTTGACTAGACGGACCTTTGTTGGCAAAGTAACGTCTTTGCTTTTTAATATGCTATCTAGGTTGGTCATAACTTTTCTTCCAAGGAGTAAGCATCTTTTAATTTCATGGCTGAAGTCACCATCTACAGTGATTTTGGAACCCCAAAAAATAAAGTCTGCCACTGTTTCTACTGTTTCCCCACCTATCTGCCATGAAGTGATGGGACTGGATGCCATGATCTTAGTTTTCTGAATGTTGAGCTTTAAGCCAACTTTTTCACTCTCCTCTTTCACTTTCATCAAGAGGTTCTTCAGTTCTTCTTCACTTTCTGCCATAAGGGTGGTGTCACCTGCATATCTGAGGTTATTGATATTTCTCCAGCAATCTTGATTCCAGCTTGTGCTTCATCTAGCCCAGTGTTTCTCATGATGTACTCTGCATATAAATTAAATAAGCACGGTGACAATATACAGCCTTGACGTACTCCTTTCCCGATTTGGAACCAGTCTGTTGTTCCATGTCCACTTCTAACTGTTGCTTCCTGACCTGCATACAGGTTTCTCAAGAGGCAGGTCAGGTGGTCTGGTATTCCCATCTCTTTCAGAATTTTCCACAGTTTATTGTGATCCACACAGTCAAAGGCTTTGGCATAGTCAATAAAGTGAAAGTAGATGTTATTTCTGGAACTCTCTTGCTTTTTCAATGATCCTGCGTATGTTGGCAATTTGATCTCTGGTTCCTCTGCCTTTTCTAAAACCAGCTTGAACATCTGAAAGTTCAGGGTTCACATATTGTTGAAGCCTGGCCTAGAGAATTTTGAGTATTACTTTACTAGCATGCGAGATGAGTGCAATTGTGTGGTAGTTTGGTCACTCTTTGGCATTGCCTTTCTTTGGGATTGGAATGAAAACTGACCTTTCCCAGTCCTCTGGCCACTGGTGAGTTTTCCAAATTTGCTGGCATATTGAGGGCAGCACTTTCACAGCATCATCTTTTAGGATTTGAAATAGCCCAGCTGGAATTCCATCACCTTCACTAGCTTTGTTCATAGTGATGTTTTCCTAAGGCCCACTTGAGTTCAAATTCCAGGATGTCTGGCTCTAGGTGAGTGATCACACCATCATGATTATCTGGGTCATGAAGATCTTTTTTGTACAGTTCTTCTGTGTATTCTTGCCACCTCTTCTTAATGTCTTCTGCTTCTGTCCATACCAGAAATGGTCCATACCATTTCTGTCCTTTATTGTGCCCATCTTTGCATGAAAATTTCCCTTGGTATCTCTTAATTTTCTTGAAGAGATCTCGAGTCTTTCCCATTCTATTGTTTTTCCTCTATTTCTCTGCACTGATCACTGAGGAAGGCTTTCTTATCTCTCCTTGCTATTCTTTGGAACTCTGCATTCAAATGAGTATATCCTGCCTATTCTCCTTTGCCTTTCGTTTCTCTTCTTTTCTCAGCTTTTATAATGGTTGTCCTCAGACAACCATTTTGCCTTTTTGCAGTTGTTTTTCTTGGGGATGGTCTTGATCCCTGCCTCCTGTACAATGTCACGAACCTCAGTCCATAGTTCTTCAGGCACTCTGTCTAAAAGATCTAATCCCTTAAATCTATTTCTCACTTCCACTGTATAATCGTAAGGGATCTGATAGGTCATACCTGAATGGTCTAGTGGTTTTCCCTACTTTCTTCAATTTAAGTCTGAATTTGGCAATAAGGAGTTCATGATCTGAGGCACAGTCAGCTTCCAGCCTTGTTTTTGCTGACTGCATAGAGCTTCTCCATCTTTGGCTGCAAAGAATATAATCAATCTGATTTCAGTATTGACCATCTGGTGATGTCCATGTATAGAGTCTTCTCTTGTGTTGTTGGAAGAGGGTGTTTACTATTACCAGTGTGTTCTCTTGGCAAAACTCTGTTAGCCTTTGACCTGCTTCAATTTGTACTCCAAGGCCAAATATGCCTGTTACTCCAGGTATTTCTTGGCTTCCTACTTTTGCATTCCAGTCCCCTATAATGAAAAGGACATCTTTTTTGTGTGTTAGTTCCAAAAGGGCATAAAAACTGGAATACTGAGATAGGTAGAGTACTTTATTTTGCTTTTGCTGTTTTAATTATGAAAATGCTATAAATAAACTCCTAGTTTCCTAGGCAAACATTTCCTTTACACTTGTTCTTTATAGATATTAATGTAATTTATTTGATTATAGCTTACATGCGTGCTTACTCACTCAGTCGTGTCCAACTCTTTTGCAATGTCATAAACTGTAGCCTGCCAGGCTCCTCTGTCCATGGGATTTCCATGGACAAGAATACCGTCCAGGTAAGAATACTTGGGTGGGTTGCCATTTCCTCCTCCAGAGAATCTTTCCGACCAGGGGTTGAACCCATGTCTCCTACATTTGCAGGCAGATTCTGAACCGTCTGAGCCACCTGGGAAGCCTCTGATTACAGTTTACTTACGTATTTTAACAAGCCTGGACAATATTTTGAGGCCTGTTCTCTAAGCTTTTGATCTGAAGAAACCATGTCTTTCCAGAGGATTTAAATGCCTAATCAATTCATTGGTTATGCGTTGATTTTATTCTGAAAAAAATTAAACTCCAAGGCTGATTGATTTCTAAATTCTTGAAAGTAAAATTACACTACAAAATGGCCTTCTACTTCCTAAATCAGTCAGTTCTTTGATTTCCACAAGTGGTTCCCCTGCAGATGCATGTGAAAAACTGCAAAGATGGGGTCTAGGATTTAACCATAATTAATCTATAAAGCTTAGAATAAGAATATAATTAATATATTTATTTAATTACCCCAGGGCTAATAATTCATTCTGTAAATTAATGAGGCCCAATATTTAAAAGGCCAATTTACTAAACTCCTACTAAGAGTGGGAGTGTGTGTGGGGACGGACGTACACTGGCCCTGTCACATCGTTTCAGCGGCACACTGGGACAGAGGATGAGGTTGCGCCGGGTCAGTACACACATGGATACTGGTGGAAGGCCCGCCCTGTCCTCTGGTGTGAAAAAGTTAACAGCACATTCAACCCTTAAACCTAATAAATCCATACTTGAAAATTTAAGGAGCTAATTTAACAGGCAAAAAGCTATGAAAACTTTATTACAGCATCATCTATAAAGTAATAGAAACAAGCTAAATGTCATGCAAATGGAAATTGTTCCATAATACATGGCAAATCTATGCTGCATAACATTATGAATTTGCTAACTGGCAATTATGAAAACAATGGAGAAACACTGACAAACATGTTTGATATTATCTAAAAAGAGCCCAATTCACAATGCTGCTGCTGCTGCTAAGTCGCGTCAGTCATGTCCGACTCTGTGTGACCCCATAGATGGCAGCCCACCAGGCTCTTCCGTCCCTGGGATTCTCCAGGCAAGAACACTGGAGTGAGTTGCAATTTCCTTCTCCAGTGCATGAAAGTGAAAAGTGAAAGTAAAGTCGCTCAGTCATGTCTGACTCTTAGAGACCCCATGGACTGTAGCCCACCAGGCTCCTCTGTCCATGGGATTTTCCAGGCAAGAGTACTTGAGTGGAGTGCCATTGCCTTCTCCCTAATCCACAATGAATGGCAAACAATTCCTCACACATACACAAACATACATGTACATACACTCAAACATAACTGCGAGGTTTGAAAGAAAATATACAAAATAATGAGATTATGAATGCATTTATTTACCCTAAATTTTCTTTAACATTGAAAATTTCTTAAATAAAAATATGCTATCTGATGAGTTCCTAAATGTGACAGTTTTACTCAGTCACTAAGTCTTGCTACCTGAGATGAAAAATTTTGATTAAACTTGCTATTTAAAAATTGAATGCCTATTATGCATAAGGTATATTCTAGATACTATAAGAAACAGAAAGATCATTAGTAAAATCCCCTATAGTGAAGAAGTTGTTAGTCTAGAAGAAAATATGAGACAGCTATACAACAATTATAATATGAGTGAAGTTGACCATATACATCAAGGGCTAAGGATAAGGATGAAAAAATAAATCTGGAGAAACAAAGGGGTGTCTTCATAGAGGATTCAAAGGTAAAGAATTTCAGCAAGTACACATAGGTTGTTTAAAAGTCCAAACAGTTCAACTAGTGCTAGAGTCTCATTAAGAAAAGGCTGCAAAAGTAGGTGGATCACATGCTGATGAACCTTAATGCCAAGCCAAAGATTTATATTTAATTTGAAAGTTGTGAGTAGATCCTGAGAGTCTTTAATCAGGGAAGTAACACGATGTATTAGGTCACAAAGCAAGTCCTAACAAAATGAAAACACAAGATACAAACATTTGTGGGATGCAGCAAAACTAGTATTTACAGAGAAGTTTATATTGGTAAATGTGTATGTTAAAAGGAAGATCTCACATAAACAAACTGTAACTCAAGGAACTAGTCAAAGAAGAACAAACCAAGCTTCAAGTGGACAGAAGGGAAACAAATGAATGAAGTAATGAAATAAATGAAATAGAGAATAGAGATAAAGAGAATAGGAAAAAATACAGAAAAAAGTCAACAAAATTAAGAGCTGGTGTTTTGAAACGATAAACTCAAAATCAGGAATGAAAGAGGGAAATACTATAACTGATAACACAGAAGTACAAAGGATCATTCGAGGCTACCACGAATAATTATACTCCAACAAACTGGATAACCTAGAAGAAATTAATACATTCCTAGAAACATACAATGTACCAAAACTGAATCACGAAGAAACAGAAAATCTATAACTATAAGGAGATTGAATCGGTAAGGAAAAACAAAGAAAAGCTCAGGAACAAATGTCTTCACAGAAGAATTCTATAAAACATTTAAAGAATTAGTGCCAATCCTCAAACTTCTCCAAAATACTGAAGAGGAAGGAACACTTCCAAACTTATTTTATGAGGTCAGCATTACTTTGATGACAAAGCTAGACAAAGACACTACAAGAAAACTACAGGCTAATATCCTTAACGTGTAAAGATGCAAAAATTCCCCACAAAATGCTAGCAAGCCAAATTCAACAGCACATTAAAAGGATCACACATTATAATTGAGTGGAATTTATCCTTGGGATGCAAGAATGGTTAAGCATATGAAAATCAATCATTATGGTATATACCACATTAACAGAACGAAAGCTCTATATCACAGGACCATCTCAATAGATGAAAAAAAGCACTGACAGAATCCAACATCCTTTCATGATAAAAACACTCAACAAACTAGAAAAAGAAGGAGCTTACCTTTTAAAAAAAGGAGATCACCTTAACACAACAAAGGCCACATATAAAAAGCTCATAGTGAATATCATATATAATCATTGTGAAAATTGAATGCTTTCACTCTAAGATGAGGAACAAATTAAGGATGCCCACTCTTGGTATTTATATTCAATATAATACTGGAAGTCCTAGAGACTAGCCTAGAAACAAACAAGAAACAAAAATGGCATCCAAATAAGAAAAGAAATGAAATTATCTTTGCAGATTACATAATCTCGGATGTAGAATATTGTAAAGGTTATACACACAGAAAAAATTGCTTAGAACTAATAAACAAATTCAGCAAATTTGCAGGACACATAATCAACATATAAAAATCAGTTGTGTTTCTGCTATATACCAGCAATGAATTTTCTGAAAAGTTAATTCAAGCAATTCAATTTATAATAGCATCAAAAAGAAAACAATATGTAGGAATAAACTTAACCGAAGGGGCAGAAAGATTTGTACCATGTAGTAGATTAGAGGCTGCAGAAATGGCTTGATTTCCTGCTCAGATTACGACTCATGAGATGATATTAAGCTCCTTTGCATTCCTGTAATATGAAGGCTGTGCAGAATCTAAAATGTTGGCTGGGGCCTCATTACCATGCTACAAATTCTTACTTTCAAAACTAGTGAATGGTGAACTGTGATTAAGTTTCCTTTCTCAGGCAGCTTTCTTGGCAATCGATTACTTGTCTGGTTTACACATGATTCATTCTTATCTTACTCCATTCCATAAAGAGGACTTAGTAGTGTCTACTTTAATAATGCAGTAGTAACAATAATGTGAAAGCAACAGCTGTTTGAAATATAAGTTCATGACATTTCAGAGGGAAATAAATCCTAGGAAGAGAAAGTAAATGGATAAAAATAAATCCTTTCTTATTAATATGATAAATGATTATTTGTAGATTTTAAACCAGACAAGATTTCTACTGTTAAAAATATACTTTAAAACATATATGGTAAAGTAATGAAAGAGAATAACCTACAACCTAGATTACTGTATCCAGCAAGGATCTCATTCAGATATGAAGGAGAACTCAAAAGCTTTACAGATAAGCAAAAGCTGAGAGAATTCAGCACGACCAAACCAGCTCTTCAACAAATGCTAAAGGATCTTCTCTAGACAGGAAATGCAGAAAGGTTGTATAAACGTGAACCCAAAACAACAAAGTAAATGGCAACGGGACCACACCTATCAATAATTACCTTAAATGTAAATGGGTTGAATGCCCCAACCAAAAGACACAGATTGGCTGAATGGATACAAAAACAAGACCCCCATATATGCTGTCTACAAGAGACCCACCTCAAAACAAGAGATACATACAGACTAAAAGTGAAGGGCTGGAAAAAAATATTTCATGCAAATGGAGACCAAAAGAAAGCAGGAGTCGCAATACTCATATCAGATAAAATAGACTTTCAAATAAAAGCTGTGAAAAGAGACAAAGAAGGACACTACATAATGATCAAAGGATCAATCCAAGAAGAAGATATAACAATTATAAATATATATGCACCCAACATAGGAGCACCGCAATATGTACGGCAAACACTAACGAGTATGAAAGAGGAAATTAATAGTAACACAATAATAGTGGGAGACTTTAATACCCCACTCACAACTATGGATAGATCAACTAAACAGAAAATTAACAAGGAAACACAAACTTTAAATGACACAATGGACCAGCTAGACCTAATTGATATCTATAGGACATTTCACCCCAAAACAAGCAACTTCACCTTTTTCTCAAGTGCACACGGAACATTCTCCAGAATAGATCACATCCTGGGCCATAAATCTAGTCTTGGAAAATTCAAAAAAATTGAAATCATTCCAGTCATCTTTTCTGACCACAGTGCAGTAAGATTAGATCTCAATTACAGGAAAAAAATTGTTAAAAATTCAAACACCTGGAGGCTAAATAACACGCTTCTGAATAACCAACAAATCATAGAAGAAATCAAAAAAGAAATCAAAATATGTATAGAAATGAATGAAAATGAAAACACAACAACCCAAAACCTATGGGACACTGTAAAAGCAGTGCTAAGGGGAAGGTTCATAGCATTACAGGCTTACATCAAGAAACAAGAAAAAAGCCAAATAAATAACCTAACTCTACACCTAAAGCAATTAGAGAAGGAAGAAATGAAGAACCCCAGAGTTAGCAGAAGGAAAGAAATCTTAAAAATTAAGGCAGAAATAAATGCAATAGAAACTAAAGAGACCATAGCAAAAATCAACAAAGCTAAAAGCTGGTTTTTTGAAAAAATAAACAAAATTGACAAACCATTAGCAAGACTCATTAAGAAACAAAGAGAGAAGAACCAAATTAACAAAATTAGAAATGAAAATGGAGAGATCACAACAGACAACACTGAAATACAAAGGATCATAAGAGACTACTACCAGCAGCTCTATGCCAATAAAATGGACAACTTGGATGAAATGGACAAATTCTTAGAAAATTATAACTTTCCAAAACTGAACCAGGAAGAAATAGAAGATCTTAACAGACCCATCACAGGCAAGGAAATCGAAACTGTAATCAAAAATCTTCCAGCAAACAAAAGCCCAGGACCAGATGGCTTCACAGCTGAATTCTACCAAAAATTTAGAGAAGAGCTAACACCTACCTTACTCAAACTCTTCCAGAAAATTGCAGAAGAAGGTAAACTTCCAAACTCATTCTATGAGGCCACCATCACCCTAATTCCAAAACCTGACAAAGATGCCACAAAAAAAGAAAACTACAGGCCAATATCACTGATGAACATAGATGCAAAAATCCTTAACAAAATTCTAGCAAACAGAATCCAACAACATATTAAAAAAATCATACACCACGATCAAGTGGGCTTTATCCCAGGAATGCAAGGATTCTTCAATATCCGCAAATCAATCAATGTAATACACCACATTAACAAATTGAAAGATAAAAACCATATGATTATCTCAATAGATGCAGAGAAAGCCTTTGACAAAATTCAACACTCATTTATGATTAAAACTCTCCAAAAAGCAGGAATAGAAGGAACATACCTCAACATAATAAAAGCTATATATGACAAACCCACAGCAAGCATCACCCTCAATGGTGAAAAATTGAAAGCATTTCCCCTGAAATCAGGAACAAGACAAGGGTGCCCACTCTCACCACTACTGTTTAACATAGTGTTGGAAGTTTTGGCCACAGCAATCAGAGCAGAAAAAGAAGTAAAAGGAATCCAGATAGGAAAAGAAGAAGTGAAACTCTCACTGTTTGCAGATGACATGATCCTCTACATAGAAAACCCTAAAGACTCTACCAGAAAATTACTAGAACTAATCAATGAATATAGTAAAGTTGCAGGATATAAAATTAACACACAGAAATCCCTTGCATTCCTATATACTAACAATGAAAAAACAGAAAGAGAAATTAAGGAAACAATACCATTCACCATTGCAACAAAAAGAATAAAATACTTAGGAGTATATCTACCTAAAGAAACAAAAGACCTATACATAGAAAACTATAAACCACTGATGAAAGAAATCAAAGAGGACACAAACAGATGGAGAAACATACCGTGTTCATGGATTGGAAGAATCAATATTGTCAAAATGGCTATTCTACCCAAAGCAATCTATAGATTCAATGCAATCCCTATCAAGCTACCAACGGTATTTTTCACAGAACTAGACCAAAGAATTTCACAATTTGTATGGAAATACAAAAAACCTCGAATAGCCAAAGTAATCTTGAAAAAGAAGAATGGAACTGGAGGAATCAACCTGCCTGACTTCAGACTCTACTACAAAGCCACAGTCATCAAGACAGTGTGGTACTGGCACAAAGACAGAAATATAGATCAATGGAACAGAATAGAAAGCCCAGAGATAAATCCACGAACCTATGGACACCTTATCTTTGACAAAGGAGGCAAGGATATACAATGGAAAAAAGACAACCTCTTTAACAAGTGGTGCTGGGAAAACTGGTCAACCACTTGCAAAAGAATGAAACTAGAACACTTTCTAACACCATACACAAAAATAAACTCAAAATGGATTAAAGATCTAAATGTAAGACCAGAAACTATAAAACTCCTAGAGGAGAACATAGGCAAAACACTCTCCGACATAAATCACAGCAAGATCCTCTATGACCCACCTCCCAGAATATTGGAAATAAAAGCAAAACTAAACAAATGGGATCTAATGAAACTTAAAAGCTTTTGCACTACAAAAGAAACTATAAGTAAGGTGAAAAGACAGCCGTCAGATTGGGAGAAAATAATAGCAAATGAAGAAACAGACAAAGGATTAATCTCAAAAATATACAAGCAACTCCTGCAGCTCAATTCCAGAAAAATAAATGACCCAATCAAAAAGTGGGCCAAAGAACTAAACAGACATTTCTCCAAAGAAGACATACAGATGGCTAACAAACACATGAAAAGGTGCTCAACATCACTCATTATCAGAGAAATGCAAATCAAAACCACAATGAGGTACCATTACACACCAGTCAGGATGGCTGCTATCCAAAAGTCTACAAGCAATAAATGCTGGAGAGGCTGTGGAGAAAAGGGAACCCTCTTACACTGTTGGTGGGAATGCAAACTAGTACAGCCACTATGGAAAACAGTGTGGAGATTCCTTAAAAAACTGGAAATAGAACTGCCATATAACCCAGCAATCCCACTTCTGGGCATACACACTGAGGAAACCAGATCTGAAAGAGACACATGTACCCCAATGTTCATCGCAGCACTGTTTATAATAGCCAGGACATGGAAGCAACCTAGATGCCCATCAGCAGATGAATGGATAAGGAAGCTGTGGTACATATACACCATGGAATTTTACTCAGCCGTCAAAAGGAATTCATTTGAACCAGTTCTAATGAGATGGATGAAACTGGAGCCCCTTATACAGAGTGAAGTAAGCCAGAAAGATAAAGAACATTACAGCATACTAACACATATATATGGAATTTAGAAAGATGGTAACGATAACCCTATATGCAAAACAGAAAAAGAGACACAGAAATACAGAACAGACTTTTGAACTCTGTGGGAGAAGGTGAGGGTGGGATGTTTCAAAAGAACAGCATGTATACTATCTATGGTGAAACAGATCACCAGCCCAGGTGGGATGCATGAGACAAGTGCTCCGGCCTGGTGCACTGGGAAGACCCAGAGGAATCGGGTGGAGAGGGAGGTGGGAGGGGGGATCGGGATGGGGAATAAGTGTAAATCTATGGCTGATTCATATCAATGTATGACAAAACCCACTGAAATGTTGTGAAGTAATTAGCCTCCAACTAATAAAAAAATTAAAAAAAAAAAAAAAAAACATATATGGTTAAGTATATTCATTTCAACAGAAATATTTTCTCTAATGCTAAACTTTATTGGCAAGGAAAGATTTCAAATCCAAAAGGAGTTGGAATGGAAGATTAAAAAACCATATTTTGTGTTATTATTTTAAATGCTGCCTCACATCACTGATATCTCACATCCTCTACTGCTCCGACTGTATACTATCAAAGACACCTCGGAGTATTTCAATGTAAAACTACTGTAAGTTTTTATTTGATAGAAGTGCTGGGATTCCAAGTAGAATTCAAGGCTGTGTGTGTGTGTGTGTGTGTGTGTGTGTGTGTGTGTAAGTAGAGTTCAAGGTTGTGGTGTGTGTGTGTATTTCATTCTAAGTAATGCAACAAATAGGAATTATGCCCTCAACTTTATCTCCCTCCCACCAGTAGAAGGCAGCAGTAGGCAAGAGGCAGACATGGGGGATTTGGGACTATAAATCTGGAAATAAAAAAAGTATTAAAATTTTCACCTCAGTTAATGGAAAACTTAGTTAACCAGGATAACCTATTTCAAACAATGCTGATGATCCTGACAGAAGACCAATATAACAAAAGACACTGACAAACAAGACTTTTAGACATGAATGGAGAAACAAAGCTAATTGGTGAATGAATACTCTTATTTACTGAAGTGGTAAAGAATCTGCCTGCAGTGCAGGGGCTGCAGGAGACATGGGTTCAATCCCTGGGTCAGGAAGATCCCTTGGAGATGGGCATGGCAGTCCACTCCAGTATTCTTGCCTGGACAATCCCATGGACAGAGAAGCCTGGCTGGCTACAGTCCAAAGGGTCGCAGAGTCACACAACTGAAGCAATTTAGCATGTAGTATGCACACACGGAGGGAAAAGATGGAAAGGAAGGAAGGGTAAATGCTGACTCATAAACACCTGATGGTTATTTGCCTACCTTATGCTTTCTAAACAAGTGGTGTCCAGTGGAGATTTCACAGTGCAGCCACAGAGGTTGGGTTTAACCTAATTTAACTGATTTGATTTGACAGACAATTACCTTGGAATGAATATTCTAGTCAATATTTTAATGAAATGGGTTGGCAACTAGAAAATTGTGAATACCTATCTGATATTTCCTTATCAAGTATAATTAGTGTTTTTGATAGAATCATAATTTTTTCTGAGTTATGGAACTAATATATTCCTAGTTAAAAAATTAAAGAGCTATGTCATCTTTTACTTTTAATGTCTGATATCTTAATTCATCAATATAAATAATTTGTTAGTACAAGAGACAGTTTTGTTTATAGGACAAGTTAAAAATATTTTTAGGCACAGAAAAGTACATTAAGAAATAGGAACTTCTCAAAAGCACCACAGACCACTGATTCAAATTCTTGTTTTAGAACATTTTACTTCTTCACTCTTATATACATGTATATGTATGTATATATCAGATGTCAATGAGTTCCCTGAAAAAATTAGTTTTTTTCTTTCACTTAATGAAATGTGTTGTTAACAGTTCTACAGATGCATTTCTGTATTTGGCTTATGTCCCAAACATATTAATAATGTAGAATAAAGACAAGCAGTAGTTCCAAATCAGTATGTGTGCTGAATGGATTTTCATGTGGAGAAAAGAATACATTAACTGAGTATCTCTGCTCTTTTGACAAGCAATTTTGCTCTTTTTAATACTAAATACAATGACAAACTGTAAAACTAAGAAAATCTGTTAATTCTTTCTTGATTTTTGCATGATATGTTAACATTAACAACTACTAATTTATTCTAACTCCTTTAGAAGAAAATTGATTATTAATACAGTGGACCTTGGCTAT
Organism: Cervus elaphus; assembly: GCF_910594005.1. NCBI lineage: Eukaryota > Metazoa > Chordata > Mammalia > Artiodactyla > Cervidae > Cervus > Cervus elaphus. The sequence goes on from NC_057832.1 coordinate 64,240,518, forward strand.
GGTAGTACTTACGAGATTATTCAACACTGGATAAATCAGCTGAGATTCCGTCTGATGGATTTTAATTGTAGAAATAGTAAAAGACCTCTTTATAAAAGCCTTCTCAGCAATAAAGCAGCTCTGTAATAATGAGGCTCTGAAGAATATGAGGATAAAAAATAATAACAGATTGCCTCTAAGCCCTGATATTGAAATAGAAACTTTCCAAAAGTTAGGCAGTCTTAGCTGATAGTCACTGTATCATTCAGTTTTACAAAAATATACCTCTAGAAAGTAATTTTTCCCTCAAGCCCACTTTCAGGCAAAAGGTTGTGCTAGATACTGGGGAGCAAATGAAGAAGAGCAACTCTGCCTTCAAGGAACTCATGTCTTTTCCACCAGGGAGGCTGGTCATGTTCAGATACATTTCACACAACCTAGAATGTCAGAAGAACCAGAGGAGAGAAAAGAACGAAGCACAATGCCAAGGCAGCCTGTATCCACCAAGTGAAATATGAAACCCTGGATGCATTTCTCAGTTCCAGTCACATGCCAGCAAGCTTGGGTAATTGTTCGGTCTTACTTTGAGGTCTTTAACAAATCCTTTCTCTTCACCTTATCTGGAGCTGCTGCTTTTATAACAACATACTTATGAGTAGTCTTTTAAAAAGCTTCGGCAAAACGCTTGAGATTCGATCATTTTATTTCAGGACAATTAAAGGAAGTAATTCTTAATTTACTCGTCCACTGACAACCTCTCTTCTATCTTCAGTGAAGTTTAGTATAAATCCTACCTCCATAATACAAAATAATCTTCTCTAAATGTGACTACATCACAAAAATCACTTGACTTCCAATACAAAAAAGGGGAAATAAAAAACAGCTGGACAATAAAATACACAACAGATTTTAGTTCTAGAATTTTAGATATAGTACTAATTTCCCATGGTTTACATCATAATTACAAAAATTAACCCAAAAAGTGATATAAATTTTGTATCTCTAAAAGAATAGGTGGAAGGTAGTCTACATAAGGTTGTACATGTTGCAAATTACTCAGGCAACAGCAAATACAGACTTTTGCCAGCAGTTAATCTGACTAGTGCTGGCTTCCTTGTGATGTCCAATTGCAACTTTACTAAAAATGATACTTAATAAATACCTTTAGCTGTTTCTATTTTCAGGTAGTGATTCTCAAACCTGACAGTACATATAACTCACCTAGGGAGCTTTGGCAACATGCTGCTTTTCACATAGACATTCTAACGTAATCACTCTATGGTGACTGGAACATGTTTTATGTACATCCACAAAGTACTGTTGAAAGGAAAACGTGTTATGATCAATTCTATGACTTCATAATTTAGTATAAGAGTAAAATGACAGACATTTTACGGAGGAAGATTAAAAAATGATTCCTTGTTTTTAGAAAAACAACATCTTTTCTACAGGTTTTAGAAGGGCTATTTTGTGATAGATAAAAATTATATTTTGTAGATAATACGCTGACTAGAGAGAGAAAGGGCTTCCCTGGAGGATCAGACAGTAAAAGAATCCGTCTGCAATACAGGAGACGTGGGTTTGATCCCTGGGTTGGGAAGATTCCCTGGAGGAGGGCATGGCAACCCACTCCAGTATTCTTTTTTTTTTTTTTTTAATTTTTATTTTTTTAATTAATTTATTTTTTCAGTGGGTTTTGTCATACATTGACATGAATCAGCAATAGATTTACACGTATTCCCCATCCTGATCCCCCCTCCCACCTCCCCCTCCACCCGATTCCTCTGGGTCTTCCCAGTGCACCAGGCCCGAGCACTTGTCTCATGCATCCCACCTGGGCTGGTGACCTGTCCCCAGGGACAGAGGAGACTGGCAGGCTACAGCCCATGGGGTCGCAAAGAGTCAGACACGACTGAGCGACGAAGCACAAGAGCACAAAGAAAGCAAGCACTGTATTTATGAAAGGTAATCAAATTAGTCATTACAATATGTTTCTTTAATATAAACCTGCTCATGTGTGTGTTAGTCACTCAGTTTGTCCAACTCTTTGCAACCCCAAAGACTGTAGCCGGACAGGTTCCTCTGTCCATGGGATTCTCCAGGCAAGAATACTGGAGTGGCTTGCCATTCCCTTCTCCAGAGGATCTTCCTGACCCAGGGATTGAACCCTGGTCTCTTGTATTGCAGTTGGATTCTTTACTGTTTGAGCTACAGGGATGGGGGAAACCTGCTCATACACATTGGATAAATTGAAGAATAATATCAGCATAACAAAGAAGTTGTATTATTTCATGTGTATTTTTTTTCCCAGCAAAATAATGATTTGAAGCACTCACAGCATGCTTTCCCATTATTTAAAGAAAGTCTTAGCAATATATAACAATCTTTAACAAAACTCCTGAGAATTCTAGTTAAGTTCTTCCTTACAGCAAGCAGGGGTTTCAAGACTGCTACTCTTTCCATAAGTCAAGCTATTCAAGGAAGCTGATAATGCAGATGAGCAAGGTGCAATGACTTTTCTTCCTGTATTTAAAAAACACCTGACTGACAAAGAGAGTATTTTCAACAAATGGTATGGAACGAATGGACATTCACAGGCAAAAAAAAAAAAACAAAAAACAACAACAACAAACAAACCCAAAAAGAATCTAGGCACAGACCTTACAACCTTGAAAAAATTTAACTTAAAATGGATCAAAGGTTTAGTTGCAAAACACAAAATTGTAAAACTCTTAGACAACAATGCAAACTAAAGATGCCACTGGCCATCTGGCTCTATAAGGACTGAGTAATTAGCCACCATGGTTGCTAACCTTCAACACACCCTGAAAGGAGTTCAGGGAGGAGATCAGGAAAGAGGCACTCTGTTCTGGGAAAACTGGCAGAACAGGCCTTCAGATACTGAGATATTTTCAAGAGAAAGTTGTTGTTGTTTTTTTTTTAATGAACCTGGATTCTTGCATCTTCCTATACTTAGAAAAGCACTAAAACTATTAACTAAGATATTTGCACCTTATGATTAGCAGCAATCTTCTACCAAGAGGAGTGCTTAGTTGCATATGCCACCTTTGCCTAAATCATAAATATATGTCCTTGATTACCTCTTTGGAAAGGTTTCTCAGAGCTGTCTGAGAGGCTGTCTTCTGGGCAACAGTCCTTAGTAAGAAAGTGAATAAACTAGACTTACAGCTTTTATGTTGCTCATTTTAAAGTCAATAATAACAGAGGAGAAAACCTTGATGACCTTTGTAATGCCTTTTTAGACACAACCCTAAAGAAAGGATCCATGAAAGATAACCGATAAGCTGAACTTCATTAAAATTAAAAGCTTCCAATCTGAAAAAGACAGTATCAATAAAATAAGAAGCTGAAGCTGAGCCACAGACTGGGAGAGAAGATTTGCAAAAGATATACCAGATAAAAGACTGTCATCCAAAAATATATAAGAACTCTTAAAACTGAACAATAAGATAACAAACAGCCTGGTTAGAAAACGGGCTGAGGATTTTTATTACCTTTTCATTTAATTTTTTCACTTAAGTATAGTTAATTCACAATATTATATGAGGCTGAAGACATTAACAGACATCAAAGAAGATATACAGAAGGCAAATGAGCATGTGAAGAGATGTTCTATATCATATGGTTCCAGGTAAATGCAAATTAAAACAAGATTCCACTATGCAGCTATTAGAATGGCCAAGACACTGAACACACCAAACGCTGGTGAAGATACGGAGCAACAGGAACTCTCATTCACTGCTGGTTGGAACACCAAACGCTGGTGAGGATATGGAGCAACAGACTCTCATTCACTGCTGGTTGGAACACCAAATGCTGCGGTTACTTTGGGAGACTGTGTGGCAGTTTCTTACAAAACTAAACACACTTTTACCATACAATCCAGCAATTGTACTGCTTGGTGTTTATCCAAAGGAGTTGAAAACTGATGTCCACACCAAAATCTGCACAGTTTACAGCAGCTTTAAGCACAATTGGTAAAACTTGGAAGCAACCAAGATGTCCTTCAGTAGGCAAGTGGATAAATCAATCTTGGTACAATCCAGAAAATGGAATATTATTCAGCACTAAAAAAATAAATGAGCTATCGAGACATAAAAGTACATGGAACAATCTTAAATGCATATGACTAAGTGAAAGAAGCCAATCTAAAAACGCTGCATAGTGTATGATTCTAATTACATGACATTTTGGAAAGGCAAAACTATGGAGACCATGAAAAGATCAGTGGTAGCTGGGATGGGGGTGGGAACGGACGATTATATATAGAGCATAGATGATTTTTAAAGCAGTGAAAATACTCTGCATGATATTATAATAATGGATATATGCCATTACACATTTGTCCAAACCCTTAGAATGTACAACACCAAGGATGAACTATGTAGTCCAAAATAAACAATGGGCTTTGACCGACCCCATGGACTGTAGCCTATCAGGTTCCACCATCCATGGGATTTTTCAGGCAAGAACACTGGAGTGGGTTGCCATTTCCTTCTCCAGGAGATCTTCCCGAGCCAGGGATTAAACTTGGGTCTCCTGCATTGTAGGCAGATGCTTTACTGTCTGAGCCACCAGGGAAGTCCTTAATGTAGGTTCACCCTTGGTCAAAAAAAAAAAAAAATGTACCATTCTCGTGAATAATGTTGATAATGGGAAAAGCTATTCGTGTGTTGGCGTAAGGAGTATATGAGAAACCTCTGTACCTCTCGATTTTGCTGTGAATCTCAAACTGTTCTTAAAAAATGTCTTAAAACAAAATACCTGATTGATAGATGTCTACACACTGAGCTGCATATTTAATTTTGATAAAACTGACCTTCATTAGGAGCAAATGTCTCCAAGGAGCTACAGTTTGAAGGAGACAGCGTGAATTCCAGTGTTCAATGACAAAGAATTAACTGGACTGTGATTCTGAACGTAAACCCAGTGGAGACTTAACCATGCTGCTCTTTTTATTAGGACTGCTCTGGTTTACAAAGTTCTATTGGTTTTGAGTCATCTATCCTTACCCTTATCTCCCAGCCTCCACCCCCAACAAAGCCTATTTGTATTGCATGCTTCAGTAGAATGCAAAGTTTTTCAGGAATGCATATAAGGTTACTAGAATAGAAGCACCTTTGTTACTTGTACTTAATGAAGTATTTTTAGGGCTTCCCCTCCTGGCTCAGCTGGTAAGGCATCCACCTGTAATGCGGGAGACCTGGGTTTGATTCCTGGGTTGGGAAGATCCCCTAGATAAGGGAAAGGCTACCAACTCCAGTATTCTGGTCTGGAGAATTCCATGGACTGTATATGTATAGTCCATGGGGTTGCAAAGAGTCGGACACGACTGAGTGACTTCCATTATTTCACACTGGGACAGAGAAGGGCATCTAGTGATAATATAGCTCAGCTTTTAGACTTAAAAACCCTTAATAAAAGGACCCTGGGGCTAGGGAATCACAGTACTCCACACAGAGAAAAAGTGCTTCTGCTATAGCACATCTCAGCTTACAGTTAGTGAGGACGTAGAATCAAAACTCCACTTTAGGGATAAGAAAACTGTGACCTAAAATCTTTTTTCTACTTTAAATCTTGTCTCCCTAGTAAAGTATTACAACAAGCTTTCTTGAAGAGGCCAATGCTCATTATGCCAAATGACTGGCCATCGTAACAGTTTCTGCATCACGTTATAGCCAAGTCAACAAGGAGGCTTTGTCCTTCCCCAATGCAGTTCCAGTTTTATTCTGCAAAACAATTACAAAATAGTACTTGTCTTACCAGGACAAGCATTATAACCAATTTTACTGGAATGGATTTATTCCCCCCTAATCTAGATATAAAATTGCCATCCTGAGAGAGAAATACTAGATAGAGAAAGACAGAAGGTATCACTCAAGAGTCCCAGTCTGTAAGATTCAGGGCACTGACACATGGAATATCAAAGAGGTGCAGAGTCTTAAAAGTGAAGAAACCTCTCAAGAAATCTAGACTAAAACAAAGTGTTCAAGTGACCGTGCATTTGAAGTTATTAAGTGGCAAATCAATGAAACCTGTTTATCTAAACCACCTAAAATAGATATACAATAATTTAAAAATTACTGTCAATTAAAAAATTGACAGTAATTCAAAATAAGGAACCCAAGGAAAGAGTATATATACTGACAAAATTACAGCCCATCCCTAGTTTTGATGTGATTTACTTTGATTTGAAGGTACATAATTCCACAAAATCCACTTTGGATTTTAATTTGGACATGCAAAAAAAAAAAAAAAAAGAAAAGAAAGTTCAGAAGCAATAATCTATAAATCATTCTTTGTAATTCCTGTGTTATAAAATCACTTCTAATTTCAAGTTTTCACCACATGATTCTATGTGGATAAAATTCTATACAAAAAGAACAGAAAAAGACAGAAAAGAAACACATTGTAAATCCTTAAGGACCATACAGATAAACTCACCTTCATACCAAATTGTCATGAGGTACCTTAGACTTTTCAGAAATCCATTCAAAACCATTCAGAATCATTTGGATGAGTCTTATATTGAGCCAGAGTTAACAAAACTTCAGCTTTCTCCATGAAAGGAGATGCTGAGCTCCACTTCTTGAGAATTTCAATTATCAGAGGGAACATGCAGGGAAATCTTGGGTAAGGTCTCCAATGGAACAAGCTGCCACCACTGTTATTTTGAAAGTGCAGTGGCCTCAGATCCCTCTGTGGAATGAGACATCAATAGTAGAGAACACTCGGTTTTCCCCTATGCTTCTCAGGTCTGATGACTCAAACCTCCTAGTCCTCTTCCAGTCAGCAGATATTCCCTACCAGTGAGACGTACACTACAAAAAAAGAATGGAAAAACAGGAAAGGGAAAAAAAAAAATGAAGAGAACTTTTGGAAGCAGGCAAGAGATTAAAAAACAAAAACACTCCAAACAGCCAGCAAAGCAAGTCACATGTTAGCAATCATTAAAAGGGCTGTTCATTGCCCTTGCTCTCTTCCCTCCATTCCTCCACCTCTTTCCATTCTCAGATCTGACTCTATAAAGCTTTAAAGCACATATGAAATAAGACTTAAAACATAATAGGGAAACATTTGATTGATAAAATTAATAAAGATAAGATCAGCATCAAATTGGAAGGACTGATGCTAAAGCTGAATCTCCAATACTCTGGCCACTTGATGCGAAGAACTGACTCCTTGAAAAAGACCCTGATGCTGGGAAAGATTGAAGGCAGGAGAAGAGGACGACAGAGAATGAGATGGTTGGATGCCATCACCAACTCTATGGACATGAGTTTGAGCAATCTCTGGGAGTTGGTGATGGACAGGGAGGCCTGAAGTGCTGTAGTCCATGGGGTCGCAAAGAGTCAGACACGACTGAGAGAATGAACTGAACTGAACAGCATCAAAAGACATGAGGTTTTCTTTAACAAGTGGTGCTGGGAAAACTGGTCAACCACTTGTAAAAGAATGAAACTAGAACACTTTCTAACACCATACACAAAAATAAACTCAAAATGGATTAAAGATCTAAATGTAAGACCAGAAACTATAACACTCCTAGAGGAGAACATAGGCAAAACACTCTCTGACATAAATCACAGCAGGATCCTCTATGACCCACCTCCCAGAATATTGGAAATAAAAGCAAAAATAAACAAATGGGACCTAATGAAACTTAAAAGCTTTTGCACAACAAAGGAAACTATAAGCAAGGTGAAAAGACAGTCCTCAGATTGGGAGAAAATAATAGCAAATGAAGAAACAGACAAAGGATTAATCTCAAAAATATACAAGCAACTCCTGCAGCTCAATTCCAGAAAAACAAATGACCCAATCAAAAAATGGGCTAAAGAACTAAACAGACATTTCTCCAAAGAAGACATACAGATGGCTAACAAACACATGAAAAGATGCTCAACATCACTCATTATCAGAGAAGTGCAAATCAAAACCACAATGAGGTACCATTACACACCAGTCAGGATGGCTGCTATCCAAAAGTCTACAAGCAATAAATGCTGGAGAGGGTGTGGAGGAAAGGGAACCCTCTTACACTGTTGGTGGGAATGCAAACTAGTACAGCCACTATGGAGAACAGTGTGGAGATTTCTTAAAAAACTGGAAATAGAACTGCCATATGACCCAGCAATCCCTTTTCTGGGCATACACACTGAGGAAACCAGATCTGAAAGAGACACGTGCACCCCAATGTTTATCGCAGCACTGTTTATAATAGCCAGGACATGGAAGCAACCTAGATGCCCATCAGCAGACAAATGGATAAGGAAGCTGTGGTACATATACACCATGGAATATTACTCAGCCATTAAAAAGAATACATTTGAATCAGTTCTAATGAGATGGATGAAACTGGAGCCCATTATACAGAGTGAAGTAAGCCAGAAAGATAAAGACCAATACAGTATACTAACGCATATATATGGAATTGAAAAAGATGGTAATGCTAACCCTATATGCAAAACAGAAAAAGAGACACAGATGTACAGAACAGAATTTTGGACTTTGTGGGAGAAGGCGAGGGTGGGATGTTTCGAGAGAACAGCATCGAAACATGTATATTATATAGGGTGAAACAGATCACCAGCCTAGGTTGGATGCATGAGACAAGTGCTCGGGCCTGGTGCACTGGGAAGACCCAGAGGGATCGGGTAGAGAGGGAGATGGGAGGGGGGATCAGGATGGGGAATACATGTAAATCCATGGCTGATTCATGTCAATGTATGACAAAAACCACTAAAATATTGTAAAGTAATTAGCCTCCAACTAATAAAAAAAAAAAAAGACATGAGGTTTTCCAAGTCCCAGCACTCTACTGAATACTGAATACTGAACATGCACAATACCTACTAATTAAAACAGAAGAGGCAAAATAAGTTATTTGGGTTGTATAAAATAAGCTAATGGGATAATAATTCTGTTTAACACATCCAATATACTTAAGACTATAAGAGGATATAGCAGTGGTCAAAGGAATCTATTACAGAGCAGAAAGGTGCTTCACTCTGAATTTCACTACCAGCTGTCACTTCTGCTGTGTTCCAAACGTGTACTTTAAAGCAGGGGAAGGGGATATTGTTATAATAATTTGGGAAGCTTTGTAAACCACTCATCCAGATGAAAGCCATTGTGTTGAAGAAATTCTTATTTAAAAAAATGAAGCATAGAAAAGTTTATTGATATTAAAGAGTTGAGTTCTACATTTATTAAGATAAATACACTGTTCTGGTGCATTAAGGGATTACATGAGTTCTTCAAAATTGAACATATGTGTGACATCAATAGTTCCCAAAGAGAAGACCTAGACCTATAAATAGCCAAGGGCTATTTTACAAAACACGTTATTGGCACTGCAATTTCTGGTAAGCAATTGTTTTAGGAGTACAGTAAAACTTTAGAGCTTTCAATGGGGTTTTTAGTGTTCAACAAACCTAAGCCTTATAATTATTTTCAAAAGTAAGTTTGTTATGATATGCTGGTGAGGTCTTCAAATATCTTACTGGATATTTCATAAGTTATTGTAACTCTTACCCACCATCCAAAAACGTCATCATTTCTCGGTTTGTGATTTTTACAGCCAGTGATAACCCTGGACCACTGTTAGTGATCCACTGGCCAGACAGTAACTATACTGTCATCTTAGGAATTTAAAAAAATGCAGAAATGTTGATAATAGGCAGAGTTGCCTTTCCCTGTAGTAAGATGACAATACTCCTCACAGTTTCCATTTATTTTTACCATTTAAAGGCTGACAGAGCACAGTCAACAACATGATTGCCTCCAGTAGCTTCATTCTGCACTCTCTGCTCTGACAAAGCTGAGCTTTCTTCCCTACAGAGAAGCATCCAGAATTGTTCTGCAACTTTCACCTTTCCTTCTTATTCAAAACAAAATGTAAGAAAGTGCTCTCAGCTATTTTCTTTACATCTTGGTTGACTGGTGTAATACTTTGATTAAAACTCTCACTAAAATAGTTTGTCATATAAATTTCTAAAACAAAATTTTCAGACAACAAAAATGAGTACACTGTAGAACTTTTAAGCAAAACCATTCAGAAATAAGCATAACTAACATTATAATGATTTTTCTTAATATATATCTCAGCACATATTTTATTAAAAATCCCCAAAATACTTTCCTCATACATGTTTTTTCCTCCACTTAATATGCTGTAAGGAACTTTCCATACCACTAAATGTCTTGTATAAAATTACTTATAATAACCAGAGTATTCTAACCTTGGAACATAACAGTTCATGGATTTCTTGCTATTATAAACAAAATTGCAGTGAATATAAGTGTAACTAAATTCCTGCCCTTTTAAAAAAATTTTTATTTTTCCTGCCCTTTTAAAAATAATGATTTTCTTAGGATTAATGAGAAGCAGAATTTCTAGGTCAAAGGGTACCAATATTTTAGTGTGGATCATTTATATCTCTTATTATGGAATTGGTAAAGAAGGTCTGGTCCCTAGCTAATAAAAGGTGACATTAGCAGAGGGAATTAGACATCATACTGCTTGACTCTGAACATAAACTTGATTCCTTTCTTTTATTCTGGTATGAAGAGTCAGGAAAGAAGGTCAACAATCTCCAGCTGTAGGAGTTCCTTACTTCCTCTCCAGGGAAACATGGCCCCACAGGGAGGGCCATACTATAAGTGTGACTTATTCCTGCTTACAGATGCAGCCTTTGCTCAAATGTTTCTCTCAACTGGATGTCAGCTAGGGCCCAGAGGAAGCACCTTGCATTTTACTGAAGTCAGGGTTGCTGGTTTTTTTTTTTTTTTTTAAATCTTACTAAAAAATTTGCTTACAAGATTATTTCTGCCATTTCTCAAGCCTGAAGACATTTCTGCAATACTTTTATTGATTGTTAGCCACTAACCAAGAGCAATTACCCCATTCAACTGATCTAGAGTTATTATAAATAATTACTTAATATGAGTTAAATCACTGAGTTTGAGTGGGTGGTATAAGCAATCTTGTGTTTATGACCAGTGGTAACTGGGGTCTGAGGGCCAATTATGTATCAATGCCCAGAGCAGTAGTTCTCAAAGTGTGGTCCCTGGACCAGGAGCATCAGCATCACCTGAAAACTTGCTAGAAATGCAAATCACTGGGCTCCCGTCCAAGACCTACTGAATCAGAAATTCTGGGGATGGGGCCCAGAAACCTGCATTTTAACAAGTAACCTGTTTTAACAGGTGATGCAATTTAAGAACCAAAGGCCTACTGACCCGACACCACAAAATCCTCTAGGGAAATGCTTACATTGCTTTGGAGGGTCCGTTAAGGTACAAGCGCCACATGTACTTAAAAAAATTAGAGAGGAAGGTGGGGAGAACTTGCTGTGTCATAACAATGTTTGGATTAGAAAAGTAATTCAGAAAAAAGAAAAAAAAAAAAAAGAAAAGTAATTCAGTTTTTCTCTAAGAGTAGTTAGGACTAGAATCATCTAAAACCAAATATACAAAAAGCCTCCTAGTGTAGAAAGCAAATGATATCTGTTTAAAGGTGAAATAAACATGGCATAAAATGCTGACAGTGTAAAGTCATGTATTAAGCATACATAAAAATGAAAACGAACATCATGTACTATGCAACACTGGGGAATGGGGCAAATTTGAGGTGGTACACTGCCCTGCTATGATGATCTAATGGTCTAAAGCTGGGCTTTTATAGTTTAAGGCCTTTACTCTGTTTAAGGCCAGATTGATGAAGATGATGGATTGTTTCTATTAGGCAGTATGCTAGGAAGTTCATACACAATCTCTGATTTAATTATCAGAAAATAGTCTATAAGCAAGGCAGTCTTATTATTAAGTAAGAGAATCACAGTTTCTAAACTCCTCCAAATGGGTCAGTGACAACTCAATCCATTACCAAACTTCTGAAAATCACTTAACAGGCAGCAGCCTCATTCAGTGTCTCTACTGTGTAGCTAGCTAAAGGTCTACCAACGCCCCCCCCCCCCCCCCCCCCCCCCCCAGACAGTACTGCTTCTGAGAGTCCAACAGTCTCTAATCACCATGCCTCCCCAAACCAAAAATATGATCAGCACTCTGCTCTGTCAGAAAGACTATGCCTTTCAAGTCCAGCAACAATAAATCTAGCTTTTTGATTCAGAGATTGAGTAATGACCTCCTTGACCAAAGGGTTATGCAGAGGATTGGAAGCCAGGCAGTCTGATTTCAGAACCCAACCTTAGAGTCATTATACTTTCCTTGAACAAATATCCTAATATTTGGACTATAATGGAGAGATCTTGACACCCTCTTTCCTTTCATGACCATAGAAATATTGTTATTTAAATACAGCATATAGTGACTTATTATTGCTCCTTTCTATTTTTATTATCTTTTTATGGACACCGTGAATGGCAAAGTCCTTATTGAAGTTAGGCAGTACTAGTCATCAACATTTACAAGCAAAAGTATCCATATTTTAACTGAAACAAACTTAAAATAACAAGCTTTGAAGAGTTTCTAACTATGAATAACAGCATACTTTTGTAGTAATAAGACAAAATGTATTTTCAAAAATAGACAATCAGCTATATTGTTTAAAACATTGAGAGATAATTCCATGGAACAAATTTTTTACATCATTAAATGATGCTTATTTATATAACTAACTTATTAAGCTTTTTAATTAACTTATTAAGCTTTTAACATATTAGTGCAGAAAATAAATCACATGCAGTAATTTTTTCATAGATAAAAAATATTTAAGGCAAATAGACAAAAAGGAAAAAAACCAAAAAAAAGAAACTAAAAATATTATCTGCCATGGGAACTTTAAGTCCAAAGTTCTCTTTTTAATGACAATATTCCCTACACTGTTCTCCCCTTGGATTTCTTTCTGAGCTTTAATATAAAGCTGAAAATTCCTGGCCAGTAGCTTGACCATTTTACAATCCATAAACGTGGGCAAGCGGTCTATACACATGGCTCAATAACAATCTGTTTAAATTTAATTGCTTTTTAAAACATCTCAGTAATTTGGAAGACAGAACATGAGAGAGATAAAATATACTAAGGCCAGAAAACTAGAGGGGCAGATTGTAGGAAGGAGGAGAGTTATTAAATGCAGGCAGGCTGAAAGCAAGCTCCGGGAGTTGGTGATGGACAGGGAAGCCTGGTGTGCTGCAGTCTATAGGATTGCAAAGAGTCAGACATGACTGAGCAACTGAACTCAACTAAGGCTGAAAGCAGTGTACAGGATTCATTGTAGAGAAATATAAAGTAATGATTAGAGAACACCAAATTCTACAGGAAATGAATATACCCTTGGTACTCATATGCTACAAGACCCTGAACAGAAGAATAAATGTTTAGTAGAGGATAAGACTCTATTAGCACAGTGCTTAAAAAACTAAGTAGATTTTTTAAATGTTTATTGCCTTGGTATAAGTCAAAGGATGCTACTTAAAAATGAAATAACTTTATTTGGAACAAAATGTAATTCAGGTCACCTTGCTTTAAGAAAGTCTTTTATTACAGAATATTCAAGTAACAGCAAACACAATGACACGAAAGCTTTGACTAAAGGCTTTGATATTCAAGAGGATTAAACAGATGAGCATGGTGTCTTTTAATGGAGAGCAGATTATGAAGAAACTCATAAAAACACAATTCTAAAGGGACCATGAAGGTTAAAGAATGTAAGGATTTGGGACCAAATGTTACATGTGGTAAAATTCAGACAAGAAGCACAAAAATAAATTAGGGGAGAGGTTAACACTAGAAAATGAGATTTTGTTTCCACCTTCAATACAAATTATCATTCTTTTCTCCCACAAAAAGCATGAAATCAGGGCCCAAATGAAGCACAGTTGACCCTTGAACAAGGCGGGGGTGAGGAGCACCAAGACCCTTGCAGCTGAGAATCCGCATTAACCTTACGGCAGGCTCTCCTCCCCTGTGGCCCCACAGCCTCAGCAGTCGCTGCGGATCATGCAGTACCACTGTATCTACAGGAAAAAAATCCAGGTGTAAACAGACTCTCCTTGTTCAAAACCCTGCTGTTCAAGGGTTAAATATAAACACCATTCTTGATCTGAAAAATCAAAAATACAATCAAAAAGTAGACACAGCTAGGCATATAAAAGGCCATTCATTAACTCTTTATGGAATTTAGCAAACTTATTTAGCATCTTCTCATTTTTTTTGGTTTTTAATAGGCAGAAAACCTTTGTTGGCTGTTACGTAAAACAGACTTTGAAAGTAAAGTGAAAGTGAAAGTCACTCAGTCGTGTCTGACTCTTTGTGACTCCAGGGACTGTAGCCCACCAGGCTCCTCTGTCCACGGAAATCTCCAGGACAGAATCCTGGAGTGGGTGGTGGTGTAGTCACTAAGTCATGTCCGACTCTTGTGATCCCACGGACTGTAGACTGCCAGGCTCCTCTGTCCATGGGATTCTCCAGGTGAGAATCCTGGAGTGGGTTGCCATTTCCTTCTCCAGAGGATTTTCCCAGCCCAGGGATCGAACCAGGGTCTCTTGCATTGCAGGCAGATTCTTTACCGGCTGAGCTCTGAGGGAAGCTATTCCCTTCTCCAGGACATCTTTGCAACCCAGAGATCGAATACTGGTCTCCTGGATTGCAGGTGGATTCTTAACCGTCTGAGCCACCAGGGAAGCCCAAAACAGACTTCATGAATTGTGAAATGAGATACAGTTGGTCTCCAGGTACATTATGACTACTTTTGAAGGAAAATGTCAAAGCTGAAACTTCATTCCAAACACCCAAGTACCTGGCTGAAGCAGACAATGCCATAATATATATAGGGGATGCTCAGCATGGAATTCAAAGATTCTAATGCTGTTCCTAGAAAGACACTCAAAATTCATGAAGCTACTAAATGCCTCAAGTTTTTATACTGGTTGGAATTATCTCAATCTGCCTGAGCAACCTTCTGTGTAGGAGAACCACTGAGGCAAGTTCTGCTTAGAGATTGTTATCAGGAGTTATGGCAGCCTACTATCACAAGGCCTAATCTGTTTCTCACATACGCCTCCATGGTTGTACGTGAATGATATTAACAATTCTACCAAGTCCTTGGAAGAACTGTTAAAACGAAAAGAAAAATACTGCTAATCTGTAAGAAGTAAACCTCAAATGAAGAAAAAGGTAATTATCTATGCTCTAACTATTCATCACAGAGGTTGGGATGGTACAGCAACCGGCAGGCACAACTTTCTGTTCCATAACCTTTGCTCTCTGCCGAGCCGACCCTCCTGATTTCATTCTCTTCTTGCCCTAGTTTTTGAAAACTGTTGCATTCCTTACACTCTGAAATGTAATGTGAATACTAAAATTTAACCAGCACCTAAGGCTGACTGCTTCCTAGAAATAACAGCCCTATAAAAGCAGGATTGGAGTGTTTGCTAAAGAATACCTTTTGGTTTTAATGATAGGAAAAACAACAACAACAAAAAAACAACCTAATACCCAACAATAAGAGAATGACTAAATGAATTACAGAAACAAAGCAAGTCATCAAAAAATGTGTTTCGAGAGATTTAGTGGGATGGGGAAATACTCAGGAAAAAACCTGAACAAACCCATATTCATACTATGATCCTTACTTTTAAAAAAATACACATTTTTAAACAGAAAGAACTACCAAGCAAAAAACAGAAGCAAAGAAAGCTAAGCTAGAAGGGTGAAAGGAATTACTCTCATCTTCTTCCTCTTTCTCTTTAACTACCATGCAAGCCTTTATGCCCCTATGTGCCCAGGATGGATGAACTGAATCATTTGGTAATTTTTTAAAGATTTTATTTTTTCCCTAATTTATTTGCAATTTACCCTGTGTCTGAGTAATGCTTAATTCACATCATCTATAAAGAAAGCTGAGCGCCGAACAACTGATGCTTTTGAACTGTGGTGTTGGAGAAGACTCTTGAGAGTCCCTTGGACTGTAAAGAGATCCAACCAGTCCATCCTAAAGGAGATCAGTCCTGGGTGTTCACTGGAAGGACTGATGTTGAAGCTGAAGCTCCAATACTTTGGCCACCTGATGCGAAGAGCTGACTCATTTGAAAAGACCCTGATGCTGGGAAAGACTGAGGGCAGGAGGAGAAGGGGACGACAGAGGATGAGATGACTGGATGGCATCACCGCCTTGATGCACATGGGTTGGTAATCTCCGGGAGTTGGTGATGGACAGGGAAGCCTGGCATGTTGTGGTTCATGGAGTTGCGAGGAGTCGGACACAACTGAGCGACTGAACGGACTGACTGACTTGGTATCTGGGATCTTGCATAGAACCCTTTAATCTCTCCTAGGACGGGCGTGCTAGAGGCTGAAGCCCCGAAGTGAGGGCTGCTCAGTCTGTCTGAGCTGTTACTTCTGGGCATGCACTAACATATTCAAAACTTCCCCTGCCAATTTCTCTAATAAAAGCCCTGAACAACAAAGTCTCTCCTAAAACGTTGTCTTTTTCTTTTTCTCTTTTTTAAAAATAAAAGTCCCTTTGAACATTGCAAACAAAACTATGAAAAGCAAGCAATTAAAAAACTTCACTAGATAGTGTCTCCAGAATTATAGTTAAGTAACTTTTTTAATGGTTAATAATTTAGAAGATACACCCCCTATCAAAGTACTGGGGGGAAAAACAACTTTGGGATGTATCTCGGGTTAGTTTATTTTATACAGATTTGAGGGTCAGGATATTCTTCACTCCTCAACTTTACTCTTGTGCCAATTAGAGTTAGGTGAGTGTTTTTTAGAAGGAAACTGATTTTCCTTCTGATATTTGGAATACAATGGTAACAAAACTCCATCATTTAGTCCTTTATAATACATGGTAGAATAACAAATCTTGATTTGGCTTAATTTATTCAAAAACAAAAAAAATTCATTGTATTTTATTTTATTATATTTGGGGACCATTAAACAAAACCAGAACATCTGCTGGCATGCTAAATGTCTTTCTAATTAAATCTAGCAGTTGAATGAATCAATTCATTAGCAACAAGTCTGGTTTATTAGCTCATTAATACAGATGGTTAATATCACGAAGGGAAGAATAGGAGAATCTCAAAAAGTACACAAGCACCGCCAAGTGATGTGGCCATCAGGGAGAATACTACTGAAGCAGAGTGCTCAGAACTTGGCTTTGCAAAGATTAAACTAAAGATCAATGTGCCAATATGGAAATGACACTTGCAGAAATCCAGCTTGTTTCGCTTTCTTTTGTTTAAGGTCATAAAGGCAAGCTGGTAACATGCGGATAAAAATAGATAAAAATGTTCACTGGAACTACAGAATTACTATTTTTGTGCCAAAACAGTAAACATTATGAAAAACGTTTTTAGAAGTTTAAATATAACAGCTAAGTAAGAAGGCTTCCCCATTAGACGGTCAGATTTAAAAATAATACAAAGAAACAAACAAAAAACCCATTCCTATTTGAAGATATGCACAGGTTGCACTGAGTCATCATTTAATAAAAATAAAAATTTTAATGATTAGTTATTAGTGAATAGGAAAAATGATGAAATATTTCACCAATAGGTCACTTATCTGGCAAATTTAAATTCAAAATAGGAGACAATAGTAGGAATAGGGTTGTCAGATAAAATATAGAATGCCCAGTTAAATTCAAATTTCAGATATACAACGAATACTGTTTTAATATAAGTGTGTCCCAAATACTGCATGATATTGCAGGGTATATGCTGAGTAATGTTTGTGGTATATAACAAAAATGTTATTAGTTGCTTATCTGAAATGAAAATAAAACTGGTCAGCAACTTTTATCTTCATTTGCTTAATCGGGAATCTAACAAGGAAGGGAGAAAAAAGGGTTGCTGTGTATTCAAATTAGATGTTAAAACTCATGCAGTTTATTCACAGGAAGCTCAAGATTCTCAGAGTCTATACACTAGCAGCCTCATGCCAAATCTACCCATCTGATATATTTTACTTGATATGCACAGTATTTTAGTATCAGTTAGCTACCATCATTAAAACTGAAAGAGTACATTACACATTAAATATAATAATTTCAGATTCTGACAACACTGGGAGTCCATTTCCACATGTCAGTAATTCAGATCAGATGGTTGCTTCCTCAGGCAGTGGAGGCACGTTCCCACTTGCCATGACCCTCACCACTCGCTATTATTCCAAAATCATGCTGAAGACAGCAGTAATTTAGAGTGATATTTTCTATCCACTTCCAACATTTCTGTTATCTGGCGGCCCCTTGAATTTCACTGAATTTGTGACCTGGGTTCTGCTATACATATTTATTTTATCCCCAGTTATCTTCACCAAAGATCTGAAGCCACAAATTATGATATGGAGAGATGAAATGCCACTAAAGTCTACTTCTCCTCAGCCCAGTGCCCAACATACAGTAGATGCTAAGTGAGTATTTATTTGATTAATTGAATGATCATCAAAGAGGGTGAAGCAAGAATAACTATGGCAACAAAAAAACAAAACAAGGAAAGCTATTTAGAAATATCTCAATGGAATTAGTAGGTAAAAATATGAGTGTTTATTGTTGACAGCCATCAAGACATAATGTTTGCAGTCAGTGATATATGCAAGCCCTTTGGAAAAATACTCAACATAATAATCTTCAGAAACCTGGCAAAGCTCCTTAAACAAAACATCATATTGTTTTCTGAGATGCTGTTGGTAAATTAAAGGGCACTACAATCTGTTACCCATGGAAAGAATTTGGAATTTCTTTTTATTTCTCAATTCTAACCACATTCCCTTAGTACTGTGAATTTTGGAATAACATGGCAATGCAAAGAGAGGAAAGAACAGAAGGGTTTTTCTATAAGGCTTGACCAATTCAGTCCAAGAATTATATTAATTAAATACCTCAAAAAAGCACAGAAGAAACATCCTATTCTAAACTCCCACTTTCAGATTTCACTAATGGACTTCCCTGCAGATTTTCTTAAATGACTATTATATACTTCTATTTCTTCCATCTTTCCAGATCCCTGGTATATTGTAACTTTATTTAAAGGATTTTTGTGATATTGCATATAAGACATTTAGGAGATAAATCTGAGGTCACTGAAACAGC
Organism: Cervus elaphus; assembly: GCF_910594005.1. Classification (NCBI taxonomy): domain Eukaryota; kingdom Metazoa; phylum Chordata; class Mammalia; order Artiodactyla; family Cervidae; genus Cervus; species Cervus elaphus. The sequence goes on from NC_057832.1 coordinate 64,259,584, forward strand.
TGGAGCTGGACTAGTTGAGAGAAAAGGACAAAAAGACTTCAAATCAGAATTATTTCAGAAAATCCAAAATCTGTTTGCCATGCCTATAGCAGGTAAAAATCTCTTATTTATTTCAAAAATATTTATTGAAAATCTACAGTCTAGGCACCAAGCCAAGAGAAAGGATTAGAGAGAAGAAAGTATAGATCCAGCTACCAAAGTGCAAGTAGAGACACAATTAAAAATGTGTGCATCTGCTATAAATAATGGTAAGTATAAATACAGGGAAAAATACAGGGTACATAGAGCACCTAAGTCTGTCAATCAAAGTTGAAGATGTTCATTGTTTGAACTAAAACCTTAAGTGCAAATATGATCAACTGAGAGGAGCACACCTAGTTGGAGGGAGCAGGTTGGCCACAGGCACTTTGAGGAGCAAGAAAGGCAGAGACAGGATGATTTGTTGGATCACAGAAAAGGCAAGAGAATTTCAGAAATACATCTATTTCTGCTTCATGGACTACGCTAAAGCCTTTGACTGTGTGGATCACAACATACTGTGGAAAATTCTGAAAGAGATGGGAATACCAGACCACCTTACCTGCCTCCTGAGAAACCTTATGCAGGTCAAGAAACAACAGTTAGAACCAGACATGGAACAATGGACTGGTTCAAAGTTGGGAAAGCAGTACGTCAAGGCTCTATATTGTCACCCTGTTTATTTAACTTATATGCAGAGTACATCATGCAAAATGCCGGGCTAGATGAAGTACAAGCCAGAATCAAGATTGCTGGGAGAAATATCAATAACCTCAGATAATGCAGATGACACCACCCTTATGGCAGAAAGCAAAGAACTAAAGAGCCTCTTGATGAAAGTGAAAGAGGAGAGTGAAAAACCTGGCTTAAAACTCAACATTCAAAAAATGAAGATCATGACATCCGGTCCCATCACTTCATGGCAAATAAATGGAAAACCAATGGAAACAGTGACAGATTTTATTTTCTTGGGCTCCAAAATCATTGCAGATGGTGACTTCAGCCATGAAATTAAAAGACGCTCGCTCCTTGGAAGAAAAGCTATGAGAAACTTAGACAGCATACTAACAAGCAGAGATATTACTTTACCGATAAAGGTCCATCTAGTCAAAGCTATGGTTTTCCCAGTAGTCATTTATGGATGTCAGAGCTGGACCATAAAAAAGGCTGAGCACCAGTCCATCCTAAAGGAGATCAGTCCTGGGTGTTCATTGGAAGGACTGATGCTGAAACTGAAACTCCAATACTTTGGCCACCTCTTGCGAAGAGTTGACTCACTGGAAAAGACCCTGATGCTGGGAGGGACTGGGGGCAGGAGGCAAAGGGGACGACAGAGGATGAGATGGCTGGATGGCATCACCGACTAAATGGACATGAGTTTGAGTAAACTCTGGGAGTTGGTGATGGGCAGGGAGGCCTGGCGTGCTGCGATTCATGGGGTCACAAAGAGTCAGACATGACTGAGTGACTGAACTGAACTGAACTTAACTGAAGAATTGATGTTTTTGATCTGTAGTGTTGGAGAAGATTCTTGAGAATCCCCTGGACTGCAAGGAGACCAAACCAGTCAACCCTAAAGGAAATCAGTCCTGAATATTCATTCATTGGAAGGACTGATGCTGAAGCTCCAATACTTTGGCTACCTGATGCAAAGAACTGACTCACTGGAGAAGACCCTGATGCTGGGAAAGATTGAAGGCAGGAGAAGGGGTGGACAGAGGATGAAACGGTTGGATGGCATCACCAGCTTGATGAACATGAGCTTGAGCAAGCTCCGGGAGTTGGTGGTAGACAGGGAAGCCTGGCGTGCTGCAGTCACAAAGAATTGGACGCGACTGAGCAACTGAATTGACTAATGAATATGATGAATGAATTCTGATGAATATTACTAATGCTCAGGGATCTGAGCATTAGTAATGCCCAATATGGAAGCAAAGGCAACAGTCTTGGTGAGATACAGAGAGGGTTTGAACTAGGACAGTGGTGATCAAGAGAAAGGAGCAAGGGCCAGGTGCTGATCAGAATCATTCTGTTTGTAATGTTTGGCTGGATCAACCTCTGGATTCCCAACCAGGGGAATCTTGCTGATCTTGGTTTCTGAACCCCATCTGGCTCGTTTTTGTAATGCCTGACCATCTGGCTTTAAGACTGGGCCTAATCACCAACAAGTACAACTTCCTTAGGTCGTGCTCCAACATCCTGGTATACAGATAGTTCAGCTTTGTGATAACCACCAGCTCAAAATACCTTAACTTTCAGAGTGCCTGTCTCCAGCTCAGATTTCTGCCTGGATATCCATATTTTGGGGGTTTTTTTTTGCCTCTTAAAACTTTATATAACAAAATAAACTTATCCTTTTTGCACTTCTCTGTTCCATCTGATTCCTATCTTTCGAACAAAAGTTCTCTAAATCATGCCTCCCAAAGATTCTTGCTTTTACTGCTTGCTTTTGGTGTGTTTCTGCATATAAAGGATGAATTAGTATAAGCAGACAAGGCACTATTTAAGATACAGTTGACCCTGGAACAGCATGAGTTTGACCTGCACAGGTCTACTTATATGTGGATTTTTTCCATTAGTAAATACTACAGCACCACGTAATCTGCAGTTGGTTGAATCTGCAGATGTGGAATCGTGAATTTGGTTATATTCATATTTACAGCCGTGCGGAGGGTCAGAGTTCCTAACCACCGTGTTGTTCAAGGGTCAACTGCACTCCTTTCAAAGAGGCAGATATGTGTCAGCATCTACGCACAAGGAACAGAAACAAAAAACAAAAAACACCACATGCTTTCACGGTCTGAGCCATTACCTATTATCATAGACTTACTGGCAATTAATTAGCTTTTTAAAATGCCTGTTAATAATGGATAAACAAGGATCACAAAACATTTTCAGGAGCTAAAATCAATTACACTCTCCACTGTCATATATTATCTCAACAAAAATTGATATTCAGCAATGTTTCATAGCATAAACAAATTTAGGTGATATAAGAAACAAAAAGTAAAATAATTTCTAACTTTGTTAGCAAAATCCAGCAAACTGGATGTGATGCTGTTGCCTACTACAGTTCTATTTTGGAACTTTACACCCATGGTTCTCAAACTTCGGCGTGTATCCAAATCACCTGGAGGACTTGTTAAAACAGTATTAGGGCTTCCTGGTGGCTCAGTGGTAAAGAATCCACCTGCCGAAGTGGAGACATGGGATCGATCCCTGATCCAGGAAGATCCCACATGCTGAGGAGCAATGAAGCCCATGTGTCACAACTATTGAGCCTATGTTCTAGGGCCCAGGAACTGCAACTACTGAGCCCATGAGACCCAGAGCCTGTGTTCTACAACAAGAGAAGCCACAGCAATGAAAAGCCCCCAAACTGCAACTAGAGTGAGGCCCTCACTTGTCACAACTAGAGACAAGCTCTCACAGCAATGAAGATCCAGCACAGCCAAATAAATAATAAATAAAATTATATATATAAAAAGAGTACTGGGATCCATCCTGAGTAGCTGATTCAAAAGGTATGGGATGTGGCAAATGAATTTGCATTTCTAACACGTGCCCAGATGCTGCTGCTGCTGGGGAAACACATTTTGAGAACCACCGCCATACACCAACATGGGGCATGAACGTGGGGAGAGAAAGTGGCATTCCAATTGTGGTTTATCACCTTCGAAAAATCCTCGCTACATCACAGGCTCCAATTCAAGCCAGAAAGTTTAGCAAGTTAAGCCTTGATCATGGGAAAGATTCCAAAATAGCAATTTCTTTTAAGCAAAGAAAATAATAAATGCAACCGTGTTTCATGGCTATTTTAACAGAGATGCTCTGTGGGAGAGAGCTTAAGATGTTGCAGTTTCATTAGCATTATCCAGTGTTGCTATGGGGACCAACTGGCGAGGAATCATCAGTACACAAGAAAATGAAAAGAGGGAATTGTTGAATTAAAAAAAAAAACAACCATTTCTGAGAAAACAGTCAAGTCATATCGCCCATTTTCTGGCACTTATGTAAATTAAGGTATAAATTCTCCTTTAATAAGGAGATCTATAAAGATTCACATACAAATCTTTCTGATTTCAGAAGATGCAGAATTCAGGGAAGGAAATAAAATTTTAAGAAGAAAGGAAAGTGGCATTATGGGGTTTACGGTTAGGCATGATGACCCCAAGGCTAGGGGCTGTGTGGGAAGGATGCACATTCTGCTCAGTTAGATCCACCTTTGCACAGAATGGGGAACAGAAGGCTCAGGCAGGTACCACACATCCTCTGTGGATGGGGAAGCGGGGAGGATAGGTGGATGGCCTGCTTGCAGTTTCGCAAATAATGAAACCAAGAGGAAGAGAGGAAGAATAACTTGAGACAGAGAGGAAGGAATAACTTGAGAATAAGAATCAATTCGGTTTCTAAACCATCTTGCACCTGCTACCAATCTTCCCTCTTCAAGTCTGCTTTCATTACATCAGTTCCTAAGATTAAGCCCTAGTGCCTCCCTATTCTCTTTCTCAACAAATCTCAAATTTTCTGCCTGCTTTTTTAGCTTAGACCTAATGTCTACCTACCTACCTTAACCCAGCTTTTTTCTCACTGTCCCTCATACTAAAAAAAGTTGTTGTCTTTTTTTTTTTTTACAACAACTTGAGGAGGAATTCCTACTTGGGATTTTCCTCTCCTTGTCAGACCCAGAGTGTATTTTCCCTTCTGTCAACTCACCCCATGTTTGTGTGCTAAATTTAATGATTTTTTAAAAAAATCATTTATTTATTTTTGGCTGTGCCGGGTCTTCGTTGCCGCATGTCCTTTTCTTTAGTTCTGGGCCCCTGGGCCTACTCTCTAGTTGCAGTATGAGGCCTTCTCACGGCAGTGGTTTCTCTCGCTGCAGAGCAGGGGGTCTCGGGCGCAAGGGCTTCCGTAGTTGTGGCGCATGAACTCAGTAGTTATGGCTCCTGGGCTCCAGAGCACAGGCTCAACAGTTGTGGTGTACAGGCTTAGATGCTCTGTGGCATGTGGGATCTTCCCAAATCAGGGATTGACTCCATGTTTCCTGCATTGGCAGGCAGATTCTTCACCACTGAGCCACCAGGGAAGTCCTAAATTTAATGACTTTTAATTGTGATCCCAAATGCCGTAGACCCCAAGGAATCCCTTCAGGGATGAAAGGACACCTGGAGCAGATGGCTCCTTTGGCTTCCTCCCACTCTCTCTAACTAAAGAAGCCCAACTTTCAGAGGTTTTATATATTGGGATTTTGGGTAAGATAATTTGGAAAATAGTGCTACTGCTTAAGGAAAAAGCTTGAGAAACACATCTCTCTAATGTACCAAATCATTTGTTATTCAATAAAATATTGTTACTGGCACTTTTGTTTCATGTATATATGTTTTGTCTCATAAATTATACTGGAAGCTCCTTAAAATAAGCTTTTTTCCCCAGTGTGCTCAGCTCAGCAATGAGCAAAAGGAGTCCATTTTCTTGACTGACTCATTTTAAAATTCATTTTGTAAATGAACTGGTAAAATTCATACTGAGCTGACCTCTACTGAGGTGAGTGACACGATGTTTTGCCTCTCTGCAATGAATATTTCAGATTTTTAAAATCAATGCTTCACAGAAGGTAGGGTATAATGCAAAGCAATGGACTGATAAAGACATGATGTTTTAAATATCAGCAGAAAAGAAGACACATTTTTGTGGAATGGAGGTTTTTCAATGCCTATTAAATCAAGCCACCTAAATTAGCAATTTGTGGCACTGGATCAGTTTTGGGACATATACTTAACTAACTCTGTTCATGCCTTTTGGGTTTACAAAAATTTTTGTAGACTGATGCACAAAAATACAAATTACTACATTTTGCTAAACTACATGCATTGCTAAGACTGGTTACTTATATTTCTCTTACCTCATTAGTTAGGAAATGTATAACTAACAAAACATTCACTTTGGTTATTTCCTTTGGATTATGAGGACATTTGAGATGCAAGAGGTTAGCTTATTGCAATTAAGGAGAAGAAAGACAAGGCTGCCAAGTGGAACACTGAGCTGAGAATAAAGTGTCTTTGTCACCATAGGGCCCTGTTGTTCTTTAAGCATTTCCTAAAAGGGTGAATGAAGAGAGCAGGACAGCATGGTAATACTGTTCCTGTGTCCAGTACAGGAGTAGAACTGTGGTTTTCTTGAGTCACTGAAGAAAACAAAACAAAACAAAAAAACCTCTTTCCTGGCAAAAGAGTACATTATACATAGGTAGGGGTTTCCCAGGTGGCTCAGTGGTAAAGAATCCGCCTGCCAGTGCAGGAGGCACAAGAGAAACAGGTTTGATCCCTGGGTCAGGAAGATTCCCTGGAGGAGGAAATGGCAACCCACTCCAGTCTTCTTGCCTGGGAAATCTCATGGACAGAGGAGCCTGGAGGGCTACAGTCCATGGGGTCACAAAGAGTCAGACACGACTGAGCACGCACACACTCTCAGATGTATAAATATGCCCAAAGGAATCTAACTGCCTGATTCCTGAAGTCAAGGTAGGATAGCAAACCTAGAATCTAGGGACCTGCAATGTTCTCTGCCAGTGATCTCAGACAAAACAGTTGATACTTTCCAGCTCTGCTTTCTTATCTGAAAAGTAATGATGAAGCATACTCAAAAGCGTTTAGGCCTTTTCATTTAAGTGCAGTGACAATATGAATAACATCCTGACCATGAGATCCAGTAAGACACTAAAGATATTCAGCATTTCAGGTTTGCAGAATTGGTGAGTCAGTACACAGAGAAGGAAATCAACTAAAGAGTATTTCTGAAGTAGCTACACAGACTGTTTCAGGAACCGGGCTAGTTACTGGGCACAGAACAATGAATGAACATTGATTTTGTCCTTGAGAAAGTCAGAGAGGAGAGCAGGACTCTAAACAGGTAAAGCCCAAGATGGTCTACTGAGTGGTGTCTTGTGAAGGGAGGTGACAGGCAGGTATTTTGACAAGGAATGCTCATGGGGGTGAATATGATATCTGGAAGTTTTCACACGGGATGCTGTAACAGAGAAGTCTCCAAGAGGAGGTTTATTTAAGTCTACGTTACTAGGCATTCAACATCAAATTTGAGGTATGATAAATCTTGGTTCTTTGTTATAGAAACATAATTAAGAATTTAGTAGTCTAAATTGTTTTCTAAAAATCAAAGAACTAAAATTTGAAACAGAAAATGGGGGAGAAAGTTCCATGGAGACCGGCATCTTTGTTTGCCAAAACTGGGTGAAGCCTAACGTTCTACTGTAAACATCCTTTTTAAACCCAGGCAAACTATGATGCATAAACAATCAGGGGCCACTAATTTTATTTTTTGGCTGTGCTGGGTCTTCGCTGCGGTGTTTGGGCTTCTCTAATTGCAGCACATGGGTCTAGTTGCCCCACAGCATATGGGATCTTGGTTCCCCCACTAGGGATCAAACCAACATCCCCAGCCTTAGGGTGGATTCTTAACCACTAGACCACCAGGGAAATCCCAAGGGTCACTGATTTCCTAATGATACTTGCCCTCAACCTCCTTCCATTGTGGAAACTGCTTATCAAAGAAAAGAAGGCGAGTGTCTTGATTTAGGATGTTCTGGGCATGGATTTTTATAAGATGTCCAAAGTTATGGGTTGAATTGTGTCCTCTCAAAAAGACACATTTAAGTCCTAGTCCCTAGAATAGCTCAGAATCTGACCTTATTTGAAAAGTGTTTTTAGAATTAAGTTCAAATGAGTCATTAGAGGTCATAATCCCAACATGACAGGTATCCTTATAGAAAGGGGATATTTGGACACAGAGAAAGCCACACACAAATACAGAGAATACAATGTGATGGAGATGGCACAGATGATGTACCTACAAGCCAAGGAACGCAGAGATGGCCAATAATACCCCATGGACTGCAGCATGCCAGGCTTCCCTGTCCATCACCAACTCCCGGAGCTTGCTCAAAAACTCTTGTCCATCGAATTGGTGATGCCATCCAACCATCTCATCCTCTGTCATCCCCTTCTCCTCCCACCTTCAATCTTTCCCAGCATCAGGGTCTTTTTCAATGAGTCAGTTCCTCACATCAGCTGGCTAAAGTTTTGGAGCTTCAGCATCAGTCCTTCCAATGAATGAATATTCAGGATTGATTTCCTTTAGGATTGACTGACTGGATCTCCTTGCAGTCTAAGGGACACTCAAGATTCTTCTCCAACACCACAATTCAAAAGCATCAATTCTTCAGTTCTCAGCTTTCTTTATGATCCAACCCATGCATGACTATTGGAAAAACCATATCTTTGACTAGAAGAACCTTTGTCAGCAAAGCAATGTCTCTTCTTTTTACTATGCTGTCTAGGTTGGTCATAGCTTTTCTTTCAAAGGGACAAGAGCCTTTTAATTTCATGGCTGCAATCACCATCTGCAGTGATTTTGGAGCCCAAAAAAATAGTCTGTCACTGTTTCCATTGTTTCCCCATCTATTTGCCATGAAGTGATGGGACTGGATGTCATGACCTTAGTTTTTTGAATATTGAGTTTTAAGCCCCCGTTTTCACTTTCCCCTTTCACTATCATCAAGAGAATCTTTAGTTCTTCTTATGGCTTTCTGTCATAAGCGTGGTGTCACCTGCATATCTGAGGTTATTGGTATTTCTCCCCGCAGCCTTGATTCTGGCTTGTGTTTCATCCAGTCCAGCATTTCATATGATGTACTCTGCCTATAAGTTAAATAAGCAGGGTGACAGTATACAGCCTTGACATACTCCTTGCCCAATTTGGAACCAGTCCGTTGTTCCATGTCCGGTTCTAATGTTGCTTCTTGACCTGCATAGAGATTTCTCAGGAGGCAGGAAAGGTGGTCTGGTGTTCCATTCTCCTGAAGAATTTTCCCAACTGTTGTGACCCGCACAGTCAAAGGTTTTGGCGTAGTCAATAAAGCAGAAGTAGATGTTTTTCTGGAACTCTCTTGCTTTTTTGATGATCCAACGAATATTGGCAATTTGATTTCTGGTTCCTCTGCCTTTTCTAAATCCAGCTTGAACATCTGGAAGGTCACGGTTCACATACTGCTAAAGCTTCGCCTGGAGAATTTTCAGCATTACTTTGCTAGCGTGTGAGATGAGTGCAACTGTGCGGCAATTTGAGCATTCTTTGGCATTGCCTTCCTTTGGGATTGGAATGAAAACTGACCTTCCCCAGTCCTGTGGCTACTGGTCAGTTTTCCAAATTTGCTGGCATATTGAGTGCAGCACTTTCACAGCATTATCATTTAGGATTTGAAATAGCTCAACTGGAATTCCATCACCTCCACTAGCTTTGTTCATAGTGATGCTTCCTAAGGCCCACTTGACTTCACATTCCAGTATGTCTGGCTCTAGGTGATTATCTGGGTCATGAAGATCTTTTTTGTGTAGTTCTTCTGTGTATTCTTGCCACCTCTTCTTAATATCTTCTGCTTCTGTTAGGTCATTACCATTTCTGTCCTTTATTGTGCCCATCTTTGCATGAAATGTTCCCTTGGTACCTGTACTTTTCTTGAAGAGATCTCTAGTCTTTCCCATTCTATTGTTTTTCCTCTATTTCTTTGATCAGTGAGGAAGGCTTTCTTATCTCTCCTTGCTATTCTTTGGAACTCTGCATTCAGATGGGTATATCTTTCCTTTTCTCCTTTGCCTTTTGCTTCTCTTCTTTTCTCAACTATTTGTAAGGCCTCTTCAGACAACCATTTTGCCTTGTTGCATTTCTTTTTCTTGGGGATGGTCTTGATCCCTGCCTCCTGTGCCACGTCAGAAACCTCCATCTATAGTTCTTCAGGCACTCTGTCTATCAGATATAACCCACTGAATCTATTTCTCACTTCTACTGTATAATCGTAAGGGATTTGATTTAGGTCACATGTGAATGGTCTAGTGGTTTTCCCTACTTTCTTAAATTTTAGTCTGAATTTGGTATTAAGGAGTTCATAATTTGAGCCACAGTCAGCTCCCGGTCTTGTTTTTGCTGACCTTGTAGAGCTTCTCCATCTTTGTCTGCAAAGAATATAATCAATCTGATTTCAGTATTGACCATCTGGTGACATCCATGTGTAGAGTCGTCTACTGTATTGTTAGAAGAGGGTGTTTGCTATGACCAGTGCATTCTCTTGGCAAACTCTGTTAACCTTTGCTCTGCTTCATTTTGTACTCCAAGGCCAAAGTTGCCTGTTATTCCAGGTATCTCTTGACTTCCTACTTATGTGTTCCTGTCCCCTATGATGAGAAGGACATCTTTTTTTGGTGTTAGTTACAGAAGGTCGTGTAGGTCATCATAGAACCACTCAACTTCAGCTTCTTTGGCACTAGTGGTTGGGGCATAGACTTGGATTACTGTGATACTGAATGGTTTACCTAGGAAATGAACAGAGATCATTATGTCATTCTTGAGACTGTGCCCAAGTACTGCATTTCGGACTCTTTTGTTCACTATGATGGGCTACTCCATTTCTTTTAAGGGATCCTTGCCCACAGTAGTAGATAAAATGGTCATCTGAATTAAATGTGCCCATTCCTGTCCATTTTAGTTCACTGCTTCCTAAAATGTCAACGTTCCCTCTTGCCATCTGATTGACCACTTCCAATTTGCCTTGATTAGTGGACTTAACATTCCAGGTACCTATGCATTATTGTTCTTTACAGCTCGGCACTTTACTTCCATCACCAGTCACATCCACCACTGAGTGCTGTTTTTGCTTTGGCTCCGTCTCTTTATTCCTTCTGGAGTTACTTCTCTACTCTTCTCCCATAGCATATTATGCACCTACCGACCTGGGGAGTTCATCTTTTAGTGCCATATCATTTTGCCTTTTCACATTGTTCATGGGGTTCTGAAAGAAAGGACACTGAAGAGGTTTGCCATTCCCTTCTCCAGTGGACCACGTTTTGTCAGAACTCTCCACCATGACCCGTCTGTCTTGGGTGGCCCTACAGGGCATGGCTCATAGTTTCATTGAATTACACAAGGCTGTGATTCATGTGATCAGTTTGGTTCCTTTTCTGTGATTGTGGTTTTCATTCCGTCTGCCCTCTGATGGAGAAGGATAAGAGAATTATGGAAGTTTCCTGATGGGAGAGAGTTACTGTGGGGGAATCTGGTCTATATCTGAGGTGGGGGCGGGGGTGGGGGCTGGGTGGAGGGCGGGGCCATGCTCAGTAAATCTTTAATCCAATTTTCTGTTGATGGGCGTGGCTGTGTTCCCTTCCTGTTGTTTGGCCTGAGGCTAAACTATGGTAGGTGTAATGACAGTAATGGCGACCTCCTTCAAAAGGACTGATGCCCGCACTTTTGTATTTAGAGCCCCTGACCCCACAGCAGGCCACTGTCGACCCACACCTCCGCTGGAGACTCTTGGGCAGTCACAGGCAAGTCTGGCTCAGTCTCTTGTGGGGACATTGCTCCTTTCTCCCAGCTCCTGGTGTGCACAAGGTTTCGTGTGTGCCCTCCAAAGTTAAATTCCTTGTGGGTTCTCAGTCCCTTTGCTGGATCCCCAGGTTGGGAAATCTGTTGTGGGTCCTAGAACCTTCCACAACTTTGAGATGACAAATTTCTCCTGTTTAAGGTATCCAGTTGGTGGTACTGTATTATGGCAACCATAGCAAACTAACTGTGAACGAAGCATCTCCCTTGGAATGGTGTGGAAAGAACATCAGGGCAAGGTCTAAGAGGTCACAACCACAAAGAGCCCAAGTTCTTCACTCCTTTCCTCTGCCTGCTCTTCCTTCTTTTCCTTCTTTCACTTTCAACCTGTGTGAAAAGGGTGGCTTGAAGCTTTAGCTCACAGTCTTTCTCACCTTCACCCAGCTGCACTAGCCCTCAAAGCTGTGGATCCCAAAGCAATGTATGGGTTAACCACTGTAAGTGGCTTAGGGTGGAGGTGAAAGGACAACTGAAAAGAGAAAATGAGGACCTGAAGAAACTATGAGGAAAAATGACTGGTAGAAGAGTAGTCACAAACCCATCAGAAAGCCAAGAAGAGGAGTTAAGTTCCTGAACAGAAAGTTAGTTAAAAAGAACATGTATGAGAAAAATAATTTTTTTGAATATTGTAAACAAAAATAAATGTTCAACGGACATAATCTGAGCTCTTGTTGCCAGTAACCAGGTATTCAAAGTGAAATAAAATAACAGAATTTGTGCTTCTTTTCTTAGATTAGCAGTGTGTACAACACATTACACTTCATTATACTTCAACTGGTTATAACTGCCTTTTGAAAATTTTTTCTAATCACACAAATAATTCTATATTAGGCCTTAAACTACTAAATTATAAAAGTTACATTTAATGCATGGAGAAAATGTAAATTAATGTTTTAAGAAACATATCAACTGATCACAAGACCATAAATTTTAATCTAGATAGTTAATACAATTAGGCATCTAACTGACTTCATAAACATAGACATTGTCAGGTATTTTATCAAAAAGATATATTACAGAATATTTAATATTTACTTTTAAAAACCACCTGGTTAAAGAAAATGTATCTATCCTTTTTTTTATTCTGTGTACCTCTCTTTATTTAAAAATTCATATCTAATAAGGTTTCTGTTTTAATTCTAAAGAAGTTAAAGTCACCTGTAGCAGAATATACCGATCTGATGAAGAGAGGTATATAATGATCTAAAATTACAACAGAAAAAACGACTTCAAACCTCAATACGTTACACTGAGTCTAGAAGAATGCCTGTTATTAGAAATATGGGTGACAAAGAAATACAAATATATGTTTTAATCAGGTTTAATAATGCATTCACTGTCACAGGAACTATATCTTATTTGCACAGACAGACCTCCTTTTATAAATGTTTCTAAAAATGTCATTTGGGTTATAGTTTAAACTATTAGACTGTGTTTAATTTCAAACATAGAAAGTGAGTGATTGTTAGTGAAAAGATAATGTAGAATTTTAAGGATCAATAAAACTTAAGCTATTTACCAAAGCACTCACAACCATTTAAGCTTTTCATTCTAATATTTACTTACTTCAATTGTATAACCTGGGTGCTCCATTAATACTGACTCCCTGGAAATCCTCTTTCTCATCTATATTTTCTTTACCTATTCACTACAGAAGGAAATAAGAAATTATTGACCCTACATTTTGAAACACTAGCAGGGGCATGGAAGACTGTCTAATGGACTCAATCTCTAACCAGAAGAAACTAAAGCCCAGAAAGGCTCAGACACCATCTGCCCCAAAGTACTACCTGGGTCTAGTGTAATTAAAGAACAGAACCTGCAAATAGCCCATTAAGAAGAGTTATGGCAAAACAAAGGGTTACTACTGCTGGTATCTGTCTTTCGTTTTTGATCTCAAATGCTAAAAAATCAGCAGGTAAGTTAAAAAAAAAAAATCTTGAAACAGAAAAACAAAGTTGAGTGTCTCACACTTAACTGATTTCAAAACTTTCTAAAAGGCTACAGTAATTAAGACAGGGTGGTACTGGCATAAAAAAAGATCAATACAGGTCAATGGAAGAGAACTGAGAGTTCATAAATTTATCCTCAGAATTTATAATCAACTGATTTTTGACAAGGATGCCAAGATAATTCAGTTGGGGAAACAACTGTCTTTTCAACAAATGGTGCTGGAACACCTGGATGTCCACATGCAAAAGGAAAAAGCTGGGTCACTTCTTTGTACTATACACAGAAATTACCTAAAAATGCTATCCATTCAAATGGAGATAAGTAAAATGATAACATGAGAGAATATGTTTTGGTATAATGGTAATGCACTAAGAGTAAATAGATTTGGGGGTTCCAATGACAGCACTGCTTGCTAAAAGCTAGTTGTGTGACTTGCAATTTTTGCTCAGTAACTTGCTTATCTTCTAAATGTAGCTGAAGTGATAAAATGAGATCAAGCATGGAATAATGTTCCAGAAAATATGACCTGCTAACAACATGGGGAGGACTGTGGAGGACACTCAGTGTTCTGGGTCTGCAAGGACAGTAGCTTCCAATAGCTAAAAGGCAGGAGAAAGAAGACAAATCCAATGGTGCCTCAGCTTCAGATCTGGACATACAGGAGACACATTTCTAATCCCATCCAAGTGGCCAGTGTTAGGTCAGATGTAATTCTGATATCACTGACTGAGCATCTGAACATAAAATACAGGAGCAGAGTGTATTGAAGTCACAATCCCAAAATGGGAGCTGAAACCAGAAACTGATGATAGAAATAAAACACTAAGAAGAGAAAACGCTGGGTTACCTTTTGTGTGGTGGCAGGCAGTCAACAGGAACATTTCATTGAAAAGGTGAAGGTGCTATCTAAACTGGTCTGAGGAATAAGTAGGGGTTTGACTCCAGGGTTGGGAAGATCCCTTGGAGGAAGAACGTCAACCTACTCCAGTATTTTTGCCTGGAAAATCCCATGGACAGAGGAGCTTGGCGGGCTGTAGTCCATAGGGTTGCAAAAGAGTCAGACACAACTTAGTGACTAAACAACATAAAGTAGAATGTTAGGGAAAAGAGATTCTAGGCAGAGAGACTACGAGTTAAGATTAGATTGGTAAGAAGATGACAAAATTTCTCAAAATATGCAGAGATAATGGAAGGGAACTATTGAAGTAACCTTAGGCTTTGGAACCACCCGCCATCACTCTCAAGATTACATGGTACTCCAATGGCTACAGACTAAAATTCAGTGTCATGAGGTTAATGGGGTAAGAAATGCATCACTAGACTCTTGCTTTGGACACTGCATAAAGCATATGATACACAACCTCTCTAACAACAAAACTGCTATTAAATTATTACTCAGATTCAGGACTCAAGGGGATCTTGAGGAGAGGACATGCCAGACAGCAACCAGTTTCAACTCTTACCCATCCCTTACAATGCCTAGACTATCATCAACTAGCTGTGGATTATTTATGCACACGTATGTCTACACTTACAGAGAAGTGGGCTCAATTCTCAGCACTTTATTTGTAATCTGGCTTTCAAATTAATTCAAAGAAGGCAAATCAACTCAAAGTAGGTGCTGCAGAGGAACACCTGAAAATTCAGAACATCGTCCTGCATGAATTTAAGTGTTAATCTACAAACTATTCCAGACAGGATGCTGCTGCTGCTAAGTCACTTCAGTCGTGTCCGACTCGGTGCAACCCCAGAGACGGCAGCCCACCAGGCTCTCCCGTGGGATTCTCCAGGCAAGAACACTGGAGTGTGGGATTCTCCAGGCAAGAACACTGGAGTGGGTTGCCATTTCCTTCTCCAATGCATGAAAGTGAAAAGTGAAAGTGAAGTCGCTCAGTCGTGTCTGACTCTTAGCGACCCCATGGACCGCAGCCTACCAGGCTCCTCCATCCATGGGATTTTCCAGGCAAGAGTACTGGAGTGGGGTGCCATTGCCTTCTCCTCCAGACAGGATGCTTTGTTCTTATTCTCTAAATGAACACATCCTATTTGATTTCACAAAGTTTCTTCTATTGTCTAGTTGATACCTTGTTCCTTTTTCCTGCAATTCATGTTGTCTTCCCCTGAGACTTTAATTCCAATTATGTTGACTTGAAATCTCTATCTTGATTCCCCAGATCTCATTATTCACTTTTAAAATAGTCTATCTAGTCTTTAGTATACTACATTTATGGGACAAAGGCTTTGAAAACACTGTAGTTAAAGGGGAAAAAATCCTTTTTTAGGTGAAGGGGGTGGCAGTCCCTGGATACTACTCCATTTTCATTAAGAGAACTAGAGAAAATAGAATATTTTAAATTGATATCAATCTTCTATCCCAATGAAATGGAAACTACTATCTTGTCTGCTTTTCTGAAATAGTAGATTAGACTCCTCTCCCACAAATTACCGACTTCAAGCAAATGCAACTGATTTTAAGAAGGAATACATAAGATAAGCCATACACTGATCAACCAAAAGATTCTTTTAATTAGTAAAGTCTTACAGGTGACTTGTTCCTAGTACACGATATAAAACAGTACCATGCTGATGCTTCCTTACTTCAGAAATGAAAAAAGATGTCATTCATGTTAAAGAAAAACAGTAAAGGACATTTATGGGCAATGAAGTAATCTCTTACAACAATAAATTATCAAAATGGAAAAACAGGAGAATGTGGAGATGGAAGCAATATGAAAAATCGCAGTCTGTCTTTAGGATCAGATGGCATTCATTAGACACTTCAGAAGTAACTGGACTGCTCTCTCATACATACACACATACAAAATGCAGCTTATCACTAAAAAGAAGTATTACAGTGGAAGACTAAATACCTCTGAAAGGATGACTTTGGACTTATCAGCTGTGCTAAAACAGAGTTAAGGATTTGTATTAGATATGTATGTAAGTTTTCAATAAGAGAAAACTTACAGCAACAAAGCAGCATTTCCCCATTTGGGTTAATCAGACTAAACTTCACTCCAATTAACACATCAACATTCTTTTTTACATAAATACAATAGGCACAATTTTAAAGATATATAATCATCTTCTCTCCCAAATGATGTGAGGTCTTGGTTGAAAATTCTTAGACAGTCTGCAAAAAATCTGGAGCTTAATTAGGAGTACCTGACAAAACTTGACATGGATCAAAGCAAAAATTTCAGGGGTATATGGTCATTTTTAATTATGGAAAATATATCAAATTTTCTGAGAAAACAAAAATTTCATAGAGATAATAAAAACACAACTTCAAAAGTATACTTTCATCTAGAAAATAAAATTTAAAAGCGCAAATTTCCATATGACAGTCTAGTGAGCGCTTCATGAGCAGGCTTTACTCTTCCATTTGTGCCCCTTAATCATCTAATGTGGGACTCACACCTGAAATGTGGTTACAAACAAGGTAGAAAAAGAAAACTCACAGCTATCCCCATGGTTGAGAAGCAGCAGATTAAATTAGCAGGGCCAGGCAATGAGGAGTCCTGAATAAAAATACTCTTTCATTTTGGGATTTTTCCTATTGGCACAGAGACATTATAGCTGGTTTGTGAGCCGGAAGGTTATATGATGCTTTAGAGAGACTTACTTGGTGGCTCAGGGGTAAAGAATCCACCCGCCCCTGTAGGAGATGCAGGGTCAATCCTTGGATAGGGAAGATATCCTGGAGAAGGACATGGCAACCCACTCCAATATTCTGGCCTGAGAAATCCCAAGGATAGAGCAGCCTGGAGGGCTACAGTCCATGGGGGTCACAATGAGCAGGACACAACTGAGCATGCACAAGCACGTTTAGCTTGGCACCCAGTTTGGACTACATGAGGACTGTGCTATTCTCACAAGAGCCTCTGAAGTCTGTATTCATCTTTACATCAGAACTGTTGCAAGGCTGTTCCTCTCCAGCAAACCTGCTTCATATTTCTCACCCATAAAGCACTCCTCACCATGTAGGAGCTAATCCAGGTTATTTTTACAAGGCCCGCCAACTCCTTTTTAATACAGCCATCATGCCCCGTCTAGCCTTGCCTCCCCCTCTACCACGTCATCTCAGGCTCTGCTGACATGCCGGGGTGTGGGTTCTCCTGGCCTTTTCTCATGTGGCTTCCACTGTTAAGAAGACCCACCGCACCCGGCAAAGACCACTGCCTAAGTCTCACCTCGTGAAGCCCACCCGACCTCTCCAACAGGCTAAAGACGGAGGCAGGCACTACAGCTATGCTGCCACAAGCCGAGGAACGCCCCGTGCCATCAGGAGCTGAGAGAGGCAAGGAAGGGCTTCTCCTCTAGAGAAGAGGCAGAGTGACACTGCTGACATTTTGATTTCTGCCTCTGGCCTTCAGAACTGAGACAGAATCAATTTCTGCTGCTTTAAATCACCCTGTTTGTATAATCTGTTACACGCAGCCTTTGAGAATGAACATAATATATATCAATGGAACTATTAGCATTAAAACTTTTCTCTCTACAAGCAGGTAATGGGATTCTCCTAGATAATTATGAAGTGTAATATGATTAAAGCTACAAAGAAGTGTGTAGCTAATTCATACTATGGTTCAAGAAAAGCTTCACATAAAAAGTGACACTTAAGCTAAGATTTGAAAAATGAGTATGACTAGCCCAGAAAGAGAAACGGAGGAGGTATATATTTATAATGAGGATTATAATATTTATGAAGTATAACTTATGAAGGATATAACATAAAAAATGTTGCCCATAAGTATATGAAAATGTGTTTGAGTTTACACAAGTATGTGTGCATTTCACAGAAGGGTCCAAGGATCAGCAAACATTGATAACATTCTAATAATTTTTGATATCTATAAATAAGGTGAATTCAGAATCTGATTAATATACTATCAAAAAGGCCAGCAAACGTGATTTTTAGAAAAGGTGACAAAAGCGCAATCCAATTGTTTCACTTATACACTGCTTGCCTAAATCAGTTTACTTTGAAACCACATTTAGTTTAATAGTGAGAATCCTGAAGAAATGGAGACTTGCCAGCTGGCTCTGAATACTGCTAACTAGAAGTGAATAACAATGGCCCCATGAATCACTTCTAAATTGTTAAAAAAAAAAAAAAACTTTCAATAAAAAATTCCTCTGCATCACACTAGTTGTGGATTTTTACATCAAAGAGATGTCTGGATTCATCATTTCATTTATAAACAGTAATTCAGAAACTCTGACATTTCTGACAATGATGCCAAACACAGGCAATGAAAAAAACTGCAACTAACCTACATTCTTGAAGTCGATGAAACTTGATAGGAGAATGTAAATTAAAATTTTATAACCTTAAATAATGCATTAAATAGCTATGGTTACCTGGTTTAATAAGAAGCATAGGCTTGAGTGCTCTGGAACAGTAGATCAGAGATTGGTTACTTAGGAACAATTTCCTTTTATATCGCTCAATATTCAAATCTCAGTTCAAATATACTAAGAGCAGGACACTAAAATAAACAAAAGAAAATTTGAAGAGTTCTCATATTGTGCTAAAGTGGGTAGGTTTTGTTTATACAAATATTTATTTCAATGCTTCGTGGAACGTTTTCAAAAGAATTTTGACTTTCTGAATATGGGAGGGGGGCGGAGTGGGGCACGGGGAGGGTGGGGAGGAATGCTCCTTAGAGGATGTCACATCTCTCTGAGATAGAACAAATAGCTGTATTTACCGTTTTTACCCTGTGTTTAGCACTCTACACTTATTCCTTCCCCACTAAGGGCTTGAAGTAAAACAAGAAAGCTATAAAATGAACAACAATGGTTATAGCTATTATTATAGAAATAGGGAGAACAATCTCTTCTTGAAGATGTTTACAGATGGAACTACTGAGGGTGTCTAAGCTCTTAATAAATATGATCAGTTTATGGAGGAGATGACCCTGATAAGCATTTGCCAAATGAAATTCCATGGAACACTAGGGTCTCATTAAATGTTAATAGGTGCTATTTGAGAAAAAGATAGTGCAGTTAAATATTTGGGAAACTGTAATGTAACATTTATCTCTTTAACAGCCACAAAAATTTGTATGCTAAAAAGTCCTGAAGTAAGAATGCTTTGACATTCTATTTAACTCAGTATTTGCACCTGAAAGTCTCTTTGGTTAAAATACTTTTTCCACCTTAGAAATCAATGGAGTCCTGAAATACTGTCCCTAAAAACATAAATAGCATACTAAATTCACATCAGCCCTACCTACTTCCATCACACAGATGAACAAAAACAAGAACACAATTTTCTATGAATGTATCTCAAAAGTATGATGTCAAAGAAATCAAGTTCTTTTCTGTCCATTACTTACAGGTTTAATTCATTTTTAAATTCATTTAGACTCTAAGAACATGTAAATCTATATGGTTGGATGTACTCTGAGTTTCATTAAATGAAAGTAAAACCAAACTGTGCCCTATTTATGGAAACAATGATAACAAGTGATACTTAAAAATACCTTATTAACAAGTGGGAAACAATTAACACTGAATTTTCATCTGTTTTGTCAAAAAAAACTATCTGTTTTGTCAAGAAAAACTAAGATGTTTCAAAAGGAAAAAGACCCAAGACAGGAATCTTTCTCTGTGGCATCAAATACCCACGTAGTCCAGGGGTCATGAAAAAGAAAGGCTATTATCACCTTATACTTGAGAATTATATTACAACTGGCTGATTATTCACGATTAATGAGCGCAGGGTTAGGAGTTCAGTGGCCAGATGGGCAACTGTAATGAGCTGCCTGGAGCTGGGGCCCTGCGGCACAGCCAGTCCGCGTGGCAGGGGCCCTACAGCAGCAGTCTGGCTCTGCCCCAGCAGGGACCACCTTGAGCCAGCGGCTCTAAACCAAGTCAGTCTTGTTGGCTTCATCTCCATCTGGGTCTGGAATGCTAGTCACTGGGCATGTGACTCATTTCTCAGAACGAAGCCTCAACTTGTATATCTTTTTTAGTAACTGAGCCTTCAACCTGCTGTCCTGACTCTGTAAACTGTCTGATTTCATACCTCAGCCAGAATAAATGTCCCTGTAAACCTGTTTCCCTAAGGCTTTTTAACTGACTTGAATCCTGTCTCTCAAGTCCAGTTTTCTTGTGAGTGTGTTCTTGTTACTGACAAAGACTCTCCTTGACCAAACTTTATAGTCAGGTTCCTCTGAATCTTTTTCTTGATCAGGCCATGCTAGACCTGCATAGACAGGTTTTAGCAAGAATCCTGGTAAGTCAGTCTGGAAAGAACCCCCCATTCTCCATCTCTGATGGGGTTCCTCTGTCTCTACTATCCTCCAGGTGATACCTTACTACCATGGCAGACCTGTGGCAAGAGTCTTGTTGAGTCTGTATAACCTGTGAAACTGTGTCCTCCTAAAATGTAGTTGCCCTGCTGAGTTTATGACTACCTATCTGAAAATTTATTCCCTTTCGTGTCCCCTCTGACCTCAATCCTGTGCTAACTGAACACTAAACAACCAGAGTCAGGTGACTAAAATTGCCGTTGTTGATATTATCATTAAAATACAAACTCGGGTTCTTTCTCCAGGGCAAGATGAGCTAATAGACCCCCGAGGCATGGATCACCTGGCCTGAGAATTGTAAACCAGAGACATCCTAACTCCCCAAACTACGATTAATAAATGTCACAACCAGCTTCTTTCTTCCTTCCCCTTTAAAAAACCCCTAACTCCAAGACCAAGTTGGAGCGTTTGTGAGGCTTGTTTCTCCTGCTTGGAGCCCAGCCGGCGATAAATTCTGACTTTGCTGCAAACTCCTGCTGTTAAGAGTTTGGCTTTCTGCACCACAGGCACATGGACCCTTTGGTCCATTACACCAGAATGTCCCTAATGTTTCCTATCAGGAATTTTCTATCACCTAACCTACCCAACCTGTTCCTTATCTAAAAATCCCTACCTTTCCTTAAACTAAGAATTGAGTCCAGTTCTGTATTGTGGTCTCTTCCCTTCCATTCCAATAGTTGCTGAATAAAATCTATTTTTTTACTCCTTTACTGTCCAGCTCTGGTTTTCTTTAACACTACCAGACACCAGACTTTCTACCTGTCTGTGCTCTGATGCCTGTTTTGTCATCATTATGGAGTTCTTGCCTACGCTCTCAGGGGCTTCCTGATGACAGAGCCCAAGCAACCCCCAACCTATAAAAGAAAGAATCTCCATACACAACCTGCTTTGTCCTGGAATGTCTTTCAAATCTCAGGAATTTCCTTACAGGACTGATGGATCACCTGACTTTATTAAAGACAGCATATAATTAAAGTCTAGTAATGGCAACCCATTTCAGTATCCTTGTCTGGAAAATTCCACGGACAGAGGAGCCTGGCAGATTATTGTCCATGGGGTCGCAAAGAGCCAGACACGACTGAATACACACCCTTGAGTCTTCAGTATCTCTTTCTCTGGCACATACCGATGCCTCCTGACTCAACTTTCCCTCTTCAGTATATTATTATCTGATTAAAGTTTGATCTTATCATTTCCTTTCCTCAAGTCTGCTGAGTCAGGATCTAACATTTGAAATCACATCATCTGCCTCAAACTGTTCAAAACTCTTTTCATTGTTCTATCTACCTAACATTTTCTCGGGGCAAAATGAGATGAGTTGTGACCTGATGCCTATGCCTTTAGGTTTTCACTGTTCCCTCCCTTTGCCTAAGCCTAGGATGCTTTGCCTTATTTCTGCATGTCCAAATCCTACTCAACTTCAAGGCCCAGCACCACTTGCTGGGTACCATCTCTTTCTTGCTCAACTCTATTCTGATCACTCTGATGGTCCTTAACACTTTCTACTTTGTAATATAGGTACTTATACCTCATTATCTTTCCTATTAGGCCATAAAACCCTGGACTGCAAGACTTATCTTATTTCCATCTTTGTATTCTACAGCATCTAAAATACAGAAGCTTGCACACAGTAGATGCTTAATACAGTTTTTTGAATGAACTAATTCTCAGTTCTATCAAAGCCCTTTCAGATTTGCATCATTTATTAAAATATGGAAAGGAGAAGGGATGGGGTAAGATGAAACGTCATGATGATCTATCCGTAATCTCTTGGATTAAGAAACTCTAGAAGTTGTCTGTTGCCTGTGGCTCTGCACCAATTTTCTAACTTGATACACTCGATTAGTGACATTAACATGTGCAACTAATGTGTATCTAATTCCCAAGGGAAAATCCATATATATATATATATATATATATATATATATATATATATATTCTTTCTACACAGACTCTAGAATTAATGTATAATTAGACTCCCTAGATGTTAAGTCTGTCTTCTCTTTCTTTTGTGGATGTACAGATGATCAGTTGAAAGAATGCTAACATAAAGAATTCCCCCATTTGCATACCAGAAAATCTTAAATATGAGTACAAATAACTTCTCTAAAACCACAGAGCCAGTCAGAAGCAAAAGAGGGATTAAAACCCAGATCTTTTGACTCCTTGTGAACGCGCCACCAAACAATATAGTCTATGATCACTGATGTTGGAAAAATAACTCAAAAGTCCCAGTAGATTACAGCATTACTTTCCCTCATGAGGATGCATGTTTATAAAGCTTTCAAAAATCATCCATCAACTAGTATGTAAGCAATTCCAATAAGCTTTCAGACTCTTTTTCACTTTCCTCTTCCCTCCTCCATTTGTGAAAATTAGTTGTATGGTGCTTTAGCAAAGATAGCTTGATTGATGTTATGTTACTGTTCAACAACAGTTCCTGCTATTAATTGCTTTATAATGGTAATTACGATTTGTGGTACAAGATTATTTTCTTTTCTAATTGGCTATTACTGGTGAATAGCAGCTTGTTACATAACAGAAAGACTGTGTTAAATAAATAACCACAATTACAATTCTGAAGTCCTTCTCTTAAAAAACAAATCAAAGTTTTGAATAAAACCACTAAAAAAATTGTTAAAGGCAGGGCCTCAGTAATTACTTGGGGGAGGGTTCATCTTTCAGTTTAGAAAAAAAAAAAACACGAAATAAGGACAGTGTTAGGGAAACCAGGAGATGGAGCATGCATTTCCTTTCTTTTAAAAATAACCACGCTTAAAAGCTTTATTCTGGTCAGCTCCTCAGTCAATGAATACAAATTGCAGATTCAAATGTTTCCAATTCTTCCCAGAGTACAATATGGAAACAGAAAGGACTTTCCAATTAGCTCCGGTAAAATACGAATGTGGAGCCCCACGGACTGCACTGAAACATCCTCAAGGACAAGGCCAGGGGTTCTTCCTCATTTGTGCCCCATACAGCACCCAACATGGAGCTGACTGACAGTCACAACCCATTCAACAGCAAATGCCATCACAGCACAGCACTGTCCCAGAAGACGAGGTGATCCAAAGCTACATGTGACAGTCCCGTCCTCAAAGGGATTATTATAAAATCAGGGGTGTATCTTGATTCAAACTCTAATGCTAATTAGCCTGTAATCCTTTTAAAGTTCTACCTCCAGACTGCCACAGTAGTGGCAGCAGTTGTGATGATAACAGGGAGGTCATATGACTTGTTAAAGGTCACACAGGTTTTAACTCACAGCTACTTTGGAATCCAGGTTGTCTAATTCCAAAGACTCACAATTGCCTCTTGTGATATACCTTCATCAACATTATTCATATCTATCTTCACAGTATATCAAAGCTTACAGAGTGCTTTCACATATAATGCCTCACTCAACCTTCCAAAATATCAGTAAGGTAATTAACCTGCAGCATTTTTATGAGATTGAGGCTCAGAGAGGTTAAGCAATTTTTACCCCCCAAGTTCACACTGTGACAAAGCAGCAAATTCAGGATCAAAGTGCAGATTTCTAACTCTTAATCCAGGTTTTCCTTCCACGTATTTTTACTCAATGTATTAATTTAAATATATTACACATAAAGAAAGCCCCAAATTATCCCATATTAGATTATATTATTAATACTTAAAATATTCTACCATTTATTATTGAATCCCCCCTAATGTCCCTCTGCACCCTTGATGAAGCAAAGGTTTAAAATTAAGTCCTGTTTAATACTAGAAATTTTACTTGGTTCCTGAAGACAGCACCCAACTCCAGTTGGCTATTTTACAAATAAATGACACTGGTCACAAAGACCATTGGCTGAGATGTAAAGAAAGGCAGAAGACTGATAAGTCGAATCCATCACTTCTGGAAAAAGCTGCCCTGCTCACCTTTGGGTCAAAGAAGTCAATACAACACACTTGTTTCAGCGAGAGATGGCAATTCTTCAAGGCACTGTCAGTGAAATGACAATCCATTAGGTCTCATAAATTTGTTAAATAAATCACAGCAAAACTGAACCCCAGTTTGTGACAAAGTTCCCCATGAACAGTTAATAGAGATATTTAAAGATTCAATGACTGGAAGGACAGTTTAGATACACTTCTTATTAAATGCTCATGAATTTATGTATAGAAGAAAGTATGATTTTTATTTTTCTATTTTATTTTTCACAGAATCAGTTTTATTTTATAGTTTTTAGCATTACAGTAACTGATCCTCTTTACCTCTGCTCACTTCCCTTTTAAATGAACTCTTTGATCCCTGGCAGAAAGTCCTTTTAGGGAAAGACTTTTCCTTCAGCTCATCTGTCCAACTGGAGAGAAAAGAGTTTTCAGGTATCAAACGGTGATGAGCATCAGGAAAGTATTAATATGATTTTTATTATCAGTCTGGTCAATATCATGTTCAGTGTTTCAAGATGGGGTTGTATATGCGTTTGTGTTGTGGAGACTGGAGCTATTCTTCTCCATGAATGGAATATCTATGTCAGTATACTAAGAAGTGTAGATTAACTCAGTGTCTGATACTACAAGGACTGACCAAATCCCTTAATAGAAACCTGGTCATAAAATGAACAAGAGACACTCAAAACCAGCACCTGTACCACCACTGGCACACATGTTGGACGTATTCCTGAACCTATGGCGGAAATAAAAGTCACCATTTATTGAAGACCAGGAATTATACCCATCATTTCACTGTTTTAATATTCCAGCAAGACAGACATGATTAGCTCCCATTGTTAATAGGTGAGAAACTGAAGATCAGAGGTTGTTTAACTTGCCTGTGGCTGGTTAAGTAACCAGGGTTTGATGCTAAGTTGGCCTGATCTCTTTTCTCATACTATGTTGCCTTTCTATAGTAACATAAGCTTTAGAACAAATTTATGTTTCAGGAAAGTCTGTTTCAGACCTCATCCAATGGACTTTAGTTACTGTGAGACATCTTTCTAATAGTAATTGGACTAAAAGTTCTCTTTCATTTACTGTGTGACCTTGTGCCAGCCGCTCTTTGCACCAGTTTCCTCCTTTGTAAATAAAAAGGGGATAATATGAATATCTATCCCAGGGATGCTGTGACACAAAGTAAGATCTCCAAAAGCATTTGAAACAGTACTTGGCACAATGATTGCTCAACAAATGTTAGCTACTATCAGCATCATCATTATAATATCTCCTCTTAATATCCTACAAGTTGGGTCTCATGTACATTTTAAAGGAAAACGAAGGATGTTCTAAAGAAGGCCCCTTCAGAACCTGACATCAAACCCAGCAGCTATAATTCTTTTTCTTCCTTCACACCCTCTGGCCTGTACTTTCCAGGCCATCTGAGTATGGAAGGTTGTTTGAGCTTCTTGCCCATGAGTCTAAATGTGGGTGGTGTATGTGTGAAGAGCTGGGAGCTGGGTATGAGGGGGCTGCACTGGGCAGAGCTGAGAAAGGGTATAAAGATAATACAAACGGCCTTCAGAGCACATAGTTGCAATACCAGTACAGAGCACCAACAGACACTCTGACAAGCCCTAGGAATGCATGGGCAGCCTAAGCAGTTATCACCACTACATTCCTAAGCTTCCCCTTGGTTACACCATAATTTGGACTACTTCTAAGTGAAGCAGAGTAGGCAGTTTTACAATTCAATTAGGCATATTTTTATACTTAATTCAACTGATATTTACTGATTTCTAACTTTATAAAAGGAAGTATGTCAGTCTTTCATAAATATAAAATTCAATGAAATAATCACAAACTCTGCAAGGTAGGTATTACAGCTATGTTTTCATAAATGTAGCAAATGTGCAATAAATCTACCACACATAGCTGCTAAATGTCAGAATTGAAATTTAAATACAGTTTTTCCAAGACAGGCTCTAGTCCTCCTTCCACTGTCATGTCAAATATATGAGACTGGACTTAAGCCTTAATTCTGAAAGATGACAACCTCTGGAAAACTGGGTAACAGCCACATAGATAATGGAAGACAGATTTCAAGGTCTATGCAGCAGTTTACTCAGTTATGAGTGCAAGGTTATAAAGGACAGGTCTGAAGTATTCTTTCAAAAATTTAATCATTATCTAAAAACTAACCGTTCACTTAAAAAAAGACTGAAAAACTATGCTAAAATGCTAACTGTGATTATCTCTAACCAAGTTGAGACTTCATGATGATATTCTACATTTTCCAATTGATATGCATAACTTTCACAAGCACACAGCATCTACTGAGTTTTTTATTCTACTTCATTTCCTCTGCTTAAAACAGCAGTCATTTTAAGTACTTTGGATAAATTTCAAACAGATTCTAACCATCAAATTGCTATAGAATGTTAACTACACACAGCTCTGATAAGCACTGGATGTATAAACATAAAAGAAGACACCTCTTACCCTCAAGAAGCTCACAGTCTACTGATGTAGACAAAATTGCCAACAAATAACTAAAACCTATTACGTTAAGTGTGATAATGGAGATCTGGGAAGGGAAGCAGGGTGTCTGACGATGAGGCTGGAAAAGTCGATTAAGAACCTTAAATGCAATGCATTAGAGTTACACTGAAGATGTGAAGTGAAGATCCATGAATACATTTGAGTTTTGGAAGGTGGATTACGAACAGCAAAATCAAGAGTCAGTAAGATCAATATGAAGGTTTTGCAATCATCCAGGCTAGAATTCAGTTTGGGTCAAACATTTATTAAACACTGACAAGAGGACAAGAACAGGGTCAAGCAGACAAAAACAAAAGACATGGTTTTGGTCCCAAAAGCAGAGTCTGGAGCATGGGGGATATGCATTGTAAGTCCAAAGAAGCATTATCCTTATCATCATCTACTGGGCATGCATTTGTAGGGAAAAAAGTTGACTCTATCAGAATGCTACAATACGGAAGCACAGATTAACTGTCAGAAGAAATCACCTCCATCAGAAAAACTTCCCCAGTAACCTCCCCAAATGTGAGAAGTGTTGAGTCTATTTATTATCTGTTCCCAGTTTTAGGGAAAAATATGAAGTCCTAGTCACTGTTTGAATGTTTGGAAGGTGGTGTGTGTCTGATCAGAGGATTCCCTGAAGGAAGATGGAGTCTAGCACACAGACCTCAGGGAAGGTGTCATACCTGCCTGCACACCACAAAGTGACTCATTCCAGCAGAAATCTTGCACAGTTGGGAGGGTTTCTATAAAAAGACTCCATAGTTCCTTCGGTCCCAGAATATTAAACACACAGACTGACATTTTAATTAGAATTAGAGGGAAACCTCTTAAAAGAGACAGTTTTTAAGAAATTAAAGATTTTTACAGGGAAAGACATAATTGATAACTGAACTGGCTGCTTAGCAAAAAATATGTATACCTTTAACATCTGTAGTTTCACCCAAAATTTGTATCACACTTTATAGACTTGGAAAAGAATGTGGATAAAGTCACACGAAACATGGGTTATCAAAGGAATTCTTAACGACAACTTTACCTTATGTCCTAAAAACCAACCATTACTGAGACTACTGGGCAGTTCTGAGTCAGGGTGAGGAATTTTTTTCTGGTACAGACAGCAAATTCACTGTTCAATACTTTCATTGAAAATAAACTGGAATCTAAAATTACGCTTTCCATCAGATACTCAACTCACTCTAATAGTCATCTGAACATTTATCCTGAATTAATGATGGTAATCCCAGTTTTGTAAGGATCTGGAGGAAAGGATACTCATATTATTATTGGTGGGAATGTCTACTCCCCATTGAAGGGGAAAATCTGACATCTATCACAATTATAAACATGTGTCACCTTTGATCTAATTTCTCAAGAAATATACACCCGGTGGACAAGGATATGTATGTAGAGCTGTTCTCTACATTAGTGAAAAACTAAAGCTACACTTACATGTTCATTAACAGAGGAATGGTTAACATATGGTACATTCATATCATGGAATACTATGGGCACAGTTCTTAAAAACAATGAAGCAGCAGATGTACTGACATGGAAGAATGTCTATAATAGAACACTGGAAGAAAGAAGGTGGCAGGTCTTTAAGCTTACACTGAATGATCCTTTTTTATTCAAAAGAAATAAAAACCATACAGACGTGTGTCATACATAAAATTTATTGAAAAGAATACTTACCCAACCCCCAAGAACTGTTACTTTGGGACTGAGACTGTGTGAGGTGCAGGAACTTTGATTTTTTTACCTTACACATCTCTGAATGGTTTGAACTCTTGGTGATTAAAAGTTTTACAATTTTAAAATGACTAATGTATTTAAAAGTCACACAATGCTTTTGAAAGGCACACCCAATTTTCTTTTTTATGAGTTACTTTGTGGGATAAATTTACCAAAGATTCCACCTTCAAATGTTAAACAGGTAGCCTTTTGGAACTTTGAGAATGTGGAAAACTTTTAGTATGTTACCATAAGATAAGAGTTGACTATATGGCATATCCCAAAATGAACTGTTTAGAGTATGAATATAACACAATATTTAAGAATGGAGCTTACTAAAAATTTCTACAAAGAGGTACTGAAATAATTTCAGAACTAGGGGTTTCACTGAAGTGGGAATAAGTAGCACCAACTCTGCTAAGACAAAAATTTAAGACTAAATGTCAATTTAACCATGAAAGCACAAAAAAAGCAAGAAATTAACAACAACAACAAAAAAAACACCAGTGACAAGGATGAAGAACCACATTTAAGCCTCAAACCACATTTGTTATGTTAGGAAGTTAGACATGAGCAGCAAGGGAGGCCTGGCTGAAAGGGATGCAAGCTGATCTCTAAATTCCATCCCAGACACACCCAGGAGAGCTCACAGATATGCTACAAAATAACCAGAGACTTTTCAACTCTTGCACATGTGCCCTAGGGACACAGTGAGTGGATACAAAATAATCAAGGGGCTTCTCCAAGCAACCTTAGGCACTTAGGAGCCCAGTAAGGCTCATGAACATTCTACATCTAATTATAACAGGCTGAATTATGAGAGGACACAAACAACATATCCTGCATATGTTACAACTGTCAATCAGCCTTGAGTATATGCCCATTTGCATTCCCTTTCCTTGACTGGTGGTGGGTACAAGTTCTACTCTGCACACACCATAGGCAAAAGGGAGAGACTGGAAGTATGAAAGTGGGACACCGAACAGGATCAACAGGAAGGAAGAGGAGAACTCCTTTGGAGTTAGTCTGCTCCCATGTTTTAGGAGTGTCTGTCTGTCTAATAAAAGATCTGTCTGCCTGAGCCAAACTGAACTGTAACTTGTCTGTTATTCTGTACCCTTTAGTCTATCACTCTCAAGTTTTTGGTGTGACAAGGCAAGAAACTAGGAAGAGAAATAAACTGACCTCACAGAAAAAACATCAACAGACCTCCCTGGCAGTCAGTGGATAAGACTCTGCAGAGGGCAGGGTTTCCACTGCAGGAGGCCTAGTCTGGGTCCCTGGTCAAGGAACTAAGTCCCTGCAAGCTGCACGGTGTGGCCAAACAAAACAGAAATCAAAAGGAAAAAGACAACTAGCTGTGTTAAATTATGTATCAGACAAAAAAAGAAGGGGGTAAGGTTGGTGATACACAGACTGTAAGGATACAGCTATGACAAACCAGACCGTGTATTAAAAAGCAGAAACATTTTACTTTATTTTACTGACACTTTACATCACTTTACTGACAAAGGGCTGTCTATGGTTTTTCCAGTAGTCATGCATGGATGTGAGAGTTCGACCATAAAGAAGGCTGAGGGTTAAAGAATTGATACTTTAAAACTGTGGAACTGGAGAAGACCCTTAAGAGTCCCTTGGACTGCAAGAAGAACAAACCAGTCAATCCTAAAAGAAATCAACCCAAAATATTCATTGGAA
This sequence comes from Cervus elaphus, assembly GCF_910594005.1. Classification (NCBI taxonomy): domain Eukaryota; kingdom Metazoa; phylum Chordata; class Mammalia; order Artiodactyla; family Cervidae; genus Cervus; species Cervus elaphus. The sequence continues at coordinate 64,290,201 of NC_057832.1, forward strand.
GGACTGATGCTGAAGTTCCAATACTTTGACCACCTGATGCGAAGAGTTGACCCACTGGAAAAGCCCCTAATGCTGGGAAAGAACAAGGACATGAGGAGAAGTGGGCGACAGAGTATGAGATGGTTGGATGGCATAACTGACTCAATGGACATGTGTTTGAGCAAACTCAGGGAAACAGTCAAAGACGGAAACCCAGGAATGCTGCAGTCTATGGGGATGCAAAGAGTTGGATAGGATTCATTGATAGTTGGATAGATGATAGATGAATAGAACAACAACAAAAGAAAGAAGCTAGGGATTCTAAAGATAACCTCCTTGGCAGCTTTCAAAGTTTGATTTTTGCTCTCTATACTAGGTCAGAAGACAACCTGAAAGGCAAGCAAAGCCAAAGTTAGCTGCGATGACTTTCTCTGAAGCCATGACTACAAATTACCATTTCCTTTCCTACTGCTCTAAGGACCCAGAGTTTGGGAAGATCTCCCAGGCTCGACGTTCAATCCTGGAGAACGCCCGGGGCAGTTGACAGGGGAAGAAGCTGTGAGAGCCATACAGACTTTCCCTTCAGAGGCTGCTCCAGCCAACAACTGAGAAAGATCTGTAAAGAGCAGTGACCAACCAGTCTGCAAATGGAAATCCGCCCGAACCCAAATAAAACCTATCTCCCTAGGCCAAATCAAGCAAACCGAGGCAAGGGTAGAGTACTGGCGAGGAAAGAGGACAGCTAACTCCAGAGTTACAATCACACACGAGCAAACGTTGACCCACGCCCACTAGGCAGCGAGAGTAAAGGAGGGAACTCCACACGTAGGACAGAACCCAGGGAACTTCCCTGGCTGCGGATAAGGCCATTTCATCCCATTTTTGCTTCCCTCCCAGACAGTCTCCAGCAAGTAGCCTCCTCCCACCCCATCGTGTCCCGCGGGGCTCCACCCGTGGCCCCCTCGCGCTCAAGTGGCCTTAGAGCTGAGGTCCGTCCAGCAGTCAGCTGTATTCCAGGTCGGAGAGAAACGAAGACAAAAAACCATTTGCACCTCAGAGGCACCGTACTCACCCTCATAACTGACACCGCCGGCTCCACCACAGTTGCCATCCCTGTCCTCCCCTTGGGTAGCAGCCCCCTGGGTCTTGGGAGCAGCCATTACGCGGCTGAGGAAAAAAAAAAAAAAAAGAGGGCCGCAGAACAGGCGCGGGACCAATGGAAACGCGGTTGGAAACGAATTCCCCACTGACGCGACTTTTCCTCCACGCCCACTCCGCGCCGTCACGATCTGGGCCAATAGAATGTGGCGAGCGGGACGTATCCCCGCCCCTAGCCGCTAACTCCCGCCTCCTTCCGGGATGGAGCTGTTGCAGAACTACAGTTCCCAGCGTGCTGCGGGGCGCTAGGCAGGGAGGGCTAGAAGAGGCGCTGACGGGCGGGGGTGCGCCGGAGAGTGCCCCGGCGTGTTCGCTTAGTTCAGTGAATCAGAACAATGACTGCGCCTCCGGGTTCCCGGGAGCGCGTCGGAGGACTGTGAGCAGCCGCCGCCGGGAGAGCGGCGGGCGGCGCAGCCTCGGCCGTGCGGTGTCAACGTTAGCCTCGGGAGCCTTCAGCGCAGACCCTGCCCAGAGACCGCAGCCCGCGCGGAGCCGCGGGGCTCCAGCGCTGCAGCCACTGCTCGGGAGCTGTGCTTTGTCGTGAGCCGGAGAAGGGGCGCGGGGATTACAAAGCCTGAAGACCCCGCACCCCTGTTTAGCCATGTGGATACCTACGGAGCACGAGAAATACGGCGTGGGTGAGTCTCCGCGGGGCGAACTTTTATTCTGCTTTGGTCCTAGTCCGAGCGAGTGCGAATTTCGCGTCCTTGCCCCTGTGCCCCTCTCGCTCAGCCCGGCTGCAAATGCCTAATTCTGGCATCGCGCTGCGGGTCCGGGGCTTTGCTCAGCCACCTCCTGGCACAGGGGTGCGCGTCGGGGTCTCGCCCCTCAACGCCGGATGGGAGCTCTCGGCACGGGCTCCCCGAGGGAGCGCCGGGACGGCTCCGGGGAGCGCGCGGCCAGCCCGCCTGCTGTGGGCTCTGCCTGCGGAGTTTGGAGTGGCTACCGGGCGTGTGTGTGTCAAGTTGGAAAAGGAGGACGGACGGCTTTCCTCTCCCTCTTTCTCCTTTACCTTAAAGATGGCAAGGGCTGCAACGACTTCCCAGGGTGGAGAGGGAGACAACAACAGTCGCGGAGAGAGAACATCCCCAAAACAGAAGGGAGGCGCAGAACCTTCCCTGTGCCTTCCACATTCCCGGAGTGCGGAATGTGGCACCGTCCTCAGAAGAGCCGCTCTGACTGTCCGGCCCGAGCCTTCCTCCTCCCTCCCATCCCGGGTTACCCGGTGTGTGTGTGTGCGCTCGGAGAGGCGGGGGGAATTGGTAAATTTCAACATCTGCGCCGCTCTGCTCTTTGGTCTTTGGAGGGGAACGGGTATTTCAGCAATGTTTTTACTTCTGACCACCCTCTCTGCCCATGGTGGGGGTGGTGCTGGAGGACAGCTGTGGAGTGTTAATGGGGAGAGAGACTCCGAAAGCCTGGGTCTTCGAGGCAACGAGACAGCTTTTAGGAAAGACTACCCTGACACGGGTGTTAGGAGGAAAAGGAGCAGGGTAGCGCTCCCTGTTCTGTGTAAAGGTGAACAACAAAGGACATTAATATTGACGGATGAATACAGGAGTCTCCCTTCCTTTCCCTCCTCCCATTTCAGGCGGATTACAGTTCCCGTTTTTGTTGTTTGATTTCAGCTGGGTCGCTCCTTGACAGTTACTCCTTTTAGGTTGCGACTGTTAAGAAGGAAGGCTCTCTGACAAGCCTGAAGCAGCCAAATGCAATTATAACCTCTCAGAAGGTTTGACAGAGAAAGTATTATAATTTTATAGTATAAAATAAAATTTTATACTAAAAATCCATAGTACATAGTTTCCTGTAATGCCCTGTCCTGCTTATTGGTTTACTTTTTTAAAAATTGGGTGTAGATCTAATGATTCAGATGATATGTAGGTATCTACTTATGTTCTAAATTCATTTTCCTGTAATTTAAAAAATCTGGAAAGCCTTTCCAGGGAATCATAATTACAGGGGATTTTTTTTCCCCCCCAACTTCATCTGGGGATAGGACTTTGGAGTGTCCTGAAAGGGCTGTAGGATTAAACAGAGTCATTCCCCTGTATTATATGAGCTTTCATTTTGGATTTTGACTGATGAGCAAGACAATAGTTTGCCCAGGACCCACCTTTGGGAAGGAGTTCCAGTTTTCCCTGTCTTTGAAATGTAAGGGGAGCCTTTATCAGGCGCTCAGCTGGCAGGGAGATGTTTCCTTCTCTTCACCTGCCTCCTTTTTGGGGGTAGACTACTTCTTGTGAGGAAGAGACATTGTTTTTGCTGAAGTGTTGAGGATGCGGAGTGGCCCCTTGTCACCGGTTTAGCACTCGGTCCAGGAAGCACAGACATGGCCAGCAGCACTGTCCCGCTTGGAGTTGATCCCAGATGTTGCTTTCTTCCAAGTGTTAAATTATACAGATTATGGATGGGATTTATTTTCTTGATTTCTTTATGTGCCAGGTCACAGCTGGGGTGCTGGTATCGATTAGATCTTCTCTTGCTTTTCTTTTGCAAGCTGTGGGCAGAGGATTAAAACACACTCTGGGATTTCCTGGAATGGCAAACCGGATGTTATCAGTCAAGTGTTTTGGGCTGCAGCAGACACCTCGCCTTTGGGTGGTTGTGATTTGGTTGCAGAGTAGGGGATGTAGATGGGTGAGCACACATTTGGAGAAAGGTGGGATGAGATGCGCGGTGAAAGCAGAGGGCAGGGATCTGTTGTGCTCATTTATGCAGTATAATACAGGATTGTTACCATCTTTTACTATTAATTTTTGAGCATTTGGCTTATGAAATACTTAGGTGTTTTTTAGACTCCATCTGTTACATGTGTGTGTGTGTATGGTGAAAATTTTGCAGGGATTCTTATGTGTGGACTTTATTTCTCACCACAGAAAGGACTATTTGTAGCTGCTTGTACTTAGCAACTAAAACACACACGCGCTACAAGTTGTTTTTTTTTATAATAAACTTGGTTACTGTGTGTGCTTTTCTTTCTAGCTTTTTATAAATACTCAAGAAAATTTATTTTATGGGCACAGATGTTTTGCTGATATTAGGTGTAGTAGTAAATCAATTTCCGTATTCTTTGATATAAATCGATCTTTGTAACTTTGCTTGAAGTTTCCATGCACATTGTATATTTCTAACATACTTATCTCTCACTATCTATGAGAGAATTATGTATCTTTATATATTATTGTTTCAGTCTCAAGCAACATACTGTAAATATGGATAAAATTACTTAAATTTCATACCTGTAGTGAGGTGTATCAGAGATAGGAATTCCTTTTCAAACCTGATGTGTGGGTACTATCCCCTCCATTTAATTGATGAATGGTCTTAAAACAATGCATACTTAGTCATATATCCAAGTGTTCTAGGGTATTAGACAGGTATAGTGATTAAACTAGAGTTCTGAGTAGTAAGGAACCTTGTCTCTTTGAAACATGTTAATAGGCACAATTGTAGACATATTTTATCTTGGGAGAGTCTGTTTAGCTCTTGGTCTTAGTCAAGACAGTGCTTGCTTGCAGCTGTGTGACATAGGGTAAGTCACTTAACCTTCCAGGGTCTCAATACACAGTCGAAGAATAGCCAAGGTTTTTCTCAGTATTAATTCTGTGGAGTTCTTCCAAACAAGTGTGTCCTTTGGTTAGGAAGATATTTCCATTGTGTTGAGACTGTTATGAGAAAGGCATGTTTCCTGTGACACATGCCACATGGTTTTCAACTAAGATCACAGGTAAGCAAAAGCTACCTGGCAGGCTGCCAGAACCAAGGTGATTCAGGCTGTTTGATTCTCTCTCTCTAGCAGGAACTCAATGGGCAGTGACTAAAACATTCTTGATCACCCCCTGACAACTTTCCTCACGCTGACTATCTGCCTTCTGTATGTTCTCGTCTGTCATAGTCCCCCGTCCCCTCCCTTAAAGTGATGGGAATTAGTCACAGAGAAAGTTAGGGCCATTGCAGGTCTATTTCTACATTCATTTGCTCAGCAGGCATGTGTGAGCCAGTGAGCCTTTGAGAGCTGCAGACTGAGCCCCTCACCCAAGCCAGATGTTTTACATTTGGGAACCTGTTTAGGCTTAGAGGGGTAATGTGGGCTGGATTGATCAGTGTAAAAAAACACCCCTAAGGCATACAGGAAACAAAACTCAGAACAAGCTGATCTGAAGGTCACAGATATCCTTTAAAAAATGAAGTGTCATCATACTTATATCACTGAGTCCTCACAAACATCCCTGTCTTCCATTTATCCTAAATTGGTTTTTTAAATCATCTAAGTAGGAATTCAGGTTTCCTAGGTGGCTCAGTGGTAAAGAGTCCGCCTGCCACGCAGGAGATGTGGGTTTGATCCTTGGGTCAGGAAGATCCCCTGGAGAAGGAAATGGCAACCCACTCCAGTATTCTTGCCTGGAAATCACATGGACAGAGGAGCCTGGTGGGCTACAGTCCATGGGGTAACAAAAGAGTTGGCCATGACTTAGTAACTAAACAACAGCAAAGTAGGAATTCTGTTCCTTTTTAAAAGTCCCTTCTATTTTAATAGGGAGAGGTACCATCTCTTATTTACTCAGGATCTTTAGAATGTCTTTTTCTTCAGAAGCGTGATTTATTGGTAGCCTGTGTGGAAGAGTTATGAGGGAGTGTACCTTTCCTCCTAGCTGTTTTCAGTTTGTTAGCTGGCAGTCTTGAGATGTTTCTTATCTTGTGGTACCATGATGTGTGCAGATAACATGTGTAGCTAGATAAAGATGTGCTACCTGGAATTGTTTGTGGCATTTAGAGACTGGTACAGGATTCTAAACTTTCAGTGGGAAGCAAAGAGCAGTGATTGTACTTGCAAGTAAAGTGTTACTGAAGGGCTGTGCAGACAGTGAGGTGGCAGCCTACATTCATGATCTGGCCTCCTGTGGGAATAGCCTGTAAACATTTCCCCCTTTTGGTCATTCTCATAAGTGATGACTCTTTCACAAGGCCCCACAGTGACACTGAGATGCTGCCTTTCTTCTTTAGTCTTATTTTTTCCTTCAGAGGCTGTATAGTCAGAACTACAAAGGAGACTATAAACATTTCAAGAAACTTAAGGATTTCCTGTCTCTAGCTCCATTTTTTTTAGGAGACTACATTTGCAGAATTATCTTTGATACAGTATGTCCAAGTTCTAGCATAGTCATTTTATGTTGTGAACATATACAGCCAAGAAACATTAATCTAACTCTAAGGAAACCCAGCCATAATGCTGTAATCTTAGCTTATTAATACAATGTTTTATAGTTAAAAAGATGTTGTGAAATTATTTTATTTGAATCTACTCTCTGAAGTAGAATACTTTCCATTTAAGAGATGAGGAAACAACTTCACAGAGATTAAATGACTTACAGGCATGCGTTGGAGATATTGCAGGTTTGGTTCTAGACCATTGCAGTGAAGCAAATTATCACGATAGAGTGAATCACACACATTTTTTGGTTTCCTAGTGCATATAGGTTATGTTTACACTATATTGTAGTCTTTTAAGAGTGCAATAGCGTTATGTTTAAAAAACCATGTATATACCTTAATTTAAAAAGAAAACCAGCAATAAATAAATAAATAAATAAAAAGGGAAACCACAAGCCATCATCTGACAATGCAAGGTTGCTACAAACTTTCAATTTGTAAAAAATGCAGTATTGGTGAAGCATAGTAAAATGAGGCACTCTCCATCAGTGAGTTTTGACATTGCTTAACTGTCATCCATAATAGGAAATTCATTTCCTGATTACAGCACCACCCTACACACATATAAGTGAAACAATATTTACTCATACTTTCTGTGATCTCCTATTGTTTTTCATTTAAAACATACATATATACAGGACTCAAATCATTATGTTTTACACCTGAAACTAATAAAATGTTGTATGCCAGCTATACCTCAATAAAATAAATTTATTTATAAACTTAAAAAGACTATCACTAACTTTACTTAATGACTCAGTGGGTCCTCACCGATAGTTTGAATGACACTGCTTTAGATACCTCATTTGGTATCTAAATGATACCAGGATACAGGAAGGACTGGAATTTAGGCCTTGTTGGGTTTCTAGATAAGTTCATTCATTATGTTGTTATTTTTTGACAAATGTGTATTTATATTTAAACTTAGACTTTAATCATACTTTTTTCCTATAATAAAAGTCAAAGTTTGTCTTTTTATATAATATTTCTCATTAACTATGAAACAAGTATCCAAAGCCATCACATGCATTGCATGAATTGTTTCTTTTAGGCTAGGTGTGTCTTTCTGCTAGGGTCTTTTTGACAAGGGCTGGGATCAACTGCATAAAGCCCAATTTTAAGTTTTTATATATATATTTAATTTCCTTTGACAATGATCTCTGGCCTCTATAGCAGAAGAATGAATCTAATGAGCTATTAATTTCTTGCCAATTGAAGGGTTACCCACACCATTCTTTTCCATCCTTTTATGTATTGCTGATCATTATTAGAAGAAACAAGGCAACTCATGTGACTTGTTTTCTTAAAAACATAAACTGGTAAGCTTATTTGGTCAGAGTATGTATAATACTAAAGAATGAAGAAGTAATGTCCCCCAAGCTATTTTTATTTTGGCTTCCCTGGTGGCTCAGAGGTTAAAGCATCTGCCTGCAATGCGGGAGACCAGGGTTCGATCCCTGGGTCGGGAAGATCCCCCAGAGAAGGAAATAGCAACCCACTCCAGTATTTTTGCCTGGAGAATCCCATGGACGGAGGAGCCTGGTGGGCTACATTAGTCCACGGGGTCGCAAAGAGTCGGACACGACTGAGTGACTTCACTTTCACTTTCTATAAATGTACTTAAGGAACAACTGTTTTACTCTTTGGCATTTAAAAAAATGTGTTCTAAGATACACTGGATATTTACCAAGTAAGAATCACCAAAAATATTGTTAATGCCTTTTGGTGACAGAATTGCAATAAAACTGATATGCAGTACCCTACTGGTTGTATTAAATATTAATGTGATCCTTTTGGAAATGAAGGTGTATGTATATGTGTGTGTGGGTGTATAAATATGTAAAATAGGCTTTGTGGAGCACTTGCTTTTCACCAAGCTTTGTTCTGAGAGCTTCTCATGTGTTTTCTGTCTAATCCTCGTGACAGCTCCATAAGGGAAGGTTCAGTTTTCATTCATTTTACAGGAAACTGAGTCATAGAGAGGTTAAGTAAGTTGTCTAAGGTCATACAGGAAGTGGTGGAACTAGGATTGGAACCTCAAAAGTCTTCGAGTGTGCTTTCTTAGCCACTCTGCTGTATTGTCTAACATGATGGTCAAAAGCAGGAGCTTGAATCAGTAATTCCACCCCTCAAAGTTCGCATGAAACAAAATCAATAGTGGCAAAACACTTTATGGCAAACACTTTATGCAGTTATTCCTTGCCATGTGGTCTGTGAAACAACATCAGTTCCAATATAGGAATAGTTGAATCACATTTGATTATCAGCACAGCAGAATACTTATAGTCATAAAATGAAAGAATTCCATAAATAATGCCATTTCTAAAATACATTCCAAGAGACTTCTCAGGCAGTACAGGGGGTGCAGGTTCCACCCCTGGTCAGGGAGCTAAGATCCCACCTAACTTGCAGCCAAAACACCAAAATGTAAAACAGAAACAATATTGTAACAAATTTAGTAGCAACTTTCAAAATGGTCCATGTTAAAAAAATAAAATACATTCCACATACCTAGTGTCAGGTGACAAAATAAATGAAACATAGATAGTGATTGAAATTCCATAAAATGCCTGGCATTATAGAGAAGATGGTAGTTAATGTGTAGCATATAGAGAAGATGTAGTCAATAATTAATGCACAGGTGATAATTGTTAGAATATTAAGATTACCAGCAAATTATTTTTTAAAAAACTCCTCCTGGTTGGAGATATGAGCATTATGCACCTTTAAAGCATGCACATTGTTCCTTCTGGATGATGGAGGTGACATAAAGGTGATCTAAGAAAGATTATTGCAGTAGATGAGGTTAAGAGATAAGTTCCTGAATCAGGTGAGCAGTCCTGCATGGTGTAATGTGGATAAATCTAAGATGTTTGGAATATGGAAACAATAGAGTTTATCATTGAATGTGAGGAGTTAGGGGAAGGAAGAAGTTTAGGATGTCTTCCTGATTTCTGGCTTGAACAAGTTGGGGAACATAGATTGTTGTTGTTTAGTTGCCAAGTTGTGTCCAACTCTTTTGTGACCCCATGAACCATAACCCGCCAGACTCCTGGGTCCATCTAGTTTCCCTGGCAAGAATACTGGAGTGGGCAGCTTACCATTTCTTTCTCCAGGGTATCTTCCCAACCCAGGGATTGAACCTGAGTCTTCTGCATTGGCAGATGAGTTCTTTACCACTGAGCCACCAGGGAAGCCCCAGGTGAACATAGGTGCCATTTAACAAAAGAGATGTTTTTGCAGGGGGGGCTGGTTTATAGCCTAGGATTAAGAGTTTTGTTTGGCTTCCTAGAGTTGGCCATCCCCATCAAACATTCAGGTGGCAATATCTGCATAAACAAGAATAGGAGAGAGGTTATAGACTAAAGAGCATGATTTGAGAGTCATTTGATTTAGGTGTGATAACTGAAATGATCCACTTTATTAATTGTATTGATTTTGATTATGTAGTCTGCTTGTCTAAGTTTTAAAGTGATAGAGCCTGAATTTTTCAAAAGCAGTCATCTCGAAGCACTTTATTAATACAGATATCCGGGGACTATAAAATAAGAACGATTAGCTGTCATGTAGAGTTGGTAGGAAGCTAGATTTCATGGTTTTTTCTTGCTTCCCATTGGTGCATTGCCTGGGTAAGGCATAAGTTACTTCTCTTTCTCTGACAGTTCTTTCTGAAGCAAATGTCTCATGCCAGATTTTGCATGTTTGTAAGATTTCCCCAGCAGGATGTTGAAAAACAGAAACCACAAACAGTATTTCAATAAACATGATTTATATATCCCTCAAACAGCATCTAAGTGTATACACACATCTGGAAATGGGAAAATGCTCAGATACCCAAAGCAATATATTTGTGCATACAGCCTGTGTGTGTATGTGTGTGTGGTAAATATGTAATACATCTTAGGAACCACAAGGTCAGATTTAGAATTCTTAAAGTTACACCACTGTACTCCTGAAAAAATATGTGATTTGAAGTGAGGGATTCCAGCTTAAGATAGCTTTATGTTCCTTTCCCCTAATGTAGCCTGTCATAACCTCCCACACATACTGCTAGATGTACACAAAGAGGCAGACATTAATGATATTAGAAATGAAGTCTGACAGAAAACCAACTGCCAAATTCAGGAGCAATTTCTCCAAGGCAGGTGCAACTACATTGTGAAAACCAGTTGGTGGCTTCCCTCTGCTTTCCCTCCTTAATAGAGAAGCTTCAGGGACCTCAGTGACCTGGGCAGGAAGACCCATTGCCCTTCTCTACTATCACCAAGTTGGAGGCCAGGTCAATACCTTCAACATGGAGTGTGTCCTTTACCACCTCAAGTATCTCTAGTCCCTCTCATTCCAAATCATCTTTGTATGAGAGATGACCTGTGTAGAAACAGCTGGGACCGGAAGGTGGGTGGGTGGAACGGAGTCTTTGAGGACACCATTTTGTCTTTGACAGGTGTACTATGGCCTTCATACAAAGTGTGCTTTCATGGGCACCTTTGAAGTACTGCAGTAACAAGGCATGCTAGATATTATATTGATAGTTTTGCTTGCAGTCTGTTGGGTACAGAGGAAGAAGCGATGGGATAAGAGATAATCTCATCTTAATTGCTGTAAACCATGGTGCAGTTTCCCTGGTGGCTCAGACCATAAAGAATCCACCTGCAATACATGAGACCTAGGTTCGATCCCTGGATCAGGAAGATCCTCTGGAGAAGGGAATGGCTACCCACTCCAGTACTCTTGCCTGGAGAATTCCATGGACAGAGGAGCTTGGTGGGCTACAGTCCATGGGGTTCCAAAGAGTCAGCCACAACTGAACAACTATACTTTCACACTTTCACACAATGGTACAGGATGGAGGGCTTCCCTGGTGGCTCAGATGGTAAAGAATTTGCCTTCAATGCCCGGAGAATTCCAGGGACAGAGGAACCTGGCAGGCTATAATCCATGGAGTTGCAAAGAGTTGGACACAACTTAGCAACCAACAGTTTTTCATGGTACAGGATGACTTATCACTGGGAACTTGGATTGGAGCAGTGTACCTCTTCCAGGAAGGAAGACTTGAAAGTGGGACTGAACATACTCCTTTATGTTTAGCCCTGGCTTTGGTATTGCAGGGAGGTTCAAGACTCAGGTTGTATCAGTCAGGATCACATTTGTGTCCCTATCGAAGAAGAAAAGCAACTAAATCCAGAAACAGGCATCTGTCACTCTGTAATGAACTAAAACATGGCTGCTTCTCAGCTGGGAAAGAAGAGAGAAAGCGTGACATTGGCCCAGAAGGCTTTGGGAAATTGCCAGCCACACATGTGTATTTGTTTTCCACCCCGATTCATGACCCCTGTGTGTGTGCCAGAAAGAGGAAGTTGGTGGGATTGAGACTGGTGAGAACTCTTCTGGTTATGAAATTTGCATGTCTTCTTGGGTGAATTTGATAACCTTTCCTCCCCCAAGTTGTGAACTGTTTTCTTAAACCAAGCAATTTATTGTTCCATTTTATGATAGTGTTAATTGGGCATTTTTAAAATAAAGGTAATCTATTATTGTTTTGTTTTGTTTTTGGCTGTGCTGCACAGCATTTGGAATCTTAGTTTCCTGATGAGGATTCAGACTTGTTCCCCCTCCTTTGGAAGTGTGGAGTCTTAACCACTGGACCACAGGAAAGTTATTTCTCTAAACATGTCTCCCTGAGATCTTTAAGCAGAAATGTAGAGATGAGGTGTTTTTTTCCCTCCAAAATGAAAACGATCATCTCTGCCTTGGTGACCAGGGGTGAGCATGTTCGGGAACATGGGCATATATTTGTGTGTTGTTATTGCTTGGTCACTCAGTAGTGTCCTACTCTTTTGCCACCCCACAGACTATAGCCTGCCAGGCTCCTCTGTCCTTGGGATTTCCCAGGCAAGAGTACTGGAGTGGGTTCCCGTTTCCTCCTCCAGGGGATCTTCCTCACCCAGGGATGGAACCTGTGTCGTCCTTTGTCTTTTGCACTACAGGCGGATTCTTTACCACTGAGCCACCTGGAAAGCCTGAATGTGTGTGAGGCAACTAAAAATAGCCCTAACCCAGGTCCTGGAGAAAACAGTACTCACTATCCTGGGGAGAGGAAGAAACCTGTTGGCCTTTCTTGAAGGATGTCCAGAATGGGTTGAAGAGTCTGTGGGGCTTCCATAATAACAGGCTTAGGGTTTAGCCAGACTCTCAATGAAATAAGAAAATCCAAACATGTATAAGCAGTTCTGTAAAGATCGAAAAGAAGAAAAATGTCTGAGAGTTTTCTCCAGAAATGTGAATGATGAACACTAACAACAAAGTATGAGGATTCCTATAAAAACTTTGCATATGGGTAAAAGTTAGCCCTCAGCCCCTTCCTCAGTTTTTTTCCCTAGGAAAATCATATTTGTATTAATTGCATCCTACATTTCATTTAATATTCCCATTTGTAGTTTATATAAATTGATTCAGAAAACCAGCCATTTATGTTCTTGGCCCCAAGTTAGAAGAGGAAATATTATGTATAAATTATGTAAAAATTATGGTAATGAGTTTCAAAATGAGAAAATTCGAGAAGTGAAGAATTGGGATACAAAGTTACATATTGCAGTGTTGTTATAACCAATTGTTACCATTGAGAGGTGGCATTTTTTTAGACTTTCTACTTTTTAATAATTTTCAAAAGTTAACATGAATTTCTTTTGTAATCAGAAATAATTATATGAACTCTTTTATAAGCTGAGCACTATTTCCTATATAGAGTTTTCCTTTCAGGATTAGAGGTTAGACTGGTGGAAATTGAGTCTGGAAGGCCTGAGTTTAGTTTGTCATTTATGCCTGAAAGTTTTTCTGTTTCAAAGTGGGAAAAAAAAAAGTTTCAAACTGGCTTTTCTTGCTCTAAGGTGCTTGATTACTTGTGATGTTGCTGCTTTGTTCATTTCCCAGTAGTCACAGAACAGTGTTTTCAGATGACTGTGGGGTACCAATTTTGGAAAAGAGCCCCAATTCCTCTTTGAGAAAGAGCTTCAAACAAATTCATCTAATATAAAAAATACTGTTCTTTCCAAGAAGTGTTTGTTAAGAAGATGAATGTTGATGTCACTGCTCACTTACCATTGTTCTGTAAACTCTCCAGTGAGAATGTGGGTCCTGGGATAATTTATGTAAGAGAAATTGATCAATGTAGAGGGTCAAGAACTTGAAGAGGTTTTATTTGGCCATTGTGGGGGATAATTGCTTCTTTATGGGTGCTATGGACTGGATGTTTGTTGTTGTTCAATCGCTCAGGCATGTCCGACTCTTTGTGACTCCATGGACTGCAGCATGCCAGGCTTCCCTGTCCTTCCTATCTCCTAGAGTTTGCTCAAAGTCATGTCCATTGAGTCGGTGATGTCATCCAGCCATCCTGTCCTCTGCTGTCCCCTTCTCCTCCTGCCCTCAATCTTTCCTAGTGTCAGGGTCTTTTCCAATGACTTGGCTCTTTGCATCAGGTGGCCAAAGTATTGGAGCTTCAACTTCAGCATCAGTCCTTCCAATAAATATTCATGACTGATTTCCTTTAGGATTGACTGGTTTGATCTCCTTGCAGTCCAAGAGACTCTCAGGAGTCTTCTCCAGCACCACAGTTCGAAGGCATCAGTTCTTCGGCCCTCAGCCTTTTTTATTGTCCAGCTCTCACATCCATACATGACTACTGGAAAACCATAGCTTTGACTATACGGACCTTTGTAGGCAGAGTAATGTCTCTGCTTTTTAATATGCTGTCTAGGTTTGCATATTTGTGTCTCTCCAAAATTCTTATGTTGAAACTCTAACACCCAGCCTGGTTGTATTTGAAGAAAGGAGGTAATTAAGGTTGAATGAATCATGAGGGTGGAGCCCTGTTCTAATTGGATCACTGTCTTTATAAGAAGAGACCCTAGAGAGCTTGCTAGCTCTCTCCAGGAATTCAAGCATGCATGTACCTGAGAAAAGGCATGTGAGGATATAGAGAGAAGGAGACTAATCTGTAAACCAGAGAAAGAGCCCTCACCAGAAATTGACCAGGCTGGACCTTGATCTAGGACTTACAGCCTCCACAGCTGCGAGAAAATAAATTTCTGCTATTGAGCCACCCAGGTTATTGTATCTTACTTCACGTAAAATGAAGTCGCTCAGTTGTGTCTGACTCTTTGTGACCCCGTGGACTGTAGCCTACCAGGCTCCTCCATCCACGGGATTCTCCAGGCAAGAATACTGGAGAGGGTTACCATTTTCTTCTTCAATCTTACTATGGCAGCCTGAGCTAACACAATGGGTTAAAGCAGTTTTAGGCATTGTAGGAAGAGGAACAAAGAAAATAGAAGCAGAATCCTGGACCTCTGTGTGAGACATGTCATCACTGTAGCCCTTTACTGTGGTCTGAGATCTAACTCCCTTAGTCTGCCCTTGGAAGCACAGAGTTAATTGAGTCACTGTTTGATGATGTTTATCTACCAGTAACTCCAGGAATGTGTTTATTTGAATAATGGCATTTATGTAGAGTTGCTCATAGCATTTTAAGTCATTAAATCACCTTGGGTTCTTTCAAAGAAACCAGTAAAAGTAGGGTCTTGAAATGAGTCATTTCTCCCTGCTATAATTATTTATGAAAAACTCAGGTCAATAAGTTTAACCGTCTGGGTTAGCACTTAGAACAGGTCATTGAAGTTTTACTATATTGAAATTTGGTTGGAGACATCACTTCAAGTGTACTTTGTTTTTGAAAGGCCTGCCTGGATATAGTATATACCAAGTCCCTGAGGGGAATAAATAATATTAGGTAATTTTTTTTTTCCATTTTCTGTCCTTAAGTATGTGTTTCCTGGTAGCAGATACTACATCCTGTTAAGAGTTTGTCACATTTTTTTTTCTTTAGTGATGATAAATATAAAGGCATATCCTGTGACACATTGATGGAAAAATTTATCGGGTGTGCCCGCTGTCCATGAGGCATTGTGCTAACTTTATGGGGGCATATGAATAGGTATAGAACTGAGTCCCTGGACAAGTGAAGAAGCTAGAAATATTTCTTAGTTTTCTATTTAGTTTTCATAAAACATTTTTTTCAAGGTAGGTGTTATCTTTTTTTTTCAATATTTACTTGGTAATCCTTCACGCTCAGTCACTCAGTTGTGTCCGACTCTTTGCGACCCCATGGACTGTATGTAGCCTTTCATGGTTCCTCTGTCCATGGAATTTTTCATGCATGAATACTGGAGTGGCTTGCCATTTCCTATTCCAGGGGATCTTCTCAACTCAGGGATCGTTCCCACGTCTCTTGCATCTCTTACACTGGCAGGCCGATTCTTTATCACTAGGACCACCTGGGAAGCCCCAGGTGGGCTTAGTAAGGCAATGTATAAATATATCAGAGAGAAATTAGTGTGAAGCTTAAGACATATTTTCCCTCAAGCTTTAAAAGGAAGATAAGGACTCAAAATGGTGATGCTATTCACTTGTGAGCCTTAGGAAATAGCCCCGAGGAGGGAGTGTCTCATATCCTGGATAACTCAGAACTTACCCAGAAGAATAGAAGGTTCATTTTAAGATATTCCCTGCACAGTGAGTCACCAGCTGCTGAGACTGTCCAGTATAAACACCTGAGTGGAGCTGTACTTTAAATAGCTGGAAAACCTTCTTCCTCTTCCTTCTGGGTAATTTCCACTTTCCCCTCCCCCCAACCTTGGACTCATTCTTGTCACCTAAACAATGTTAAGTATCTTGGACAATGGGTTGTCTTTTTTTGTAATTTCCTTCTAAGACTGGGCAGAGGAAGAAAGATGGATTCAGTATTAACTACAAGTGGGTGCTGTGTCCAACTTAGTCACTCAGTCTTGTCCGACTCTTTGTGACCCCATGGGCTATAGCCTGTCAGGCTCCTCTGTCCATGGGATTCTCCAGGCCAGAATACCAGAGTGGATTGCCATGCTCTTCTCCAGGGGATCTTCCCAACCCAGGGATCGAACCCAGGTCTCCTGCATTGCAGGTGGATCCTTTATCATCTGAGTTACCAGGAAGAGTGGGTAGGCAGGGGAAAATCCAGCCTCAAGATGCATGTTTTCCAGCGGTTAGGCCTGTGTGATTGGTGCCGTGTATGCACACTGAAGCCTTAGCAAACCTAGAGGGCAAGTATTTGTTCAAGGTGACTGACTGAGATTCGGATGCATAGTCCAAGTCTGAAGCCTGTGGCCTCTCTGCACGCAGAGAGGCCTGTGGTCAGAATCTGGAGGCCTAGCCCCTGGCTTTGGGTTCTGTGGACAGTGATGAAGAAATTGCTCACTATACCTTACTAGCTATGTAAGATGCTGGCTTCCAGTATTATATGAAATAAGTATCTGCATTGTCTTTTCACTTCAACCTTAGCCTCTGGTGGTCATGGTCAGCCCCTCGTGTGCTGCTGTGCTGCCTGCCTGTGGGTAGGGCATGTGGAGCCCAGTGGTGCTGGAGGGGCCTTGAGGTGGGTCAGGAAATGGCTGGGTACCAGAAGGTTTGGGGGAAATATGGGGGCCGAGAGCCAACCACCAAACAAGGTTGCATGATAGGAAGGAAGTAAAAGTGTGCATCTGTGAGTGAGGATGGACCTCGGCCAAGTGTGACCAGGACCAAGGAAGAACCCTGGAGTAAAATGCAAGTTCTCAGTGATGGTGGGACTAGAAGAAAGAGAGCTAGCTGGGAGGGCGAGCTGATCAGCATTGATTGGAACAGCCATGGAAACCCTAGTCTTTGAGGCTGATGGTTCTGATATTGGAAGCTCTTGCTTTGCATGGACCTGGGCCCCATCCGTGCTCAGAGAAGCCTCATCTTGCTGGGCTGAGGATCAAATGCCATGAGCAACCTGGGTGTGCTGGGTAGGCACCCCTTGTGTGGACTACTGCAATAATCTCCTCGTTTGTTGCCTACTTGTAGTCCCTTCTTTCTCTAGCACATGCCTTGCATTTTAACTGCAAATGATCTTTTCTCTAGGCCAAATTTGTTGTACTTCATTTGGAAACCCAAAAACAAATACCTGTAATGTTTCCTGTGCAGTCAGGATAGAATCCAAAGTCAAATGCACATCAGGCCCTTCGTGAGTTGGCCCCCAACCACTGTCCAATCCCAACTGGGCATTTCTTCCTCCCGCACCCTGAGCTCCATGCTAAGGGGCTAGGTAGAGCTTTTTAGAGGTGCTGAGCTGCGTCTGGACTCTTGGTCTTTGCACTTGGCTTGCACTCAGCCTGGCTGGTCCATCCTCCTTCGGATCTTTACCTGAGAACCTAACTGGGGTGTCTCTTCTCTAAAAGCTCCTACATCTGACTCCTAGCAGAAACGAAAACCGCTCTTTATTCCACATCTGTGCCTGCAGCTGCCTCTCCCAGGGCTCTTGTTACTATCGTTTGAAACCGTCTACCCCTGCTACAGGCTGGGGAAGCCCTCGATGCTGTTCTGTCCATTTGATTTCCCTGGGGGGTAGCACAGAGCTAGCTTTTAGTAGGCTCAGTAAGCGGTGAATCAATGAATAAATGGTATTCTAGTCCATTCAGGCTGCTCCGACAAAATACTGCAGACTGGGTGACTTATAAACACCAGCAATTGATTTTTCACAGTTCTCGAGCCTGGGGGTTCACAGTCATGGTGCCCACCTGGCCGGGTTCTGGTGAAGGCCCTCTTTGGGGTTGCCGACTTCTCATTGTCTCCTCACATGGTGGAAGGGATCAGGGAGCTCTCTGGGGTGTCTTTTACAAGAGCACTAATCCCCTTCATGAGGACAGGGTCTTCATGACCTAAGTACCTCCCAAAGGCCTTGCCTTCTAATACCATCACATTGGGCATTAGGATTTCAACCTGTGGATGTAGCAGGGACACAGTCCTTGAGACCATAGCCAATGAGTTCAGTTGAGGAGGGGGAAACCTAAGCTCACTGTGTCGTAGTTTCTTGTTGAGTTTATCTGTCAGGTTGTCCAGAGTGTATAAACAAGGCTCTGAGGAGAAGAGGTCAAACAGACTAATCATGGCCTGCCCCCTACATCCTACAGGGCTCATCCAGAGGAGACAAGTAACTGCCAGAGAAGTGACAGAATTTGTCAAAAGTATGTAAAATTACCTACAGAAATTCTGAAGCATGCGACATAGTTCTGTTTGTTCTGTGACCAAGTAAAATTGGCACCCAAAAATCCAGATGGAGAATAAAAACCAGAAAGTTGTGAGTGCTATTTCATAAAGAAACCTACTGCTAACCGCTGAACTCCATGAAGACAGGACTGGATTTTTCTTCCTGTTGTATTTTCTGTTCTTAGTGTAATATTTGCTACATAATACATTATAATTTATGATAAACTATAAAAATAAATTCTATTTGAGCCAGTATGTGAGTGATGGTTGCTCAGTCATGCCTGACTCTTTGCAACCCCCTGGACTATAGCCTTCCAGGCTCCTCTGTCAATGGAATTCTCCAGGCAAGATTACTGGAGTGAGTTGCCATTTCTTTCTCTAAGGGATCTTCCCGACCCAGGGATCCTGCATTGCAGGAGAGTCTTTACCATCCAAGCCACCAGGGAAGCCTTTGAGTTAGTATGGACAAGTCTAAATTTTTAAGAGTGTTTATCAGTCAAGTATTCACGTTAGCATGGCTTGGATTATACTTAAATACCAGAAGATGCTCAGGCATATCTGTTTTTACATGCTCTGGTCACCACGTTCCAGTCAACTATATATAATTCTCTGGCGAACAATGTATCTTAGACATTCTTAGTGCTTCTTGCAAGTTTGGGATGCTTTTCCAACTTCTAAGTGATTCAACTTTGCAACAAAAATTTCCTACCTCTGCTTTTTCAGAATAAGAGTATCCTGAGATTGCAAGGCAAGGCAAGCTACTGTCAAAAGACAGAAACAAAACTGTTATCAAATATGCAATTAGCCATTGGCAAGAAACATCATTTTTCACTCTACTGTGCAACAAAAACAAAATATAGAGATATGTGGCATGTTGAAGAGAGAGACTACAGTTATCACTTATAACTTCCTATTTAAAATTTTTGTTTTCATGGGAACAGCCTTATTCATTAGAACTTTTTATTAGAAGCCATCTGTCATGTCCCATGTGTTGTATTGCAGGATGTGCTCTGCACAAGGTGGCTGGCTGTGGGAAAGTCTCTGCTGGGAAGGAGAGGGGTCCTCTTTTTGGTCTGCATAGTGGAGTGATATGGGCTCACAGGAACCCTGATTAGTGTCCTCACTGACTGATTTGATGTGTATTTGTGCATGTGTTCTCAGTCATGTCCAACCCTTTGTGGTCCCATCGACTGTAGCCCACCAGGCTCCTCTGTCGATGAAATTTTCCAGGCAAGAATACTGGAGGGGGTTGCTGTTTCCTACTCCAGGGATCTTCCCGTCCCAGGGATTGAATCTGTGTCTCATGTCTCCTGCATTGGCAGGTGGATTCATTACCAACTGCGCCACCAGGGGAGCCCTACTGAGCAGATAAATATTTGAAAATATAAATTTATTAGGATAAAATGTTGATTTTATTGATGTTAGCTATTGAGGTTCTATTTAAGAGCTCACTTAAGGAAAAAAAAAAAAACAAACAAACAGGATAACTTTACTCTGAAAACCAAAATTTGAAAACCATTGACATAGCAGAATTTCTTGACATGAGACTGGAGTATTACAGGTAAATTTAAGTTACAACAGGCTTCATAATTCCTATCAGAATTCTCTTGATGAGCTCACCTCTTTCTGCTTTGATTGGTGGTAGAGAGAAATCTGGTTTGGGGTTAGGAATTGTCATGGAATTATTGCATTTTCCAGAGCACATTTGCCATGTGGCACAGTTTGTACCATTTATATTGATGTAATAAAGCTCTTCATGTCTGAAAAAACCATTTGATACCATCATGCTATAAATTACATACTTATAAGTTTGTCTTACGAAAGTAAGAGCTTAGGGTTCTAATTTTGGTTCCTTCATAATAATTGTCTGAACTGTAGGAAAGCATTTCTCTTTTAGGGCCTCTGTAAAATTATAGAGTTGGATGAGGTGGTTTTCCAGTTTGCTTGAAATTCACTGTAAGTTAATTTCCTTGGCCAGTCATTTGACTAGATGTCAGTGGAACTGTCTGGAATATTCTGTATCTGAAATGTTTCGGTTTGTGTTTAGGTAACTGAAGGTGAAGTGTATGAGATATTTACTCTTTGTAGTGGTCTCTTCTGCCAGGCAATTTACCGCCTGTGCGGCCTTGTGTGTTTCTTGATACTCTTGGGCAGTTCCCTATGGAATTTGGTTCTGTGAATTTGGCAAGTGTTTATAAGTATCATATAAAAGCACTCTATTCCCCTAAGTCTTTCTGTCCCTACTAAGGCATTGCCAGGTTTATTAACATACTCATTTGAATATACTAAACTCCATACCCCCTTTCTGAATTGCAGTGTACCAATTCATAGAGAGCAGATTGGTGGAGGAGGTCAGATTTGGAAATAATTTATTTAGGAAAAGCTTCTTTTCTCTTTTGGATATGAAAAAGGAACTCGGAGATGGAAATACAATATTACACTTAGCTGTCAAAAAGAAAAGAATCATCTTAGATCTTATTCCACGTTGAAATTATAGCACTCACAGATCACACTATATAAAATTGGTCAGATTCCACCAACTGGTTGTGATTACTTCCCTAATTGGAAAAAATTAGGACTATTAATCATTGTGACACAAGGCAAAATGTCATCGTGGCATGACAGTCTTATTTTCCACCTGAGAAATGGTGGCTTCTGAGGGCAGAACCAAACCCTCCTTCCCCCACTTTCTCTCCCCATTTCCTTTCTGGCTGTAGCTCTCTGCAGTAGATCAGACAAAGACTTACAAAAAGGCAGAGGGCACAGGAACAGAGGAAGAAAGCGTTCCTTTGTTTTGTATTCCGCAGAAACATCTGTGAAAATGAAAATGGGGGAGGGGAGGGAAGACCTCCCAAACCAAGGAAATGTGACTGTTACACAGACATTTAAAATTATTGCATGTTGCTAATTGACAAATAGACAAAGTCTTCTTAGGCATGGGGACATCAAAATGACTGAACTCTGAATTTTCCTTTTATTACTCCTAGATGCACTCAGAAGGGCAATGTTTGAAGTAATTTGCCAGAATTTTCTTATGAGGATAATAATTTTCTTAGTATAGAACTAATTATGGTTGTAACACATGAATTATTTTGGTATTGAGTTTTGTAATTTCTTAATGTTTTGGCATACTTAAAACTTAACTTGGGCAATTGCACACTGCACATTTTAAACAGGATTTAGAAGAAAAGGGTAATTGACAAATGCTAGTCTGTCTCATGTTTAGCTTTTAAAAATACAACTTTTTTCTTTAGGCATCAATATTAACTTGTATTAGCTTTTTTGAAAAAGAGAAACAAGCATAAGTATCTGTTGAAAAAAAAGTGTAATTAGAGACCACCTCTGCACCACCACCCCTTTAATATAATAATAGCATTTTTGCTGTAAGATTTCTGTTTCTCTAATGTAAGCAGCTTCTTCTGTATGTCCCTGGAGTTTCTCTCCCCCTTCACAGAATTCTTGCTGCTCTTTAGAGAAGGTACTAACCATTTTGGTGTCTTTAATCTCTTCAAGAGGGAAAACTATTATGACATATTTGGTGAACATCATGTTCAAATACTGCAAACTTCCTTTTTTTTTTTTTTTTTTTTTGAGTGTCTGATTAAGCACCATGGGACATTTCTTGTATTTATATTTCCTCCTCAAATACTAATGTTAATTTGGTGTCAAATTGTTGATGCAACAATATTTTCTGATGATATAGTTGATTACAGGCGGTACCTTGCTGTTATAGTAATAGTGAACATTGTGTCAGGCCCCATGATGCCCAGGTTGTGTGCATGATGTCTCATTTCATGCTCCTGACAATTGCATGATGTGGATACTGTTCTTATTATTGTTTGTATTTTTACAAATGAGAAAACTGAGGCACTGAAATGTGTCAGAACCTGCCCATGATCTCAAAAGAGGTGTGGAACTGTAATTTGCTGTCATGCCTTTAGCATACTGTTAGTGTCTCCCCAGTCAGGTCTTTTTGCTCATTTGTTTTGTTTTGTGTTGGTGGTGGTGGTGTGGGACTGGAGGCCGTCAATTACCCTCAAGTTAAACTGTTGACAAAAGGCGTAGTTATTACTGCAGCATTTAATTGTACTTTTTTTTTTTTTTTAAACAGGCAAGTCCCTTGGGATAAAGGGGTGTAGGTAGCTACTGACACAGAGACAAAGCTAATGGTTGGACAGCTCATGACTTTGAAATCTTTGCATTGGGTTGGGTCCTTGACCATCAGTTCCCCTTGAGAGCTCCCTTGATGTCCTGGAGAGGTTCTCCAGACCAACTCAGCCCATCACCGTCACAGGGCTCAACAGACGTGTAGACTGAGACTCAGCTACTTAGGGAGTGTTTGCAGGAGCCTGGGGTTGGAGCATCCCTAAGTGCGCTGGTGAGATGGCCCCTACATCAAAGTGACCCCTTCCCTCAACTGCCGCCAATGGTGGCAGGCAATCTCCCACCTTATGGTAGTCACCATTTGCCAGGTGATGTGTAAAAGACTAGGTGCCACTTAGGAAAAGCAGTTTAGGACTGTGCCGTCATAATGTGGGAAAGGCAGATTAGGAAAGTAGAAGCGCATAACAGTGGAGACCTGCTGGACCTTTGGGTTGGGTCAGGGGGATCTGGGCAGTATCAGGGAAAACTAATTATAAATCATTGTGCAAGTATTGCAGTCAGGCTGAGTGTCTCTTTCATTTCAAGTGACTTTTACCCCAGATAGCTGTCTGAGGGTGACCCATGTTTGGATTCCCTTGTGAATTCTTTGGGCCTGATAGACGGAATGTTACTTGACTGCTTACGTCCTAACTTCCCTGTGTATAAAATAGTAATACCCTGTTCCATTTTTGGGGGGTTTTTAACTATTTTCAGTGCTTTCTCACTTGTCCTTTCAGATCCTTTTAGCCTCCTAGAAGGTGGCTAGGAGGGAGCTATTCCTCTTTAAAGAATGAGATGGTGAAGGCACAGCAGATGAAGTGACCAGTGGAGCATAAATCAAATTTCACTGGTCAAGACAGCCCAGATCTACTGTTCATTTGAAGAACCATCTCAGTTTATTTCTCTGTGTACTTACTTTACACCTCTGTACAACCGTCTACCACATGCTTTGTGCATATATGTGTCCAGACAGTGAATCCAACCAGAACTTGATGGGTGGCCACCATCTTTAGATGAAAACGCCAGCGTGAAGCCTGTACTTTGCTGCTGCATCCACAGACCGACCTCAGGACCATGCTGCAAGTGGTGCAGCTCTGTACTACAGTATCCTGCCTACTCTGTAGTACAGTATTACTGGTGACCTATAGATTCTTTGGGCTTGCTAGGTGACTCAGTGGTAAAGAATTCACCTGCCCATGTGGAAGATGCAGGAGACAGATTCGATCCCTGAGTTGAGAAGATCCCCTGGAGGAGGAGATGACAGCCCACTTCAGTGTTCTTGCCTGGAAAGTCCCATGGGCAGAGGAGCCTGGTGGGCTACAGTCCATGGAGTTGCAAAGTGCTGGACATGACTGAGTATGCAAATGGATTCTTTATCATTTTTACAGTCCATGTCATTTTTTTTTTTAAAAAAAAACATGTTAAGGGTCCTTTTAAGGGAAACTAATGGGAAGCTTTAGTTTCTTGCTCTGTAAACTAGGCTAGTAATATCAGCCTTGCTTATTCAGGGGGTAATTATCATGATCAGGTGAGATCATTCTTGTGAAGCTGTGTACATCATAAAGTGCTTTACAAGCTTAAGAAATTATTATGGACGGATGACCCTGTATTCAAGATGGAAGTCTACACTAGTTAGAGTAATTGCTCATGATACCATCCATATCTGCTTCTCTCAAGACCCTCTACAAGCCCAAAGGGGGAGGTGTAGGGGTCACCCAGATGTTTGTGAAGGAGCAGAAAGACTTCTAAGGTCCCTTGGGAAAGACTTGGCTCACTTCCGGGAGCCAGTGTCCAAGGTGTGTGACCATAGAAACAGAGTTCTACTATCAGGAAGGAATCACCAGCTAATCTCCAGGAATCAGCTGGGTATTGATAAGGAGGGTCAGTGACATATTGCCTGGAATGAGCCAAAACAAAGATAGTAGCTTGCATCTTTAGTCTCAAAAAAAAAAAAAATAAGAAAGGGAGAAATGAGAGACAAGTTGGAGCACATGCTTTACTAAACCTTGAATCAGTTGACGTTAGCCCAGATGCTAGTGTTTCCTGCACAATGCTCCTGTATGAGGCTGTGGTGGAGAGTACATTGCACTGTGAAGATATTGCCTAAAGCAGCACCCACAGAAAGTGCCCCCTGATGATGCAGGGAGGGAGGGAGGGAGGGAAGGAAGGTTTGAAATAGCCTGTTCCTGCTCCGATGTACAAAGTGATGGTCACCCATGCAGCTATATTCCTGGGATAGTCACGGGTTTACAAGGTCTTCTTTTGCCAGGTGCTGTATTAACATGGGGAGGGGAGGGATTTTGGACCTCAGGAAATTTACTCCTCCATTCAATATGTGTTAGGTACACGCACTAGGCGTGTGCACTGTGCTGTGATTTCAGAGGTAAAGAGTGAACTCCAAGGAGCTCAAATCTGCATGGACAAGGCAGAGAAGCGATCACTGATTGTGGTCCTGGGAGAGGCAGGTATGTCCAGAGGAAAGGCCCCTTCTGTCAGGGCAGGCAAGTGTCCTGGAGAAATGGTATCTAAATAGAGTTGAAGGAATTGCAGGAGGTTACGAGGTAGAAGAAATATGGGAATGAAATGGAATAAGTAAAGGCAAGTAAGCTAAAGGTGTGTGTGGAATGACTGGGAGTTGCACATATGTGACTTCCATATAAATTATCATCATCTTAAAACTGCTACATGTAGCTGACATGTTGCCTTATTCCAGTTTAGATCAGTGACTCTCAACTTGCTTGGCTGAATCACTCACCCCCTACCCCTATTCCCAAGGGTGTTTGGGAATGTGTTGTTTTTGACAAGTATTTGAGAAGTCCTGGTGACTTTCACTGGACAGGGCCAGGGATGGTACCTGCCTTTAGAAGAAAGAACTCTGTTGTCTCAAATATCTATGATGTGCTCACTCTTTGCCAAGCCCTCGTAGGCTTCATCTCATGAGGTCACAAGTCAGTGAGTATGTCTACTGTTAATCTTAAGACACAAAAGTCAAAGTCCACAGCTTGTAGGTTATTAGTAGGGTCTGGAATGCTTGTTCCATTACTCTCTTATGTTTGAAATTGCTTTTGCTGCTTCTAGTTTCCATGTTTAATTGCTATTCTGATTTATAAAATTCTAATACCTTATGTTGCCAATATCTTTGTTAAGAGCAAGCACTTATTTTCTTCCTGTTCCCAAGTGGAGAACTCCACTAACGTAACAGTCTGTTTCTTCTCTGGCCCTTCTCTCCTTCCTTCCCTGCCTGGTTTGATTGGCAATTGGTTGGCCAGTTTGAGCCTGGAGACCAGGGTGGCCTGGCTCAATCCTTCCTGTCCCCGGGTAATCTGCCTTCTGATTTGTGAGCTTAGTGATGGTGCTGGAGGCCTGCATGTTCCTGACCTAAACTCAATCTAGGGGAGTGTCAGCCGAGTCCTGCTTACAGTAAGGTGGTTTGTGTACTGCATAATGGGGGAAAGTGGCATTTGGAAGCCGGCCAGAACTCTGCTGGACCCCGCCAGCTGTACTGGGACCCAGGCAGTTCCTTTTGCTCATTTGAACGAGGCCATTGTGTAGAGTGGTGGTCCTGTTGCACAACCCCAGAGGGCACCGTTGTGTTCTCATTGTGGTCTGTGTCTGCTGTTCTAGGTCTTGTGTGCACTGCCTTGGTAGTGAGCCAAAGGTCTACACACTCAATTGTGTCCTTCCCTGTGGTGGTAAATGTCAGAAGCTGACATTTTGATCCCCATTGGTTTGACCTGCTTCCTCTACTTCTCCAGTGGATGAAAGGGATGCTGTGTGTGTATATATATACACACACACATATATACATATATCTGGTCCTTTAGTTTCCTTAATGGAATGAGGTTTTGATGCTCTGTGAGATCTAAATTTTGTTTCACTTGCAGTTTATACCTGCTTATGATTACAAGTTTAATAGTATTGAAGAATGTAAATCATGAAGCTGAAGTCTCCCTTGACCTTTTTCTCTGCTTTCTTTTTTAGAAGCTATCATTGCTAATGGTTTGGGGTAGAACATCAGATCCTTTTCTGTTCTGTTGGTGTGTATATTTTTAAAAATGTGATCATGTTATTTTCTGTGGCTTAAAAAAGATCATATCTGTTCATGTAAGTATACATTATAAATCTAGCTCTTTTATAAACTAATATATTTTTAAATTTATAATAATCATAACTATAATACTTAAATTTGAGGCTTACTGTGTGCCTGCACTGTTGTAAGCATTTTTTGTGTATGAGAACAACCTTATGGGATGTGTACTGTTCATAATGTTTTTTAACTCAAGAAACTGAGGCACAGAATTCAGGTAACTTGTCTAAGATTGTGCAGAACAAGGGTATAAAACTGGTATTTGAAGCCAGGTGGCATGGCTCCATAATGCATGCTCTTAAATATATTTGACAACATATGATATCAAATTCAAAAAGTGCCAAATATTTGTGATACAGAGATAGAGGTTCCCATTCATTTCATTCATGTAGTCATGCTTCCTGTTACCCATTCTTTCTTTTGTTTAGTCCCTGGAAACCACCATTCTACTCTTTACTCTATGTATTTGAATATTTTAGATTCAAAATATAAATGAAATCATGCAGGGTATTTCTTTCTGTGTCTGACTTATTTCATTTAGCATAATGTCTTCTAGGTCCATCCATATTACAGTTACAAATGGCAGGGATTTCTTTCTTTTTTAAGACTGAATAATGGTTCATTGTATGCATATACCACTTTTCCTTTATCCATTCATCACTCAATGTATATTTTACTTGTTTTCATACCTTGGTTATTGTGAATAATTAATTCATAATAATAATAATAATAATTGTGAGTCTTTTTAATAGTTGCATAATGTTCCACACTGGGCTTTCCTGGTGGCTCAGACAGTAAAGAATTTGCCTGCAGTGCAAATTTGGGTTTGATCCCTGGGTTGGGAAGATCCCCTGGAAAAGGGAATGGCTACCCACTCCAGTATTCTTGCCTGGAGAATTCCTTGGACAAAGGAGCCTGACAGGCTACAGTCCATGGGGTTGCAATTAACACTTTCACTCCACACTTGGATTATGTGATAATTTAAACCTCTTTTTGTGGTTTCCTGTTCTATGTTCTTCTAAACAATACTGCCTCAAAGAGTCTGCTTTTATATTAATATGCAACTATATGCACTCATGTAGTTATGCATATGTGAATATCTCTGTAGAAAATATACTTGGAAGTGTAATTGCTTTGTCAAAAGGGATGCACATTTAAAACTTTTTATAATTTATCTTGACAAATTATATTCCCCCAAACCTCTACCATTTATATTTCCACCAACCTGCTTTGCTTTTCCCATGCTGACATTGGATATTATCACTAGTAATTTATTAGTCTATAAAAGTGATGTCAGGTAGCAAAATCAGTAATGTTCGACTTTGGTGATCTTTTAGCTTATCCTGTCATGCTAGGATTCACTTGCTTAAGAAGAGTTATGTGTAAGTTATTCAGAAACTCCCTGTATTATTAAGAAATATCTTCCAGTCTTTAAAAGACTTTAAAAGTGCCTTTAAAAGTGCAGCTATTACGTATCATTTTCACCTACTTTAGGAAAACCACCTTGGCAGCTTCACAGCCAGGGAATGCTTCCTAGACTAGGGCAGAGCAGTTATTGATTAGGGAGTCTGTACTTCAGCCCTCTTTGCCAGCCCCTCCCTTGAAAGCAGAGAAGCAGTAAGGAGCCACAAAGTCCTGGGTGGCACTGTGGGGACCCCAGCTACTCTAAAGAAGGATGTCATCACTGAGGCAGTGTCTCACACAAACTGGCAGGAAGCTCATGCTGTCATTGTGGAATTGAGAAAGCTCCGTAAGTGTCTCTCCAGCTTGTGTTTTTATCTCCGTCTTGTTTCTTTCTTTTTTTTTCCCATTTATTTTTATTAGTTGGAGGCTAATTACTTTACAATATTGTAGTGATTTTTGCCATACATTGAAGTGAATCAGCCATGGATTTACATGTGTTCCCCATCCTGAACCCCCCTCCCACCTCCCTCCCCACCCCATCCCTTTGGGTCATCCCAGTGCACCAGCCCCAAGCACTCGTCTCATGCATCCAACTTGGACTGACGATCTGTTTCACACTTGATAATATACATGTTTTGATGCTGTTCTCTCAGATCATCCCACCCTCGCCTTCTTGCATAGAGTCCAAAAGTCTGTTCTATACCTCTGCGTCTCTTTTTCTGTCTTGTATATAGGGTTATCGTTACCATCTTTCTAAATTCCATATATATGTGTTAGTATACTGTGTTGGTCTTTATCTTTCTGGCTTACTTCACTCTGTATAATAGGCTCCAGTTTTATCCATCTCATTAGAACTGATTCAAATGTATTCTTTTTAATGGCTGAGTAATATTCCATTGTGTATATGTACCACAGCTTTCTTATCCATTCGTCTGCCAATGGGCATCTAGGTTGCTTCCATGTCCTGGCTATTATAAACAGTGCTGCGATGAACATTGGGGTACATGTGTCTCTTTCAGATCTGGTTTCCTCAGTGTGTATGCCCAGAAGTGGGATTGCTGGGTCATATGGCAGTTCTATTTCCAGTTTTTTTAAGAAATCTCCACACTGTTCTCCATAATGGCTGTACTAGTTTGCATTCCCACCAACAGTGTAAGAGGGTTCCCTTTTCTCCACACCCTCTCCAGCATTTATTGCTTGTAGACTTTTGGATAGCAGCCATTCTGAGTAGCGTGTAATGGTACCTCACTGAGGTTTTGATTTGCATTTCTCTGATAAGGAGTGATGTTGAGCATTGTTTCATGTGTTTGTTAGCCATCTGTATGTCTTCTTTGGAGAAATGTCTGTTTAGTTCTCTGGCCCATTTTTTGATTGGGTCATTTATTTTTCTGGAATTGAGCTGCAGGAGTTGTTTGTATATTTTTGAGATTAATCCTTTGTCTGTTTCTTCATTTGCTATTATTTTCTCCCAATCTGAGGGCTGTCTTTTCACCTTGCTTATAGTTTCCTTTGTTGTGCAAAAGCTTTTAAGTTTCATTAGGTCCCATTTGTTTATTTTTGCTTTTATTTCCAATATTCTGGGAGGTGGGTCATAGAGGATCCTGCTGTGATTTATGTCAGAGAGTGTTTTGCCTATGTTCTCCTCTAGGAGTTTTATAGTTTCTGGTCTTACATTTAGATCTTTAATCCATTTTGAGTTTATTTTTGTGTATGGTGTTAGAAAGTGTTCTAGTTTCATTCTTTTACAAGTGATTGACCAGTTTTCCAGCACCACTTGTTAAAGAGGTTGTCTTTTTTCCATTGTATATTCTTGTCTCCTTTGTTGAAGATAAGGTGTCCATAGATACGCAGATTTATCTCTGGGCTTCCTGTTCTGTTCCACTGATCTATATGTCTGTCTTTGTGCCAGTACCATAGTGTCTGGATGACTGTGGCTTTGTAGTAGAGCCTGAAGTCAGGCAGGTTGATTCCTCCAGTTCCATTCTTCTTTCTCAAGATTGCTTTGGCTATTCAAGGTTTTTTTTGTATTTCCATACAAATTGTGAAATTCTTTGTTCTAGTTCTGTGAAGAATACTGTTGGTAGCTTGATAGGGATTGCATTGAATCTATAGATTGCTTTGGGTCGTATACTCATTCTCACAATATTGATTCTTCCAATCCACGAACACAGTATATTTCTCCCATCTGTTTGTGTCCTCTTTGATTTCTTTCATCAGTGTTTTATAGTTTTCTATGTATAGGTCTTTTGTTTCTTTAGGTAGATATACTCCTAAGTATTTTATTCTTTTTGTTGCAATGGTGAATGGTATTATTTCCTTAAATTCTCTTTCTATTTTCTCATTGTTAGTTTATAGGAATGCAAGGGATTTCTGTGTGTTAATTTTATATCCTGCAACTTTACTATATTCATTGATTAGCTCTAGTAATTTTCTGGTAGAGTCTTTAGGGTTTTCTATGTAGAGGATCATGTTGTCTGCAAACAGTGAGAGTTTCACTTCTTCTTTTCCTATCTGGATTCCTTTTATTTCTTTTTCTGCTCTGATTGCTGTGGCCAAAACTTCCAACACTACGTTGAATAGTAGTGGTGAGAGTGGGCACCCTTGTCTTCTTCCTGATTTTAGGGGAAATGCTTCTTCTCTGAGCATTTTCTAAGGAAAAACCAGTGCCTTTAACTACATGCCCTCAGATTCCCTTTCGGAAATCTTTGGCTCCACAGGATCAGCTCATTTTAACTTTCAAGCCTTGAAGAGCAGAATTTCCATCTGATCTGTTGGACGGATCCCAGATTGTTTTCTGTGGGGTACTAGATTGCTTGCTGAAGGAAGAAGGGAATTTTGTGTATCAGGGTGTGCTATGCCCCTAGGCCTCTGATCATTTGAGTAGTTATTAAGTGATTTGAGAAGGAAGAGGTTTTATAGCCAGCAGGGGGTTCAGGGTTGGGCTAAGTTGGGTGCTTCCTTGCTGTGTTCTGTGCTGCCCAGCCTTGGGCTCAGTGGATGCTGTTTCTCGTCTGGTCCATTTTCTGCCTAATGAACTCCGGGTCTGTCATGCTGACAACCGCTCAGGTTGACCTTGAAGTTCTCAAGTTGTAGTTTTCACTTTGAAATTTTGTTTGCTAGTCATGTTCTTTTAAATTTAGACTTTTGAACTTGCTATAGAACAAGAAACTGATGTCGTGACCCTCCCCTTCCCCTTTAAAACTGAATTGACAGCTTGTCAGTTTCCTAACGACTTACTAGAAGTGCGTATAATAGGAAGAGTCTAAATTGAAAGTGTTTATGCTTAAGCTAAAGTGATACCAGTGTAAGTTTAATATTCATCACACATTTCAGATGCCTGTTTCATTGGCACATTCCTGATTTTGAGGCTTTTCAATAAAGCTGTCCTAATCTCCTAAATCTAGACAGTAGAACTGCCAGTTTTATTTCCATATTTCTAATTAAGCTATGTATCTGTAAGATGGGGAAGAAAGGGTTTTAAGGTACACTAGTTTGTGTCAGTTAAAAATCAAGTAGTGATTCTAGAAAAAGTTCCTTTTGAAGCAGTTGTGTTCTTGAAGGTGTTGAGTGCCAAGCATCTTCATTTTTATGTTTGTGTCTTGGTTTAAAAGAAGACTCTTTGTGTTGGGTGTTTTGCTGAAACTCTGTAATGAATAATGGTACATTAACACTGTATTGCTCAATGTCTATAAGGGAGGGTTTTTAGAGAGTTCACACAGAATCTTTTCTCTTGTGGTCACCTCTGTCTATTTCTTTTTTTAAATTATTTATTCATTTTACTTTATAACATTGTATTGGTTTTGCCATACATTGACTTGAATCCGCCATGGGTGTGTATGTGTTCCCCATCCTGAACCCCCCTCCCCACCCCCTCCCCATCCCATCCCTCTGGGTCATCCCACTGCACCAGCCCCGAGCATCCTATTCCTAAGTAAGCATTCTAACTTTCTGGGTACTTTTAACTTTTGAGAAGTTGGCTACAGGCATACACAATTCAATTTTTTTTTTTTTCATTTTTTTAGTCATCATAGGTTCATTTTATGTCTGAAGTTGCTGCATCTTTCAGGTGACCTTTATAATAAATATTGTCCTGGTTTCTTGTGAATTGATATGTGTAGTGAGATCTTACACAAACCCCAAGTTCAGTAGCCTACTGTCCTTTGCACATATATTCTGTGTTCAAACTCTTCTGTGGTTCTGAACTGAGAATGAAAGGGACCATTGAAGGGAAGTGTGATGGATAGAAATATTATTTTTACTCTTTGCCTCACTTTTTTTCAAAGCATGCAAACGAGTCATTTCTACATGACTACCTGCTAGCAGCAACAAAATGATGGCTTTGTCTTTGTAGTTCAGGCAGCTGCTTCATAGGCTGGGACTCTTGTGTATGGTGTGTGTGTCTGGTGCTTGCAAACTGATAGGAGGAGAAGGTATATAGCTCTTTTCCTAGTGTTTCTCTGCACTCCCTTCTGGTAGATGTTTCTGTTTCTGGCTAAATTGTGGAGGCTAGAAGCAGAGAAATTGAAAAGTTTTGTTATGTGCATCTTTTGAATACATATGGCTGGGAGATCAGGGTACTGAGGTCGCTGAATTCTCTCACAGCTCCCTCATTCCCTTGCTGATGTCTCATCTTCTCCCCTCCTTAACTCTCTTCTGGGAAAGCTCTTTATTTATTTATATTCTAGAATAACTTAGGACCATTCACAATTAAGTAAGCAGAAAGGTATACCTTACGCTTCACTTCATAAGTACCTAGGCAAGTGATATGGCCAAACTCCTTACAGCTTGCAGCAAAAACACTGCAAGTTTTAGTACTAGTACCACGTGTTGATTTCATCTGTAGCTATGATAAGGAAGAAGGAGACCAAAACAGCCTTCAGGAAGATCTTAGGAATGAGAGAATGCTTCTGATATCAATAAGCATTTTGAGATTGTCCTAATCCTGATAGTGGTCATTGAAAACAGTTTGTTTATTGGGTTGACCATGGTTCCACAGCTGTTTTACCATGACTGAAAGTCCCATAGGATGAATGTCATAGGATGTGTTGTGTAGAGCTTGTGCTCAGCAGATGACAGCTGGTGGCCGTCATGCCCAAGAGACTGCCCAAGGTGCCCCCATAGCATAAAGAACAGCATTTCTGCAAAGCAGGTGTCTTTTGTTTTAAGCACACCTCATGTCATGTTGATAAAGATTGAGATTTCCCCAAAAGAGCAACTGGTTTTTTTTTTTTTTTTTTTAATTTATTTTTAACCTTATGAAAAGGCTTATTTCAAATTTCTGTGAAAAAAAAAATCAGTATTCCCCTATTGTATTTGACATATCATCTAGGAATTGATTTTAAGAGAAATTGGTTTGCACATGTGTGAGAGTATTTTCTTTAATAACAATAGCTACTGGTATAAGGAACAATTCCATTTGTCATGTACTGGGTTAAGTGCTTTTAAGTGGATTATTAGCTTGTCTACGTCTCACAATAACCTTGTGAAGTAGGTGCTGTTAATATCATCCCTATATTTCAGGAGGGGGAGCCCCGGTGGTGCAGTGGTAAAGAATACGCCTGCAGGGCAGGAGCTGTGGGTTCTTTCCCTGGGTGGGGAAGATCCCCTGGAGGAGGAAATGGCACCCCACTCCAGTACTTTTGCCTGGAGAATCCCATGGACAGAGGAGCCTGGTGGGCTGCAGTCCATGCAATGGCAAAGAGTTGGACTTGACTAAATGACTGAACACACAGACACATATTCCAGGAGAGCTGTGTAAGATTTGGAAAGGTTGCTTGACCAAGGACACACAGGTACAGTAATTTGCACCCTGGGTTGTGTGATAACAGCATAAACTCGTGACAAATTCCCCAGTGTGTCCTGATTGTGGCTGATATCTATAACTGCAAGACAGGCACCACTTTTTAGGGACAACACATATTCCCAGTGTCTCTGCATAACTACTTGGTCTGACTGTAACTGTGTGCCCTGGAGCTTAATTGTCTGAGTGGAATGAGAAGTTGGCTGGCAAGAAAATTCTTTTCCCTCCCACCCTTACCCTATCTCACTGTTTCTGTAACCTAGGTCCCAAAAGGATGACCTTACCCAAGGTCTTGATGCTGAATGGTATATCAGGCTTCTCACACTTAGATGATCAGCATCTGTGCAGTAATTTCATTAAACACAAATAACTCACTAAACTTGCTTTTGTCTTAAGTGCAGCATCAGCACTGAGCACTGTGCTTTCAGAGCAAACGCACTTGGTTAAAGAAGTAGACACTCATGAGACAGCTTACTATAATGAGCCAGCCTCAACATTGTTACTGAGCAGGACGAGGTGCTTAGAAGACTCCAGGGGGTTAAAAAGGGCTGTAATTAAAATACAGTAGTTGGCAGGTTTGTGCACAATACAGATTTTTCTGTTTTGATTCTGAAAAAGCCAAATCTTTCTTTGTTTGTATGAGACTGATTTTGCATTGTTTGTATGAGGTTTTTTTTTTTTCTCCCAATAAACTGAAGGGCATTGAAATTTTTTTATTGTTAATAATGGGAAGGTAAAATGAGATGTGAGGCAGACAGAATTGGATTACTGTAGGAGGGAAGGACAGGACTCCCAACCCTGTGTTATTTATGAAGTCAGAACAAAACAGAACATAGCAGGGTCAGGGGAGATCTTCAGACAGGGGTTCATGGATGAATAGACTTGTGATGAGTATGATGTGGTGGTCAGTGTGAGTGGACTTCAGGGAATCTCTTTTTAGATCTCACCTTTCATAAATGTTCTTGTAGTACTTGTAGTATCCTTTTCCTCCCACTTCCTTCTCAAATAAGTCTTCTGCCTCTGGCCAGTCTCTCTCATCTCTAGTCTTACCAGGCAGTCCTTCTGACTCTGAGTTCCAGACTCCTGAATTCCAGACAAAGGGATGATTGAAGTAGTGGTGTTGGTGTTGATGAAAATTAATGACCCTAATGACAGGATAACAAATACTTTTGCAATTCAGGTGGTGTCCAATCCTTTATTTTCCATAAATTGAAAGAGGACTTAATTGAGTTGTCAGTTGATCATTAAAAATAATTTTGATGATAGATCACCCTGAGATTGTTTTTGGCATATGTCCCAGAAGGACTTCAAACTACTGAGGAAAATTATCACGACGAATTTGAATTTCCATGTAGTTATTTGTGTGAACAAGTTTTCTCAGCTTTTATATTAAAAAAGAGGGAGAGGCAGATAGGAATAAAATTTATGCTGAATTTTGTCTCATGTTAGCCATTTTCATCTACAGATGCTTAATAGAAGTAACTGATTCATCTCATTAACTGATGCATTTCTAACAACTGATTTTTATTTTAATAATCATTTATGAAATTGTAATGTTTATGGTATTAGTTGTGTATAACTAATAAATAATGCACATCAATTCAGGTGAAAAAATGAGCCTCTTATGGTTACAGGAAATTTAGATACTCATGTTTACATTTTTATGTATGGAAATTTAAGGATCCTGTGACCATAAAATATTTATATGTAAATTTTTAAAGTTTCTTGAGATCATAAGATTTACATATGTATGACATTTTCTGTAAATTATGCATATATATTATACATCCTTAATTTGCAGAGATATTTGGTAGAATGACTAATAAAATTTTTAAATGTTAAAAATTTTTTATGTTAAGATAAAATTCTTTGGGGATACTGGAATGGACATATAAATTCAAAGGGAATAAGGAACGATGAAAAGTTTTGTTATGCAAGAGCTTTTCAGTTTGTTTATGAATAATAATAGACATCAAAAGGCTCTGGTGTTTTAAGTTGGATACATTTTAAAGAATCATATACTTAATTTTCAAATTCATTATATGATGCGTTGGAAATTTAATTCTTTCAAACTGTTGAAATTTCAGACGGAAAAACTTAGGTGTCAGTTTAAATGTGTGCAAGGGGAAACGTTGTTGTAGTTCTTTTAGCAGACAGGCAAGCAAAAACCTTCTGGAAAACACTTGAGATCTAGTGGGAACTAGGTGCTGGTCATGCTAGAATATTAACACAATGTGAAAGTGACAGAGCCTTAAAATCAGGAGATGTTACGCATCTCTGAAGCCCTCTGGGGTCACATGAAGAAAGGTACTGGGAGAAGCATTGTTTACTCTCCTGAAGAGCTGGTGAGAACTTTAAGTTAAACTAGTAGTGATAATTGTTATTATTATTGTATTATTTAAGAGCCTGCCTTTATTCCTTAAAATCAAGCTGTCTTTCGTATATTTATGGATGTGTTTGTATGTGTCTGTGTGTGTGATCATATGGTGTGATGGTAAAGAGAAAGTTTTGGGAGTCCTTACACTAGAAGTAAAAGTCAGGGAGTTTGTGATTGTGTGCAGGGCGGCACACACATACCTTTCTGTGATGGAATGCCCACAGCTGAGCCTTAAACAGTGATTTGGAAGAGTTTCTGCGTCTTTAAGGTCATTGGAGGAGAACAGATCAAGGTAGGAAAGGCAGAGTGTGATTCAAGACTGTGATTCAAGGATCGCTGTCTCTTCCATTCAATGTGTGCACATGTGGGCAGTTTCTGTTCTCTGACGATAGGGACCATCTCAGGCTGTATACTGCCGTCTGATGGGATCTCACAGTCTCTCCCGGCCAACTGAAAAGTGGAGGGACTTCTGATGGTCAAGATTGAGAGTCTGCAGATGACATGGCTCTGGCCATGCTCCACACCATACCTGGCAGGCCAGAGCAGAGCAGAAGAGTTGACAAATCGGGAGGGAATTGGTGTAGAGGAGGGGAGGTGGGGAAAGGCCCAGAGGAGGGGATAGCCTGTGCTGGGAGGGCCAGAGCCATCCTCTCTGAGATGTCCTATGAGTTACCTGCCGTCCTTGCTCCTGGAGGCCCAGTCCCCATGCTGTCAGCTTGGACAGATACCTGCTTGCTCTCTTCTAGACTGACTTTGGTCAGTGTATTATTGGATGTAACATTTGCTTAGGTAACTTTCTTGGAGGCCATTTTCCACTTTGAATTTCTAGTGAAAATGTCTTGCTGTGGCGTTGTGCTGGGCCAGCTCCTGTCCTCGGGCATTTCCAAGCTTTTTCTTGACTGATATAGCCATGACCTGGGTCTTGGGGAGGTCTTTGTAGTGTATTCAGAGTGTGTGGTAGCTTTTGGGAGCCGGTGATTCCTAAATATTGCCCAGCTAATAACTATCTGGAAAGCCAGAGTGGATCCCAGTGAAACCCTTTTGAACTAAGTGCTGCCTGTCTTTAAAAGAGCAGTGCAGGCTTCAGAGCCTCTTCTGTCTGGCTCTGTTATTAATCTCTTTAGGAGATGATTCCTTAGGGAACCAGGATAAGAGGACCTGCTGCCTACAAAACAGCTGTCTTTAGATAGAGACCATGGAAAATAATCTAGTACAACAAGGGCTATTGTCCAGAAGTGACATTTCCCTCCTTCCCTGGAGTTGAAACAGTTGTGTGGAA
The DNA here is from genome assembly GCF_910594005.1 of Cervus elaphus. NCBI lineage: Eukaryota > Metazoa > Chordata > Mammalia > Artiodactyla > Cervidae > Cervus > Cervus elaphus. Next base: position 64,327,735 of record NC_057832.1, read on the forward strand.
ACATGGAAAAGTAATTATAAATTGAGGAGGGGGGACATCATGCCTTTGACTGTTTCTTTCTTACCCAATGCACAAGGGAGATAATGCTTTTTAGCGGTTTGTTTCCTCCCTGCTTTTTGAACAGAAATCCCATAAAAATCTGACACTAAATTAATCAGGCAAATGTATAGAATGTCAGAGGGATTACATTGGATTCTGGGTAATCATTGGTTGGCCTTTGAACTGTTGACATGCCAGATGTCTTTGGTATCAGTGAAATGATAAATATCCATGCGATCGGACTTGTTGTCATGAAACACTCACAGGAGGTGATTAAGCTTCTTCTAGTTCCTTCTTTCTCGATTTTGTTTGGGTCTGAGACTGTGGCTAAGGTCTGCCCATGAGGGTCCTTCAGGACAGGAGGCTGTCATTTTTACCAGCACATCCATGGCAGAAAATAAGATTTTATACTTCATGGTTGAAAATGTGGAGCTATCAAAAAGTGTTAAGAAAAGGAATCAAAATTTATATATATTCTCACTACCAGGACTAACTTACTGTTATTTTTTAAGGTCTATTCTTCATGTATTTTATATTTTTTATTTTTGTATTTGATATATTCTTTCTCGTAACAGGATTGTGTAATGTGTACCATTTGGTAGTATGGTTCTTCCACTTAACAGTAGAGTTTAAGCTAATGAATTTGTCTCTGTTGCAGAAGATAAACACTTGAAAATGTGAATTACTGTAATTTTACTTGATTAGTGTCATCTGGCTTTGGAAGGAGCAATTGTCCTGATTTTTACCTCTAACACTGACAGTAACTAAAAGTCACTTTTCTCTTCATATGCTGAAAACAGCATTACCTGGCCTTTATTTGAGATTGTATGCTTCTAAAGGTTTGTTTCTGTCAGAGATAGAGGATAGATCTCAAGCGATTTGGTCAAAATTCTCTTCTTACAGGGACCTACTATAGGACCAGAAGAGAGAGGCTGTCACACTAAAGTAAGCCCACAAAGAAGAGATACATTTTTATTATTCTGGAAGTATTTCTCTTCTTTTTGAGGGCCTTTCTTGTGGCTAAATGAATATTGACTTTCTAGATGGAATATTTCCTTACACGCCTGTGAAGAATCCTGAGATGCACAGCACCAGAAACTTATTGGAATATTTCCTTTGAATTTTATTTGGTCAGTGATAACAGGGATGAAGGAGGAGGAAAAGGGCGTGACAGAGGATGAGATGGTTGGACAGCATCACCTACTCAATGAACATGCTGCTGCTGCTAAGTCGCTTCAGTTGGAGCAAATTCTGGGAAATAGACAAGGACAGGGAATCCTGGCATGCTGCAACCCATGGGATTGCAAAAAGTCAGACATGACTTAGCAAACTAAGCAACAACAACAATGGGATGAACTGTCTCCCCCCCAATCCCCCACCCCCCCACCAAATTTATATGTTGAAGCCCTAGTTCCCAGTACCTCAGCATGTAGCTGTCTTTGGAGATAGGGCCTTGAAAGAGATGGTTAATTTAAATGAAGCCTTAGAGTGGGTAGTAATCCAGTCTGATTGGTGTCCTTATTAGAAAAGGAAATTGGGATATACAGAGTGACTCCAGTAGCTTGTGTGCACAGAGGGACAGCTATGTGAAGATACAGCAAGAAGGTGGCTGTCTGCAAGCCAAAGAGAGAGGCCTTAGAGGAAACCAGCTCTTCCCACTAGCTGCGTTGACCTTGGACTTCCAGCATTCAAAACTGTGAGAAAAATAAATTTCTGTATTTTCAGCCATGCATACAGTCTGTGGTATTTTTTTTCATGACAGCCAAGCAAATGAATAAAGCAGGGTAGTATGTGTGTATGCATGCTAAGCTGCTTCAGTCATGTCCGACTCTTTGCAGCCCAGTGGACCCTAGCCCACCAGGTTCCTCTGTCCATGGGATTCTCCAGACATGAATACTGGAGTAGGTTGCCATGCCCTCCTCCAGGATTTCTTCCCACCCCAGGGATTGGACCCAAGTCTCTTAGGTATCTTGCCTTGGCACGTGGGTTCTTTACCACTAGCCCCACCTGGGAAGCCCATTTGGTAGTGTATTTTCTGAATACGATAGTACAGGAACATTTCTCTGTGGATGTGAATGAGTCACCTTAGGAGGCAGGGATCTGGGAGAGGTATACCTGGATGGATGCAGAGTTTCGATAAAGTTCCCAATCCTGGATCTTGTAGTCTGTTCATTGTGTTTTTTGACATTACAGTGCTTTATAACTTACATCTTTTTAACATTATGTGATTTTCCATGTATCAAATAGTCTATTAAAAATAAAGAAAAGACCTATTAAGTATAAAAAGAAAAAAACCCACTTGTTTTTATGGATATTTAGTGAAATGAAATATGACATGGTCAGAATACCTTCTCATTGCCATCACTGACTTAGTTTTTCTTTTCAATAGCTAGTCTGTTCTCTCAAGCAAATTGAAATGGGATTCACTAGTTATTTCTTAGAGGAACTAGATTATTTTTCCATTTAAAGGGAAAATTAATATCAGAAGTGAGCCATTCAGCTTTGCCAGTGTTGAAATGTGGAAGCTTATGCCATTGAAGCGTGATCCTAAAATAGTGGCTGTGAAGGAAGACCAGGACTGTGTGTGAAAGCTATCTAACATTTAGAATTAGAAAGTAGAGTGTGGGAATGAGGGTATTTATTTTTAAATTTTAAATAAATTTTATTTATTTTTGGCTGTGTCCCACGTGTGGGACCTTAGTTCCCCGACCAGGGATTGAACTCACACCCCCTGCATTGGAAGGCAGAATCTTAACCACTAGACTGCAGGGGAAGCCCCTGGGGGTGTGGGTATTTAGTGAAAATGGGTCCAATCCAGGTTCATGTCACTTTAGCCATTTTTTTTTTTTTTTTGGATACTGTGACAATAGAGATTTCTCACATTGATAAATCACATTTGAAATGCATGGCAGTGGTTGCAAGGTGGAATTGACTGGAGCATTGTGCTGGAAAAACACCCTTTTTAGCACATACGGTACTGCTTCTGAGTATTCTGTCCTCTGAGGCAATAGCTGACAACATTTCTGCATGTGTCAATATCGTGATAATTATTCATAGAGAGCTTTGGGCTTTAACGTTTCTTAAGTTAAAGCATTTTATCAGGCTTTCTGGATACCTAAGGTTTTCCCTTTAGCACCCTAATTAAAAATATTTCTTAAGAAAATTTTTGTAAAAGATGTTAGTTATCCTTTCCCTGTTAGACATTCTGAATGTAGCTTGACCTTTTGTGTAATTAATTAAGGTCATGATTATTTATGAAAACATTTCTTATTCTGCAATATAATGATGTCTTTGGAGCTATGGAATTCAGTAGCATTTGTTCCTATGATAAATAACCCAAATATATGATTTTTGAATGTTTTCTTTACTCTTTTACTTTATTCCTTTCCTGTTTTGTTATTAGATTATCACTTGTAATTTTCTTTGTTGCTTTTTGTAGCACTTCTTCCTCGTTTGCTGTATGCTTTGCGTGTGGAGATGGAGATTGTAATAATTGAACTAATAGTGATTGTATATTAATCAGTGGCCTTAGAGAACTAAGAACCTCTGCATTAGGAAAAAAAAGTGCTAATAGACTTTGTGGTATCTAGTTGAGTTGCTCACCTGTTAAGATTAATATAACCTCTCCTGGGTGCCTGTTACAGGTAAGCCCCACCCAGTGCAGGCACCTGTCAGTTCCTTACATTTCAGCTGGTGAAGCACAGAGGTGTTCTATCTGCTTGCTGTTTTAACAGCTATGACCATTTATGCAGTTGAGAAATAAAAATTTCTGCTTTTCCCAGTCTTGATTTGTACTTTGGGATAGGGGCCAAAAGTCTCATCCAAGGCTATAAGGGCATCATTTAGACTTATTTGCCTAATTCTATGTCCCTTAGCTATTGTCATATTTTTCAAAAATTTCTTCGTGGAGTCAGCCACAGAAGAGTTGATAATCTTCCCCCATAGAAAGTGCTTCTTCTAAAAGATCAAATATTTGGGTTGTAAAATTCTCACTTTAATCCTTTAGAGACTTAAACGAGCTTTTCCTAAGAGGCATCTTAATTTCAGTGTATAAAATTTCATCCTTCAAGTTGTGTTACTAGTATTTTACTTAGAAAACTGTGGCTTCAGAGAGATAATGGTAACATAAATGTGTGTGTAGGTATTGTCCTATGAAGGACCACCCAGGCTGATGGGTTCATTTCAGATCACCATGCTTAACTTGCAATTTTTCATGGACTTCTGACCCAAATGAGGACACAGATGTACCTGATTTTCTTCTTCAGTGGTTTACAAATAGAGCTGCAAGTAGAATTAAAAATTAATTTTTTCATCAGCCATGGTCAGCGCTTACCTTGCCTAATTCCATGTATTACTTAACTGTGTTTATAGAGAAGCATTTTGTATATGAGCTGGCAGTTTGTCCAAAAATGATGAGCTACTTTCTCTGGAGACTTTACCTAAGATGGATCAAAGATGTTATATTTAAAACTTGATTAATACTTGAGTTTTTCTTTTACTAGCAAATGCCAGATAGCTTTTCTTCCAAACAGAGATTATTTTCAAATACTCGTGAAGAGTAGAGTTTTTCTGCCAGAAAATGTAGTGTGATGAATTCAGTGATTCAGAAGTGTGATATGGTCTTCAGATTTTAATTTAAGTGAACCACGATCTTGACTGTATTATGCATCTTAGTCAACAGGTTTTTAGCATGTAGGGCAGTTGTTATCTAGAGTCATGGAGAGTGAGAAGGAGCTGGTGAAGAATTTGGTGGCATAGAAGAAAGTCAAGATGTTTTAATTTTATAATGATGAAATGAAAAGGCTTGAACAAGTCTTAGATTATTTAGTCTAGTACAGTTGACCCTTGGACCGTGCGGGAAATAGTCATACCAACCCTCTGTGCAACAGAAAATCCAAAGGTAACTTATAATTGGTCCTCTGTATCCACCATTCCAAATTCTCTGATTTAACCAACTGCAGATCATATAGTACTGTAGTATTTACAGTTGAAAAAAATCTGCATAGAAGTGAGCCTATAAATTTTGAATTCCTATTGTTCAAAAGTCAGTTGTATGTCTCTCTCTCTCTTTTTTTTTTGTTCCTGAAGAAACAATCAAGGCCTAGAGTAGGTAGTGAAATTTCTCAAGTTTACTCGGGTGTGTGTGAACCAGTGATTAAGGTAACAGTACAGAGTCCTAGAGCATGTAAAATGAACCATGAACTTTATAAAGGATGATCACTAAGAGTGAGGGATGGAGAGATGGACAGTTTTGATGATTGATAGCTTAAATTCTCTGAATATACATGACCCATCTCCACCAAGAGTTTTTGGTATCTTTGCTGTTCCTCTTTTAGCCATGAGTATTGTAAACTAGTGGGCTGATTTTCTAATGGTCAAATGGCACTAATAGATTCTGTGTTCAGGTGTATTTTCTTGGACATCTCTTTTCTTGTCTTTCACAAGCGTTTTCCTATAAAGGAAGGACTGGCCGCTGTGCAGCTGTGCATTAGGGAGTCATTGGTGACCTCAGCCAAGACTGAATTCAGGCCATCCGGCTACTGGCTAGATGTGTTGCCAGTTTAGCTACTTGACCACCTGCTTCTGTTTTTCTGTTTCACTTGCAAATGTATGTTGTTTGTTCTTCTGGCATCAACATCAATTTCCAGAAAAATTCCTTGGAAAAAGTTGGAAAGGGGAAGTAAAAGGTTGATCACTGTTCCTGGTTTTGTTCCCTAAAGAATAACAACTCTTAATTGAGACCCCAGCACGTTGGTCCATCTATAGGCCATTTGACTGAAAGAAATTTTGTCCACTGATAAATTCTTTTGTAGTTGAGAACTATTGGAGATGTGTCTGATGGGAACCTTGAAAATTGTAAACCATTTCACATATTTTTCTGTTACCCCTGCCTCAATAAATATGCAGTGGATTTCATTAATGAGAATTGAAACAGTTATAATCATCAGAATTTATTCTTCCAAGCAACTATTAGGACCTAAGAGAAATTACTTTAAATATTTAATGTTTTTCAGTACTATTGCCTTTATTGAAAACAGAAGAATTGTTAAAAATTGGAGTATAGTTGCTATGTAATATTATGCAACTTAACAGGTATACTGTACAATGATTTATAATTTTTAAAGGTTGTACTCTATTTCTAGTTATTTTAAAGTATTGGCTGTATTTCCTGTGTTGCACAGTTTATTGTTGTAGCTCATTTTATACCTAATAGTTTGTACCTCTTAATCCTGTACCCCTGTATTGCCCTTCCCCCTTACCTCTCCTCACAGGTAACCACTGGTTCGTTCTCTGTATCTGTGAGTCTGCTGCTTTTTTGTTATATTCGCTAGTTGTGTAGATTCCACATATAAGTGATATATAGACTTTGTCTTTTGTTGACTTATTTCACTTAGCATAATGTCCTTCAAGTTCATCCATGTTGTTGCAAATGGCAAAAATCTCATTCTTTTTATGGCTGAGTAGCATTCCATTGTATATATGTACCATATCTTTATTTATTAACAATCTATTGATGGACACTTGTGTTTTTTTCATATCTTGGCAATTGTAAATAATGCTGCTATGAACACTGGGTGCATTATGGTTTTGAATTAGTGTTTTTGTTTCTTTTTTCCAGATATGTTCCCAGGAGTGGAATTGCTGGATTATATGGCAGTTCTATTTTTAGTTTTTTGAGAAGCCTGTACACTGTTTTCCACAGTGGTTGCACCGATTCATATCCCACGAACAGTGTGGGAGAGTTCCCTTTTATCTATATCCTCTCCATTATATTACATTAATAATTACTCATTATTATGTATAATCTCATACTGGAGTTTGTCACCCAAAGAAAGCAATCCACTTTATAGTCCATAGTGGACAATTTTTGTTTGTATTCATAAATTGAAGTCCAGATTAATGGTCTGCTTAGTATTAATATCCAGTTCAGTTCAGTTGCTCAGTCATGTCCAACTCTTTGCGACCCCATGGACTGTAGCACGCCAGGCCTCCATGTCCATCACCAACTCCTGGTGTTTACTCAAGCTCACGTCCACTGAGTCAGTGATGCCATCCAACCATCTCACCCTTTGTTGTCCCCTTCTCCTCCCACCTTCAATCTTTCCCAGCATCAGGGTTTTTTCAAATGAGTCAGCTCTTCACATCAGGTAGCCAAAGTATTAGAGTTTCAGTTTCAACATCAGTCCTTCCAATGAATATTCAGGACTGATCTCCTTTAGGATGGACTTGTTGGATCTCCTTGCAGTCCAAGGGACTCTCAAGAGTCTTCTCCAACACCACAGTTCAAAAGCATCAGTTCTTTGGTGCTCAGCTTTCTTTATAGTCCAACTCTCACATCCATATATGACTGGTGGAAAAACCATAGCCTTGACTAGACTGACCTTTGTTGGCAAAGTGATGTCTCTGCTTTTTAATATGCTATCTAGGTTGGTCATAACTTTCCTTCCAAGGAGTAAGTGTCTTTTAATTTCATGGCTGCAGTCACCATCTGCAGTGATTTTGGAGCCCCCAAAAATAAAGTCTGCCATTGTTTCCACTGTTTCCCCATCTATTTGCCATGTAGTGATGGGACTGGATGCCATGATCTTAGTTTTCCGAATGTTGAGCTTTAAGCCAACTCTTTCACTCTCCTCTTTCACTTTCATCAAGAGGCTCTTTAGTTCTTCTTCACTTTCTGCCATAAGAGTGGTGTCATCTGCATATGTGAGGTTATTGATATTTCTCCTGTCAATCTTGATTCTATCTTCTGCTTTATCCAGCCCAGTGTTTCTCATGATGTACTCAGCGTATAAGTTAAATAAGCAGGGTGACAATATACAGCCTTGCCGTACTCCTTTTCCTATTTGGAACCAGTCTTTTGTTCCATGTCCAGTTCTAACTGTTGCTTCCTGACCTGCATACAGATTTCTAAGAGGCAGCTCAGGTGGTCTAGTATGCCCATCTCTTTCAGAATTTTCCACAGTTTATTGTGATCCATATAGTCAAAGGCTTTGGCAGAGTCAGTAAAGCAGAAGTAGATGTTTCTCTAGAACTCTCTTGCTTTTTCAGTGATCCAGCGGATGTTGGCAATTTGATCTCTGCCTTTTCTAAAACCAGTTTGAACATCTGGAAGTTCACGGTTCACGTATTGTTGAAGCCTGGCTTGGAGAATTTTGAGCATTACTTTACTAGCGTGTGAGATGCATGCAATTGTGTGATAGTTTGAGCATTCTTTGGCATTGCCTTTCTTAGGGATTGGAATGAAAACTGACCTTTTCCAGTCCTGTGGCCACTGCTGAGTTTTCCAAATTTGCTGGCATATTGAGGGCAGCACTTTCACAGCATCATCTTTTAGGATTTGAAATAGCCCAGCTGGAATTCCATCACCTCCACTAGTTTTGTTCGTAGTGATGTTTCCTAAGGCCCACTTCGCATTCCAGGATGTCTTGGTCTAGGTGAGTGATCACACCATCGTGATTATCTGGGTCATGAAGATCTTTCTTGTATAATTCATCTGTGTATTCTTGCCACCTCTTCTTAATATCTTCTGCTTCTGTTTGGTCCATACCATTTCTGTCTTATATTGTGCCCATCTTTGCATGAAATGTTCCCTTGGTATCTCTAATGTTCTTGAAGAGATCTCTAGTCTTTCCAGTTCTATTGTTTTCCTCTATTTCTTTGCATTGATCAGTGAGGAAGGCTTTCTTATCTCTCCTTGCTATTCTTTGGAACTCTGCATTCAAATGGGTATATCTTTCCTTTTCTCCTTTGCTTTTCACTTCTCTTCTTTTCACAGTTATTAGTAAGGCCTCCTCAAACAGCCATTTTACTTTTTTGCATTTCTACTAATTAATCTGCTACTAATTAATATTAGTAGTATTAATTATTATTAATTAGGCAGTTTATGCTGATGTTAGTGTTTAGAAAGATAAAGATTTCTTTACTTCTTTACAGATACTTCTTTGCCCCATGAAGTTGTAATAATGTGTCTATCACAATGGGTGATATTTTTCCAATAGTCTGTAGTGGAGCTCAAGCAGATCCTGATTTGTATTATGGCTTTCCCTTTTAGTAGGTTTTTGAGCCTTAGCTTCCTCATCTGTATAATGAAGTAATAGTATCCACCTCAGGATGGCCATGAATATTAAATGAAGTAAGACATGCAATGCCCTTTACACACTGTGGGACACATTAATGCTATGGAAGGGTTTGAAAATTTCAGTTGTAAATAATGAGAGCATAATATAAGCTCTCAGGATCGTTGCAAGATTGGGTAGATGAGATGTCCATCTTTGAACTTTAGATAGAGCACGTAGGCTTGGGGTATATGTACAAATGAAAGAAGGCATGTTTAGTGCAGTTTCTGACACAGAGTGAATAAGTGATCCAGATTGGTTAAAGAGCAATAGCTCTGATTATTGTTATTTATTCAGTTTTTATAAAGTCTATCAAATGGGTACTTTATTAATATGGCTAAATGTAGACTATATAACAAGAATAAGATTATGTATTCAAAAACACCAACTTTGCTTTGTAACCAGTAAAGATGAGCAGAGTAATCTTAATAGGATCAGATATAAATTCCTCAAGGCAAGGTCTCTGGGTGTTTTATTCACTGTTGTCTCCTCAGAAGCTAAAATGTGCCTTGCACATAATAGATGCTCAGAATGTGTGAATGAATGATGAATGGGTGGATGAATGTATATTAAAGTCATTTTGGAATGTGTGCATGCCCAGCTTCATGCAGTCCTCATTATGAAAATTTCTGTGACATAGTGATTAACAGTATAGATTCTTCTCCCAAGACAGTCTCATCTCAGATCCACTTATTGATTGTGAACCTTGGGGCAGTTATTCCGTATGCCTTAGTTTTCTCATCTGCATAATGGGAAAATAATTGTACTGCCCTCACTGGTTTATCATGAGTACTAAATTAATGAATATGTGTAAAGTGCTTAGAAAAGTATTTGCCTTGTTTCTACTAAGTTCTATGTAAATGTTTGTTAAATAAATTATTAAATAAACAGTGAAGAAGTAAATAAAAGGAATTTCTTTGGCTACCACTAATTGTGTCCAGAATGGACACACAAGCCAGAGACTGTCATCCATCAGCTGAATTTGGGTGACGTTAGCAGGATGTCCATCTAGCTCTAGAAGAAGAGCTAGACCACATTCTAGGATGTTACCCTTGGGAAGTTGAGAAATTAAGCCAATTAGCTGTGAGAAAAGTGATTGACCGTCCGGAGAAGGGCGGCCACTAGAGGCAACCAGGGCCGCCGCTAGTCTGGGCAGTGGTGCGGGTGGTGTGTGTTGTGCACAGAGAAACGGTGGAATGGGGCTGGGGGCAGGGCAGAAGGAGGAGCATGGGGGCTGGGCTTCGTGAGAGCGGCTCTATTTGTGTAGCATGTACTTCCTGCCTCTCCCCACCTCCCCATCTTATTGTTTGTTTGTCTTGTAATTTGAGTGAAGCTCTGTTCCATGCGTGACAAAGGACAGGGTGTGATTAGTCATTCACAACAACTAGCTTGGCGTGTCTTAATTTATTCTCCTTTAGTAAATGGTTTCTGGTCTGTGCATGGTCTGTTGTCGTGGAATGTGGCAGTAGAGACAACTGCAAGGGAGGACAGATCCACATCTGGCCCCCCACTCACTCAGGCAGTGTTATGTTGCTTAGAATATAATAAACCCAGAAATCTGATACAAAGCAGTATTGACCTATTTAGTGAAGTCCGGTATACCTGGATAATTCAGTAGTGCTTGAGAACATACATTAACATTTAACTGACTAGATCAATAAGAAAAGGTTAAATTATGTTTACTATGGCTTATTTCCTTAAACTAAGAAGCATGCAGTTTATTTTGGGAAGTTTTCCTGTAATATCAAGTAAACTTTAAATCAGATAAAGTCTGGACATTGAATCGCAATTCTTTTAGTTGCAAGTGCTAAAAACCTATCTGGAAAATATTGATCATGTAAAGAGTCGTTCAAAGGCCTGGCTGACTTGGGGCAAAGCAGTACCCAGGAGGTTAAGTGGAATTTCTTAGGGTTCTTTCTTCTGTTGCTTTTGCTCCAGATCTACAAGGTTGGAGTTTTTAGATAAATGAGAAAACAAACCCTTTTCCTCTCAATGTCCCTACACAATATTAAGTGAAAGAATGCAGATACTGTTTTGGTCTCATGCTTACTTCTTGATGTACCACTCAGTCCAGGGGTTGTTGGCTGTGATTAGTCCAGTTTGGATCACATGCTGCCAGGAGGCCTGGATACCATGAGTGACAGTCCAGCCAGGCCAGGCAGAGTGGAGGAGGGGAGATTGAGGGGAGGAGCGCTGGCAGGAGAGACACTTCCACTCCAGGCAAATGAATGGCAGAGTGTTTGTTATTCAGGAAACCACTCCTCTAGAGCTCTACTCTCTTGATGCCAGATACATAAGGTTTCACCCTATTTAGAGTTACTTACTCTCTTTGGGAACATGCAAAATAAAAATTGTGATGCAGTTAAAAAATAAAAAAATTAATCATCATTTTTAGCCAAACTTTATTACATATAGTATGATGGAAAATAAGCCTTTTTTCAATGCACTTTTTAACCACTACAGTAGAAATGATGTACCCTCTTTCCACCCTCCCAAGCTTAAGAGGAGAGTTGAAACCAATCCGGGTGGGTGTAGCAACTATGAGTTTAGTATGCCATACTCTTTAGTTAGCATGCTCAGGATGAAGGCTTTTGTCATCCGTTTCTTACAGTCACAGAGGAAAAAATTAGTTTGGCACGAAGTTCCTCCAGTTTTGTTATGCCACATTAACCAAGATGTGTAAATGTCGTAAGTGAACTATTGATACTGCTTAAGTGGTCCAGAGAGACCCTTCCAGAGCTGAAGTTGTTATCCCCCGGAGCGCTTAACCTACCTCCTTTCCATAAATAAGGCATCCCTAACATCACATAAATTAACCCAGTCTTTCTAGACAGCCAACATGGACTGCATTTTGTTTTACCCTAAAAGGCTTTGCTGTGTGAAATAGGAATGCAGAATTAATAAGCTGCTTTCTTGTTACACAGGTTGATCCTAAGATTAAGACAGATCCCAGGATCAAAGCAGAATCCTTTTATTTCCCTTTCCTGTCTAATTAGAATTTATCGAAAATGTAGCCCTCCATTAGATTTTCCATGCTGGGCATGAAAGATGTATTTAGCTTTCCTTCCTGTTACTGTGTGCCCAGTCAGATTATTTTGTGCTGTTCGCTACCAGGTTACGTGGTAAAGTGAAAGAAACTGGTTTCTTTCACTTAGGATTCTGCAGCAGACATATGTGTCAGTTTTCTAAACAAGTACAGCAAATTCAGTAGTCCACAGAAGTGTTTTCTTAGGCTTCTCATATGTTAAATTTTCATTAGTAGTGGTAAGCATGTTACACAAATATTCTAGAAATATTTCTGTATCGGGTATTTTTGGAGACTAGCTATCACTTGGTAGACAAAACAGGAAAGAAAACAACAGGAAATTTGACACTGATTGGCCTTTTCTGTACATCTGCTTTCAAAGCTATTTTTTAATTGTTAAAATCCTATGACTCACTTTGGTCGGAAATTCTTTCTGCCCCCCTGCAAATATTAGTTACATGCCTATATCAGAGGAATCGCAGGATCACAGTGGCGATCCTGATGGTGGGCCTGAGGTCCTGTGTCGTAGAATCCAGAGTCCATTTTAGCCCAGGAAAATATTTGCTAAGCCTGCATTCTCAGGAAAAAGTTGTGAAACGCAGGCTGATAAGTGGAATGATAGGTCGAGACAGTGGCCAAGTACTAGGCATTTAGAAAGATAAATGTATAGAACAGCTAAAGTTTAACAAATTTATTGTTGTTCCCTGCTGAAGGAACATTGTGTTTCCTTTTCTACGTGTCCGCTGACCTCTCGCTGGGGAAGGGGTGGTGCCTGTTGAAGGAGACCACCCAGCACTTTCCCCAAGATTTCCAAGTAACCTCTGACTGCAGATTCTTGATGACTTTCTAGGAGGTGAAGATGTTTCAGGAAGACTGGACAGGCCTTGTCCGTCCTCGCTGCTCCTCTTCTGTTTGTTAATAGAGATCCTGCACCTCCCTCAGGGCTGGCCGCAGAGCCTCCTCTCTAGGGAATACTTTCCCCAGGAATCCTGTGGTTGCCTGGAGCAGTCCTTGCTGTCTTGGAGTTCCTGTGGCATCTGACAGCGTCCAGCTTGAGAGCCTGCTGCCTTGTTTGGGTCTCTGGTATTTTGTGAATGCACCTTTGCCTTCTCAGTGGTGGTGTCCTTTGCATTCAATTTATAGAGTGTTTTCCAAGAAACCTTTTGTTATCTCATTTGGTATTCACAAAGGCCCTTAGAGAGAGGTACCAAAGGAGCCTAGTTTGCAGATGTACTGAGACCCAGATTCATGGTCCCTGAAGTCAGGTTATTTTTGGAGCATTGCTCTGAGTGCAAGTGCGCTGTGGTGGACAGATGGGGTGAGTGTTGGGAAGTGTGATACACAATCGTCATGTAGAAGCTTACAGTCACTCCAAGAAGAGTATGTACAGTTACCTGAATTAGTGACAGTTTTAGTCTGTGGACAGTGGGGAGGGGATTGTTTATTGGGATAAGGAAGGCTCCTGGGGAAGGGGCCATACATGTGCTGTATCTCAGTAGATGAGTAAGACTTCCCTGGGTGCAGGGTATCATTGTCAGAGAGGAAACCGAGCAAAAGAAATATGGAAGCAAATGGCATTTTTTGTTTGTTTGTTTGTTTGTTTTTTTAGATTCTAAAAGATAATGCAAGTTTATTGTATAAAATTTGAAAATTTGATAGGAAACTATCAAAAACATAAAAATCACCAGAAACTCTCCCACCCAGTGTAACTCTGATAAATTTTCCTTTAAGTCAGACCTGAGTATGAAGCCCAACCTAGCCTGGAGTGGTGTGATCTTTAATGCTGCTGCTGCTGCTAAGTTGCGTCAGTCATGTCCGACTCTGTGCGACCCCAGAGACGGTAGCCCACCAGGCTTCCCCGTCCCTGGGATTCTTCAGGCAAGAACACTGGAGTGGGTTGCCATTTCCTTCTCTAATACATGAAAGTGAAAAGTGAAAGTGAAGTCGCTCAGTCGTCTCTGACTCTTAGCGACCCCATGGACTGCAGCCTACCAGGCTCCTCTGTCCATGGGATTTTCCAGGCAAGAGTACTGGAGTGGGGTGCCAGTGCCGTCTTTAATGGGCTACCTGTTATTCTTAAAACCTCTGTTTCTGCCTCTTAAAATGGGGCTGATACTTCTTGCCTTCTCCCTACTTCTCAGGATTGCCATGTGAATTAAATTCCAGGCACAGGGGGTTGGCTTACTAAGAGCTGTTGCTCTCATTACTGTTGAAGAAGACACCCTTGGCTTGCATGATTCTAGCATTGAAGCTCAGACAGGAACCCCTCATAAGTCATGATCGCATCACCCTTTCAGGGTCTCCACCCTCCAGGTGTGTGTGCTGTGAGCATATATTCTAGATTAATAAGCAAACCAGTATTCTTATTTACCACATTGACGTAATGACTGTGCGGTAATTTCCCAGCATAAATATTCTTGTTTTTTTCTTACTTGAAGTGCCAAAAGGCGTGTTTTGATCAGAGGAAGCAGAACAATTTGGCTGGAGTGAAGAGTTTGTTTGGAGAAGCAGGAAGGAACTTGGTGGGGAGCTCAGGTTGGGATCAAATGATGGAGGACCTTGGTTGCCAGATCTAGAGTCTTGCTTGGGCCAGGAATGTGTCTGAGGAAGAGAGGGTAATGTGATAAAGGCTTTGTGGTGGGAGTGCAGCAGACAGCTTCTGGGGAGGGGGAGAAAGATGAGGGACAGCTATAGAGGCCTGCCTGACAGACCCTTGAACAGGGGTGATGGGAGCTAGAGGCAAAGAAATTCAGGTATGAGCCAGATTGTGAAGGAAAAAATAACACAACTCCAGGCAAGTGATGTGGGTGGGGCTGTATAATTTGTATAATGTTGTGGACCTGGAAGGGCTTCCCAGGTGGCGCTAATAATAAAGAACCTGCCTGTCAGTGCAGGAGACTTAACAGGAGTAGGTTCCATCTTTCTGTTTGGAAGATCCCCTGGAGGAGGACATGGCACCCTACTCCAGTACTCTTGCCTGGAGAATCACATGGACAGAGGAGCCTGGCAGCTGTAGTTCACGACTGAAGCAACTTAAAACACACAAGTGGACTTGGAAAGGTCCCAGAGCTTCTTTCCAAGGGAAGATAACATATTTCTGAGATGGATGTGTTTGTGGAGATATCCCCATAGGTAGAATACCAAAGGGATTTGGTAAGGCTGCTCCCAGAGCTAAATTTGGCTTTCTCTTTGGCTTTTGCAATCTCCATAGCAACCAGCGCAGGGCAAGCCTTAATACGTGTGGACTTCAATAGTTGGGTTTTTTTTAGTTGGCTTGTAGTAACTTAGGTGAATCTGTGCTAAATCTTACCTTTCGTGTAAACTTTACACTGTGGTTATAGTAAATGAGAACGGAGGAGGAATACTGAAAATATTATGGAAAGAAAAAATTTTTTAAAGCACTGTCAGGAGCTAGAGAAACATCCATTTGTAACTAAACTATTGAAATGCTAAGTGAAAATAGTTTTTAGTCATTTATTACAAAAGATTCCCTAAAATCTCTCTATGGACAATTCTTTGAACTGTGCTGAGTTTATTAAAAGTGATAGTTTCTTTGAAATTTTCAGTGTTTGACACTGTATGCCTTAATAAGAGAGAGATTCCTTGTATATGAATAAAGAGGATTCAGCATTTTTACCAACTGCCCAAGTAATATTTTAAAATGTAAATGCATACTTTTAAGTATTTTTCTTATATATAGAGGAATATAACTGGCAACTTGAAGGTCATTTTCTGATTCTTGTAAGGAGGTGAATCAGGACTTGTAAATTAGATCAAAACATTGTAATCCATTGTCTTCAGGACTTCCAAGGATTACAGAAAAAGCATTTAAAAAAATGAAGCTATAACCTAGCCAAATATTAAGCACTAAATTCAGTATTATATCTGTATTGCTGCTTCATTTGTTCACAAAGTACGTATTGAATTCATACAGTGGCAGCCACTCCAGGATTCTTGCCTGGAGAACCCCATGGACAGGGGAGCTGGGCAGGCCACAGTCCATGGGGTCGCAAAGAGTCGGACATGACTGCACGTCCTTAGTGACACAGCATGCACGTACACCAAGCTGTAGGCTCTGGGGATACAGAGGGAAGCAAGCATATCAGTGGTACCAGTCCACTTAGGTTTCTAGCCAGAAACCTGGGGAACACCCTGGTAAATGGTTTCTAAGTGTGTTCCCCAGACCAGCATCGTCAGCATCATGGAAACTTGGAGGTGGAGTCTGGAAATCGGTTTTATTTCTTAATTGAGATGTAGTCGATGTATGATATTTTATAATTTTCAAGTGTGTGTGCTTGCATGCTCAAACAAGTATACAGACTAGTCGTTCACAATTTTTAAAAGGTATATCCATTTATAGTTATAAAATATTGGCTGTGTTTCCTGTGTTGTACACTGTACCCTTGTATCTTATTTAGCCAGCAGTCTGTTTTGGGCTTCTTTGGTGGCTCAGTGGTAAAGAGCCTGCCTGCCAATGCAGGACATGTGGGTTTGATCCTTGGGTCCAGATGATCCTTTGGAGAAGGAAATGGCAACCCATTCCAGTATTCTTGCCTGGAAAATCCCATGGACAGAGGAGCAACAACAAATGTTTAAACAAGCCTTCCTAGTGATTCAGAGATGGACTAAAGGTTGAAAGCCATAGGCTCTTAAGGGCTTCCATGGGGAGAAATGTATTTTAGTATTATTGTTGTTCAGTCACTAAGTCGTGTCCGACTCTTTGCTACCCCACAGACTGCAGCATGCCAGGCTTCCCTGTCCTTCACTGTCTTCTGGAGATTGCTCAAACTCGATGTCCAATGAGTCAGTGATGCCATCCATCCATCTCATCCTCTGTCTGCCTCTTCTGTCCTCAGTCTTTCGTAGCATCAGGGTCTTTTCTAATGAGTTTGCTCTTCGCATCAGGTCACCAAAGTATTGGAGCTTCAGCTCTGGCATCAGTCCTTCCAATGAATATTCAGGATTGATTTCCTTTAGGACTGATTATTTTGATCCCCTTGCTGTCCAAGGGACTCCCAAGAGTCTTGTCCAGCACCACAGTTTGAAAGCATCAATTCTTTGGCACTCAGCTTTCTTCATGGGCCAACTCTCATATCCATACATGACCACTGGAAAAACCATAGCTTTGACTAGATGGACCTTTGTTGGCAAAGTAATGTCTTTGCTTTTTAATAACACTGTCTAGGTTTGTCATAACTTTTCTTCCTAGGAGCAAGCGTCTTTTAATTTCATGGCTGCAGTCACCATCCGCAGTGATTTTGGAGCCCAAGGAAATAAAATCTGCCACTGTTTCTATTTTTTCCCTATCTGTTTGCCATGAAGTGATGAGACTGGATTCTGTGATCTTAGTTTTCTGAATGTTGAGTTTTAAGCCAGCTTTTTCACTCTCCTCTTTCACCTTCATCAAGGGCTCTTTGGTTTCTCTTTGCTTTCTGTCGTAAGGGTGGTGTTATCTGCATATCTGAGGTTATTGATATTTCTCCTGTCAGTCTTGATTCTAGCTTGTGATTCATCCAGCCGGGCACTTCATGTGATGTACTCTGCATATAAGTTAAATAAGCAGGGTGACACTATACAGCCTTATGTACTCCTTTCCCAATTTGGAACCAGTCCGTTGTTCCATGTCTGCTTCTAACTGTTGCTTCTTGACCTGCATACAGGTTTCTCAGGAGGCAGGTAAGATGGTCTGATATTTCCATCTCTTTTAAGAATTTTCTACAGTTCGTTGTGATCCAACCAATCAAAGGCTTTAGTGTAGTCAATGAAGACAAGTAGATGTTTTTCTGGAATTCTCTTGTTTTTTTCTATGATCCAGCAGATGTTGGCAATTTGATTTCTGATTCCTCTGCCTTTTCTAAATCCAGCTTGTACATCTGAGAGTTCTCAGTTCCCATATTGTGGAAGCCTAACTTGAAGGATTTTCAGCATGACCTTGCTAGCATGTGAAATAAGCGCAGTTGTGCCGTAGTTTGAATGTTCTTTGGCAGTGCCATTCTTTGGGATTGTAGTGAAAACTGACATTTTCCAGTCCTGTGACCATTGCTGAGTTTTCTAAATTTGCTGGCATATTGAGTGTAGCACTTTAACAGCATCAACTTTTAGAATTTCAAATAGCTCAGCTGGAATTCCGTCACCTCCATTAGCTTTGTTTGTAATAATGCTTCCTAAGATGTTATTAGTTTCTTTTAATTCTGTGTGTTTTATTTCATGCACTTAAAAACGTTCTGAGAAACATTGCTTGGCCTTACCATACTACAAAAGCAGTTTGTGGCACAGAGGAGCTTAGTTAGGAATTCTATGACCTTGAATTCCTTCCTTTCTCCCTCTTCCTCTTCTATCAGTTCATCAAATCCTGTGGATTCTACTATTGAGATATCTTTGAAATCTGCCCTTCTTTCCTTATCCCCACATTTGTTAGTTTAGCTTCAGGCTTATCTCCTTCTTAAACTACTGCAGTCACAGCCAACATGTCCTGTCTCTCAGCAGGCTCTCCACTCCCCCAGTTCATCCTCCTGACTGCAGCAAAGGGATGGGATAGTTCTTAGCTGCAAATCATCACACCCCTATAAATCAGTCACTAATTGGATAGGATCATCTCCAAATTCATTAAACTGACATGCAGGTTGTTTTCATGACCTAGACATTGTCTGCATTTCCAGGTTCCCCTCTTAGGCTTTTTAGCACATGCCTTCGACCTTAGCTTTTGCTGAAGCTATTCTCCTGGTTTTGAGAGTCCTGTGACATCTCCCCTTTGTCCTAACTGTTCCTCCATGTGGAACACCCCACTCTTTCTTTGCCTGTTTAACTTCTGTTTACATGTAAGTTCCATAACCAGGTATTCCTCAGCAACCCAGTCTGGGTTAGCAGCTCCATTCTCTGAGCTGTTGCTGCGGTTTTCCTCCAAATAGTTATTCCAAAAATGATTAGACCACAGACCTCATTTAAAAAGCAAGTTTGGGACCCTATGAAGACCTTTCAAGCAGGTTACTTAGGTGTGTCATTGCTATTGGAGGGTATTTCTTCCCACTTTAAATAAATGTTCCTGTCTCTGGGGAGCAAGCCAGCAGCTTGTGTAGAACCTGGTATGCCATCATTCAGGGCATTGAGGAGAAGATGGTGTCGCCAGTGGTGGCCACAGGGAGGGTGTGGGCTGAGCACTCTGTAATCACTCTCATTGCCTGGTTGCCAGGCTGCCGGCAGCCAGAAAACATTTGAGGTATTGTGGTTTGAGCTCTTGTCTTTCCCCGTATAGTGAGCTGCTTTCAAATGATGGGAAACAGAGATGATTCGGGTTCCAACAGAGTGAATAACTTTAAAAGCGTTTGTGCCCACCACCCACCCTCAAAGTCGTACATACTCATTACTGAAATCTAGGAAGACAGGAGAGAAGTATGAGGGAAGAATTATATGTTGCTCCAACTTTTAATGAAACCGGCTATTATTATTATTAATTTTTTCACCTTTTCCATATATATTTTTAATTTAAAGAGTTATGCTGTATATGGGCTTCTCCAGTGGCTCAGCAGTAAGAAATCTGCCTGCAATGCAGGAGATGTGGGTTTGTTCCCTGGGTTGGGAAGATCCCCTGGAGGAGGGCATGGCAACCCACTCCACTATTCTTGCCTGAAAAATCCCATGGACAGAGGAGCCTGGTGAGCTACCGTCCATGGGGTCACAAAGAGTCAGACACGACGGAAACGACAGCATGACAAGACATGCTGTATGTAATTTTATAGTCTTATTTATTACACTATACACCTCTCATTATAAACTCTCCACAACTACATGAAATTCCATTGAATGAATGTATCTCTGGTTACTTATATAATTCCACTGGAATGGAATGCTAAAGTTTTTGTCCACATTATTCATTGTAAATAAAACTACATGGAATGTTGTGAATAATGTTTGTGTGTATAAATAGTCTTTTAATAATCTCTAAGATCAGGTATACAGTTAAGGATATCAGTAGTTCCTCTTGAACTCTATCCACCTGACAATCAGTGAAACATTTAACACTAGAGAAATGCTGGATAGTTCATCCCTTACACAGATATGAGGGAATTTCCAATCTGCTTCTTGTGAAGACTGTATCATATAAAGTAATGTTGAAACAACATTATGTGGTTTTTATCATCTCTGTTATAGAATGTTATGCTTTGTGAGATAAGAGACGAACATGGTTTAGCTTTTCAGCTCATAAATAAAGCACAATTGTAATTAACCAAATATTGAAAAATGCGTACAGTTTATAATTCTTTGTTGCTGTAAAATTTTTTGCCAAGTTAAAAAATGTTAGCCAGTTGTGATTTTCTTTTTCCTTCTTTACCTTACTTCTAAGAAGCTCAGGTGTTCTTTTTTTTTTTTTTAAACTGCTCATGAAATTCTCTCTCATAATTGCCTGGTAGGTTCCAAGTGTACAGTTCTTTTGGATTGAGGAGATGGGGTAGAATGGTAGGGAAGAGGGATTGTTGTTTTACAGAGTGTTTTGTGTGCTAGACATAGAGGGAGGGAAGCCCTTCCTTCTTACTTATCCTGAGAAATGGATGTTGAGATCTGCACTATAGAGATATAGAAGCTGAGACTCAATAAAGTAAACTTGCAAGGTGGTACAGCTTGTTAGAGACCCTAGTCTGTCAGCCTCCAAAGCCCCTGCTGTTTTCATTACACCCAGGTGCCCTGGGGTCTGAGTTCTGTGAAACAAACTGCTGAGGGTCCTGCATGGAGCAATGTCATTGCTCTTGGCTTGGGCTGTTCAGATGTCAGTCTTTAGATTTAAGTAAATTTACATAAAATTGAAAATGTATTTTTCTGTTGCACTAGTCATATTTCAAGTGTTTAATAGTCACGTGTTGCTTGGGAGTACCACATGGGATAGTGTAGATATAGAGCATGTCCCTTGTCACAGGAAGTCCTGTTGGACAGGGCTGGCCTGGAGGCTGCCTCTGGAGCAGTTATTTCAAGTGCCCATCCACTATCTTCGTTGGTAGCATTACTAATACACCTAGAAATACTGTTGGGACTCTTGAGTTCTACTTACCCTTAGCCACTCATGCACTGTCCTATCTTTTTGAACTCTGGAATCCCCATAGTCTGTGCTTTCCAGGTAGCTCAGTGGTTAAGAATCTGCCTGCAATGCAGGAGATGCAGGTCTGACCCCTGGGTCAGGAAGATTCCCTGGAGGAGGAAATGGCAACCCACTTCAGTGTTCTTGCCTGGGAAATCCCATGGAGAGAGGAGCCTAGAGGGCTGCGGTCCAAGGCGTCACAAAAGAGTTGGACACCGCTGAGTGACTAAACAACAACAATCCACATTGTCCACAGTCTAGAGCCTCTTGACTGAAGAGAGGAGGGAGCTTGCATAACCCATTGGTTGCTGATTGCAGCAGAATCATGATACTAGTATATGTGGCATATTACCCAAAGAGCGTTTGTTTCTTGAATAGGTCAGGCATAGAAGAGGAATGATTTGTTTCTTTGCCTGGTAAGTGCCAAAATGTACCTCCCAGCTACAAATTATTCTTTTACATCTGTTTAATATTTCCTTAACACAGGGTCTTAATTCATTTGGAGAAGGATAAACCAGAATGGGGAGAAATTAATCAGAATTGAAATTTAGAATATACTCTGGTGAATACCAAAATCCTTAGCATTCTCCTCAGGAAATTTTTATGGTACAGGGAAAATAGACTTTTTAAAGGACTTTTTGGGGAAGGGGATACATAAAAGGGGTTTTTAACCTAATGTGTATTTATTTTATTATGATGATTTTTTAAAGTAGTTCAGCAAAAAAGATCATTTTAACAACTGAGACAGTGTCCTATAAAAGAAAAAATGCTTTGCTTTGGATCTCTGAGAAGTCATTTAACCTTCTAAAGTTTATCAGTTTGCTTATCCGTTTCTTCATCAGTAAGTTGGGACAGTAACATCTGCCTTGCTTGTCAGAATCATTGGAGTCTCAAATGAAGTGATGGTAGCCCTCGGGAAATTACTGGTTCTTTCCAAATGTCAATGTGGCATTGTGTCTGTATCCTTTATTTTCTAAATCCTTTTTGAATCTAAAGAACATCAAGGTTTTGCATGAGGCCCAACTCTCCTTAAGGGCACTCTTGTTTCACATCTCTGGCATGCACTGTCGATGATAGACCTTGTTCTTGAGAGTGGGTCAATGGTGATAATGATGATGTGATGAAAAATGCTTTGTTTGGGGAGGAGCAGTCCTGATGCCATGGACTCCATGAGCTGTCTTCACTTTATGAACTTGTTCACTCTGAGCCAGCCTTCCTGGGAAATGAGAGAGTCTTTATCTCATGGAGGAATAAATACCAGTCTCCGTCTTAGCACATCTATAGCAGAGAACAGTTGTCTTGATATGTAGTAGACAGTACTCTGTGTATCAGCTGCCATCTTAATTCATGAAAGGGAGAAGTTATCTAATACTTTCACTGGTAAGGCCTAGAAGGATGTTGTGACAAATGTAGAACATCATTGTAGAATTTCACAGTATTCTGTATTTCAGAAACCCAGTGCAAAGAAAAAGGAGTCATTCAAACAAAATCTAAGCAGAATGGAGATGTTGCTCTTAGCTGGGAAGGTAGCACGGTTTTGATTAGTGATGTTTGTAACTTTCAAATGTGCAGTTTCTTTGGGTATAGTGTCATTTAAAGATTACTTATTTTTTTCACCTAAAACAATATTAAAAATTTGCTACATCATTAGATTATTTTGACAGGAAGTTTGTCACCTCTGTCTCAATGGTTTGTTTTTATTATTGCTAGCTTTTAAACTGAAGGCTGATTCTACTGAAATATTATTGCTTTTGGTCCCCCAAAGTACCTCGTATGATGCCTTGAGCACATCACTTGTTGATTCAGTAACTGCAGTTGGTAGAAATTGGAGGGTGATCTCTCTATTTTGCGAGGACAATGTGTCCTTCACACATATCCCACATTCTATATTGGAACTGACAATTAATTTTCCAGTTGAAATAATGTTATAAATAATGGATTTGTTCCCAGAATGGTCCACCAAACTAAATTAACCCATAATATGGTTTAGCTGAAGGAGAAACATACTGGGTTGGCCAAAAATTTCATTCGGGTTTTCCCATAACTGTTTCCAGAAAAACCTGGAAGAATTTTTTGGCCACCCCAATATTTGCTAGAATGTGGAGATGCTCTCAAAAACTCAGAGGTACATTTTACATAACTGATAACTTACACTGAAAAGTTGGTAATTGCCTATTCATTTTTATAGTATAAATTATAAATGACTATCATGTCTGTTACATTTTTGGTTATTTCTGACTTCTCAGTGTATGAATCATCTCCCTTCATAGGAGCTTTAACTTACAATCTGAAACAAATAAAAATTCAGCAACTGGTGGATGATGATCTAAATTTAGTGTTGCCTGTTTATGTGTCAAAAGTTTTGCTAAAAACTAGCTCCATGGTTTAAATTTTTTTTTCTTTTGATTAAATATAATTTTGAAATGGTCTCATTTTACTGATTTACACTATTTTTCCCATGTTGTACAGAGAATTCTTTAAAAACTCAACAAGACAGTACATAGTGGTGTTTGTTCTTGCTGTTTAGTCGGTTAGTTGTGTCCAGCTCTTTGCAACCCTAAAGACTGTAGCCTGCCAGGCTCCTCTGTCCGTGGGATTTCCCAGGCAAGAATACTGAGTGGTTTTCTTTCTATGTTCAGGGGATCTTCTTTACCCAGGGATTGAACCTGCATCTCTTGGACTGGCAGGGGGATTCTTTACCAGGGAAGCCACGTGGTGGTGGTAGCACAAGCATAATCTGAGAGTTTATTGTGCCAAATCCTGAAGAGGTAAATGCAGTTTATTGTAAAATAATGTTCATGTATAAAGATTACTTTATATAGGTATTTCCCATCTTCCATTCCAAATTGTAGTCTTTGAATTACTGTTGAAATTGACACCAGTATCCTGTGTGAACACTGATCCTATTGGTGACATGTTATTGAAATGACTTAACATAAAAATATGTTTACATTCTCTTTACATCATAGACTATACATTTACTTTTATAGGACCTTAGTTTGAATAAATGTTAATGGTTTCATTTTTTATTATTCAAGATATGTCCTTCAGCTTGATGGATGTAAACTGTAGAAATACTCTTTAAGAGTCAATCTTTGGTACGTTTTGAGTAACTGGTGAGTTTTTTTCTGGTTTAAAATCTGTGATGGGGACACTGAGACTGCGCATACCCCCATTTGTTTATTTTTAGTTGAATTGAGGAAACAGAATCTTTCCAATACTGCAGGCTAAGACTTGCAGTATGCACGGCTGTCCTGTGGGACTCTGTGACTTTCTCCCCATCACACCACAGAACTGTGTCCTTGGGATGCATGTGGGCCCAATTATCATCCTCATGACTATTTCACTTGATGGAAAAATCTGTAGTAAATCAAGAATATTAAGTCTGTTTGTTAATAGTGAAGTCTTCAGAAGCCAGCTGTGCTAGAAGTATTTACTGCTTATATTTTTAGATGAGTTTGTTAAATGCTAATATTCTCAGTCATGGAATGGTCTAATTGTCCATTTTCTGAGATTGTTACTTACATAGTAAATGAAAGAGTTATTTTTTTTTCTTGAGGTCTTCTAAACTTAAAGTTGAACATGTGCCTTTATGTAAATAGAGCATTTGCAAAAATAGCATTCATTTATACATCTTTGAATGGATTCTAGTTTTTCCCTCTGTTTCAAATGCAACTAGGCATCAGCTTATTGCATATTAGCTGCACTTAGTTGGAGTTTGTTTTGTAACAAATCAGCAGCAGTTTTTGCTGTAGTTAAAAGTATTCTACAATCTGCATTTGTGTGTGACTGCTTTCTTCTTATCAAGCTCAATCTACAGCCACACACAAGTTCTTTTCTTCATGATCAAATTTGTGTAGGTGGTTGGGTCATAGAAACCTTTATGTTCAACTACATGTCTGTAGTTTTTTGAACTTTCTCTTATTGAAAAAAGATATCCATTTGATAAAAGTAAAAATAGCAGAGCGCTCTGTGAGAGAAGCATTTAGAGGCTCACAATAACAGAAGCTTATGTTTGCTGAATTTAACCTCAACATAAAAGTGAGATTTGGGAAAAGATGCTCCACTACTGTGCATAACGCAGAGGTGTGTGTTGGTGAAGAGCTCCACACACAGGGGTGTCCATCTGTGTCTTGAATGTGCCTGCTTTCCCACTGAACTAAAAGTTAAATCAGTCTTGCAACTGTCTCTTACCCTGGCTGTGTGAAGGTTGTGGTCAAGTGTGTATGCTATTGAGTTACTCTTTTTTTTTTTTAAACTACTGCTAATAAGTAATAGGGGCTTCCTTGGTAGCTCAGTGGTAAAGAATCTACCTGCCAATGCAGGAGACGGGGGTTTGATCCCTGGGTTGGGAAGATCCCCTGGAGAAGGAAATGACAACCCACTCTAGTATTCTTGCGGAGAATGCTATGGACAGAGGAACCTGGCGGTCTTCAATCCACGGCATCTCAAAGAGTTGAACACAGTTTAGTGATGAGCGCAGTAAGTGATGTGTCAAGTACCTAACATGCGTTATTTTATTTGCTCTCTATAGTCCTATAAGGTAGGTATTTTTATTATTGCCATTGTACCTGTCAGGAAACTGAGCCTGCAAGAAACTAATGTGGCTGCTGAGTATGGGCCACTTGCTCAGGTCAGATGCCACAGCCCCAGGCTTCAGCTACTCAGCTGACCTGGCTATAAGTGCAGATCTTTACTGTTGTAAAACTGCTTCAGACATGGCTATTGCATCGTCTCTCCAACTCTCTCCAAGGTATAAGAAAAGTATCCAGAATTAAGTTACTCCCTAAGTAGCTGAATGCCACTTACTTTATATATGTTTTCTTTAGATATAGGACTGGTTTCCCAATCTCCACTTACTAACTCTGGAAGACCAATCTTGAAGATATGCTTTCCTAAGGTTTTCAGCATCCCCGGTCTGGCTGGTACCCGGCGACGTGTTGTAATTATGCTGTGAAGATGGTGTTAGTCTTATTAATGTTTTAGAAGAAGTTGACTAGGAATTGACATCTGAACTTATGGAAGCCCTGAGAAGGTACTCTTGGTCCCAGGGTGTACTTTGAAGGTCCTGGGAGGTTGGGGATGGGGTTTGTTAAGTCACGCTGGTGCTGAGGGCCATGAGGCATGCTGGGGCAGAGAACGTGGAGGTGTATCAGAAACTGGACTCAAGGGATGAGCAGTTGCTGAGTTGAACAGATGATGGGAAAGTGGGGAAGGTCTGTGAGTGAAAACTAGGCTACATCAGGAGGGTTCCACGTGGGAGCAGGACTGACTTGCTGTTGAAATGCTGGGCTTTGTTCCTTTTTTGAAGGAATGGTTCTGTGAGGGCTGATCTCTGAGGATGGGGTGGAGGCTGAGAGTTGGGAACTCAAAAACCTAGAACTAGTGTTGACAGAGAAAAATCCTTCCTTCTTTTCTTTGTCCCTCCCTCCATTTTCTTTCTTCCTATACTCTGTTACAGGCATTTACTAGATAATTGCTATAATTCTCTGCACTGTATATACACAATACCCTTGCTGCTTATCTGTTTTATACATCATAGTGTGTATCTGTTAATCCCATACCCCTAATTTGTCCCTCCTTGCTTCCCTCTCCCTTTTGGTAACAGCAGGTGTGTTTTCTATCCCTCTGAGTCTGTTTCTGTTTTACACAAACATTCACTTGTATTTTTTTATATTCCACATATAAATGATACTCTGATTTGTCTGACTTATTACACTAAGTATAGTATTCTCTAGGTCCGTCTGTGTTGCTGCAGGTGACAGTATTTCATTCTTTTTATGGCTGAGTAATATTCCATTGTATTACAATACCACATCTTCTTAATCTATTTGTCTCTTGTTGGGCAGTTGGGTTGCTTCCATATATTGCAAATAGTGCTTCTATGAATATTGAGATGCATATATCTTTTTCAGTTAGGGTTTTTGTTTTTTGCATATATATACCCAGGAGTTGCATTGCTGGGTCACGTGGTAGTTCTGGTTTTAGTTTCAGGAATGTCCATGCTGTTTCACACAGTGCCTGTACCAGTTTACATTCTTACCAATAGTGCATGAGGGCTTCCTTTTTTTCCCACATCCTCTCCAACATTTGTTTTTTGTAGAATTTTTGATAATAGCCACTCTGACAGGTGTGAGGTGATATCTCATTGGTTTGATTTGTGCTTCTCAGAAAGACTCATTCTGTTTTGAACAATTAAAAAAATGAAATTAATTTACAGTGTTGAGTTTTTTTCAGGTGTGCAGCAAAGTGACTCAGATTTTTTCCCCTATAGGTTATTATAAGACACTGCATATGGTTCCCTGTATAGTAGGTCCTTGCCGTTTATTTATTTTATACATAGTAGTGTATGTATGTCAATCCCAAACTCGTATTTTATTCCCTGCCCACCCCCCATGCCCACCTTCACTATCCCCTCTGGTAAACATAAGTTTGTTCTGCGTATATATGAAAAAAGTCTCATTCTTGAAGTAAAGATAATTGAGAACATTGGAACTATTTACCTGTAAACTACCTGATTGTTGGGTAATTTGTACTTTGATATTTCTGCCAGCTATAATAAAACATTTGCATGGTTTTATGCACTTACCACTGCAATTACAATATGCTGTGGTCATTTTGGGAGATGCCTGTTTAAAAAGGTAGTCTTCCAATCTTAGGAGTAGAAATTCCTTGGGCAAGGAAGTATTTGAAAGCTTTGGATTCCCACTTAGTTTCAAATCCAGGCGTAGGCTCTTAACTAGTTTTGTTATTTTAGGCAAATTAATAAGTCAGTTGTTTGTTTTGTAAAATGGTGGACAGTAGAGCTTTTGTGAGAATTAGATAGTACATGTGAAGCACTTGGCCCACAGTAAATGTGCAGTGAGTGTCAGCAGCTATTGCCTCTTCCCATTCTCCCGGAAGATGCACCAGGCACATGCCACTGAATCTGACCCAGACATCTCTGGGGGCTGCCCTTAGGGCATGTTTCATAAGTCTTTGGGTACTTGCCAAGCAGATCTGGTGGCTTGGCTAGATTCTATTCTATTTCTGTTCTGTACCAATATTTTTCATCCTTCTTCCAGATATACTGAGTCCAGGAAATAAGAACTTTAGAAATGATATCTTCTATTATGAGATGAACCTTCTGTTCTGAGTGTATGTGAACTTCGGTTCTCCTGTTGATGAAGGATATTCTGTTCTTTGATAGTCTTATTTTCTGCAAAATAGGAAACTCTGTATACTTTTTATAATGTTCTTTTCTTCTAATTTTCTTTGTAAGATGTTTTCTTTTATATAGAAGCTTTGAAAGTGAAAGTTGCTCAGTCATGTCTGACTCTTTATGACCCCATGGACTATACAGTCCATGGACTTCTTCAGGCCAGAATACTGGAGGAGGTAGCTGTTCCCTTCTCCAGGGGATCTTCCCAATGCAGGGATCAAACCCAGGTCTCCCGCATTGCAGGTGGATTCTTTACCAGCTGAGCCACCAGGGAAGCCCAAGAATACTGAAGTGGGTAGACTCCCTTCTCCAGGGGATCTTTCCAACCCAGGAATCAAACTGGGGTCTCCTGCATTGCAGGTGTATTCTTTACCAGCTGACCTGCATGGGAAGCTTTTAAGACCCTGTATCTTCTTTTTTTTTTTTTTTCTTTAAGTTGTGCGGGAGGAGGAGGCGGGGGAGAAGGGGGGCTGTAGGAGGGGAGAAGGAGGGGAGGAGGGGGAGGCTGGACTCAAAAACAATAACAATACAAAAAAAAAAAAAAGTGTTCTCCAGCTCGCTCGCTCGCTCCCTCTCTCTCGCCTATCAGCCCGGGGCTCCGGACCCGGAGGGCGGCCGCACCCGGCAGGACCGAGCGGAGTTCGGAGCGAGTGCCCAAGCGAAGGGCGAGGTGCGTGTCCCCCGCTTCGGGCTGCGGTGGGCTCAGATCGCCATCGCCTCCGCCTCTGTTTATTTCATGGGGCGCCGCCAAAGTCGCAGCCTTTTTATTTTTTTGTCTCCTCCTTTTCCTTTCCCCTCCCCCTCGCCCCCGCGTCTCCCGCCCCGGCCTCCCTCCTTCGCGCTCCGGGCCCGGCCTCCTAAGACCCTGTATCTTCATGCATAGAAAAGTTATCAGACCCATGTTGGCATGTGAGTGATAACAGGAAAGTTATCATGTGTGCTCTGAATCTGTACTCTGAAAGGCCCAATTAAGGAAAACATGATGGTTTTGCATTTTTCTCCCTTAGTGCCGGAGTTATATCAGCCTCTGGGCTCAATGCTTGAGCATAGAAATAGTGATATATTCAAGTGGGAAGCTAAGAATTGGTAATGACAAAGGGATGGCAATGACTCTGCCTTGCAGAGCCTGGGACTGGTCCTATAGCTGCACCATCTTTTACTCCACAGATGTTAAAGAATCATAAGTCCCTGTTGACTGGCATGAAAAATTTCCATAGGGAGTCTCTTTATCCACATGCCAGAAAGAGATGTGTTAGCAAATAGCACTTCATAAAATGTGAGAAAAAGAAATGAAAAAGTGTTGTTCCAGTAATCAGGAATTGAGCAAGACAAAGCTACGGGGCATAGTTGAGAATGCGGATCCAGCAGTCATACTGCCTGGGTTCAAGCAAGTTGTGCAGCTTAGTAGCTGTATGTGTGCATATGTGCTCAGTCGTTTCTGACTCTTTGCAACTCAATGGGCCGCAGCCCTCCAGGCTCTTCTGTCCAATGGGATTTTCCAGCCAAGAATACCTGAGTGGGTTGCCGTTTCCTCTTCCAGGGGATCTTCCCGACTCTGGAATCAAACCTATCACTCTTGAGTCTCCTTGCTTTGGCAGGTGGATTCTTTACCACGGAGCCACTTGGGAAGCCCTAGTAGTTGTATGAATCTGAGCTCATCATTCAACCTCAGTTTCTTCATCTGTAAGATGGGGATGTTATCTACCATCTCATAGGCTTGTCTTGAAAATTAATCATGTTAATGTTTATGAAGTGTTTAAAATAATACCTGGCATTATATAAGCATCTGTTAAATATTAAATGCTGAAAATGATAATAATGGGTATTTGCTGAGCTGATTGGTTGGCATATTTCTGTGTAAGACTAAAATATGAATAAGCATTGGTTAAATAGATTCCATGAATTCATAAAATCTGTTGCCTAATATTTTGAGACTTTATGTAACATTTCACTTCTCAAATATCTTCAGCCTAAGCACAACTATTTGGCATACTCAGAATAACAAAATCACTTACAGTTTTTTTTATTCAGTTCTAAGTCTGAGGCATTCTACCCCTCCCGCTATACTTTAATGTCTGGAAATTGTATGCATCTTAAAATCCATGGGTGTACTTAATATTGCACTCCCCTCTCCCCCGCCTCCACCCCATAAAGCTGTTACTTAGTTAATGTTGCAGTCAAAAAAATGATCTTGTCTTTGAATAGGAAACAGTGATACAAGAGTCCACACAGATGTGTTTATGTATCTTCAGTTGGAAAGTTCAAAATTAATATCTAGGAACAAGGGAAATGGTGCACCTACCTGTTGAAGGAAGGACCAGCATTCTCAGTGGCCAGAGT
Organism: Cervus elaphus; assembly: GCF_910594005.1. NCBI lineage: Eukaryota > Metazoa > Chordata > Mammalia > Artiodactyla > Cervidae > Cervus > Cervus elaphus. The sequence goes on from NC_057832.1 coordinate 64,358,523, forward strand.
CATCCACCTTAGTTCCAAGGAATCGCACTTTAGGGCCGCAGGGTCTCCGCTGTATTCACACAACGCTGGAGCTAATGTTCCATCTTCTTGTATAGTGGTTGTGTGCCAAATTGTGGCTGAATTGGATGTGGCATTGGAGTTGCATCGACATGAACTTGGAGGTCGTTTTTTAAGTTAGGATTTGGGAAGAATTAACTGTGGCAGGGGCTCTTAACCAGGGAGCCCATGGATAGAATTCTGACTCTCTGAACCTGGATGGGCAAAAAAAAAAAAAAAAAATTCTTCGTTTTCTCTAATCCCTAAGTGAAATCTAGCATTTCCTTTTAAATATGAATGTAGGCAACAAATCATAGTAGCATTTAGCCTTTGAATTATAATACTTATGAAATATGCCACTACATCCTGTTATTCAGTGTTGTAATACAGAAGCAAGAAGGCAGCTGTATCAGAATTTGTCTTTGTAAAATAATTTTATCACTGTCTTTCAGTGCAATTGTGTTCCTTTTTAAGTCCTGTGTTTTAATGCTTTTAAAAACATTATTCTGAGAAGTGATCCCTAGACTTCACCAGATTGCCAGAGTTCTGGGGCAAACAAAGGTAAGAAGCCTGCTCTCTGTTGGTCCCGATTCTTTGCCATGCTTCTGTTTTCTTCTGCACCACACCCCTCTGCCTGCGCTCTGGAGAGCTGAGAGACAGACTTTTGAAAAGTTCAGCATCAGTTGCATCGCTAGAATCTGTTCTGTATTCTTGACTCTGGTGATGAAGCTTCTTTGGTTTCGTCTGCGGTTTACGTGTCTTAAAAGAGCATACTTTCTTTAGCTCTTCTGCTGCTCTAGGACAGTATTGTCTACAGAAGTTTCTAGTGAAAGACATTGATTCATGACAGTTCATTGGAAAGCTGGATGCTGAAAGCAAGACCCAGCAAGCAGAGCACATTTAGCCATGGGAGTGCGGAGGAGGGAGAGTGAGAGTGTGCTTGTACAAACGGATAGTAGGAGGCCTGAAAGGAGAGCTGGTGGAGGCTGTGAGATGAGGTGGGAAAGGAAGGAAGCTGGGTGGAATAAGAAGACGGAGAGGTAATTAAATTGAGGCCTTCCAGCCGATTCCTGATGGAGGCGTCTCCTTGTCCAAATCTACATTTGCTCCTGGGAACTGTTCCTGTGTAGTTAAGGGTGGATTCTTCACCTGTAACTACAAGCAGTTCAGTTCAGTTTAGAGCTTCTGTGACTCAAGGCTTTTCTGTGAAGGCTTCCTTGCCTCCCAGATAACTCCCTTATTTTAGTTCACATTGTTTAACTGATGTGTTTTTGTCAGATTTTATACTAAATGGGGGAACACAGGCCAACTGATGACTTTTACCTTTGAGGGTTTTGGAAGTGTTGGGCATGGAAATGGGTAGAAAATCATTCCAAAAGAACATATTTTTAGGCAGTATCTCCAGTAACAATAAGAATGTTGAGTCTTTGTGAAGCCAAAAGATAAAAGTTACAGGTCAAGTGGATGAGGCCAGAATGTAAAGTGACATGCATGTACTGATTGATATATCTATAAATGGCTATGCTTAAAAATTAATTCTGGGGAATTAAAAATGTTTATTCTGGTAATAGCAGAGTCCAGGTTCAGATCTTGAAATTCCTGCCTTTTGTTTGGCGCTTCTGAAGTTGGGATAGCCAAAAAGGAAAGGGATCAGCTTTTGCCTGTTTGTTAAGGGAAGGCTTAGTAAACCCTTTGCAGGATGACCAAGCTCTGGGGACTTCTGTAGCTCTGTTTTGGAGACTTCAAAACTCCTCCTCATGCCAGCCTTAGAAAAGGCTGATTTTGCAAAATCTTTCTGGCAAAGCCTTTAATATCCAACTGCTTCCCAAAGCTGAGTCCCTCTGTAATGTCACCTTGGATTCCTGCTGCAAAAACTGATGGATGTTGTTAGTAGTGTTTGATAAATACTGCCACATTGTGACTTTAGATGTCAGATCTTCGGATTTGTTGCATGGGCCACTTACTGTGGGAAGCGTGTTTTATCCTGTTAGAATATTGTATCTTCCAGTTATTTCATTTTCTATATTGGAAATGAACATTTGAGCACATTCTAATGAAGTATGAAGTTTAAGAGAACTTAGATGATGCCAAATAATAGGTTGTCATAGTTTTGCATACTTGCTCTCATGCCCCTCCCTCATTTTGTTTTAATTTTTTGACTTGGCTGCTGTGACCTAGACTTCTGACTTTAGAGTCTAAGTCAGATGAAAATAAGCATTTCCATGCAAATCATGTTTCTAAAATCATCCTTGGAGTGCATGTATGTCTAGTAAAATGCAGAGCTTACTAGAGAGAAGGATGAATTTAGGTGAGCCTGAAGAAGTATAAAAATCTTGTTTAATGACTATGTTAGTTTTTTTATATAGATTAGCTGTTATTAAGTAAGGAATGCTCAGTCTCTCTGGAATTTCTCATCCTCTGAATAGCTAGTTTTGCTACTATAAACCGAGAAGACTTCTGTTGTATCTCTTAATATATAATACTGCAGTATCACAAACCCTGAGGCCCTTTTCCAGAAGAGCATATGCTTGCATGTAGTCGGTTTTATGTGAGCTGAACCAATCTCAGGTCTAGGATAGGAGCTTACTAGTGCGTGTATATGTGCCTGTGTGTGTTGTTTAAGAGAGATTTTAAGGCCTGGAATAATGAGACATGGCCAGTTACAGCAAAGCATTGCCTAGGGACATGGTTCCTTGATCACAGCCTGGTCCTTCACTATGTTTACAAAACACCCTCAGTACAGCCCTTGAGTAAAGCCGTGGTCTTCCATTTACACCCGCCTTTTTCTGTCCTGTTTTCCTGCTGCTGGTTCCCCCCTCTCTGACACCTGCCTTTATCCCCTGCAAGGTACCCCATCCCTGCCTTGGCTCCTACATGGTTCCTTCTCACAACATAAATATTGTTCATCGCAGAGCAAGCTGCTCTTACAGAGGCACAAGAAGAGGTCTGAATTTATAACTTACGAAGTATAGCACTCTTTGCAATTTTAACAAGCAAAAGGTATTTTATAATCTAGTAGGAAACGAATCTCTGATGATGAAGCTCAGGCTTTTGGAAAAGGAGGTTGTTACAGGATGGGAACCCTCTTTTCACCTCTTGGTTCTTTGTCTGTCCCGATAGTCCCAGTAGGTTCCTTGACATTGGCAAGCATCACTCAGAGAATGAGCGTACCGTGGTGTGCTTCAGAGAGATGGCTTTCTGGCGTAGGGTGCGATTCCGAGATTCCTCTGATGAAAAGACACGTGGTTCCAAAACCACCAGGGTATTTTCACAGCTGTGCCAGAAATCTGGGCAAATGGGCATTAGATTATTAGTTTTGGCATTGTGGTGCTGAACCACACAGCTCTGTGGCTGCTGCTCTGGCTATTGCTGACCTGGTGTCCACTAGGGCCCCCGGGCCCCCCAGACCTGACTCAGGCTGCAGCTGGGAGCTGGGTGCCGGCTGCCGCCCGCGTGGGCAAGTGTGGGAAATGCCAGGCGGCCTGGCAGGTTTTAGTGTGGCCTTTGCATCCACGCTGAGCCATATGGTGCTAAAATGTCAAACTGTTCCCAAGTGTGGGCCACGATTGAAGAGGCTAGATAGAGAAAACACCCTTCAGATAAAGGATTTGCTGAGCTTGTTTATTCCCCAGCCACTGGCTTCATCACTTGGATGCTTGAACGAACATTTATTAAGTAATCTTTGGTTGATAGTGAGCTACTTATATTTGGGGAGGTAGCAAAATAAAATCATTTGTTTCTTATTGGCAAAGATTAAATCTCCCAGGGTTCCTGTATCTTGCATGTAATAAACTGTCAGTAGAAGAAAGTGAAATGAATGGATGATCTATAAATAGAATCTAATGGGAAGCAATAGTCTCAGAAACTGAAGAAAGAGTTTGAAGGATCTAAATCTTCCCAAAGATGATAACATCCTTAGGCTGTGGCTGCAGAGATCTTACTGGAAACTAAACATTCTTCTAGTTTCCAGTTCGGCTTCTTTCTGCTATATTTTGGCAATTGCCCTTGTTGATGGACTGACATAATGCCTCAAGAAGTTTACGATCTGTGTAGGAAGACAAAACAACATAACAGGGACTTACAGATTATCCCAATCAAAACATCCACAAGTGCTAAGTGACTGAGGCCAAAGAAAATGTGCAAGGCCAAAGGGAGAGAGGGGGAGCTGAGTGATGTGGTTCAGATGAGGTTAGTCCTGGCAGGCTTCCTAGGGGAGGCGGTTGGGCTTGGATTTGGTGCATTAGCTCTTGTAAGTCCCACACTCTGAACCTTTACGTAAACACGATTTACTCATAGCACAAGGAATCTGCCCTCTTGGAAAGAATAAGAAAAGAAGGAAGAAATGTTTGAATTCAGAGAGTTTTTTTTTCCCCTTTCATACTTTAAGGGGCCTCAAACTTTTAGATATGCCCTGAATGCATAGAATTAAATCTTAGATTCCGTTTTACCCTATGAAAATGACAAGTCATAACATATAGAGAGGTGCTATAGCTTGAGAGGCTTTTTGACTCTAGTGAGTCTTTTCAATTTAAATAGCTTCTTCCTGTCTTGGTTCATAAATATGCAAGGAATTGCATTGATTTTACTTAACACACTTGACCATATGTAAGCTCAGATATTTGAGGCATTCTGAACAGCCACACTCACATGGTGGAGCTGTGACATTTCTGGGCTTGGGTGCTGAGGAGGCAGCCTCTTTGTGCCCACTGACTATGGAGGCCTCATCTGTGTTTGGTATTTAGCATAAAGCTTTGCAGTCGTATGGAAGGATTCCTTTGAGTGGCCTCAAGAAAATGTTCTTTTAAAAAAACAAAGCAAAACTTTATTTTGAATTAATTTTAGAATTACAGGAGAATTGCAAAATTATACAGAATCCCCTTATATATCTGACTCATTGCCATAGTATAATTGTCACCTCTTGTCCACAAGAAGACACATGTAAGAACGTGTTTTGTTGCCTTGTGCATAATGTGAATTAGATATCTAATAACAAACAAATGGATATGTAACCTGTTTTTGTCATACAATGGAATGTTATACAGTATAGGAAGAAAGAAATGTCAAATGCATCACAGTGAGAAAATAAAAACAAGTTGCCGAAGAGTATATATACCTTACGGTGCCATTTTCTTCAGGTTTGAAAGCATGCAGAGTGGTATTACATGCTGTACTTGCATGTGAAGTAATAGTGTAAACACTGCCACATACAAGTAGATGATACACACAAAGTTCAGGATTCTGGTTTCTTCTGTAAGTGGTTAAAAAAACACTGGTGAGCTTTCTATTGTACTTGTGGCATTTAGTTTTTTAAACTAAGTGGTGGACACTCTGGGGTTACTATATTTACTCCTGACTGTTTTTCAGTGACTAAAATGTTTAATTTAAAACTTGGTAAATTATAATAATGCAAAAGCCCAGCCAGGCCATTCATTAGAAATGCAGTAGTGATTAGCTTCCCTGAGAATCGTGTACCCTCTGAGTTGAAAGGCAGAGGAGAGCGGCGTCTGTTGAATTATTGGCTTGACTACTTGGGTGAACCCTTCACTATGTCTTTAGTTTTCTGAGTCACATTTTCTCCACCTGTAAAGTTTCTGTGGCTGTCTTTATGAGCCTATTGTAACATCCGGAAATGAAAAGTCAGAGTTTCAGGCTCTTCACGGTGAGAACTGCAGACAAAAGGTAAGCAAAATTGTCTGTGGCTATGTATTCTGCCAGAATTGACGTCCTGGCTGCCCCACTTACTAGTCATGTGACCATGCTTCAGTTTCCTCATCTGCAAAAATAGCATAATAGTAGTATCTGCTTACGACAATGTTTTCAAAACTAAATGAGTTAATGTATGTAGAATCCGTAGAGCCAGTTTTCCTTCTCTCTCCCTTCTGGCTCACAGACTTGTTTTATTTGATCTCTGAAGGATTGGATTATCGGATGCTTTAAATTTGGTTGGGGTGGGGGGTTAACTTTTAAAAGTATGGACTTCTGGCTTCTGTTTAACAAATGGAACATCTACTGGCACTGATTCCCCATTGCAGCCTGGCAGCACTGCCATCTCCTGTAGGTAGACGTATCCACCGTTCAGTGTAATTCCCAGCAACCTCCACATGTCTTCCGGGCACTAAGGCAGCCTGTGTATTGCCCTCTGATGTCTACCACCCACTTCTTCCCAGTGACGTTGCCTCCTTGGCCTCCCATCAGCATTTGAGTTTACAATTGATTTTAATGGGTTTGCAGTGATACAAATATGGAACTGGATTATATATCAGCAATGGGGCTTTCCAGAGAACTTGAACTGGTAGGAGATTTTTGTATCTATCTTTGTATTTATGTTAATATCTCTCTCTATATGAGGAAACCCTTGGACGAGAATTGATGCTGCAAGTCTCGAAGCAGAATTTCTTCAGGACCTCAGTGTTTTTGTCAAGGCCTTCCTAATGGTTGGATGAGGCCCCCCTACATAATCTAGAATAATTGTCTTAAAGTCATCATGTTATAGGTGTCACCATATCCATAAAATATCTTCAGAGCAGTTAGTTTTGATTAGGTTAGTATTTGACTGGATAACTGGATACCATAGCTTAGCCAAGTATGAAACAAACCATCCCAGTTTATGTTTTTTTTTGAGCAATCTTATGTTATCGATAGGGCTTCCCTGGTGGCTCAGACGGTAAAGCTTCTGCCTACAATGCGGGAGACCCGGGTTCGACCCCTGGGTCGGGAAGATCCTCTGGAGAAGGAAATGGCAACCCACTCCAGTACGCTTGCCTGGAAAATCCCATGGATGGAGGAGCATGGTAGGCTACAGTCCATGGGGTCGCAAAGAGTCGGAAGCAGCTGAACAACTTCACTTCACTTCATGATATCTATGTGGCACCTATAGACTTTTTTCTGTTCTTTATAGTAAAGGATAGTGGTGGCATTTAGGATTTTTTTGAAGGAGCTGAACTTAAAAATCTCTGAGAACCTTGAGCTTTGCAAATAAAGCTGCTGTGTCTGGGTTGGGATCTAAGAGGCTGAATGCTGTGATCCATGAGGCAGGATGCTTCCTCCAGGCAGGGTGTAACAGGGATCCTGGGTTTGGCAGTACTGGCTCTGCCATTCAGGGTGGAGACTAGTCATTTGCAGATGCTCAGAGGAGTTTTGGAGGAAGACAGGATGTTGAAGAAGAACTAGATTTCTACAGCAGTTGTAGAGCCTCCTATAAACCAGGTGTATAGGTGTGTGCTGTTCCTGCTTCAGGTCAGGTATTAATGCAGGTTCTCAATACCCATCTCTATTGTTAGCCTCTATGTGGCTTTGTGCATTGGAAGGCTGCCAGCAGAACTCAAAAGGAATCCTCTCAAAACCTTCTTTGTTTCCTAGAGATTTTCCGAAGCTGCTAAGGAGAAGCTGAAACACAAGGCAAAAACAATCTTCCATGTATGTTTGTCTCTGCATTACTATTTTTTGTAAAGCATCAGTTAAGATGATTCTAAGCTTAGTTTTTCATTTGTGGAGAATAGGTGAATAGGGAGTTTGAATAAAGCCTTAAGACTCTATTTCTGTGTGTGTTGTGCTAATTTACAACAACTTAAAATCCTGAATATTTATGTTTTATTTCTGAGAAAAAATAGACTGGCTAGAAGATCCAAAAATAATCTTCAGGAATGATGCAAAAATCCCAGGAGCTCAGCCTCAGAGCTTTAATCTCAAAGAGTATGTTCTGTGTGGGACATACTAAGATGCTGAGGAGCAAACATATAAGAGCTGAGATCATGGGCTCTGGGTGCAGTCTGGACAGTGGCTGCTTCGTGTGAAGGACCGTATCTTACAGGTGACCAGTAGTGTAGTTCAGTTCAGTCACTCAGTCGTGTCTGACTCTTTGTGACCCCATGAATCGCAGCACGCCAGGCCACCCTGTCCATCACCAACTCCCGGAGTCCACCCAAACCCGTGTCCATCGAGTTGGTGATGCCATCCAACCATCTCATCCTCTGTGGTCCCCTTCTCCTCCTGCCCTTAGTCTTTCCCAGCATCAGGGTCTTTTCAAATGAGTCAGCTCTCTGCATCAGGTGGCCAAAGTACTGGCGTTTCAGCTTTAACATCAGTCCTTCCAGTGAACACCCAGGACTGATCTCCTTTAGGATGGACTGGATGGATCTCCTTGCAGTCCAAGGGACTCTCAAGAGTCTTCTCCAACACCACAGTTCAAAAGCATCAGTTCTTCAGTTCTCAGCTTTCTTTATAGTCCAACTCTCACATCCATACATGACTACTGAAAAAACCATAGCCTTGACTAGACAGACCTTTGTTGGCAAAGTGATGTCTTTGCTTTTTAATATGCTGTCTAGGTTGGTCATAGCTTTTCTTCCAAGGAGTAAGCATCTTTTAATTTCATTGCTGCAATCACCATCTGCAGTGATTTTGAAGCCCAGAAAAATAAAGTCAGCCAGTGTTTCCACTGTTTCCCCATCTATTTGCCATGAAGTGGTGGGACCAGATGCCATGATCTTAGTTTTCTGAATGTTGGGCTTTAAGCCAACTTTTTCACTATCTTCTTTCACTTTCATCAAGAGGCTCTTCACTTCCTGCCATAAGGGTGGTGTCATCTACATATCTGAAGTTATTGATATTTCTCCCGGCAATCTTGATTCCAGCTTGTGCTTCCTCCAGCCCAGCGTTTCCTCATGATGTACTCTGCATAGAAGTTAAATAAGCAGGGTGACAATATACAGCCTTGACGTATTCCTTTTCCTATTTGGAACCAGTCTGTTGTTCCATGTCCAGTTCTAACTGTTGCTTCCTGACCTGCATACAGGTTTCTCAAGAGGCAGGTCAGGTGGTCTGGTATTCCCATCTCTTTTAGAATTTTCCACAGTTTATTGTGATCCACACAGTCAAAGGCTTTGGCATAGTCAATAAAGCAGATATAGATGTTTTTCTGGAACTCTCTTGCTTTTTCGATGATCCAGCAGATGTTGGCAATTTGATCTCTGGTTCCTGTGCCTTTTCTAAAACCAGCTTGAATATCTGGAAGTTCACAGTTCATGTATTACTGAAGCCTGGCTTGGAGAATTGTAAGCATTGCTTTACTAGCGTGTGAGATAGAGGTGCCAATATTTCTACTTTTCAGAGCTTCCTGTTCAAGGGTGGATCATAGAGCCTTGAAGTGACTGGGTTGCTATTCCAACTAATCTTCTACTTGTATCCTTCATTAGAACCATGAAGATTAGCTTTGATTGTTTCTTGAGAGAATTCTAGCTATATTAATTTTTATTCTTGGACAAGGTCATTAGGAAGGAAGAGCAGTGAATTTGGACTTGGGAGCTGGGTGTCCAGTCTCTGCTCAGGCAGTACCTTAACTTGGTAGACTTAGGCAGGTCACTTGGGCCGTGTCTTCCTCTACTTAACCACAAGGAGGTTGAATGGGATAGTAACTAAAATGTAGAGATACTCTGAAAATTTTCCTTGCTTTGTAAACGGTTCCTTGGGAGAAACTTTTAAGTTTGGTTGGAGCCTTGTTGGAAACTCTTACAGTCCCTTGATTCCTTTAGTTTTCCTGCAACTAACATCCTCTCTTTATTCAGTGGTGAGCTGCATGGTCTAGCCATCAATTGCTCTCTCAGCGGTGTCTCTTCTCTCTTCAAGCCGCCTGACTCTGCTATTTTTTTGTTCCTCCTCATCAATGACTTTACTATCCTTTCAGCATTATCTTTATTGGTTCTCTTAATTGTATGGCTTTGATTCTACAAACCCTTCCCCCAAAAACTTTTAATTATCACTGTTAACCTGTAAAGCACTGTACTATTTTGTCACACCAGGCTACAGAATTATCAGCCTGCTGCTGAATTTAATTTAATACTTTTTTCTTTCCCTCTCACTTTAGGTTAGATAAAATGAAATTGCATTCTCCCATATTCTAAGGTTAGACTTAGCTCTGTCCTTTTCCTAGGCTGTGTCTTTTCCACAGGTTGTCCTTAATACTTAAAAAATGATACTTTTGATGACAGTGCTGCATAAAGAAATGACGGGAGTACCTGCCATTGGGATTAATGGTTACTGCTATTGGGATTATTGGGATCACTGGAAGTAGAACCTCTTTTTTCTTGTGAAAGATTGCCTTGCTTTGGGGGCTCATAATGGTTTTATTCAAAGGAATCACACCTTTTGGGGGTTATTTTCATGTTTCCTACTTTACATGCAAGAGCTAGCTTCTTTGTTAGTTAGAGGTGCCATTGCCATTTGCGGTTGTTTTCTGAATCCCTGAGGCCCTGGTTTTGAATGTGTATCAGTTGGTTACTGGAGCTGCTGCTGCTGCCAGCTTCTTGTAGGGTAGGTAGTTGTGGTGGAGCTGGATACGGCCAGGAATGCTTTGAGTGGCTTCTCTTAGAATTTGGACATGTAGTGAGTTTCTCTAAGCTATTTGGAGTCAGTGACCTCTCATGGCCCCTTCCTGTATGGTATTCTGCCCTTGTAGTATTCATTCTTGATCTCTACGTGTGTTACCTGAATGTTTAAATTGTAACATTTCATCTGCAGATTCTCTCCTGGTCATTTTACGTTAGCCTATCAAAGGGACCATAGCCTGTTCTCTCTATTCATTGCCGAGAGAGTACGGGCAATAATTGTCCTTCTGTATCATATTCCAGCCAAACCACTGAGAGTATGTTGGTTCCTTTCTGGATAAACCATATCTTAGGAGGATGTTGACAGGTTGGAGTAGACCACAAAGTGGCAAGTGTCTTAAAAACCGTGTCATATGGAGGATGATGGTGGGGAGGGAATTATTTAGTTTAGAGGTGGATGATGCTGGTGGCTAACACTGAACTGAGTGTTGATTGTATGCCAAACAGTGTGCAAAAGTGTTTATGTATGTTATTCCATGCATTGATCATATGAAAAGCCTGTAAGGCAGGTATAGCTGTTAGGCCCATTATACAGATGAGGGAACTGAAGTACTGCATTCCATTTTTCTTTCTGGTGAAGTTCAGACTTTTTGACTTATTAACACTGGAGATATTCTTTACTTGTATTCATCTCACCTTGCCTTCCTTTTTGCTTCTTCTCAGATTCTGTAGCTGAATCCTATTGTCCTTCCCCATTGAAAAAGGATTATGAGATACCATACATGAAAGCTCATAGCCTGGTGTTAGCATATGTACTAGACCTCTGAGGAGTGTCAGCATTCTCTTCTTATTTTTCAAATTATCCATCCATCTCTGCTTTTCAAAATCCTCTTCATCCTTCAAAACCCAATCTAAATGTGATGTGCTGCAAAAAAACCCTGCCTGATCACATAAACCGAGGATAATTGGCCCCTTCTTGCTTAGAGAATCTTGTTTATTTCATTGTAGTGCTATTTACAGCATTTGACCTTGACCTCTGGTTGTTTGTATCTGGTCTTTTGTGTACCACCTGATTATAAACTCTCCGAGGGGTGGAGACACATCTCCTCCCCGATCATCCTCCAGCAGAGGGCTTGACACATAGCTGGTGTTATATGCATATGTGAATAAGTGAATGAATTACAGCATTCCATAGCAGGCTTATCTTTTCATAAGTGTCTGGATTAAACTAATAAAAATTATTTTGTGTTCCCTGAGTGCATTGTACTTGTCTATGGGAGTGGGAACTGTGCCATGATTTTAGGCTGAGTGATTTACAAGCCAGCCTGGGATTGGAGACATGACATAAACCACAGAGAAAAATCTACAAGCAGATAATGGCTTTTTCTGTGTTGCTATTCTTCATAGTTTCTATGATTTTTTTTTTTTTAAGTATGAAAACACTTAGACATAAAACAGGTTTCATTTATTCTGTTCTCAGTTTCTTCAGAACTTTGAAATTTTGCAAACTATTGATTTGAAACCACAATGAGATAAAAACTTATGCGAGTATGTTTAATTTACAGCGACATCTTTGGAAACTGCTCAGAATAATCCTGCTTTTTACCTGTGGCAATGGTGTATGACACAAGAGAAAAATATGATTACCTTTGACTGCTAACACTTGGTTTTCTCCTTTTGGCTGTAGGTTTAGGTGGTTATTTGGGGGAAGATAGCCTGTAATTAAGATGAATGTGGAAGGGAATTGATAGGGATAGTTGATGTTTTACATCATTTTCTGTACCCATCGGTCTTTTCAACTGGTCTTTGAGATATTCCTGGGAAAACAACAAAATTCAGTTTTTCATTATTATATATTTGGGGTACTCTGGAGTGATTCAATTTTTTGATGAGAGGAATGATTGGAATTTTATATAACATTTGGAAAAGAGAGTTAGAAGGTTTTTTTGTTTGTAATATTTCTGATGGTTGAATTTCTTTTCTCTATGCTCTTGAATTCCTTGCATAATGGTCTTCATGCAGCTTAATCAAGGCAGCAAGCTGTCAATTGAGAGGATATAACACTCAATGCTTGGATTGATGGCTTCCTATTGATTAAAGAAGACAGGTTGTAGAGGTAGAAAGAACTTGCTTTAGGGGATAAAATTAATAAATAAGTTAGGCTGTAATTAGTGTTAGAATAAATTTAATGTCATTTGCAATCTTTCAACTCAGAAATTTTTTTTCTCAAAGTACCTACTATACATATGGTACTATGTCAGGGAAGTATAAAGAAAGAAAGATGATTAATTGCTAGATGAAGAGATGTATGGATATATAGATAGGGATATCTTAATACCCTAGTTCTGACAAAAGCATAAAGAAGGAGAGGAAGGTAAAGCTTAAATAGATAATAATAAGCCTTTTACTTGCATGGTTTTAGTGATTTTTAAATGACTTTAAATAAGTTCAGTCCACCTGAATCAATGACCTTTATCAATAAGCTTGAATCATACTTACTTGAAAAATACACTGACTTTTAATTTAGCAATGTAAAATGATCAATTTAAAGAGCCCCAATTAGAATAATTATGCCTTTGTTAAAGCAAAGTTGATTAAAGATGTAGAAAGAGTGAATTATACAGAAAGGAATTTATTAAATATTGAATTTTATTTAAGTTTATTTGTGTATGTGTGTTCTAAGGATGAAATAAGTTTTGCAGCAATCAAGGATAAATACTGATTAAGAAAATTATGGAAATAAGTTTTTTTTATCATGACATATTCTGAGATGCCTGATTGAATCATAGGTCAGGCATTTTTCTTACTAAAAACATAATACGCATGGAGATTTTTGAAACATACTTGATATACTTATTTTAGAGTATACTTACTTTATTTTTCTAGTCTTGGATATTTTATCTATTATAATTTTTTAAGTCATTTAAAAATATTAGTGAAAACCCTCTGTGGTTCATTGGGTCTGTCCCACAGTTCATGGGGTCAGGATGCCATGTCTTTGGAACAGATCGCTTTAAAAGATACAGGATCTTGATGGTTTGGATGGTGGATTTACACCTTTTTCCATTTGCTGGTCCATGCCTCAGGGACGAGGAATGTTGTTGTAAAGGCCCAACTCATTTTATTAGTTTTCTTTATCTTGAGACTAAACTGTGAAGGATTTGAGACTTTGTCTAATTACAGCTGAAATGATTCTGAAGCATTGTAATGGAGTGAGAAATTCAAAGTAATGTGAATGTTATGAATAGTACATTATATTTTTCAAAATGTCAGTTTGACATCATCCAAAGTAGTGGTTTTTTATTTTAAAAACCAAATCTTGGGTCAGCACTATAGTAAAAGTTTCACCAAATAATAGCCTGACATTATGTGATACATTCTAATATTTTCCTTTCCATTCTATTTCATTCCCTTGCATTTTATTCCATTCAAAAAGTCAATTTCACGAGCCATTTTAGGAACCATAAATGAGACACAACTCACAGTTCTAAAGCCACTGATTCAGAGTAATAAACACCTGCTTGTATATAGTGCTTTTCCAAAAAAAGCAGTCTTTGTCCTTTATAAGTGTACATTCAGGCAGCCTTTTTAGAGTGTATCCTTTCTTCATTCAGGCAAAGAGATGTAAGATCAAGGCCCAATTAAAAGATTAAACAAGAAAGCATGGCTTATTTATTTGAGGAAGTTTGAGAAGACTCATGACAGAAACATTCATGGAATGATAAGATGATGTTCTGCCTCCATCAGTCCTGGCTTCTATTCTGGTTTCTTTCTAGACATGCTCCTGTGTGTTGGAGGCTCACTGGCTCCCACAGGTACACACAGGGCTGTATCATCCTCACCCTCCTGCAACACTTCATAGAAAGAGATATGACCTGTGTCTGTATTACGGGAATTAGGTTGGGATTGTTAGGTAGTTAGAATAGGACAAAGGAGTCCAGAATGGTGGTGGCTAAAAGACAAGGAAGGGAGAAGCCCGTGAACAAAGGAAGGTCTGAGGACCAGAGTGAGGATCTCAGGTAGAACAAACAGCAGTCCTGGCTAGCCCAATTTACATAGGGCAGGCCCAGGGGAAGGAAAAAGCATATAAAAAGAGGAGCCAGGAGTGCTGTTTGTTCTACCTGAGGTCCTCACTCCGGTCCTCAGACCTTCCTTTGTTCTATTTTCACGGGATTTTCCCTTCCTTGTCTTTTAGCCACTGCCATTCTGGACTCCTTTTTTCCTGTTCGAACTACCTACATTTAACAGAATGAAGATTAAGTCTCAGGGGTATATTAGTATCACAGATGTCGATGATTCTTTTGAGATTTAAGGATATGTGGTGATTCTGGAATTTGGGATTCTGAATTCTAGGGAACCTGAATACTAAATGTCTGAATTCATCCATTTCACTTCCATCCACTGTCAGTTGAAACTTGGGAGTGAAATTCGGAACTTCTGATAGAGAAAAAGGACTGGTTTGTATGGGCCTCTGTGCTTAATGAACCCTGCAAGGAGAATGGGTCTGCAAACCATGGGGCCAAGTGCCCAAAGAGCAGTATAACCAGGAGTAAATGTCCCTGAGACCAGAGAATAGTCTATTTATCCTTTAATAACCTTTCTTTGTCCCATGCTCCCTCCTACTCTGTAACCAGGGATATTGAATGTAGGTGAAATAGCAAAATCAAGGGCTTTTTTTTTTTTTTTCCTCTGAAGCATTTCTCCAAATGTCTTGCTGTGTGCATGCATGCCTGTGGTCTGTAGCTTCCTCCTTCAAGGTCCTTTCAGGGGAGGGATGCCATCAGTCTTTGTCCTGTTTCTAGATACCATCTCCACGTGAATGTTTGTTGATTCTATTTTTAACGTTGCATCCTTTGTGCGAGCTGCCACCAGGCTGGGATGACCAAATGTCCTGTTTTCTCCCCCAGGTTTTTCCTGGTTAAGTTCCATTCTTTTGTTCAGGATAGCTCAAAATCCTTTTGGGATGGTAATCTGTTCTTTGACTGTGTTGAATCGAATTTTGAAGCAAAACCGTGCCTTTGAAATTGTGTGGCTTAAGCTTCTTTAAGAATCCCTGTGGTTAAGACAAACTGACCACAGAGAAAATGACCCCTGGCTCTGAAGTAGGGGGCCAATTTACATGGGGTTAAGGGATCCTATCTAAGTGAGACTCCTAAGCCAGACACCACGAGAGTCCACTGATTTCCTAATGGTCTGAGAAACTGCCAGCCCCCCTCCCCACATCCCTTTCATCTGAGCTCTTGTGCGGGATTAATAAATACTTCTGAAATGAGATTTTTAAAGCTTTCAGCCTCACGGTGATGATGAAGGCCTGTTGTTTGTGAGCTAGTCTTCGGGCTTTAGACATTGCCTATTCTCCCCACAGGACATCAGCCTCTTTCCAGGGACAGAATTTTAAAAGTATCTCCTTCTGTCCCGGAACCAGTATCAGTTTGAAATCATGACATTTGTTAGGACCATCCTTAATCCTTTTTCCTTTTTTCTCTCTTTGGTCCTATTTTTTCCCTGCTGTCATCAATCTGCTATCTCCTATTGCCTGTTTCTTGTTAGCTAGCATGCTATTTGGCTCATAACAAGCACCTGATAAATGTTTATAACAAAAAAATAAGTGAATTAATAATGCATTGTACCATCTTTTAACTGTTTTTTGCATTGCACCAATGCATCCATTCAGTCAGTCACTCATTTAGTCCAAAAACGTATTGAGCAGCATTGTAGGGACTGAGAACATGAAAAGACATAAGACGCCAGCTGTTAGTTGTTCAAATGAGTCCGACTATGCGACCCCATGGACTGTAGCTTGCCAGGATCCTCTGTCCCTGGGATTCTCCAGGCAGGAATACTGGAGTGGGTAGCCATTCCCTTCTCCAGGGAATCTTCCTGACCCAGGGATCGAACCCGAGTCTCCTGCATTGGAGGCAGATTCTTTACTGTTTGAAGCACTGCTGCTGCTGCTGAGTCACGTCAGTCGTGTCCGACTCCGTGCGACCCCATAGACGGCAGCCCACCAGGCTCCCCCGTCCCTGGGATTCTCCAGGCAAGAACACTGGAGTGGGTTGCCATTTCCTTCTCCAGTGCATGAAAGTGAAAAGTGAAAGTGAAGTTGCTCAGTCCTGCCCAACTCAGCAACCCCACGAACTGCAGCCTACCAGGCTCCTCCGTCCATGGGATTTCCCAGGCAAGAGTACTGGAGTGGGTTGCCATTGCCTTCTCCAGTTTGAGCCACTAGGGAAGCGCAGAAGGAATAAGACTTATTCCTGATTAAGTCCATGGTTTATTAGATGTGAAGGTAGTTGGTTCCTTCCTTTCTTATAAGCTGGGGGGGGGGGGGGGGTGGGTGGGTGGTAGTGGCATGCGTTAGGTACTTGCTGTAGGTGAATGACCCACCCTGATGTTTGACCTTTAAGTGGCATCCCTGTATCCCCCTAGAATTGCTTGCCTCCCTCTGCCCTCCCCAGGCAGACGGGGGATCCCACGACTTTGTGTACCCTATGCTATGGTCATTGCAGAGTGATCCATCATTCTGGGCCAAAGCACATTTGAAAACAATCTAAAGTGCTGAACATAAAGCTGACCTCATTCAGCACAAAGCATGTTTTTCATACTTGGGGTTTTAGGTTAATTCAAAGAACAAAAGACACCTCACAAACTATAAGAAACAGAATCATATTTGTTAGTTATGAGATATATTTATGAGATAGGGTGTACCATTTCTTTGATGTCATGGAGATTTTCACTGTTAATAAGCCTGCATATTTCAAAGCTAACTTGACATTGGAAGAAAGGACTCTATTTATTGTCTAAAATACTGAAAGTCAAATGGGTTTATTTTTGGTAACTTTTACTGATGTAATGACTTGACATAAAATAAAGACTGTGTTCCAGAGATTGTGAATTACTGCCCATGTGAATTCAACTTTGCAATGCCATTAATACTTTACTGCCACAGTGAACAAAGCTGTTAAATTTAAATCAAGAATTATTGGTTCCTTGTGGCAGGATTCCTCTGCATTTTTACTCCCCCCCTGAACATTTTGTTTTTTTCCAGTTTACTAACTTAAAACATAGCTTATATTCATTTTGAGAGAATAAACAAGCTTTGAGAAAAGGTAAGATTGGATAAAAATAAATATGCATGGGACATGTTAATAAGATTAGCTTTTGTGTATAATTTGGTGTGGTGATTTTGATCTCTTTCCTCCTTGGCTTAATTTTACTTCCCCAAAAGAATCTACTTGCTTTGCTTAGTCAGAAGACAAACTGACAAAGCATCCCATTATCATAATTATTGGGAGAATTGTTAGAACCATGATATCTTGTTTCTATTAACTAGCAGAAGTTACACATGTGAGGAAAAGAAGTATCATGTAGGTGTCTTAAGCAAAATAAAAGAGAAGTGTTAAGAGACCTCCTGTCCTCAGTGGTTTATGGTGGATATGTAACCTTGAGCTTGAAAACTTTCTGCTTATAACACAGCACTGTGGGCTTTTATGACCTTGTGCCCCTTCTTTCCCACAGCTACGTTGCACCTTTATCACACCCTCTTCCCCCTTCCTTGCAGCCCTCTAAATTTGAGGTGCTGTCCCAGGCCTGTCGCTTCCTGGAATGCTCTTTCTTTCCAGTTCTGCCAGGTGACGTTCTTCTTAACCTTCAAACTCAGCTCCAATTTCCCTTCTTGGAAGAAGCCTCTCCTGACCTTTTCAGGCAGAGTTGATTGCTTCCAAGTCTAGATGTACTCATGGCCTTGTTCATTTGGGTAGACTCCCAAGGATTGGACACTGCGGGAATGACATTACTGAAAGCCAGAGCCTATGGCTATGTTGGGCTTACCTGGTGGCTCATACCCGGCAATTCAGGAGACCCGGGTTTGATCTTTGGGTCGGGAAGATCCCCTGGAGAAGGGAATGGCTACCCACTCCAGTATTCTTGCCTGGAGAATTCCATGGACAGAGGAGCCTGGAGGGCTACAGTCCATAGGGTTGCAAAGCATCAGACGCAGCTGAGCAACTAACAGTATTACTATTATGGCTATGTTAATATGTTTGTGTTTTCATTGTCTTCCCATATAAAAGCTGTGATGGAGAATTGGATGGTGAGTTAGTTGACATGGGTTCTAGTCTCCAGGCTGCTGCTAGAATTAAGAGTTTTGGGACAATCGCAGCCTCGTAAAGGGAAGAATGTTGCTCAGGCTGTTTCGAAGGTTCCATATAAGGATAAGCTAAAAAACCTGCTTGGTATTTTGTTGTTTTTACTTTTACTCTGGAACTAATTATAATTATAGACTCATTGAAAGTTACTGGTACATGAAGAGGCCTGTGTTCCCCTCACCCATCTCCCTCAGTGACGACATCTTTTATAGCTGTAACACGGTATCGACACTAGAACATTGACATTGGCACATGGCTTGTTCAGTCTGTACATGCTCTAGTGTGTGTGTATGTATGTATTTCTGTGCAATTTAATCCTATGCATAGATTCATGTCACCACCTCCATAATCATGATATGCACTGTTTATCACCATAAAGGACCTTCCCTAAGCTATTCCATTATATATTCACTGATCGCTCCACTTTTCCTGGCCTCTGGTAACTACTTTTCTGTTCTCCAGACCTTTATAATTTAGTCATTTTGAAGATGGTATCCAATTAGAATTGTACTGTATATGACTTTTTGAGATTGGCTTTTTTTTAAACTAAGAATAATGCCTCAAGGTCCACACAAATTGTTGCATGTATCAATCAGTTCATCCCTATTTATTGAACAGTACTGATCTGTAGTATGGTTGTATCTGAGTTTGTTTAAGCATTCATCCCTTGAAGAACATTTGGGCTGTTTCTAGTTAGGGGCTATAGTGAATAACGGTGCAATGAGTGTTCATATACAAGTTTTTGTGTGCACACAAATTTTATTTCTCTGGGATAAATGCTCAAGAGTACAGTTGCTAGGTCATATTGTAAATGCATATTTAGTTTTATAAGAAACTGTCAAACTGCTTTCCGCAGTGACTCAACCATTTTACATTTTCACTAGCAATGTATGAGAGGGCTCAGTTTTCAAGGTGGTAGTAATTTAACACTGAAAAAACATCTGGGTACAGGATTCTAAATCTTGTAAGATTGGAGAAAGATGGTACTGGATCTTCCCTTACTGAGACATATTAAGAGACTATCTAAATTATGTGTTTATGGTCCTGTTTGTCTAATTGAATGTTGCTTTAAATAAATGAGCCATAGTTTAGGCTTTCTTAACAAAGACACATGTGTACATACTTATTGATTATTCTATATTGGTTTATATTGTTGCCGTTCTTCAGTGTTTTCATTGGCAAGCATTTAGTGAGATATGCTAGTATCGGAAACCAAGGGGAACAACCTGATCTCATGTGTGGATCTAGATTTGGGAGTGAAGGAGATGGTGTTTAACTCACAGCTCTTCCTCCATTTTAGCTGTGATTATTTATCTGAGTTTTAGCTTTATGTTTAATTTGGAGATGATAATACCTAATTCACTGGCCTGTTGGGAGGATTTAGCAGGATAATAGGCTGTTTTTCTGGATTATGGTAGGTGCTCAGAGATTCTGTGTCTTTGAGGATTTCGGTGCCTTTTAGATTAGTTTTTATGGTGATTAGAAATAGCTAATATTTTCAGTAGCTGCTAGTTTTCCATAAGAGATAGAAATTCATTGATAATTCTTTATAATCAGAATAGTGTGATGAGCCTTCTGTTTTTTGATAACACATTGAGTGTGTTGCCATGCTTGATGAGTGGGGATTACCTGTCTCATTTAAACTTTACAGCAAATCCATGGCTGGGTATTCTTGTAATATTTAGTTTCAGATGAGGGAAAGTGAGGCATAGAGAAATTAGTTAACTTGACAAAGGTCACAGGCCTGTGTCTTGGGAAGCTGGAATTTGAACCTAGACAGTCTGTCTCTAGTGCACTCATCATTAACCTATACCTCTTTCTTGGTGTCAGTTGCTTTTTCAAATACAATTTTCTGCACCATGTTTTGTAACTGAAGTGGCAGGTACACTCACTGCATTCATTAGGAGTCAGCTCCACTAGGAAGTGCTCTTAAGTTTTGTCTAGGGGTCAGTGGAAGCAACCACACACACAAGATCACCTCACATTTCAGAAAGAAGGAATCCAACTAACCTTAGTATTTTTTAAATAACTGGTTTGGATTTTTGAGAGGCAGGATAATTGCTCTAAATGACATGATAGAGAAGGCTTTGGGTCATCCTGTTGTGGGGGGAGGCAGGGAGGCATTGTTTCTAAAGCATATGATTTTTCCCACACACTGTAATTTAGATCATAAAGATATTGTAGAAAGTACTAGATATTACAATTACCTGAGAGTGAACTCACCCATCTCTTCATCAGGCACATAACCTTTCAAATGTATAATTCAGGCTTGTTTTTAATTTCAAACTTGGTGGAGCTGTGGGCTTTCAGGTTAATTGTTTTTACAGGGAGGCCTGGTTTAACTCAGTGCTTTAGGGCTATGCTCACATAGGAAATTTCCTTAAGTGAGAGTTTTTTATACTTGGGGAGTGGAACTCATTTTTGATATGAATGTTTCATCTATGTCTGTTCATTTCTTATCACTTATTAGTACACTAATAGGTTGAAGTGGAGCCTATCTTTTAAAAGATTCAGCAGGTTGTATTTCAGTTCGATTCAGTTGCTCAGTCGTGTCCAACGCTTTGCAACCCCATGGACTGCAGCACGCTAGGCTTCCCTGTCCATCACCAACTTCCAGAGCTTATTCAAACTCATGTCCATCGAGTCAGTTCTTATCCATTGAGTCCTCATCCATCAGAGGGCAGACAGAATGAAAACCACAGTCACAGAAAACTAACCAAACTGATCACATGGACCCCAGCCTTGTCTAACTCAATGAAACTATGAGCCATGCCTTGCAGGGCCACCCAAGACAGACAGGTCATGGTGGTGAGTTCTGACAAAACGTGGTCCACTGGAGAATGGAATGGAAAACCACTTCAATATTCTTGCCTTGAGAACCCAATGAACAGTATGAAAAGGCAAAAAGATAGGACACTGAAAGATGAACTCCCCAGGTTGGTAGTTGCCCAATATGCTACTGGAGATCAGTGGAGAAATAACTCCAGAAAGAATAAAGAGACTGACCCAAAGCAAAGACAATACCCAGTTGTGGATGTGACTGGTGACGGAAATAAAGCCAAATGCTGTAAAGAGCAAAATTACATAGGAACCTGGAAAGTTAGGTCCATGAATGAAGGCAAATTGGAAGTGGTCAAACAGGAGATGGCAAGAGTGAACATCAACATTTTAGGAATCATTGAACTAAAATGGACTGGAATGGGTGAATTTAACTCAGATGACCATTATGTCTACTACTGTGGGCAAGAATCCCTTAGAAGAAATGGAGTAGCCATCATGCTAAACAAGAGTCTGAAATGCAGTACTTGGATGCAATCTCAAAAATGACAGAATGATCTCTGTTCACTTCCAAGGCAAACTATTCAGTATCAGTAATCCAAGTCTATGCCCTGACCAGTAATGGTGAAGAAGCTGAAGTTGAACAATTCTATGAAGACCTATAAGACCTTCTAGAACTAACACCCCAAAAAAGATGTCCTTTTCATTATAGGGGACTGGAATGCAAAAGTAGGAAGTCAAGAGATACCTGGAGTAACAGGTACATTTGGGCTTGGAGTACAAATTGAAGCAGGTCAAAGGCTAACAGAGTTTTGCTAAGAGAATGCACTGGTCATAGTAAACACCCTCTTCCAGCAACACAAGAGAAACTCTACACATGGACATCACCAGATGGTCAATACTGAAATCAGATTGATTATATTCTTTGCAGCCAAAGATGGAGAACCTCTATACAGTCAGCAAAAACAAGACCGGGAGCTGACTGTGGCTCAGATCATGAACTCCTTATTGCCAAATTCAGACTTAAATTGAAGAATGTAGGGAAAACCACTAGACCATTCAGGTATGACCTATCAAATCCCTTACGATTACACAGTGGAAGTGACAAATACATCCAAGGGATTATATCTGATAGAGTGCCTGAAGAACTATGGACGGAGGTTTGTGACATTGTACAGGAGGCAGGGATCAAGACCATCCCCAAGAAAAAGAAATGCAACAAGGCAAAATGGTTGTTTGAGGAGGACTTACAAATAGCTGAGAAAAGAAGAGAAGCAAAAGGCAAAGGAGAAAAGGAAAGATATACCCATTTGAATGCAGAGTTCCAAAGAATAGCAAGGAGAGATAAAAAAAGCCTTCCTCACTGATCAGTGCAAAAAAATAGAGGAAAACAATAGAATGGGAAAGACTAGAGATCTCTTCAAGAAAAGTACAGGTACCAAGGGAACATTTCATGCAAAGATGGGCACAATAAAGGACAGAAATGTTATGGACCTAACAGAAGCAAAATATACTAAGAAGAGGTGGCAAGAATACAGAGAAGAACTATACAAAAAAGATCTTCATGACCCAAATAACCATGATGGTGTGATCACTTACCTAGAGCTAGATATCCTGGAATGCAAAGTCAAGTGGGCCTTAGGAAGTATCACTATGAACAAAGCTAGTGTAGGTGATAGAATTCCAGTTGAGCTATTTAAATTCCTAAAAGATGATGCTGTGAAAGTGCTGCACTCAGTATGCCAGCTAATTTGGAAAATTAGCTGACCAGTGGCCACAGGACTGGGAAAGATCAGTTTTCATTCCAGTCCCCAAGAAAGACAATGCCAAAGAATGCTCAAACTACCACACAATTGCACTCATCTCACATGCTAACAAAGTAACGCTCAAAATTCTCCAAGCTCATCTTCAACAGTACGTGAACTGTGAACTTCCACATGTTCAAGCTGGATTTAGAAAAGGCAGAGGAGCCAGAGATCAAATTGCCAACATCCGTTGGATCATCAAAAAAGCAAGAGAGTTCCAGAAAACCATCTATTTCTGCTTTATTGACTATGCCAAAACCTTTGACTGTGTGGATCACAACAAACTGTAGAAAATTCTTCAAGAGATGGGAATACTAGACCACCTGACCTGTTTCCTGAGAAATCTGTATGTAGGTCAAGAAGCAACAGTTATAACTGGACGTGCAAAAAAAACAGACTGGTTCCAAATTGGGAAAGGAGTACATCAAGGTTATATTTACGGAAGTGACTAAAAAAAAAGAATGTAACTTATACATGGAATATGCATATCTATGAATGTATTATGTTAATGAATGTGGATTTGTTCTTTATATTATAAACAAGGAAATTGACTAAGCGTTTATTTTTTTGAGAAACAATATTTAATGAATACCTGTTAGGGGCTAGGTACCAGGCTAGGTGGTTGATAATGCATTATTTTATTTTAGCCTTAAAATGATTTTATGAAGTAGTTGGTGATATTATTCTCATTTTTAAAATGAGAAATGAGGTTTCCCAAGTCATGTGGCCAGCGAGTGGCTAGATGTTCCTCCTTTTATTGTTATTCTGTTTTCAAACTATGATCTTCCCTCTGTTAAACTGGAGAAAAGAGAAATAGAGCTGGGATTTGGACCTTGGCCAAAAGAAGGGACCCGCTGGTGGAGTGTCCTTTAATATGACTGTAAGGTCACAGGTGGACTAAAATAGCTAATTAATTTCTTATTTAAATGAAAATGACAAAATGTGTCCAGGTTAATCACTTCTCACTTATCTGATTGTTACACATAAAAGTAAATTACAGGGAATGTTGCTTTATGATATCATCTAGAATGTTTTCTCCATGATCAATAAAATGAATACCCTATTTTTATGATAATGTCCTGATTATAATTAGTACAGGACAGAGTGGTAGGGATGCCACTTAACTGTGGATGCCCCTTCTGTTACTTCTAGACAAATTCCTTCTATATAGATACGAGTCCTTCCATCAGCATTTAGAATATATTCTTTAGTTTTTGAAGCAGATTTTTCTTCCCTATTGGACTTCCCTTGTGGCTCAGATGGTGAAGAATCTGCATGCAATACGAGAGACCTGGGTTCGATCCCTGGGTTGGGAAGATTTCCTAGAAATGGGAACGGCTACCCACTCTAGTACTCTGGCCTGGAGAATTCCATGGACTATATAATCCACGGAGTCGCAAAGAGTCGGACACGACTGAGCGACTGTTACTTCACTTCCTTCCTGTTACAGCTGATTTAGGCAAGCATGAAAATTTGTTTGAGTGACTTGAGTTCTAACAGAAGGACGTAGTAAGAAGATGGTTCAACGCCATGCTTGATTAAGAATGTATAGTTTACCATGAATATTTCACGGGTAAATGGTGGACAGTTTATTAAATAGTTGATACGGTTGGTGGAGTAATTTAGAAAATTATTTCCTTTTCTGTATAGGGATAAGAGGTTTCCTATCTTGATAGCTAAAACTCCAGATGCTTGAATTATAGAAACGATTAATGGAAACTAAATTTAGTAACTAGACCTTTATGTTGCCTTTTGACCAAAAGTTTGTTTGTGGTACTTTTTACAAAACCCCATCCCCTCAGGCCTCTCTGTTGATGATGTTGGTAAATTTCTTATCCCTGCCTGTGAGAGAGTGGCAAGAGATCTTGCTCTTGATTTCATCATCAGAGGAATAAAGGGTTTAGATGTATTTGAGAACTTAAAGATAGCCACCAGTAAAATAAAAATAGAGTTCAACTTCGAAAATACTAAAATAGATAAAAGCAGGCAAAACCCTAGTCTTTATAATGAAGTGGAAGATAAAGTACATAGCACAGAAACACAAAAAAGAGTTCAATAAAATATCAAAAATAAATGCAAACATATCTGTCATTTCAGTAAATACATTTGGGCTAAACACTAGAAGGTGAAGTCTCAGATTGGGTTTTAAAAAATTCAAGTAAATACTATTTGTAAGGCACAGTCTTAAAACATAATGACTCAACTTTTAAGTAATCGAATTCATAGAACTGGAAAGTAGAATGGTGGTGGTTTCCAGGGGGCGGAGGGTAGGAAGAAGGAATGAGGATTTGCTTTCTAATGGGTATAGAGTTTCAGATTTGTAGGATAAAAAGTCCTGGAGAACTGCTTCACAGCAATATGAATATACTTCACACATTGAACTGACACTTAAAAATGGTTAAAGATGGTAAATTTTCCACTGTGTTTTTTGCCACAATTAGCCAAATATAACCTATCAAAATTAAAAAGACAGGATCTATTAGCAGTAGCAAGTAAGAGTCAAATGTGACAATATTAATATCTGACAAAGCAGAATTTAATTAATATTATTTGCTGCATTTTTTGCACTCAAGAATAAATGTAAATCAAATACTAATAGAAGTGGATGGAGAAACTGTTTGAAGTAGAGTAGTGTTGGAAACTTTTATACGCTATATTCAGATACAAGATAGCTTTCTCTATGTTAAATAAGTTCAGTTATTCATTTTGCACCAGAATATCATCAGCAACTTTGATGAGAGCAGTCTCGGTGGATGGATGGGGTCAAAAACCACATGCCTCATGTAGAGGAATGAAAGGCAGCCATTAAGAGGGGACTCACAGACTAAAGTATCTACATATTGGTCTGTGAGTCTTCCTGCCTAGAGTTATTCTCTACTGATATGTGCAAATGCAACCTAATTTGTGAACAGTGAAGGTCTTCAAACTGTGATGTTGTTCTCTCATGTTGGGGAGTGGGTGAGGGTTCCTCGACAAGGCTGATGAGATAATAGAAGTGAGAAGGCTCTGAAAGTTCAAGGGAATTGAACCTAATGCCAAGAGGTTTGTAACTGTGAGAGCATGAAGTGGTCAAAAAGGAGAACTGCTGTCCATATGGATTTGTAGGAAACTACGCTAAATATTTTACCAGTGGAGAGTATGTGTGGACCTCTTTAAGCAGTGCTAGGACTCTGTGCTCAGCCATACCCACGGGGAACTCATCGAGTCTAATCACAGGAGGAAGTTCTGCTCCTGCCCCCAGAAGGACAAAGACTGCTTGAAAGTTAGAGACTTTTTACTGACAGACGAGTATCATATGTCATATATCATGATATCTATCATACATACTTATCATATATAATGTAGAAATGCTATTTGAGAAAGGAAGGAGGCATGAGATTTGGAATCAGGCTGCCCTAGGTTCAAATCTCAGCTTTGCCATTTTCTACACATGTGATGTTGGACAAGTTACTGAATCTTGCAGTGTTATTATGAGGATAGAACATACATAAAATACCTAGCATGATGTCTGGTGTACAGTAGGGGCTCAATCTGTGAGTGCTGCTAGTTCACTAATGCAGCTTTTGTAGGTTGACAGCCTGAAACCAAGGCCACAGAAAGTGGAGCTCGACCCTGCACCCATGCTGTCTGACTTGAGAGCCCACACTTTGTCACCATCCTGACTGCTTCTTCATGAAAGGGCTGTGTTTCCAAAATTCATTTAGGATGCAGTTAAATGGAGTTGGCACACATATTGCTATTGATAATAATAGTATTCTGTGTTCTGGTCAGTATTAGGTTTGTGGGCCAACCTTGATGTGTCTGAGGCATCCGAGTGTCAACAGCACCGTAGATCTTAAAACTCTAGTGAGATCCTGAAACAGTGTTGGTTTTTTCACGGCTAGGGACCGTTCACTCCACAGGGCAGGCATTTCTAACCTCTCCTGCAGCTCTCCACCTACTGCCTGGGCTTGGCGGTGCTGGGGTGGGGGCTTCTAGCAAAGCCTTTGGGATTCTGCCATTTATTCAGTGCCCTGTCTTCCTCTGATTTTTTTTTCTCCTCTGCTTTTCTGCAGTGGTTTCCACTTCTTGTCTTGAAGTGGAATTCCTGTCTCCTGTACTAGGGCCTTGATGGACTGACATTAACACCTTGTCTGTTGCTATGGATGCTTCTATATTGGAATTGGAATGGTTGGAAGCAGGCAACTAATAAGAGTGACTAGCTCTGGCCCCAGCCTGTCTCTGTCTCTCTCTCTTTTGGGCTGTACCAAGTGGCATGTGTGATCTTAGTTCCCTGACCAGGGATCAAACCCATGCCCCCTGCACTGGGAGCTTGGAGTCTTAACCAGTGGACCACTGGGGAGTTCTGAAACAACCCAACCAAATCTCCCAAAGCAAAAGATATGAGAACTCTTTTTTTTAAATTCTTACAGCTTGTTTTTATTTCCTTAGTCGCACTTCTCTGCATGTGGAATCTTAGTTCCCTGACCAGGAGTCAAGCCTGCACCTCTTGCATTGGAAGCACAGGGTTATTACCCCTGGAACACCAGGGAAGTCCATTAATCTCATTTTAAGATGCACAAGGTCATTAGGAAAAGATGAAGACATATAAGAGCTATCTGTGGACACTGAACATTTAGATTTCGGAGGAAAGACACCTCTACATTGAGGGGGAAGTGAAGATTCCATGCATCTACTGGGGAGACATTGAAGCAGTTGGGCTGCGGCTCCTTGTACACAGCAGATGTGAAGTTTGGGAAGTAGCAGGAGGGTGGGTAGAGGAGTGACAATTGCCAGAGCTTCCTCCCCTCCTTGCCACTCTCTGTGTTTTCCAAATAGGCCTGTTTGATTCATAGGTTGAAGACAGTCCCTGGACTGGGTTTCGAGGAGTGAGAGAAGATGGTTTTAGCCCCACAGGCTGTATTACAGAGAAGGGGGAGGTAAGAGTGGGAATCACAGTAAGCAGTGAAGTTCTAGTGGCCACCTGACTATAAAGTCTAGGAGGACAGCTTTTGGGGCCAGTATTGCTATATATAATGTAGAGCTATTGAGTATTTTTTACTCTACCTTTCTTTGGTGGCCACGCAGCATGTGGGATCTTAGCTCCCCAACCAGGGATCGAACTCTCAGCCCCTGCAGTGGGAGCAGGAGTCTTAATCTCTGGGCTACCAGGGAAGTTCCACTTTACTTTTATGTGAAGTATTAATTAATTTCAACTAAGAGGAATATTTGGGTACAGTAAGAGGCCAAAATGGGCTTCCCAAATTAATCTGAAATCTCTGATTGTCATCTTGCATCTCTCTGAATGATTTTCACTTGAAGTAGTTCAGTTCAGTCTTGTTCATTGTGACACTAACTTACTCAGTAATTCCCATAAACTCTTTAAACTTTAAGATGGAGAAAATTGAGTATAGTATAAGTAAGCTCCAGGGATTTTCAGAGAAATGATGTTTTAAATTTTGTGTCCGTGGTTCTGGTATCATTCATTTGTAAACAAGAATTGGCAAGCAGACCACAGATTTTTGTGGAAAATGGGGATGATTTGGTAAGTGTGAAGAGAGTTTTCTTACATAACAGTGCTGCGTCTTGTGCAGGAAATCTTGCATGGATTTTTCTGACTGTGGAGTAGGAGGCTATTCCTATTATACTTATGATGGTGTGAGAATAAGTTTTAAAGAGAGTTGAATGGAGAGAGACTTTTAATGAGTGCAGTGACATCTTTGTTTGTATATCCAGGATTGACAAAGGAAGATGCAGGTCATGAAAGCTTGGTCTTTGACCCAAGCTTCTACTTGGAATTAAAAGTCATCCAGTCAGTTCTGCTATAATGCAACTCTTGAATTTTCCCAAATCACCATGCTGCCCAAAATTGCATAACAAAACCCACAGCACTTATGGGAAAAGTCAGGACCCAACATGCAAAAATGTAATCAATGACACATTTTTTTTAAATAAAGATAGTAACCAAATAAAAATGGGAGTATGCTTTGCACATGTTGAATGGTTAAGACATACATAATTACTGCAAAAATATGGCACTGCAAAGACCTGAAGTTTGATTGTGAAGGTGGGCTTCAGAGAGCTACAGTGTGGGAGTCACTGTGAAGTGATGGAAGGAAGGCTGTGTGAACTCTGATATATAACATCAATGCTTGTGTATATTTATCATATATCATAGGGAGATATGGGCTTCCCTGGTGGCTCAGCTGGTAAAGAACCTGACTGCCAGTGCAGAAGACCGAAGAGACACGGTTTGATCCCTGTGTTGGAAAGATCCCCAGAGAAGGAAATGGCAACCCACTCTGGTATTCTTGCCTGGAAAATTCCATGGACAGAGGAGCCTGGTGGGCTACAGTCCATGGGGTCACACAGAGTCAGACTCGACTGAGCGCTCATGCACGCACACACCTCACACACATATGGAGATACATAAAATACACAATTTACCTTTGAATCATGTGGGAGTTGGGGCTCCAACCTTCCACACAGTCAAAAATCCACGTAGAATTTATAGTTGGTCCTTTGTATCTGTGGTGCCTCTGTATCCAAGGCTCCTCATCTGTGGATTCAACTGCCAGTGGTCGTGTAGTACTGTATTTACTATTGAAGAAACAATCTACATGTAAGTGGACGTATGTAATTCAAACTCATGTTGTTCAAAGGTCAACTGTATATAGATAAACACACATTGGCTTCCATACTATATCTATATATAATCCATAGAGACAGCAAATGAGTGGTTGCCAGGGGCTGGGAGAGACAGGGTTATGGGGAATGATTGCTAATCGAGGTGGGGTTTCCATTTCGGGTGAGGAGAACATTCTGGAACTAGAGAGTGGTGATGGTGCAACAGCATTGTGATTATACTTTGTGCTAATGAATTGCATGCTTTAAAATGGTGAAAATGGTAAACTTTATGTCTTGAATCTGTGTCCTGGGCAGAGCTCTGTGTTCGTCACTGCACGGGACACAGCAAGGAGCGCGGTGAGGTGCTGTCTCAAAGGATTGTGCAGCTTAGCAGGGAGGTGAGATAAACAGAGCAAGAGCTAGATTACAAGATGGAAATGAGATGCTCTGCAGAGAAGATGACAACAGATGGCTGCAGGTATCCCCCCAAAAGTGCACCTGTTCTTCTGGAGGAATCTGAAACGCTTTCCTTTCGGGCAGTAGCATGAAAGGTGGACTCACTGGATCTCAACTGAATGTCACCTAGGAAGCTCTAAAAAGCACCTATCCCCAGGCCTGGCCCTATTCAAATTAAATCAAAACCTCTGGATCTCCCGTGGGATTCTCACATGCAGTGGGGGTGAGGACCACAGGTTTAGGGAACAGTGGGATATTGACAGCTGCATTCTGGGCAGAGGAAATTAAAGAAGCAAATAAATGCCCAGCTGGGAAGAATGTAAGTTTTGTTTGACTAGACAAGAGGATATAAATGCAAGAGATGGAGGAGTCAGGCAGGAAAAGCAGCTTAAGCAACCTCACTGGATATCTTTCATGTACATGTGGGAATCTGCAGTTAGTTTTGCTCTCAGTGGGAAGGACTCAGATGATTTTGATGTAGGAGTGAGGAACAGATACCCGTGCTTTAGATAGGTGACTCTGGCAGCATTTTGAGATAAAAATGATCTGCTGTATAACTCACTAGAGACAGGAAGACCTGTAAGGAATGTATTTGAAAGGTGAAATCTGCAGGGGGTCTTTTCTGGGGGAGGGTCTGCCAAGACAAAGCTATTTTCATCATACTAAGATGTTATTTGCCTTTTTCACTGGATTTGACATTTATACTGATGATTCAAAAGCCATGCCAGGAAAACTTTTGGTGCCTTAGCACAAATCAAGGCCATGGCATCAAGCTGTAGTCTTCATTTTTCTTTTTCATTTCTGTGCACCTACAGAAAAGGTTTCAGTTTCACTTAAGAATATCCTTGATGGAGCAGTAAAAATCTCAAACCTTCGGTTCACATTGTTTTAATATTCCGTGCAGCAATATAGGAAGCACTCCTAAAGCACTTCTGCTGAATGCAGACAGCATTGGTTGTCTTGAGGAGGAAAAGTATTCACACAAATGTTTGAGCTGCAGACTGTACTAGCTGCTTTTTTCCCCAAGAAACAGTCTTTTTACGTGGAAGACAAATCGACATATTGTAGTCATGCAATCTTGAGTATTTGGCAGACATCTTTTTGGAAGTGAACGACATGAGTCTGTCACTTCAAGATGTTTGACAGCAGTTACTGCCAATGAGACAATTTGCCCTCTTGAACAAAAATGAGAATTTCAAAGATTTTTATCTGCCAGTGCACACCTGTGTACCAATACTTGAAAACTTTTCTGATGAGAGTTGTGATATCTTGCTATTGTATGATGAGATGTATCAGCATTTGGAATCCCTGTTTCTCTTAAGTGAACCAAGATTTTCCAATATTAGTCATTGGGAGTGACTGTGTCATGAGGGCTTAACTGAGATGGCTCATGTATTCATGCTTTCATTCGGAGAGCATAATGAGGTAGGTCAGATTTGCAGGATTTGGCCCTTGCATGAGGCAAGGTCAGTCAAAAAGCCAAAAACCGCACAGATGTTTTGACCTGATGGACTTAGCATTGGTCCTTTTAATGAGAAATGAGAGTCAACCAACGGAGCTGATAGGGAGGTGGGGAGGCTAAAGGAAAATGATGTTCTGCTTTTGGCTGGATCCTGATATGAAATTGTCTTAATCCTTCATCAGATCTTTTGACAAGAAGCTAAACTTAATGAAGCTTTCTGTTTGGGGATGGCATTATGATACAGAGAAATTCGTTTTCCTGAGTTTTTTTTTTCCTTTTCTTAATAATCATAATTTTCTTTTTTGTTGCTTTTTTAAAAAGTCTTGTATGGTGCCAAAAGTTAGCCCACTTGGGGCTACTGACCTCACTGTGAGAAACACTGGATTTTGCCCAGCTGCCTTCTCAGTACAGCTGTTTTCACCAGAGCCCGGTTCTTCTGGTGCTTCTGCTCACTTGGGACCTGTCTTCCTGGTCTCAGGTACTAGTCAGTGTATTTGGGAACTCAGGACAGAGCTCTCTGGTTTATAAATTGCTCGAAGTGGCCTGTACCCCACTTTGCCTCAGGAATTCCTAATCCTGGCTTCTTTCACCATAGCCTCTGACGTAATTTTTTGCTTTTTGTTTTTTAATTTGCAAGCTTGTTTTTTTATTGGATATGCAGTAGTGTAATTTTTAATTTTCCCTTTGGTAATAACATCTCCACCTTTCAAGGATCCTAGTTGTGGGACGTCTGTGGTTTGCTGAGCGTAGAATCAGCTCTCTCACAGTGATAGCCCGATATGTCCTCGAAGACAGTGTTAAGTGCTGGGTGAAGGGTATAAGATAAGAGGTAGAAACTGGAATAGAACCAAGTTTTTCTGTAGAGGAAAATGGGAGAGATGGAGAGGTCCCTGAAAATGTCCCCAAGGGGGCACAAAAGCCAACGAGATTCAAAGACCACTCATGGAAAGGTGATGAGAGGGCAGACTGGTGGCCGGAGGTTGAAAAGAAGATCTTGAGAAGAGCTCTGCCTACAAGGCTTGATGTGGTTGTGTGGGTATAAACACCCTGACACCTCTCTCTGTGAAATCTTTAGCAAAATCCAGTCACTTACAGTTTACATGGAGGAATCTTCTTGATGAATGTGGAAAAATCATCTTCCACATTGGGGCTGAGGAACAACGTAGAGGCCCTTGGAGACTGTTCTGAGGATTATGTAAACCATGTAGACTACTCATCTTTTCTTTATGAATGAAGACGTCTATACTTAATTAAAATAGCTAGTGATCCGAGGTTGGACAGGCAGGTCATACCCCATCCAGTACAGAAATTTCAGCCCTAACCCTTACACATAGAAGCAGGGCCTCTGCAGTTCAGGGTCCTAGTTACAGGCATTCTGAGAGCAAAAGGCAACGATGGTAACTGAAGTGTTATGGAGTGATAAGTTTTATGAATAAAAATTATAAACATTGAAAACTATTCAATGGAAAGTTGCAAAAGATGTCTCACTATGTAAAATAGAAATCACTAGTTGGAATTAAAACAGATAACAAATGACTAGCAAAAATGCCCCACACAGGCAGAAGTTCTATGTATAGTAACTGATGTCAATGAAAATGAATGATTTTCACCAGTTTGTATAATTACAATGTTTTTCTCAATCTGATGTAAACAGCATTGAGACCAAGAGTCCCACTTATGGCCTGAGGACAGGCAGGCAGAAATAATTGGAACTAAAACAATCCCTTATCCCCTCTCCACATAAGGGAGTGCCCTTTTTTTTTTTTAACTTTTTATTTTGTGTTGGAATATAGCTGATTAACAATATTGTGATAGTTAGAGGTGAACAGTGAATGGACTCAGCCGTACATATATGTGTAGCCATTCTCCCTCGAACCTCACTCCCATTGAGAAGGGTTAGAAGGGAATGTCTGCATGTTCACTGCTCACACTTTAAGACCTTCCTAGACAGTCTGGAACCCTTGAAGTGGGTCCATTCTTCCCTAGGGAGTTTGCATCCCTTCCTCAGCATCATCTGGTCTACTCGAATGCTGTCAAGAGCTAGCTGTTGAGGCAGGACCAAGAGTCCAGATGTGAAGAGCTGAAAGGGCCAACTCTTCTTGTGCCCAGGTGACGCTACCTGTTGTGAGTGCTTTTCAGAAAAGGCTGCACCCTTTTCTCATGGGGGTCACCTGCACATCCAGTGCTCTGCTATGTGAAGACCTGAGGGTGGGTGTTGGAGGGTGAGGGGAGCTTGGAGGAGAGCAGTAGATGGGACATAGTTTGGACTTCTCCTTGCTGAGGTTCAGGTGCGTTCTGAATGGGGAAGATGCAGACAGCTGCATTTCACTGTGGAAGGTGAGTTGCATGGACTCTAGAGGACAGGCTCCTCCTGCAGCATGTGAACTGCATGCACCCTCCAGCTGAATACCTGTCTGATTTCCCTGAGCATGGATTTTGGGTCTGTTGTGAGAGCGGCTAGAGGATGGGAATGGGGAGTGTCTGATCTGAAAAGGCTATAATCAGCAAGTCACCCAACCAGGGACCAGGTTGCCTCTACAAACAGGACCACCGTCTTCTTAGCTGAGAGATTTCTGGATGACCCCACTATGAGTGATGCTTGCCAGATTCGGCCTTTGCTCTGCTTCGTCTGCTGATGGAGGTGGCCTGGAGGTCTGTCTGCCATGTCACTCTTCCCTAGAAAGACCCAGTGTCTGGGACCTGATACAGGGGTGGTTGTTGTTCAGTCCCTAAGCCGTGTTCAACTCTGCCACCCCATGGACTGCAGCACACCAGGTTTCCCTGTCTTTCACTATCTCCTGGAGTTTGCTCAAACTCATATCCATTGAGTTGGTGATGCCATCCAACTATCTCATTCTCTGCTGCCCTCTTCTCCTACAGGGGTAGGAGATACAGGGGTAATAACATAAATATTTCATATCCTATTTTATTTAGTTTCTTGAAATATAATAATCTAGTCCTGTCTTTGAAGCCTCAAGCTCTGAGCTGGATAGGTGAGTAGTAGACCTGTATCACTATGAATTCAATCCACAGAGTGAGGCGTGTAGGTGGAGAGATGCATATCTCTGTGCACAGTTTTATGAAATATTCTTTGCCTTAGAATTTTATTCTAATCCTAATGGAGTTCTACAAATGTTAACAGTGTTTTAAGACAAGGTTTTCTGGTATTTGATTATTTTTAAGCCTTTATTGGAAAGATATCTGTTAACTTAATATATTACATTTTGATGAGAAAAAAAAAGTTTCAGGAGATTTGGAGGCTCATTTTCATGTTTGGCCATCCTTTGACTTTTCTGGGAGCCCATCTGCAAATGACTTTGCTTTTGGATACAAATACTGCATTCAAAGATGATTTTTACTGCAGCTTAACAGAAAAATATTGCTATATATAGAAATTCACCCTGGTCGCTCACTCACAAATATGTAGCTTTTGTTCAATAACCAGCCTCCCTCTAAAGTTTCTTAACACCTGAGGACTCTCCTTTTCTTCTGAGATACAATATTCCTAAAAATCAATACAATCTTATTTTTAGTTCAGTAGTTTTACCTTGAGAGAGCAGGTAGCCCAGAAGTTTCTGTAATGAAAGCTGGTTACATTTCTGTGAGAGTTGCATTGCCTGACTTTATATAGCATTTTCTTCAAGAGAACAGTCTTGCTTTTTATATTTTAAGCTTACCATATATATATATTTTCCTTCTCTGTGTCTCATTTGGTACTGTGGAGAAATTGTGTTGGCCAGTGGCTTACCACCTCAATGTTGCCTCCTCCTTAATCCTACCTGGAGGAAGGAAGCCTGATCAGCAAAGATCTTTCATCTTGTATGTTTGGAGGTTGGCAAGGGGTCCCATATTGTTCACGTGTGTGTATGTGTGTGTGTGTGTGTGTGTGTGTGTGTGTGTGTGTGTGTGTGTGTGTGTGTTTTGCTGGGGAAATGGCCCCGAGAGGGCATTTGGGAACCAGTGCTACAGCCTTCTTGGGCATCCTGTCCATTTGCTGCATGTGAGGAACCACAGCCTCCTGGCCATGCCAGGGCAATGTTATCATGTGGAAGGGAGGTAATTTCTTTCTCCTCAGTGAAGGAAACTTCTCTTTCTGAGAGAGATCCTTAAAGAGTAGCAAAGCACTTTCTTCTCACATCAGTTATTAGAAACGGTATAATGATTGTTTTTTTTTCCTTTCTCCTTTTCTCTTCCTCCAATAAATAAAAGTGGGCCAGATACTGAAAGAGGTTGGTCAACTTTACATCCCTGGTTCCTGGCAGCATGCAAAGAAGAGGTGTCTGGTTTTATTTACTGCAGATTGAAATTCCCTACATTCTACCAGATTAAATCCCTGTGAAGTGGGATTATAGCGTCCATATTCATGGATGCGATTTAGCAGTTGTTGGGTTTCTCCTCACACTGGAATGGAACCGTATGGGTATTTTGACATTTGTCTGTGATAAATAGAAAGGATATGATGAAAGATCAGCTTCTGAAGTGGGTTTTTAGTTTGTTTTGGTACCACTGGAAACTTCTTGTGTTTGGCCAGTGTTCTTCTAATGACCTGGGTCTTAACCACCCTTTTAATTATCTGAGTTTCACTAGAGTTTGCAAATTAAGGGAGTATAAATAAGTGTCTCATTGCCAGGAGGTGATCTAAAAGTATCCTCAATGGTGTGATAATAAATAGCTCAGTTAATGGTGTAAAGTATTACACCTTCTCATTTCTTAATTGAGGTGAAAATTTCAATTCAGGAGGAGTGTTTCTCCTTGTACTATCAAACTTAGCATGCTTCTCATGACAGGTTTGTTTAGTTCAGTCATTTTTTCTGTTCAGTTTCCTAGAAAGATATGTATCACTCCAGTGTTGTATGTGACACCTAACAGATTATGTAATGAATATGTATTTAGTCTTCGGGTGGTATCCTTTTCTAGAGAGTAACATTTATTTTTGCAAGCTCTTCAGAATTCAGATGAGCTTGCAGTGAAATAATATCAATGTCTATCTAAGGATGCAATCCCAGAAATGTTTGTATTACTCTAATCTTAGACTCTTTATAATAAATTTAAACTTGAAACTTTAGTGTGTGTATTTTTTGAAAAAGAAAAACTGAGAAGCTTTATTAACTTCACTGCTGTATATAAGACTCTTCTTCATATTCAGAAATAATCCTTCCTATTGCACTTAGAGCTATATAATTGACAGTTTATTTCTTATATGTGCAGCCTTGCCTCTACCAAATTTAGCATACATTCCTCATGCTGACATTCAAAGCCCTTTGCTAAAGTATGCCTTTAATAGGGTCTCACTTCCTTGCCCACAGGAAATTAGAATGTCACCAAACTGGGCAACTGGCTGCTTTCTAAATGGCCTCTTTGCTACCCTGGAATCATGGTTTATTCCTGGAATGACACTTTTTTTTTTTTTTCTATTTTATTTTATTTATTTATTTTTTTTATTATTATTTTTTTTTTCCAGTGGGTTTTGTCATACATTGATATGAATCAGCCATGGATTTACATGTATTCCCAATCCCGATCCCCCCTCCCACCTCCCTCTCCACCCGATTCCTCTGGGTCTTCCCAGTGCACCAGGCCGGAGTACTTGTCTCATGCATCCCACCTGGGCTGATGATCTGTTTCACCATAGACAGTATACATGCTGTTCTTTTGGAATATCCCACCCTCACATTCTCCCACAAAGTTCAAAAGTCTGTTCTGTATTTCTGTGTCTCTTTTTCTGTTTTGCATATAGGGTTATCGTTATCACCTTTCTAAATTCCATATATATGTGTTAGTATGCTGTAATGTTCTTTATCTTTCTGGCTTACTTCACTCTGTATAATGGGCTCCAGCTTCATCCATCTCATTAGGACTGGTTCAAATGAATTCTTTTTAATGGCTGAGTAATATTCCATGGTGTATATGTACCACAGCTTCCTTATCCATTCATCTGCTGATGGGCATCTAGGTTGCTTCCATGTCTTGGCTATTATAAACAGTGCTGCGATGAACATTGGGGTACACGTGTCTCTTTCAAATCTGGTTTCCTCAGTGTGTATGCCCAGAAGTGGGATTGCTGGGTCATATGGCAGTTCTATTTCCAGTTTTTTAAGAAATCTCCACACTGTTTTCCATAGCAGCTGTACTAGTTTGCATTCCCACCAACAGTGTAAGAGGGTTCCCTTTTCTCCACACCCTCTCCAGCATTTATTGCTTGTAGACTTATGGATAGCAGCCATCCTGACTGGCGTGTAATGGTACCTCATTGTGGTTTTGATTTGCATTTCTCTAATAATGAGTGATGTTGAGCATCTTTTCATGTGTTTGTTAGCCATCTGTATGTCTTCTTTGGAGAAATGTCTGTTTAGTTCTTTGGCCCATTTTTTGATTGGGTCATTTATTTTTCTGGAATTGGGCTGCAGGAGTTGCTTGTATATTTTTGAGATTAATCCTTTGTCTGTTTCTTCATTTGCTATTATTTTCTCCCAATCTGAGGGCTGTCTTTTCACCTTACTTATAGTTTCCTTTGTAGTGCAAAAACTTTTAAGTTTCATTAGGTCCCATTTGTTTAGTTTTGCTTTTATTTCCAATATTCTGGGAGGTGGGTCATAGAGGATCTTGCTATGATTTATGTCGGAGAGTGTTTTGCCTATGTTCTCCTCTAGGAGTTTTATAGTTTCTGGTCTTACATTTAGATCTTTAATCCATTTTGAGTTTATTTTTGTGTATGGTGTTAGAAACTGTTCTAGTTTCATTCTTTTACAAGTGGTTGACCAGTTTTCCCAGCACCACTTATTAAAGAGGTTGTCTTTTTTCCATTGTATATCCTTGCCTCCTTTGTCAAAGATAAGGTGTCCATAGGTTCGTGGATTTATCTCTGGGCTTTCTATTCTGTTCCATTGATCTATATTTCTGTCTTTGTGCCAGTACCATACTGTCTTGATGACTGTGGCTTTGTAGTAGAGTCTGAAGTCAGGCAGGTTGATTCCTCCAGTTCCATTCTTCTTTCTCAAGATTATTTTGGCTATTCGAGGTTTTTTGTATTTACATACAAATTGTGAAATTCTTTGGTCTAGTTCTGTGAAAAATACCGTTGGTAGCTTGATAGGGATTGCATTGAATCTATAGACTGCTTTGGGTAGAATAGCCATTTTGACAATATTGATTCTTCCAATCCATGAACACGGTATGTTTCTCCATCTGTTTGTGTCCTCTTTGATTTCTTTCATCAGTGTTTTATAGTTTTCTATGTATAGGTCCTTTGTTTCTTTAGGTAGATATACTCCTAAGTATTTTATTCTTTTTGTTGCAATGGTGAATGGTATTGTTTCCTTAATTTCTCTTTCTGTTTTTTCATTGTTAGTATATAGGAATGCAAGGGATTTCTGTGTGTTAATTTTATATCCTGCAACTTTACTATATTCATTGATTAGCTCTAGTAATTTTCTGGTAGAGTCTTTAGGGTTTTTTATAT
The DNA here is from genome assembly GCF_910594005.1 of Cervus elaphus. Lineage (NCBI taxonomy): Eukaryota > Metazoa > Chordata > Mammalia > Artiodactyla > Cervidae > Cervus > Cervus elaphus. Next base: position 64,397,594 of record NC_057832.1, read on the forward strand.
AGAGGATCATGTCATCTGCAAACAGTGAGAGTTTTACTTCTTCTTTTCCTATCTGGATTCCTTTTACTTCTTTTTCTGCTCTGATTGCTGTGGCCAGAACTTCCAACACTATGTTGAATAGTAGTGGTGAGAGTGGGCACCCTTGTCTTGTTCCTGATTTCAGGGGAAATGCCTTCAATTTTTCACCATTGAGGGTGATGCTTGCTGTGGGTTTGTCATATATAGCTTTTATTATGTTGAGGTATGTTCCTTCTATTCCTGCTTTTTGGAGAGTTTTAATCATAAATGAGTGTTGAATTTTGTCAAAGGCTTTCTCTGCATCTATTGAGATAATCATATGGTTTTTATCTTTAAATTTGTTAATGTGGTGTATTACATTGATTGATTTGCGGATATTAAAGAATCCTTGCATTCCTGGGATAAAGCCCACTTGGTCATGGTGTATGATTTTTTTAATATGTTGTTGGATTCTGTTTGCTAGAATTTTGTTAAGGATTTTTGCATCTATGTTCATCAGTGATATTGGCCTGTAGTTTTCTTTTTTTGTGGCATCTTTGTCTGGTTTTGGAAATAGGGTGATGGTGGCCTCATAGAATGAGTTTGGAAGCTTACCTTCATCTGCAATTTTCTGGAAGAGTTTGAGTAAGATAGGTGTTAGCTCTTCTCTAAATTTTTGGTAGAATTCAGCTGTGACGCCATCTGGTCCTGGGCTTTTGTTTGCTGGAAGATTTTTGATGACAGTTTCGATTTCCTTGCATGTGATGGGTCTGTTAAGATCTTCTATTTCTTCCTGGTTCAGTTTTGGAAAGTTATACTTTTCTAAGAATTTGTCCATTTCATCCAAGTTGTCCATTTTATTGGCATAGAGCTCCTGGTAGTAGTCTCTTATGATCCTTTGTATTTCAGTGTTGTCTGTTGTGATCTCTCCATTTTCATTTCTAATTTTGTTAATTTGGTTTTTCTCTCTTTGTTTCTTAATGAGTCTTGCTAATGGTTTGTCAATTTTGTTTATTTTTTCAAAAAACCAGCTTTTAGCTTTGTTGATTTTTGCTATGGTCTCTTTAGTTTCTTTTGCATTTATTTCTGCCCTGATTTTTAAGATTTCTTTCCTTCTGCTAACTCTGGGGTTCTTCATTTCTTCCTTCTCTAATTGCTTTAGGTGTAGAGTTAGGTTATTTATTTGGTTTTTTTCTTGTTTCTTGATGTAAGCCTGTAATGCTATGAACCTTCCCCTTAGCACTGCTTTTACAGTGTCCCATAGGTTTTGGGTTGTTGTGTTTTCATTTTCATTCATTTCTATACATATTTTGATTTCTTTTTTGATTTCTTCTATGATTTGTTGGTTATTCAGAAGCGTGTTATTTAGCCTCCATATGTTTGAAGTTTTAACAATTTTTTTCCTGTAATTGAGATCTAATCTTACTGCACTGTGGTCAGAAAAGATGACTGGAATGATTTCAATTTTTTTGAATTTTCCAAGACCAGATTTATGGCCCAGGATGTGATCTATTCTGGAGAATGTTCCGTGTGCACTTGAGAAAAAGGTGAAGTTGATTGTTTTGGGGTGAAATGTCCTATAGATATCAATTAGGTCTAGCTGGTCCATTGTGTCATTTAAGGTTTGTGTTTCCTTGTTAATTTTCTGTTTAGTTGATCTATCCATAGTTGTGAGTGGGGTATTAAAGTCTCCCACTATTATTGTGTTACTATTAATTTCCTCTTTCATACTCGTTAGCGTTTGCCATACATATTGCGGTGCTCCTATGTTGGGTGCATATATATTTATAATTGTTATATCTTCTTCTTTGATTGATCTGGAATGACACTTTTCCCCCACGCTTCCCGCCCCTTTATGTTTCATAATTTCACCCATCTATCCCATGAGCTTCTTCCATGAAACCTCTCCTGATTCCTTTAGTTAAGTAAAATTTCACTTTCCTCTTACAGTATGTATCATTACCTCACCCTTCAGAGTGGCTATATTAGTCTGCTAGAGTGACTGTAACTGAATACAACACGCTGGGTGACTTAACCTACAGAAATTTATTTTCTCACAGTTCTGGAGGCCAGAAGCCCCAGATCAAGGGTGTCAGCAGGGTTGATTTCTCCTGAAGCCTGTTCCTCTGACTTTCAGAGTTCCCTTTGTGGCCTCACATGGTCACTGTTGCTGTGAATGCATCTCCCTTGTACCCTGAGATATCTTCCTTCTCTCAGAAGGACACCAGTCAGATTGGGTAGGGCATCCTGCGTATGACCTCATTTAACTTTAATTGACTCCCCGAAGGCCTTGTCTCTAAGTACAGCCATATTCTAAAGTCCTGGGGCTTAGAACTTCAGTATATGAATTTGGTGGTGGGGTTGGGTGGGACACAGTTCAGTCCAAAACACTGACTCTTTGAATACATTACATGTCTTCTCCTCTTTCTTTTCCCTGGTTAAATTGTGAGGGATTCGAAGTCGAAGGTAGGGCCTTGTACAAATGGATTTACTAGATTTTAGTATAATGCCTCATACATAATAAATAATCAATAAGTATCTGCTAGATTTAAATTTAAATAAACTCTTCAGAAATCTAGTGTTATTATTATACTTTTATGGAAATGATCTATGGCCAAAACAGGGTACTTACAGTTTCTTGATGGATTTAGCTGAATGTTGCCAAGTAATTTATAAAAACTAAACACTGCCAGAATACTATGTTACTCTTCTTTCTTCAGACTTAAGTAATGCTCATATACCCTCTTTCAGTCTTATAAACTCAAGGTGAAAATAGAGGTCAAGACAGAACTTAATACATCTACCTTTTAAATCCACACAAGAATCTTCATTGCCTTTGGCTGTCATTTTCTGTGTTCGACTGGCAAATGTTAAATAACGCTTGGGTGTAACAAGCCAATTCACTTAGCTCTCTGGAGCTGGTGACATCAAAGGATTCATCAGCAAGCCTAGCTACTCAGAATTAGATGTTCCTTGGGAATATTTCTGAAGTTATCATTGGTTATGTTAAGAAAGTGGTTATTCCCACTTGAAAAACCCATAACGTTCAAAGCATTTCTGTCTTTCTCCAATGTGTGGGGGATGTCAAATACATGTCTGTGTGTCAGGGGAGAATCTTCGCTGCTGTGAAAGAAAATGTCTTGTTTAGCCCACAGCATCCTCAGCACCCCACCTCTGGGTGGATGCTTTGTTTGGAAAGGTCTGGTTCAGTTTCTCAGTTTGATTTGCAAGGTCCTGCTCTGCCGTCTGCTAGTCTGATCTTCTGTGTGTTTATAGAGTTGTCCTCATCAGAGGTTTGAAATATCAATCCCTGGGTGCAGATTAGAGTGTACCCTCAGCCTTTCTGACAGCTTTTATCTGGAGGAGGGGGCTTTTAGCATGCCTGAAGACTTGTATCCTTTCACGCCCCAAGTTACCAGGTCCCTATAGATTGCTTTGCTACCTCCCTGAGCTGAATCTGAATGTCGTGCTGCTGTCTGCTCTTGCTGAAGGCTGTGGACATGTCTTAGTCTGATCAGGCTGCTATTACAAAAATCCCACAAATGGGATGGTTTATAAACAACAGACATTAATTGCTCACAGTTCTGGAGGCTGGGAGGTCCATGATTAAGGTGCTGGCAGATTGGGCGTCTGATCAAGGCCTACTTTCTGGATAATAGAGGACCCTCTTCTCGCTGTGTCTTCACAGTGTGGAAGGAGGCAGGTGTGCTTTCTCAGGCTTCTGTTATAAGGGCACTAATCCCAGTCATTGGGCTTCCCAGGTGGCGCTAGTGGTAAAGAACCTGTCTGCTAATGCTGGAGTTGCAGAAGACACGGGTTCGATCCCTGGTTTGGGAAGATTCCCTTGGAGGAGGGCATGGCAATCCATTCCAGTGTTCTGGCCTGGAAAATCCCATGGACAGAGAAATCTGGAAGGCTACAGTCCATGGAGTCGCAAAGAGTTGGACATGACTTAAGTGACTTAGCACTCACACATGCAATCCCAGTCGTTAGGCTTTGCTCTCATGACCTAGTCATCTCTTAATACAGTTATGCTGGTAGTTAGGATCCAAGGTATGAATTTACAGGGGTCAGGGGAGGGACAGCGTAATCATTCAGACTAGTGAATAATCCATTAGGAGCCACCCAGTGGAATCTGCTGTGGAGTCCGTTGTCCATTATGTGCCTTCCCATCTTTCATGTAACCATAAAGATTCTTATAAGGACTTTCTGTTAATGTTTTCAGGTTTTATGCCTTTTACTCAAAGAAGCTTAGAACCAAATTTGAAACTTCATCATGGTTACTCAGGTCAACTCATATAATTATCATGTTTGGATTTTGATTTTGATCTTCTGATTAAAAAAATATTTATTTGCATAATTATTCACTTGTAAGAAGTTTTGTAAACAATATAGAGAAGTCATGTGTACTCATTACTCAGCTTTCCTCATGCTTTATGTCTACTTTTTTTATTTTAGGAGGGTTTTAGATTTTCACACTAATTTTTAAATTTGTTTCCTTAAGATGACTGCTATGTTTTTTGTTATAACTTTCCATTATTTATTTAGAGAAAAGTTGAAAATAAGTAAAAACTGATAAATAAGAAAGAATAACAGGATCTGTCAACTGTGTGTTAACTTGAGCATGTTTCAGATTACTTTACTAGATAACAGGGATTAGGAGTTTTTCTTCCAAGATTCAAACACAGAATGACATCCTCAATATTGCTCAATATAGTCTCTGACATGTTTCTGATGGTCTTTTCTTATTTTTTTAATGATACCAGTAGATTATTAAACTAATACTCTCTAGATAATCATCTAAAATGTGGATTTAACCTTTTTCTTGAGTCTTAATTATTTTTCTTGAAACTATCATCCTCTAAGCATTACTGATCTCATGCTTGCTTGATTCCCTTTACTGCTTATTATTGATATATCACACCATTTCACATTGGGTTAACCATATAGTGTCTTATATTTTTTCCAAATTTACTTTTTAGTCTATTCTTCCCCTTTTCCTCTCACCTGTCCCAGATTATAAGCACTTTGAACCTTTCTGCCTTATACTTTTAATATTCTTACTATATTCTTTAGCACAAATTTAAAATACAGGAGGTCATTTGGATATTTTTCTTCTAAAAAGTGGTATTTTCCACCTGTCCATTCTACATCATGCTGTCCAATATGGGAAGGAAGGAGAAAGCAGATTCCTTCTGATGGCTGATTCTCTGGGTTTGCTAGCAGCCAAGGATAAATTTGAACTTTGGTGCTTCCCTTGCAATCAGAGAGCCAGGCTTCGCAAGTCTTGGCCTACGATTTTGTGCAAAGAAGCTGTAAAGGTTCTGAGCTGGGCATTTCCCTCCCTTCGTCTTAGCATGCCCTCCCTCTTTAAATGATTAGTTTGCTAATAGAGAGAGCAGGGCTGGTTAATGAGGCATTCTGTTTCAGTGGTGTACTTGAAAGTAATTCAGTAATAATTGCTGCGTGTTGTGATTCATATTCCAGAGCACCCAGTGGCAATAGCACGTCAGTTATGAAAGTTCCATTGTAAGACTGTGAGGGCGTTAACTCACCCACCCTGTGTTCCCTGATGGCTGCAGTACCCGGGAAAAATGCAGACCTCGGCTTTCTCAAGTGCCTTCCCTGAAGCACTGGCCTCAGAAGGGAGAAGAGGGTGCAGTGGGGGCACAGGAACTTGGGTGTATTCTCCTTGTCTTGCCCTAAAGCTCCGGCTGATAAGATGGGTCTACCTCAGAGAAGTTGGCCTTGTGTCCTGTCCCACAGAGATAAGCAGGACTGCATCCTTGGTCTCAGATCAAGGGAACTGGCACTTTCTTAGTAATGGAGTGGTTGACTCAGCTTCCATTGTAGGGGGCACAGGTTTGATCCCTGGTCAAGGAGCTAAGATCCTGAATGTGCACAGAGTGGCCAAAAAATAAAATAAGCTTATTTGGGAAAAAAAAGGAATGATTGTTTAGAGCTGTTCTTAGGACAAGAGCACTCATGAGTGTTTTTTTTTTGTTTGTTTGTTTTTTAATCCTGTAAATAGACTGTTTTTCATCAATTTATCCTACCCCAAGACTGAGGGCCATAATCAAATATTCTGCAGCTCTGATTCCCTTGACTAAATAAATCTTCTGTCCAGGCGGTGGCTCGGTGGGTGAAGAATATACCTGCAATGTAGGAGACGCAGGTTCAGTCCCTGGGTTAGAAAGATCCGCTGGAGAAAAGCATGATGACCCACTCCAGTATTACTGCTTGGTGAAGTCCATGGTGAGAGGAGCCTGGCAGGCTACACAACTGAGCGATGGAGCACACATGCATGCCCAGTTTAAGAGGTGGTCCTTCGGGCTTTCCTATTGCCTCTCAGGGTCTGGGGCTGAGATTCAACAGGTGGGAAGGAGAAGGTCTGAATTTGTGATTCTGACTTCCCTGGACTGAACTTCCCATTTGTTTTTCAGTACCATTGCATCTTAGTCTTGGTAGAAAAATTCCACCTTGTTCTTTACTTCCCATTTGCTCCCCAAATTTGGGGGGCTTGTAGCTCAGTTGGTAAAGAATCTGCCTGCAATGCAGGAGACCCTGGTTCAATTCCTGGATTAGGAAGATGCCCTGGAGAAGGAAATGGCGACATACTGCAGTATTTTTGCCTGGAGAATCCCATGAACAGAGGAGCCTGGCAGACTACAGTCCACGGGGTTGCAAGAGTCGGACACGACTTGGCGACTAAACCACCACCACCACCAGAGAATTAGAAAAGCTAATGATGTGTTATTGTCCTATAGTATTCTGGAGAAAATGTGTATAATTGATAAGTTTAAAAAGTGGCAGTGTTTCATGTGACTGGAGTTAATTTTGTTCATATTTTAAGTGACTTCTTGGTTTTCATGTGTGAACTCAGGAGTGCACAAATCGGCATTACCAGAGGCAGAGGTCTAAGCATCTGTGGGTTTGCTTCCTTTCAATAAGGAAACTGTAAAAAAATTTTGAACTTGTGATTTTACTAATAACTTAAAAGATTTTATTAGCTTAGGGAAACTAGAATTCTTTAAAGGTTAATCCACTGTGTTAATTTCCAGCATGCAGCATGTTTAGAATCCTTAAAGGCACTTTTCTAAGTGTTTAACATATATTAACTCAGGTATTCCTCGTGACATTCACCGGCTAGGTACTTTTCCTGAGGACTAGAAGATGGCTGGGCTGGGATTTGAACCTTGGCAGTTTGTTCTGGAGTTTTTCTTCTTAACCACTGTGCTGTGTCTGGTTTCAGAACTTGCAATGTTTCTAGCTTCTCTTTCTTCCTCACCCAATTCTCAGTGTCTCAGCCACTTGCTCACAATCTTACACTTACTGAGACCTGCTATTAATTAGATGTTGTGGTTGAGTATATGTCCTGTCCTCAGAAACTCAGACTGTCAGTGGGATATAGATATATCAGTTGCAGACGAGGAGCATTCAGAATTGGGAACTAGAACAAGAACTGTTGGGGAGGTTGGGAGGAGAAAGACAGATCTGTTCTATTGAGGGAGGTGGTAGAGGATGTGAATCTGAAGAAAGACCTCAGAGCATCAGCAGCCCACTGCACGCACGTGTGTGTGTGTGTGTGTGTGTGTGTGTGTGTGTCCACACATGCACCACACATGCGCACACACACACACACACAAGATTAGGAAAAATTAGTCAGTGGGCATAAAATGTAGATGGTTCAGGAATGAACTGCAATTCTATTTGAAGACAAAAGGAAAATGAATATATTTACCAGTAGGTGAAAGGAAAAAAGTTATAGCTGGAAAGTGAAGTATTGGAGTTAAAAATACCAAGGGACAGAGGTTCTGAGGGATTCATTGTGTGGAGAATCATAACAACAATAAATATCAAATTCAACTGAGAATTGCTCTGGGAAGTTGGCAGTGGGTCATGACTTTTCTAGGGCTGATTGGTAGCCTTTGAAATAAGCTGTTTTATTGGTGCCATTTGTCTTTTGACATAAAAGTACTTGATGCTAAGCAACCGCATGCAAAAAATCAAGCCTTCCTTCTTTATAGCGCATATTTCACCCCTCTGGAGACCAGAGCTATGACGTAGGTAGGGTCATCATTGTCTTAATTCAAAAGACATTTTGAGATATATTTTATAGGTGAATTTCTAACTAGCATGTGAAATATATAGTAAATCAACATGATATTACACTGGGATAATGGAGCTGAATTTATACCTAGGCACTGTCTGCTTGTGATAAAATTGCTTGTTAATTCTTAGTAGATGATTTTTTTTTTTTTTTTGGGTGGATTGCTGACTGTAATAGTTCTCATCTTTAGAAGTGATGCCAAAAGTGAAATCTTTTCACTTTGTGTGTTCCTTCATCCTATCCTTCCATAATACACACCACATTCACTTCCTCGGAGACCCTCACACTTCTAACAAGTGCTTTACATAGTTAACAATACCTGAATTGTAACTATATCAAAACATTCTATTAAATACTTCATGCATAATGTAATATTCCTTATTCACAGTTGGAAGGAGGTATGATAGCTGGCATATGTAGGTTTGAAACACGACTCATTTTCACTGCCAGAGTTTATTTTTGTTATACTATTCCGTGGAGTCTAAAAATAAAGATCTGATTGTAAAATTATAATAACCTAGAATTAAGAGGATAAAATCTATTTGGAGTTTGCAAATATTTATCAATATTTAATTTTTACAATTAATATACAGAAACAAAACCTGTTCATTATTTTTTCATTGATTTTTAAGTCTTTCCAACAGTTATGTCAGTAGGAATATATTAATGTACTCAATTCCTCTAAATATATTTGTAAATGTGGGTGAGGGAGTAGTTTTATCTGCTATTGTGTTCACATCTAGCTAGTTGTCTTATTTAATTGCATCTGTTACTTTTCTTGTGCATACATATTATGGGGTTTCTTTATACTTGGTTGATTTGAAAGGCAAGTTTTTCTGATTGATGTGTCTATATAAGGTCTGTCAACCTAAAAGAAAGTAGTCTTTACTCACAGATTCAGCCAATCAATCTATCGATTTTAATGAATACCCACCACGTGCTAGGATAGTTGCTTAGTGGTAAACAGAACTGTCACCTTCCCTGACCTCATGGAACAGACAGTGAAGTCCTGGAGACAGGCATTGAATGAGTAAACAAACAAGTAAATACAAATTATCAATTGTGTTTAGGAATACAATAAACTTTTTCTTCCTGTTAAAGAGAATAAGGGGCTATTATTAAAGAGAGGCTTGTGTGTGGAGGATCCTACTACAGACGTGGTTATCAGGGCTAATGCCTGCTATTTATGTGGACTTTTATTCGCCATTCTAGACTGTACATAGTGATAGCAAGTTTTAGGAATTTAAATTTGTTCTGCACTTTTTAGTGTTGTATAAATATTTCTTGGATGATTTAAAGTTCAGTGCATGTTAATTTGGGTCTAGGTATTTTTTCACATTGTGTCATGTATATATTAAACTATTCATTGCTAAAGGAAATTATATAATTTAACTATAAAATTATATAATTTATAAAATAAGAAAATCTCCTTTAGTGGTAGTTTATATTTTAGAGAATTTGAGAGGAGGAATGTGGATTATCTTTGCATTTTTTAGCACTTATGACTTATAAAAAGTATTTATTTTTTACTTTTATTTTTATTTATTTGGCAGTGCTGGGTCTTATTTTATTTGCAGCATGTGGGATCTAGGTCCCTGACCAGGGATTGAACCTGGGCCCCTGCAATGGGAGTGTGAAGTCTTAGCCACTGGACCACGAGGGAAGTCCCTAGCACTTACGACTTTTAATTTTGGTATTTACTCACATGTAAGCAGTTTCTAATCATTGTGCAGGATGAAACCATTTGAGATACAGGCATAAGAGAAGGAAAGCATTTCCTCAAAGAGTGTATTATTTGTATGGCATATTTAAAGCTCTGATTATATAACAAAATTTCCATGCTCTAATACACTGTGGAATCCTTTGAGTCCCACCAAAACTTTTCAGCTTCCTATGGGCAAACCTCTGGTGTCCTAACTGTTAGAACTGGGAGTTAGTCTGGCATTCTGACATTTAGGAGTCCTTTCTGCATCTTGGCCTAATGACAGGAATATTATTAATACATTGTTCTGAATTTAGGGAATACCAGTTGGCTTTGAATTTGTAGACCCACAACTTCTTAAGAGTTCTGTTTACATGTTCACTTCTATAAATCTCCAGAAGTATATGTGGCTAGGTGTACCATGTTGATATTTTAAAAAATTGTTCAAAACATAAGTTTAGTCTACAGAAGGCTTGTGAAACAACCTAAATCCTCATCCCTTTATCTAGAGCTTATTTTTCTTTTAAATTAAAAAAAAAATGTAAATTTTAACTGGAAGATAATTGCCTTAAAATGTTGTGTTACTTTCTGCTGTAAACAACATGATTCAGCTATAAATATACATATATCCCCTTCCTCTTGTGCTTCCCTCCCACCAACCCCCATCCCACTCATCTAGGTCATCACAGAGCACTGAGTTGGGCTTCCTGTGCTTCCCACTGCTATCTATTTTGCACGTTAACCTAGAGCTTTATTTATTTATTTGGCTGCATTGGGTCATAGTTGCGGCATTTGGGATCTAGTTCCCTGACCAGGGATAGAACCTAGGCTCTCTGCATTGGGAACCTGGAATCCTAGCCACTGGATCACCAGGAAAGTCCCTAACCCTAGAGCTTTTAAAACATTTCAGTATGTTTAGACTTACCCTGAGTTCTGAAAATAACCCTTTTCCTAGCCCCAAAAGTCTCAAAACCCTCATTTTAATGACTTAGGACCAGTATTCTCCTACCACTTGTTTCCTTTTGATTGGTTTACTTGGGTTCTGTTGAGTAAGCTGCTGCCTTTTTTCCTTTGAATGAGAGTTGGCTCTAGCTGTGGTTACCAGATCCTGTGTTCACTCCTATGCCCTGCCTTGGTGTGTTCTCTCAGATATATGTTGCATTTATTCTGTATCGGTGCCCTGCTTTTTACAGACAGGCCCCCTTAGTGACTGAGCCTTGCCCCTAAACCCCTGCCACTATGCCTCTTGTACACAGGCGGTTCACTTCTCTGCTCAACACCAGCTGACTCTTCCTGTATTCCCAGTGCTGTGCCTGTGGTCCAGTGCTGGAACCTCCACTTGCCCACGTCATGCTGGCTAGGCTTGTGTCTTTCTGTTCTTCTCACTGGGATATTTACTAGTCACCTACATCTTGGTCTTTGAGTTTGGCCAGAACCACATCTCACTCACTGTAGGGCACCTCACTGACATTTAACATTGTCGTGGCTCCTGTGTGGAATTCAAAGGTATGAGAATTCATTTTGGCTGAAGAAACGTTATTTTGAGCAGCAGCTGGATGTAAGGCAGTGCTTTGTATTTTGACAGAGAGATTAGTGAGACCTGATCTCAACTTCTTGAGCCACATAATCAGTTGAGAGAAGAAAATAAAATTGGTTCATGATACATGATTAGTAAAGTAATGACCTAAAAATATAGCCCACACACCATTTTATATAATTGTAGAACTTGCTTCAGAAAGGCCTAATTATACCCATGCTTTTTCAGTTCTGGATACACCTAAATTCATGAAACTTGCTTATTCAATGTTCTTGAAGGAATCTGTTGAAATGTTTTATTGTTTCTTAAGATTTTTTGCTTTTACTTTTGTCCCTCTACCTCAGTGAACTTTTACGAAAGTATTTCAAATCAGCATACATGTTTTGGAAAGAATGAAACCATTTTATGAGAAAGTTACCACTATAACCAATAGGAGAAAGAAGACTTCTATGAAATGTTTGCTGAATTCTCTGTCCATAGAATTCATAGAGTTAAATAACTTTAAGAAGTGTCATGGGACACTTAATTACATATTGTCTCTTTAATAGATTAAAACTTAGGGGTTTAACTTCCTTTTGGGTCCTGTTCACCATTTCTCTTTTGATTTTCAAGTAAATCTAAACTAAATATTTCTTATAACAATTGAACAACCATTCCCTATTTCTTCCTTTTCAAGTCTTTTATTTTCTTTTAGCAACTGAATATCTTTATCCATGACTCCATGATTCAGCATTACCCTCTCAACTCATTGTATTGCCTTTTTTTGACTCCAGCTTGTCCATGTTCTGTATAAAATAAAGAAGGCTAAATTTAGCACTCTATCTTTGAAAGGCTTATCAATGATAAGTAAAACAGAGAAATTTTTTTTTCAGGATTGTAAGTTATTCTATTGCTATTCAAAAATTAATGATACCTATGGCAGATTCATGTTGATGTTTGGCAGAAACCAACACAATTCTGTAAAGAAATTATCTTTCAATTAAAAAATAAATAAATTTAAAATTAAAAAAAGAGTTAAGGGGGAAAATTTTTAAAAATTAGTGATAGTCTCTATTATAATCATTGAAATATAGCCTTAAGAGTTGATCAGTTTTCAATTTTAGAACTTTTTGTTGCTGTTTTTGTCATTTTCTATTAAATATAATATATATAAGATAATTTCTATTATTATAATGTATATAGTATATTTTTAAAATTCCTACATGTATTTTTTATTTTTATAGACAGTTGTCATATTTCTTTCTTTCAAGTTAGTCACAACTAAGCTGGTGTAATTTACAAAGCTGTATTTCAGCTCTGTTTCTCATATTCTGTTTTCATTTGTATAGCTTGTCACTGTGTCACAGAGAAAATTCCCTGTGGCTTATCCCTGGGCCCTGACCTGATATTACTGCATTTTTTCCCCTTGTGATGGCTGTTAGTTTAACCTATGATAGACCAATGTTTTTGAAGAAAGAAGTATATTATCTTGGTGGAATTGAATAAATTACAATGTTTTTGAGAGAAAGATGGCATGAATGTGCTTTTGAAAAGCCCTATTAATGTTCATTATAATATAAATATTTTCTAATCATCTGTCAATTTAAGTACATTTTTCTGCCTGCTCCAGGTAAGCCAAATGGTCTTGTATCTAGGTTCAGTATGTTTTTTCAAGATAGAAACTAAATTTCCAGTTTTTAGATTTTAAAAATAACCATTTTAGACAGTTTTTTCTTTTATTTTTCCTATATCATAGACAGTCACTATTTTTTTAAAATAAGAACCAATAATCCTGATGGCTTAATTTCTTAATCTCATATTTCAATAGAATTTTTTAAAGGCAAGTTTTATAAAGTTAACTGCATATTAGATGGGGCATAGGGCATTCTGTTTCTTAAAAATAAGGATCAAAATCTGGATTTTTTGCACTAGTCTTTGAAATGATATATTTTAGTAATAAGAGTTTCCTTATGGAAAGGTAATTTTGCTTATAAAGCATCTCTCATTTAAAAGAAACCACATCTTTGCTGACTGCCCACTCTACTGCAGGAATGTGTTAAAGCAGAGACAACGGTCCTGCTTCTTAGAATTGTTGGCCCACATGAATCAATCAGGGGCACAGTCATCACTAACTTCAAAGCAATAATATTAATATAATTGTCTTCTTCCCTTTTTGAAATGCATGATGACTTTTAATTCTGGCTGTAGTATTATTTTGTGATGAGAATATTAATGATGGTTTGCAGACCAGCTTAAATGATATTTTTAACAATATTTTTAAAATATTAAAATTTTAGAGAGAGAATTAATTATAGCATTAATAAGAATAGCGGTTTGTGGGGTAATAGGAAATAGAGGGGGCATTGAGAGACAGCACACGGAACAAGAACTCCTTCATGTTTATTTGTGATCAGGTGACCATTAGACTATTTCTGGGTAATAATGTACCCACTTGTATTCTTTCAAGCCATAGGGTAACTATCTGGCTCTTTAAGAATTCTGTGACACCCCTCCACTGTGTTTGGGCTACTTTCTTTTCTGCTTCCTGATATAATTATCTCCACATGTGTTCAAATCTTTCATAATGACACCAGTATGTGAAATCTTCCATAATGACACCGATATGCGAAGGATAGAAAAGGTAAATCCTTTGTTGTCAAACTGGGGTTTGATTCCTTAGGACACCTTCAGTTTCTGGGCTGCTACAGATTTCAGCATTCTGTCCCCACTTCTCCCAGACGCCTGCTGAGAGCAACACCCCTCTGACATCCTGAGGTGTGTGGAGGGTGTAATTTACTGGTACCCAGAGCCTGCTGGCTGTGTGTTTTATTCCATCTTCTTGGGGAAGGAGGACAGTGCGGTTTCAAAACTGGAATCGTGATTATGACTTTCTGATCTACTGCTGCCTGCCAGGCATGTTAAAAAAGAAAAGGAAGGGAAGTTTAATGCAAATCGCCGTCTCTTTGAGGCCAGGTCATCTTTAGTTGTTTCACACTGCAGTAGCCTTTGGAGAACCTGTTTTTCACCTGAGTGCTTTCATATGTTGCTTTGAAGACACTGGATGCTTGGGGCTGAAGTCCTTGTGCAGGTCCAAGGACAAGCCAGAGCCCAGATTCTTCCTGTTCAGTTGGAGACAGGCTGTCGCTCCCGTGGCTAGAGGTCTCTGATCTTTGATACCAAAAGTGCGCACAAGTCAGAGCTATAGGGAACTGTTTGGTGGACATATAATTGAATTTCAACATCTTCATCTGTGGGAAAGTGTAAGTAAACATATCTCACAGAGTTGTTGAGGGGATTAAAAAATAAAATGTGATAACTCAAAATAGTGTTTCATATGTGATAAGCCCTTAGTGAATGTTCATTTATTTCCTTGCATGTGACAGACCGTTGTAGCCCACATCTTCCATGGTAGGTGAGCATGAGGCAGGATAAGAATATTTGCAGTATGTTAGTTAGTCAGGCAAGAAATAATTCATGGCAGTCCCTGGCATCTTCATTGATTAAACCAAGTTACTGCACAAGCAGCCTTGGTGAAGATGTAGGGTGCTAGAGAGCAGAGCTAAAAGTGGGCCTGACTCTATAAGGATTCACCCAGAAACCTCTAGTACATTAGTCCCAACTTTTTCGGCACCAGGGACAAGTTTCACGGAAGACAATTTTTCTATGCGCTGGGGGAGGGGGAGATGGGTTTGGGATGATTCAGGCACTTTCCATTTATTGTGCACTTTATCTCTATTATTATTACATCGGTTTCACCTCAGAACATCAGGCATTTGATCCCGGAAGTTGGGGACCCCTGCTTTAGCAGTTTGTTTGCAGAGTGCTCAGATTTGATTTTTTTGTAAGTCATTGTGAGCATCCCACCTAGGATAGAATGAATTGCTGATGTGAGCAAATGGGGAGTAGGGAGATAAGGCCAGTTAGGTTGCTTTGATGATACTCAGAAAAAGATAACAAGTTTATGAAATGGACTTTATAGGCTTAATGCTTTTCAACTCTTGATGCCTTCAGAAGGTGCAGGAAAGATCCTAGGTGTCAGTTAGGGACTGCCATTCATTTCAGATCTCAGGAGCATGTACATTGCCAGCCGAAGGCTTATAGATGGGCAGAGCCTTCTCTTGGTGAAGAAAGACCTAAGGAAGATTATTGTTCTTTATAGGACTGTGGAATGTGTGGAGATTACGTTATTGACCGCATATACACAGATATTCTTAAATTCAGGTAAACCTAATTTGCAGCTCTGGATAGGGGGAGACATGATGGATCTCTGGTTTCAAAGATCAACCTTCTAGAGCAGTCCTGTCCAATAGAATGCCAGTCACACATATTATTTTAAATGTCTTAGTAGCTACACCAAAAAGTTTAAAAAGTGATAGAAGTAAAAGTGAAATTAATTCTGATACTATTTTATTTAACCCCATATGTTCAAAATGTTATCATTTCTATATGTAAACACATAAAAATTTAGATACTCTATATTTTTTTTTTAGAATCAAATCTTCAAAATCTAGAGTGTCTTTTACATAGACACTGTATAATAACAAGCACTTATTGTAAGCTCTTTAAACATGTTATTTAATCAAATCTTAAATGTCAGACCCTAGATACTAGTGTTATTTCCATTTTATAGATGAGGAAACAGGCTTAGCGAGGTTAAGGTCAGAGCAACTAGGTGGCAGAGCTAGGATACAGTCTCAAGCCATCCGGCTCCAAAATGTGTGCTGTTAATAGGAGGTTATGCTGCCGCAGTTAACATGATCCTTCAGTGTAGGACACTGAATGAGTAGAACTCTGTCACTGAAAAAGAGAGATCAGTGGTGGAGACTGACATGGTCTAAACTGGCATCTTGAAATGTAAAAAATGGAATCCTTTACCACAGCCCTGGTGTGGTCAGCTGTCTTGTCTGCACCACAAAATGTAGAACTGATAATCCGAAGAGTTTCCTCTTTAATTTTCTGACCCTTCTTCTTTCTTGCTCTGGGTTTAGCATGCAGTGTTCTTCACTGAAATCCTGTATGTCCTGAATTGTTTTTTCCTCTGGGGGTGGAGGTGGTGGTGGAATGTTCCAGTCTTCCTGAGTGCTTTTACTTTCCTCTCCCTGGGACTCCTGACCATGTGAACTGTGATAAATCCCCATCTGGTCTTTGGATACTATTTAGCTCTGCATATGCTTTGTTCAAGGGCTTCCCAGGTGACACAGTGGTAAAGAATCCACCTACCAATGCAGCAGACTCAGGTTTGATCCCCAGGTCAATAAGATCCCCTTGAGAAAGAAATGGCAACCCACTCCAGTATTCTTGCTTGGAGAATCCCATGGATAGAGGAGCCTGGTGGGCTACAGTCCGTGCAGTCGCAAAGAGTCAGAGATGACTGAGCTTCTTAGGTTGCTTGCACGCACTTCATTCACAGTTAACATTTAATGATCTGGTGCAGAACAGCCTGGGCTCAGCATAAACCCTGTCAGAATCAGTTTGATAAGACTCTGGAGTTAAGTTTTGTAAAGTTGATTTAGGAAATTGCATCTGTTACCACATCCTTTTTCTGACGCTGATGGAGAAGCTGATATTTGCCAGATTTTTAGCAACCACTATTTTAGCGAGAGGAACCTATGTCTCTTCCACAGATTTCCCCCTGGACTGATGAGGAGAAGTCAAATAGGGACTCAAATATTTATTAAGTGAATGAATTTTGATACTCTCAGTTCTATTTCTTTTTAATTTTTGTTTCTTTGACTCTTGTTTTAGGAAACACTTCTCTCAAACTTAGTTATTTAATACAAAACTATAATTTTGATAATTATAAAAATTATAATTTTTATAATTATAAGAAATTATATAAAATTTTGAAAATTTCTCCTGAGAAATCTGTATGCAGGTCAAGAAGCAGCAGTTAGAACTGGACATGGAACAACAGATGGTTTCAAATTGGGAAAGGAGTACATCAAGGCCGTATATTGTCACCCTGCTTATTTAACTTATATGCAGAGTACATCATGCAAAATGCCAGACTGGCTGAAGCACAAGCTGGAATCAAGATTGCCGGGAGAAATATCAATGACCTCAGATATACAGATGACACCATCCTTATGGCAGAAAGCAAAGAAGAACTAAAGAGCCTCTTGATGAAAGTAAAAGGGGAGAGTGAAAAAGTTGGCTTCAAACTCAACATTCAGAAAACTAAGATTCTGGCATCCAGTCCCATCACTTCATGGCAAATAGATGGGGAAAGAATGGAAACAATGAGAGACTTTATTTTTTTTGGCTCCAGAATTACTGCAGATAGTAAATACAGCCATGAAATTGAAAGATGCTTGCTCCTTGGAAGAAAAGCTATGACCAACCCAGACAGCATATTAAAAAGCAGAAACATTCCTTTGCCAACAAAGGTCTGTCTAGTCAAAGTTATGGTTTTTTCAGTAGTCATGTGCGGATGTGAGAGTTGGGACTATAAAGAAAGCTGAGCGCCAAAGAATTGATGCTTTTGAACTGTGGTGTTGGAGAAGACTCTTGAGAGTCCCTTGGACTGGAAGGAGATCGAACCAGTCAATCGTAAAGGAGATCAGTCCTGAATATTCATTGGAAGGACTGATGCTGAAGCTGAAACTCCAATACTTTGGCTACCTGATGTGAAGAAGTGACTCCTTGGAAAAGACCCTGATGCTGGGAAAGATTGAAGGTGGGAGGAGAAGGGGACACAGAGGATGAGATGGTTGGATGGCATCACCAACTCGATGGACATGTGTTTGAGTAAGCTCTGGGATTTGGTGATGGACGGGGAAGCCTGGCGTGCTGCAGCCCGTGGGGTCACACAGAGTCGGACACGACTGAGTGACTGAACTAAACTGATAATTTTGAAAATAAAGAATAAGAGCAGAGAGACAGGCAAGTAAACACCAAGTGAAATGTGACTAACAGTCCCTAGATCTAAGAGTTCTAGCTGTCATGTGTGTGTTTGTTTTTTTCCTTTTCTGCATTATTTTAGTATGGCAGTTTGAACACATATGTATATAAAGGTAGTATAACGTATCTTCATGTATTTTCTGAGCTTCAAGAATTAGCTACAGTTTGCTTATCTAACTTATCTAACATCACATCATGTCCTTTTATTTTTCCTGTTTCTGGAGTACTTTAAAGCAAATCCTAGATGTTATGTCATTTTACCTCAAAAGTCTTCAGTGTGTACTTCTAACTGACAATTGTTTTTTTAAAAGTAATTGTTATTTCATCATACCTAATAGAATGAATATTAATATCAAGGGTTAATATAAGAGTCAGCCTATGCGTGCATGCTAAGTTGTTTCAGTTGTGTCTGACTCTGCAACCCCATGGACTTGTAGCCCGCCAGGCTCCTCTGTCCATGGGATTCTCCAGGCGAGAATACTGGACTGGGTGGCCATGCCCTCCTCTAGGGGATCTTCCCAACCCAGGGATCTTGTGTCTCTTATGTCTCTGAATTGGCAGGTGGATTCTTTACCACTAATGCTGCCTGAGAAGGGATATGTTTTTATAGTTTGCTCCCTTAGCCCTCTCTCAAATTAGGATCTAAACAGAATCTGCATTTTGAAGTGATTATTTGGTCTCTTAAGTCTTTTGTTTTGTTATTGTCCTTCTTTCCCAGCTATTCTGGTTTTTCCCCTTCCTACTTTTGACTTATTGGCAAAATTGAAACAGGAGGGAAGGGGGCAGGGCACAACCTTTGAAGGAGTGACATAACTCAGAGACGTATCATAAACCAATTAGAATCAAATGGTCCAAGGTGGCAGACAAGTCAACTTGGACTAGACCTTGATCCTCAATCAACAAGCTAAATGACACACCCAGAGACACAATGACAGTTCCAAGGCACCTTCAAAAGACCAAAATGTGGGCCCAATTCCTGGAAATCTCCACTCTTTCTCCAAAATAGTTGGAATAATCCTCCCACTCATTAGTCTATGAAATTACCCGGCCCATAAAAACTAAAAACTTACCACACCACATTTCAGGGCCCCTGCTCTAGCCCTCTGTGAAAGCCTATACACTGTGGAGTGTGTTTCTCTCTGAATAAATCCACTTCTTACCTATCACTTTGTCTCTCACTGAATTCTTTCCGCGATGAGACATCGAGAACCTGAGCTTCATTAGGTCCTGAAACCAGATCTGTGATCTCAATTGAAAGACCAGAAGTTTTGACTGGGTTTGAGTCCCAACCACATTGGTTAGAGTCCCAAGCAAGGATTTGTCTGAGTTCGAGTCCCAGCACATGGGTTCAAGTCCTGATCTGAAGTAAATGGTTTCAGAATGAGTCCGTGTGTAGATTCAGATGTCCATATTGTGGATTTAGCTGGTGGCTTTCTCATGTTGTATTAATCTTTCATTGGTTCCTCTACAACCTGTATTTTCTGTAAATTGGACATTAGGTCTAGAGATGTGATTAGATTCAGCCTTGTTTGTTTACTTGTTTACTTTGGGGAAAATATCTCATAGTTGGTGCTCTGTACCTTTATCTTCCTTCAACAAGAACTTGGTGTCACTGTCGCTCCTTCACTGGCCCTACTCAAGGTTACTCAATCAGGAGGTGTCAGCTTGATTCCTTTATAAAGTTCCCCGTTATCCTCTCACCTGATGAATGTTCAGTTCAGTTCAGTCGCTCAGTCGTGTCCAACTCTTTGCAACCCCATGGGCTGCAGCACACCAGACCTCCCTGTCCATCACCAACTCCCAGAGTTTACCCAAACTCATGTCCATTGAGTCGGTGATGCCATCCAACCATCTCATCCTCTGTCATCCCCTTCTCCTCCTGCCCTCAATCTTCCCCAGCATCAAGATCTTTTCAAATGAGTCAGCTCTTTGCATCAGGTAGCCAAAGTATTGGATGAATGTAGTGTCCATTGATAATCATTGCCTAGATCCATTCTTTCTCTTTGAAATTAGATAGTGCTGATTTTTCTAATTCTGTCATGTCTTACACATTTATTGACTAGAATTCTCTTATAAAAAGGAATTCCCCCTCATCTACTGTTTGAGTACCTTGACATACAGTTTGCACAAAAGAGACAAGATAAATGTTTGATTCTTTTTCCATGTTTATAAATTTAGAGGGTAATAAATTTGTGTCCTTGCAACCTCTAGTAAAGAGAAGTGAAATCTTTCCTGTAAGTATTATGAACTCATACATTTTTAGACATTGGTTATCTACTGCAGTCATTATTCTTTTTGCTCAAATTGCCCTGTCTTAGGCCACTTTGACCCCTGTGTCTTTTTGACACAATCTTATCAATCTCTGATCAAGAATGGATCAAATCTCTCATCTCGTTTACTGATTTCTAAAGGATGCTGGAAATAACTCTGTGGGCATGTTGAGTATCTGATGACAAGTTGGCATTTGGGGGTTGAGAGGGAGCAATTGAGTATTTCTCTAGATGTCACTGTGTTAGATCTTCTTTTTGAGGAGAAAAGGTTGGAAGGTAGCTTTGTGGTAAGATTTCTATGGCAGGTTCTGATGTTAAAATGAAGATTCTGGAACTGTTTTCTCATATAACACGGTATGAGTAAGGGCACTGGTCTGTAGTAAGACATACTGGCTCCAAATCCCCTGACCACTTCCTGACTCTACAGCTTGGTCGCGTTATTCATACTCAGTACATTTCTGTTTTTCCAATTCTCTAAAGTGCTGATGGTAATAATACAGACCTCTTAGAGTGGCTGTATGATTTACTTGAAGTAATAACAGTAAAGCACCCAGTACAAAGGCCTGCCATGCACAGGAAATGCTCAGTAAATAGTTGGTAACATCAAAATGGCAGCAAGTCACATCCATGGGATTCTGGCATTAAGTCTCAATTTTTTACTTCACGCTGTACAGATGTGAAGCAGGATTTTTTGAGAAAGCAAGGGTTTTCTTTCATTTTCACTATGCAGGCCTTGAAGTTTCCTGTGTGGTTGATTTGTTTACTCAGTCCACAGCATCATGTGACTATTTCCTACCATCAGTGTGAAATCTCAGATGGAAGTATATTAACTCTGGATCCAGGACAACAGTTCAGCAAAACTAAGCAGGCTTTATTTAAAGAAAGCACTCGTTCTCTTTTTCTGGACACACAACTCATAAGAATTATGCATTACTTTGTTAAGTAGTGGCTTGGGGATGCTTTCATATAAATGAATTTTCCATTCAGTTGAAAGTTACTCTCTTCAAATGCTAAACTTTAAAAATACTTTAATAGCTCCTGATAAAAATTTTACTAAAAATGTAACTGCCTTAAGCAGAAACTGTTGAAACTTTATGTCTGCATCAGACAACTATTGCTGTGTAACAAATAATCCCACAACTCAATGGCTTAAAATGATTTTCATTCATTTGCCTTTACCCAGATGCTGAGGGATTGGCTAGGGATTATTCCAGTAGGTTATATTGCAAGCCTGTCTGACCTTGTGTTCTCACTGTGGATTGGGCTTGGGTATAGGGTCCAATATGAAGGAGCAGCAAACCAAGGAAAGCTTTTCTTAGAGTGATGGAAGAGATACAATAGAGCTAGTCCAAGGGTGCAAGCACATTTCAAGTCTCTTCTTGTATCCATTTGATTCCATTCCATTGGTCAAAGTAGGTCACATACTGAACCTAACCTCAGTAACACAGAGAAGTATACCTCTTCCATAAATGTGGGAAGGGAAAGAGTTTGCTGAACACCAATCTATTTGATCATACTAACCAGAGTCATTGATATGAATTATCTAACATGGCTTTACGTTATGTACAATTATTATTTGTACCTTTAGTTGCTCAGCCATCAGTACTACTTTCAACCTGCTTATTTTGAACCACAGATAAACAAGTCTTTTAAGAAACATTTTTAGGTAAGGATAAATAAATTCTGTATGAGAATTTCAGGCCTTCTCCTGGGACGTGAAGCATTTTCATGGCTGTTTTGGGTACTTGGCAAACTTTTCCTTTACTTTTCTGTATACGGTTTGTTCTAAAAAGAATCTCTGATGTTGCCAGAAACTTGACTTCTGGGAGTAAGAGGTTAACTCAATATGTAAAGGTAAACTGCTAGGAAACAGAGGTTAATTCATTTTGTTATAGTAACTGAGTCATGTACTATACTAGTAACTCTAGACTTTCAGGTTCTAATCTTATATTTTCAACCAACTCACAGAACAGCAGGGGCAAATTGTCTTATCTCTGGGTGCTTGTAGGTGTAGCCAGTGGAGATGATCAAAATGAAAGCTTGAAGAATTGTGGTAGCAATCAAATAGCAAATAAAGTTATTTTCAACTATTTTAAAATCCTATTAGTATAAAATTCTCCTGATTTCTAATTATTTTGCCTAAGATGCATTGAAATTTACTTTACCTTAGTGCAATCAGTGAAGAAAGGCATTTTTTAAAAAATTAATGTTTTGAACCTACTTTAAAAAAGTACATTATAAAAATTAGAACATTTATTTGGGGGTATGATCGATGCTAATTATAATTAGTGCTAATTTTCAGTGTGCTTAATCTGTTCACAAAGCAGACCCAATGGACTTTAAATTCACAATCTTCATTATGAATTAAAAGTAATAGAGTTTTTTACTTAAATATGTTCCACAATAAATCATATTTTCTTATTCAAGGTTTATTTTTAACTAAATCACATGGGTAGGATTTTACCACGTTTACAAGATTGTGTATTTTTCAGGCACAAGAAGAGCACTGCCAATCTCACAGTAATGTTCGATATGAAATGTCTCATGTTTCAGTAGTTGGTGGCTAGTATTTTTCTCTCCCTTTGAGTCCTCTCTCTCTCGTGTGTGTGTGTGTGTGTAAAGCCTTAAATGTAGTGTATTCTAAGTGGGAGAGAGAAGTGGAGTTGCCACTTCCACAAGTGCCTCCCTGTGTATGTTAGCTAAGGGTTTAATTTAACAATACATTCTCCTTTGGCCTTTCAGTTTCTTGTAGGAAGAAAAAAGAATTTTGTAATAAACCACTTTGATGCTGGACTTGATGGGAAATCCCAGGCTGCTGGGGGATTTGCAATCTTGTCATCCCTCGGTAGAGATAATAATAAAAAAAAAAAAATTGTTTTAAGGTAGATTTTATACTACAGAAACCACTGCCCCTGTTTCTAGCCATTCTTCTCTCCATGACTCTCCTGTGGGATTAACCAACCCCGACCTCAAGGGTTCTTCCAGACCCACAGATGAGGATGTAGTGATGGCTGTTAAAACCACCATTAACATCATGATTTATGAGAATTTCAGGGTAAAATATCATGTATTCAGGATCCCAAGGCATGCCTTCATTGAAGGCATGGTTCTCTTGACATAGATTTTCTCTCATCCCAGGCATGACAAAGGTTTTTAAAAAATTTTTCATTTTTAAATATTTTATTACTGTTTCTCTTAACATTTATTGTGGGTTTATTCCATGCTGGGCACTGTGCTAAGGACTCTACATGTGTAGGAATCTCAATTAATTCCCACAGCTCTCTTTGGCAAGTGTTCCTCCAACATCCATTGGATGCACCCAGGGTTTGGAGGTGCAGAGAGGATCAGCAGTTTGTCACATGGCTGGTAAGAAGCAGACTAGGGCTCTAACTCGAGTCTATGTCCCCTTCGAGGCTGCACCCATGAGCACGCTGTCATGTGCCCCATTACCCTGTGATCCGCTTCCTTTGGTCTTGACCTTTTGAATTATGGTACTTCACGTAGTTTTCCCTCTTTTCATTCTTGAGTCTCAAGTTTAGTTACCATCTTTCTTTTTAGTCCTCTAAAGGAAACGACCATTACTTAATCATTTAATTTAATAGACGTGTATTATACGTCAGGTGTGTGTGGAGTACTGTGTTAGGAATTTGGAGCTACAAAGATTTTGTTTTTTGTTTTTTTCTTAATATTACAATCTGTAAAACATTTGAGGGAACTGATAAAATAGATACAAGTAAATCTCAAAGACCATGAAGATATGAAGGTATAATAGCTTCCTTCAAGGGAACGAGAGTCCCACTTGCAGGGCCTTCTTGCATGTTCTTTGTCTACCTGGTCTGTTCTGAGGGATTCTTCTGTGGGCACTTTCCCTCTCAGACTTCTTAGAGGTCTCCCTCACCTTGAGCCCTGGGTTCAAGTCATCTTGATTCGTGACCATGATGAGCAGTGTCTCCTAAGATTTTGTAGTGTGCAGAATAATTTCATATGGACTGTCTAGTTTGTTCCCTACAACTTTGAGAAGCAGCAGTCAAATCGAAACTGAGTCATATAAACACAGCTTGCCCACATTCTGTCAGGCTCCTCCAAACCTCACTGCTTCCTTGAATTATCCACTGGACTTGCATTCTTCTGACTTGGGGTTCCTTCTTCCTGTTTCGCTTCTTCTTTCGTAGGCTTTTTACAGTACCCCACTCCCTTTCACATCTCAGCACTTTTGTTACTGCTCTATTGGTAGAGCCTGAGGAAAATGATAGAAGCTGTGTTCTTTGACAATGGTCATTTTCAAATATTTGGGTACATTGTTCGTGTAAATATGCTTACAGCAGAGGAACTGTGTTATCTGTGCCTAACGGAGTTGAAAACAGAAATTGACCACAAGGTCTGTATTCCTACAGCCAAGTGGGAAGTGATGTTCCTGCAAGTTGCCACAAGTAGATGGCTGATCCTAACCTCCTCTTGAGCAATTTAAGCTGGCACCGGAAATCTAAGATATGACTAAAGAATGCGTCAGGAAGGAAAATTTTCTTAAATGGTGTTAAACACAAAGTGGTAGATACATAACGTTTCCCTATCCATGTTAGAAAACATCTAAATTGTTAAAGGATCTTCAAAAAATTCGTTAAAAAAAGTTTTTTTTCAGAGACTGAGTTTTGTTAACGTTGACCCTTTGAAACCTTTGCCAGATTTAGCAAATAAAAGTACAAATCACCCAGTTAAATTTTAATTTCAGGTAAATGATTGAATTTTTTATTTAAATACTTTTTTTTTAAGCTAAAATGTGTTCATGGAATTTGCAGGACCTTCTTATACTAAAAACATTATTTGTCATTTTATGAAATTCTTAATTATTTGAGCATTCTGTATTTTATGGGCTTCCCTTGTGGCTCAGCTGGTAAAAAATCTGCCTACAATGTGGGAGGCCTGGGTTTGATCCCTGGGTTGGGAAGATCCCCTGGAGAAGGGAACGGCTACCCACTCCAGTATTCTGGCCTGATGAATTCCGTGGACTGTATAAGTCCATGGGGTCATAAAGAGTTGGACACGACTGAACGACTTTCACTCTGTATTTTATATGCAAATCCAACTTTTAAAAAAATGTTTAATGATCTATATTTACTTACTAGGTAAGTTAGAGTACTTTTTGAAATGTAAATAATCTTTACAGAAGCAATTTCTCTAAATTTAGTTCTTCTGATAGAAATTTAACTTGGATAACCAAGGAGGCATAGGCATTTAAAAGCAGATGTGACTGCAACTTGATTAGATTAAATTGAAGAGATGGAATGGAATCCTCAAAACAGCAAAGCAGGATTTATAGCTAATATCCAGTCAATATTTGTTTTCCTTTATAGTTTCCCCATTGCTACTAATTCTGCCCTCTGGAGGTTATAGAAAAAAATGAAAATGATGTTATTAATGATGGCACTATATTAATGAGATTAATTATGTGCAAGGTACTATTTTAGTGCTTGTTTTAGTTTATTTAATCTTTACAACAGCCTTGCGAAATAGGTGCTTTTGTGATTTCTGTCTTACAGATTGGAAACTAAAGCGCAAAGATGTTGATTGGCTTAACCAAGGCCACATCTCTCTGTCAATTCTTGAATTATCTTCTCTTTTATAGCCTTTGAGTTTTAGTTACTTCTGTCATACCTTGTAGGACAATGTCTCTAGATTCCTTTCTGTTTTCCCTCAGCTCTAGGCTTGCTGCGGTTTGCTAGTGCCCTTGACTATGTTATAGCCAAAATTTTAAAGTCTAGTTCGCATGTAATATAATTTATAGGCAGAGTACAGCGGGGTTTTTAATTGCCTTTGTACAGAATGCTGGAGTTCAGATAGTGGCCCAAGCATTATGGGAGATTGTTTGTTTGTTTTTTTGTGGCAAAGATACTTCCACATGACACCATTGCCTCAGACTGGACTTTTAGTCAGGTAAAACTTCCGGGATCTCTATCTACACAAAATGCAAGTAAGCCAAGTCTCCCTCAGTTTGTACACTTATTTGTATAATTGTTAGGAAGTGTTTTGTTGTACCTCATTCTTCCTGCCTGATATCATCTTTACAATTTTTATTGATTCATTTTATTTTTGGCTGTGCTGGGTCTTCATTGATGTGTGGGCTTTTCCCTAGTTGGCGAGCAGGCTTTCTCTAGTTGTGGTGCACACAGGCTTTGTTATGCAGCATGTGGGACCCTCCTGCATCAGGATCGAGCCTGTATCTCCTGCATTGACAGGCAGATTCTTCACTGCTGAGCCATCAGAGCAGCCCCTGATATCATCCTGTGTAATCCTTTGTAATATACATAATGGAAATAATGATACATGTTTAGAACAGAGACCCAGATTCCAAGGGAAAGGACGTGTAAGATGCATGAGCTCCTCTGTGCTCTTCCTCACCTAGACCATCAACAGTCTCTGCCTGTCTTCCCAACCGGCTTACGTAGACATCCTGTAGAGTGACATCAGTGTATCTGTTCTGTTTGACCCTATTGTCTTTGGGGAAGAAGGTTGGAGCTGTGTGACAGCATTTTTCTGACAAACTCATAATAAATCACTTTCCTTTTATAATACCCATCAATCCAGTCTAGTCAGATACACTATCCTGAAATCACTCTTTCTGTGCCCTATTTGCAGCTGTAAAGTTTCTCACAAAATAATGAAACTGTTACTCATCGTACTTTGCTCATAGTAATCAAAGTGTTAGAAAGTTAATAATAGGAAAAAGTATTTTCCTGGGCGATTTTAGGCTATTTCTGTTTCATGTAAGGAAATAGGACATCTCTAGTGGTATTAGATGGGCTTCCCTAGTAGCTCAGCAGTGAAGAACCTGCCTGCCAATGGAGAAGACAGGGTTCAATCCCTGGGTAGGGACGATCCCCTGAAGAAGGAAATGGCAACCCATGGTAGCATCCTTGCTGGGAGATTCCATGGATAGAGGAGCCTGATGGGCTACAGTTCATGGGGTTGTAAAAGTGTTGGACATGGCTGAGTGACTGAGCAAGTGGTGTGAGATATAGCTGGGGGCAGAATATATTGAGAGAAGTGGAGTAGAATGTGAAATAAAAGGCACTTTTCGTTTGTTTTAAGGAAGGTTCTAACTTCGATGTCAATTAATTAAGCATTTCTTAATTTAAAAAAAGGAGACAAAATTATTTTCATACACTGATAACCCTAACATTCTAAAAAGAATTTGATAAATGTATATATTTTCAAGTAATCCATCTAGAAACCCATTTAGTAGAGAACAATTTTATATATTTGCCAGCCTTATCAATAAAGTGTAGCATCTATGAAAATGTTCAACAAAGTAGTCAGAATTTTACTCACTTGGCCTTGTACTTGTCATGAATACCTAGGACAGCATAATTGATGTTTATTCTTCTTCTGGGACTGCTTTGACATTTCTTTGCTACCCTTTATCCTTTAAGTTTACTGATTATAGTGTTTCCTTCCCCAAAGTATTAAAATGAATAGTGTTTTATAAAAATTTGAGAAAATTTTGCAGAAAATTATAAATATTACTTCACACTTTCTAGTATCAACATTCAGCATAAAATGCTGCCATAATATTTTAGACAAATAACTGCATGTTAAAAAATATTTAGATAGCACAGCTAACTCAGTGAACATGAATTTGAGCAAGCTCCAGGAGACAGTGGAGAACAGAGGGGCCTGGTGTGCTGCAGTCCACAGCGCTGCAAAGAGTCAGACATCACTTAGGGACTGAACAACAGCAACAGCATATGCATAAATCTATATCTGTATCTGTGTATATAAAAATGATCAGTGCTCTTTCCAAGGCCGTCTGTTACATACCATGGTTTAAAATAAGGTTTCATAATACATGGTACTGCAACTCAATATAAAACACTTATAAATGATTTATTAGTGAAAGACTTTTTCAAAATACTTATTCCATCATTCTTAAGTACATGGCACTACCATGTACTTTAAAGTTTATAATTTTCTGTTTTGTACACAATTATTTTCAAAAAGACTTGCCGTCTTCTACAAACATTAAAATTTTTTTTTTCTTTTTGACTGTACCCCACAACCTGTGGGATCTTTGTTTCCCGACCAGGGATTGAACCTGGGTCCCTGGCAATGGAAGTATGCAGTCCTAACTACTAGACTGCCAGGGAACTTCTGAAATATTTTTATACTATAAGAAGTAAAAAATGAAGCATGTTCTAATTTGGTTTCCTTTTATGTGGTTTATTTTTCCCACTGTGTAGATGTGAATACCATTGCGTTTTTGTTCTTAATGTTCATAGGGAGCCCAAATATGTTGCATTTATTTTGGCTAGTAGGATATTTGGCTAACTTGTAGCATTTTCCTTTTTGTGTAATTTAATTTACTCTGTAGTCATTCATGTTGGGGATGAGGAAAAGATTTATTCCCAAGGTTACTTTGGTCAGAAAAGTGTACTGTTTTTGAATTTCTAACTTCTGACTACTGACAGACATTAACCTCATCTGTTGAATATTGGTTGGCATTCAGTTGCTCTTTCCTAGTCCTGTTGATTTTTTTCTGCCTTTTTCTCATTTGGCATCACATTGAATAAAATTAAACATGTCTAAGTATTTCTACTTACCATAATCACCTTGACGTTTATGTTTAACAGATATCTTGGAGAAGAGAATCTCTTACCTATACTGTTTTGTTGTATACTGTTGGAAATAATACTTATGTTTGTCAATCTTTAAGAACTAGTGTATTTATTTATATCTTGATTAAATGTAGTATTTTTTCCTGAAAAAATGAAATTCTATGTAACGGTTAGTTCTTCTCTACATCATACACAGAAAAACGAGATTTAATGACAAACTGAGTGGATCAAAGCTTAATTTCAGTTTTAAATTAAAAATTAAATTTTAAAAGTTTCATTTTGTTTCATAAAACTCTGAACACACTCTGCCTAGAATTTAGGACTTAATTGTAACCATAAAGAAATAATAATCAAGCTTCCTAATAAGATGAGTGTTTGGGGAAATGTGAATTAAACCAGCCGCCTGGAGAGTGTCCAAATATTGCAAAACATATTTTGGAATTATCAAGTGATACTTAGGGTGGAATTCTGTAAATAATCAAAGAAGCCAGATGTCTTTGATCATCAAATAATCTGTGGAAGTGTGCCAATGTGTCCTAAGCTTTCCTCATCTGTTTTTTTCTTTTAACTAACCTATTTAATACGAAAATGAGTTCCAAAAATTTTAACTATTTTTGCCAAATCCAGTTTGTCGTTGTTAACTCTGGTTGTCCAGATCCTAAACTAATGAAGAATTAGATTTCAAAATATTTTGATGACCCTTGACTCTCAGACAACTCAAATCAGCAAATATTTATTGCATGCCTACTATGAGCAAGAAGTTATGCTTGTTTCCAGGGAATGCAAAAGTAAATAAATCACACTATTCAAACTACTGAGAATTATTCTAAAAAAAAATTTCACATACCGCTTGTTAAAGAGTTCTTTAAGTCTATATCTGAAAATATTTTTAGCATACATATCAACAAAAAATACTTTAGGAATTTTTATTCACTGTGAAAGACTCTAGGAGAATATAGCAAAAATGTCACATGTGATTCTTTCTCTTGACAAAGTAACTTTATGATCTAACTTAAGAGAGAATATGAAATAACAGATAATGCAAGGAAACAAGTCAATGATAATTGTATTAAAATTGTAAGTGCTACAAGGGTACAAAGAAAATCAAGTTAAGAGATCAGTAGTCACTGCATTTATTGGGGTACTTCTTTTGGACTGGAAGAGTTTATTACCATTGTACCCTGAATTTGTTTTTCTAGGGAACTATTCTCCTTCCCTCCCTCTCTTCCTTCCTTAATTAAGGCAAAATTTAGCCCCACTAACGTTTGCATAATCACAAGTTTCATCATGGTTTTGTGTGTATGTGGGAGGGGGGTTGGGTCTATGTGAAAGTACTTTTTAATGAAAATCTTTAGTTCAGAAATTAAAGTTGTCACACCACTTTTTGAAGTGGATTGAAATTTCATTGTTTGCTGCCAATGAGTATGGCTCAATATTTGGGATCTAGTTATATTTAATTATAGTATTTAATGAACTATGTCTGAATTTCCTGCTAAATTATCTACATTTTTAGAGGAGAGACTATCAGCATTAAGCTGTCTAACTGATCTCCGAGTTCGCGGCACTCCCCTGCAAGCGGCCCTCTACACCACCATCAGCGCTGGGCCAGCCAGAGCAGGGAGCTGCATGTGAGTCTCTAGCAACTCTCTACTGTCTCCAGCAAACATTTCTGAGCACAAGCAAAAGGTCTCTCTCCACCTTTGCCTCCTTCCCCTCCCCTGCAAAATTCTGTGAGCCTTTGCTGTGTGGCTACTTCTCTTCTATCAGAATGTCTCTTTGCCCCGTTTTCTACTGGGTGAATTCTTCTTGTCTTGTAAGGTTCTAGTTCAACAATTAGGTCTTCAGAATATTTCCCTGAGCCCACTGTTAGAATATGTTGTTTCATAATCTGTATTTCCGGATTTATTATAGCATGTCTGGGGTTTCATGTCAGCAGGAGTCCAATCAACTACAGTAACCACACTAATTACAGAACAGAGATACTTTAATATAAAGGATTGTTAACTTGTATAACGGTGTTACCTGAGAAACCGCTGGGTGGGTTGGGGGCTGGTGGCAAGAAAGAGGTTAGGTTACTGAAACCTAGAAGCTTAGAGGGGGACCCTACAGAATTGTCGGGCCCTACAGCCCATTCATTGGAAGAGACCTTGAAGCTGGGAAAGACTGAAAGCAGGAGGAGAAAAGGGCGACGGGATGAGATGGTTGGATGGCATCACCGATTCACTGGACGTGAACTTGGGCGAACTCCGGGAGATGGTGAGGGGCAGAGAAGCCTGGTGTGCTGCAGTCCATGGGGTTGCAAAGGGTCGGACATGACTGAGCGACTGAACAGCAACAGCTGCAGGACTGAAATCGACCTGAGGTGAGGGTGGTGCCCTGGCTTGCGAGTCCTGTGGGCTGGGACCCAGCGTGGAGCTAGCTTCCCCTGAGATCTCTGGCTGTGGCTTGTTCTGCTGGTGTGTGGAGTCCAGCCAACTGGATCCCAGTGCTGCTGGAGGGACTGGCCACTGCCCAGGGGAAGACGTGTTGCCTGGATGATAATCAGAGGAGCTGCCAACAGACAGGAGGTCACGTGGGAGCGTCCACCCACCAGAATTCCCTTCTCCCTCCCCAGTCTTCTAGTCTCCCAGGATGTCCTGTGGCAGGCAGAGGAACCAGCATCTGGCAAAGCTGAAATGGGGTTTGCTGAACCTAGCATCCCAGAACAGAGCATAGAGGGGTGAACTTGGAGCTGATGGGTAGTGGCTTTTAACTGACTCAAGGGATAAATAACTGCTGTCATCTTACCTGATCACGAGCTCCTTGATACAGGAGTATTACTAGTGTATCATTTACCTGTCATCCCCAAATCCCTGTAAAATCTCCATCTACTTATTTGACAGTAAAACCTAATCTAAATTGTTGATATGATATTCATACATGTTTGTGCAGAGACATTAACATTGATCCATATCTGTTTGGAAAGGTTAGTAATACTTGATATTTAATCCAAGTTACTTGGTGAAGTCTGGAAACATACTGAATCACATGATATGTCTGATGCTAAGGTTTCTGATAAGTGAACCTGGATCACAGGGGCCTAGCGTCTGTATTTTGTTGTGGATGTGTTCAGTAGCGATTCAGTGAAATGCAAATTGTTGATTGCCTGTCTGTTATTTTATTTTGCAAGCTGATAATCTGGTCATGGATAGTTTCTTTTTTTCTTTCCTTCTTTTGTAACACAGGAGAATTTCTAAAGAGATAGCAAGTCTGTGAACACTTTGTACTTTCTGAGTTCATGGAATTGTTAAGGTTTATTAGAGCTTTCCAACTGGAAATGGGAGCTCTTTGGTTAGAGCTGTTGAGAAAAAGACCTGAAGTGATTGTGGATTCCCAGTCTCTATGTCATTTAGCAAATTATGACTCAGGGATGAATTTTCCCAACAGTTTTTAGAAAAGTGAGTTCAGCAGGATGAAGGGGTATGTATTTCACATGAATTTAAGAGAGTCAAGAAAATTCCACTAAAATCTTAAACATATAAAAAGAGGAGTAATTTGGGGTTTCATCTAATCTTTTTTTACTGAAAATCATATCAAAAAAGGCTCCTCTTTCCTTGGCAAGGCTCAGATGGTAGCTTCCTTCCAGCCTTATTTCTAACAGCGTTGAATATTGCTCCTGGTACAATTTTCTAAAGCTAGTGTACTTTTAGTTTTCTATGCTAAGGGCAAGGACATGCAAGTAAGAAGGTAAGTATTTGGCAGGTGATTGTGAATAATAATAATTTCAAAGGTTAGAAAATATTCAAGAGGATTATACTTGCATTCCTTTGAGAAGATTGAAGACTGCTCTGAGAATGTAACACTTTGTCAGTTTGTATAACATTCCTATTGAAATAGAATCATTCTTGAGTTCATTCCAGTTAGAGAAGTAATAGAACTATAATTTTAAAAAAGTGTTCTTGCCTTCAGGTGGTAGAGCCATAAAGATTTATAACTTAAATCTGGTAGAGTCATTGAAATTTCAAACTATCCTTAATAAGGATGCTAAAAAAAATTCTTCTTTTAGTTAGCACTTATTGATCCTTCTCACATGTGTAGTACACTCTGCCTGGTAGGGGTTGTGGAAAATATTAATACAAAAGGTAGAAGTTCCTCGTCCGAAAATACTTAAAATTGCTAGTTGGGAGGAAGATAAAATGAAGGAGAACTAAGTAATAATGGTTAAGAAGAGGAGGGGAAAAAAAAATGGTGTAAGATGCCCATGTCAGATATGAATAAAAATGTCAGATTTTTGGGAGGAGAGTCCTATTGTGGGCTGTGGTAAAATCATATTATCACCAATGCTATTATTTTAATAGGAGAATAGCTTTGTAGAACAAATTGTCTTTCTGTCATGTAACCCAAAACACTGATTTGGTTGCAAGAAATTCTGTAGAATGAAGCATCTTCTGCTCCAGAGCTTCACTCTAGGCACTTTCCTGGCTAAGATGAACAGTGGCTGCTGCTCAAAGAAAAACTGACCCAAGTGTGGACCATCTAGCTACATCCTCTTCCGACCTTCCAAGTAAAACGAACCCATGTGCAAATGCCATCCTCGGTTTGCCATCTTTCCTGTTCTCTCTTCGCTGTTTAACTACTTCTTTTTTTTTTGTTCAGTTGCCAAGTCGTGCCTGACTCTTTGTGATCCCATGGACTGCAGCACACCAGGCCTCCCTGTCCCGCACCGTCTCCCGGAGTTTTCCCAAATTCATGTCCATTGCATCAATGATGCCTTCCTTTTCCGGGAAGTCTTTTTTGTGTCCTCCCAGTGAAATGGGTGCTCTTCATCTGTGCTGTGACCCCAACCATGTCTATCTTGGCACGTCCTTCTCCTCCACCACCACGTCTGCCAACGATAGTCATGTCTTAGTCCGGGCGGCTGTAACAAATGACCATAGACTGGATGGCTTAAGTGACAAGCATTTATTTCTGTCAGTTCTGGAGGCCGGTGGGCTGAGATCCAGGTGTCGGCATGGTCAGGGATCTTGGGGAGGGCTTTTCTTGCTGTGTCTTCACGAGATGGAAGGAGAGATAGGTGGCTCTCTCTTCTCTTCTTAGGAGAGTGGTAGGTCCTATTTCCTCCCTATTATAAATAAGCAAACCAAGAATTGGAGAACTTAAGCCTTTTTCTCTAAATCTTCCAACAAGGGGCGGAGTTGAGATTTAAATAAGTTATTCTTACTGTTGAGCCTTACCTTTTAGCAGTGACCCCATGCTGCTTCCCTCATTGGGCTGAGAGTCCCTTGAAAGCAAGAATTCTGTCTTTTGTTAATAGCCCATCCTATGACTGCCAAATAAGAAGAGCAAAGATGTGAGAGTTATAAGTATGTTTAGCCTACAGGGCCAAAGTTAACTCATTCTTCTCAGAAGAAAAGCATTGAGCCTGCATCCACCTGGTGACCTAAGGTTATCGTTTATTGTTTTAGTCACTGTCTGGCAGTACTCATGTCAAGCAATAGGTAATCATTTGGGTGCTCAGAATAGCCAGTCAGTGTTAATTCAAGGCTCTCACAGTGCGTTTTAACTGGCAGGCACATATACTACTACTCTGAAGGAGGCTCATTTTGTTAACATGGAGGGATGAGAGATGAAAGTTGGGAGATCATCCTAATGAGATCATTCATTAATATTGCTCTTTTTTGTTGTTTTGAACTGCTTCACTTGGGTACTCTCATGGTACCTCGTTAAAGAAGTGATTTCCTGGTGAACCACTTGGGGGTAATCCAGGGAGACAGAGATCCTACTTCCTATCAGAGGGTCTCTGAATCCACAAGAAGGATTTGGGACCATTAATTGAATGCAAGTGTGGACACTCCCAAGTGCAGGGCCCTGTGGGAGATGCCCAGGGATATAGAGATGAATAGGATACCACCTCTGTCTCTAGAAAGGTGAGACTCCCTCCAGCCAGTGGGGAGATTCCTGAAAGTTTCAATATGGGATGGTGTGCTTTTCTTTAGGTTACATAATAAGCTGATCCTTGCTCAAGACAGAAGTTATCATTCGTTATAATAATTTTTATTTGTAATGTGTCTGGAACTGTGCTTAACACTTTATGTGGATTATTTTTTTTTAATTTCATAATAAACCCATGGGATAGATATTATTATCTCTGTCTTACAGATGAGGAAACTGAGGCTTAGAGAGAGGTTAATAACTTGTCCACATTCATATACCCAGAGGGATGGAGCTGGAATTCACACCCAAAGCCTGTGCTCTAAATCGCTGTATTAATTTACCTCGTCTGACCCAGAACAATCTAGAAAAATAGAATCTTCAGAGCCATTACAGGAGCCTTTAGAATCATTTGATCATTTCAGTGAACTGATGAAGGATACAAGACATCTTTTCTATTATATAGTTGAAGAAACTGACCTAGAGGGCTTGTCTGAAGCAAAGTTATACGTCTGTTACTAACTGGTAATACTAGGTTGTGAACACAATAGCCCAGTCTTCTTAATACCACTCCCAGTAGCAATGAAACAAATAGGAACCACTTACTATGCAGGAACAAAGCGATCTGGGGTTTATTATATTTTCCTTCAATCCATTTTCCCTTTCCCTATTGTGTGGCCATGCATACTTTTCTTGACTATATAATTACATACCTGCTTCAAGATGAATACTCTGAGCACAGTGAGTAATGGGCTGAGATGGAATGTGGTCACCCTGTAAAGTCATTCAGTATCTTCCACAAAAAATGTAAATAAAGAAGCTGCTCCTGGCAGCAGACAGCCAGACTTCATCTGATAGGTGTCTGCTGTGGTTCTCCGTGGCAGTCACATGGCAAGGGTGTCAGAGCTTCTGGGGATTTCAAAGGGCTGCTCTGGGGAGTTTCCTCTTCCCTGTAGAGGTGCTAGAGGCCAGTCAAAGCTATCAGCTCTAGAAGGGCTGGCAGGAAACCGGTCCCTGCCTGTTTCCTGCAAGCAATGAATGCCTCTTTGCAGCAGGCAGCAGGCCCAGGGCCATACCATGTCATTTACACATTTTTTCTTTCTTTTCTTTTCTTTTTTTTTTAGCCCTCCAGTTTTCACTCCGAGAGCATGTACAAGACTTACTTTTTTTTGCTCAGTATATTTTCCACTCCTTTACAACTTAGCTGAAGTGGAACCTCCTCTGGGAACACCTCCCCAGCTAGCTCAAACCCACGCTCCTGCCCCCTACCCCTCTTAGGATGCCTGGCATTGCTCTGGCCAGCCCTTCGCGAGTCGGATGCCCTGCCTCCACGGCTTTCCTCGGCAGGCCCTGGACATTCAACTGCCGGTGTGTTTTGTTTACTTGCTGTCATGGTGCTTTCCGGTTCGATTCTAGGAATAAGGTTATTTCTTAACTAATGTGATTAGTTTTCCTGATTATAAATGTAATAATATTCATTGTGTAGCATTTTTTAAGAGAGGTAAAAAGAAAGGGTATGAAATCGCCCATGAACTTACCGCCTGGAAACAACCAGAGTTGACCTTTTGGGCCATTTGCTTTCCTTGTCAGATGTGAATGGCACTGTTTATGTTTGTTCTGTCCTTGAGCAGAAGCTGGGCACCTGAAGTTTTATCACGTGGGAGTGCCATGGACCTTTTATTTATTTATTTATTTTTGGATCTTTGGCCAGAAGCTCTATTTTGTGACAGTTCAGCCCGTACCAGCTGCCTTCTTGTAATTGACAGTCCCCCGTCATCATAGGAGCTTGTCTAACAAGACAAGACACCTGTTTTCTCACCAAGAGAGAAAGCTGTATTACTTTTTTGGATTGAAAGAATCATAAGCAAAAGAGAGACTGGCTTAGTGTCCTTACAAGCTCTCATGTCGATGGAGCTGTGGTAAGTGGTGTGGAACTGGCTTATGAAATTTTTGCTCCACTTACTGGGATATTTTGCAGCTTCAAAACCTTTCATTTGCACAGAGTTCTGCATCTGCTAGAGTTCTCTGATGCAGATAATAGAATCCGCCCCAGCTGGTTTAAATGGGATTTGTTATGGGATATTAGCTGGCTTACAGACTCTCTGAAAAGATGCAGAAACACGCTCCAGGCTACATTTCCATGAACATTTCCTAGAACCACCCCACGGGACTAGCCTGACAAGCAGGCTGCCATTGCCGCCAGCCTCCGAACCACACCGCCTCTGCCGTGACCCACGAAGCTGCCACATGTGACTCCAGCCCTCATACCTCTGCCATCACCTGTGCCAGCTCTGAGGGTGTCCTGGGCCTGGCTCTTTTCTCACATAGTTCACTGCCAAATCAAATCTCACATGTGAGTGATAGAGCCTGTTCTCATGGCTATACCTTCTGTTCACAAGGGAGAATTCACAGTATGGGGAACTGTCAAAGATAACCCCTTCCTCTTTGGAAAAAAAAAGGAAAGAACGAGATTTTGGATGCCCACCCATGTCCTTCTCAATAATCCTCTTTTCTGCTTACAACGGGAATTCCATGACAGTCCAGTGGTTAGGACTCAGCACTTTCACTGCTGGGACCCGGGTTCAATCCCCAGTTGGGGAACTAAGATCCTGCAAGCCATGCGGCCTGGCCAAAACAAGCAAATCAAGATATGCTCACATTATAATGTAAGTCTCCCAACCCTACCCTGGCAAAATTGTAGAACAGGAGCAGAGTCTGTGTTCATTGTCTGTTCATCTTTGGGAGGGTTCAAGTGAGATACAGAGAGCATCAAGTAGAAGATAAGATGTGATGAGATCTTAAGCGTCCCACTGGCTAATGCTTTTCATTTTTATGATTGTATCACGCAGGAGTGAAAGGGGATAGGAGGTTGTGGAGAAAGGCTGGCAGGTAGTAAATGCAGACTAAGTATTCTCGAGGCCTTTCTAGAACCGTAGCTTTCAGTTTCAAGAGAGTCTTTTCCATTTTCGTCAGAGTGGAAGGTTTTGTAGATGTTTTTGCTTAATGGTGATTTATTTTAAACTGGGGAATTTTTCATACTTCGTGACTTTGAGGTGGGCTCTCATTATTACTGAGTTTTCTGCTTATAGCTTCTCTATCCTTTGTGGGGAGGGAGGAGGGGGGAGCATCCGTGTGGAAATGTCCAGCAGCACCTGAGTATATGCAAGAGGTCAAGACGATAAGCACTGTGGTCCCATCAGGGAGGACACAGTAAAACTCACAGGATGTATACTTCTGTTTATGCACGTGTTTTCAAATAGAATTGTTTAATGTCAGCTCGAGGTATCACCGTTTTTGGTGCTAGGGATAGAGCAGCAATAAAGGTATGTTAGCACATCTTAATGATCCTGACAATGTATTCATAAAGAGGTGCTGATTAAGGAGCTGAATATTCATTCACGTATTGACAACTGCCTTTACTTTGGTATAAAATATAAGATTTGAAAAATTAGCCTTGCTTTTATTGGAGACAGAACTGCCCCTTCAGAAGATCTTATGAATGTTTGTAATGCATTTTCCCACTTCCTTGATTCCATTATTTTCTTTTCCTCTTTGAAACTTACTTTGCTTTACACAAAGTGAATTTCACAGGTGGAGTGGATATTCATTGAGTCTTTTTTTTTCAAGCTTTTTCATGCAAGTTGGACATTTACAAAAATATGAGGTTGGTAGGAGGATAGATGTCATAATTATCAATGTTATTATTGGAGAGAAATACATATTAGGAGTATCCTAACTAGTATTTACCAACAGTAAATACTTCCTAGCTCACTGTGTGAGTGAATGAATGAATGAATGGATGGATGGAAGCGGTACTCTTCAGCCAGGTCTGGGTTCAGATTTCTGATCTGCTCCTTCCTAGTTGTGTTATAATGAACTCTCTGAGTCTGTTTCCTTGTCTTTATACTGTACAATTTTACTTACTCATAAGTGTGTTTTGAGAATTAAATAAGCTAATTTATGTTAAAAAAAATTAGATGCTGCTGCTCTGGCTTCTGTTAAAGCACTCAGTAAACATTTCCATCAATGCCACTATCACCACTTTATTCTTCCCTGGGAAATTCCCAGTGAAGGTTATCATAACAAAGACACTGGGAAGCTCTCCAGCAAAAGAATCTCTTAACATTTAAAAAAACTGTATACACGTGTGTGTGTGTGTGTGTGTGTGTGTGTGTGTGTGTGTGTGTGTGTGTGTGTGTGTGTGTGTGTGTGTGTGTGTGTGTGTGTGTGTGTGTGTGTGTGTGTGTGTGTGTGTGTGTGTGTGTGTGTGTGTGTGTGTGTGTGTGTGTGTGTGTGTATGGAACATTATTAACATCTTCCCAGAGAAATTATTTCCACAAAATAAAATTTGGGAAAGGCTACTACAAATCACAGTTACACTGATAATTCTTTTTAAAGCAAAACTTTGGTGTGTTTATCTTGAAGACATTTTAAGTGGCCAGAGAGAACTTAGACTTTGCTGTGTGTGCTGGCCCCCATTCAGTATCACGTGGAAGGATGGGATAGTGAATAGATGGTGGGATAGCAGGTGATGACTGCAAGGCTGGTGTGTAGCAGGCCCAGGGCTAAGTAAGCTCCCTTGAAGGAAAAGCCTTGTGTGCACCCTGGCTTCTGGGCATCTGTCTTGAGCTACCTCATGAACCAGAAGCCTGGCACTTTGGGACAGTCTTTTCTAGTGTGGCTCTCAGTCCCTCTGTGACTGTGAATGTCTCTGTGGCTTAATTCTGCCACTGCCTGTGGTGTGACCCGTGTCTGCATTCCTCTAGGTGCTGGGGAGGCCAGCTGGGACGTCATGCAGCTGTTTTTCAGAGGGTGCACCGTGATCCCTTCTCTCCAGGGGCTGTACACACCCACCCAAAGTGGTGATTATTGGAAATGGTGATGTACATG
The DNA here is from genome assembly GCF_910594005.1 of Cervus elaphus. NCBI lineage: Eukaryota > Metazoa > Chordata > Mammalia > Artiodactyla > Cervidae > Cervus > Cervus elaphus. Next base: position 64,437,498 of record NC_057832.1, read on the forward strand.
TGTGTGATCTTGTCTTTGTAGGAAAGTCATGCACAGATGGGTTGGGGGAGGTGAGCAGTTTTTAACTCCATCCTTTCCCTTTTATATTGGAAAGTATCTCTGCGTGTGAAATGAAGGAATGCAAAAGAGAGAACAAGTGGTAAAGTAGGACATAAGAGATTATCATTTCAATTACCTCATAACCTTGTGAATTCGGGCCATTCTTTTCCTTTTAGATCGTACATTTAACCTTTAAATGGCTTAAAAATCATGGAGGAAAACTGTTTTATTCTTTATCTCTGTAATTCTCCTTGAAGGAGTTGGAGATTAAGTCGTCTCTCTGTTGGAGTTGGCAGTCCTTGGCACTTGTGTTTTCTCTCTGCCTAACCGTGAAACCTGCTACATGGGCTTGATGTCAAGCCTGTGAAGCTGCTGAATTGAATGTGGTGCTCCTTTTAGTCACCACCTTGGAAATGAGCTTAATTCTTTCTGTTACAACTAAGGCTTTCTCTTAAAAGTTAAAGAAATTCTTAATTTTAATTTTCAAGAAAAAAATTTATTAACTTCTTAAATATATTCTCTTTCTTCTGAGTTGGTGTAGACCTTGACCGCAGTAGTTGCGAGTGGTTGTCTGCAGTGCACTGCGAGGGAGTTTAGTATTATAAATCCAAGTGTCTGAAAAGGAGGATTTCTCAAAGTTTTGGACACAGCCGTGCAAAAGTGTTCATATCTTCATCTGTGTAACTGTGTCTGTATCCCATAGCTTTCATCCTTTTCCTTTGGATATGTCCATGTTTATCTTAAATTAATTTTTATATTAATCAAAAAATCCTTGCTTGAGTCAGCTGTTGCTGATAAATCCAGTGTGGGGACTTCTTTAAGGAAACAGGGTTGATTAGTCAGGGCTGCATGTCTAGAATTATATCATGAGTTGATAAAATAATTGTATATCATTTTTGCTGTTAAATGAAATTGAAGGTAAATGCAAGATGCTTGTTATCATCACATCTTGACTTGATATGTGAAAGAGAATAGATTCCTAAGTTTGGTCAGGATGGTTTTCACTGAAGTGAAAAAATTCTGAAATGTAGTATAATTTTGTGATTGTGAAATTGTCACATGTATATAAGAATATTACTGTGATTTGATTTGCCTAAGAATGTCATGAGTGGTTCCAAAGAAGGTCCAACTTCTGAATCTAAATTTCAGATTCTGAGTAGATGAGGTAACCCCTGATGTCCTCAGGTTATAGTTTCATCTTTCACCCAAATCAGCTTTTCTTTCAGTTTTAACCTGTGACTTAGGAAGAGCTTTCTCTCCTGTCTGAAGCAGAGCTCCTCACTTTCATTTCCCAGTTTTATAGTGGGAGCCTCGGAAATGTGGGAAGAGGAAGAGGAATCAGGCTTTGACCTTTGTCAGTGTATCCCCACGGAGCCCACTTCTAGAGTTCGCCTTTTTCATTTTCTCCTCTCCCCCGTTCTTCTCTCCTGCTTTACTCTATTGTCTTCATGCTCATTATCTGCCCCTGTTTCCTCTGAGACAGCAGACAAGCCTATAATCAAGGCTCTTGCCTGACTGAAGCTTTGAGAATTGGTTACATGAGGCCTTTGCCCAAGGGACTCAATATTGACTATGTTCATGATTGAGTTAATGAAACAGGGATCAGGTGACAAATTTAGTTTATGGAACCCCATTCAGGACAGTAAGCATTTGAAAGGGTTGGAAAGACATACCAGAGATTCTAATCAAGCAGCGTGGCTTAGATGAAAGGTCATAAATGAAATTTAATGTGAATTAGGCTAGGGTAATTCATACTACGAAAATAATTTAGGCATATAACATTGTTATCACTTCATACTGCTTTTGAAACCTCCAGCAGTAGAGGAGGTGATGCTTGCTGTTCTTTATAACAGAGATTTTAATGATATATTAAAAACAAACAAATTGCCTAGACCATGTATTATATAATAACGTTTGCCATGGTAGAGGTGAAGATAGAGGAATAAGAAGGGGGAATGCAAAGATAAGGTGCTGTTACTGCTACTGGACTTCTTTCTCGCCAAGGATCTATCCAAACGCTTTTCAAACATTTCTGTTGAATATAATTCATACAGTATCTTCTATATTAGTGAAATTCCACTAATAGAAAATTGATGTCTGCATGCACAGGATATGTGTTTTTATTTACAAATTATATCTATGTACTATATACTCTTATTAAGCATAACATAAAGCTCTTCCAAAAACATATTTTATAAGATAAACTGTTATTTATTATCAGTATTATAAAGTCTTTTTAATCAGGGAACAGATTCATATAATTCTAGTGATAGCAATGTGATTAAATATGCTTCATTATTTTTAACCTAAGCTTACTTCTTTTGATATAGATATTTGAAGGTTAGTTTATAAATACTGATTACAGCCTGTGTTACATAATTTGATTTTGCCCTCTTATTTTCAGATCTGATTGGATTTTCAATTTCTACCTATAACATATGGCTGATTAAGCTAAATCCATAGAAAGGTCCATTTTTACCATTTTCTATCTGTTTGCATGGGCTTATATTAGTACTAACCTTAATCCATGTTTTCTTTGCAGGAATCTTTTTAAGCCACTTGCACATTTGTAAATGAGTTCAGTTAAACTGATGTAATCTTATTTATAAATCTACTTAGCCAGGCCCAGGTGCTGTGCAGTTTTCACCATATGCTGGGAACAAAAAACTGTGTGGATTCTTTCCTCTGGGCAAACCCCCTTTCTCATGCCACACTTCACAGTTCCAGTAGCATGTGATTTAGGGAATGTACCAGGGAAAGCTCAAATATGAGACTTTAGGAGAGCTTCCTTTATTTTTTTTATTTTTGGATTGCATTTTTTTTTAAATTGGAGGGTAATTGCTTTACAGTATTGTGTTGGTTTCTGCCATGCATCAACATGAATCGACCACAGGTATACATATGTCCCCTCTCTCCTGAACCCCCTTCCCGTTTCCCGCCCTACCCCATCCTTCTAGGTTGTCACAGAACACTGGGGTGAGCTTCCTGTGTCACAGAGCAAATTCCCGCTTGGTTTCCATTTTACACATGGTAGTGTGTGTTTCCATACCATCCTCTCAGTTTATCCCACCCTCTTCTTCTACCACTCTGTCCACAAGTCTGTTCTCTGGGTCTGGTCTCCATTTCTGCCCTGCAAATAGGTTCATCAGCACCGTCTTTCTAGATTCCGTACACATGTGTTTATATGCAATATTTGTCTCGCTTTTTCTGACTGACTTCACTCTGTATAATAGGCTTTAGGTTCATCTACCTCATTAGGACTGACTCGACTGAGTTTTTTTTTTTAATAGCTGACTAATATTCTGTTGTATATATGTACCACGACTTCATTATCCATTCATCTGTTGATGGACATCTAGGTTACTTCCATGTCCTAGCTATTGTAAAAAGTGCTGCAATGAACATTGGGGTACATGTATCTCTTTCAGTTATGCTTTTCTCAGGGCATATGTCCAGTAGTGGGATTGTTGGGTCATATTATAATTCCCTTCCTAGTTTTTTAAAGTCCTTTATTTTTAAGGTAAAAAATTATTATATATTATATATATATCATATCATACACACACACAGAAATCCTCATTTGTTCTCCTGTTCCCCAGTGGCTCATCTTGTGGACCTGACTCTATCAGTGGTCATAAATTTATTATTTAAAGTAGAGCCACCTATCTTCTCCCTCCCACCAACAACTTCTTGCACAAAGGCCAATTATGTAAAAACACCCAGAGCTGCTCTTCTTGAGGCAGCCGCATCGAAGGACTGGGGATTCATCTCACCTGCCGCGTTCCTTTCCCACCTGCCCCTTCCTTGCTCCCAGCCAGAGCTAGCAGAGCACAGTTTGACTCACAATAGTCAGGAAAGACTTCTCTCTGATCTTAGTATCAGATCTCCCTGTACTTCTCCTTTGCTGTCTCTTCGTTTTCCTCTCCTGGATCCCGAGATTCTTGTCAGTGATCACATTTCCCTCTTTGCCTTCCTTTAGGAAGAGCTTAGCACCAGCTCCATCTTTTGTACTGAGTTTGATATGGTGTTTAGTTCCATCTGTTGTATCTTGCAGTGTATGGAAATGCATGGGATACCTTTTAGATACCAGGCCTACTCCTGGCTTTATCTTGCTTCCGTGCCTTTATTTTCCTTTGCTTCTATTTAATTTACATTTTATTTTTGTATTAAATTAAATTTTAAATTCCCATTATATTTGTGTGTGTGTGTAGCTTAAATTACTTTAATCTCTTTTGGAATAAGTACAAGGGCTCTGAAAATATGCCCTATTTTATTGTTATTCAAAAATCAACCTTAATATATTTGGAAGGAAAGTTCTAAATAAATGTAAGTGAATTCAAAATGCAGTGAATGATTTAGACTTGCTTTGAGAGTAGAGACAGGTAAATCTAATGTTACATGAAAAATCTTTTTTCTCTGTAAGAAATGGTAAATAAATCATTTTTATTTCTTTATTTTGTAGATGTGTTGTCACTGTTCAGTAATTCTCAAGTTCAGAGGCTAGTTTAGAAAAGAACATCCAGGTTCTCTTTCTAAGTTAACAGTTAATACAGTCCTGACTTCTGTGTGGTTTTTGATCAGGGGTTTCACGCTGGGATTACTTGGAGAATGGAGATTGTGTTCTCTGGAAACTGGGGTCAGCTGTGGTAGAGACAAATGGAGATTTATCAAGGTGTGTAATGATAGAGTTCGTTATTTTGAAATTGGAAAGTGATATTAAATAACTCTTATCTGAGGAATTAAAGGTTTTGTAGTCCTAAACAGGATGTGGGAGTCATTATTTTGCTACCTGGCCCAGGCATGGAGGTAGTTCTGAATGTCCCCGTCCTGAATGCTTTAATTTGTTCATTGGTCCCATTGGAGGAGTGCTTCCTAAGCGGCCTCGAGACCTCACACACGGGGGATCAGGAGAAGCTTCCAGGCTGAGCTCCTGCAGGGTCGGCCCCTCTAGCCACCATTGCCTCCTCTTCCCTGACCAGCTCTCCTCTTCATTTGCGATTCAGCTTTCATTACTCCTCTTTTCCCCAGGTGTTTGGGTCAGATTCCAGTCCGAGGGATTGACTCATGGTCTGGTGGTGATGATATAGCTGACATTTCCTTTCCCTGGGATCTCTCTCCTCCGGGTTCTGACAGACATTACTGGTTTTGCAAGATGTAGTTATTGTATGCACACCACTGGGAGAGAAAGCAAGTGAAATTCTAAATAAGCCATGGAAACGAATCCTCCTATTTTATAGCATAAGTTGAGTATTGTCAAGTGTTTGGAAAGCCTTTTTTGGTTGTTGTTACCATGTCTGTGTCACTTTGCAATTAAGCTGGATGCCCCCTTGAGTTGTACTAGTTATTGGGGCTTTCTCATGAGAGAGGGCAGAGTTACTTCTTAAACTTTTGAAAAACAGAGATTGGAGTAGGGAGGAAATGAGTGGAATAATTTTTTTCCCTTACAGAAAACTCCCTTTAAAGATATGCACATGGGTCAAGTCATAAGTTGAACAGAGGTGTGTTTACTTGCTTTGTGGTATGGTCTGTAGCAGTGAAGTCTGAGTGTGCCGCCTTGCTTGTCCTTCCCTTGAACTTCAAACCCTTGAACTTGATCTGAGGAGTAGAATATAAATAGCACCCTGGGGTCTTGCATGTGGCCAAATATTGTACTATAATTAGTAAGGTTTATGGACTGCCATTGCCTCTCCAGAATGATGGCTGGCCAGTAAGAATGAGTGCTTTTATTAGCTCCAGGTTTTGAATAGTTAAGAGAATTGAATCTCTTTATATATGAGTCCTTTGAAATAATAATAATTGAGATGAATAAACTCTGGGTAGGGGAGACTATAGTATTTAACTAGCTTTTCTCTTGGCCTTTAAACTGTCAGTTTGGTGATATGGAAAGCAGAGCAAGAAATTGGAATCATATGTGTGTGTTCTGTTAAGTGATTCTAAAACAGACAAACCTCATATGTGGTATGAATTATGCAAATTTGTAGCTCAGACAGTAAAGCGTCTGCCTACAATGTGGGAGATCCGGGTTCGATCCCTGGGTCGGGGAGATCCCCTGGAGAAGGAAACGGCAACCCACTCCAGTATTCATGCCTGGAAAATCCCATGGACCAAGGAGCCTGGTCGGCTACAGTCCATGGGGTTGCAAAGAGTCGGACACGACTGAGTTACTTCACTTTAGTTTGTAAAACTGTAACATGAGGGTGAGAAGAACGAAGAGCTTAATAATATCGGAGAGGAGTGTTGAATCACTAAATGGACATTTTAAATGGGAGTGGTGAGAGGGAGTCGGTGTTCAAGTCCAGTGGCTGCTGTGAGGAAGCTGTAGCCATTATTGCTGGTGGGTGAGTGGGAAACAGCAAAACTTCTTATGTAATAGTCTGGGGCTGGGTGTAGGGCATCATGACAGAAAGTGGAGATACAGATGGTAAATTGATATGTTTGGAAACAACTCTGACCCAACACAGGCCTGATGATCCAGCACGGAAATAATGTAACTTTGTAATTGGTTTCAGAGAAATCTAGCATGGGAATCTGTAATACCACATATGCCCCAAAAGAAAGAAAAAGGGGGGAATAGGAAAGAATGTTGAAAGTTTAAAATTCTACTGAATGCAACACATATTTATAGAGTTTTCTCTAAGAGGAGTATTGAAATCTGGATGTTAAAAGATAGCTTAAATATATATATTATGTGTGTGTGTGTGTGTGTGTGTTTGTATATATATACATACACATCTAAGTGGTTTCCCAGGTGGTGCTAGTGGTAAAGAACCCTCTTGCCAATGCAGGAGACATAGGAAATGTGAGTTCGATCCCTGGGTTGGGAAGATCTCCTGGAGGAGAGTATGGCAACCCACTTCAGTATTCTTGCCTGGAGAATCCCATGGACAGAATAGCCTGGTGGGCTATGGTCTATCGGGTTGCAAGGAGTCAGACACAACTGAAGTGACTTAGCATATACATATATACCTATAGTCTTGCCTGGAAATTCCATGAACAGAGGAGCCTGGAGAGCTACAGCCATGGGGTCACAAAGAGTTGGACATGACTTAGCGACTGAGCACATACTTATTTATAAAAAATTACCTGTCTCATATATGTGTGTAACTGAATCACTTTGCTATAAAGCAGAAGTTAACATTGTAGATCAATTATACTTGAATAAAATTAAAAGTCTGTATATATACATAAAGATAAATATGAATATAGACCCATAAATACAGTTATCAATATATAGGGAACTATCTAGATTGACCTCTTTAAGGTTTTAATTAAAAGTAAGTCTTCTGAAAAATAAATTGGAATAACCTTGGGAAGATATAAGCATTTTCTTTTTTTGCCTTTTTGAAAAATGCCTTAATATTTTTCGTAGTGCTATCAAATCATCTCACATAATAATACAGTATCATTTGAACAACTCTAGAGGTTCTTTCCTTCATATTCTCAAATTTTTATTGAAAAACTGTTTGCAGCCAGGTGCAAATTAAACTTTTTATTGTTGCAAAATATCATTCTTTTCTCTGATCTTTTTCCTGACCTATTAATGGCTTCTCTGAAAATGATTGCCATCATTTTTAGATCTCTTATTTCAGAAATTAACACCAGAAGGTGTTGAGCCTACTTATTCATCTCCTAACTCCTCCTTCACTCTTCCTGGCTCCTGTTTTCCTCAATAAAAGAGGTCATTTTAAAAGAATCTGTAATTTAGTGTCATTGGTACTTCCCTACCTGAAAAGTGTAACTAGTGTGTATGCAGAAACTTCAAGGTGTTTTGTAATCTGGTGCCACTAAATTTTCTCTCCATCATATGAATAAATCCTGCTGCTGAAATGTCCTACCACATCCTCTCTGAGTTTTTTAACCTTCCACCCTCAAAACCTTGAAGAATTCCCAACACATTCCTGAAACTTTGCATTACAATCCCTGCCCGCCCTCATTTTGCTATTTCCATTGCCACAACACTCCCTGAACCTTAAAGTGAAGTGAAGTCGCTCGGTCGTGTCCGACTCTTTGCGATGCCACGGACTGTAGCCTCCCAGGCTCCTCCGTCCATGCGATTTTCCAGGCAAGAGTACTGGAGTGGGTTGCCATTTCCTTCTCCACCCTAAACCTTAAACCTAATTTTTTTTAAATTGTACTACCAGTTGATATTAGTGTGAGGTTAGTATTGTATGTAGTATTAAATAGCACTAATATGTGTACCTAATACTGTCTTTAAAAAAAAAAATTGAGCAATGGCTGTATTTCACTCTTAGAATTAAATACCTGATAGGCCATGTTGCAAAGCCTCAAAAAATTTTCACAAATCACTGATTCATCTGTATATTACTGAATCAGGAATTATTAATTGTGAAATACTGAGCTAAACATAATAACAGCCCATAGATATTTTTGGTTCAGAATTTGCATTTTAGTAATATTTGGCAATCTTAATTTGTCTTGATGAGATGAAATCTTATGTAGACTTTAAATCAGTGAAAAATCAGAGTTTATTTCAGTTAGCAGTTTCCTTATTGTGAAAGTTAATGGTAAAAGGAAATTTGCACGGGAAGCTGGAGCTCTCTGTTGTTGCTTTTTTTTTTTTTAAATAATTTCCCAGTGAATGTATTTGACTTTTGTTTAAGAAAGGACTATCATGACTACTTTTGTAAGTCATTCATAATAATGGCTATTTTTCATTTTCTACATAGATAGCTGTTTGACAATGTGGAAGAAAAATTTGAATTCAGTACTGAAAAGTATTTTTTTTCTGCATAAGTATGATGTTCTATAACCTATGCAGATGACATGCTAATTCACTTCAGTCATGTTGGACTCTGTGACCCCATGAACTATAGCCCACCAGGCTCCTCTGTCCATGGGATTCTCCAGGCAAGAATATGGAGTGGGTAGCCATTTCTTACTCCAGGGAATCTTCCTGGCCCAGGGATTGAACCCGGGTCTTTGAATTGTGGGCAGATTTTTTACTGTCTAAGCCACCAGGGAACAGTTCATTTCAAGTCAGGGAATAAATCCAGTGCCTTTAGCATTTATGGCAACAAAGCTACCCCCTACTAGTCCACTTGCCTCTTATCTCAGCAGGAGGCTGCCCATAAAATTTAAACAAAACAAGACTGGTCCAAAGGTGACCAATACTTTAAAGACTTTTAGGAGAAAAGCCTCTTTAAATTCTGGGAGGAAATGCCAGATTTTATTTATGATGGTGAACCTCTTATTTTAGAAGGAATGCTACAATAGATACTGCAAAAGGAAGGGAGAACAACCAATTCTGAGATCCTGCTCTTTATCAGACATGCTAAGTGTTGAGACAAATCCTCCTAAATTCTTAAAATAGGTAGGTTTGTGGTTGTCATTAGTATAGGTAAAGTAATGATGCTCAGGAGAGGTTTTATCACTTGCCCTGGATCATAAAATTAGCAGTGGTATGGCTAATATTCAGATTTAAGTCTCTAGGTCTCCAAGCACCATACTCTTTCCAGCCCATCTGACTTAGATTCATTTTGAAGATCAGTTGTTAGGTACGTAAATATTTTGTCCCAATACTGAGGCAAAACCCTTCTGTACTTAATATCCCATGAATTATGAGGAGGATTTCCAGTCTGACTGTTGGGAGCAGGTCTTGTGTGAGTTCCAGACACTGTTTCTTCTAATCCTTCAGGGTGATTCCTGCCCACCCCTGCCCCCACCCCTCGCCCCATACTCATGTAGTTTCCTCACATGCCTGCACTGATCAGTCTTCTCCTAAATACTCAAGGTAGACCTTCTGCAGACCTGTGCAGTTCTTTCTCTTTTAACTCTATCCTCTCTGCTCCTGTAAGCTTCCTTGATCTCCCCAGACCCCCAACTCTATTTCCTCAACTCAAGGAGTCTGCTGGACTCCATCCGGGCTTCCTCTCAGGGCTCTATGGCCTGGACTGTCTTTCAGGGCAGAAAACTGAGATACCCCATGTGTATCTCATCTCTCGGGGATCACTGTCCTTTGGTGTCTCATGTCCATTGTATTAAAAACTATTGTTCCATATATTTTATTCAGATTTTTGGTTGTTTCAGTAGAAGACTATATCTAGTTCCTATTACTCCATCTCAGTTGGAGACTGAAGTATTAGATGTAAATTTTCACCAAAGGATTTTTTTTTTTTTCTTTTCCCATTTGTCAGCTTTCTGGGAGACCATTTTCCTTTCCCTTGTTTTTTACTTCTTTATTCCTGGCCCTTATCCTTTATTACGGGGCTTCCCAGGTGGCATTAAGGGTAAAGAACTTGCCTGCCAATACAAGAGACGTAAGAGATGCGGGTTCAATAGGAGCCTGGCAGGTTACAGTCCATAAGGTTGCAAAGAGTCAGACATAACTGAAGTGACTTAGCATATATGCATGCATGCATCCTTTATTACAGGGGTACAATTTCCCTGAACTGATTTTTTCTACTGTCTGAATTTTCTTAAATATCTCTAGCTGGGACAAACGAGAAACTTTGTTCTTTGGCACGAACCCTGGGTTTGAACAAAGGCTAACTGGTATCCAGTGCTCCGTGGTGGATGCTCTTTATGTTAACTCAAAGGTTGTCAGATGATGATTGCTTACATGGGTTTGACTGATTATTGCCTTTTATATTGTCTTGTGTCAATTTTAAGGTATAATTGGCCAGGATTACTTTTTCCACTAGTACCAATAAAAGCTCCCAGAATCTAGCAAATAAAACATATATCCAGCAAAGAAACAAGCTCAAATCAGATGCAGGTTTTCTGTTGACAAGTTTCTCTGTTTTTTTTTAAATACAGTTGTTATGCAAGAAACAGGGTACTGAGCAATGATTTCCCTAAGCAGTTGTTCAATATGCCATGAATATAAACTTATGAATGATAAATGATAGCTAAGGGGAATTTGCTTGCTTTTTGTTCCATGAAAATGTACAATTATTTTTCTTCACATCATGAAGCATAAATTTTAATATACCTTTTTTTGTGCCAAATGGCAGTTGACATATATTCTCTCATCTTTTAAATGATATCCTTCTTAATGGCAGTGCCTTTGAAATATGTTAGGGTTTTTTTGTGTGTGGGAGAGAGTCAACAGTGCTCTCTTGAACAAAATGGCAAACTTTCACCAGCCTATCAGATTTAGAGGCATGGCTTTTAAATCTGCTAGTTATTAACATGCCATGTGGTAGTGGGGGTTTAGTCACTAGGTCATGTCTGACTTTTGCGATCCCATGGACTGTAGCCTGCCAGGTTCCTCTGTCTATGGGATTCTCCAGGCAAGAATACTGGAGTGGGTTGCCATTTACTTCCCCAGAGGATCTACCCCACCCAGGAATCGAACCCGGGTCTCCTGCATTGCCGGCAGATTCTTTACCAACTGAGCTATGACAGAAGCCCCTTAACAGGTCATAGAAAGGACTTAATTTTCAGGAGGAAATGCGCTCGCTTGTTTGACAAATATTACTGAGCAATTATTATCTTTCAGGTAAGTGCTGAGTTTTGGGTGCATATGGATAAAAAGACTTGATCCTTGTCCTCAGCCAAGGATGTTTAGTGTCAGATGATTATTATACCACATTGTGATAATCACTTACTGGTTTGTTTGTTTGTTTGTTTAATAAGTATGTATTGAGAATCTGCTGTTTGTCAGATACTATTACAGTCTGTGTGTTCATCAGTTCAGTTCAGTTCAGTAGCAGGAAACAATTCCCTGTCTCATGGAGGTAACATTTTAATAAGGGGTTGCTGGGATGGGGGTATTTAGTAAATGCTATAAAAGTGAATTAATGTAAAGAGATAGTTCTTAACAAAGGAAAAGTTCTATATTTTCCATTAGTTAGGAAAGTCTTTCTTTGTAAAATGACATTTGAGCAGAAACTTAAAAAAAATTAACACAATCATGCAGCCATGTGAGGAAAGAGTGTTCTAGACAGAGGTAGGTATAAAAAGTATTAAAAGAACATGTACTTGACATGGATTGTAGAATCACAGAGAGAGTGGAGTGGCCAGTGGAATGAGCAGGGGAGAATGGCGGGAAGTTCGCTCTGCCCAGAGAAGGGGTAGGGGCGGAGCCAGATCTCCTGACTTTGATTACCCTGGTGGGAAGAATGTGAGTGAACGATTCCGTGTATAGGAGAGATCTGAGGAGCTTGAGTGTTAAAAGGAATCTGGTGAATTGCTGTCCTGTGAAGCAAGGGAAGCTGCTTTGCGGGTGGTGGGGGGCCATGAGACGCTATTGAAACACTAGTCCAGATGAGAGAGGACCGCGAGCTCTGGCTCAGGTGGGGTTAGTTATATTGTGAGAGTGGTCAGTTTAAGAATTCAGGATATATTTTGAAGGACGCATCCTTGGGTTTGCTGAAGGGTTGGATGTAGGGTATGTAGGAAAGGAATGTAGGAAAGGAATCCAGGATGGTTCTAATGTTTTTGGTCTTTACAACTGATAGAAGAGAATTTTGTTTAGTAGAGAGTTTGAAACCAGGATGGAATGAGGGGTTTTGGAGGAGGGAGTAGGAAGAAAGAATGTGATTTTGGACCTGGTATGTTTAATACACAGGTTAGACATAAATGGAGATATCAAGTAGGTACTTTATCAATGTAAAGTGAGGGGAGGAGTTGGAGCTAAGAGGTATAAATATCTTATGGCATATTATAATGAAAGGAGAATAAACAAATTCATGTATATTGCTGAGCAGTAAAGAGAAAATATTTAGCATTATCTAACACAGAACACATTTTTTTTTACAAATGAAGATTCTAAAGCTGGAAAACTAGAATGAGATGCCCAAGGACACATAAGATGTTGTGGCACCCATGTCACTCAACCCATCATCAGTACTATTTCCGTCTCAGTGCATAGCTCACCATCCGTGTTGCTGTAGTAATAGAATAGGTGGAGCTCCACTAACATAAAAGCTGAGGATGGTAGCAGTGGTGTTGGGCAGTGTTTTTTTTTTTTTTTTCACAGGCCGTTACTTGGGAGAGTTAACACACACTGGGTCACAGTGGCTTTCAGGGCCCTGGGGCAAATTATAGGACCAGATTCAAGTCCATTTTTCCTTCCTTCTTTCACTCATTTCTTCCCCCTCCCTCTCCTCATTACCTCTCTCGTTTTCTACTTTTCTTTTTTTTTCATTTATTTTTATTAGTTGAAAGCTAATTACTTTACAATCTTGTAGTGGTTTTTGTGGTTTTTGCCATACATTGACATGAATCAGCCATGGATTTACATGTGTTCCCCATCCCGATCCCCCCTCCCACCTCCCTCCCCATCCCATCCCTCTGGGTCTTCCCAGTGCACCAGCCCTGAGCACTTGTCTCATGCATCCAACCTGGGCTGGTGATCTGTTTCACCCTTGATAGTATACTTGTTTCAATGCTATTCTCTCAGAACATCCCACCCTCTCCTTCTCCCACAGAGTCCAAAAGTCTGTTCTGTACATCTGTGTCTCTTTTTCTGTTTTACATATAGGGTTATCATTACTATCTTTCTAAATTCCATATATATGCGTTAGTATACTGTATTGGTCTTTATCTTTCTGGCTTACTTCACTCTGTATAATGGGCTCCAGTTTCATCCATCTCATTAGAACTGATTCAAATGAATTCTTTTTAATGGCTGAGTAATATTCCATGGTGTATATGTACCACAGCTTCCTTATCCATTCATCTGCTGATGGGCATCTAGGTTGCTTCCATGTCCTGGCTATTATAAACAGTGCTGCCATGAACATTGGGGTACACGTGTCTCTTTCAGAACTGGTTTCCTCGGTGTGTATGCCCAGGAGTGGGATTGCCGGGTCATATGGCAGTTCTATTTCCAGTTTTTTAAGAAATCTCCACACTCTTCTCCATAATGGCTGTACTAGTTTGCATTCCCACCAACAGTGGAAGAGGGTTCCCTTTTATCCACACCCTCTCCAGCATATATTGCTTGTAGACTTTTGGATAGCAGCCATCCTGACTGGCGTGTAATGGTACCTCACTGAGGTTTTGATTTGCATTTCTCTGATAATGAGTGATGTTGCACATCTTTTTATGTGTTTGTTAGCCATCTGTATGTCTTCTTTGGAGAAATATCTGTTTAGTTCTTTGGCATATTTTTTGATTGGGTCATTTATTTTTCTGGAATTGAGCTTCAGGAGTTGCTTGTATATTTTTGAGATTAATCCTTTGTCTGTTGCTTTGTTTGCTATTATTTTCTCCCAATCTGGCGGCTGTCTTTTCACCTTACTTATAGTTTCCTTTGTTGTGCAAAAGCTTTTAAGTTTCATTAGGTCCCATTTGTTTATTTTTGCTTTTATTTCCAATATTCTGGGAGGTGGGTCATGGAGGATCCTGCTGTGATTTATGTCGGAGAGTGTTTTGCCTATGTTCTCCTCTAGGAGTTTTATAGTTTCTGGTCTTACATTTAGATCTTTAATCCATTTTGAGTTTATTTTTGTGTAGAAATTGTTCTAGTTTCATTCCTTTACAAGTGGTTGACCAGTTTTCCCAGCACCACTTGTTAAAGAGGTTGTCTTTTTTCCATTGCATATCCTTGCCTCCTTTGTCGAAGATAAGGTGCCCATAGGTACATGGATTTATCTCTGGGCTTTCTATTCTGTTCCATTGATCTATATTTCTGTCTTTGTGCCAGTACTATACTGTCTTGATGACTGTGGCTTTGTAGTAGAGCCTGAAGTCAGGCAGATTGATTCCTCCAGTTCCATTCTTCTTTCTCAAGATTACTTTGGTTATTCGAGGTTTTTTGTATTTCCACACAAATTGTGAAGTTATTTGTTCTAGTTCTGTGAAAAATACCGTTGGTAGCTTGATAAGGATTGCATTGAATCTATAGATTGCTTTGGGTAGTGTAATCATTTTCACAATATTGATTCTTCCAATCCATTAACATGGTATATTTCTCCATCTATTTGTGTCCTCTTTGATTTCTTTCATCAGTGTTTTATAGTTTTCTATATATAGGTCTTTCATTTCTTTAGGTAGATATACTCCTCTAAGTATTTTATTCTTTTTGTTGCAATGGTGAATGGTATTGTTTCCTTAATTTCTCTTTCTGTTTTCTCATTGTTAGTTTATAGGAATGCAAGGGATTTCTCTGTGTTAATTTTCTATTCTGCAGTATTACTATATTCATTGATTAGCTCTAGTGATTTTCTGGTAGAGTCTTTAAGGTTTTCTATGTAGAGGATCATGTCGTCTGCAGACAGAGTTTTACTTCTTCTTTTCCTATCTGGATTCCTTTTATTTCTTTTTCTGCTCTGATTGCTGTGGCCAACACTTCCAAAACTATGTTGAATAGTAGTGGTGAGAGTGGGCACCCTTGTCTTGTTCCTGACTTTAAGAGAAATGCTTTCAATTTTTCACCACTGAGCATAATGTTTGCTGTGGATTTGTCATATATAGCTTTTATTATGTCGAGGTGTTTTCCTTCTATTCCTGCTTTCTGGAGAGTTTTTATCATAAATGGATGTTGAATTTTGTCAAAGGCTTTCTCTGCATCTATTGAGATAATCATATGGTTTTTAATCTTTCAATTTGTTAATGTGGTGTATTACATTGATTGATTTGCAGATATTAAAGAATCCTTGCATTCCTGGGATAAAGCCCACTTAGTCATGATGTATGATTTTTTTTAATATGTTGTTGGATTCTGTTTGCTAGAATTTTGTTAAGGATTTTTGCATCTATGTTCATCAGTGATATTGGCCTGTAGTTTTCTTTTTTTGTGGCATCTTTGTCTGGTTTTGGTATTAAGGTGATGGTGGCCCCATAGAATGAGTTTGGAAGTTTGCCTTCTTCTGCAATTTTCTGGAAGAATTTGAGTAAGATAGGTGTTAGCTCTTCTCTAAATTTTTGGTAGAATTCAGCTGTGAAGCCATCTGGTCCTGGGCTTTTGTTTGCTGGAAGATTTCTGATTACAGTTTCGATTTCCTTGCTTGTGATGGGTCTGTTAAGATCTTCTATTTCTTCCTGGTTCAATTTTGGAAAGTTATACTTTTCTAAGAATTTGTCCATTTCTTCCAAGTTGTTCATTTTATTGGCATATAGCTGTTGGTAGTAGTCTCTTATGATCCTTTGTATTTCTGTGTTGTCTGTTGTGATCTCTCCAGTTTCATTTCTAATTTTGTTGATTTGGTTCATCTCCCTTTGTTTCTTGATGAGTCTGGCTAACGGTTTGTCAATTTTATTTACCTTTTCAAAAAACCAGCTTTTAGCTTTGTTGATTTTTGCTATCGTCTCTTTAGTTTCTTTTGCATTTATTTCTGCTCTAATTTTTAAGGTTTCTTTCCTTCTACTAACCCTGGGGTTCTTTATTTCTTCCTTGTCTAGTTGCTTTAGGTATAGAGTTAGGTTATTTATTTGACTTTTTTCTTGTTTTCTTGAGGTAATCCTGTATTAGTATGAACCTTCCCCTTAGCACTGCTTTTACAGTGTCCCGTAGGTTTTGGGTTGTGTTTTCATTTTGATTCATTTCTATGCATATTTTGATTTCGTTTTTTATTTCTTCTATGATTTATTGGTTATTCAGAAGTGTGTTATTTAGCCTGTATATGTTGGAATTTTTAATAGTTTTTTTCCTGTAATTGAGATCTAATCTTACTGCATTGTGGTCAGAAAAGATGACTGGAATGATTTCAGTTTTTTTGAATTTACCAAGGCTAGATTTATGGCCCAGGATGTGATCTATTCTGGAGAATGTTCCATGTGCACTTGAGAAAAAGGTGAAACTGATTGTTTTGGGGTGAAATGTCCTATAGATATCAATTAGGTCTAGCTGGACCATTGTGTCATTTAAAGTTTGTGTTTCCTTGTTAATTTTCTGTTTAGTTGATCTGTCCATAGTTGTGAGTGGGGTATTAAAGTCTCCCACTATTATTGTGTTATTGTTAATTTCCCCTTTCATTCTTGTTAGCATTTGCCTTACACATCGTGGTGCTCTTATGTTGGGTGCATATATATTTATAATTGTTATATCTTATTCTTGGATTGATCCTTTGATCATTATGTAGTGTCTTTCTTTGTCTGTTTTCACAGCCTTTATTTTAAAGTCTATTTTATCTGATATGAGTATTGCGACTCCTGCTTTCTTTTGGTCTCCATTTGCATGAAATATTTTTTTTCCAGCCCTTCACTTTCAGTGTGGGCAGTGTTGAAAAGCACAGATTCTGGAGCAAATTTCCTGGGGTTCTAATCCTGGACCTCTCACTCACCCTGTGTGTGACCTTGGATAAATAACCTCGTTTCTCTGCACTTTAATTTTCATATCTGTAAATGTAATCGATAATAGTACTTACCTCATAGAGTGGGAAAATTAATTGACAGGATATATATATATAAAGCACTTCAAACAGTATCTTTTAGATTGTTAATGCTATGCAAGTGAAGCTGCAGCAGAGGTAATAATAATAACTATTATTATTATTAATTTTTATTATGCTAAGTAACTAGTTGGGGTATCTTCAGAAAGTCTGTTTTTTAGTCTGAGTGTCCATAGCTCATGTATAAAATGTGTATTCTGCTAAATGTTGTCTTTAAGATTCTTATTTCAGAGTGGAAGCGAAGCTCTTTTATTACAACTTCTGGGAGACCCAGAATTGTCTAGGTGTCTGGGAATATTCAAATACTACTTATAAACCCTATTGCAGTCAGATATTCTCATATCCTTTCTATCCAAGTTTGTTCTCTTGCTGACATTTGGATCTCCTAGTGCTGATAATTAGTTGGAAACAAACTCTGCTCTTTTGCATCATTTTATTCTTTTAATTGACTGTATTCTGTGAGAGTGGCTTATCTGCCTCTTCATTAAACATTCATGATTCTGTGACACTTTATTCTCTCCATTGATGGCTTTTATGGATTTCTTTTTAATAGAGATCTTAATCTAGCCTTTAGCATTTTAAACAATGTCTTGGTTATCTGCACTGTAACCTCTCACTGGTGTGTTTTTATGTTATCAATGCATCATTGTATATGGATCAAAACAAGTAAGCTCCTGTTTTTAAGACCCCCATCCTTTGTGGTTAAGAATTGATTTATAGCAATCTCTTGAATGTAGAAGAACTGATTATGATTGTTAGTGAAAGTGTTAAGTTTTTCAGAGGGAATGATGAGATTATTGATTAGGTTCTTTTTGATTATAAAAGAGATTTAATGACATCATTTTGGTCAAGACGTGTGAAAGTCTCTTTCTGTTTAATTGGGTAGGTAATGATGTCTGTTTATTTTCCTCCTTTGCCTGACATGCTGATTGTCAGGTAAGGTGAGTGAAGAGAGTCATTATTGCCCATGGATAATCGGGTATTCCTATAGCAGGCAGTTGAACAGCAAAGATTTAATTTTGTGTAGCGTGTGCATTATCTACTACCTTCCCCTCCCCACCCATGATATATTAGCTCTAATTCTTGTCATGTGATATTCAAGGAATTATCACTCAGCACATACTGGCCTAGTCTCATATAACTATAGATTTTATTCATCTTTGCTGTCTTGGATATGAGTTTTACTAGTTGTGTTTGCTAACTGCCTGATTCTTTCTCGTCTATAGTCCAGTATCTTTCATATTTTGGCCTAATCTTCCTGTCCCAAGGCACATAAGGCATGAGAATAATATCTCCCCATCATTGACTACTCTGGACTACAGTGATGTCTGTTCCAGTGAGCAGTGTTGGGGAGTCACTGAAATGATAAGGTAACATCCTCAGAGATTATCACTCTTTATCACCTTGCAGCTGGTTGTTTTTTTCATCCTGTGGAGAAGATTTACTTTGACTGCTGCACCCCTATAAACCCACAGACTGGTGCTCTTAAACCAATGCGTGTACAGCTTGACTCTCCAGAAGTAGACTTTTCTGAGTAAAAAGGGTCAGTCTAGGGCCCAAGCAAATATCTTCTCTCTGCTGTGGAATCATAGCATTCTAGGGCTGGAGGGATCATGGATATCATGTCAGTTTGCTCTTTAAAGGAAACTTACAAATGGAAAGTGTCTGCCAAAATGATAGTTAATAGCAGCACAGGAACCCTAACTAAAAAGTCTTTGTAGTCCTGTGTTACCCTTATGGTGAAATGAAACAACAGGCAGAATGATAGAGTAGAAACAGTATCAAGTTTACAATTTGAAGACTGGAGGTTTTATGCCCAGGTCTGTTGTTATATAGTAGTTTTATGATTCAAAGTAATTAACTGCAATCATTTTCAAAATTGTTCATTATCCATTGAATGGTGGATTTGTTGATGACCCTGCCTTCATCTAAAATTTGTCTGTTCATTGAGTTATATCATATTTTGATAATTAAAATTTGTTCAAAATTGTGATTGGATAGAAAAATGGTGACTAATGTGGAGATACACTATGACCTCATTTTCTTTTCTTCGCCATTACCTTGAGGTCAGGGGAAATATATTTTTTAACTCCTATACTTGTGTATTCTTATCTACTTTGACAGCTACATCTCACGGCCTCACCTCTCCTGAGAGATAATAATTGGGTGTTCTGTGACCTTCCTGTCGCAATAGATGGGTACTAGAAACTCTGGAAGGATTTTTATCAGCAGTGTTCATCACTGTTTTCCTGTTAAACCCAAGGAAAATAGTTCATAAGATGCCTCAACTAATGGTTTCAACTTAGGGCTGCATCTCCGTCTGAACTGGTCTGTTTATCACTGCCTTAACTAAAGAATAATATTTAGTTATCGTTAAAAATGTTAAAAAAATAGAAAAACAATAATTACTTCAGAGTCCACCACCCAGAGATAACTACTTTAGACACTGTATATACTTTGTATCTTTTTAATTGCATGTTTATAGAGTATCATATGTATAACTGTACATTCTTAATGCATGTATGTATACTTTATACATTTTTTAAAAGTAGTTACACTGAATATACTATTTGAGAATGTGATCCTTTCATTGAATGATAGTGAGAGGGTAACAGGCAGGAAGGCCAGGGGTCTCCAAATGGAGGAAATAGGCTGCAAGTGTCTCTTAAAATTCTGTGTTGCTGTGACGACACCTGGTTCCACCTGAACTTAACTTTTGTCAAAGCTTGAGCTAACCAATGCGTTTTTCTTATGGAAATGTTTTTCTTAATCTAGGTTAATGAAACGATGTATTTGCTTTGGAATTTGCCTTTCTTCAAAATGGTTCCTAAGCTAAGACTTTTTTCCTTTTCTCAAAACTTGGGCTAATACTAACTCAACAAACCAGTATTCATATCAATTGTTTTATGGCTGGGGGATGACACACCTCATGCCATCCTATTTCAAAAATGCATATTGTGGGAGAGGGGCCTGGTGAAACTCCCTCAGCCTTGAGATGTCTCACTGATTAATAACTTTCTAACAGACTTAAAGCAGCTTGCTAAAACTAGCAGGGGAGGCACTGTCTGTCCCCCGTCTGATGTCTGTGTCAGAAGGTTTCTCTGTCCCTTTTCACTTTAATAAAACTCTGCTACACAAAAGCTCTTGAGTGATCAAGCCTGGTCCCTAGTCCCGAAGAAGCTAAATCTTCTTCTTCAGAGATCACGAATCCAACACTGTTCACTGTAATCTTTTAACATCTTGGTCAGTTTTTCATGTAGTTAAATTTCCTTCTATATATCATTCTTAATGCTAGTATCCTTCTGTATGGACATTATGAATTATTTCATCAAACCCCTATTATTGGACATTTTAAAGCAAAAGTACACAGTCTACCTGTGGCATCATTTCCCATATTTTTGTCATTCAGTATGAAAGCCTTCCTATTTAGTATTCTAATCAGAAGATAAGATTTGATAGTATAGAAGCTAGAGATTTAATCTTGATCATTTGAGAATCCTGTTGAAGGATTTCCACTTAATCACTTATTGTTCTTTCATATTGATTAAATTTTCTCTGTAAAACATTTTGACCCAGTTTAAATTGGGTCAGCATGCATATGTGGAGAGTCTTTATTTTCCCAACCAGTGAGCTACATATAAGATGGCTTGAGGCTGTGCCTGAGTCATTCACATTTTATTAATGAAAATATATACAGAATTGAATAAGGCAGCTACCAATGAAATGCACTTGATTTGTAGTGGAGACTGAAAATTCAAATGTTTATTGGTGCCAGGCATGAGTAGATATGGCCAGGGGTAAGTACTAGGGGTATTCAGAGGCTGTTTTCTCATCTAAAGAGGTCAGCTGTTATTTAAATCAAATTACATTATTAGCATGGGAAATAAGGACTCTGATTAACTGGATTTTCTCATTTTTCAAGAAAAGCTGAAAATTAATTTATGAAAGACTCCTAATTCTCAAATGTTGATAGTAGTCATAATTGTTTGAAAACACAGTGCAGATGAAATGGGAGACATCTAATCTAGTCCACATGTCTGTGCAGAGGTTGCTCTAGGGTAGGCCTTCAGCTCTTTGGAAACTGAGAAATCCTTCAGAAAGAGAAAGCTTTGCTTCTATATCCATCTTTTCAGAGTTACTTTAAGGATAGATAAAATATTCAGATAATGAAGCCTCTTCAAGTGCCACTCTCGAAGCTTCCCAGTTATCCCAAGATGAGACCTTTGCAGTTGGGAATGTCCCTGAAGCCAACAGGCATCAGACAAGAAGGGGTTGTGGAAACCAGTTGTCTTAACATCCTGTCATCTGGAGTGCCTTCACGTCTAGATCTCTGCTGCCCCAGCCTCTGATTTTGGAAAACATGAATGACATGTGGCCAAAGTAAGATGTTGATGAAAACTAGGACTGAATGGTTAGTGGAAAGAGCACATGATTGAGAGTGAGAAAACCCAGGCTTGAAGTCTCCTTTTACCCACAGATGTGAAATCCAGCATGTCCAGTCATCTCTTTGCGAGGCTAACTAGATTTTTACTTAACAGTGACAATCAAGCCTTTTTTAACAAAAGATAGGTATAATAATATAAAAGCCAGAAGTTTTCAAGTAGGCAATTACTTAAGAAGAAGAAATAAAGAAAAAAAGGAACAAATGACAGCTTATAACTAGATTTATGCATTTCTAAGGCACCCAAATGAAATCCTTTATAACCCTCAGTTTTCTTTGTTGCACAGTAAGTGCTTGATAATTCAACCTTATCAGCAGGAATTGTGGCAGGGTTCCTCACACTGTGGGTAATCAGTAAATATATTTCCAGTGAAATAATAATGTAAGAGCTGGAGATAATTCTGACATCACTTAAGAGTGGAATGCATTTGAAGTAAGTCTGTGTTTAAATATGGATGATGATTCTGGGGAAACGTGAAGATTCACTAAGCCTGAAATAGTACAATATATTATGGTATATGAATGTAAACACTCCTACTTTTATGTTCTGACTCCCTTGTTTAAATCCCTTTCCTGTTATTTACTCTGTTGTGAAGAAACTAAACCATTTCTCAGAAGCCAAGGACCCATCTAAAGTCATGTGGACATCTCTTGTTGATGCATTAGTTCTTTGGTCCGGAAGGTAGTGACTTTGGTCCAATATGCTGGTTTTCTAATAAGTTTCTACTGAGTGAGACAGACGTGATCCTCTTTATATTAGAGCTGGTAATTAAGGAGCAAGGGTTGAAATCAGCTGTAGCTGGTTAGCTCTAGCCAAAAGTTAGGTCTTTTCTATAGAACCAAACAGGGTTTGACTTACACCTCTGATTGAGGATTATCCACCTACTACTTGGATTTTATATTTCTGTTACTTTGCCAGCTGGGGGAGAAGCATGGTCCTACTGGTGTTGATTTTCAGGATACAAACTCAATGACAGGGTAGGGTGTACCCTGTCCTGGGTGCAGTTGAAGCTCCCCAGCCAGCCATGGCACTGGTATGACAGTTCTGCCATTTCCAAGCTGTTTGTTCTTGACCTCACTTGATATATTGATCTTCAGTCTTCATTCATTTTTGTGGCAGGATGACATTAGTATTCATCACCATTAAGCCTCTCCTTTTGCTCCTCTCTACAAAGTTTTTGAAGAATCAAAGTCCCCAGGATAGTGATGACCTGTTGATATGTTTGTTAATTATTTTTTCAAAAATATTTAGATTTCATATCCATATCTTTCTCTGTGTGACTTTATATGGTGTCCAGTCCCCACTAAAATGACAGAAAACAACTTTACAGTTTTTCTAAAATAGGAGATATGCTCATTTTTCTAAAACTCAAGAACTATAGAAAAATATAAAGAAGACAGTTACAAATCATCTCCAAGTCTTACCTGCCAGAAATAAAATGTTATCATTTGGGGAATGTCAGCATCTGAAAATTTAAAAATAGAAGGATGAATGACTGGATATAGGTAGATGGGCACAAATAATTTTATAATAGTGTGTGTACATGTTATTTTAAAAGTTAAATCGTTATATTCAATGAAATGAAACTGAAGGAATTTTTGAACTTCTGATTAAGTTTCTTTATTTAAAAATCATTAATATCTAAAATAATGCCTCCAAGGTAATTCAGAGTTAAGAAGAACCATTAGGAGATTAGAGCCATCATAGTCTGACCACTGTGCACCATTTAACTATGGACATAATGTGACTTTTCATTTTGAGGACTATTTTGCCTTACGTTTGTAACTGTATAATGGGGTTTTCTAGCCATCTAAAAGCTTTTAATTTACAAATGGTTGTCCGAGCTCCTATGAGTACCACAGCCTCCTCCAACTATTACATGGGTCCCTGGATCAGACGCCCTCAATATGAGGGTTAGGAGAATATGTTGCCTTAACAATTTAGGGACCACGCCCCTAAACAGCAGGAAGTAGTTATGGAACGAAAACGACGCCCCTTTCCCTTGGCAACATAATTCTCCTAAAAGAAAAGGGGGGAATGAGAGCATCATTCCCCAGGTAGGTTGATAAGAAGTCTAGGGATCCCCAAGGAGAGAGAGGTCTGGAATTCTCAAGGAGGAAGAAAGGACAAACTTTTTACTTTTTTTCTCTACATTCCTTATTTATATAATAATAATGTATCCTGCCTGAGGACAGTCTCTGGATTAAACCTTCTGACTAATTCTGTTATCTTAAAATGTGAATTATGGACGTAGGTCTGGTAAGGTCTTTACAACCTCCAGACATTCTTTGGATTCATTGGAGAGTATATAACTCCATTGCTAACACTAGCAAGCGGGTACTCTTCCTACCCCCTTCTGATGCCTATGTCAGAAGTTTTCTCTATCTCCTTTATACTTTAATAAAACTTTATTACACACACACACACACACACACACACACAAAATACTGAAAATACAAAGTTTATATGGGGACATGGGCTTCCCTGGTGCCTCAGACAGTAAGGACTTTGCCTTGCAGTGCAGGAGACCTAGGTTTGATCCCGGGGTTGGGAAGATCCTCTGGAAAAGGGAGCAGCAACCCACTCTAGTATTCTTGCCTGGAGAATTCCGCGGATGGAGATCGTGATGCATGGAAATGCAAAGAGTCAGACATGACTGAGCAGCTAACACTTTCACTTTCACAGGTATGGGGATGTGGAACAGCTGGGATTCTTTATTTTTACATTCCTAATGGGAATGTAACATGGTATAGACCCTATGGGAAAGTGTTTCTTATAAAATTAAATATACCTCTATCTGAGGACCTGGTAATTCCACTGTAATTTCCTCCCCGAAATGAAGCCCCATGTCTACAAGAAGATTTGTGCAAGAATAGTCATTTCACATTCATTCATAGTTAAGACATGCAACAACATGAATGACTCATAGACATTGTGTTGAGCCAAGAAGACAGATGCAAAAGAGTACATATTCTATAAACCCATTTATATTATGTCCTAGAACATGTACAACTGTTTCTCTGGTGATAGAAATTAGAAGAGGGTTTGCTGTGAGATGAATGGAGTATAGACTGGAAAGGAACTTTCTAGGATGATGTCAGTATTCTTTATCATAATTGGGATATTGGTTAAATGAATGTATGTATTTATCAAAACCCATCAAACTGTACACCTAAGAGCTGTGTACTTTATTGTATATAATTAAGTCTCAAACGTTTAAAAAACAAACTCACTTTAAACCTCTGAGCTGTTACGGATTGTCTTTCTGTTCAGAAACAAGAGGAATTAACAAACTTGTGCTTCCTCCCACCTGCCCTTATGTTTGCTTATATTAGTTTTTCTTTTTTCAGGCTTCACAACATTCATACTCTGATTTGCAATCATAATGCCCTAGTTGTTTAGTCTTAGTTCTGTGTTTAAATAGAACCACGCGTCCTTTTGCCACAGTTTTTCCATTTCTGAGTTCTTTATTTGGATTCATCTCTTGTTTATCCAGATTTTATGGTCAAGCAGTTTTTTTGGTTTGTTTATTCTAAAGGAAGACTCATGGATATCCTGTTTCTTGAGTTTTCAAATGTTTGCCTTTTGCTTTTATACTTGAACTGTCAATTAGCTGGACCTAATATTCTTCAGGTATAAGCTTCCTCATTTAAAGACATTGCCTGTCTTTAGATACTGCACTGTCTTCGACATTGAATATTACTGTGATGATATCTGTAGTCAGCCTTGTTTTGTTTTCTTTCTCCCTCTAGTAGATTACTTGGTTTTTCATACTTGGTATCTGAAAAATGTTTAATTCTTATATTCAATAACTCAAGCTATTGCTTGATTTTTTTTTTTTCTGTGTATAAATTTTCCCTGGCATAAGAATGTCCTTTTGATTTACAGTTTCAGTTCTTCCTTTATTTGAAGAGCTTTGGGGGGAGTGTGTTGTAAGCCTCTAGTTTTTAAATATGAACCCTTCTTTTCTCTTTCCTGTGTGTGTAACTTCAGGAACAACAATCGTCCTTAATTTTCTTACCTTGAGCCTCCATGTATCACCTCCTCTCTAGGTCCCTTAATTCCTTTGTTTTGCCCCATTCAGTGTGATTATCTCTAACCTTTACTCTGGGCCATTCATTAGTTGGCTTTTCTTCTCTTTGGCTCCTTGATGTTTCTAATTGGTTTATTAAGGACATAATACTGTGGTTTTGTGTGCATTTCTGTATATCGATAATTTTCCTTTCATTCTGTCTTTGAGTCTTCTAGTCTTTGGGTCCTTGTTTTATAGAATTCAGTCTTAGGAAGTTTTTAATAGAATGCCAAACACTCACTGAGAGTTGTCTGTTTCTAGGGTTATGTTCCTTACAATCTTAGTTCCACATCTGTTGTTCACATGCTGGATCCTTTTCTTCCATTTTTGTTTTAGCAGAGTTTTATAATCCTTCTTATTTATTCTCACTCATGAATGATAGAGGCCACTCTCCACATCATCTATTTGTTCTGATCAAGTAGAAGTGAATTTACTTGATCTTGTTTCTGCTTTGTCTGGGACTATATTATCTTCTAAATCCCTGCCTCCAGTTTGAGGGCTTGCTGTCAGTTTCACTGCAGTACTCATAATCCAAGGGTGGAAGAGTGGGGAGAACGCCCTTGGAGATGAATACAGCCTTTGCTGGAAGACCTGGATCTAGCATGGCTAAGCATCGTTCTATCTCCAGGACTTTCCCCAATTTCACACTGGAAGTCCTATATCCCAGGAAACCCTCTCAGTCTCAAGGAAGGTTGGTCACCCTATCTGGATCAACTTTCTTTTCTACTAATTTTTAAATATTCTAGGCCCCTGTCTACTCCATGTAGCTGTAGCTGGTTCAGCTTGACCCCAGTTCTCCTTAGTATCCTGGGATGTGGCTAGCCTGGGGCACTTGAGGAAGTACAGGACTCTAGTC
Source organism: Cervus elaphus (assembly GCF_910594005.1). NCBI lineage: Eukaryota > Metazoa > Chordata > Mammalia > Artiodactyla > Cervidae > Cervus > Cervus elaphus. The sequence goes on from NC_057832.1 coordinate 64,464,207, forward strand.
TCATGGATTTTTTTTTTTTCCCCTTTAAGACTTCTAATTCCAAGTCAACTTCTCACCAATTGAGAGCATTTGAGTAAGAATGTTCAGAGTTTCATCAGCTTATTCTTTTCTTCAACACCACTTCTGAGGCAGAATATGCGAACAGGACTCAGGGCCATGCTGGATGCAGCTCTCAGAGTCTTGCTCCATCCCTCAGCTGCACTTTTCAAAAGATGGCAGGCACATGCATAGTTTCCTTTCCTTGTTTAGTTACTTTAAAAAGATATTTTAAAATTTCCACTTAGCCCTTGGGGAAATAGATTCAGTAATCCTGTTTGATTCTACTGCTGTTATCCAGTTTGGGCTTCTCTGGTAGTCCAGACAGTAAGGAATCTGCCTGCATTGCAGGAGACCCGGGTTCAATCCCTGGTTTGGGAAGATCCCCTGGAGAAGGGGATGGCAATCCACTCGAGTGTTTTTGCCTGGAGAATTCCATGGACAGAGGAGCCTGGCGGTCTACAGTCCATGGGGCCGCAAAGAGTCGGATACAACTGAATGACTAACATTTTACCCAGTTCGTAAAGCTGGTCAAATGATTCATCCTTATATATTCTCTCTTTGCTCATTCTCTTCTCCCCCACCAAAAAGCAAACATGAATCTCTCTTGCTTTCTCTTTCCCATACACGTATGCAGGAGGAAATATTAGGCACTTAAATAAAAAATAGAGCTTTGAGAGTGGTCTTGTAACCAAAACCCAATCAAAAGCATACTAGATTAGCCCATAAATTGAAAATGGTCTCCTTTATTGCAGGATTTGTCTATTGAGATCCTATCATTTAAGACTTCTATTTCTAGGGATTTTTCCAGACTGATCACTATATTTAACACTGAAACATTAATGCTGATATGGGTTTTAAGTTGAGCTTACTTGTTCTCCTAAGATTATTTCTTTAAAAGTATAAAGAAGATTATCTCCCAATAGTGAAGTAGTGGTTCATATTTCCAAGGACTGTGTTACTTGGCACAATGAGTATGTACTTTGTAATCTAGTGCTGGGTCTCCATCCATGTTGTTTGCAGAACTGCTTGAAGAAGTGTGTACCCTCTAAAGTTGATCCAACAGTCTTAACGGGTAGAGTTGAAAGAGAAGCCCAATCTTGGGGACTTCTGATAAGGTCAGGAGGATAATGCTGCAGTGATACAGCCTGAAAGAGGGGAAGGTTTGAAGTTTTGAATGAAGGTGAGAAAGCATTATAGGCAAATTTCAGGAAGAATTTTAAGGCACACCTTGAAAATGCCAAACTTGTTAGTAGGACATAGCATGTGCCATCAGAATAAAAGACATTTACCTCTACCCTCCCAAAGAGGGTTTTTTGTCTGGCTTTCTTTTGTTTTAAGGGATGGGGTTGGGAGCATTGAAACTCCATTTATAAATTTGAAGTTTTAGGCTTTTTCATCTTCCTGTTGGGGCTTTGCTGGTAGCTCAGATGGTAAAGAACTTCCCTGCAGTGCAGAAGACTTGGGTTTGATCCCTGGGTCAGGAAGATCCCCGGGATCAGGGGAGTAGGAAATGTTGGAGTAGGAAATGGCAACCCACTCCTGTATTCTCGCCTGGAGAATCCCGTGGGCAGAGGAGCCTCGTGGGCTACAAGCAGATAGGATTGCAGAGTTGGATACGACTGAAGCGACTTAGCACATTCAGGTTTCAAACAATAGCTAACAAGAGAAATAGTCATTTCTTTATATTTGTTTTTGTTAGCAAAGTTTTTTCTAGTCTAGAAAGGTAAAGGAGTTTGGCCTATTTTTAAATTCTCTTTTATCTGTCTGTTAGGATACTGTATTTCTTTTGGAACTATTTACTTTATATTGAACTTTTCAGAAATACTTGCAATTATTTTAATTAAAAATTAAAATAAAAGGTAGAATATACCTCTATGTCTCATTGGATTGTTCATTCAGATTTCTTACAGCTGAAAAAACAGATGCATGGAGTGATTGAAGTCAGAGGTGATTCCAGTGAGTTTTATTTTATTTACATTTGTTAGCTAAATAAATGAGTGCTTTAATACCTCCCTTTAAGGAGGTTGTAATAAAAAAAATTTCCCCTCAGAGGTTAGAATGTATTCTTCTTATGGAAAGTAAAAATATGTTGGAGAAAAGTAATTAATACTTAAATGTTAATTTGAAGCTACGAATAAAAGGCAATGCAGTAGACCCTCTATATTCATGGATTCCACATCTGTGGATTCAACCTCCCGTGGATACAGATGGTCAGCTGGACTACTCCACTTTATAGAAGGGATTTGAGCATCCTCAAGTTTTGGTATTTGCAGGAAGTCCTGGGACCAGTCCCCCACAGGTACTGGGGGATGACTGGACATTGTTTTTCACCCCTTCCCTACCCATCTTCCCTTTTAGATGAGTGTGGTACATGAGGGTGAAATGAGACAAAAGTAACTAAGGCAGGGTCACAGTGCAATGGGATGAAATCTAGTCTGTCTTTCAGCCACTTCCTTATTTACTATTTTATATGGTATTCACATACCTCAGAGGAATTCAACTGCAACACAGTATCACGTAGGGAGGAATTCAGATTAAGACAGATCCTTCCTCAATGCTTTGGTGCCTTGCAATGAATACCAAAACACCAAAAAGCCATTTTTAAGAATCCAAAAAAGAGGGACTATATGTGTAGCTGATTCACTTTGCTGTATGGTGGAAATGAACACAGCATTCTAAAGCAACTATATTCCAATAAAAATTTTTATAAAGGAACAAAGCAAGCAGCCCCAGACATGAAAGTGCCAAGGACAGTAATTACATGAGATGTCACCCTAGTAAGACAGTAAAGATTTAGTTTTATTTAATCAACTCACTTGCTTAGGTCACTTCTTAATTGTATTTGATGTTTATAGCCATTCACTTAGAATTTCCAATTCTAGGTAAACAGCACTTTAAGCCTAATTAGTTAGCAAATATTTTAGTTTAAGATGGTGTAATACGTCTTTCAGTTTCTGTTGGAGTAGATATTTTTGTACATGCTCTTCCTAAATATTTAATAATTTTAATGTTGCTGAGATTTGGTCAGAATAACAAAATACTGACTTTCCCTCCAAGATGATGTACACATTGTCACCCATCACACTTTGTTTGCTGTCAAAATTTTTTAAGCTTGCTGTGACCTACTTAAGGGTCTTCTGACAAGATTAAAAATTCTGGTGAGTTGCATGCTGCAGACTGCAGTGGATTCAACAATTGTACGTTGTATTTTCCAGCCTTGTTCCTATGGAGATAATGGCCAGGCTTGTCATGCAAACCCACTGCCTTCTTTTTTTGGTAGACATGCTTTGTGTTTTGACTCTCAGGAAGCAATATCATTTGATATGGTTGAGTTGAGTTTCTAATGTACCCCGCATGTGTCTTTTGGTATTTTGACTGGAGACATTTTAATGATGTGTTCACCTCACTTTAATTTTGGTTTGTCAGCATTTTTACTCAGAAGTCTGTATTTTTCAAGGGTTAATCTAATGGTTTAAAAAATGTTCTTGGAGTAAAGCAGGAAATCACCCTGTAGCAATGAGATTAATTTGAAGAGGCTTGAAATGATGAACCACACATAGCAAATTCTCTTTGAAACAAAGTCAGTCCATGAGTTACAGCTCAAGAGAGGGGAAGGAGGAGGGTGAGGAGTGAAGTAAGAGGCTCCAATATGATTAAAGCTTAGAAAGCAGGACACTCTCTGAAAGCTTGTAAAAAAACAGGCCTGGTTTTCTTTTTTGATAAGTTTGTCAGAAGATTTAATCTTTGACAAAATAAAGCTGATATGAAGAAGGACAGATGAGAGAGAATGAAGGGAGGGAGGGAGGCAGGGAGAGAAGGAGAAAGGAAGAGAACTGAAGAATAAGATTGGAATTAAGGTTCCCTAAGGAAGAAAAAACTCTCTGGCATCTAACCTAAGTAGGTGGGAGAGTGATACTCCAGCTCCATTGAAGAGAAGCAGACAAGGGAATCCATTGACTGACTGAATGGAGGATGTCTTAGTTGAATCAACAGTGAATTGAGTTGAAGGCTAACCTTACTTGCTAGGGATCTTACTTGCTGAATGTTTGTGTTCCCTCCAAACTTGTATGGTGAAATCTAACCCCAGTATGATGATATTTCGAGGTTGAGGCCTTTGGGAAGTAATCAGGTCATGACAGTGGAATCCACATGAATGAGATTAGTGTGCTTATCCCCAGAGCTAGCTGACTGTCTTTTCACCATGTAAGGATTCAGTGAGAGGCTGGCCATCTGCAAACCAGGAGGATGATTCTAACACTCTAATCTCAGACTTCCAGCCTCCAGAACTGTGAGAAGTAAATTTCTATTGCTTATAAGCCACCCAGACCCTATGGTACTTTGGTAGAGCAGCCCAAACTGACTAAGACAGGATCTGAACCAGTTCCTGTTTCAGCATCCATGGTTCCAGTATCCTCCCTACATGCTTTTTCATGGTTGCTGGTAGCTCTTATTTTGTAGCCTAGTTGTTGTTAGTAATGACCATGGTTGTATAGTGCCTCTGCTGCTCACTTTTTAGTCCTGCTCTTTCCCCCTCTGCTCTATTCTGGTTTGGTGGCACTAAATGAAGGGCACCGACAGGTCATGTGTTTACCATGATGAACTCTAAGTCATAGAGAATACGCATCAATGACTTCTGCCTTATAAAACTCCATCCCTTGTCTTTCATTACATCCCTCTCTGAGTATTTGCCATGGTATAGGGCCAGTACTCTTAGTTACAAAGCATCAACCCTGCCAAATGAACTTAAAAAACATTCATTAAAATGAGAAATCTTAAGTGTTAACTTTTGTAACACCTTCTACTAGATCCAGGAGTTCACTGTATCATCAGAGCTCTCTTCATCCCTCTAGCAGCACTTCTGTTTCTAGCAGCTCTTTCCATATGGCTCTAGCCTTTCACGTCTTTTAGAGCTTCAAGTCCCTAAAGAGTGAAAGATATTCTTTATCATCAGCTCTTGTTAAAGTCGAAGCAAAGAATCTGTTAATTCCTCTTCGTTAGTGGGCTGGGGGTGGTGTCAAATGTGTGGAGCCATCCCCCTTAAACTACAGGTGCCATGTACAGTGATTAGAAAAGATGAGGCGCACATGGAACAAGTGTGTTCCCTCCAACCGTCTTGCATCTTCAGTTCAGTTCAGTTCAGTCGCTCAGTCGTGTCTGACTCTTTGCGACCCCATGAACCACAGCACGCCAGGCCTCCTTGTCCATCACCAACTCCCAGAGTTTACCCAAACTCATGTCCATTGAGTCGGTGATGCCATCCAGCCATCTCATCCTCTGTCATCCCCTTCTCCTCCTGCCGTCAGTCTTTCCCAGCATCAGGGTCTTTTCCAATGAGTCAGCTCTTCACATCAGGTGGCCAAAGTATTGGAGTTTCAGCTTCAACATCAGTCCTTCCAACGAACACCCAGGACTGATCTCCTTTAGGATGGTCTGGTTGGATCTCCTTACAGTCCATGGGACTCTCAAGAATCTTCTCCAACACCACAGTTCCAAAGCATCAATTCTTCTGTGCTCAGCCTTCCTTATAGTCCAAATCTCACAACCAAACATGACTACTGAAAAAACCATAGCCTTGACTAGACAGACCTTTGTTGACAAAGTAATGTCTCTGCTTTTTAACATGCTGTCTAGGTTGGTCATAACTTTCCTTCCAAGTAGTAAGCGTCTTTTAATTTCATGGCTGCAATCACCATCTGCAGTGATTTTGGAGCCCCCCAAAATAAAGTCTTCCCCATCTACTTGCCATGAAGTGATGGGACCAGATGCCATGATCTTAGTTTTCTGAATGTTGAGCTTTAAGCCAACTTTTTCACTCTCCTCTTTCACTTTCATCAAGAGGCTCTTTAGTTCTTCTTCACTTCCTGCCATAAGGGTGGTGTGATCTGCATATCTGAGGTTATTGATATTTCTCCTGGCAATCTTGATTCCAGCTTGTGCTTCTTCCAGCCCAGCGTTTCTCATGATGTACTCTGCATAGAAGTTAAATAAGCAGGGTGACAATATACAGCCTTGACGTATTCCTTTTCCTATCTTACTGTTTTATGATTTTTGTAATTTCATTGTGGTTTAGATACACTTGGAAATGTGAATCCATTACTTAGCTGCATTAGTTGAGGCAGCATTAACACTGCCAAGTGTTTTCTCTGTGGTTGACTTTGGATGGTGATTGTGTTTGTACAGTGGGATATGTGTGTTGCAGATGTGAATATTTGCTGTTCACACCCAACCTGAGCTTCCAGACTGGCCTCTTCACCATTTTGATGTATGTTTTCCTTAGGAAATAGATAGTGTAGAACTTGCTGTTCCATGCCCAACTGCTAATTTAGGTATAAAGGGCATCATACCTGCTTTCTATAAAACCAAGGTCCTGGTACTTTGGGTTGATCAGTATGAATCTGAAAGCAGCATTTAAATGAGAGACACAGCACACCAGTAGCAAAGTTCTTGACTTTGCTCTCAGTAGTTTTTGCTACAGATGTAGTGTTTGCACACTTACCTGGTTTGCTTATATTAAGAAAGCGATTAGTTGTTTTGAACCAGAAAGTTATATTTTTCGGTGGTTTAGACATTTGGATCTTTTTTGAAATATTATGGCTATTTAATTGTCAGACGTGTTTAGAGAAACAATGAATTGTGATCCTGTTTAGGTTCAACCATACCACAAATAATTTCTTTCTGTAATGCTTCAGTAGTTTACCCTTGTACTTCCAAGGATTCCGTGGGATCAGATTCATCCATCAGCATATCTCCTTCCATCGGCAGTAGCAAATAAACCACCCATTGAATACAATTACCTTCATTAACACTGCTGTCTGTTGGAACTAATGAATTTCCACCTAAGTTCAGGAGTGACTGCTGGCTGACATTTTAGATTATCCAAACCCAAGTGACAAGTTTTGTCCATCATATTAGCATGGAAGTTCAGGGGTTAATAAGAGTGCTCATCCAATGTCAGTTTGACTTCGCAGGAGATGTTGCCAGCACTAACCATTTGTCCTGGGAGGAAAATGAATGGTGACATTTTATGAATTATATTTCCCCATTCTTGTCCCTTGAGGCTGCTTAGGATTTTTCATTTTGACAGAGCAGATTTATATCCAAAACTCCCTATGAAAGAAGAGGTCCTATGCTACATAATTTGGGAGGTCCAAAAGGCTCCTGTGGGTGCCCAGGAAATCAGATGTGGTCAAATGGGAGAGTAAGTGGGTGTCCTTCAGCTGAGAGGTTATGGTTGAAGTGCCTTTGCTCCCCAGGAGCAACTGGTTAGCCTTTCTGTAGTTGTGCATTCACGGTTAAGTTACCGGATTTGGTTTGAATCTTGTGGGTACAGTGATGGGGCACAGAACCAAGGAATGAGAAGAAACATTTCTGAGCTGGGGGCCACAGCTCAGTGACAGATCCTTCAAGGGCAGCTGGAAGGAGCTGGGTGCTTAGAGAAAGGAGGAAAAACTCAGAATGTATCCATACCTTTGTATCATGATATCGCCGGAACAGCCTGGCTCAGTATGTGATTTACATTTTGGGTAGTCAGTCGGAAAATGCTAGCTCTAGCATTATTATTTTTAAATGATTAGAGTTGTGGTATGATTCACTGTGAAATGTGTGTTGTCCATGCTGAGAGGGAAATGGACTGAAGGAGCCTGGGGAGGCAATTAGACTCAGAGTGCTGCTGTGACTCGCTGTGCAGAGGGTCATTAGAGATGTTCATTCTTCTCCAAGTTTCCATTTCACTTGATCCAGGTTCTTGCAGAAAGCTTTCCTTCTGGGTTAAAATTGTTCCCGCTTGATTTTAGCCATGTGCTGATTCTTTAAGAGAAGAGGTTAACTAGATCTTTTAAAGGTATAATCAGGCAATTGCAATGCAGCCAAGTAATGCTGAGCCCCTACTAGTGAGATGAAATTGGTCTGTGTTAGGAACAGTGGGGTAGAAGTTTTCAGACATACACTGATTGGTCCTTTCGACACATCCTCTGGCCTGGACTCTTGCCAACAAACTGCTTTTGCTCTTGGAAAAGTAGTATGTTTGTTTTCACAGCATCCTAGGAAGATGGAAATCCATTTCTTGTCTGTGTGGTCACCTGTTAGGTTGTGAAGCCTAAGCAAACGAGGAGATATCTCTGCCTGAGTACAGGAGTGGGCAGGGGAAGCTGCCTGGGTGGAGGTGACACTCTGCTGAATTTGAAATAATCTAGAATGAAACAGGCAGTGAAAGGCTGAAGGCTGTTCCTAGCACCAGGGCCCGCATGAGCCGGTAAGAGTTAAGAAACAGCATCGTGAGTGAGCAGGACTACAAGGACTGATGGAAGATAAAGGATGAGGAGACAGGAGAGGTAGGCAATTGGGCCAGGCCACTGAGGATGAGACTATCATCTTAGCAGTTACAGGGGGACCATCGAAGGGTTTTGTGGGTGAGAGACCTGATCAGCTCAGCTGGGGGTAGATTGCGCTGTCACTGGAATGGGGGTCTGAGGTACTGAGGCAGGAGGCAGCATAAGGATGGCCGAAAAAGGAGTGGATCGTACTGGGAGAGTAGGTTGTCCTCTCCTTGGCTGGTCTGATAACTCAGCAGTTAGAACTGAGACAGAAAGGCCAAGACATATTCAAAACAGCTCTAAACACTGTGTCATACCATCCACAATTTAGATCAGATGCTGGATCTGTTTTTCATCCTTGTCTTCGCCCCGGGTGTCTCTGAGCTGGTGGTGAGTTCATGTGCATAGAATAGAGCTGAATTGGAAGCTCCGTGAAAGCTTAGGAACTCAGTGAGGGTAAGGTAGAAACAGCAGCTTTAAAAAAAAAAACAAAAAAAAAAACACTTCACTGGCTTCCTTGGCCCCAGCACAGTGCCAACATATGGGTGGTGCTGAGTGAATGTCGAGGATTTGTCTTGTGTCAGCATTTGGAAGACATCTGTACTATCATCAGTGAGTACTTAAGGTTGATCTTCTATATTTCTGTTGATTAGTGCTTTCTCAGTGACCAGCTGTGTTATGCAAACCAAGTTTCTAAACTTGGAAATTTGGTTATTTTGTAAATGTCTTTGGTAGCATGAAATACTAAGGAAGGAGTTGTATCACTTTGCTAATTTTGTGAAAGATTTTGTATCACTTTGCTAATTTGACATTATGCATAGCTAAAAATACAGGTCTTGATGGCACTGTTCAGAAGAGCAAAATAGATGAAAATAACCAATGTCAATGGGGCCGTCGAGGAAGAGGTTGTGTTTATTTTGCACAGAGACATGGCATGATCTGTCTTCAGTTTTAGAAAAATCACTCTGGCTACAATGTGGAGAATTCACTATTTGAAAGTCAAGGTTTTGGAAGCCGTGAGGGTTTTAGGAGACAGAATGTAATAATCCAGGTTAGAGATGAGTGGTTTGACGAAGTAGTTATTGTTAGAGAGGGTAAGAAGCGACCATACTTGATATATGCTTTACAAGTAGAGGACAGGATTTGTTGATGGGTTGGTTAAAGGGTGTAAGAGAAGAGGACAAGGATGACTTTTAGGTTTGAGCTTGAGCAGCTGGGAGATGGCAGTCCTATTTCCTGAGACGGATGGCTGAGAGTAGAACAGGCTTTAGGGTGTGGAGATAGGTCATGTGGGAAGGAGAGATGAAGAGTTGTTTAATGGAGAAACCAAGCAGAAAGTTGAATATACTAATCTGGTATTCAAGCAAGTCCCATGTAGATACATCAGTGTGGGAATCATTAGCCTTTAGATGATGTATAAGCCAGGAGGCTGACAAAGGTCTCTGGAAACATTTGGATTATATACTTATTAAATTTTTAGGGCAAATTAAGTATTTTTATGAAGTTTTTTTAAAAATTAGAACGTTGAAAGCATTGTATCCTTGATCATGTCTTCTAAAAGACGTGCACGTAAGCAATCTTTCTTGAAGATGAAACAAAATGTACATGATAAACATTTTCTTGACTCTGAAGGGCATAAGCAAAGCAGCTTAGGAGGGAAAGCTATTGACCAGCACATGGCTAAGAAACCAAAGAAAAGAAACACCTGTATGTGTTGGTATCACTTGGTCTCTTGGCTAGCAGTTAGCAACACTAAATATCAAAGTTTTATTTTGTAACATGAAAAGAACTAGAATGTAAATTAAAGAATAAGCCTGTCTTTGAGACTTATTTTTGTTAATTCCCCAAAGGCACATAATGAATGACAAGTTGAGGATTTTCTTTGTGGATTTTCAAGTTGCAGAAATAATGCACACAACCATCTTTCAGGGGACGGAGTACAAAATGCCCGTCTCTCTCTCATTAGTATTCTAGGAAAATTCTAGTTCGATTCAAAGGACAAAGTTTACGGGGAGGAAAAAGCCTTCACCATTACTGATTTTAAAAATAGTAAGCACAATAACCTAAAATCTTTGTTCTTGGAATGAGAAGGCATGATGTTATCTAATGGTTTTCTTACTGAGATTTTTGACCCATGAGAAGCAGGTGATGTATCTGGATGAGTGAGAAATGCAGCTTTTCCCCGTATCCTGGCCTGGTTTTCTTCAATGCTCTCTACAACCTGAATGGGAATCGATACCAAATCCTTAGGTGGGAAACAGAGGCCTTTGCCATGGGCCCTGAAGAAACTTAACCCCGTGTTATGGTACCTGTCAGCTTCTGGGTTGCTACTTCCACATGCCTTCCTCACTTCTTGCAGTAACTCTGGAAGTCCCATCAGGATGTCTCCTTAGAAAAGGCTTCCCTGTGATTAGAAGTTGTACTTTATTTCTGGGGCAGTTTATGGACCTTTAACTTTGTGTGCTTATTTTTAATAGAAAATTATAGCCAGTAAATCACAGGTGGGAAATGAAGGAAGTACTGAAAGTATTTTATCAAGGAAACATTCCTTGGTGTTAACTACTAGCCAGGTGATGGTAGTCATGGTGGTAGAAGGGAGGCAGTGGTCACAGCTCACAGGTACTGACTGCACATGTATGCTGGTCACTGTGCTGGGTGCCTTCCCTGTTCTCATTGGACACATGACCCTGTGAGGCAGATACTGTTATCACCTCACTTGCACAGTTTGAGGAAACCAAGGCACAATAAAAATAATAGCTTGATGAGGGCACTTGGTGAATAAGTAGCAGAAATAGGATTTGAGCTCTATCAGTTCAGTTCAGTAGCTGAGTTGTGTCCAACTCTTTGTGACCCCATGGACTGCAGCATGCTAGGCTTCCCTGTCCATTACCAGCTCCCGGAGCCTACTCAAACTCATGTCCATCACATCGGTGGTTCCATCCAACCATCTCATCCTCTCTTGTCCCCTGCTCCTCCTGTCTTCAATCTTTCCCAGCATCAGGGTCTTTTCCAATGAATCAGTTTTTCATAGTAGGTGGCCAGAGTACTGGAGTGTCAGTTTTAGCATCAGTCCTTCCAATGAATATTCAGGATGATTTCCTTTGTGATTGACTGGTTCGATCTCCTTGCAGTCCAAGGGACTCGCAAGTCTTCTCCAACACCGTGGTTCAAAAGCATCAATTCTTCAGTGCTCAACTTTCTTCATAGTCCAACTCTTACATCCATACATGACTATTGGAAAAACCATAGCTTTGACTAGATGGACCTTTGTTGGCAAAAGTTATGTCTCTGCTTTTTAATATGCTGTCTAGGTTGGTTATAACTTTCCTTCCAAGGGGCAAGCATCTTTTAAGTTCATGGCTGCAATCACCATCTGCAGTGATTTTGGAGTCCAAACAAATAAAGTCTCTCACTGTCTCCATTGTTTCCCCATCTATTTGCTATGAAAAGATGGGACCGGATGCCGTGATCTTAGTTTTCTGAATGTTGAGTTTTAAGCTAACTTTTTGGCTTTCCTCTTTCACTTTCATCAAGAGGTTCTTTAGTCTTTGCTTTCTGCCATAAAGATGGTTTCATCTGCATATCTGAAGTTATTGATATTTCTCCCAGCAATCTTGAATCCAGCTTGTGCTTCATCCATCCCAGCATTTCACATGATGTACTCTGCATATAAGTTAAATAAGCAGGGTGACAATATACAGCCTCATCTATGCAGAAGTCCGGTGGTTTTCTTCACCATGGCTGTGGTACCTGTTCTCCTCTCAAGCAGCAGTAATTGCGGCTGGGACATCCATCAGCCAACCGAGGTTTGAACTCTCCTGGGTACCACTTTCAAGCTTTGTGACCTTAAGCAAATGACTTCTCTTGGCTAAGCCCAGCCTTCCTCCTCTATGAGGAAGAGATAGAAGTAGCTACTGCAGAGAGTTGCTGAGAGGAGTCATTACAATGCATTTGTGGATGCTCCTGGCTCAGTAGAGGGAAGGGCTACCCTTGTGGCTCAGCTGGTAAAGAATCTGCCTGCAGTGGGGAAGACCTGGGTTGGGAAGATCCCCTGGAGAAGGGAAAGGCTACCCACTCCAGTTTTCTGGCCTGGAGAATTCCATGGACCGTATAGTCCATGGGGTTGCAAAGAGTCGGACACGATTGAGTGACTTTCACTTTCACTTTTTCCTGCCTCAGTACTGAGAGCAGTGCTCAATCTATGGTAGACCATTTTGTTTTGTGGTAGATCTTTAATAAACATTTACTGATTCTAAGCTCATACCATACCCTCCTCTGGGAGAAACCCAGGTGGGGATAAAGGAGATTGCATGTGGAGAGGGAAGGGTAAAACTTGCCATTCTAGGTGTTTCTCACATCATCATGATACAGACTAGTACCAATTACCAAAGGAAATTGCATTCCTGCTGTTAAGGTGTAGTCTTTCTCAGCTTACCTTTTTTATATTAATTAGCATAAATAATCAAGTGAATATTTTATAAAAGCCACATTTTTTATGCCCTGAACATAATGTTGGACTTTCAGGAGACTGTTCCAGATGCCCGCCCTGCAGTCTGTGGGTGGTGGGGACCAACTGTCTTATTTAAACTAGGAAATCAGGGAGAAGGTGCTTGGCAGTACACCTGTGAAGAAGAGCTGTGGTCCATTTGTGCATATCTGTGTTTGGCAGATAGGAACGGTTCTGGAATTGTTCGAGGAAGTTTTAAACGAGAACACTCTGTGCAGTAAGTCAATGAAAAGACACAGATTTTAAGGAAGCTGTGAAAAGATGCAGGGCAAGTAGCTTACTGAGTAGATGTGGGTGAATTTATGGAAATGATGATGAGATCCTTTGCAGATGATAAAAATGCTTAAGCTGCCACTCAGACTTATGGAGTTGGATCAGTGTAACTTGCTTGATGGAAGATGTTACACTTCCTCCTGAATTGCCAAGTAGCCTAGGGAGTTGTTTTTTTAATTCACTTTATACAAGAGAACTATGTATGACATTCATGCACTCCTCCTTTTTCTAATAAGCTGGTCAAAGGATTGACAGGATTGAGTTTTTACCTATTTTTTCATTTGTCTCTGCCCTTTTTCTTCACCGAGGTATAGGCACTTTGAAGACAGGTGTCTCATCTTAGGTGTCTGTAAGATTCCATGTTTCTGGGACTTACCACACCTTTATACCACATGGCCAAGAACTAACAAGGAATTTTCTGAACTAACAGGATAGGTTTGCTGAAGTCCGTGCTCTGAAGCTCATGATACTCATTCTAGCAGTTTATTGATTTTCTTTCATGATAAATCAAAAGGGCTGATTTCTGGGCCAAAATAATTTAGAGGAGAAAAATTACACTGACTTTGGGTATTGGCCCTTACCCTCTGTGTACCATCCATGTTTGGGACGTGGTGATGGGTCGGGGCTGGGCCAGGGGTGGGACATGGTGATGGGCCATTTCCCATCCTCACTAAGCCTCCACCTTAGGTCTAGCAGATGCTGTGGACCCTTCAAGCCTCAGTTTGCAGACTTCGTTCAGTGCAGACTCTGGGCTGTTGACTCTGGATTCCTGGCAGGAATGTGATTTTGTGTTCTCAGTTGCCTTCTACTGTCCTCTTAACTGGGAGAGTTTGTCTTGAGGGGAGGGAGGGATGTTACCTTATTCAGATCCAACTCATAGCAGGCTATCATTTCTATTGTACTTTGGCTACTGTTCTTATTGCCATCCTTTGCAAAGTTCCGCAGAGCAGGGAGGACAGACCTCTTTGCTTTGCCATTTCCAGACTTTGTCAGGGAATCTATTCAACCATTCCCCCCATTTCTGGGTCTTGGCCCCAGTAGGATACCAAGCAGGTGCTATGCTTGTGTCAGTTCAGTTCATTTCAGTTCAGTCACTCAGTCGTGTCTGACTCTTTGGGACCCCATGAATCGCAGCACGCCAGGCCTCCCTGTCCATCACCAACTCCTGGATTTTACTCAAACTTATGTCCATAGAGTCGGTGATGCCATCCAGCCATCTCATCCTCTGTCATCCCCTTCTCCTCCTGCCCCCAGTCACTCCCAGCATCAGGGTCTTTTCCAATGAGTCAACTCTTCACATCAGGTGGCAAAGTAGTGGAGTTTCAGCTTCAGCATCATTCCTTCCAATGAACATTCAGGACTGATCTCTTTTAGGATGGACTGGTTGGATCTCCTTGCAGTCCAAGGGACTCTCAAGAGTCTTCTCCAACACCACAGTTCAAAAGCATCAATTCTTCAGCACTCAGCTTTCTTCACAGTCTAACTGTCACATCCATACGTGACCACTGGAAAAGCCATAGCCTTGACTAGACGGACCTTTGTTGGCAAAGTAATGTCTCTGCTTTTTAATATGCTATCTAGGTTGGTCATAACTTTCCTTCCAAGGAATAAGCATCTTTTAATCTCATAGCTACAGTCACCATCTGCAGTGATTTTGGAGCCCCCCAAAATAAAGTCTGACACTGTTTCCTGATCTATTTCCCATAAAGTGATGGGACCGGAAGCCATGATCTTAGTTTTCTGAATGTTGAGCTTTAAGCCAACTTTTTCACTCTCCTCTTTCACTTTCATCAAGAGGCTTTTTAGTTCCTCTTCACTTTCTCCCATAAGGGTGGTATCATCTGCATATCTGAGGTTATTGGTATTTCTCCCGGCAATCTTGATTCCAGCTTGTGCTTCTTCCAGCCCAGAGTTTCTCATGATGTACTCTGCATATAAGTTAAATAAGCAGGGTGACAATTCACAGCCTTGAAGTACTCCTTTTCCTGTTTGGAACCAGTCTGTTGTTCCATGTCCAGTTCTAACTGTTGCTTCCTGGCCTGCATACAGGTTTCTCAAGAGGTAGATCAGGTGGTCTGGTATGCCCATCTCTTTCAGAATTTTCCACAGTTTGTTGTGATCCACACTCTGCATATAAGTACAACACCCCAAATACCTCTTTCTTCCCTCTCCCCCTTCTCTCCCTTCCTAGACTGGTAGAGATTTTCCCCTTTCATGTTGGGAAACCATCCTGCATCTTTCATGCTCTGTGGTTTATAGCAGAACTCTGAGATCTCTAGATTCTAGTATAGATATTTAAAGGACAGCCTTAGGAATTTAGAGTACACTTCTACCAGTAAAGCCAGGCCCTTGTTCATAAAAGCCTTGGCAAACGGAAGCCTTGACTTTCACAACTATTGACTGGGAAATGAGCCATGTCTGTTTGGGAAGTGGAAGACTGAGCGTGTCTCCTTTCTTTTGTTGTCCCCAAGAAACCATTCAGCTGCCTCGGGGGGAGGAGGGCTAAGGAGCACAGGAAACTACTAGGAAGGAAGAACACAAATGATGATATGGAAACATATTGTTCGGCTAGAGAATCCAGTGTGGGCTGGTAAATCCGAGAACCACCCTCCCAGATTCCTGGATGTTGAAACTTATCTGTGACAGTATTCTGTTTGAGTAGTGGGAGTGGAGAGTAGAGAGAGCAGAAACACAGTGAGGAAAGTTCTCTTTTTCATTATATGAGTCGATGGCAAGTTTTTATTTTTTTTACTTTCAATTTTATTATTTTAAAATATTTATTTATTTATTTGGCTGCATTGGGTGTTAGTTGCAGCTCTCGGGATTTTTTGTTTGTTTGTTTGTTTTTTAGTTTCACTATGTAAACTCTTTTCATAGTTTTCCCTTTCAGCTGCCCAGCATGACTTGTGGAATTTTAACTCCCCAGCCAGGGATTGAATCTGGACCCTTGTCAGTGAGAGCGTGGAGGAGTCCTAACCACTGGGCAACCAGTGAATTCCCTAAGAATTTTAAACTACATTATTGTGTAGATCCTGAAAGTCTTTAGGAACTGATCTCCAGAGAGAATGTTCATCTTGAGCCAGGCCATTGTGATTAGAAGCTACCACACCCTCTCATTGTTTCTGGCTCCCTAACCCTCCTGCCCCAGAGAAGGCAATGGCACCCCACTCCAGTACTCTTGCCTGGAAAATCCCATGGATGGAGGAGCCTGGTAGGCTGCAGTCCATGGGGCCGCTAAGAGTCGGACATGACTAAGCGACTTCCCTTTCACTTTTCACTTTCATGCATTGGAGAAGGAAATGGCAACCCACTCCAGTATTCTTGCCTAGAGAATCCCAGGGACGGAGGAGCCTGGTGGACTTCTGTCTATGGGGTCGCACAGAGTCAGACACGACTGAAGCAACTTAGCAGCAGCAGCAGCAGCAACCCTCATGCCCAGCTTTTGCCCATTCATTAAATTTTTTTAAATTTTTACTTATGGGCTACCAGTGGCTCTTTGGCATAGAAAACAAAACTCATTTCTATGCCATGTGATCTTATAAGGCTCTCGGATTTGGGATACTGCAGATTTGATCACTTAAGCCAGAGACTAGTTTTCCAGAAATGATTGATATCTATTCATTTTCCAAAAAACAAATGGAAATAAGACGTTTGTTTTTCATAACGCCAGTAGGTGCAAGCTGCAGACTAAATGAAGGGCATCAGAGATGGTTTTCTGTTTTTTAACAAACAGGAGGACCTGCCATATCTGGGGAATTGTGTGAAGCTGAGCTTTTTCACCCTGGGGCTTTGAGATGCATGCACATTAAGTAGCTTGACATATGTTACTTCTAGCAGGACCCCACTAGTCTTTGGGAAACTGACAGGATGATTTATTTTTTCTGCATGTGTCAGGAACTAAAAAAGTTTCAATCTTATGGCAAAGAATGAAAATATTAGCTTGATGGAGGTAAGAAGAGATCCACCTTACCTATTTTGATGAGATTTTGGTTAATATGTTCTATTTGCTTACTGTGTCTGTCAGAATTGGGGCAGGTGGCAGGGATGAAATAATTGAGAAAACCTAAGACATTTGTCACACAGCTTCAAATACAGTGTAGGGAAGTTTTTCCCTATAAGGTTTATTGTTTTTAACTGTGTAGTTCTAATTGTAAATTGAAATTTCATGGCATGAAATAACTTAGAACTACAAATTTCTCCTATATATACAAACAAACAAAAAAAAGTTGACCTTGTCGTGAATCTTTTTAGGAAGAACTCACAGAAAAATGCAGAATTTTCTTAAACTGGGTTTTCTTTTAGGTAGACATACTACGCTGGATTCACTGAAATGTTTAATGCACAAATATTTGGAACACAAAGACCTTAAAACTCAATGATTGAAAAATCTTTGAAAAAGTATCTTTTGCTAATATTTCACTGAGCTGTCAGAGCTAGAGTTAAGAGAGATGGCAGAAACATTTATTTATTCATTTATACTTTTGTATTTGAATTTTATAAGAAGTTGATAGATTCAGGATTTTTAAGCATATTATTATGGGGGTCTTGATAGCCTATTGGGGGATCCTGATCAGCTTTAGATCAATTTATTTATATTCAGTTCAGTTTAGTCGCTCAGTCGTGTCCAACTGTTTGCAACCCCATGAATCTCAGCACACCAGGCCTCCCGTCCATCACCAACTCCCGGAGGTACCCAAACTCATGTCCATCGAATCGGTGATGCCACCCAGCCATCTCATCCTCTGTCGTCCCCTTCTCCTCCTGCTCCCAATCCCTCCCAGCATCAGGGTCTTTTCAATGAGTCAACTCTTTGCATGAGGTGGCCAAAGTATTGGAGTTTCAATAGCTAAATTATTCATTTATATAAATGAAAATACAATATATAGCTTTTTAACTTTAAGAATTCATTACACTCACCTACATTTATTAGCAATAGTAAAACTTTCAGTAAATTGTCAATGCTTTATAAAACATAACTAACATATGGCTATTCCCAGAGGTTCTAAAATAAGATGCTTTTACTTATAGTCATGAATAAAAAAGGAAATATCCATACTTTCTTATATGTACATTTCATGTAGATGTACTCCTCTAGTGAAGCTTAGGAATTTGACCTCCTCATTTTTCTTTGTTAAATGGAATTATCCTCTAATTCCCACACACCTGTGGAAGAATCCATCACATTTTTTATTAAATTTTTTTATATTGAGGTTATTTTTGGGAATTAGAGTTATCTTCAAAAAAATAGAAATTTCTATGTTTTAGAAATGTTTTTCACTTTTCAATCTTATCATCTTTGGGCATTTGTTATTTCAGTCTGTGTTGGCTGGAATATTAAAGTCATTCACTTTGTACATAACCCCAAGGGCTTTCACGTTGTCAGATTTAGTTCACGAGCAGACTGAGTCACCTCCAGTGGTGCTCAGAAAAATAAAAACAAATGCAGAATTATCCTTCAAACCAAAGAATTGCAATAGATGGATTGTTCCTAATTAACATATTGTGAAACAAATGACTGGGTTTGGCCCTAACACCAGACCTGTTGTCTGTTTTTGAAGATATTTTGGAAAACGTATCAAATTTTCTTGGCAAATTTCATTGCAGAGGGGAGAAAGGACAAATAATTACAAAGATTTTAACCAAGCACAGTGATGTTTTAATATCTATTTTTAAAAAAAGCAGTCTGTTTAAGGGGATAGTTTTTAGAAGTTTCTTTTCAACAGCGTATTGATTTGCTAACAAAGAGTGCAGATTTCAATTACTGTAGACAATACCTGGGACCAATAGTTAGCTGAAATTTACAGTGAGAAGAAAGACGTGGGAAGCAACTGCTTCATTAGTTCATAAAATTGGAAGAGTCAAAGAACAGAGGGCATGATCCCCAGAGAACTTGACACCCTCTGAAAACCCCAAGGAAGGATTTAAAAGTTCATTTATAATTGATAAGTACTGAGTCGGTAATGTTGTTTTTATCCTGGTTCCCTGATTTGGCTATTACAGTTTCATGAGTTTTGCTTTAACTTGTCATTAAAATCTCAATGATAAACTGGCAGCATTTCTTTTCTCAATATCTTTTAATTTGAAAAATAGTCATTGAGAATTTATAAATTAGAAAGAGCAGGGTTCAGTGAATTTCCTGGATAATATAAGCCACATGAGTCCCAGGTTTACAAATACCACATATATAATGATGTCATTACTCCTGTAAAGTCCTTTCAGTTCTAATACTGTAAGTCTAAAGAATGATTGGGCTGGGCTCCTGCCAGATCCCAGAGGACTTGGATGTTCACTCCTTCCTGTCTCACTGGTCAGATGGCTACTGGGTCTGCCCTGTGGATAGGGGTGGGAGTGAGGTTGAGCGAGATATTCGAATACAGCTGTGTTTCCCTGGAGAAAAGGAAGTGATGAAGGAAGGCCAAGATGGATTCATAATCATAGTCTGTATTGAGGGTGCTGAGGGATGTAGATGATTCACCAGGTCACCACAGAGTTGAAGTATGGTGGTGCTCCCCGTGCGTGGGGTCTTATAGGAGTCCAGGATGAGAATTAAGGTACTGGTGAGGAATTAAGAGTATACCCACTCTCTCTCCACATTAACCAGGACTGCTCTACCTCTGCGCATAGTGTATCTCCCGGATTATAAATCCCTCCCATCCCTGAAGTTTCATTGCATGTGGAATGATTGTTTCAGTTGCTTTATCAATCAAATAAGACTATTACATGGTAGCTTGAGAATCCATTCATTTTAAATAACCAACTTTATAAAATTTCCAAAACACAAATCACTTATAAGTTAGACGTTCTAGTTTGTAGTCAATATCTTAGTTTAAGAAAGATTTTTATAATCAGTTCTAATATAGTGTGCCAGAATTAATAACTTTAGAAGCTGTTGGGAACATCAGTAAAACCTAAGACTTTAGTTTAAAATCAGTATTATTGTACACAGTCATTAGGAGGGTGTATTAGGTCAGGGTTCTCCAGAAAATACATACATGATATTGTTTAGTCGCTCAGTTGTGTCTGACCCTGTTGCAAACCCATGAACTGTAGCCTTCCAGGCTCCTCTGTCCATGGAATTTTCCAGGCAAGAATTCTGGAGTGGTTAGACATTCCCTTCTCCAGGGGATCTTCCCGATCCAGGGATCAAACTTGTGTCTCCTGCGTTGCAGGCAGATTCTTTACCCTTGGCCACCAGGGAAGCCCCTATAAGATACATACATATATACAGATACATACATATACATGTGCATGTGTATATGGATATATTTATGTATGTATAGGACTTCCTATAAAGAATTGTCTCATGATTATAGCAGCAGAGACCAAGGCAAGCCAGTGATGTCTTTGTGAGAACTGGAGGGCCAGTGACTTAAGTCCTAGGCGAGGTGAGAGAAGTTTGAGGTCCCAGCTCAAACAGGCGGAGAGATCAAACTCCTCCTCCTCCCTTTTTGTTGCATTCTGGCCCTCCAGCAGGTTGGTTGGTGTTTATCCATCTTGCCGAAGGCAGTCTACGTTACTCAGTCCACCTATTCAAATGCTAATCTCTTCCAGAAACACCCTCACAGGCACACCCAGAAATAATGCTTTATCTGGGCACCCTATGTCCCAGTCAAGTTGACACAAAAAATTAGCCATCGCAGAAGACTAGATTCTCTCACTGAAATAAAAGAAATTGAAAATTTTCCCGCAATTCCCTGTCAGTGACTCATAAGTAAAGACTGAAAGGCTTAATTCAAACCTGTGAATGATTATAGTTAATGCAAGCCCATTCAATCTTTCTTGAAAATATTGGCTGAAATAGTTCAAAAGCTGTCTTTTACCAAATGCACATATCTGTTCTTTGGTTAAGAAGTACTTAAGGAGACCAAGAAGTATACTGAAAATTAAGCAAAAAATGTTAATTCTGTTCATTTTCTGAAATGAGTGAAATGTTATGGTTGAGATTTTATTTAATATGATGAGTAAGGTCATGTCAAGAATACCTGTGGTAGTAGTGGTGTTAATTCTATGCTTTCTACTTACAAAATCAAGACATCATGGCTGAAGTCAGGATATTGTGCCAGCTTCAACAAGGACCCATTATAGGTTTTAACTGCAATTGAAATAAACCAGCTGTGTCTGGATAACCCTATGAAAAAACACCAGAGTTAAATTTGCTAGGATTCCAGGCAAGAACTATCAATGGATGCTATAAAATATGGTGAAAAAAATGGTATATTTGCAGTCTCAAAGTATGTCCCCACAAGATACTATAGTTAACTGCAAAGAAAAAAGTAGTAACTTTACAGTGGAGAAACCACCTTAACCAAGTGATCGAGGTTAACATCACCAGCAATGAGACACATTGCCATTGTATATCTTCTGATAAGGTACACTGAGCAAGTACACATCATCACTTCTGTGGTATTCTTGCCAAAATTGCATATCCTGCACTTAATCAGGAGGAAACATCAGACAAAACTAAAGTCAGAGACTTTCTGCAAAATAATTGGGCATTATTCTTGAAAGCATCAAGGTTATGAAAGACAAAGACTGAGAACCTGTCAAATGAGAGGAGACTAAAGAAATAAAGCAACTGAATGTAATGTGGAATCCAAGATTGAATCCTTAACCAAAGGACATTGGTTGGACAGTTGGTAAAATCTGCATATGATCTTTAGGATAGTTAAGAATATTATATCAACCTTAATTTCTTGGTTTTGGCAATGAAAGAAAGTGAAAGTGACTCAGTCATGTCTGACTCTTTGTGACACCATGGACTATACAGTCCATGGAATTCTCCAGGCCAGAATACTGGAGTGGGTAGCCTTTCCTTTCTCCAGGGGATCTTCCCAACCCAGGAATTGAACTGGGGTCTCCAGCATTGTAGGCAGATTCTTTACCAACTGAGCTATGAGGGAAGCCCTGGTTTTGGCAAGCGTGCTTTATTTAATATCTTAACACTTCCTGAAACTAACTGAAGGCTAAATCAATTTTTATACTATTTTCATAGGTTTTTTAATATATAAATCTGCAATTTAAAAATTGAAAGTTAAGAAAATGGACAAGAGACTTAATTTTTTCTCCCACACAAGAATGATAAATTATAAATGTGTTGGTTTTGTATAAAAACAATTTTACAATTAAAAAATCACTGGAAATATAAAATTCAGTGTTGAATTTTTTAGGAATGAAAAGATATGGGAAATATTCTTTCTCGTAACTTATGAACTAGGAAAGTGAAGTGAAGTGAAAGTTGCTCGATCGTGTCTGACTCTGTGAGTCCATGGGGTATACAGTCCATGGAATTCTCCAGGCCAGAATACTAGAGTGGGTAGCCTTTCCCTTCTCCAGGGGATCTTCCCAACCCAGGGATCGAACCCAGTTCTACCCGCATTGCAGGCAGATTCTTTACCAGCTGAGCCACAAGGGAAGCCTGTGAGCTAGGTGAAGCAGATGTAGAGGGTTTCCTTCGCCATTGTCTTTCCAGTACCGGCCACAGAGCTGGGGCATAGAAGGTGAATGAAGGAGTAAACTGTACACGTGTTTGATCAGTATTTATTGAACAGCCACTTGGTGGGGTCGGGAACTTAAGAGGATCTCAAACCTAGAGATGCTGGATATAGTTAAGTGTTAGAGAGATGTAAATGGGAGGGGTACCATGGAGTCAAGGAGGCTGGAGGTGATTTGAAGAATATCTGTTGGAAACAGGCAAAAGGGGATCCTGACTATAGAGAAAAGCATTTACAGCACTTGCTAAGACCCAGTGAAGAGGTTCAGTATGACTGTTGACTATGGTTTGTAAAGGCTGAGATTCGAAAAGTATGCAGGCACCAGATTCTTAGAGAACTGTGAACTTTCTTCCTTTTCTCCATTGACCTGTTCACTGGCTTCCCATTTTCTAGAGAAGTTGCTTTCAACTGGTTTTCAGTGGTCAAAGCCAGTCAGAACTAGTGTTTGTTCAAAATTGGAAATTGGCTTATTCATCAAAGGAGAAGAGGGAGTAATAAAGTATAAGAACATGGGATTGGTTCTCTTCTGGTGGGAGTTACATGGTTTGCAGGTAATATCCCAGTGGACCTCTTGAAAGGTGAGTATTGGGAATAGAAGTCAAATTCAAGTTGAAAAAAGAAAACCCTGTGGAAGAAAAAATTAGAGTGCTTTATTGTGTGAGCCAGACAAATAACCAAATGAGACAACTTTTGGAGAGAACATTAGGAGAGGCTGTGAGAACAGATTGACCTCTCCCCATTTGGAGGTAGCTCAGCTGGTAAAGAATTCGCCTGCAATGCGGGAGACCCGGGTTCAATCCCTGGGTTGGGAAGATCGCCTGGAGGAGGGCATGGCAACTCACTCCAGTATTCTTGCCTGGAGAATCCCCATGAACAGAGGAGCATAGTGGGCTACAGCCCATGGGGTCACAAAGAGTCGGCCACGAACTCAGCGACTAAGCACACACGTTTGGGGGTGACCTGTGAGTCCCTCTGGTGCAGGGGGAGAGGGTGAGACGGCTGGATGACTAGGCCCAGATGGACCACTTGAGTTCTTCTGTGCCATTTTGTGACTTTGAGTATTTAGTACTTGGAGAGAGAAATCAGAACAGAGCACAGAAAGATGTAACAAGGTTTTGTTTTTTTTTTCCCTTCCCTTATAGCAAAAAATTAAGTTTAAAAAAAAAGTGTTAAAAAAAAAAAAAGTGTTGAAGCTTAATCCTATGTTTCAAAAATTCTCTTGAAGGATGTAATTTTAACATTAACCATCTCACATTGGGAAAGGAAATATATTTTATATAATGATTTATATACATGTCTATAAATTTTATATATACATTTTTTAAACCAAATATTTGGTGGTAGATTTAATATGTCTGCTTAGGAAATAGTATTTTACTTC
The DNA here is from genome assembly GCF_910594005.1 of Cervus elaphus. Classification (NCBI taxonomy): domain Eukaryota; kingdom Metazoa; phylum Chordata; class Mammalia; order Artiodactyla; family Cervidae; genus Cervus; species Cervus elaphus. The sequence continues at coordinate 64,488,210 of NC_057832.1, forward strand.
CCAGTGAAAATTTTTCCCTTGGAGTATGGGGAAAGCAGTTATTATTTTCTGTGACATGAAGTCTGCATTGTAATTTTTCCTCCTAATGCTGTCTAGTATTCCTAGGACAAATAATGCACTGTTTTGCAGAGAGTGTATTAAAAGTTGAATCTTCTTCCCTTCCTATCTCTGCTTCAGCATTTTAGGAAAATCTTTCTTAACTCTGTTACTTTCCTTTTTTAAAATCTATCTCATTTGCCAAAGATACTTTCCTCTTTTATCAGAAAATGCAATAGTACCAGCCTTCTTTCCGCTCTGGAGCAGTTGAACCTGAATCTTTCTAAGTTTAACTTGTTAATAGTGGTTTCTGAGAATCCATAATCACAAAATGGAGCAAGGGTTTTTGACTTAATGATTATGAATGGAAATGTTATTTTTGCCTGTTATAGATTCAGACCTAGTCTCCAAGCTTCCAGTTAACAGTGACTATGAAAAAAAGAATACCCTGTATTTACTTACATTTAAAGGGTTACAAATCCAGTTCTCATACATTTGTTTGATCCTCATGACATTTCTGGGAGCTAGTCTGGGCAGGTGATGTCATTCTGCCTGTAAATGGTAGGACTCAAGACAGATGGTTCATAAGTAGTGGAGCTAAACCCAGGTCCTTCATCTCGCTATTCAGTATTGTCCCCTTAGGGGACCTCTCTGGTGATCCAGGGGTCAAGACTCTGCACTTCCAGTGCAAGGGGCACAGATTCAATCCCTGGTCGGCTGCTAAGATTCCCCATGTTGTGCGCCCCCGCCAAAAAAAAGCAGTACTGTGAGCTTCCAATATTGTCTCCTTTTCCTTGGTGCTGAGATACTTCTGAGATAATTGCTTAAACTCTGTGTTTTCCAAGATGCTCCTTTTGACTGGCATCTGACCAAAACCATAACCTTTTCTATCATCTGAAAGTTGTTTTTAGAAGTACTGATGGGTGGATGCAGTCATCAGTTCAGAATTTTACTGTTTGACCTTCAGTTGTTCTTGTAGCCACTTAGGAAAGTGCCTTTGCATTTGTAACATTAAAACCAAGGGAAAGAGTATGTTTATGACTCTTTGGGGAATAAATCGGGTTCCTTTACTGCCACAGTGACAGTGTCTTCAAATGAATCTTAGTGTGGAACAGTAGCCTCCTGAAGTTCATTCGTTCTGTTGTTGGCCTCTGTCCTCTTCTCTATCTCTAAAATGGGAATAGAAACACCCCCGTCATAGAAGATCAGAAATAATGCACAAAGAACTTAGCAAAACCACCAGATAGTATTACAACAAGGCTACTTTCCTTCTCCCTTGAAAATGGATCTGGCAAGAAGTTGGTTCTGAACATGGGACACTGTAAGCGTGGAGCAGGTTGGCCTCCCCAGAAAGCAGATGTTGAGATGTAGAGATTAGCTTGCAGGGTGTGTATCAGAGAGTGTTCTTGGGTGTCACACCGGTGGAAGGAACAGGGGAGAAGTAGGAATGGGCAGAGGGAACACATGACCTGTGATGCTGGCCCAGTGACAGCCCTTATCAGCTTCAGCTGGAGTGGCCCTTCAGAGTTGTAGCAGGAGGGCCTGGCCCTCGCTGTCACTGGGTGCAGGCCCCCTGGGAAGAGGACATGGCCTTGGGCAAAGCAGCTCCCTTCAGCTGATCTTCCAAGATCTTGGTGTGGCTGTACCCACGACCTTACTTTGTGTTTACCTGGAGTCCAAAGGGCAGAGGTTCAAGCAGAATGGGGTTCTGCAGTTGGTAGAAATGTCCTCTTAACAGTCAAGGACAGCAATATATTTTCAAGTAGCACTTGTCAAATGTTAGAAATGAATACATTTTATTCCATGCGCTTCTGATTTTTCAAAGTCACTTAGGCCCGAGAGAGTCCTGTGAGCTGTCTGAAGGCCTGACCGTGGTACCCGTGGCATCAGAATGAAGTCCTGTTGGTCAGTGTGCATATGTCTGCCCCAGAGGCATGCCTGCATAGACAGAACGGAACTGATCTCAAATGCATGACAATTATGAGGACGAGAAGATGGAGCAGAGTGAGCCTTCCTTTGATTTTCCTGTGGAGTTCACCTTCAGCATCAAAGCCATGTTCAGGAGCAGGCATCCCATTGCCCCCTCCCACATTTCCTTTGAAATTTTTTTTCCAGTCTTTCTAGACCGCCTGCTCCTATGGCCCTGTTGTCATACTGATGGCCAGCTGGGAGTCCCTTGAAGGTAGAAATGACCCCTTTGCTCTTAACTTCATCTCATGGAGGGGGAAGATGTTAAGGGGCTGTGAGACAAAGACAGTGCCATCCTACACTTGTGATCATACCAATCGAAATCTCCAGATGACTTCTATTTCATCTTCCCTCAAGGCCTATCCAGACAGCTCTTTAAAAAATAAGGTGGTGTCTTTGATAAGACTATTAACTTGGATTTCCCCATCATATTTTATCTTTCCCTACAGGAGAATTCTGTGCATGTGCAGAGGAGATGACCCCTTGTCCTCTTCTTCCGCTGTTTCCTATTTTATGAAGTAAAATCCCTGAAAAAGAATTTAGTTCTGCATAATACCCTTTCCCTTTTCACTGTGTCCTCCAGCTCTTATCCAGAAAAAAATCTTATGACACTTCAGAATTTCTACCTTTTCCTCCCTGCTTTTTTCCATTTGTGCGTGCCCCCAATACGCACAATGATACTCATAAAGCTGATAAACCTGAATGTAGATATATATTCATGACAAACCAGAGTGAAATATAGTATGAAATACATGTGAAGATGGAAAGAACCGGTTTTAAATCCCTGAGTTCTTTACAAAGCCCTGCTTTTGTCACTGCCTTCTCACTGTTGCTGACATGCTTCAAGTACCAGCATTCAGAATTTTACAACTACTTGCATAAAAATGTTTATTTAATTTCTGGTGCAGTCATAGCTCATTTCTATTGTGAAAAACAGGAGTTTCATTTATTTTGTGTTAAATGGGATTCCATGGGATAGTCTCAGAACTTGAGAACAGCAGCATCCATCGTGTTCTGTGTTGTAAATAACTTCCAACTGACCTTTCAGACCACAACCTGTTTCTGAGTTGGAAATCCTTTTATCAGAAAGATGAAGCCAAAACTTTGACTTTGAGGGATGAGTTTCCTTCCTTTGTGTCACAAGGAACAAAACATTTCATTATTTTTTCCCCCCACATTATGTTCCATTCGTCTTAGATTGTCAACCCATAAAGGGCAAAGGCAGCGTTTGCCAGGCTTGACTTGAATTGTGGTGTGTAGCATCATCATCAATATTATTTTGATCATGATGATGAATATGGTATCATCTGTGATGTAGAGCTACATGATTGTCTTCTAGTAGTTTTTCTAATTTGTTTCTGTTTTTGCTTTTAAAATCACAACTGTGATTGAATTGCTCCATACTAAGTTTAAAAGTTTTACAGTATGAATTTGTTCTTTGCAAAAACAAGCAATGTCACTGAAACTGAGAAATAAGTTCCTGCTTCACAGCATGATTTTGCTTTTTTTTCACTGCCTTCATAGAAAATACTGGTGAGTTATAGACAGGATGCTTTTTAAAACCACTTAATTTTTAATAAAGTCACTAGATACTAAACTGATATTATGTAAAGGAATAATATGTGGTAAGAGGCAACTGTTTCTGATTTTCAAGATACTTAAGCTATACATTTAATTAACACTTTCACCTTATACACATAATTTTAGCTAGTTTTTCTTTTGGGGGGGGGAAGTGTTGGCCCTACTACGTGGCATGCAGGATCTTAGTTTCCTGACCATGGATCGAACCTGTGCCCCATGCATTAGAAGCATGGAGTGCTATTGGACTGCCAAGGAATTCTCCACAAATTATTTTATTTTATTTTATTTATTTATTTTTTTGCGACCAAAAACGTGTTTGTATAAAATTTTTTTTCATTTATTTTTATTAGTTGGAGGCTAACCACTTTACAATATTGTAGTGGGTTCTGTCATACATTGACATGAATCAGCCATGGATTTACATGTGTTCCCCATCCTGATCGCCCCTCCCACCTCCCTCTCTACCCGAATTCTCCACATATAATTTTAAAAGACTTGAACATAGCTATGTTTATATACATGTTTGTTAATCCAAATAAATTTCTATATAGTAGCAAATGGACAGAGATGAAAACAATACCATACAGTAGTTTTTATGTCTGTTTAAAACTGTACTCTCAGGATCCTTAGGACTCAAACAATAGCATTGAACCTTTTTATTTCCAGCTCTATGAAGCATTCATTCTCTATGATCTTTTCTGTAGCTCCTTTTCAATTTATCAGAAAATAAACAAGGGAATCAAGACAGTATGTGGTCATGTTCAGTAAACCCAAGTATTATTGGGATGCCCCTGGAAAGATAGGATGAGAAGACTTTCATTTGAAGACAGAGCTACTCTATAACAACTGGTGGCAAGATTACTTTTCAGCTGTAGACTTGTTTCATGCAAAAATGCTTGGAGGATTTGGGGACTTACTTGAAAAGTTGTATCCAGAGTGGAATCTAAGCATACCATATGTTCCAAGTGCATTTGATAGAAATGCAGATTGAGATTTCATGAATGCCTGAGTTTTCTTTGAATCTTTGCTTTGTGAGACCAGTTTTCCTTCCTTTATGATACACTATATGCTACCATTAGTAAACACAAGCCGATCATGTTTTCAGATCTTTTGCTCTTTGGCCTAGAACTGCCTTCCCCTTTCAATTGCATAACCTGAAGCATAAACAGAATAGCATTTATCCATCCATTCATGAGCTTAGTACATTGCAAGGTAGAATTACTTGTGTAATTCAAAGACTGAAAATGGCTAGCCATTTTAGAAGGTGAAGATCAAAGTCCTGCCTTGAACTATATCTTAAAAAAGTGTTACTCTCCAGTATGATCTGTGGTTTAATATATTTTAGACATTTTAAGTTATGAGAGGTGCCCTTGACACTCTCTGACTCTGTTAAAACTTGAGTACCATTTTTCAGTGACTTCATTCATTCATTCCATGTGTTACTGTTTCTGTACTAACATAATCCAGTGCTGGTGTATGGAAGATGAATTTGAAACAATTAAAGTTTTCAAGTAGAGAAACAAAGATAAGTTAAGTGTATGGGATACCTTACTCTATTTAAGATATGGTCATAGTACCCTTGGAGCACAGATAAGAGAATAGTTGATTTCATTTGGGTCCAAGGATGGGGAAAGAGAAAGGGTAGCATCAGGAAATTGAAAGGGTTTACCTTGGAGCTAGAGCTTCAACTCAGGCTACTTTGTAGTTCGCTGTCTAGAAGGGGTGGGGAAGGCAACTGCCCCCAAGGGGTATAATATGTATGAAGGCAATGAGTTCTGCATGAAAGAGCTTGATGAGAATTTGGATATGGTGTAGCGTGGAAGGCATTGTGTGGAGAGGCAGGTGGGATGGGAGCCTGGAAAGGAACGGGAGCACAGTGGTAACGGACTTGGTAGGAGATGCTGAGAGCAGACCTTCCCTTCTGCTTTATCAGACGGTGGGGACCAATGTCCATTCGTTCAGAACTCAGGCAGTGACTAAAACTGAAGCAAGGCTGGTGTGGGGACAGAGTGCTTCAGTTATATATTATACCCTCTCAGTGCTGAGCTGAAAGACTTCTTCCAGACTCTCGGAATTGCAGGCTGGCAGGGACCTTTCATTTCACCTTGTTCAACTCCTTTGTTTCATAGAAGAGGCATCTGAAGCTCAATGAGACTGAAGAACATAATAGCTCACCTTTAATAGTTATCAGATATTATATAGGTGAAGAGTGAAGTCAGAATTCACCCACATAGGTTCCTTGGGCAAGAAATGAGATGATGCACAGTTATGACCCAGACAACCTGTCATCCCAATTTTAAACATTTCCTGTGAAAGAATGAGTTTTCACAGGTAATATAGTTTGGTTCTTAGAATTTTGTGTGCCCTCTTAAAATAGAATTGCCCATAAAAAAGGAACTTGACTGCCTAAGACCAGAACACTTAACAGTAATGGCCCTGCCCTCATTCATTCCCTCAGTGATTATTTACCAGGCTCAATTTTTGTGCTAGGCTCTGTACTGAATTATGTAGACAACTGGGAGCTGAAACCAACCTAGTCCTTATATCCATGGAATTTTCAGTCTGTTGCAGGAGACATCCTTCCAAAACTTGCACAAATAAGGGAGGCTGGTTAAGTGGTATATGGTGCTATGAGCATATGGAATTAAGGTGAGATGATGTGTATCAAGGAAGTCTGCTTTGAGGAGCCTTATTTAATCCTTTACTACCTTTTGCAGTTTCTTTATCATTGACCCCATTTTCCTGATGAGGTAATGGAGACTCTGAGAGATTGGTATCTTGGACCGAATCACACAGCTAATAAGACCTGGGCTCAAACCCACATCTCATGATACCAAGTTTGATGTTCTTTTCCTACACCCAGGCTTTTCGTTTGTCTATTGTTTTTGGCCACTCAGCATGTGGGGTCTTAGTTCTCCAACTCATGTCCCCTGCAGTTCAAGCTTGAAGTCTTAACCACTGGACAGCCAGGGAAATCCCTACACCCAGCCTGTTTGATGTCAACATTTAAGAAGAAAGCTAACTCGGATATTAATGCATATATATGAAGTATCAGTTCAGTTCAGTCACTCAGTTGTGTCTGACTCTTTGCGACCTCATGAATCCCAGCACACCAGGCCTCCCTGTCCATCACCAACTCCTGGAGTTTACTCAAACTCATGCCCATCGAGTCGGTGATGCCATTCAGCCATCTCACCCTCTGTCATCCCCTTCTCCTCCTGCCCCCAATCACTCCCAGCATCAGGGTCTTTTCCAATGAGTCAACTCTTCACATGAGGTGGCCAAAGTACTGGAGTTACAGCTTCAGCATCAGTCCTTCCAATGAACACCCAGGACTGATCTCCTTTAGGATGGACTGGTTGGATCTCCTTGTAGTCCAAGGGACTCTCAAGAATCTTCTCCAACACCACAGTTCAAAAGCACCAATTTTTCGGCGCTCAGCTTTCTTCATAGTCCAACTCTCACATCCATACATGACTACTGGAAAAACCATAGCCTTGACTAGATGGACCTTTGTTGACAAAGTAATGTCTCTGCTTTCTAATATGCTGTCTAGGTTGGTCATAACTTTCCTTCCAAGGAGTAAGCGTCTTTTAATTTCCTGGCTGCAGTCACCATCTGCAGTGATTTTGGAGCCCAAAAAAATAAAGTCTGCCACTGTTTCCACTGTATAGAAAGGTGGTATTGATGAACCTGTCGGCACGCCTGCAGTGGAGATGCAGACACAGAGAACAGACTTGTGGACGCTGTAGGGGAAGGACAGGGTGGGACGAATTGAGAGAGTGACATGGAAAATGTGCATTATCTTAGGTAAAATAGACAGTGAAAATTCACTGTATGATGCAGGGAGCTCAAACCTGGTGCTCTGTGACAGCACAGAGGGAAGGGATGGGGAGGAAGGTAGGAGGAAGGTTCAAGAGGGAGGGTGCATTTATATACCTATGGCTGATTCATGTTGATGTATGGCAGAAACCAACACAATATTGTAAAGCAATTATCCTCCAGTTAAAAATAAATACATTTTTAAAAAGAGGGCTAAGAAAGTAGATCTACAGCAGAAGGCTGGAAGGTATGAGAGGAGTAGTAGAAGAGAGGATGGCCTCCTCAAAGGTGATATGAATGTAGTGACAGTGGGGGAGAGAGCAATTTCAGAACACAGTGAAGTGAAGGGCTGAGGCGTGAAGGGGTGGTGAAGAATGAAACTAATGAATGGTACTGCCATGTTCAAGAAGGTGATGGTGTAGGAGAGAGCCACCAGCAGTAGGGGAGGTATTTCTGGCTGCCTGGGAGTTAACACGGGCATTCGTGAGTGGTAAGAGCTATACACAGAGCCGAGTTAGGGCACCCACACCCTTAGACCTCTAAGAGAAGCATCAGTAGTGCAGGGTTGAACCACTAGGGTTGTGAGAGGTTAAGGTAACTTCATGAATGTAAAAAGGCAATTCTGAGGGTAAGTTTGCTTTGGAGTCTTAAATGGTACTCAATCTGCTGTCTATTTGGTTGTTGATTCCTTTTAAGAAGAGGTCCCTGAAAGTTATTTGAAGTAATCTGTCAAGATACAGACCTTTGATTATCTTTTAAGCAAACACTGTTGAGGCCATCAACATGAGGTCATAGGGTATTTATGGGTATAGTTGGAAAATGACATCATGGATTAGTGCTTATCTAAAATGTTTTAACTTGGTTACTGTGTAGTTATTTTTATCTGTCTCATGTACTTTGGGCTATGTTTTCTGTCCTGTGCTTTGATTGCTACTGCTAATTTTGTTTTAAGATCATAAAATGGCTTTAGACTTCTCTGAAAGCCCATTACTTATTGGCATGTTTTGATTTTTGAGAGATTCATGTGTTCCTTCAGGCTTTTAAAATACATACACAGCAGTAACAATAATTTATTTGGGGGATTGGTCTTGTTTCTAAATCTTAAGATCTGAAAGAGAGAGAATTGTAAAATTCACTTCCAAAGTTGGAGGCTCTTAAAAATCAGGTGGTCGAAGCATTTACTATCATTTTTTGGATGTGAATTGCAAGAAGATTTTAGCATGTGAAATATTTAACAGGAAATGTGTCTTCTCTTTCCGTATGTTGAGGTCCTTTTCTTTATTTTCTAGTCTTGTCTCTCATGACTCAGGTGTTAATTTCCTGGGAAGAATCTCTGTCCTTCATTCTCTCTTAACCCCTTAAATAGCCTAGGGATGGTTAATCTCTGGTGTTATATCCTAGTCCTGCCCAGCCCCACACTGTGTTTCAAAAACCAGACAGTCTGTAAACATTAGGTGAGGCTAAACAGTGACTCTAATCTCTGTGTGCCCCCTTTTCCCCCACTTCCAAATTATCTGAGAGCTAAGGCATGTGGGAATTGTCATTTTGGCCACATGTTTAGACCCAAGGGATAGAAGTAATCATTACCATTGATTAATGCAGAGAAGAAGACTGCTTTAACACCATGTACTGGGCTAGACCCTGAGGACACAATAGTGAGGACACAGTCCCTTCTCTTGAGGACCTTACGGTGTATGGAAAGGAAATATCCTGAAGACAGCTTAGCAGAAAGGTCAACCAAGCTTATTAAGGAGTAAGACATATAGTCCTCATTTATTATTGAACACATATTTATTGAGTCACTACCATGGGGTGGGCTTCTGAATGGGGAGTGATTTTAGCAGTGAGGGAGAGGGACACTCCTTGCGAAGCTCTTCAGGCAGTATCTTTGCTTACGTATGTTATCGGGTGATGTTGATATTTTGTCTACTATCTTAGTGACTATCACACCTTTGAAATTTGTATTAATAACACTTGTTTGACCAAGAGGTTAGCAAAATATGTAAACTTTGGTTTTCTTCCGAAACGTGTCATGTTAAAATATGACAGCCAGTTCTAGCTATCGGTACGTATTTCCTGCCCATGTTCATTTTTCTTGGTCAGTAACATGCAATAGTAAGCAGTATAACTGGCCATAACTGACATGATTATCCCCATATATTCTGTGTCATTTCTTACAGTTATTGCCAGTTTTCGAGGAACTGTGCCATATGGTCTGTCATTGGAAATTGGAGATACAGTTCAGATCCTGGAGAAGTGCGATGGTGAGTAGACTAGTATTGATTGTTTGCAGTTGGGTAAGCGATCTCCTCAGCATTGGGCAGCTCATAAAGTGTACAAATTCTTTTCATACTTCTATTAATCTCTGGGATTTTCCCTTTAGTCACAATGAACCATTTTTTACAAAACTATTTTCTTGCATGTTCAATGTTTGGCTTATGAGAAAATATTGTTTGGTATTTTTAAGCTGATTATATTTTTTCCTAATATTATTTATTTATATTTGCTAGATACTATTGAGACTGTTGAATTTCTGAGAGTTCATGACTCAGGGCCAAACTCAAAGGCCTTTCTTGGAATGTCAAGAGTCTGGTGGGCTCCCCAGGACAGAAAGAAACAGAGGTCCAGAGCAGAAATGCTTTAACCAAGGTTGGGTAACCAGATTCCTTGGGGTGGGACTCCTGCCCTGGCCAACTCTGCTCTAGTCCTGTAACCTCTTCCTCCTCACCTCCCCCAAATTTGGACTGAAATTATTTACTCCATTTGAAATGTTAAGTGAACTTGTATGATTAATTTATATAAGAGGCACCTCATTAAATCAAGTTAGTATGTTTTCAAATGCTTCTGTTCCTTGTAACAAAACATCCTTAAACTCTTGTCCTTAAAAAGATCCCAGATAAAATGACTACTCTTTTTTTTTCTTAACAAAATGGCCATATTGTAAAGTTCCATCAGCATATCCAAATATATGGTTTTCCTCTCAATACATTGTCCTTATTAGGAATTTATAATATGGTAAGACTCTATCATATTAAGGTTCATTATTGGTAAAATCGTGTTCTTCCAAATAGAACTATTACTTTTATTTAGAGCCTGTCATTAAATGGTGGTGATACACGAACATTTATTTTGTACAGTGTCACTGATATATTTAAAAATATAAGGTTTTTCTCTGTTATTGCCAGATATATTTTGTCTGTTTCCACTTCATTTACAGATAAATATAAAATCTGTTATGAATGGGTGAAAATGTACTTCCCAGCTAATGGGAGCTGTTTTGTAATGTAAAAACCTTTCTGTGTGGTGTAGTTGGACAGAGACCTCACTGTGACATTTCTGCATTTCTTAAGAAGTTTTGGTTACTGTTAAAATAATTATTTAAGAATGGATATATTTCTTGGATGGATGTCTTTAAGGAATCTAATAAATCCTGACATTATAGAGATTGCAATTCTCAATTCATTCTTTTCCAGACTGATTGTAAAATGATGTTTTACAAAATATTTTTTTAAGAAAACTCATGAGGAACAAAAATAATTAAATACAAAACTCAAATACTTTTTTCTAAAAGTTCAATTAATCAAAAAGATTCAATTCAATAGAAATTGGTTTTATGATAAAATAATTTCTTCCAATAAGCAAAATGGTTTCTATAGTTGAAGAAACAATAAATTGAAAATAATACATTTATAGGAGGCTGTATATTACTTCAGCTTCCTGAAGTAGGAAATGGTAACCCGCTCAAGTATTCTTTCTTGGAAAATTCCATGGACAGAGGAGTCTGGAGGGCTACAATCCATGGGGTCACAAAGAGTTGGACACAACTAACCAACTGAACACACACACAGCACACGTATATTAGCTATATAAATTCATATATATAATATATATGCCCTGTAATTGTTTTAAACTATAAAAAGTTATGTTCCCCCTTAAGGACAGTGCTGTAAAACTGATTGAGTCACTTTGGAGGTTAAGTTATAGACATTCTGCAGAATAAAAATTATGGTGAGCTCAGTTGATGGGACATTGTGTGGATGAAAGAGTGCCATTAATGCTCTAAGTGGATGAGACCTGGCTTCTTTCTTCTTATGCTGATCCTCATGCAAGATGGTAGGCTAAAGAATGTGTGAGTTCAGCACAGAATTGCTGGCTAAGCACTGCTCTTTGGTGGTAGAGTCAGGGCTTTGTATTCAGGCAAAGACAGTTTGGAACTGTATTAAGTCTTGCGTAGATTCTTGAATTTCTTTGAGATATAGTGTGACATTTTATAAAATGGAGTGAAACTAAGCTCAGAGAGGTCACTTAACTTGCCCAAGATTCAACAGCTAATACTTATTGATAGTAAAACTAGAATTTAAAGCCCAGTACTCTGATTCCCAAGCCTTTACTTCCATTATGCATGTTTGTATTTTTTATGTACATTTCCAATACAATTTTTAAATGATTTTATTGATAGAAGACTTACACTTGTAGTTACTTGACTTTTATAGTCTAGCCTAATTCCAACTCCCACACGTAAGGTAAAATTCTGTCAGCAAAGGATAGATTGATTTCTAATCATTTCTTCTAAGTATTGTAATGATTTATTGAAACATGACCATGATTATTTCTCCACAGGCTGGTACAGAGGCTTTGCCTTAAAAAACCCGAATATCAAGGTAAAAATAATCACTTTTACTATAATTATGGGATTTTAAAGAAAGACAGTTAATTTACTTTATTTCATTATACAATTGAAATTACAGTTGGGACTCTTAGTTGAAATACTAAATGGCAATACAGATTTTCATAATTTTTGAAATTCCTTTGAACTTGGATTATACTTAAGACACGCTACTCAGATGATAATCCTGTGTCGCTGTTGAAATTTATACTGAGAAGACCTTAATAAGCTCATGATATATAAACAAAATCTTTTTGAAGTGTAAGCTTTGCAGAGAGCTAAATTAAAATTCAGGCAGTGGAAATATATATTCCAAAAGAAATAATGAATAGAGGTATTTAATCTTTGTTTTCTGTGATATCAGTTGTAAAAGTTGGTGTGGAGAGTGGTTTATTTTAGGTATGTTATGAGTCCTTTTAGGTGTGAGGAGCTGAAATGTGGGAAAATCAAATTATAAAGAGTCCATCTTTCTTACCATTCCAGACAAAAACTAAGACTTATTATTGTTTATATATTTATATAAATCATAAGGAATTATAGTAGGAAGTAATATGATTTTTCTTTTACCTTTCCTTTGTGTAGTTTATGATGTTAACACTAATTCTTACTTCTATATTTTTCTACTTTGTTCCTATCTTCCCATCTTTACCCATGCTACCCACATTCACTAATATTTTCTTACATGTCATGTTCATTTTTTGGTTTAATCCTGGTTTTCTTAGGATTGTAGATAAGAAAGTATCATTTCTCATTTCCAAAATATAAATAATCTAATCTATTTTGCCTACATTTCTGTTTAAGTATACCTTTTTTCCTGGATCATCCAACTGTGTTAATTACTGTATTTCATTTATTTTAGGTTGTTCTAAAGGAGAGCCTATACTTTAGCTCTCATATAAAGTTATTTTTGGTCATCTGCAGGCACATGCATATGTAACTTCAATATTTTTCATTTAGAACATGCTTTAAAAAGTGTTAAGATTTGTTGCTTCTATTTCTCTTCTAAAGAACCTCAATTTCTGACTTCTTGTTAATTCTAATAATTACTCTTATTTGATATTCCTACTATATTGAGGTAAATTTAAATTCCAAAGGAAAGGGTGTTTTTTTTCTTTTTTTAAAACCTATGCCTATTTACTACTGTTGTATATACAGAGCTTGCTAGTTAAATTTTATGTTATGCTTGGACCCACAATGGTGATAATGTATTCAAATGACATTTGTTTTTCCTAAATATTTAATTGAATTTTCCATTTAGTTGTACATAAAAAATCATTCAGAGAATATTGTCATTTAATGGATAATAAAATTGCTCTCTTTTTTAATTTTTTTTTTCAATTTCTCATTTAGAACAAAGGAACAATTTCCTTGCCCTAGCCTTTCCCTACAATAAAGAGCTTTAAGCTAGCATGTCTTCTTTTGTTTAATTTTTGTTCCATCAGAATGGCAGCCTGGTGATGATTTGCTGCTATGTTTTCATTAAGGATTGTTCCTAAACATGTAATATACATACTGTTTCTAAATTCGTAGTAGTGCTGTTTTTTAGTATGTATTTTGAAATAGACACATGAGTAGTTTGAAGAAAAGAAAAAGAACTACAACCAAGAGAAGCAAACTAAAACCCCTTTTTCAAAACTGCAATATTAAAAAAAATTATTTAGCATGCTTTCTATATAGAATATTCTTGAAAATACAAAAAAATTGTAGAATATATTTTTGAGTGGGATTTAATGTTTTGGTTATATTTATTTTAAAGTATCTCTAAATTTGTAAACTGATAAGTAGTAGAAATAAAATGACTGGTTCTAAGCTACATTAGATTTCACCTAGATAATGTGTTAGAGATTCCATCTTCCTGGTATTGTTATGGTTGTGTGGTGATATTTTATATATATGACTTATGAAATTTACTCTGCCGTAATAGACAGCTAGCACCATAACCTTCATGTTTTCTCTTCCAGGGTATATTTCCTTCCAGCTATGTTCACTTGAAAAATGCCTGTGTAAAGAACAAAGGGTGAGAAATAAATTTTATTGATGGAGAGTTTTCACACAATCATTGCTTATTTTGGAATTTGAAAGACTTATTGTCTTGAAAAAATGAACCGATTCTTGCCATTGTTTGTGTTGTTAGATAAAAGACAGATGACATGAAGGCAGTTCGTGGAGAAAATGAAAGAACCACATCTATATGTTGGACAGCAGTACAATCTAGGGCACTAGAGGTCTCTCATTGGAAATCATAGAATCCACCTAATCTTAAGCAAGAGGAGTTGGTTCTTCTTGGTTTCCTGTTGTGTAGGGAAGCAAGGAATCATAGCCATCAAATGCTGAGTCATATCTCAACCCAGGAATTTCCTAGATTCACTACTGATCATTAGTAGCTGAGTCTGTCATTATTTTCCTAATTGGACTTAAAAACATATCCTTGTGTGTTATTGTTATTGTTCAGTCGCTAAGTCCTGTTCGACTCTTTGCAACTCCATGAACTGCAGCACACCAGGCTCCTCTGCCTCCCGCAGTCTCCCAGAGTTTGCTCAAATTCATGTTCATTGAGTGCGTGATGCTATCCAACCATCTCATCCTCTGCCAACCCCTTCTCCTTTTGTCTTCAATCTTTCCCAGAATTAGGGTCTTTTCCCATGAGTCATCTCTTGGCATCAGGTAGCCAAAGTATTGGAGCTTCAGCTGATACTGAGCTTTAGCATCAGTCTTTCCAATGAATATTCAGGGTTGATTTCCCTTAAGATTGACTGGTCTGATCTCCTTGTAGTCCAAGGGACTCTCAAGAGTCTTCTCCAGCACCACAGTTCCAAAGCATCAGTTCTTCAGTGCTCAGTCTTCTTTATGGTCCAACTCTCACAACCATACATCACTACTGGAAAAACCACAGCTTTGACTTCTGTTGGCAAGGTGATGTCTCTGCTTTTTAATACACTGTCTAAGTTTGTCACAACTTTCCTTCCAAGGATCAAGCATCTTTTAATGGGTCCAGTCACTGTCTGCAATGATTTTGGAGCCCCCCAAAACATAATCTGTCCCTATTTCCAGTTTTTCCCCATCTGTTCGCCATGAAGTGATGGGACCAGATGTCATGATCTTAGTTTTTTTAATGTTGAGTTTTAGGCCAGTGTTTTCACTCTCCTCTTTCACCTTTATCAAGAAACTCTTTAGTTCCTCTTCACTTTCTGCCATTAGAATGGTATCATCTACATATCTGAGGTTGTTGATATTTCTCCTGGCAGGCTGGATTCCAGCTTGTGACTCATCCAGCCTGGCATTTCGCGTGATGTACTTTGCCTATAAGTTAAACAAGCAGGATGACAATATACATCCTTGACATACTCTTTTCCCAATTTTGAAGCAGTCCATTATTCTATGTTGGGTTCCAACTGTTGCTTCTTGACCTGCATATAGGTTTCTCAGGAGACAGGTAAGGTGGTCTGGTATTCCCATCTCTTGAAGAATTTTCCACAGTTTGCTGTGATCCACACAGTCAAAGGCTTTAGTGTAGTCAGTGAGGCAGAAGATGTTTTTCTGGAATTCCCTTGCTTTCTCTGTGATCCAGTGAATGTTAACAATTTGATCTTTGGTTCCTCTGCCTTTTCTAAACCCATCTTGTACATCTGGAAGTTCTCAGTACACATAATACTGAAGCCTAACTTGAAGGATTTTGAGTGTAATCTTGCTAGCATATAAAATAAGCGCAATTATCTGGTAGTTTGAACATTCTTTGCCACTGCCCTTCTTTGGGTTTCGAATGAAAACTGACCATTTCCAGTCCTGTGGCCCCTGCTGAGTTTTCCAAATTTGCTAACGTATTAAGTACAGCACTCTAACAGCATCATCTTTTAGGATTTGAAATAGCTTAACTGGAATTCTGTCATCTCTACTAGCTTTGCTTGTAGTAATACTTCCTAAGGCCCACTTGACCTCACATTCCAGGATGTCTGGCTTTAGGTGAGTGACCATACCATCATGGTTATCCCGGTCGTTAAGACCTTTTTTGATAGTAACAATAGTAAGTACTTAAAACATTAGATTGAAAATATATTTCTAATACTAATAATTGCCTCTACTATTACTGTTTTAATGAATGTATGTTCTTCAGAAATGTGCAGCTATAGCCCACCAGAAATGAGTCAGGCAGAGTTATCAGTCCTTTTGGAATTCTCCAACCAGAGTCTATCCAACCCTCCTCAAGTAAACCAAGGGACTGTCCAGAAAACACACGCTTACTCTTTGTTCTGACCTTTCTGGCCTAGTGATCTGGATCTTTCTACCCTGTCCCTTAAAGGATCCAACCCCTGTAGCCAGTCTCTTTGCTGCCTTTGCCTCAAACCCAACCCTGATCCTAAAAACCCTCCAGAGTAGAGAGCCACCCTGCCCCCATCCTGCATGCAGACCGAGGAAGAGAAAATAGACAGCATGCTAGCAAAGATGATGTCAAGCATCGTTCTGTGTACTTTAAGTCCTCTCTCTGAAAATGCATTGTGGTGGGACATAGTTTTAATTGAAACAAGTACCTTGTTTGTTTGTCCTAGCCAGTAACTGGTGAATATCTGACTCCCTTGAGTCTGAGGAAGTTTAACAATAGATAAAATTGTCTCAAAATTTGGTCCTGTTAGTTTAAGACTTGGTGTGGGTTCGACACCGGACACAGGGCATGATGAGCATTATACAGCAAGAGAACCTCAGGGTAGAACCAAAGTTTCTTTTCTTAAAAAAAAAAGTTAGAATTGATGGAGACTTTAGGTTCTAGGACCGTTAACTAGAAGAAAAACTTTAACCTGAAAACATTCCAGAACACGTATTGCCAGATGATTGCTTTCCCAGAGAGCAGTCTCTTTAGGCTTTTGATGTTGCCTGTCTTATTTTAAGGGGATTAGCAGGCTGATGGCCCACCAGGATGAAATAACTGCAGTGTACATCTCAGAATAACTCAACAGAATATAATTTCAAGGGCAGTTACTTATGCCAGACTGCTTGAATGTTGATTTTGGTATAATTAAGAGGAAACAGCTGCCTCACCTAAAATGGCAATTTTGTGCTTCTTAAAAATGTACATTTTGGTTGAGCAAACCCCAGACCAACTTCCCGCAGACTAAATTGCCTTTAAATTCTTTCCTGGGTCTCAGAGCAGTGCAAGACTGATGGGGGTGGGGGGTGGGGGTCCTTAAATTATAGTTGTGAATGGTGAGGTCACTTCTTTGTTGTTTAATTCTTGCTGTGGTCATGTCAGTTTTTAAATGCTAAGTAGGTTGTTAAGTTTTCTTGGGAATTCATTGTTCCTGCCCAGACTTTGCATCTATCATTTTATAATGCCTGTCTCCAAATACTCATCATTTAAATTGCAACAGCTGCTTGAAAAGCAAAATAAATGCACTACCATTTGAAAATATCAATTATGTATACTTGATAAAAGGTTCTGTATATGTCACAGTTCATATATTACTGTTTACTTTTATTTCTGGTTTTACATCTTCAGCTATGTTTAAGCTCTAGAAAGAAGTAAAATATTCTCAGGATATTTTAGCAGCAGTATGAAATGAGGCTTTGTTGGTGAAGAAATCAAGGCAAGATTTTAATTCCCATACTTGCCGAGAAAACTTTACAAAAGACAGTTATGTACACTTTGGACTTAACATCAAGAAGGAACACAGAACAGTTAATAGTCTCATGATAAGAAATAAAAATTTCCCTTGATCATCTACTTAACCTGGTTCAGTGTCCACTGAACACTGAATATTGTCCTTAGAAAAAGATGCTCAAATGAAGAAGATAATCCCCCTCAGTATGGTCAATTAGCGTACTTTTGGGAAGTAGTATTAAAGGCACTTACCCATTTTAACCTGCACAAAAATGAAGAATTTACAAAAAAGAAACGAGAGATGAAAAAAATAAAGGTTATTGTATGTCAAAGATAGGATGCAGAAGTCAAATTCAATCTGATTTTTTTCTCTCCATCTCCTTATATATACGCTTAACATCAGGACCACCATAGATACTCTGCTAATATTGGTATGAATATTTTCCAAGTATAGTTTCTGACACATAGGAAAGAAATAGAAGGAATATATTACCCTAATCATGGAGAGGAGCATTCTGCAATGGATATTCAAATACCTGTGAGGTCTTAAACCCTTTATAAGTTCTGTGATGCATGACAACATTACTGATAGTAGTAATCATTTTTCATGGTCCTGTTTGCAAGTAATAAAAATGAGGTGTTAATGAGATCAAGTGAGTGTTCAGTCAGTACCTCAGTGTCTAGTTGTTTATAATACTGAGTTAGTTTGGATGTTTGCAGCCATCATATCCTGATCATTGAATGAGGCTTTCACTCTCTTTGAGCCCAGTGGTCATAGCGCTTGGAAGGCAAGAGCCATCTTACAGTCTAGATAGCCTGGTAACCTCATGTTACATACAAGGACTTTTGGACTTGGAGAATTTAAGTGAGTTACTGTTTAGAGGTCAAACTGTGCCTGGCGCACAACCTCGCTGATACTGTTGCTTCACCACACTGCTTAAACTTTGATCTAGATGAAGCGGCTGGTCATTCTGGTGTTGTACTGCCATAACCCACATCACATTCCTCACACAAGTTCATATTCAGATCCTGATTTCTATTTGCAGAACCAAAAATAACTAGGCAGCTTCCTTTCCTAGTTGGTCTTTTAGAATATTTAAAAGAAGATTATTGTCTATGTCATTTGCATATATACTTGTTGTTCAATTTCACAGACAATTTGAAATGGTTATTCCCACTGAAGACTCTGTGATCACAGAAATGACATCAACATTAAGAGACTGGGGAACTATGTGGAAACAACTCTATGTGGTATGTAACTTTTTAATGGCATTGTTTTTTCAGTAGAGAATTGTTTCAAAAAATATCTGAACAGGGGTCAGTGTCAACTAGTATTTGAGGACCTGCTGTAAGTCTCTACTACTCCTCTGGGAATTGGGGATGGAGAGCTTAATACAAAATAGTCTGATTTTTATCCCTATGTCCATCCAGCATGGATTTTGTAAGGTCTTTTTCAAGCTGCATGAAGGTAAAAAATTACTTCCCTGGCATCTAATCAAATAGGATGATGTACATGGAACCTAGGTTTAGGCTTTCTGAATAATTTTAATTGTCACAGAGAAATAAGCTTATTTTTCAATATAATTTTCATAATGATGACATTCAATTATATTCTAATTCTCTGTACATTGCTCAGGTATACTAAAAATGATAGTCTATTTAGAATCAATGAGAAGATTCTAGAACTACAAGAGAAAGGGATGCTTCTTGGGAAAAAAAGGAGCCAGTGTTTTGGGTATATACGTATATATGGCTCTCCAGGTGATGCTAGTGGTAAAGAACCTGCTTGCCAGTGCAGGAGACATAAAAGTTGCAGATTCGATCCCTGTGTCAGAAAGATCCCCTGGAGGAAGGGGCAGTCCACTCCAGTATTCTTGCCTAAAGAATGCCATGGACAGAGGAGCCTGGCAGGCTACAGTTCACAGGGTCACAAACAGTTGAGCACAACTGAAGCATGCACAGAAACACATACCTATTTACATATTATACTTACTGAGAACCTTCTATGTTGCAAACCCTGTAAGAACTACTCTACATGTAGTATCTCGTTTAAGCCTTACAGCCACTCAAGGAAATAAAGACTATGATCATCCCTAGCTTACAAATGAAGAAAATTGAGAGTGAAGTACTTACTGGAGGCCAAGCAGTTGAAAAATGACTATGACTAAGCTGGGATTCACATGTAAGTCTAGCATCCTCACTGAAGCACTGTCTGTGGGGAATTGGGGGTGATGTTTTGGGAAAGATGAGTTTATTTCTTCTTTGATTTTCAAAGGAATTTAGTGAACAGCTTAGTCATTTTTGAAGGGATGTGCTCAAAATACAAAGGTGTACTTATCCTGACAACACTATTTGAAATAGCCTGTCAAAGAAAAGAATCCAAATTAGTGAGGGACATGGACAAAGAATGACCATTTTTATTCTCTGCTCCATAGAAAACGCAATAGGATATTTCACTGAGTCAAGAAAATCTTTAAAAGTCACTAATAAAAACCCATTTGATGTTGGATTTCTCTGACCATGCCCTCTTGGAGCTGGTGGCTTTAGGGCTCGCTACTAAAATCCACAAGATGATCTTAGATGAAACACGGCATCTGGGCTTTGCTGGGGTGCAGTAAATGCTCTGTCAGGATAACTGAACTCGGGCTCTGGGCTGGGAGAGTACAAAAGAAATGCAGATCTCCTTTTTAGATTTTCAAAATTTGTCTTGGAGAGAATAAAACCCAAGTATTATTTCACTTAATATTGCATGACATTAAGATGAAAATTAAAACTATGTGAAATGTGCAAATCGCTGCATCTTAAATACCCACCATAAAAATAATGACAGTGTAAGTATGAACCATTAATTGAGCTAAGTGATGAGCACTTTCCCTTTTATGTAGCTGCTAGTGAGGATCAAAGTTGAATTCCTCTTGATTCTGCCTCATCTAGCTATTTTTACCTGCTTTTGAGGCTGTGAGCATCTATTTTGGGGACTACTTGATTGGCTTGAAAATCTACGTGTTGGAAGCTCTAAGAGTAACTCCCTTACCTCCTACCATCCTGAGTGATGGAGATAAATGATTATTTCAAAGTTTCCTTGAATACTGGAATAATAGTTCTCTTAGGAACAAATATAAAATTTAACCTGGAGATACTAGATTTTTAACCCTGAGAATTTGGCTGACTTGGATATGTTGGACCTTTTGATTTCTCTTTTCCTAATTTAAATGTTTTTGTTCAAGTTCATCATGCATAAGTGTATCAGGATACTTATGGTCTTTCCTAACAGCTTTAAGACACCTAGCTTCTCCACTGGAAGGTGTTTGATGAGCTACTCAGATGTTGTCAACGGTAACCAGTATGTGAGATATACTTTATCTTAATATAACGTATAACATTTAGCATTTAAAAAAAAAAAACACATGGTAGATGCTCAAGAAGTGCTATTTGCTTTCTTCAGTGCATTGGTCATGGTCTAAATAATGTCCTTTAAAGTATCACTTAATAAAATAGCAGTAACAACAAAAACATTAGGTGAAATACCGACTATCTTCTACCAAGTACCTTTGTGCAGGCCTTCGGCTGGGTATTGCACAGCTCTCTTCCCTGAGACTTTACCAGGTAGTTTTTATTCTCAAATCTTATCAGAGATAATCTATCTAGGGTCACATGCTAAGTAGGAAAACCTGGCTGTACATGGTCTGCTGCTCCAAAATTTATATTATTTCCATCTTGAGGCAAATCAAAACTTGCTCATTCTCTACGATGCTAAAATACTTACAGTTCATTTTTAGCAGATAAATGTTGCAGAAGTTTTCTGATATATTGTAAAAATGTTTATGTATTTTTCTATTTTAAGTGTTTATTTACCCTGCCTCTTTCATTGAACATTAAATTAAAAGCATTTTTCATGTTTCCTGAAGAGTCTTCTTAACTATCCTTTTTTTTTTTTTTTTTTAATCTAGTTTTTAAAGAGGCATCATTTTCTGACTAGCTATCAAAACAGTTATGTACTGTTTTTGTGCATTAGTGGGGAGGGTGCTGTGGTATGTCACTGTTCTGGCCACCCCTTTCTGAAAGGGAGAGCAGACCGACCGGTTTTTCTTTTTGTAAATCCAACCTCTTCTCAGCTCAGTGTGCTCTTGAACTTAAGTGCTAGAGGTGACATTATTAGGAAATCAAGCCCATCCCTCTGGACAACACCAGGACACCTTTCCCGAAAGCAAGACAGGTGCCTTTCACATGGTGGTGGTCATGTTAAGCAGGAGTTGGCTGTCTCCCTGCCACATGAGATTTGACTTGTATTATATCTTCCGTAGGTAAGTAATTTCTTTGACTACTTGAGTGGACTTTTCCTTCTGCCCGTGGAGTTCCTCAAGTTTTTTGAGTTTTAATTTTTTAATTAATTTTTAATTGAAGTATAGTTGATTTACAATGTGTGAGTTTTAGATGAAGAACAGAGAGATTCAGTTATATATATATGTATATGTATGTGTATGTGTCTGTGTATATGTATGTGTATATATGAAAGTGAAACTGTTAGTCGCTCAGTCATGTCCAACTCTTTGTGACCCCTTGGACTATAGCCCACCAAGCTCCTCTGTCCATGGAATTCTCCAGGCGAGAATACTGGAATGGGTTGCCATCCCCTTCCCCAGGGGATCTTCCTGACCCAGTAAAGGAACCCAGGTCTCCCGCACTGCAGGCAGATTCTTTACTGTTTGAGCCCCCCACCAGGGAAGTTCGTGTGTATGTGTGTGTATTATTTTTCAGATTATGTTCCATTATAGATTATTACAAGATACTAAATATAGTTTGTGCACTATACAGCTATAGTTCCCTATGCTATACAGTTCCCTTGTTGTTTATCTGTTTTATATATAGTAGTATGTGTCTGCTAATCCCAAATTTACACCCCCACCCTTTTCCCCTTTGATAACAGTGTTTGTTTTCTGTGTCTGTGTCTTTCTGTTTTATAAATAAGTTCATTTGTATCATTTTTTTTAGATTCAAAGTATGATTGATATCATATGATATTTGTCTTCGTCTGGCTTCCTTCCCTTAGTATGATAATCCCTAGGTCTGTTCTCCTCAAATTTTTCTTGATCTTCCCTGCTTATTCTCTTATATGATCTAAATAGAACCCACCTCTTAAGATTCCCTAAAGCTCGTTTAAATCAAGGTGTTTCTTGCTTCATTCTCCAGCTACTGGGACTACACAGGGCAGTTTCAGCCACTGTGGTTGGTGCTCACATCAGATGAAGAACAGGCATTGACCAGTGACTTACAGTAGTATTGCACTGCAGGGAGTGTATAACGTGAGGAAAGAGTGAGAGATCGTAGAACAGGCTCAAGGGAGTGCTATAGGAATTGAGAGCAAGATTACTTCTATCTCAGAGTATCAGGGATGGTGTCATGGAGAACGTTTCTTGCTCAACTGGCACATTGTCTAACCTGCTCAGTACAAAAAAACACTCCCAGTCACCAAGCATCAATGAAGCAGAAGATCCATCTCTACCATTTGTTTTCTAAAGAATTTTATGACTATCTTTATCCATCACACAGAATTTGAAATTTTTGGCAGCTTATCTCTGTAGAGAACTTCTGGTAAATGATAATCTCAATACTTTCATACCATTATTCATATAGCCTATTAACAATTTTCATAGAACAGGAAAGCATAGCTTCTGCTTAAGAAAGATGAAGAGTTAATGAAAGGTGAAATACTTACCAAAGGCTTACCCTAAATATCTGTGGGAAAGAGACATACACTTAGATTTTGATAAAGATGCAGTATTTATAAGAGGGTTTACTCTGGATCAAAACTGTAATGATAACAGCACTAGCAACACCTGATACTTACGTGGTGTTTATTGTGGGTCAGACATCGTTCTCAGAGTTTTAATCTTCATTTAATCAATCTTCATAACAAGCCTATGAGATAGGGACTATGATAGCCACTCTGTAGATAGGAAAGCAAGCACCATGAGCTTGATACATTGCCACAGGTTTTTTAGCCAGTGAAGGGCAAAATTAGAATGCAGAGTGAGATAGTTTGTCTTTCAAGTCTGTGCTCTTTATCACTGTCTTATCAGGCTCTCTTCACAAATGTTATCTCTAATAACCTTCCATGTGCGTGTTTCACAGATGACAAAAGCCATACTCAAAGCCTATAAAACTAGTTAAGTGGCAAAACCAAGATTTGAAGCCAGGAGTTTGACCAATCTTCTTTCCAACTAAGCCTCCTCACTTGATGAATTTCACAAGAGATTAGCTTGAATTTACAAGAAAATTTAATAAGTAAGAAAGAAAACATTTTTTTAAAGTCTAAATACTGTCCAGTTGCTAGCAGTGAAAATTTATCAATAAGCGAGCATTAGAGTCCTCTATGTACCCAGCTTCTGATGGGAAACAGTAAAGCATTAAGACCAACACACAAGAAGTAACTGAAAAATAAGATTTTCCTTTGAATTGGCTTTCATTGCATGCAGCCATACTTGAGAGAAGGGAGAAAAGCATGCGAGCAAGAGTTGTCAGGGACGATTTCCTGAGGCAGGTGGAAGTCAGTTGTAGCCTTGAAGGACAGTAGAATTGGATGGAGCTAAAGAAAGAGAGGATTTGAGGTGGAAAGGGAAGCAGAGAATGTAAAGTCAGAGATAGGGCCAAACTCAGGTGTGGAGACGTAATCAGGATCCTGTGACATGATGTGTGTTTTGGGGAGCCTGAGAAGTGCAGTTGGATTTGGATTCTTGGGCAGGAGAGCAGCATCGTGAAACAGGATGAAAGGATGTAGAGAAGTGAGTGCGTTTCAGGACCAGAGGAGAGAGTTTGTTAATGGAAAGTCTGTCTTCAGAGTGCCCGGCACATAGAGGGTATACGGGACTCGCCCTCTGCTCCTCTGTGGTTACCCCGTGTCTCAGAGTCTGACCACTGAATCTCCGCATTTGCGTGTTTCCTAGAGAAATGAAGGTGATCTCTTCCACCGACTGTGGCATATCATGAATGAAATCCTGGATCTGCGGCGGCAGGTGTTGGTGGGGCACCTCACCCATGACCGGATGAAGGACGTGAAGCGCCACATCACCGCCCGCCTGGACTGGGGCAACGAGTGAGTACCTGCCACCCTGGGGACGAGCTCTGGTGGGTGCACACGAGGGTGTGACTGTAACAGTGGTGTGAGCCGCCGTGTGCTCGTATCTCTGGAAAACTTTCCAGTTTCCTCCTTTGGGGGGCTTGGTGCAGACTGTCACTGATGGAGCTGAGAACGGCATCTTCTAGGGCTGGTGTTGGTCCCAGGACGTTGTCACTTCTCTACTGCCGTGTGTGGTCTGACAGTGTGCACATGCTCACGAAATACAAAATGTTCACCGGGGTCAATCAGATGTGACTCCCACTGAGAGTACTACTACTACTGTGTGCTCAGTTGCGTCCGACTCTTTGCAACTCCATAGACTGAAACCCACCAGGCTTTCCTGTCCATGGACTTTTCCAGGCAAGAATACTGGAGTAGGTTGCCATTTCCTTCTCCACACTGAGAGTACATCTTGTTTCAAAAAGGCTTTGGGCTTGACATGTGTATTTCTTTCTAAATACATTCCTCTTTTCTGTTGTGGTCATAGATTGTTGATGTTATGCGGAGGGAGATGGCTTCTGTTAAAAGTCTTAGGGACAGGGATCCTGGGTGGTGGTGGGGAAAGGCTGAGGGGTGGCTTTCCTCACTGCCCTGATTCTACTTGTGCATATATGTTAGTGTCTTTTGAGGAGCTGCTTGGGAAAACTGATCTTGACCAAGATTTGCTCTTAAATAAGACATAACTGACTAATCTAAAATAATAGCCAAGTACTTTAAATAGTAAATCTAGTCACTTAAAGCAGTGATCAAGGCTGATGTTGTGCTAAATATGAATGTTAATATACGGGTGAGAAATTAGAATAAGCCAACTTTGACAATGATGTTAGGCTTATGTGGTTGCTCAAGCATAAGGAAGGTAACTGGTCCCTTGGTATCCTATAAGGTCATGGCCTCCCTCTCTCCCCAAATCCCCATTCACTGTTTGGACCTTCAGAGCATCTTCTATTCAGTTTAGTTGCTCAGTCGTGTTTGACTCTTTGTGACTCCATGAACGGCAGCACGCCAGGCCTCCCTGTCCATCACCAACT
This sequence comes from Cervus elaphus, assembly GCF_910594005.1. Taxonomy (NCBI): domain Eukaryota; kingdom Metazoa; phylum Chordata; class Mammalia; order Artiodactyla; family Cervidae; genus Cervus; species Cervus elaphus. The sequence goes on from NC_057832.1 coordinate 64,514,018, forward strand.
CCCAGAGTTTACCCAAACCATGTCCATTGAGTCGGTGATGCCATCCAGCCATCTCATCCTCTGTTGTCCCCTTCTGCTCCCGCCTTCAGTCTTTCCCAGCATCAGGGTCTTTTCCAGTGAGTCAGCTCTTCGCATCAGGTAGCCAAAGTATTGGAGTTTCAGCTTCAGCATCAGTCCTTCCAATGAACGCCCAGGACTGATCTCCTTTAGGAGGGCCTGCTTGGATCTCCTTGCAGTCCAAGGGACTCTCAAGAATCTTCTCCAACACCACAGTTCAAAAGCATCTATTCTTCGGTGCTCAGCTTTCTTTATAGTCCAACTCTCACATCCATACATGACTACTGGAAAAACCATAGCCTTGACTAGACAGACCTTTGTTGACAAAGTAATGTCTTTGCTTTTTAACATGCTGTCTAGGTTGGTCATAACTTTCCTTCCAAGGAGTAAGCATCTTTTAATTTCATGGCTGCAGTCACCATCTGTAGTGATTTTGGAGCCCCCCCAAATTAAAGTCAGCCACTGTTTCCACTGTTTCCCCATCTATTTGCCATGAAGTGATGGGACCGGATGCTATGATCTTAGTTTTCTGAACGTTGAGCTTTAAGCCAACTTTTTCACTCTCCTCTTTCACTTTCATCAAGAGGCTCTTTAGTTCTTCACTTTTTGCCATAAGGGTGGTACCATCTGCATATCTGAAGTTATTGGTATTTCTCCTGGCAATCTTGATTCCAGCTTGTGTTTCTTCCAGCCCAGCGTTTCTCATGATGTACTCTGCATATAAGTTAAATAAGCAGGGTGACAATATATAGCCTTGACGTACTCCTTTTCCTATTTGGAACCAGTCTGTTCTTCCATATCCAGTTCCTGACCTGCATACAGGTTTCTCAAGAGGCAGGTCAGGTGGTCTGGTATTCCCATCTCTTCCAGAATTTTCCATAGTTTATTGTGATCCACACAGTTTATTGTGATCCTCTGTGGATCAGAGCATCTTAGAGCAACAGAAAAAAAGAAAAGCAGACAGGAAAGGAGAAAGCAGTAAAAGATACCACAGATGAATTTTCCTTTTACTGAATCTGGAAAAACCAATTTGAAATCAAGAGTAATGCTTCCTTCAAGTATAGGATATCACTTTATCAGAAGGCAGTTTTGATTCCTGCTAAGACATCGTATACTACAGGAGTGAAGTATATAACACATTTTAAAGCTCTATCTTGTCCAGTCCTTCTGTTATTTTGCTGAGTGAGCTGCGCCATTCATCCTTTTATAGACAGTCAAGAGAGCAGCCCTAATTCAGTTATCTTGGGGAGATTCATTCTTTATGGGGAATCAAGGGCAGGGGTAGAATACAGCAAGACACTGCACTCGGAACTCTCCTCTTTTAAGATGTGAGGCAAATTCCTGAGCCCTCCTTGGCTTCAGTTTCGTCGCTTGTCGCTTGTCGAAGGGGTAAGTTGGGCCAGAAGAGATGTAAGGCCCCATCCACTCCAGACCAATGTGATTCACAGCATGGAGCGCTTCCTGAGAGATGGGATATGCCAGCCACGTGCATGGAGCCTCTGGTCTCACTGTGTGTGATGGGGTGGCCCTTTGAGGGGTAGATCTGAAGACTGTTTGACCATGACCTAGGCTGCCCATCTTTCATGTTTTGAATGTTTTTGAATGTTTTTCCTTATTGTTTTGAAAAAACTTGGTTCTCTGAATCATGTTGGCCCTTAGTCATCATGCCGGTTCTCCTTTAAAAGACTAGTTTGTAAACAAGAAGAAAGTTGGACGAAGTTAGCTTATCAAAAATAGCTTAGAAATAGAGGGCAGGCAAGAAGATGATACTTTTTCAGTTTTAGGAAGGAAGATGATGACATAAGGAAGGGAAAAGAGGGAAAAACATTAATTATGACTGAATCATGGCTCAGTTTTGACTCATGTAAGTTCCAGCTTATGCTTTGGGCAATTCTATGGCTAATTTATGGTAAGTAGGTAAAACATGGATGTATGAAAATGAGCAATATAATTTATTTAGATCATCCTCAAATTCATGAATTTTCAGAGGTCTGATTTTGCTTTCTTTGAGTTTGACAACTTATTTAAAATGACTTACAGTTTACAGATTGTGCATTTACTGTATTCCTTTAAATATAGTTTTCTTACTGAACGGGAAAAACAAAAGTGGAGGAAACTTGGGAGGAGGAGGAGATAGTCATCTCATTCCCTATCAGGGCCATCAGAAGTGTTCTTGCCTGAAAGCCTCAAACAGAGTTGCAGCGGTGGCGGCGTCTCCATTCTCCACAGAGCCCTGTGCTGTCTTATGACGCTCCTGTGATGGTCCTGGAGGGAGAATCAATTCATTCTTCCTTCCTGATGTCCCAGAACAGTTCAGTGACTGTGTTAACGTAAAACCAACCCCTGATGCCAGGTCAAATCCTCAAGGTCAGACTTCCCTCTCCTCAACTCTGTGTTCTAGAACAAAATTATGTCTGTGTCTAGTTTCCAGGCCAGCACAATGAGGAAGGGTTTCTGTGGTAATAGTTTGTAGGGTGCTAAAGGCTCCCCACTCTGTAGAACCAAGGCCCCCAGTGGCAAAGGCGTTGCACCAAGAGAGCCGGCCCATCCCCACCCCATCCCTATTTCCTTGCCTTTATCATCTTCTGTTTCTCAAGTTATAACCAGCGTTCAGCCTACTTACTTAGTCCGAGCACAGTAAAAGGTTATTATAAGGTAAAAAGTTTGGGTGAGAGAAACACAATGGGTGATGTATTGAATTGTAGAGTGATACAGTTAAGATAATTATTTTAAATATATTCTGTTGAGGTGACATTTCTTCCAAACATTTGCAATTTGTTTTCTAGACAACTGGGACTGGACCTGGTACCTAGGAAAGAGTATGCAATGGTGGATCCAGAGGACATCAGCATTACTGAGCTCTACCGATTGGTAGGTACAGGAACCTGTGGCTCACAGTCTCACTGCTAATTTTGTGGTTTCCATGACACTTTTCATACTTGCTTGATTTTGTAAGAACAGGATGTTCCAGGTTTAATTTGGAGCAAGTAAAGAGAATTGAAAGCTGAGGTGACCCTGCCCCAAGTACAAAACTAAGATAATTTACCCATCTAAGAATTACCTGACATTCCTACTGAGCCCTCAACTCCCAGGCTCTAGGAAGTAAAGCCAAAGAAATTTTAAGTTCTTTTCCTAAATCTTTCTACTTAGCCTGGACTAGTGAAATGCTTACAAGTTGTATATTTATCTGTTGTGTATCAAGACATTGTTATGACTAATGGTTTCCAGTTAGTGCTCATCAGCGTGTTAACTCCCTTCCCTCCTGTCTTATCACTACATGCACAGACTCCTGAAAGTGTCTCCTCCTTGGTCTCCAAATGCTGGTCTTAGCCCCCATCTCTCTGAGACCATTTCTAAGTACTGAAGCTTATTAATAATCATAAGATATTTGGTCATATCACCCACCATGGCATCACCCATGACTTGAGTTTTTTCCCTAGTTACATGATAGGTTACAGTCTAGTTATTTACTTGGCATCTAGGTTCCCTGAATGATCCTCTGTCTTGTATTTTGCCTCATATTCTTAATATTTGTATAAAGTTTACCTAATCTCTTGTTATTCACTGGTGGTGTGATGTTTCAGTCGCTGTCATCTTTTACTCTTGCAACCCCAGGCTCTGTAGTCTGTCAGGGCTCCTCTGTCCATGGGATTTCCCAGGTAAGAATACTGGGATGGGTTGCCATTCCCTCTCTACGGGTCTTCCTGACCCAGGGATCAGACCTGGGTCTTCTTCATTGCAGATGGGTTCTTTACCAACTGAGCCACGAGGGAAGCCCCTGTTATTCAATAAGCTCTTTTGAAACATCAAATCAAAGAAAAATGTGGCTGGAAAGACATTCAGTCACCATCCCAGGTGTCATTTTGCTTTGCTCTAGTTACTGCTGTGTCTTTCCATAATGTTCCGAGGAGGAATCACTGTGGTCAACACTGGATTCCTTTTTTGGAAGATCCTGCCTATTTGGAGGTAACTTCCCAACCTTCTTCATAGAATCACAGGTTATTCTTGACCTGAGATTATCTGAAAAACATGAGAAAAAAATCCAGTATGCATATGTCTGATTTGAGAAAGTGATTTTTAATACCACATTCAGTTTTTTTTCCCTTTGTCATCAATCTGTTCAGATGATTTAAAGCTCATCATGTCAGTTGGAATAAATTCTTTTTCTGTAAAGAATTTCCTTTACATTGAGCTTCTTGAGAGTGGTGCTTCATGCCGCACCCCTCTCTGATGTTAGTGCTAAGTGGAGTGTCAAGCACAGAGCAAAAACACAGTTAAAGATTGGTTGGAGGGAGGAGGGCAGAGATGATTACAAGTAAAGTTTAAAGTCATCACTAATTCTTAGCTTATGTGTATATAACAAAATCACTAGAATTTGTCAGACACATCCTCTAATGGGATATTTTTATTATAGTTTATTTAACTATTGGGCATCAAATTTTGTCTCTCACTTTTGTTTTAATTTCTCAATCAATCTGAAGTTTCTTCAGAGTGAGCACCATGTCTTATCTCCCTTTGTTACATCTGAGGTCATCTCGTACAGTGCTTTGCACTCAATAAGCAATCACGTAATGGTTTTGCAGTCATTATGATATTATGAGAGGACCATGGCTGTAGATCAAAAAAACTAGGTTTGAATATCATCTCTTCCTTCTACCACTCTCTGATCTTGGATTTATTGCTCAGTGTTTCAGAGCTTCAGTTTCTTCTTCTATTAAACGGAGAAATCATTCTTACCATGTTTGTTTGGGAGATTAAATAAGACATTCATGTGAAATGCCTTTCCTTGGCAGATAACATTTGCAAAGCACCTAAGCATTCAGTCAGTCTTCATTCTTTTCTCATCTTTATTTCATCCTTGTTAAAGAGGCATGGTGGCAAGAATAATTTTTACCTTACATGCTATGTCATTGGGGCTTCCCTGGTAATTCAGGTGTTAAAGAATCCACCTGCAATGCAGGAGACCCCGGTTCGATTCCTGGGTTGGGAAGATCCACTGGAGAAGGGAGAGGCTACCCACTCCAGTATTTTTGGGCTTCCCTGGTGGCTCAGCTAATAAAGAATCAGCCTGCAATGCAGGAGACTGGGTTTGATCCCTGGATTGGAAAGATCCCCTGGAGAAGAGAATTCCGTGGACTGTATAGGCCATGGCATCACAAAGAGTCAGACACGACTGAGTGAATTTCACTATGCTACTTCTTAAAATTAGATTTGACTGCGTTCAGTGAAATAAGTAATAGAAGCTTAGACATGACAGAAATTTATTTCTCTTTGACAGTACACAAGCCCAGGCAGCAGGTCTTGGGCTTGTTTGTGGATTCATGATGTCAGAAGCAAAAAAAGGATCCTTTATCCAGGATGCATCATAGTACAACATGGCTGCAAGAACTCCAGCCATTACATTGCTCTCCAACAGTAGGAAGGAGAATGATTTCTTTCAGTTGACTCAGCTACTTTAATGAGTCCTTTTGGAAACTCCACATAATACTTGCCCTTATATTTCTTTGGCTAGGGCATGGTCACATCCCCATATTTAGCTAGGGATATCAGATATTTGATAAGCAACTAATAGTATCTGACACAAATATGTTTTATTTTCCCAAGTTTGATTTTGTATGCATGTAATTTTATCTATCTGCTTTTTACTTAATGTCATCTGCAGGATGAGAAATTTATTTCATCTCTTTGGACTTTCCAATTTGCTAGTTGTGGCTGCTGGGAGTGTTATGTTGATAGGATTCTGGGATCTCATCTGGGCTGTGATGACTGCCAGATGAGAAGGATTTTTTTGTATTTTATAGCTCAGAACTTAGTCCACAGTCTTCATTCATTAGAAACATGATTTTAAATGAAATTGGGATTCTCCTCCTCCTTTGCATTTTACTGTTTCTGAAGTAAAGACAATACTCCAGGAAACCTCAAATGATTATAAACGTCAGAAGGACATGTTTTCTCTTTAAGGCAGCTTCAAGTTCCTGTTTATGTCCTGGCACAGCAGTAATCAGGTTGTCTGTAGCACTGGCCCTTTTCTCTATGCAATGTAAACATGACTGACTGTGCTGACTTCACCGAGGAGAGTTGGCGGGCACCACCACCAAATCCCTTGTGGCTGGGGGTGGGGGTTGTCTTCGCTATGTCATATTTGAAACACAGGTATTTGCATCTTACTAACTCCATATTGCATCATTAGGGAAAAAAAAAAGTCTTGTTTTCGGTTTTTGATAGCCCTGTTAGCAGATCTTTCTCACCTCATTGTGTTCATCTAAGCAGTAAAATGTGCTAAACCTCACAGTGTTAACATATGTCCACTTGGGTTACTGCCAATGACCAGAGTTCAATCCTTCGCTAAATAAAGAGGACCTTATTGGCTGGATTCTCTAGTTAATTTGTGCATAAGGAGGATCTTTTTAGGAAACTTTCTTGGTTTTTATAAGATCATGTTAGCAGCTTGCTGTGTGATCCTTAGTGGGTAGGCCAGTGGTTCTCGAACATAGAACAGGGTACATTTGGCCATGTCTGTAGACATGTTTTGATTGTCACAGTTGGGGATGTGTGGGCTAGGGGATCAGGAGAGGTGCTACTGACATCTGGCGGGTACATGCCAGAAAATGGGAAACATCCCACAAAGCTCTCACAACGCAGAAAGAACCAGCCCCAATTATCAGTAGTGCTGAAGGTGAGAACCCTGGTATATATAGACAGTTTACCTAGTAACTGATGCATTGGTGAGGATTAAAAATCTGTATCACTTTAATAAGTCTTTGGAATACATCTTTTTCTTTCCACAGTCAAAGGTCTAGTTAAAATGTAAGTACATTTAGAATAACTGCTAGGTGCCTTTGTAACCGTAAATTATTTCAGAGATAGATTTGTCTATTTCAGAGATGGATTTTTGTCTGTGTGTTATAACTATCAAATCATAGCTCTTGAAGTATGAACTTGCCTTTTTCATTTTGCTGTTGTAATAATATCTTCACAGAGATATTTTTAGCAGTTCCCAAAAGTAGTAAATTACCAAAAGATAAACAAGTCTTCATAACCTACTCAAGTTCAAATCCATCTCAGGCTTGGAAACATTATAGGTGAGGGAAGAGAGGTGATTTCAGAGACCAAATATTTCAAGGCAGTAATTATACAAAAGATGAAACAATACGTTTTTCAATCCGCTAGGATTTGCATCTCTCTTCGCGTGATCTTAATCAGTGATTCTCAGCCTTCACTGCACATTAGAATCACCTGGGGAGCTTTTAAAACTTCTCTTCTCTGGACCCCCACCCCCTAGAAATTCTAGTTTAATTGTTCTGGGATAGGACCTGGACATAAGTATTTTTTAAAAGCTCTCTTGGTGATTCTAAAGTGCAGCCAAGGTTGAGAACCACTGATCTAGATATATTGGATTCTCTGCATGTGTAAGGGAGCTAATTCTTCTGTTCAGCGTTTAGTGAATGTCATGTTGGATGCTGGGAACTTTGCACTGTTTGAAGTAAAGACCAGACATCTCCTAGTTCTTATATCTGTTTTTCCAGCTTTAACCTTTAGTAGTTACTCATTTCTTCATAGCAGTTTGTGCTTTGTTACCCTGAACTTATAAGTAAATCAGTAAATAAATGAGCAATTTCAGAAAATAAAAAACTACTTGGGAAACTAAAGAGATGTAGTTTTATGAATGTATGATGCTTCCTTTGCCCTGTTTTAAGGAGTTTTTAAAGTACAAAATAGAGCAACCATCATAGAAAAAAGACAGAATTATGCTTTTTTTCTCTCCAGGAAGCCTTTTCTGGTAATTATGGCCAACACATACCACAACGTTGACGTCCACTTTAAAAGAAAATGCACTTACTCCTCACTTTTACAGAAGCAGGTTCAGTGTCCCTGTTGAGTATACAACAATTATAGATATATTTGGTTAATTGCATTTTTTTTTTTAGCTATTTACTTTTCAAGTGGTTCAGATTAAATGATAAAAGCATGAAAAAATTCTGGTGATTTTATGTTGTTGCATTTATAACTAAATGTAAATAGCATTTTTTTGCATTCAAATCTTGGTTAGTCAGTCATTAGTTGTTTTTTTTTTTTTCAGTCATTAGTTTTTGAACTATACTTAGAAACAGTAAAAGGTGGCTGAGGTAGACAAAGAGTTGTGTACCTTAACTTCAAGCAAAGATATGACTCCTTTGGAGTTTTTTTTTTTTTTTTTTTGAGATCAAGAATATTTATTTTATTTTATTCTATTTTTTTTAAAATTTTTATTTATTTATTTTTTTGTCATACATTGATATGAATCAGCCATAGATTTACACGTATTAGTTCTGCTCAGTGTGGTTCAAGAACTGGCTGAATCATGAACTGTTTGTAACTGACCCAAGTAGAAAGATGGTGAGTAAATGTATAGAAGCCTTTATGACGTTTTGCCATTGCCATGACATTTTGACTGTATTTTATGAAAATATCAACCTGTGGTAGATTAGAGGGGAAAACAGACTGGTCCTTGACTGCAGGTAATTTGAGAAGTGCTATCTAGATGGTTCATAATTCCTTCTCACCCTTTAGCTCTTAGTTAAAGTGTTGCTTTCCCAAAATGCTTTCTCTGACTGCTCAGACACAAGTCAGATCCTCCATTCATCATAGTTGCAATTTTCTATCTGCTTGTGGGACAGTTTTGTTGATAGCTGTTCCCCTTAGTAGAAAAGCTCCACAAAGGCATAGGCTATTTCTGTGTTTACCCATCATTGCATTCCCAGTGTTGGGCATGTTGTAGACACATAACAAATATGTTAATAAATGATCATTTCCATGTTCTCCTCACCCCTGGAACCCTGGGTGATTCCTTTCCTTCCTTAGCATGTGGGAACTCTTACTTCTGGTCCCACCTCTCACATGTAGCCTAGGCTGGCTGTATTAAAAGAGAAACTAGAGATGGACACAGAGACTATTCCTGCCTTTAGACACTCACTGAGTTTTGTAGGTCTGCTTCCCTTTATCTCCACATCAGATTAGAAACATTTTCTTTTTCTAATGATTGAATATCATTTGCCACTGCCTGCCTTGGAAAACTACCAAACCTTTAGTATAATTTAAAAGAACTTTTAATTATGAGAAAAGTGAAATCATAGCTACATTGTTTAGCTCCCATCAGTGAAATGATCAGTTAGATTTTTAATTTAGTCTGATGTTTTAAAAGATGACCCATAATTTGTTCTCACCCTGGGAGTTGACAAGGGACCAGTAGAATCCTTTACATTTTCACGCTGTGAGTTTGTATCATTTTAATGTTAATAATTAAGAAACAAATCTTCTTAAAGTAGGATTCCTGATGGTCTGCAGACTTCAGTAGAAGTTGAAATAAAATTTGGAGTTTAACATCCGACTGGATACCAAATTCACAGCCTAAAAAAAAGCACAGGACATTATGATCACACCACAGCTAACTAGTTTGTTGGGTTCCATCGTTTCCCGTGGCCCACGCTGATCTTGTGTTTTGGTGGACGTCATGCAGATGGAGCATCGACATCGGAAGAAAGATACCCCAGTGCAGGCCAGCAGTCACCACCTCTTTGTGCAGATGAAGAGTCTCATGTGTTCCAATCTGGGAGAGGAGCTTGAGGTCATCTTTTCACTGTTTGACAGTAAAGAGAATCGACCGATCAGGTAAATGCATGTGGAGGTATGACTTGAATTCCTTAATGGTGAAGTGGTAGGTGTTTGCAACTGGCAAACTTTGGGATGTGTGACCTTGTACGCTTTTACTTTATCAGCCTATTTTCTCGCCTTTAGAACTTTATGAATTTCTAAGTTGCGTACCTTCTGGAGGTTTCCCTGAAAATTAAATGACATGAGTCATGAAAAGGTTTGTTTTGAAAAACTCAAAAAGGCCATAGAACCATACTTATTATTAAATGAAAGTATGTCATTGATAGCAGGTCTGTTATTTGTTTGAGTTGTTTTGTATTGATAATGCAAAAAAGACATAATATCTCTAAACCTGAAGTTCATTTGCATCTCAAGGTCAATACATTGTATTTTTCAAATTTTCAATAAACAGTAAATTATTCTTACCCTGTTCACATCAAATGATATTGAGGAAAAACTAAATACTTAGAAACCTTTCCACTAGCGTTTCAAAGGTGGGAAATAATAAACAGTTTTCACATACATTTTTTTCTTTCTCTGTCTTACCTGTTGTATTTCTGTTATGGCAAGTTTTCTGTATTTAAGAAAAACTTACAATGGATGTTTTGGCTGTTATCCAGAAGTCTCAACCTTTTTTGAGACTTCTTTATGTGTAAAAATGTTTTCATCTTAAAGTTGAGCATAATCCACACCATATTTTACATGAAAAAATTTTAGTTTGAAATTAGAATTAATATTATACCACAAATCACACATAATGATCCAACTGTACCCCACTTTAAAAAATAATACTTACTAAAATAAGTGTTGACAGTTTTAGGCAACAATGAGCTGCATATTATTTTATAAACACAAACTATTTCTTTTCTGGTAAAAAGAAAATCTTTTTTTAAGGAAATCTGTGTGAAGTTTGTTTTTAATGCGTTTATAGCCATATAATCTTTTAATTAGCTTATATGTTATTCATTGCCTGCTAGAAAGTATACTTTCTATTTCCTAACAGTGAACTGTGTCCATAGAGTTTAAAGGTGTTGGTTTATACAGCAAGGGCAAGATTTATGAGGTGTGGAAGTAATGATGGGAATACAGTTTCAAATCTACTTTATACACTGTTGCAGGAAATGAGTCAGTGAGTTAAAAGAACCTTTCCCCTTCCCAAATCAACACCACTAAAAAGGGAAGATAAAGGCCTGAAAAAAGGATCCACGTTACAGTTTAGCACTGACTTTAGAGATGTGAAAGATTCCTTAGAGATAATACCTGCTTACACATTGAAGTGTTTTAGAAAGCTTGGTTTCCAGGTAGTGTAATTTAACCAATGGCTTTGTAACATTGTCTGTGTCATGTATGGTCTCTGAAATATTTAATGAACTGTATGGAGTGTAAAATGGAGAAAGGAGGTCAAGCTTTTGCTCATTCCTGTTCAGCTAAAGTTTTTGAGGAATATACATTCCCCTTTGCCAGTAATTTTCAAATGGCATTGACATAAGATTAATATTAGCTTGTCTCTCAGTTTTGTCTTGTTATAAACATTTTGAGATTTTCTAAAACATTCCTTCAGGCTTTGACTGACAGAGTTCCTCCTCTTTTATTCCTGTTTACTTGGTGAAAGTAGGAAAAAAAACCTGGGTGCAGAAACAAAATACTGTTTCTGTGGTTCCTAGGTTCTGCCCAGAAGCTGGGTCTATGATGTGATTGGGCTGTATCTGTGCCTGACTCCCTCCTCCAGCCTCCAGGCTTCCCCTCTCTCCATCAAACCCTTTCTTCCCCCAACTCCTCTCCTCCTGCTTCCCCTCTCTAATCTCCATTTCCCTCTGTGACACCCCTGGTGTAGAATGACCTTGGAGAAATCAAGCCTGAATCTCTCTCCCTTGCTTCTACTTGATGAGTTTGGCCATGGGCTCTCAGCTCCCAAACTCATCATCTCTATGAAGTTGATTGGCAAAAGAATGAGGAAGAATGAAAATACACAATTACTAGGTGTTTGGAAGGATCTCAAATTTCTTAACTTTCTGAGGTTTCAGATGGTGGTGATTATTCTTTTAGGGAGTGTTCAAAACCTTGCTATGAGTAGCTTGGACTCATACTTACCTTTTGAAGAGGCCTTGGGATGCACAGATCTGAGAACAAGCTTGATTCTTGTCTCTGCAGTTGAATGCTGCTGCCCTGACCCTTTAACTTAACCTCTGTCTTGTTCTTCATATTGAAACTGGTGACAAGTCTTGTTTCCTTCATTGCTTCTGGCAGAGCTGAGCATTGCAAAATAGTTGCATCTTCTCAGAAAAAGGTAGTATAAAGCCAAAATATGATATTTGAGGCATTGTTGTATTTCTTCTTATGCCCAACAGCGAATGTAGTGTGAGATGTGTGGGTTATTTTTTTCTCGTTAACAGTTTTTCTCCTTTAAATATAACAGTATACTTTTTTTCATTTTTTGATTTGCATACATACAGAGATTATAACTGCTTCTCACCTCCTTGAGTTACATTTGCAGGTTTACCATGTGGCAGGCCGTAAGATAAACTCTCCAGTGTGCTCTGGCATGTAAACTTAGAAACAATGAGGTAAATAACATCACTATCACCTATAAAAGATGAGGTTTAGAGAGAGAAAGTAATGGATGTGTGAGTATTTTAAGATCAACTCATACTATTTTTTAAAGCTTCTTTTAAAAATTTCAGATGTATTAAAAAGTAGAATAGTGTCATAAAGCTTCATAGACCCACCACCAGTGACAACAGTGATCAACTCAGGGCTGATCTTGTTTCAACTACATATCTTTCCAGTCCTCCTCTTTGCTCCCAGCTTATATGGAGGCAAATCCCTGAGATCAAATTTTCACATGTAAATATTTCAGGGTACACCTATCTGAAAAAAAAAAAAAAGAAAAAAACTAAAAAAAATCTTGTCATTCAGTCGCTAAGTCATGTCCGACTCTTTGCAATCTCATTGACTGCAGCACGCCAGTCCTCACTGTCTTTCCCTGCCAAATAAATATTCCCTTAACATCATCAAATATCTGTTTTTGGTCAGTATTCTGTTCTGCTATTGACCGATGATTATTGTTTTACAGATTCTAGATAAGGAATTTGTAATTCATGAGACCCAAATAAAGTCCACCCATTGTATGATTGATAAGTTTCACGGGTCACCTTTCATATGTAGTTTCCCTTTCCCTCTCTCTTTTTTAAATTCCTTCTAATTTATTTGCTGAAGAGACTGGATCATGATTTTCCTTTCTTTTTCTGCATTTGAAGTCCAATCCAAACAATGAAATTTAGTAGGCAAAAGATGGTGTAATTCAGGGAATGCTGCTGCTGCTGCTACGTAGCTTTAGTTGTGTCCAACTCTGTGCAACCTCATAGACGGCAGCCCACCAGACTCCCCTGTCCCTGGGATTCTCCAGGCAAGAACATTGGAGTGGGTTGCCATTTCCTTCTCCGTTAGGGAATGCATTTGTTGGTAAATAGGATCATTAGTGCTGAAATTTACAAAAAGAGAAAATACAGTCTAAGTGTAATTTTATGGCATTGTGCTGACCATTAATCATGGGAAATAACCTTGTCCAGGTACAGATGGGGGGACCAACATGTACAAAGCCCGTAGAGGTTTGATTAGGAAAGAAATAAGTTTATTCCTTTCATAAGGCAGACAACTGGCTAGAATTTATTCATTTAACTTCTCTAAGAATCAAACAGCCAGCATTTTATTAAGCACATCTGCCAGAGTTTGTTTTAAATACTTTATATTATATGCCCTGATTGTATAGGTGAGGAAGTCAGGCACAGTAAGGTCAGGAAACTGGCCTGAGTTTACCAAACTGGTAAGAGGTGAAGCAGAGTGGCAGGCCAGCTACGTGGCCCCAAAGTCTGCCCTCTGAACACCACCCCATCGGCCTCGTCAAGGGCTTCTGGACATTTCCATCACAGCAAGATTTCATTAGCCAGAGTGAGAGCTCCAGAGACTGGTAGCCCTAATAATAAATTGTGACAACTTATTGGTAATGATAACACTGAAACTAATATAGGACCTCAGAAATATTCTATACTATAGAAATTGTTTTTAAAATCGAATCCTTTGTTGTGCAAAAGCTTTTGAATTTAATTAGGTCCCATTTGTTTATTTTTGCTTTTATTTCCAATATTCTGGGAGGTGGGTCATAGAGGATTCTACTGTGATTTATGTCGGAGAGTGTTTTGCCTATGTTCTCCTCTAGGAGTTTTATAGTTTCTGGTCTTACATTTAGATCTTTAATCCATTTTGAGTTTATTTTTGTGTATGGTGTTAGAAAGTGTTCTAGTTTCATTCTTTTACAAGTGGTGACCAGTTTTCCCAGCACCACTTGTTAAAGAGGTTGTCTTTTTTCCATTGTATATCCTTGCCTCCTTTGTCTAAGATAAGGTGTCCATAGGTACATGGATTTATCTCTGGGCTTTCTATTCTGTTCCATTGATCTATATTTCTGTCTTTGTGCCAGTACCATACTGTCTTGATGACTGTGACTTTGTCGTAAAGCCTGAAGTCAAGCAGGTTGATTCCTCCAGTTCCATTCTTCTTTCTCAAGATTGCTTTGGCTATTCGAGATTTTTTTTGTATTTCCATACAAATTGTGAAATTATTTGTTCTAGTTCTGTGAAAAATACCGTTGGTAGCTTGATAGGGATTACATTGAATCTATAGATTGCTTTGGGTAGTACAGTCATTTTCACAATATTGATTCTTCCAATCCATGAACACGGTATATTTCTCCATCTAAATAAACTTAAAAGTTTTTGCACAACAAAGGAAACTATAAGCAAGGTGAAAAGACAGCCTTCAGAATGGGAGAAAATAATAGCAAACAAAGCAACAGACAAAGGATTCATCTCAAAAATATACAAGCAACTCCTGTAGTTCAATTCCAGAAAAATAAATGACCCAGTCAAAAAAATGGGCCAAAGAACTAAACAGACATTTCCCCAAAGAAGACATACAGATGGCTAACAAACACATGAAAAGATGCTCAACATCACTCATTATCAGAGAAATGCAAATCAAAACCACAATGAGGTACCATTACACACCAGTCAGGATGGCTGCTATCCAAAAGTCTACAAGCAATAAATGCTGGAGAGGGTGTGGAAAAAAGGAAACCCTCTTACACTGTTGGTGGGAATGCAAACTATTATAGTCACTATAGAGAACAGTGTGGAGATTTCTTAAAAAACTGGAAATAGAACTGCCATATGACCCAGGAATCCCACTCCTGGGCATACACACCGAGGAAACCAGATCTGAAAGAGACACGTGTACCCCAATGTTCATCGCAGCACTGTTTATAATAGTCAGGACATGGAAGCAACCTAGATGCCCATCAGCAGATGAATGGATAAGGAAGCGATGGTACATATACACAATGGAATATTACTCAGCCATTAAAAAGAATACATTTGAATCAGTCCTAATGAGATGGATGAAACTGGAGCCCCTTATACAGAGTGAAGTAAGCCAGAAAGATAAAAACCAATACAGTATACTAACGCATATATGTGGAATTTAAAAAGATGGTAACGATAACCCTATATGCAAAATAGAAAAAGAGACACAGATGTACAGAACAGATTTTTGGACTCTGTGGGAGAAGCCGAGGGTGGGATGTTCTGAGAGAATAGCATTGAAACAAGTATACTATAAAGGGTGAGACAGATCACCAGCCCAGGTTGGATGCATGAAACGTGCTCAAGGCTGGTACACTGGGAAGACCCAGAGGGGTGGGATGGGGAGGGAGGCGGGTGGGGGGATCAGGATGGGGAACACATGTAAATACATGGTGGATTCATGTCAATGTATGGCAAAAACCACTACAATGTATTGCAAAAACCACTACAATGTTTTAAATTAATTAGCCTCCAACTAATAAAAATAGATGAAAATAAATAAATAAAAGTGAGTCCTTCTCAAGATACTTGAAGAATAGCAACATAGCACTGACTCTTACCATGTACTAGTGATCAAAACGTTGAGTTAGTACTTGGAGATATCAAATGCAAAAGGAATCAGCACGTGAAGATTACTCGCTTCTACTTCACCATGTGCATCAAAGCACACAGTATTTCCTCAGTACCAGGAGGGGTATGTTCTCTGACAGAAACTTAGAACAATGTGTCATTGATGCTGGATGATATTTAGAAAGCCCATTAGTATTTCCAAACAGTTTCTGCGTGAAGATGGCCTCTAGTGTTAATCCTCTGATGCATGTTGCAGATGCCTTTTACTGTACCGGAAAGAGTCAGACATATTCTAACAGCATGTTGCTAATGTACACCTAGCCCATGCTTATTTTCCAATTTTCCCTCATTTGTTTAACAACATCTGCCACGGTGGGTACAGCTACACACTGAACTCAGTTATAAGGAGAAATAACGTACTTTTCCTGAGTGAGTTTTTCCCAGTCTTTGACATAATTTCTCACCATAAAAGGTAATTTCTTTTTTTTTAAATGTAATTTCTTAGTTTAAAAAATATTTACTCAATTAAGTTTTATAGGAGTAAAATATTTTTAGAGCACATCTATCTGGTTGAAAGTTTGTAATTTCTCCAGGCTATAAGGGTATAGCTAGAAAAGTCAGGGAGTCAATTCCCTAGATAGCATCTGTAATTTTATTCAGTTCTATTCATTTCATTTAACTAACATATATTGCTTACCATGTGCCAGACACTGTTTTCTAAGCTGTTTAAAAAATATTAACTTATGTATCCCTTGTAACAACCCTATGAGGTAGGCACTATTAGTATAGTCTTTCCTTGGTATCTGTGGGGAATTGGTTCCAGGACACCCCTCAGGTACCAAATACCACAGTTACTCAAGTCCCTTATATAAAATGACATAGTATTTGCATATAACCTGTGCACATCCTCCCATGTACTCTTAATCATCTCTAGATTACTTAGAATACCTAATAAAATATAAATCCTGTCTAAATAGTTGCTTTTTTGGAAAACTTTATGGAATTTTTTTTTTCCTGAACATTTTCTGTCTACAGTTGGTTGAATCTGCAGATGTATTGCCTATAGATACAGAAGACTGACTATGTCCTCATTATTATCCATGGGGAAACTTATTAATCAGAGAGATTAATAACTTGCCAAAGGCCACACAGCTGGTATATACAGTGAGACCGTATTTTAACATGCTGTTTGATCAGGCATCAGTATCCTTAATAACTTTTCTATACCCATTCTCATGAACTTCAATGTTAATAGTATTCTGTTTGCTTCCTCAACCGATTTTTAAATCACCAGTATATAGCAAGGTCAGAGAAGGCAATGGCATCCCACTCCAGTACTCTTGCCTGGAAACTCCCACGGACAGAGGAGCCTGGTAGGCTGCAGTCCATGGGGTCGCTAAGAGTTGGACATGACTGAGCGACTTCACGTTCACTTTTCACTTTCATGCATTGGAGAAGGAAATGGCAATTCACTCTAGTGTTCTTGCCATTTCCTTCCCAGGGACGGGGGAGCCTGGTGGGCTGCCATCTATGGGGTCGCATAGAGTCGGACACGACTGAAGTGACTTAGCAGCAGCAGCAGCAGCAGCAGCAGCATATAGCAAGATGTCTGTTGAAGGTTTTTTTGTGTGTGTGTGTGTGTTTTTAAGAAACTGAAGTGAAAGAAGCTTGAGCTTACTAAGAATTGACAGGAAGGATCCAGTAACATGGGAAAGGTTACACTCGGGGAGCAGCAGAGGTCTGGATCAAGGTCCCTTAGGGGAGGTATCAGGAAACAGGCTTGAAATTGCAGGTGGGAAGACCAGCCAAGGAGCAGAGAAGGGGAGAAAGGGCAGAGTGTGGATATGCATAACCTGGGGCACAGGACTGGGAATATCAGGGAGAGGGGATTTGTGCAAAGATATCAAACCACAGCTTTGATATCACAGACAACTAAAATACCACAGACAACTAAAATAAAGTGAGTATCACAATAAAGGAAGTCACGTGGATGTTTTGGTTTCCTAGTGCATATAAAAGTTATGTTTACACTATACTATAGTTTTTTAAGAGTACAGGAGTGTTCTGTCTGAAAAAAATGAATGTGCATATCTTAATCAAAAACACTTTATTGCTAAAATACACTGACCATTGTCTGAGCCCTCATCTTTTTTGCTGGTGGACTATCTTGCTTTGATTTTGATGGCTACTGATTGATCTGGATGGTGGTTAGTGAAGGCTCGGTGGCTGTGGCAATTTCTTCAGCTAAGACAGAAGTGAAATTTGCTCTATCCGTTGACTTTTTTTAACATGTTTTATCTCTCTATAGTATGCTATGCTGTTTTATAGCCTTCTACCCACAGCAGAGCTTCTTTCCAAAACGGGAGTCAACCCTTTCAAACTCTGCCTTATCAACTATGTTTATATTATATTCTAGGTCCTTTGTTGTCATTTCAACCATCTTCACAGCATCTTCACCGGAAGTAGCTTTCATCTCAGGAAACCACTTTTGTTGCTTATCCTTAAGAAGCAACTTCTCATCCATTCAAGGTTTAAATGTGAGATTGTGGCAATTTAGTCACATCTTCAGGCTCTACTTCTAATTCCAGTTCTCTTGCTATTGCTACCACATGTACAATTACTATCTCCACTGAGGTTTTGAACTCCTCAAACTCACCCATAAGGATTAGATAAACTTCTTCCAAGCTCCTGTTAATGTTATTTGGACATCTTCCCATGAAGCACAAGTGTTCTTAATGGCTTCTTGAATGATGAATCCTTTCAGAAGGCTTTCAGTTGGCTTTGCCCATCTGAGCCACCAGGGAAGCCCTATTTACATATTAATGTGTCAGTTAATCTACAACAGAGTGTAAGTTACATGGACCAGTGATAATGACATGGTCCTTTTTGTTGACTATTTCCCATATAAGTTTTGCTACTTTGGTTACTGCTGTATTCTAAGTTTTAGGACTAATCTGTTACTGTATTTCATTCTTATCAGAGAATATATTTATTATGACCTAAGTGCCACCAAGGCTTCCCTGGTGGCTCAGATGGTGAAGAATTTGCCCTCAATGTAGAAGACCCAGGTTTGATCCCTGGGTTGGGAAGATCCCCTAGAGAAGGGAATGGCAACCCACTCCACTAATCTTGTCTGCCGAATCCCACGGACAGAGGAGCCTAGCAGGCTACAGTCCATGGGATTTCAGAGAGTGGGGCACAACTGAGCAACTAGCATTCCTACTGCTAAGTGCCGCCAGTGGGTTCTCGGCTTATTATAGGTCTGCTTGTGTGTGCAGACTGCTGGTGTGGGCTTCTGTTTGAGAAAATAGCAGCAGAGTAGTGCTTCTAAAAAAGTCTTATTCTAGTGATTAAATACAAAAAGTCCTTTCATGTAATTAAGTTCAGATAAAGTTGACTTTCTTGCTGGTGCCTAACTCACTTACTTGACTAAAGTTGTGTTTTTTCTACCATCACACAGTTGAACTCTCCATTAAATGCTTCATTTCTGTATAAATTTTATATTGCCTAAAACTGCCTTCTTTTTCAGTATACTCAAGTCTGTTATTTAAGTAAAATTGATGAATATTATTGGTGAGGCACAGATTTCTTTTATTTTTAATTGGAGGATAATTGCTTTACCCTATGGTGTTGGTTTCTGCCATATATCAACAGCCTAGATATAGATATGTCCCCATCCTCTCGAGCCTCCCTCCTACCTCCCACCCCACCCCTCTAGGTTGACACAGAGCACTGGTTTGAGATCCCTGAGTCACATAGCACCTTCCCCACTTGCTATCTCTTTTACATATGGTCATGTGTATGTTTTCCATGCTCAAATTGTCTCTCAATTTGTCCCACCCCTCTCCTTCCCCAACTGTGTCCACAAGTCTTCTCTATGTCTGCGTCTGCATTGCTGCCCTGCAAATAGGTTCATCAGTACTATCTTTCTAGATTATATATGTATGTGTTAATGCATGATATTTGTTTTTCTCTTTCTGACTAATTTCATTCTGTTTAATAGGCTCTAGTTTCATCCACCTCCCTAGAACTGACTCAAATGCTTTCCTTTTTATGGCTGAGTAGAATTCCATTATATATATATATATATATATATACACACACACAAACACACACACACACACCATAACTTCTTTATCCATTCATCTGTCGATGAACATCTAGGTTGCTTCCATGTCCTAGCTTGCAGATTTTTTTTTACATGAGCCAATTCTGAACTATGAAATTTATCTGAAATCCTCTCCATACTCAAGATGTATATCTTGTATCTTACAGGTACCATTCTATAGTACAGAAATGGTCAGACTCTGTAGTCAGAGGACCCTCCACTGTCATTCAGTAGCTCCATCAGCCTGAGCAAGTGAATTCATGTCTCTTATGGCTGTAATTTGTCTGCTAAGTGAAGATAAGAATAGTACTTGTCTCATGGAATTGTTTTAGGATTACATGAGATAATGCATATACTTCTTAGTCTAATGCTTGACACTGGATCATTGGTCAGTAATTATAAGCTATGATGATGATGATTTAAAACAAAACAAAAAACTAGGAAATGCACTTTAACATAACCAGAAATGATATGTGGTATTTGGTCTTGAATTCTTAAAGGAGTCATATATTTTAAGGAAGTATTATTAATCTTTAAAGTGTATGTTATTATAGTTGCATAAGATTTGGAGAGACTAGTAAACATGTGGAACAGCATCCAGGGATATGCTTTGCTTTTAAATACTTTAGCAACAGAAAAAAAGAAAAAAAGAGGGAGAAGGAAGAAAGGGAGAAAGAAAAAGGAGAAGAAAGAAAGAAGGAACAAAGAGAAGTAGGTGGAGCAATGTGGCAGAATTGAATGGTTGTAAATTTCCTATGATATAAGATCTGTGCGTGCTTTGTTTACCTTTTAGCATATAGTGTGTATGATAATGCATTATCTCCTTGAAATTATCAATTTTCTATGCATACAAGCAGTAAAACAATGAAGGCAGGCCTTTTTCTCAGTTTCTTTGAAAGATGATAGATTTATTACTCTGATCTAGTCACTAGCCCCATACATGGTTTGGATTCCATTCTGCTTGGAATAATATTCCTGGGTTCCTATAAACTGACAATAATATTTTTGATATTATATTTGGCAGAACTTAACAGGAATGTTTTCTGAAGGTCTAGGACATTCAGTGTTACAGTAACAAATATATTATAGTAATATTGTCTTTAAAGTGTAAAGTCTGACTCATATATAAAATAAAATAGGCGACTTTTAGAAGATGAATGTTCTGTGAGAGGAAATACCTTATATGCTTAAGCAAAATTCTATGTCTATATAAGGACCAGGTTCCCAGAAACTCTGAATTAATAGAGGTTTGTCCAAAACAACAAGGTCCTCCTGTATAGCACAGGGAACTATATTCAGTATACTGTGATAAAGTGTAATGGAAAAGAATATGAAAAAGAATGTATGCATATATATACATATATTTATATGTGTATAACCTAGTCACTTTGCTTATACAGAGAAATTAACACATCATAAATCAATTATATTTCAATAAAATAAATTTTATAAACAATAATAATAGAGGTTTGTCCTCCCAAAGGTGAGGAATTTCTACATGTACATGACTGGCGTGTTACCTCTCGCCACTCCCTTGTTCATTCATGCACTGGTCTTACGGTCACAGAAGCAGCAGTGGGATGCCTGTGGCATGAGGCCCTGCTGGAGACTCACAGGTGACTTCTGGGGCAGATGGCAGAAGGGATGCAGGGCACCCATGAAGAAATTAATTTGAGAAAGAGGAAGGTTGCTGCTTCTACTAATGTGGGAGGAAGGGAGGGCAGCGAAATGAGTTTCAGATGTTGAAATGGAAAAGACGGCCTGGGTCTGTGGCCTTGACCTTTCATAAGAAAAGTGGAGGAACAAGATGAACTGCTGTTGGAGAGCAGAAAGGAGAATGAAAGGGAGCTCAGGGCGGAAAGTGAGTTGCACAAACGAGGTCAGTGGCCTTTGAGCACAAATGTGATAGGAAGTGAGCTACTGATGAATAACGGAATCGCCGAGCTCAGGAAGGCCGCTGCAAGAGAGATGTCTGAAACTGGTGGTGAATCCTGGCTCCCGAGTTAGCTACCTTTTGCCAGGTGTGCTCAGGATGGAGCTGTCAGGTGGTAGAGCTGGAGCCTGACACATCATATTTAGATAAAACTGAGAATGGGAGTCTAGCACAATGAGGGAATTAAAAGAAATTACAACCATAGCTTCCAGTTGGTCTCTTCAGAGGCTAACATGACCCATAAGCCTTTCATTTTTAAGAGGAAATTAAAGAACTCACGCTTCTTTTGAAAAGACTTAGGTACTGGGAAATTTTTTCAAGGCCTTACAGCTGTTGGAGAAAAGTTATTTAGTCCACTCTTAGAAAAAAATGCTAATCTTTTGGTGTCTATATTATAGTACATAACATAGTTAAGACAGCACATGTGATTTTTTAATTCTTCGAGCACTGTGCTAGAATTTCTCATTTCATACCTCATTTACAACTTATTATAGTGTGATCACACAAATTCAGCATCTATGTTTTTACATAAATTAGGAGCATTTGTTGTTTGGAATGTAGAAAGATGGTTGGTGTAGATCTCTTTTTATAGTTTTATGTTATAAAATTAACTGGAAATTGTAACCTCTCCAAAGTCAAGCAATAACGGAGGGGAAAATTTCTGACTGGCCATGCATGCAGGGAGCATGACCGAGAACAGAAATAGAAGAAGGCGTTCAGAGGTCCTCTTCGGATTGTGGCAACATCAACCATTCCATACGGCCCAGTGTGCTTCCTGCTGTGTCTAGACGCGCTGGCACAGATTTCTCTGTGGGTGTCTGTACATCACTGACCCCACAGTGACCTTCCCTCGGGCCTCCTGTTTAAAGGCATGAGTGCTTTCCACTCTCCCACATCTTTTCTATCGTTTGACTCCTCCAGCAGGTGCACGAAAATTGAGATTGTTGTCCCTTTGAAGTTAATCAGATTCTTTGGTCACATTATGTTGCATATACAAAAATATTGCTTTAGAGGTGTAGTGATGTTAATAGGAGAGATTTTCAGAAATGGACCAGGAGGAGGATGTAAATTAAAACAAAAGAAACAAATAACTGTGTTCATGCTGCGAGAACACACAACATAGAAGTGATCCACTGTTTTTCTCTGTAGCATTTTAAGAGCCATACAATTCCAGTTATTTTTTGAAATTGTAAATTATTATGTTATTATAAGAAAAAGTGACTGGAATTTTAAGGGGTAAAAAACTGAAAACTCATTGAATAAGTGGATTTAGATTGACTTTATCATCCCCTTTAGCTCCAGACACTGTGCAGCCTATTTGTCTCATGGCGCTTTGTGCAATGTTTTAGAAATTGATCAGATTTAACCCACATTCCTGTGTTTTAAAAGATTACCAGATTGGTGTTCTTTTCACCAGGATTCTTATCAGCTGTGTCTTTTCTCCTCTGCCCTGTCTGCTGCCTAGAGGGAATTCAGATTAATTTAGTTTCCCTTTAGTTTCCCTTAATTCGCTACTAACTAAATCATGCTTACACAGAGCAACCCAACTTGCTAGGACTTCTTTGCTCTTCACTGACATTTGTTTTGTAAGTGATTCAACACCAACAAAAGAATTGTTCATGATATGGCCCTAGTTAGTTCCTTTTTTGAAGATAAGGCTACTCTCTTGTTATCTTTCTGTTCCCAGAACCTTGCAGAATGCCCTACACAGGCTGGGCATTGATACGGTTAAAAGTAATTTACAAATCTGTCACTATTGTCGAGGCAAAGTATGAAAAGATCATGTCATTGTTGTCTTTTTTTTTTTTTTTTGCTGTTTTCCTTCATCTCCAGTGACGATGTGCTTCTTGATAAGAGAGAGAACTCAAGGTTGAGTGCATCAGAAAAGTCCATAGTTTTGTTTCATGCTCTCTTGGGTTAAGCAGAGGTATGCTCTTAGATATGTCTCTACGGGAGCAGGGAGCATCATTTGCAAAATCTGTTTTAGAAAAAAAAAGTAAATAAAAGCTGGCAGATAAATTTATAGACTATCCTCGACTTACAGTGTTTCAGTAGGGTTTTTTGACTTTCCAGTGGTATGAAAGCAATGAACATTCACTGGAAACTGTACTTGGAATTTTGATCTTTCCCTGGGCTATCCATGTGAGCTATAGAGCTATAGTACTCTGTTGAAGCTAAGTGGGTTTATCAAGACGTAACCCTATAAGCTGAGGAAAATCTGTGTAGCATCTTTTCCTAAGTACTTCCATTTGCAGATCTTTGATAAAAAAGCTAAACAGAGACTGCGTCTTTTTATTTCAGTTGAGCGTCAGAGATCACATGCTATTGTTGTTGAATCACTGATCTTCATTTATTCAGCAAACAATTACTGATCGAGCACTGTCCCCAGGCACTGATCTGGACACTGGGGACACATCAATGAATAAAAAATTTAAAAAGTATTGCCCTCTCTAAACTTAGATTTTGTTGATCTTCAAAAGACTATTAAGCTTGAAATCAAGGGATATTTTTAAACACTAGAGTTTCTCTGTGTATGTAATCAATATGCTGTTTTCATTTTACAAAGATATTTGTGGTGTCTAGAGCAGTGCTTCCTAAACTTCTCAGTGCATTTTCCAACTTACTAACACTGTAGAGCTCTTCAGAAAATAATGTACTTATTCTCATACACATGAATATTTGCATTTCAATGCAGAGGCCTTGTAGTTTCCTGGTTAAAAAGAAAAAGCATTTGACCTTTAGAAAGTCCAATTGCATGCATCATCTAGTTAATAAATAGTATTGAATGATGAGTGTAGTTGATAATTTTTTTTGATTGAAGTATAGTTGATTTACAACATTGTATTAGTTTCAGATGTATAGCAAATTGATTCCGTTAAACACATACATATGTTTTTCTCAGATTCTTTTCCATTACAGATTATTATACTTCCCTGTGCTATGTAGCAAATCTTTATCTATTTTTATATATAGTGGTATACATCTGTTAATCCTGTACTCCTAATTTATCCTTCCCCTATTCCCGATACCTTTCCCCTTTGGTGACCACCATAAGTTTTCATTTTTTTAAGTTATAATGAATATAAAGAATCTGTCAGTATCAGTAAGCTGTTGAAAGGGACATTTGATTTTGGTTTATTTCATTTTAAAACTTAGGACATATTTTTGAGATGATGGATGTATGAAAGATATTTTACTTACTGTTTTTGCAGGGCTTGAATTACTTGGATTTTTATTATTTATTCTGTTTTCATAAAGGTTTCCTTTACCTTTGCAAAGAACTGCATGCTTCAACCCAGAATAGTTATAAAGAGCTCAGGTTTGCTTTACTTTCAAGATTCCTTATTACAGATACTTTCCCTAACAAAGAACCATTGTTAGAAAGGTCAAAATAATTACTGTATATAAATCAGAGCAATTCCTCCTTCATGAAATGTCATAGATACAGTGTTTACCATAATCAAATTAATGAAAATTCCAAGAATAAGCATAAGACATTCTGCCTAAAAACAAGCTTTCCTATTTCACAGTCCCTGGTTCTGTTGACCAGATCGCATTATCACCTACTTTTAGTTACCTCTCAGGAGCTTTTTTCTAGTGAAATTCTTAATGAGTTCTCTAGAGATAGACACAAGCATTTTCCTGAGTTGCCTAATTGAACAGTTTAACTGTTTCTAAGGATTTTACTTGAATTCAACAATGGGATTTTTAGAACATCAACTTTTTAGAACTTATTGCCATTATGGATTTTCTCAAATCAACAGTTGATCCAAATCTTTTCTTTCGTTCATTGGTCTATCAGCAGGTGGTCTGTACATCACTTATTTGTAACTTTAAACCGCATTCCTTTTTTGAGCTTTACCTTCCTAAAAAGAGTTCTGATTCAACTAGCTTTATACTCTGAAAGAAAAAAAACAAAACATGAAATGGTTTTAAGTCATTCTAACTAGTAAGAAAGAATCAGCTTGATGTTCAGCATTGGCTATAGAGTTGACTATAGTTTAAAAAATTATCTTCTCTTTCATTGTTCAACTAAAGCAAAATCCTTTATTGTCCTAACAAAGCATCCCTTTAGTTGACTGCTTAGTCCTTCAGCTTTAAATATTTGTCAAGTGAATCTGGGTTTGGACAGTAATATTAAAAAAGAAAACTCAGAATCTGTCTGCTTTTTAAGTAAACTACTGTGGAAATCCTGGTATCAACGATCCTTCTTGTTTCATTTCCCTCTAGTTAGCAGAAGAGCTCATGACCCTTGTGTTGCTTTACTTTTAAAATTAGAAAGCATATTAATAGCTTTATCTAGGAAGACTTGCTTGAGGAGTTGCTTTTATTTATTGACAAGGAAGCACTTTGTTTGCATCCGTCATATGTTGGGAGACAAAGGGGAGAAGCCATTGACCTGAACATATCAGGCATGTGTTGCCTGTTTCCAAAGGACAGTCAGCAATTCTGACTGATTAGAGCTTAAGCATTTGGGTCAAAACTGTGGCCGTTAACTGTGACTGTGCTTTTAAACATGCAAGAGCTTTTAGATCCATATTCCAGTAAGTCAGGAACCCCAGGTTGGGACCTGGGCTTTCTACAGCTCCCCAGGGGAATGTTGTGCACACCCACGTTAGGAGATGGCCTGGCCGACAGCCCCTTCTGCTGTGCCATGGTGACACTGAAACAGTCCAGTGGCCACCCCAGGGCAGCCGGCGCACTTTCCCCTCACTTCCCAGAGTATCTTACCTGGCCGGTGGCAGTACCAGCTCCCGGTACTGTGACTAGAATGCTCCGTGGGTTGTGCTTTGCCACTTGTCCTAGGAAAGAACACAGTAACAGTTCCCTGCGCAGGTTGTTGGAAGCAGCTTACAATGTTAGTCAATCAGAAAGCATTTGAGAAAATGCAGGAGAAACAGTGAAACAGAAGCACTGAGATCAACATCTATCGTGTACTATGGCGTTTTGGGGAGAGGCCCTAAAGTCAGCTCAGCAGAGCCTTTTTCTTTCCTCTTCTCCTTCCATCTTCTTGCTCCGAATGCTTCCTCCTTGGCTCTTGGCGCATCTCCCTGCATGACTACTCAATGTACAATAAATAGTAATTGTCCTCACACACAGCATAGTTATATTTAAGACAAGGAACTTGGTTCTTTCAGAGATGCTACATGGGGTATTTTTTTGGTACAGCTGTTTTATAAAATATGCATGCCTGTGTGCTAAGTTGCTTCAGTGGTATCTGACTCTGTGTGACCCCATGGACTGTAGCCTGGCAGACACTGCTGTCCATGGGATTCTCCAGGCAAGAATACTGGAGTGTGTTGCTGTGACCTGCTCCGGGGCTCTTCCCGACCCAGGGGTGACACCTGTGTCTCCTGCATTGCAGGTGGATTCTTTACTGCTGAGCCACCAGGGAAGCCCTCTATCAAGTATAAGCACAAAAGAACCAGATAGTTCTTTTTCCAGTTTGTGTACCAGAACACAACCATCCAAGTGTTTTCTCTCTTTTGTTACTGTTGCTTTTGGAGAACATAAATTTATTTCAGTGTTTTAACTGTCCAAAATGATTTTGAAAGTATTCTTTGCAATTTTTGTGGATTAGTCAGACTTCAACTTCAATATATTATCATCATGAATTACTGTATAAAATATACATTGTGTAACTTTCACAAACATTAAACCACTAGGTAGCTATACATTGTGTAACTTTCACAAACATTAAACCACTAGGCATTCCTAACTATAGGTACATTGCTTCTTATGAGAAGGGAGCTATAGAGTTATAAACAAAAATTCATATAGAGAAATAAAAAAATGTCCTTGATGCTGGTCATCCCTAACTATGGGTACATTGCTCTGTGAAAGCAAATGATTGTCCTAGGAATGCTGTTATCGGAGAGTCACTTGATATGATGACTCAGAAAGCTGGGAGGACCCTCCCACATCTGTCCAGAAGGCCTCCAAGACCCTAGGTAGGGCCTTTAGAAGGACAGCTGCTTCTGCGTGTTAAAAGGAGGAGTGGGAAGATAGGAGCATCCTATCCTGCTGAGAAGAGAAGCCATTGGGGTCTTCAGATCCCTACTGTGCCACCCATGTTATTTGCATCATTGGTAAGAACTTTTCTACCAACTATGCTGTTGAAACAGACCTAAACTCCCTAAACACAGATAGGTTTGTAGCTTTATTTATTTTTGTCTGGCTTCATGCATGTTTTAATAATTATTTTTGTATTTTATTGTATATATTCACAATAAAAACCCTGGGTTCACATGATATGGTTAGACTTGCTCTTTTTGTGTCTGTTATGAGGTGTTCTGTTCTTATGAAGATAGCTTTGTGGTTAAGACCTGAGACTTTGGAATCAGACCCTGGAAATTAATTTCTTGGCTCCATCCTTGACTGACCATGCAACTTTGGCCAACTTACCCAGTATCTCCAAGCTCCAGCTTTCTCATTTGTAAAGTGAGGATGGGAGGGGCTCCTCCCTTATAGGGTGATTGTGAGACTTAGAGAAAATCCGTATAAAATGTATGTATTTTATTTTGAGTTGTACTATTTTCCCCTGGGATATCTGGGGATGAATATGCCCACTGTTACTTCACTATCTTGGTTTTCTCAAATCCTTTTTAGAAGAAGGCACATTATAAATAATAAATAATTGTGATTTTTTATTCTTTATTTCCAAAGACATAATTTACTCTTGTTGATTTATCACACAGTGATTCATAATGGCTCACACAAGGAATTCAGGTGGACACTAAATTTCTCTGGCAGTGAAATTTCCTCTGGGAGCACATAGCACTGTAAGGGGAAGTCAAATGATGATTTTTCTCTGCTACTAATAATATCAAATCCCATTTCTTCAGTGTTGCTGAAAGTGTTCTATGTGCTAATTCATTGTTTGATGATGAAGAAGGAGGCATTCCCATTTGAAAATATGTCACCATAGATACTTCCATTACAATATATTTGTTATAATAAAGACCTAGAATGTGCGTGGTGGACAGAGTTACATGGCATGGACTAGAATCTAGAGTGGCCTTGAAGTTAATTAGGTGACTCTCACGTCTGATGGTAAGGTGCCATTGATTGATATGTCCCTGGAGAATTTCATGTGTTTCGCTACCATGAAGTGTAAAAGATGTTACATGGAAGAGAGCGAACGTTGCTACCTAATAATTTGTATTTTTTTCCTAAAAGATTGTATTTGTTCAGTCTTTAAATACCTAGAAGGTACCAAATCGTTAGTTGATATCTGGGAATGGAAATAGGAAGTATGCACATCTTATAATAGAACACTTTTTTTGCTTTGTTTTTAAACTTTTTATTTTCTTGGAGTATAGCCACTTAACAATATTGTGGTAGTTGTAGATAGACAGCAAAGGGACTCAGCCATACATACATGTATCCATTCGCTCCCAACCTCCCCTTCTCTTCCAGGCTGGTAATAGGACAATTTTTTAATTGATGAAAACTAATTTTGTTTTCTAATCAGAGTTGCCACTCTTTGAATCAACTGTAGAAAGTTGAAAATATCTTTGTGGGTGGCCACAAAAGTTTTTGAAAGAATTTTAGAAGATGTGCCATAGTGGAATGTCACTGACTTATTTAGTTTCTTCCCTTGCCTTAAAGGCAACATGTGGGCATTCTCCAAATGTGTGTGAGTGTGTGAAAGCATGAAAATGTTTATCACTCAGTCCTGTCTGACTCTGTGTGACCTCCTCTGTCCATGGCATTCTCCAGGCAAGAAAACTGGAGAGAGGTGCTATGCCCTCCTCCAGGGGATATTCCCGGCCCAGGGACTGAACCCACATCTCTTGCGTCTCCTGCACTGGCAGATGGGTGACAGGTTCTTTAACACTAATATCATCTGGTGAGCATGTGGGTGGGTATTTATTTGTAATTCAAAGACTCTGAAATGTTTTGCTGTAGTTCTTTTCTTTTCTTCTGAAACCATTTGCCAATTAAGTGGTTGCTGTATCACTAAAGCTGAAAGAAATTGAGTTTGTATACCAACAGCTTGTCACCAGATGAACAAAAAAGATTTTGTTTAATTGACCATAAGAGAGTTTTTCCCCCTCTTAGAAGTCTGTGTTTTAAGGAAATTGCACATGACTTTTTTCTCTGTAGTACCCATCTTCAGTCTATTTTTAGACTGAAGGCATGCTTAAGTTAAGGGATATGGCTTAGTAAATATTGATATTCTTTCTGAAACAGGATATGATATAATACTTGCATAATCAGGATTCTGTCTAGACTAGTGAAATTAAAATAGTGACAGAGCAAAAGGAATCTCTGAAATGGAATGCTTTAGAAAACATTTTACCAAAATATTGATAAAATTTGTGAATATAAAATATTATTTTATATCAACATTAAAGTTAAGGTCTCAATATCTGGAATGCCATGTTGACTTTTGTATATTAATATTTTTGTTATTTATCATTTTGACTGACCTTTCAGAAGATAAAGTGGCATTTATTTCGAATGTTTTAGTCTGTAAGAGTAGTCTCAAACATAAATGCACCTCAAAAATATAGAATGGAGCATGCTGCCTATAATCAGCAGAAAATGATCACACTGCTTTCATTTGGGGCTAAAATATAATCAATAAATATGTCAGTAGGTGCGGACTAAGAAGCAAAACCAAATACTGGTCTTAAACTTTAGGAGCTTTGACCAACTAAAACCAAATACTTAGATCTTTCTGAAGCTTCGCATTTGTTTAGCAAATAATTTATTTCCAAAGTCATTTTTCTAAGAATACTTCATTGAAAAAATTACCAAGGAATACTTTCAAGCCAGGGATGGCTTTGAAACCTACTAAATCAAGTTTAGCCCAGAAAGAATATGGAGAGAGTTAGGACCAGGCTTGACTGAGTCAGTGGGTGTCCCTTACAGATGAATGACTTCTTCCCTATCTCAATAATCTGTAAATATGCTCAGTTATTCTATGAAGTAGAGAAAGAATTTATTTTATAGCATTCAAATGAAGGTAGGTGTTATGTGGCATAGAATTCCTACTCAGTCACACATCAGCTCTGTGATCTTGAACAAAACTATTTACTATTTCTTAGTTTTCCCAACTATAAAATGACAGAATAAGAGTATTGTGAGGGTAAAAGAGATCAATCCGTGTAAAGTCCTTAACAGAGTGCCCATTCTCAAATAAAAAATAGTGTTTTCTTAAAGAAGTAGTGTTACCTAGTGCTATGATTATTTTCAAGTGTAATTCATTTTTCCCCAAGATGAATTTGAAATAATAGTGAATATTCTTCCACTCTGAGGTGAGCTTGCAGTCCTTTGCCATGAATTATAGTAAATGACAATTGAATAAGATTAATTTAACTCTGCAGTCTTGGTCGAATCTGTCATTTCCAGCCTCTGTCTCAGAATTATATGGGAACTTCGTAGGCTTCATTTGAGAATCCTTGCAGCAATTTATATTCTCTTCATCAGATCTCATCGGCCACTGCTCTATGGAATAAGACATAGGTAATAGGTGCAGGAAGTGACCCCATAGACATGTGTATTGCTTGCACTTTGTTGTGTGAAAGATCAGGGATAGGCATTAAAAAAGGACAGGGTGAGCCAGGTAGTTGAATCTGTTAAATATATCTGTCTTGATTTAGATGGCAAAAGAGAATAAAAATGTTCCAAAACAGCCATAAATTTAAAACCATATGCTTCCTTAGAGATCTGATTATGGTTCTCATTTCTCCCCCTGTAGGGGAGAAGGGAGATTTTGATATAAATACAGCACCATTATTTATGGCAAGAACCAAGTGATGAATATGCATGGAGACTTGGAAGGGTCTGAGTCCTCCTGATGCTCTGCTCTCCCTTTCTCTGCCTGATCCCTAGACCGAAGGAAGCTACTGACCAAGGCCATGCCATTTACTAATTTCACATTTTGGAGATGTTAGCTGTATGTTCTCTGCCTGAGGCAGCCAGCCATTTGATTCTACCATGGGCACCAGGATATTGAAATTCAGAAGCTTGTGGTAGCTGGTACATTAATGTGGGGGCAAGGGTGATACTCATTTTTTTTTAATATAAATATTGTAACACATTACCTTGAAATGACTTGAATTAGTGACTGATCAACAGCATTATTTGTATTTGCATTATATCCAGGTGTTGCTGCGATTTCAATTGCAAGTTCTGCAGGCATTGTGAGGTTTTCTATTTCTTTGTGGAACAAAGAATATTCAGGTTTCACTACCTGGTCTCTCTTTTTGTGTTTTGGATTAGGTTTATAGGAGCATAAAATACTAAGCCTTCTAATGGATTGTTAGTACTCGGAATAGTGTTCATGTATGATGTGAAGTAAATACAATGACACAAAGCATGAAAAATAATCTTAGGTACAAATACACAGAACATGTTAAGTCAGATTTTTTCCTTTTAGTGTCCTTGTTTCTACTTTTTAAAGTAATAGTGATGATTTCATGGATATGGAAACTTTCTAAAAGTTCTTTTTTTTGTTTGCATATGTATGTTTTCTGCTTTTGCACATTCTGCTTTGCTAGCTTTGTCAGAAGTGAAGCAAATGTTTACTGTCTTGGGTGCTCTTCTAATTTATATACACAGTTTTGATATTAGTGAAAAGCCTAAAAAATTTTGAGTTTAACCCTTAGGACAAAGAGCAGCTAGAAAGGTGACGAGTCCTTAAATATTAATTAATTCTAAAAATATTCAACTTCTTTTCTCTTGTAGTGAGAGATTTTTCTTGAGGCTAAATAGAAACGGTCTTCCCAAAGCCCCAGATAAACCAGAACGACACTGCTCTCTCTTCGTGGTAAGTGGATCTTGTTTTATCAAGGAGGCAGATTCTTTCTTAAGTACTTTATCTTATTTAAGAGAGTAAGTTATTATGAGAGAACATAGTGGATTTGCTGAAACTTTGTAAATAACACACAAATTACAGTGAAAGTGGAATGAAAGTGTTAGTTGCTCAGTGGTGTCTAACTCTTTGCCCATCAGGCTCCACTGTCCAGGGGATTTCCCAGGCAAGAATACTGGAGTAGGTTGCCATTTGCTCCTCCAGGGAATCTTCCCGACACAAGGATCAAACCCAGATCTCCTGCATTGCAGGAGATTGTTTGCTGTCAGAGCCGCCAGGGAAGAGTGTAAATTACAATAATGCCCTGAAATCTGAATGCCAGCTTTCACAACACACCTTTGTTCCTTCAGTGTGTGTGAGAGCCTGTTCTCTATGGCCGAAGCCCAGCGTGACAGGGCTCAGAGTGGCACGTGCTATTTAGTATTTATTTAAGAAATATTTAAAGAATGAGTGAACCAGAGACTGAAAAAAGAATGGGCTTTTCTTTTTTAAGTCTTATTTGATATCTGTAGGCTTACAGTAAAGTTGATCACAGTGGTCTTTTTAGAACAGGATTTGAATTATGTGCTTCTGCTCCAAAAAAAAAAAAAAAATCCATTAAGAATGTTCATATGTGTCTTTCTTCTGTTATTTGTTAAAACAATGTGCTATGCCCTGTAAGTGCTTCTGCCTAAAGGATGAGTTCTACAATGACCAGGCTTTGTTTTTTGGTAGGATTTGGGCAGCAGCGAGCTCAGGAAGGACATCTACATCACTGTGCACATCATCCGAATCGGTAGGTGTGACGCTCGGTGTGACAGGAGCACGGCGGGGAGAATCGCCGCGAGGTTTCTGTGTACTCGTGGTTTATGTGCTGACTGGATCCAAAAGAAGTCCAAGCAAGATCCGAATCCAATATTCGCAGAATTTGGGATTCTGGTCTCCCCAAACGCTCACACCGCCATAAATAGAGTTTGTTCTCTGTCCATATAAGTCATTAGTTAGTTTGCTGCATTTCATTTTGTTTTATTGGACTTTCTAAAAATATTGGATTCATACACTTGGTATTTGTCTACTCAAATTCTAATTTCTGTTAACAGCATACATTAAACTTTTAGGAGCTGGATTTTCTACACATTTATGAAAACTTTACACCAACTGGCATTTCCCAAAGTGTGGAAGGCTGCAGAGCATTATTACACAGGGTGCTATAAGAAAAAGACTATGAAAAACTGAATGCTGTATATATATTTTTCACTTGTATAATTTCATCAGCTTATTAAAGAGTCTGAGAAATCCTACAGGGAAGAATAAAATTGCTTCTCTAACTTTGTTGACCCTAGCTCTCTCCAGATTTGATTTGACTGTGGAAACACTTATATAATGTAACACTTACTAACCTCTTGCAGAACACACTTTCAGTGTTCTACAATGCCCTTGCACATCAAAACCAAAACATGGTCACTAGGTTTACACATATAAGACCTCTAAAAGCAGGCATTTTATGGCAGAGGAAATACATGGTGGAACCTAAGTCATTTCTCTAGGAAAGCTAACCAACTGATGCTGAGAACCGGCTCCCCGTTCCTCACTAACTGCTACACGGCTTGCTGAGGAGACTTCTGCAGGACAGTAATATCTCACCATGCAGTCCTGCATGGTGACTTTTATTTTTTTTTTATGGTTTTTTATTTTATACACACGATGACCCCATTTTGCATTGAGAGAGACTATAAAACGTTGTTTCAACAAAGATTTTCTCAGCATTTTTTCCTCATAAAAGTCTGTTCTTAAAACCCATTTAGTTTTATCCTCTTTTTATATTTGAGGGACAGCAGAAATAAGTAAATAAGTGAACTGTCTTTGGTTTTGTTTTAATTTTCTTTTTATACATGAGTATGGGGTGTAGAAATTGGAAAGAGTCTTTTAAAATGGTCAACCTTGTAATGCGTGTTTCTGTGTATTTATGAGATAAGAGCCTCTGTCTGTGCCTAGGATGGCAGGGGTGCAGTTTATGTAATTCTTTGTGGTTTTTTAAAATGTATTCAAATTTGTCACAGCAATTGTTAATGTAAAATGTGATTTTGGACATCTTCATGTAAACATGGATACAATTTGAATATAATCTTCTACAAGGTTGAGATAAAAAGTAAACCACTTTAGCTTTCAGAACTTGTAGAGAAGTATCTACAGGTTTTTGGTGGTAGAAAATGATCACATGTCTTGCTTGCCCATGGGCTGGGTATCTCTGTCCTTCACTCCCAGGATACAGTTGAGGAAACGACTGCATAGTATTACCCATCACAGGGCTGCCTTTCAGATACCTGGCATTTGATTAGTGGCTGTATATTTTACTAAGCTATTTATGATCATTAAGTCATCAGAATGAATGTTGAATCCCAAATTACCTACCTTCCTTCCCTAAGCTTTGGTCAAATTAATTCTATATTGACATTACTGCAGAAACTTGCCTGATGATCAGTCCAGTAATAATGGAGGTAAGAAACTCAGAAAGGTTAAGATTTAATCTGCTTCAGTGAAATGAAGGAATGGAAGATCCTTGTCTATCAGGGACAAATAGAAAAATCATTCTAGAAAGAGTAAGAACTTTTCCTAGAATATTCCTTGCATGGACTTAGTAAGAAAAGGGCACACTGGCCTGCACTGGCTGCCGAGACGGGAGTGACAGCACCTGCCCTGGAATTTGAGGCCTGGTCTTCGATCGGAAAGAAGGGGAGGAAATAAAGAGAGAGAGTTTCCACACACTAGATTCATGAATAACTGCATGATTTCTATTTAGCAGTGATTGGTTCAACTTGCGACAAAACAGATAATGGCCATTCCTAACTATAAAGGGCAGACCTGAACAGAAATACTTATAGTGCTTGTTTATCAACCCAACAAACTTAGCTGGTCTTTTACCACATTCATTTATACCCACCACACAACTTTTAATAATTTTAGGTATATTTATCCCTTTTTTATCATGAACAATTATAGGCTTTCACCGTAAAACAAAAGCATCTCTAATGTATTTTCTACCATAGGGAATACCCATTCCTCTTACCAGTATATTTGTAGTTATTGAAACTATTTGCATATTCACCCAACCAGTAGCCCTAGCTATATGACTAACAGCTAACAGCTAATATTACAGCTGAACACCTACTAATTCATGTAATTTGAAGAACAACCTTTGCCCTAATAATTATTAGTCCTACTACAGCCTTCATTACATTTATTGTCCTTGTTTTGCTTATTATTCTTGAGTTCACAGTAGCCAAGTTTACGTATTCACCCTGTTAATAAGCCTGGACTGACATGACCCCCTGAGCTGCCTGCATGTACACTCAGTTGTAGCTGATTCTTCATGACCCCGTGGATTGTAGCCCGCCAGGCTCCTCTGCCCATGGGATTCTCCGGGCAAGAATACTGGAGTGGGTTGCCATTCCCTTCTCCTGGGGGTCTTTCTGACCCAGGGATCGTACCCACATTCCTTGCGTCTCCTACATTGGCAGGTGAATTCTCTACCACCGCACCATCTGGGAAACCCTGTACCTACATGGTAATACCTAATGATTCGCCAAACCCATGCATGCCACATAGTGAACACCTGTCCCTGATCTCAGAGGAGTCCTCTCAACTCTTTTTATAGTGTTGAGTCTAGCACATGATTCCATTGTAAATCAGCATTCTTATTATCCTTAGGCCTGTTAATCAATATATTGGTAATATACCAATGAAAATGAAACATCATCCAAGAAAGTACATTTCAAGGCTGTCACACATTAATTATTCAAAAGGGACTTCAACAGGGAAAAATCCTTTTCATTACGTCAGAAATCCTCTTCTTTTTGTTGTTGTTTTTTCTGTGGTTTTTACCACCATTAAGTGGTATTCCAGCTTCTGTTTATAAGTATTACTCTGAAGTTGATATATCAGAGGGGCAATTTTCCTTTATTACTGAAGAATGAAAACCAAATTGAATACTGCCATTCCTTTCTTCTTTTCTATTTAGCATTGGATTTGGAAAGTACTAGAGCCATGCAGACATGTTGTAGGAGGACTTCAGTCAGGTGGAAACAATGTACAGATCTGTTCCCTAGCATCTGGAAGCAGACTGACAGACTTTTTTCATTATTTCTCCTCACTTTAGCTTGTTATGTTACAGCTCCAGTGTGCTTTTTGCTTTCCGTTTTCAAAATAACCCATTGGTAATTAAATGCAACAATAAATTAAAACAGTATCTCAACCACAGATTTTAAAACACCTAACAATTTAAACAAGTAGAAACCATTTCAGGGTTAAAAAAGGATCCCTGGAAATCTCAGTCTGCATACTGAGTCAGGAAAGAATATGCTCATTTGCTCATCTGTGCTTACTTGCTATACCTTCAGGTAATCTCAAATCACTTCTTTTCAGAGGTGAAATGTTTGAAATCATTTTTTGAAATATGGAGAATCTTACAAGTAGAAAATGAAATGGGCACCCTTACTTTTTGGATGCAGTTCTCCTGGGGTGCCTTCGTGAATGCTTCGGGAAGGGTACCCACACATGGGCTCAGCTTCAGTCTTCATGTTTTATAGGTAACAGCCAATGGCCAGAGTTTGCACTGCGTACCCAAGGTCACACAACTATGTGATCTGAGGGGAGAGTTCAGAACGGAGGCAGCAGTTGCCCCAACTCTGTGTCTTTACCATCACCCGTTACATTTCATATGACTTATATTATGGCTGTATGTGTCTCGTCTTAAGCTGGATTAATCAAATGGCTCCTTGAACTAGGTGTGCTTTTTCGTTGAACAGGTCGAATGGGGGCAGGAGAAAAAAAGAATGCCTGCAGTGTCCAGTACCGGCGACCCTTTGGCTGTGCAGTTCTTAGCATTGCTGACCTGCTGACGGGAGAGACGAAAGATGACCTCATCCTGAAAGTGTACATGTAAGAAGCTTGCACATGATGTGGACTGGGGTGGGCATGGGGGTACATGGGCATCCTATGTGGTGAATCCTGCTTTCTGTGGGTAATGGAAGAGACAGGGATGGGCCAAGTTTATGAGCCATTCCTCAAAAATTTAATAATCTCTAGGCCTTCTACAATTAAGCCTACAAATCATCATTTGCCTTGCAGAGGAGTTATGAAATTGAGAACCAAAAAGAACAGATAGTTTTCCCACTGGGTGGACCATCCACTGCATAGAATACCTCCCAAGACTTTAAAACCTGTTATAGCTTTACCCTCAGAAAGTTCATTTGTTCTTGGAAAATGGAAATAACTTTTAACGTAAACTAATTAGAATTAAGGAAAAGGAAGTTCAGATTGGGTGATTCCCCTCCTACTTCGTGTATTATTAGTTTATTATGTGGTGGTTTAGTTGTTAAGTCATGTCTGACGCTTTGCAACCCCATGGACTATATTCCGCCAGGGTCCTCTGTCCATGAGATTTCCCAGGCAAGAATACAGGAGTGGGTTGCCATTTCCTCCTGCAGGGGATCTTCTCAACCCAGAGATGGAACACAGGTCTCCTGCATAGCAGGAGGATTCTTTACTGACCGAGTCACCAGGGAAGCCCATTTTAGGGCTTCGCTAACAAAGCACCATAAACAGGGAGGCTTAAGCCACAAACATTTATGGTCTCGCTGTAATGGAAACCACAATTCCCAGATCACAGTGTTGGCTACACTGATTCTTTCTGAGGGCTGTGAGGGGGCTTCTGTTCCCTGCTTCTCTCTCCTGGTTTCTGGTGTCCTGTAGATGCAGGACCTCATGTGTACCTTCATCATCACATGACTTTGTCCAGGTGTGTGTGTCTGTTTCTGTAACCACATCTCCCCTTTTTACACGGGCCTAGTTAGTTATATTTGGAAAAGGCAATGGCACCCCACTCCAGTACTCTTGCCTGAAAAATCCCATGGATGGCGGAGCCTGGTAGGCTGCGGTCCATGGGGTCGCTAAGAGTAGGACATGACTGAGCAACTTCTCTTTCACTTTTCACTTTCATGCATTGGAGAAGGAAATGGCAACCCACTCCAGTGTTCTTGCCTGGAGAATCCCAGAGACGGGGGAGCCTGGTGGGCTGCTGTCTATGGGGTGGCATAGAGTCGGACACGACTAAAGTGACTTAGCAGCAGCAGCAGTTAGTTATATTGGGTTAGGACCCACCCTAAACAACCTAATTTTAACTTGATTTTCTGTGTAAAGACCCTATTTCCAAATAAGATCCTCAGAATGTGGTTTATGCATCTTTTATGGGCCAGTGGCAGCAGATACAGTTCAGTTTGAACATTCCACGAAGAAAATCCACTGAATGTATTCCACATCCTAAGTTTTTAAAAAGGCACATGGCTTTTGATTGCCCTTGCCTGAGCACCTCCCCACAGGTCTGACAATGGAGAGATGGCACACAGTGATATCCTCAGAGCAGATGCACTGGGGGGTGGGGGGTCTGGGGTCCGCATTCCTGATTTGAGGACCACACTACTGACCTCCTCTGTGAGTGAGCTTGCTTTAGTTATCTGTTCCAGCTGTTGTAGCATGTGCCAAGAGTTTTTCCATATGTGGAGGGGACCCGCGTGTCCCACTCCCTGCGGGATATACACTTCAGGTTGCTTTTGACCACAGCTGCAGGGTTTCTTGGATTTATCCATCTTCTACCCGGAGGCCCTGGGACCTGCCCCACATGTTTGCTAATCAGTTGTCAAAGATTCACTTATAGCCTGTGGTTTAGGACTAGAAACTCTCTTTGCCCCTTTTAAGAGTGATAAAATCTGTGACCTTGATACTAAACTTGAAAACTTTTGGTGAAACTACTGAGTAGTAAAGCATGCTACTCTTTTCTCCCACAGTGGAGCGTAAATCCAGTATAATCCCCTTTCTAAATTTTACTGGTGATTGTGAAACATAATTTAATTGCAACAATACTGATGATAATTAGCCACTATTTACTTTTTTTTTTAATTAAAAAGCCACTATTTACTTTGTGCTTACTATGTGCAAGGAACCATGTTAATAAGCACTTTGCATGTGCCGTATCACTTTATCTTCATGACAAACTCATGAAGCAGATGCTGTTGGCTCTGTTTTCCACATAAGGGGACAGAGAGGCTAAATAGCACCCAAAATCACCT
Source organism: Cervus elaphus (assembly GCF_910594005.1). NCBI lineage: Eukaryota > Metazoa > Chordata > Mammalia > Artiodactyla > Cervidae > Cervus > Cervus elaphus. The sequence continues at coordinate 64,553,661 of NC_057832.1, forward strand.
GACTAATCAGAACAGGGACCAGCTGTGAAGTCAGGACTCCTGACTCAGAACCTGAGCTCTCATGTTAGCTCCCAGGTCATATGTGCTATTTCAGGGTGCTATTTCACACCACTTTCTAGTGATGTGACAATGATGCTGTTAGGTGACCTTGCTTTTTAAGAAAAACTAAAATTCCTCACAAACAATCTTATTGTTTCTTCGAGTGATCTTTCCAGGTATGTGTAGGAAGTGTTAGATTAATCTTGTCAATGGGAAAACTGAGGGACCTGGAGTTGCTTGCATTCCTCTTGATTATGCACCCAGCCAAGGAAGACCCATGAATTCCAGTTCTGTGGGGGATACTCACTCTCCTAGAATTAAGTTGTACTGCTCTTTGTGGTTGTTATTGTCTGTTTTTTCAAATATATCAAATAAAGTTTGGGGTTATTCTTGATGCAAGAGAGATCCCTTAAAAATTACAGTTCAGCAATTTATGAATCCATTCCAGGATGAATGCTAGGCAGTCAAAACAGTTATTGTAGATGAAAAAGAAACTAGAATTTATTAAAACATTTTAGAGGAGTGACTGTTAGAAACAATTTGGAAGAAATTTCTATTTGTTAACGTGACCAAATCCTTAGCCCAAACTGGGACTCAAACAGAGAATAGCAAGAAATACCTCATCTGAGCCTGGAAGATATTTCAGTCGCATACTTTAGGAGCTTTTATTTTATTTGGAGTTTTGTAGGTTAAAAGCATGAATTCCGGAGTCCCTTAACTATTTAATAGGAAGCAAGCTATCTTTCTTCCTTCCCCACTGAGCTGAACTAAGAAAGCTAGAAGCAGGGTGTACTAAGTGGCAATTTGGTATCTTACAGCTGGACAAGTGGAATGGTTTTATTTCATCTTAATTTTCCAGCTTTCTCAGTGTCAGTGCTCTTATTTGCTATCCTACTGTTAACTGGTTCAGAGGTAACCTTCATCAAGTTCATCCTGGAAAAGCTTATGGTGGTGAAATAAATAAATATGTAAGCACATTGTGAATTATTGGCTACAGATGAGATCACAAGGAAGAAGTCTCTCTAAGGTGTAATATTTTGATTGATAGTTATAGAATCTTTGATTGTCAGGACCCTTTGGAGGGAGCCTTTGTTGCTAGTGAAAGATAGTAGTGAATTTACAAACACCTAACTGGTGGGGGGGGGAGTCTCAGCAGTAAGAAGAGAACAGACCCAGATATTAACAAATCATCGGGAGTAACAGTCAGAGGGATATCCATTCAGTCATTCATGTAGCCGGTATTTTTTTAAGCACCTCCAATGTTCAAAGTACTGAGGGAAACACAAGTATCTACCAGTCCTAGATCCAATTCTCAAGAATCTTCAGAGTCTCCTAGGTGAAATGTACCACGTACACAAAGATAGCATGAGTTGGTGAAAGACAAAAGCTGAAAGACTAAGGTACAGATGGCTGTCAGTGTGAGAGATGGAGAAACGCCTTTTGGCCTAGAAGTAGAAAATCTGGAAGAGTTACCTTAATTACCCTTCAGTAAATCCCAGGTTTTTGCCAGTTCAAGTTGTGTTAACCTCAGTTGCATTTTGATGCTAGCCAACTTGGTCATGATATAATAGGTGGAGATTCAATAATGAGAAATAACATTTACTGAGCATTTACTTTATGCCAGGGATTATCCTAAACCCAAGCTTGTTCAGGGTTCTAGTATATTACCCCCCATTTCACAGATGAACAGATCAAGGCACAGAGTAAGTAACTCACCCAAAGAACATAGCTCAGTTAATAGTGAGGATCCAAATCCAGGGAGTCAGAATCTTAGCCTGTACTTCCTTCCACTGTATGCATTGTTCTCTGAGCTTCTCATAACCTGAATTGTTCATCTCAGCCACTTCATGAAGTAGTTGGTTGTGCATTACCTGATATGGTCATTTCTGCTTATCCTGGGGCAGCTAAGCCAAGCCATGTTCTCTGTGTTGAGAACTGCAGGGAGGTTTAAGGAAGTACATTATAGTGGTTATATGAAAAGGGGCAGGTGTGTAGTAAGGTCATCTCATGCATCATCAAAGCTTAACAGAGTGGCCGTGATTTCACAGGTGTAATACAGAGAGTGAGTGGTATCAGATCCACGAGAATATCATCAAGAAGTTGAACGCGCGTTATAATTTGACTGGCTCCAATGCGGGTGAGTATATGGTCTGTCTGACTCCCCACACTCTTCATTTCAGTTGCTTTGCTTTATTTGTCTGTGAAGAAGAAGATTTGCAGCCCTTTGTTTTTCTCTCTACTCACTCCCTAAAAGTGCTCGGTCAGCATGCTGGTATGTCTCCTTACTCTATGATAGGTTTGTAACTATAACTCTAAAAGATCTATTCTTTTCTGGTTTGAATCAAGGTAGAGTATCTGAGTTTATTCTCTAGTCTTGGGATCTCCAGGTTATTGCTGATTGCTGAAAACCAAATGACAAATATACCTCTGTTCATGACAGTTGTGTGGAATGGGTTTGATGAACAGGAATTTTTGTCAATAAGGTCCAAGAAAACCATGCTTCTCTGCCTATAGCTGTAGTGTTATATAGAGAAAAGCATATGCATGCCATCGGCAGGAACTGTAATATAACATAGCATTATAAGTTATATATAATATAAGTGGTTTAAATCACTGAGTGGTTTAAATCATTCAGTTGTGTCTGACTCTTTGAAACCCCATGGACTGTACAGTTCATGGAATTCTCCAGCCCAGAATACTGAAGTGGGTAGCCTTTCCCTTCTCCAGGGGATCTTCCTGATCCAGGAATCGAACCGAGGTCTCCTGCATTGCAGGCAGATTCTTTACCAGCTGAGCTACCAGAGAAGCACATATAATACATCAGGTGGCGCATACTCTTATACTAGTAACATACTAGTATTATATAGCATATGTAGAGTATATAATATATTGAATGACATCTTTAAGTTTGATCAGTATACAAAAACATGGTGAATATTATTTGTTCCCTGTCCCACCTCCAAACCCATGTTGAAGCAGAATAAACTATGCAGTTGTGTGCTTTAATTAAAGAAACATGTAAATCAACTGGTATTTGAACTGAATGCATTGCTTTTTGCAGCTGATTTTTAAAGTACCCTGAATATAGATGGTTGTGTAATAGTCCAACTTGCCTGGCAGTTAAAAGAACCTGAATTTAAATATAGACCACCTTTTCTTCAGACCTGTGTACATCTCACCAGGTCAAGTGACAACGTTAGTCACTCAGTCGTGTCCAATTCTTTGCAATCCTATGGACTGTAGCCCACCAGGCTCCTCTGTCCGTGAAATTGTCCAGGCAAGATTACTAGAGTGGGTTGCCATTCCCTTCTCCAGGGGATCCACTGCAGTATTCTTGCCTGGAGAATTCCATGGACAGAGGACCCTATGCATATGACGATCCCACATCACCAGCCCAAAACAACCCACAAAGTAACTGCAGACAGAAACTCTGTGGTTTGTTCACACGAGAGCTGTAAGTAGTCACAGTTCATTCATGTGGCAGCACTTCAGTCCGTAATGAATGGTGAGGTCAGTTTTCTCTCCAGTTTCCCAAGAGTGGGGGAGGGAACTTGGCTTCCTTTGATCCACACAAAGTCCTCCATCTATCACTAAATAAACAAAATACTTGCACTTGCTATTGAAGGTAGAGTCTCTGAAGGACCAGGGGATTTTAGTAGTGAATATAACTTGAAATAAGAAGAATACCTCAGAAACTGCTGTGTCCACTTGTCTTCAATTTTTCTGCGAAAGAAATAGCACTTATTGTGTAGAGACCAAGCAATTTATTTTAAATGTACTTTCAGTAAGATGGTAGGCCTAGTGCTTTTTAAAAACTTACCTTGCCAAATTCATTGACAAACTTCTAACCAAATTCATTACTTTTGACAGACTTTTTGGTATTTCTTGATGCCATGGATTATTTTTTATCATTAAATGTATTTTGTACCTGTGCTGTCCACCTTGATAGGTACCAGCCACCTGTGGCTGTTGAGCCTTAGACAGGAGACTAGTATAGCACTGGGACTAAAGTGTGAGCATGATGTTCAGTTGATCAGTTGTGTCCGACTCTTTGCAACCCTATGGACTGTGGCCCGCCAGGCTCCTCTGTCCACGGGATTTTTGCAGCAAGAATACTGGATTGGGTTGCCATTTCCTTCTCCAGGGGATCTTCCTGACCCAGGGATTGAACCTGCGTCTCCTGGGTCTCCTGCACTGCAGGCGGTTTCTTTACCCCTGAGCCACTGGAGATGTCATTGCAGTGTGTAGTACTTGTAAAATACACACTTGATTTTGAAGACTTGATACATATATAATGAATATAAAACACCCCTTTAATAATTTTTATATTGATTATATGTTCAAAGGTAACATTGTGGATATATTGGTTTAAACATAATATATTACAAAAGTTAATTTTGTTTCTATTTTTTAAGTGGTTACTAGCCACAAAGGTGGCTCATATCATAGTTCTATTAGGCAGTGCTGCTCTAGACTCCATTTAAGAATTTCCTTTTTGAGCTCTTTTGATGCCTCACATTCATTATGCCTCACCCCCTTGCTTCTGCCCACTGACTTTGGGTGGAGAAGTTTGTAGCTATTGTGTATCTTTTTCTTTCTCTCCCAGAGTCCCATTATTTTTAGTTTGCTTGCATTTGCCTCCTATGTGAATAAATAAATATAAAACTAACCCTGACCTTCTAATTTTTCCTGGTATTCCCTTCCCTCCTTACCCTCAGAGATGCAGTGTTGACTAAGCAAGGTGTGTTGATCTGCTCCAATATACTTGTTTCCAAATTCCTTGTCAAGTCCCAGGTCTTTCCTCTTTCCAGTGTGCCTTACAATTCTTCTGTTGTTGGATCCTTTGAGTTTATCATCGTCCTGACTGAAGTGATGCTCACTGGCCTCTCGAATCATGCTGAAGTCCTGGATAATGGGCTTTGATTTATTTATATGTCCAGGTAGATTCCTTGCATAATTGACCCTATATCCTATGAGATCGGGATGCCAGTCAAGCCAAACCATACATTTCTCTCTGCTTACAGATGGGAGTCATCTCTTAGAGAGGATAGCCCAAAGATATTTGCTCCTGGAAGTGGGATGTCCTCAGTTTGAATCAAGTTTTACTGGGATAAAGGTAGTATCACCCTGTAAGGGTCACTGAAGGATTAAAAGAGAAAATGTTGCAGAGTGCATAGCGTGGCATTTGATACATGATGTGTCTATTCATTGTTACAACTTTGGGGTCATCCTCTAGAATATTTTACCCTTCTTTTGTCAAGCACCTTGCTTCATTTTCTCAAAATGGATCCTGATTTGATCTTCTAGATGGAGACTTTGAGAATCATACAGCTGAATTATTGGTAGGCTGAATCATCAAATTGATTCTTCCTATTCTTTGTTTCTTCCGTCTCGTCTGTGTTCAGTCGACTGCTAACCTCTCTTCCCAGGTCTTCCTTCTGACACATATAGATTAACCCCAGGAAGGAAAGGCAGCGTATTATGTTTCCCTGGGAAGTTCCTTGGGTGTTACCTGTTGTGTTTACATCCATTATACTGAAATGAAAAACCACTTGTTCCATCTTTGGAAAGAGTGAAAGAAGCCATTTTACCATACAACCCTGCCTAGCAGGTTTTCTCTGCCTTTGGCAGAATCAATCCTGCATTTTGCTGCCTATCTTGATGCTGAGATTGCTAGATTGAATATATACGCTTTATGCTTGGCATTGGCTGCAAAGCCCTGCCTGCTCTCCTGCCCTTACAGCCCACTCCTCTCCTTCCCCCTCCTATCAAGCCTGAGTCCCAGCCAGCTGCACCCAGCCAGCATCAGCTCGCCTTCTATTCCTTGGGTCCTTCTGGTCCCTTCTAGCTCGCTCATAGCAAGGCAAACCCAGCCCTAAGCCTTGTCACTCCAAAATACTGCTCCAGAGAGAGAAAGTTCAGACAGAAACTTTTAAAAATTAGTAAATGAACCCTTTACTCTTTCTTTCCATTTAAGTTTCCACTCTTCTTGGAGAGTGGAACATTGTTCTGTTGTCACCTGTCTTGAGGGAAGGCAATTATAAAAATAGTGGGTAGAGTTTTAGGAGCTGTTTGGCTTTATTATTGAAAGGGAGGCATCTGCTAGCGTACTTAAGGGGGAAACAAGAATATAGGAAATTGAAGTTGGAAATTGGGATGCCTCATGATTAAATTATCGCAGTGAAATGTTGACTTTTTCTCCATGGACCATGGAGTAGTTGATTAAATGGAAGCAGTGCAGTCAAATGTTTTCAAGAGAATTAAGTGCACTCGACAAAGTCTTGTTTTAGTCCCTGCTTTCCTCCTGCTATTCCTTGGTCATTATACTAAAAAAAAAAAAGAAGAATAACTTCGAAATTAGTTTTAGAATCAAATTCTACCACCTAATTTTCAGGCCTTTTATGCTTCACTGAAGTGCTCCTATCTTTTGGAGTTGTAATCTTGTCTATTTAATAGGTAAAAGGATTTGTCTAGATAACTGGGTTTTTTCTCCCCCTCTAACCTAAGACTTGTGTTGCTAAAGTACATTAACCACTACCTTTATTGGGTTTAGAAACTGGAAGAAAATTTCAGGTGATCCATTTAACTGTTAAAGGTAAAAATATAATTGAATTAACATATTTGTATGGCTAGATTTAGTTCATTGCAGTAATTCAAAATTTCCAAAGTTGTACTCTGTGAGAATTTTTAAATCCAAAAATCATATTGTGAGAATTTGAACTTCTAAAAATAGTCATTAGAATCAGCCTGGTTGAAGTTTGTTGAGCAAATGGTTATTATTAACATCACCTCTGAAAGACATTAGCAGTTGAATTCTAGGAATGTGAAATAAGACTGAGCCAATATGATTTCCTGAGACACATTCAGTTCTATTATTTGAAATAAATTGTGTAAAAATCCTTGGCTCCTGTTCAGTATGTCCTAAGAGAAAATTCAGAATCTTTTAATATTATCTATGTGTTTATGAAATCCTATTTCCTGTAGTTTGTACATGTAACTTACAACTAGAAGAAATCATATTTGCTAATCAGGTCAGTTTCTACAATCTGCTTTTTGCCTTAGCCAGATGAGCAATGTGATTGCATTCCTGCCAGTTATACATTTTAACCCCCACAGAAGGTGAAACTCCTTCAGAATTACCTAGATAAGAAGCCCACATACTTGTACACGGAGGGCAGTTTAACCCCATGCAGGAAGTAAATGGTGTTCTTCATTTAACTGAGGTGAAAGGAGGCTTTTGAGAGAGTCAGACTGTATTTGGGGGAGGTGAGCATCCTGTCCTCACATAGCCAGGTAGTTGTTTAATTCAACAGTATTGAACTGGTGTACTTCTTAAAGATTGTGTCTATACTCCTGACTTTTGAACACTGCACTTGGAAACTTTGCTTTCTAATATTGTTTAAAGAAAACAGGTACTCATTGGCGCCACCTATTGGCTAGACATATAGTATATGGCCTTTTGGCTCATTTTTGGAATTTCCTAATTATTAATAATTTCCTAATTATTAAATGAAGGCACCCCTGGTGGCTCAGAGGTAAAAGAATCTGCCTGTAATGCAGGAGATGTGAGAGACCTAGATTCGATTCCTGGGTCTAGAAAATCCCTTGGAGGAGGAAATGGCAACCCACTCCACTATTCTTGCTGGGAATATTCCATGGGTAGAGGAGCCTGGCAGGACACAGTCCATAAGTTCACAGAGAGTCGGACATTACTGAGCTCACACACACAATTATTAAATAATGCTTTATTTTTATTCTTTTTGAGTTTTTAGCTTTCAATTAATTTTACTTTCAGAAAAATTTGAAGAATAGTACAGCAAATATGTAACTTCTCAAAGTTTAACTTTTCGCTATGTTTGCATTATCCTTCTCTTGCTTTCTTTCTCTCTACATACACACACACAGGCACTTTATTCATATATATATATGTATATATATATATTTGTGTGTTATATATATATATATTTGTGTGTATCTTATATAGATTCTCTCTATAGATAGTAACTTACTATTACTGAATTGGTGTAATTCTTAAAGATTGCATTAATGCCCCTGATGTTTATACATGCACATATATACATGTATATGTACATGCGTATATATCACACTTACATGTTTTTTCCCACCTGAACTGTTTCAGAAAAAATTGTAGGAACTGTTCCTCTTTATCTCTACTTACTCAGAACATGGCAACATAACCACAGTACAATAATCAAAATCAGAAAGTGAACACTGATACAATAGTCTTACCTAATCTGTAGATCTTGTTCAGATTTTGACAATTTTCTCAATGTCCTTTATAACAAAAGGAACTCAGGCTGTATTGCATGCAGTTGTCATATCTTTTTAGTTTCCTTTAAGCAATTCTCTTTTCATGACAGTGAAGAAAAAAGATGGAGTGCAAAATATATTAAAATATGCTTCTCTGGTGGCTTAGTTGATAAAGAGTCTGCCTGCAGTGCAGGATACCTGTCAGGAAGATCCCCTGGAGAAGGGAATGGCAACCCACTCCAGTATTCTTGCCTGGAGAATCCCATGGACAGAGGAGCCTGGCGGGCTACAGTCCATGAGGTCACAAGAGTAGGACATGACAGTGACCAAACCTGTCTATGGAAGGTATTTGTAAAACTTCATGTAGTATTTAAAAAAAACCACAAACACAAACTCAAACTATAAGGTAATGGAAGTAGTGATTCTAGCCTTGTTTTATTCTCTGAGTTACTTACATTTTGCCAATTTAGATATTTCTTGTTGTTGTTCAGTCGCTCAGTCATGTCCAGCTTTGCAACCCTGTGGAGTGCAGCATGCCAGGCTTCCCTGTCCTTCTCTGTTTCCTAGAGTTTGCTTAAACTCATGTCCATTGAATCAATGATGCCATCCAACATCTTATCTTCTATACTACATAGGAAAAGATATACAACATAGAAAAAAATGTAGTTTATAATAAGTATATCAATAAATTAAAAACATCAGATATGACATACACTTACTTATGCCATGCTCTATATACACTTCTAAAAAGTTGTTTTTAGCCAGTGGCTTACTGTGTCCTTTGAAAAAATTACAAATAAGTAGTAATAGTTACAATAGAAAGCAAATAAACAACCTTTTATCTATTAACCTAATCCTCGGTGTTTGCCTTTAAAAATAAGTATGGAAACTTTAAGGTGAAAGTCCTTTGTTAAAAAACTGTGAATTCCCTCTAAATAGGCTCATCCACTCAAACAATTATAGCTTCCACTATATGCCAATGGCCTTTGTCTTTCATTTCTGATCAATATATTTCTTTTCTGGTTAAGACGTGATGAAACTAAACAATTCCAGATGTCGCTTATATGCCTTAGTTTGACATTCCATGACTTATTATGTGTTCAGTTCAGTTCAGTTCAGTTGCTCAGTTGTGTCTGACTCTTTGTGACCCCATGAATCGCAGCACTTCAGGCCTCCCTGTCCATCACCAACTCCCGGAGTTTACCCAAACTCATGTCCATTGAGTCGGTGATGCCATCCAATCATCTCATCCTCTGTCGTCCCCTTCTCCTCCTGCCCCCAATCCCTCCCAGCATCAGAGTCTTTTCCAGTGAGTCAACTCTTCGCATGAGGTGGCCAAAATATTGGAGTTTCAGCTTCAACATCAGTCCTTCCACTTAATCATATTTTTTCAATAACTGTTTAGCCATGGGCTAATCACTTCTTTAAGGAAAACATAAAAGCCTTCCCAATACTTGGAAATAGCACATCTGTGGACTAGCAGTGAATATCTTTGTACCCATGCTTCTCATATCTTTTACCTGTTAGGAAGTCAGCATCCCAATGGATGAGTTTACCTATGCAGACATATCAGGGCAATGATTTTCTGAAGGTCAGCCTGTTGTTCATCCTCCTTTAGAATTGCATCCTTTATGACTTAAACCCTGGAGAAGGAAATGGCTACCCACTCCAGTATTCTTGCCTGGAGAATCCCATGGACAGAGGAGCCTGGTGGGCTACAGTCCATGGGGTCGCAAAGAGTCAGACACAACTGAGCAACTAACACACACACACCAGACTTAAATATGTCAACAAAAACATTAATTCATAGTAATCTAAAGGAGAAATGATGTTGTATGGCAGAAACAAGCACAATACTGTGAAATAATGATCTTCTAATTAATAATAATTAAAGAAACAGACTATGTCATACTACCAAAAAAATGGAAAATTTTCTTTAAGCCAACCTGAGAATTATAACCCGGGAGACCGTCTCTCAGAGAGTTGGAGAACTATTCTGAAGAAGTAAAAGTTGGGGGATGGAGAGAACAGTGTACATGTGACCTTGACAAAGGGGTATATGCAATCAAATATCTTGATAGAAGGTTACTGCTACTCTTGAGGAATAAATATCTTAGTTATTGGTGCTTTTCTCAGTATGGGAAGATGCGGGAAACTGAGTTCATAAAATTTTCTCCTGAAAATAATCTGTGAGGACCAGTTCTGCCAGTCTTCCCCTAGCACAAGTACCTCATCCTGATCTTTGCCCTGTACTGTAAGTCAACAATTGCAGTGACTTGATTCTTGTGTAACTAGTTGATGGACAACATGCTTTATTTTTTTCCCTTTCAGTCTTAATTTTGAGCATGGTTTTGGAGGCATTTTATGACCAATTTGTCCCATTGAGCTAGGAATGCTCCTTCCCAGAACAAGCAAGGATTTTGTTGTCGGGCCACTCAGTGTGCTATTTCTGGACCAAGTCCTGTTCACGGTAACCAAAACTTCTCAGCCACCTGCCTTACTAGTCTCTTATGGTCTAGGGAATGGTTCCTTCTTGTTGCTTGTTCTGGTATCTAGACTTACACTCTTAAAATCTTTGGCCTTATGGGATTATATATTTGGTCAGTTGTTTCAAGTTTCCTAATTATCATTAGCTCAGCCATCCACTTGGTAATCAAGAAATAATAATCTTGTAAAATAGGGGAAACACAAGTTGTATGAGTGCTCAGTTGCTTCAGTTGTGTCTGACTTTGCAACCCTATGGACTGTAGTCCGCCAGGCTCCTCTGTCCATGGGATTCTCCAGGCGAGAATACTGGAGTAGGTTGCCATGCCCTCCTCCAGGGGTTCTTCCCAACTCAGGGATCGAACCCAAGTGTCCTGTGTCTCCTGCATTGCAGGCAGATTCTTTACCCACTGAGCTACCTGGGAAGCCCATCAAGTAGTATAGCTAGTAACATTAATCAGGTCATAAGTGAGTATTTACACTAAGAGCTTCAATTAGGTTCAGCCCAGATTATCTGAGCAGTCTGTTCTGCACCAGTTGCTGTCTTTAAAAGAAATGGTATATCGGCATTGTACATAAAGTTGACATATAAGGTGAGTGGTGGGTTCGTTACAGGATTAAGAAGGAAATGTTATCTTCCAAGGAGCTTCATGACTGGCACCACAAGAAGAAAAACTGATCAATTTATGGTTGATCAGGTGTTTCTGCCATTGGGGAGGTCTGATGAACACATTATAATGCAGACGCACAATGCACGCAGAAGGGGAGAAGGGCCCAAAAAGGCAGAGAAAAATGTTATGTTTAAAATTTTCTTGTCTTGCCTTGAAATATGAATTTTTATTTCATCAGGCAGTTTATACCTATTGCTGTTAGCTTCGTTATTCACAGATTGAATAATACAGGATGAAAGTCAGAAATCAAGATATGACCCTTTAGAAAGAGGAGTGATTTTTTTTTATTGTTTACTTTATATGGCTTTGAAAGTGCATCTGAAAGAGGAGATTTGAGCTTTGCAGCATTAAAGACATAAGTGTCTGGTTTTCAGTATGGAAACGTTGCGTCCTTTGGGTAATGTGGTCTTGCTGGCAGGAGGCTTTGAGCAGCTCGGCGTCCTCAGTTGCGCAGTGAGCACACATTTCAGAAGGCCTGCAGTGCTGTCGTAGCTCCCGTTTTAATTCTTCATCTAACCTTGTCCAAGCTCTGGTTTATCCAGTGGTCCTGTATGGATGTGAGAGTTGGACTATAAAGAAAGCTGAGCGCCAAAGAATCGATGCTTTTGAACTGTGGTGTTGGAAGACCCTTGAGAGTCCCTTGGACTGCATGGAGATCCAACCAGTGCATCCTAAAGGAGATCAGTCCTGGGTGTTCACTGAAAGGACTGATGCTGACACTGAAACTCCAATACTTTGGCCACCTCATGCGAAGAGTTGACTCATTTGAAAAGACCCTGATGCTGGGAAATATTGAGGGCAGGAGGAGAGGGGACGACAGAGGATGAGATGGTTGGATGGCATCACCAACTCAATGGACATGAGTTTGAGTAAACTCTGGGAGTTGGCGATGGACAGGGAAGCCTGGCGTGCTGCAGTCCATGGGGTCGCAAAGCGTCAGACACGACTGAGCGACTGAACCCAATTGAACTGAACCTGGTCCATTTCTACACTCTAATCTCTTCCTAATGCTTCTTGGTTTTCCTCAGCTGACTCACTTTCCAACAGTGTTGTCTCACCTCACACCACTCCTACCAGACATTTGGCTTCCTTTCTTTCCTGTGTTCCAGAGGCCCTGAGACTGTCGCTGACTTTGCTGTGTGAACTCCTCGCCTGATCCCGTCAGGGTTTTACTGCTTGATGCAATCAGGATGTATCCCTGAAAGTTATATATGCTTCTGGTGTTTTATTTTAAAACTCAATTATCTTACCTTATAGACACAACATAGAATACTGTAGTGTCCAAAGCAAAACTCAGATGACAGATTTTGTAGATCAAACACAAAGAAGGGAATAGAAGTAAAAATTCTTGCTCTGATAATAATGAGGTCTTAGGACTTCAGAAATTAATAGATTTTACTGAAGGTGAATTATGGAAGGATCTATTGATAATCACCTTTAGGAAGTTTTTCTGATACCAGATGATGTTAGTAATTATCATTCATGTTGAGAAATCCTGGCAATTAGGTTTTACCCCTTGGCCCATGCCTACCAAACACAAAGTATGTAAGTACTGTCATGAAATAATGTTTTCAGAGTCTTGCCCCAGAATGGCAGCATAAAGCGCTGCATGGACTCACTCCAAAATATAACTAGTAATGATCATATTTTTAAAAAAGCATTGAAGTCTGAAAATTTTCTTGAGAGCATACAGCAAATGAAGAAATACTCAAGAATAAAATTTAATACTTTTTAATTTTGAAAATTAAAACAAAAGTAAACAAATGGGACCTAATTAAACTTAAAAGCTTTTGCACAACAAAGGAAACTGTAAACAAGATGAAAACCCTCAGAATATGAGAAAATATTTTTAAATGAAACAACTAACAAGAGGTTAATTTCTAAAATACACAAACAACTCATGCAGCTCCAATATCAAAAAAATAAACAACCCAATCAAAAATTGATGGAAGACCTAAGTAGACACTTCTCCAAAGGAAACATGCAGATGGCCAAAAAGCATATGAAAAGATGCTCAACATCACTAGTTATTAGATAAATACAAATCAAAATACCAGTAAGAATGGCCATTAACAAAAAAATCTACAAACAAAAATTGCTGGAGAGGGTGTGGATTTTGAAATGTAATCCTCTTACACTGTTGGGGGGAATGTAAATTGAAACATCCCCTATGGAGAACAGTATGGAGGTTCCTTAAAAAACTAAACATAGAGTTACCATATGACCCAGAAATCCCTCCCCTGGACATATACTGGGAGAAAACCATAATTCAAAATGCTACATGCATCCCAGTGTTCACTGCAGCACTATTTACAATAGCCAGGACAAGGAAGCAACCTAAATGTCCATCAACAGAGAAATAGATGAAGAAGATGTGGTACATGTATACAACAGAATATTACTCATCCATAAAAAGGAACAAAACTGCCATTTGCAGAGACATGGATGAACCTAGAGACCCTGATATAGAGCAAAGTGAGAAATAGAAAAATTAATATCATATAACATCACTTAAAAGTGGAATCTAGAAAAATGATACAGATGAACTTATTTGCAAAGCTAAAATAGAGATACAGATGTAGAGAACAAATGTGTGTATACCAATGAAAGAAGGGGGTGTGGGATGAATTGGGAGACTGGAATTGATATATATACACTATTGATACTATGGATAAAATACCGGAACTTACTGTAGAGCTCAGGGAAGTACTCAGTGCTCTGTGGTGACCTAAATGGTAAGGAAATCCAGAAAAGATTATATACACATATAGTTGGTTCAGTTTGCTACACAGCAAAAACTAATACAACATTGTAAAGCAACTATACTCCAATAAGAATTGCTTAAAAAAAAAGAATAATATTAAATCTTGGTGAGAACAGAGAGCGTTTGTGCCACGTGTGTTACAGTCGACTTCTTCCCTTCCACCTGGCCCTACTCAGCATGATGGAAATTCTGCTCTGGGTGCTTTGTGGCCAAGAAGGTAGGACTGCTTCTCCTTTCAGCTCTCAGTCAAGGGATACTGTATCTTATCAAGAAGTGAAGACCTCCAGTGTCTCTCACCTCCATTAATTGTGAGTTGCACAGGCTACATTCCTGGCAGAAGTGGCTCAGAGGTTGAGGTCTCCCTTCTACCATCTGGCTGCCACTCATAAGGCAGAGGCTCTGTCCCAGACACAGAAAGTTGAGAATACTGAGGCGTCAATTGCCCTTGCTCCAGCTCACTCATTGGCTGGAGATTCCACACGAGGAGGCCAGAGGCTACTGCTCCAGCCTAGCTTTTGCCACATAAAGCAGGGGTGTCACTAAAGAATGGACTGCTGTACCCACCTCCAGTTCTGGAGTGGTGGATCATAGATTTGGCCCAGGGAAGAGGCAGTTTATAAAAAGAAGCTCTCCTGAAAGAAAATGGCTTCATTTGATACACTCTGCAGAAATTTAAATCTATAGGATCTCTTGAAAACAGTGGACATGGCAGGGAAAATTTTTTTGTCAGAAAAGACTGAAAGAAAAGGAACAGAACCTCAGAAAAATTCCACCAAGCTCACCAACATATAAAATGAGAATACCAAAAGGAAAGGAGAGAAAGGAGCAGAAAACATATTAAAAGAAATATTGACAAAAAACTTTACAAATTTGATAAAAAGCTGATGTTCATGTCCAGGAAGCTCAATGACTCATCAGTTTTACTCTTCCTCTTTCTGATCCCATTTTCCAGACAACAGTAAGAACACTTTCTTAAAACACAAATTGAATCATGTTTTCTTTATTTAAAATTCTCCAATAACTTCTTGTTGCATTTGTGTTAGATGTTAGTTGCTCAGTCATGTCTGACTCTTTGAGCCCACCAGGCTCTTCTGACCATGGGATTTCCCAGACAAGAAGACTGGAGTGGGTAGCCATTTCCTTCTTCAGGGTATCTTCTGGACCTAGGGATTGAACCCCCGTCTCCTGCATTGCAGGTAGACTGCCATCTCAGCCACCAGGAGGGATCCCCTTGTTGCATTTAGAATAAAAGTAATTGGTCATGGCTTCCATGACTGCTGCTTATCTTCTGGTCTCCCCTGCACCCTCATTTGACTCTGCTCAGACACAGTGGCCTTCTTCCATCTTCTCCATCACCCCAAGCTCTTTTCTGTTGCAGGATCTTTACACATGCTCTTTTCTCTGTCTGGAGCACCGTCTCCCCATTTTTTGCATTGCCATTTGTTTCTCTTTCCAAGCTTGAATGTTACTCTTTCAGAAATGACTTCTAAAACCATTTATCTTTTATTATTTTTATCTCAACTTATGGTTTAATTTCTTTATGACAATTATCACAGTTTAAAAAGAAAAATTGTGGTAGGATACTCAAGAAGTTGTTAAACATGTATTAATTCTAGTAAACTGAACTCAGTAATTGAGGTAAAGAAGTACATTTCCTTCCATAGCAGAAACTTTAGTACAGTTTGACATATGCATGTACTACTTAAAATTTTTTTAATCTAGTTAAATTTTAAAATGCGCAATTCTTTAATGACTAACAGACAACATCTATTTCATGAATGAATCAAAGACACTAATCAGATATTTGCTTAAGTTTGTTTCTTTGGCTTCCTAGTACCAAATAGGAAAACATTAAAAAATAATCTACTGAGCTCTAAGGAGGTTGCATTGTCTTTTCTAGCTTTGAGACTTAAGACCCTAATTTCTGTATCCAGCCCTGCTTGTTAGACTCAAATGCTCTCAAGTTTTTTCACATTTGTAAGTAATAATGTGAGGAACATCTCCTGTATTTCAGAATATGACTTTAAAATAAAGCCTTAGAAATGGGATTATTAAGGAAGAATATGAGATTTTTGATGAATTTTGCCACATTAACAAAGTAAACAGCAGCTTGGATGGTCATTTTGGAATAAAACCTGGGACAGGTTATTGAGGACATCAAAGACAGATGTCAGAGATTTTTGAAAAGTTTGGAACCTGTAGATTCAGGATTGCAGTATTAATTCATAAGAGTGGAAAAAAGAAGAAATTGGAGACTGAGTGGAAGAGACTGGTTTCAGACGTAGATTTACTTTCACAGTCTCTGTGTGCTCAAAACAATCACTGAAGTTCATGCCTATCCTCTGTGACAACCAATGATATTAATTTTGATCCCTCCTTAGTTCTCACCTAGACTGTTAAATTTATCCATAATTTGTATCCTGCCAAGTTTTCTTCTGTTGTACTGCCAGAATCCTCTTTGTCATATAAAAACCTGTTCTGTATCTCTTTTCCCATTTCAGGTTTTATTGGTTCATCACTTGTGATGCCAACTTGACTCCTTCCTGTGTGGTTTGTAAGGCAGGCCTTCAGTCTCTGACCCAGCCCCCTTTCGTGTCTCCCCCTACATTCTACCTTCAACCCAACATACCCTTCTTTGGATTTTGGAATTAGTAGCCACATAGAGTTATGGTACTGTAAGTGTTCATACCCCAGAAGTGTATGCCTTTATGATAGTATTAGAAATTAAACTAATTTATTGATACAGCCTTCAATAATTTTACTAGGAACTAGAAGACCTCAGTGATTTCAAAACAAAGCGAGGCAAACACATGTCTTTTACCCATTCTATGTTTTTCTGTCTTTGCTCACAACTCCCTGCTGTATTTTATGTGTCTTCTCTTTACTCGCTTCTAAAAAAAAAAAAAAAAACACCCCTTTGATAAATTATTCCCTGCCTTTTTTCATTTAGATTTTGCTATGTTATATATGATGATTTTTTTTTTCAAATCTTTTACGCTTGTTCAATTATTCTTATCTTCCAAACTGAGTTTCTTTAAATTTTACAGTATTCTGGCTGTATTGAGATAAAAACCTAATTCAAGGTTCTCTATTTGCCACACTTTAATTTGAGAAAAAGTAAATGAAGCTAGTTTTTTGGCCTTCTCTTAGCATGTGGATGTTTTTAAATGCTGAAAATGAAAAGAAAAGACCATTTCAGTTTGGTCATCAAACTTCATGAGATTTCTAATTGAGAGGATTAAATGACTCAGGATTAATAGATATATGCCAGCTATGTTCTTTGTTTCCTCCCCTATAGGTCACTTCAGAAATTTGTTATTAGTTTGGATTTGTAATTTGATCTTTGGATACCCCACTTGTGATGATATTTTTGCACTATTATCGTATCTATTCTTAGCTCAGATGTTTTTAGCACATGTATTTATAGAACATATACTGTAATATGCTACCATTTTTCTTCTATACTTGTATAGAAACTCAGGCGAATTAAAAAGAAAAATGTAACTGTGTGGTGTCAAGTACTTTTTACATTTTTTAAGTCTGTTACTTAATCTATTATGATTTTATTTCATACTTTAATTTGGCACATTTGTAAATTTTTTTTGACACAAAAGGCAGTCTTTGAATTAAATATTTATGAGATTGATAGTTCTTAAATACTATATAAATAGAGTAAATTTTTGCTCACTTAATTAACTTACCCATTTACAATTTAATTGTACATTGAAGGCACACTATTCTATATTCTTCACAGACTGCTTGTGTTATTGAGAAACAATAGAGATTGCAAAGATTGTTAAATAAATTGGCTTTTGAAACATGGTAGACTGCCTCTTGTAACTTCCTCTTCAACTACAAACACATAAAAATGCTGGATAAATTATAACCAAGATGTGGTAAGAAATAGAAAACAAAGCTTCAAAGAAAGGAAGGGCCATCTTGCTGACTTGTATGGTGGTAGTGGTGGTTTAGTTGCCAAGTTGTACCCGACTCTTGCGATCCCATGGACTGTAGCCTGCCAGGCTCCTCTGTCCATGGGATTCTCCAGGCGAGGATTCTGGAGTGGGTTGCCATTTCCTTCTCCAGAGGATCTTCTGGACTCAGGACTCGAACCCTGGTCTCCTGCATCGCAGGCAGATTCTTTACCAACTGAGCTATGAGGGAAGCCCCACTGACTTGTATAGGGAGGTCCACACTGGAGGGATAAACACTCCAGTCGGTGCTCCAACAGGGAGGAAGGGTGTGAACACAGGTCCTGACAGTTGGAAGTTTAAGTTTTAAATATTCCATGGAAGTCGAGACGTGATTTGTTATATCTGCTCCCTTTCCCTCATTGCTGATTATTTTATGATGGATTATTGTTGTTGTTTATTTTACTGTGACCCATTTTCAGTGGGTGTTGCTTAATTCACAGGAATTCCATGAACTGTGGGAGTGAACATGATAGTGTGGAATGAATATACATTTCCTTTTTTCAGGCTCCTCCACTGGGACTGGTTACTTACCCTGGATTTCATTGCTATGGATTTTTCCAAACTGCTGAGTTAATTTAAATTCAATGGCTTAAGCTTACGTTTTTCTGTCTCATTGGGGAATCATCTCCTCTCATCACCTTTTTCAAACAGAGAACAGTTCTTTCAAGCCCAGTATTAGAGAACTCATTTCCAAGCATCACTTGTGTATTCCCTAAACCATGTCTCCTAGAAGTTTAGATAATAAACTATCAGGAAAAGACTAAATAAAAGGTAGAAAAATGGGTTCATAATGAAAAAGAAAATAGGAAGCAATGACCAGGGAGAGTTTTTTAATCCATTCATCAAAAAATATTAAGCATCTCTAATCTAATCAAGAGGAACTAAAGAGCCTCTTGATGGAAGTGAAAGAGGAGAGTGAAAAAGCTGGCTTAAAACTCAGCATTCAAAAAACTAAGATTACGGCATCCATTCCCATCACTCCATGGCAAATAGATGGAGAAACAATGGAAATAGTGACAGATTTTATTTTCTTGGGCTCCAAAATCGTTGTAGATGGTGACTTGCAGCCATGAAATTAAAAGACACTTGCTCCTTGGAAGAAAAGCTGTGACCAACCTAGATAGCATATTAAAAAGCAGAGACATTACTTTGTCAACAAAGGTCTCTCTAGTCAAAACTATGGTTTTTCCAGTAATCATGTATGGATGTGAGTGTTGGACTATAAAGAAAGCTGAGCACCAAAGAACTGATGCTTTTGAACTGTGGTGATGGAGAAGACTTTTGAGAGTCCCTTGGACTGCAAGGAGATCCAACCAGTCAATCCTAAAGGAAATCGGTCCTTAATATTCATTGGAAGAACTGATGCTGAAGCTGAGGCTCCAATACTTTGGCCACCTGATGTAAAGAATAACTCACTGGAAAAGACCCTGATACTGGGAAAGATTGAAGACAGGAGGAGAAGGGGATGACAGAGGATTAGATGGTTGGATGGCATCACCAACTCGATGGATATGAGTTTGAGCAAGCTCTGGTAGTTGGTGATGGAGAGGGAAGCTTGAGCTGCTGAGCTGGGGTCACAGAGTCGGACATGACTGAGCAACTGAACTGAACTGTCCTCTTGGTGCTTAGCTTTATTGGTGAGAAAGAAATAAATAGAATTTCTTAAATTATTTTAAAGAAGAAGTCATTGAAGAAAAATTAGTGTACTGCTTAAATAGCAAATGAGCACAATGGAAAGAGAAGCAATCATGTGATTATAACAGCAGTGGTAGTTGTAGTAGTAGCTGCTAACATTTTAAAGCACTTCCTTTATAGCAGGCATTGCCCAAAGTATTTTATGGAGTTATTTTACAGATGTGAAAACCAAAGCAAGCACAGAGAAGTTAACATTGAGGCAGAGTCATGATGCTGTATGACAGGCTCTTTAAACTGCCCACTTAATCACAACATGTATTTATCAAATATATTTGCCATGAATTTCTGTGTTTGCATTGTTATACATTTGCTATGTGTTATTTGGTTCATTGGTGGCAAAATGGCTGATCTAGTCTAAAATCAATTTTGCCTGCTACTTAATAAACCTTGCTGTGCTTGCCATTTTATGTAAAAGTGCAGAATTTCATGAATTTAAAAGAAATCATCTCACAGAGTGAATTAGCTTCAATTCCTAAGAAATTAGAGTTCCCAAAGAATCAAGCACATTTGGTTTAACAGATACTAAGCCTTTCTCTCCTGTAGTTCTGTTCCATAAGCTATTTAATTTTGAAAAAATGTTGCTTTGTGATTCTAGATTCATTATTAATTAATGACTAAGTCTCTGTTTAAAATTAGTTTAAAAATCTTTATAATTGGGTCTTAAATATCTAGAGTGATTTTTTAAAGTTTAGCTTAATTCTTGTTTCTCCTATTAAGAGTAACATTTTTTCCTTAGCAATTTCCTTTTTGGTATTTATGTTAAGTGCCAGAAAAAAACTGATTGTGGGACATTATTGATCTATTTGTAAAATTAAAAATTTAACCTAATTTGATTGGTTGTCATAAAAATTCTTCCCTGAAATTTCAAATTCCATCAGTCATAATTTTTCTTTACTATAATATTCCTATCATGCATTTAACCCATACTGCTTCATATTCTACTTACGTGTGTGTGTCTTTTATTATTGGATGATCAGCTTCTATGGAGCAGGAACCCTATCACATATTAATACATTCTTATATCTTGCCTTTCATATTCCTCAAGCTGAAAGTTATTGCCTTGCCCAAAGAGGACAGTTTAAATTGTGGTAGCAGTAAGTTAAAGTGTGCAGATAGAATTTTAGAAGTTGCTTCAGCCCTAGAGAGAGGGTTAAGGTGAGGACAGTAAAGTGATCTGACAAGAAAGAGAATAGGAAGAAAATACTGCTCTGTGAACATGCCTTACATCTTGAGCTACTCTCCTGAAAGGAGAGGATGAATCCTCAGGTCATCATAATGAGTGAATATTTGACAAGTCTCTCCTTTATAGTGAAGAATAGTTTCTTAGTGTTAATACCATATTTCTTATTATCTAGTGAGTCATTTGTCCAACCTGTTCATTGTAGTCAGCATAATTAAGAACCACTAGAAAAACAGGATCAGGAGTTTCCCTGATTGAAAAATAAATAATATTGCTATGGCTCTTGGTGGGCTGGTTCCTGTGGACTCACTATTATATCATGTTTCTTTGACTTGCCACTCTCTGAAGTTTGTTATGTGTTGTGATTTTTTATGGAAATCGAATAGATGATTTGGGAAGAGCCAAGTACACTGTGGTCAAGCCCTTGGCCCACCTGACCTTCCCAGTTCTTAATTCTCTGTGAGTTCTTCATTCTGAAGAAATTGGGTCACTTCAACAATACCTTGCCCTCCCTGCAAATTGATATCAGTTGGCCAAACAAATGAAATCATTATCCTGGGCTTTCGTCTGTGTCTTTCTAAACCTTCAGGTTGAGAACTACTATGTCTTCTAACCAAATGTTAGGATGCATCCAACTCTAGAATGTCTGTTTTTTTTCCCTCCATACTATTTTGTATATCTTCCCTCATCACTTCCTCATTGCCTCATTGGCTCCTTTCTGTCCATTGTCTCCTACGTGGATCCTCCCTCTCTATCCTCTTGCATTCTCTCATCTCTATGACTCTGGCTGTCTGGAGAACGTTGAGGCATTTTTTTGTTCATGATTACATCTATGTCTTCCCTGAAAACATATTTTTTCTCTATTTCCTATGTTCAGTTGTCTTTAACGTTCACATTGATTGAATGCCTTTATTTTCTCATTGTCTTATCCTTTCAGCACACGTGTGCACACACACACACACACACACACACTCACACTCTCACACACACATAGGAGTGCTAAGTCACTTCAGTCGTGTCCAACTCTTTGCAACCCTTGAACTGTAGCCCACCAGACTCCTCTGTCCATGGGATTCTCCAGGCAGGAATACTGGAGTGGGTTGCCATGTCCTCCTCCAGAGGATCTTCCCAACCCAGGGATAGAACCTGCATCTCCTGTGGCTCCTGCATTGAAGGCAGATTCTTTACCACTGAGCCATAAAAAATATATGTTTTTTTTTTTTTTTTTCTTTTCTTATCCGGCTCTTTGCGACCCCATGAATGGCAGCCCACCAGGCTCCTCTGTCCACGGGATTCTCTAGGCAAGAATACTGGAGTGGGTTGCCATTTCCTTCTCCAAAAAATATATGTTTTATATATATATAAAATATATAATACATATTATATATATATATAAATTCACTGATGGTTAAATGAATTCTGGCTCCAATAGAGCCAAACAAGAATCCTGGTCACTTTTCCTTCCTCCAGCCTCTATCCTGAATAGCAGGATCTGTTTATTTTTTCATTATTGTTTAGTTCTTTTCTCTTCTTACTTTATACAAACCATATAAGGTTGCTAGTATCTCTGATCAGGTCCTTTGATGACAAGTTCTAATAAAATGACCTGCTCTTGCAAAACATCACAGGACCTCAGGAATTTAGTGCATGTGATTCTCTATTTGAAAGCATTGCTGATAGTAGCCCAGGACTGGAACAGTGTTCTACCCAGCAGGAGAGACTGTTACTACATACCCTATCTGGCACACACTGCTATTCTACAAATACCAGACCCTGATGATGTTCATGATGATGGTGACAGTGTGGGTGAATGTTTTGAAGGCAAAAGGACAGAAGTAGGAGGAGAACAGAGACACCAGTAATGAGGTGGGGGTAGTGAAGAGCATGAGTCAAGAAGAAATAGCTGCTGAGACAGATGGATTACAACATGTGTTAGTTTATCTTTGTTCGCCTGCCTCTGGGTTTGGTTTCTTTTTTTTTTTTTTTTGCCTCTGGGTTTTAAAAGGAGCCAATAGTACCACATCAAAGTTGTCACCATCAAACCACCCAGACTTATTCTCCCTGCTTCATCCCATGTGGCTTTCGGAGGGCTAATGCCCTCCATTTTATCGCCTCAGTCACCCAGCTCACGTGGGGTGAGGGTGGGGAGTGAGCTAAAAGACAGTTAGGTAAAAATAAGATGAAGATTTAATTAAAGTTCCTGAGTGCCTGCCAGATTTAATCTAATTCTCACAACAACTTTCCAGCACCAACATTCTGTTAGACCCACACGCCAGGGCACTCGGTGATGCAGCCACGTGCGGGCCTTCTTTGCTTACGTCGCTGCCTCATCCTGGTTTGCTTTGAACCCCAGGAAAGGCTTCATCTTCTCTCTGAGCATAATGCTTTTTGTAAAAAGACAAATTTTTCTGATGTTTTATGCACTCTGTAAAGCAAGCAAACAAGCCAACAGAGCACTGCTTTTGTTGTTGTTGTTTCTTATTACTGAAGGGGATTGAAAGGGAGATCCTGATCTAGATGCATGGCAAATGTCTTACACATTTGTTTCATCCCAGCCTGATCGTTGCCAGGCTTATGGTGGATGTTGGCAATTAACTTCATAGTGCTGTGTGGTAGGAATTGGGAGTAACAAGTGGCAAATAGTAAGGGTGTTATTGAGTGAAAAGGGTGATAAGAATGTAGATGGAAGATTTTTAGAGTACGGTTTGATCATCCTCTTGATTCCATCATCCACATTCATTTTGAGTTCAGGTTAATGATGATTGAAAGTTTTTTTAAAAAAATAAGTCACCTTTGACTGGTTTCATTTTCTATTACTAATGTAAGTGATGGGCTTATTTTTTTCTTTGTTTTAAAATAATAGAGGGAAAAAGGAACAGGGAACTAAAAGGCTTAAAGAGAAGCAGCATGTTGACAATAGGGAAACATATTAAAAATATAAGACATTAATTTTTTTCTCTAGCTCTTGCCTGAGATTTGGAAAAATGAGGTATGAAAAATGTGTCGTTTAGTGTCTTCAATAAATTCTACTGTGGTCATGTCACTATAATTGGGCTAACCAAAAAAGATAATTTTTGCCATTTTACTGACTAAATTTCTTCTTGTTTATCAAAATGGCCTGCATCTTGCTATATATGCTCAGTAGAAAATAATGTGATTATGAGTTTGTACCATATATAATATTAAGAATACAATGTTGGTTTCATTTTAATCACCTTTCTTACTTAAAAAAAAAAAAAAGAAACAGCTATGGATATCCTTAAAATCCTTGAATTTTAATGTCTTTAGATTTGTGCTCATCTTTATGGTATTTGGTAAGTAATTATTCACAGACTTTATAGAGTTTTTAAGGAATTAGAACTCCCATTTTAAGATCAGTGTCTTCCAGGGCTGAATAGCCCCTGCCATTTGCAAGGATGAGTTTGGTGCAGGGGTGTTTCCGTCAGGCAGGGAATGGAGAAGTGGGTTTTGGGAAGCAGTCAAACTTCCTCTTCTTAGTGTTCTGTTCCAAGTTTTTTCCAGCTTCTAGGAAGCTTCTTTATAAGTGGATAAACTAAGGTGGTCAAATTGGAAAAGTGTTCTCTAGATATTTGTCTTATAGACTCTGTTAATTTTGTCTGAATGTTAATCTTTAGTTTAAAACAATGACACCATAGATTTGGACTTGATGAAACAATTTCAGTTTCTGTTCATGCTATTTCTGTCCTTCTGTTTTTAATTCTGTTCTCATTTAATTTAGGTTTAGCTGTTTCTTTACAACTCTTGCATGGAGACATTGAACAAATCAGAAGGGAATACTCATCGGTGTTTTCTCATGGAGTATCCATCACCAGGAAGTTGGGTTTTTCTAATATTATTATGCCTGGTAAGTGACTCAGAATGAACCACATGATGAAATATGGCTATTTTGTCTCCTTTTGGCAC
Source organism: Cervus elaphus (assembly GCF_910594005.1). Classification (NCBI taxonomy): domain Eukaryota; kingdom Metazoa; phylum Chordata; class Mammalia; order Artiodactyla; family Cervidae; genus Cervus; species Cervus elaphus. The sequence goes on from NC_057832.1 coordinate 64,578,663, forward strand.
TTGAGAAAGTTTCAAACTGTCAGCTTCAAAGAGTTCAAATGGGCCATGCTGAAGAATAAATTGAGATACTTAATTCTTTTTTTTTAATCTTTACATTTCTTTCATATCAGGATGGATAACTTGTGGGGGCCATGCCTGCTTTTCATTATGACCATAATAAGAAGGAAAACTGAAGTTGAATACAGAAAATATTTTACCCTTTGGTGGGAAGTATTATTGAAGTCACTTGGGGAAATCCTTACAAGTTTTGATAAGAACGTTTATTAAGCAATGGTTAGCCTTTCTTGGAGGATTTTCCACCAGAGGTATATGTGTGTGTAACTAAGCAGTCATATGCAAATACCATATATATTTTTAGTTCTATTTGTATATATACATCAGATCTATACTAGCAACCAAAAGAGACTCCAAAAGAGAATCCAAAAAAATGTTTGAGTGGAAATGGTCGAGATTAAGGAAATTCACACTATCAAAGTAAATGCCAAGTAATAGTCTTTCATAGGGTCCTGCATCCTACTCTACACAACCGAGCAAAAAAATAGAAAAACCAAACAGTCTCAAATTGTTGACAGTATTTTTAGAAATAAGATCCTTTAAGTCACTGTTTAAATCCCATGTGTAAAAAGCAAACCATGAATATTGCTTCAGACGAGGCCTCTATTACAGCTGTAAGACTTAGTGGTGGGATTGTTGTCCATAAAGACCTAACACATTGCAGAAACTGACCGGCATTGATCGCTGTGGCATTTGATCTCCTGATGGAAATCACTCATGCAGGGAGGGCTAAGAGAATAGCCTGGAAAGTTTCCTGAGATGACCTGACCCAGCCTGAAGACCCAGTCTGCCTGAGCATCTCCTGTTACTATTGTCAAAAATGACTGTTTACAGCACTGTTTACTTGATGGCATGTTATCCACTGGCTCTTGGAACCATTCATTATTTCCTTTAGTTGCTATAAATAGCTAGTATTTCCTCTTTAGCAGAAAAGAAAAAAATTTCATCCCACTGGGAAGCAAATTGATGGGTAAATCTAATATGAAAAACATATTTTAGAACAGAATGCAGCCAGCTGCTAGAAGAATTCCTCAGCTTGGTCTGCGAGCAGTATCATTGAGAAATGGAAAAAATATCAAGCAACATGACACTTCACTGACTGAATAATTGTCTGGGATGTGCTCTGCTCACGCAGATCTTGTCTGGCTTTAATGATGGAAATGAACTTACTGTGGAATCAGGCTTGCTTCTGTCCCTTCCCTGCACCACGTTATAATGGCAGGGTTGATGCTGACGAGGGACTCAATCTTCCCAGACACATGTCTACAGTGCCTGAGACTGCAAGAGATTTTTTTTAAAGCACTTTCCTTTTCTTCTTTCATTTTTTTTCTTCTTTGGCTTTTGAGTCTTACAAATTGGATGGAGAGATGTGTGTATAAACTTAAACAGCTGAAAAGAAAGCAACTTTACAACTCAATGGAATGTTTTACATTGGCAAACGTACCAGCCGTTGTTTTGTTTTTCTTTATTTTCAGAATTTTGACTTGCCAATTAATTTTCACTGTCTCACTCGTGGCTTTGATGAAAATTTGAGCTGAGTTTTCAATGAGAAAAATGTATCTGAACAGCATTTCTGATCCCAGTGTTGTACTGACAGTCTGCTAATGTGATGGGTTTTTTTTTTTCTTTTTCTAGACTTGTCCTTCAGGGTTAATTTGGGTTCTGATAGAGGTCAGGATGGGTGAGGCGTGTGTTTATACCTACAGGACCTTCATTAACTTAGTCACTGCCTTTCTGCAGAATGAATTATCTGTGGTCCTGACACTAATGGGAACATACACACAACTTTTCTTGAGGGTCACAGAGTGTCATCAATGCCAAACTCTTTTTGGAATGGGAAAAACATGGAAATAGAGATTCAAGTCTTGGTCTGTCTTTTACACGGGTTGATCTCTGGAATGTCACCTGGTATAAAGAGGCAACCTGCCCCTATGTTTTTGCCTTGTCACGAAGCCCTCTGTTACTAAGGGTCAGTCATTCAGCACTTTATTTCTTAGCCCTACGGAATTTCCAAAGAAGAAAAATTTCTCTCTATGAAGCTCCATTACTGCCACTTACAAACCAAATAACCCTGCAGAATGTTCCGTGGTCTGGTCTCTGAGCTTATGAGAGGGAGGGCACTGAAAATGTTTCAATCAGTGCTCTCCAGTAGAAATATAATACAAGCCACAAATATAACTAACTTTTCTAGTAACCACTTAAAAAAAAAGGTAGGAAGAAAGAGATGAAATTAATTTTAACAGCATATTTTATTTAACCCAATGCATCCAAAATATCCTTTCATAGATAGCCCATATAAAAATTTTGTAATGAGTTATTTTACACTATTTCAACTTAAGTCTTTGAAGGCTGGTAACTGTTACACTTTACAGCACATCTCTTTTCAGCCAAGTCCCATTTCAAGGAGTCAGTTGCCACATGTGGCAGTGGTTACAGGATTGAACAGCCAAACTCTAAATGTCTTAACAGACTGTACAAAGCAGAGCTTGAGCCTTTGCTGAATACCAGGAAGGACTAATTTTCCACCCACCAGACATTTTGGAACAAAGTCGGCTGATGTGTCAGGAACGTCATGGGCGATCAGTCCATGCCCTCCTCCCACCCTAGTGGACCTAGGGGTCCACTCTTATTCTGAGTCTGTGATTCTTTCTAGGCAGTCATCCTGGTCTCCATGCTTTATCTCCCTACCTGTACACACTCTCCTGGAGACTCGTTCTCATGGGTGTGTGTGGGTTAATTGCTTAGTCATGTCCGACTCTTTGCGACCTCATGGACTATAGCCCACCAGGCTCCTCTGTCTGTGGGATTCTCACGTATAAACCAGTAAAACTGTCCCTGATTGTTGTGTGTGTATGCTCAGTGGCTCAGTTGCGTCCAACTCCGTGTGACCCCATGGACTGTAGCCCACCTGGCTCTTCTGTCCATGAGATTCTCCAGGCAAGAATACTGGAGTGGGTTACCATTTCCTCCTCCAGGGGATCTTCCTGACCCAGGGATCAAACCCACATCTCCTGAGCCTCTTGCATTGCTAGCTGGATTCTTTACCACTGAGCCACTCTAATTAATACATTCTAGTGCATTCACTTTTAGTACATCTTTAAAGTTCCTAATCCTACAAGGACTTACGGGAAAGTCGTAGAATGATGGAGCCATGAAGGGTTGAGATTTGGAGACTAGAAGACCTTGCTAAAAATTACTAACAGAGCCTATGTTTCAAATGGTTGCCAGCAATAGTAGCTGTGATAGTGATTCCAAGATTTAAGTTTATTTTTCAAGTGTCTTCAAGAGTAAGCCTCCTTTTTGTTTTTTAGGCAACAGTTCAGGTAAGTCGAACTTCTATTTAGTCAAAGTTCACTAGATAATGATTTACAAGACTGGGGAAAGAAAAATGTTGTAGATATATTTGCCTCCCATTTAAGAAGATATATAGTTTTATTCTTTTAAATATATATATTATTAGTATTATTTACCACTTACTGGAAGAGATATGTACATCACCAGATGGAATTGCCTCAATTCTTTTAAAGAGGTAGGAACCTACTTGAATTGGTCTTCTCTAAAAAATATATCCTAAATCTAACTAAAATTCACCACCCCCTAGACCAAGTCATGGACCTCGCCATCACACAGTTGCAACTGGTCTGTTTAAATCTGAACCCCCTGATGATGCCCTTACCAAGGGGACAGTGGTCTCTCAACCAACAAATGCCACAGTGACCAAGGAGAGAGAGAGGCTAAGAGTCTATTGTGTCACCCTAAGGGTGGATCCCCATCCAAGTTCACACTGGGGGAGAGGCTGGTGCCCCCAGATTAGTAAGATGACATGCCCCACTGCCCATGGGTATAGGACTTTTCCTTACTGCTGCTATCAGAGATGCATGTGTTGTTCTAGAGTGTAAAGGGCACCCTGTTCCTGCTCCTTTTTCTCTGCACTGCTGCCTGGAAAGCCCCTCATGACTGCTATTGCTATCACTTGCCACTGCTTGTTTGATAGTCATCAAAAAAGAATTAAAAATCTACCCCCTCAAAAGTTCAACATCTCAGTGTACGCTTTTAAAATAAAACAGAAACGAAACACCAGGTATGTTTTACTTAAGCGTACTCCATGTGAGAAATCCAAAGTTAATTTTTCATCCCATGCATAAATTTTCCTTGTATGTGGTTTGCTTTGATTTCAGTTACGTGGAAACCTTGCCCTTGCCCCTTGCTCTGTCCCCTCCTTGAAGATGTCCCGAGGTAATGGAAGTTTAAGTGTGCATGGCATGTTGTATTCATTTCCTATGACTGCTGTAACAGATCAGCACACGTGGAGTGGCTTAAAACAATGCAAATAGACTACAGTTCTGGGGATGAGAAGTTTGCACGGGTCTCTCTGGGCTAATATCACGGGATCAGCAGGGCTGTATTTCTTCTGATGATTCTGAAGGAGAAACCATTTCCTTGCCTTTTCTAGCTCCTGGAGGTGGCCTGTACTCCTTGGCTCATGGCCCCACATCATTCAACCTCTGATTCTCTCATCGTATCTCCTTCTCTGACCCTGACTTTTTGCCTCCCTCTTATAAGGACCTTTGAAATTAAATTGAGCCCATTCTCATAATTGAAGAAAATTTTCCCATCGCAAGAGCCTCAACTTAATTATGTCTGTAAAGCCCCTTTTGTCATGTAAGGTAACCTATTCGCAGGTTCATGGGATTAGGACCTGGACATCTTTGGGGAGGTAAGGAAGTGCCTGCTACACAGACAAAGGGCCATTCAGCTCAGCTACATGTCCAGGCATGAATTTCTTCCTCGGGTCCCTGGGGATGGTTTCTTGGCTGTACTTGAGTACTTAAATGGCCAAGATCACATCATCACATCTCATGTCATCTCTCAAAATGACTTCTTTCATGTTCAACTAGTTTCCTTCTACCTTCTTTCTGCTGGGCTGAGTTTTCCTGCTTGTAACCTCAACATTTCAAAGTTCAGTTAACTTCTTGTCACCCTCATCTCTCCACTGATGAGTACCTTCTCCGTATTGTTTATGATCAGAAGCATACATGTTCTGTCTCATTCCTAGAAATGAAATCATTGCTTGACAACTAGTCTGGCCAATTAGGGTGGGACTAGTATCTTCCTTGCTTAGGGCACTGGTCTTTTGGAAGCAAAGGCTAAATTGCGCTAGCTTATTTGATGAATGTTCTTACCTGTTGAATTACATTTTCATGGGTAAAGCAGAGATACTGATAACACATTGGACATGTTTCTTAATCTCTGTACTTCAGTTTCCTCATCTGTAAAATGGAAATAATAGGACCTTGTTTAAGGTTTTAATGAGGTTTTAATGTGAGGATTTAATGAGATATTCTACTTACAGTACTTGGCAAAATACCTGACTACTGTCTATCTACTACTAAGCACCATCATCATAATCTAAGTCACAAAAATCCTATAGTCATTTACATATGGTCTTTTGTTTTTAAGAAGTACAGAAACTTATTTTCCAGCTCCAAAAGTGACAATTGTCTAGCGCAGAAGAGGCCCTGGACTAGCCCCTATGGCTGAGGACAGTGTTTTACTTGGTGTGATGAGCTTGTCCTCTGTGACTTTATCCAAGGCATTCATAGGACAGAATCAACGTTTACGGATACTGATAAAAAAAAAAAGCCTGTTGCCCATTGAGGATAAGCCACAAATCAACCCCATTTGATTGTAGTTACTGAACTCTTTTTGAATTTGTTCCTACTGCTGTGGCCTTATCTTTTTCTCATCTACAGTGATATTTTGAAGGCTTACCAGCAGAACAGGGCCTGTGAAACAGAGGAAAGTGTCAAGCCCGTCAAATTTACAGAGTAATAAATTTAAGAGGTGCAAGGTGTTAATAAACATTGTCAGGCAAGTAGCTTTTCATGACTGGTGCTGTGACTCCATTTCAATACTCACCTTATGATTTCTCTCTTAATTACCCAGGATTTGCTTTCTTAACACCATTTGGGCTTAGTTTTCTTTAGGTTGGCTTTCTCTAGAGTCAACCTCAAATGTATTAACTTTAATTAACACTTGTTTCAACTTTATCCTTCGACATATTTTGGCAAAACACGGCACCTTGCCATATTAGAACACAGCAAGCTATGGATTCCTGAGGGGGGTGGGCACATGTAGAATGTCATCTGGGAGAAATGTTCTTGTCGTGTGTTCTCTTTTCAGAGAAATCTTACTTCAGTCTAAAAACTTTGCAAAATAAAAATAAAAATTTTTTAAAAGTTTGGGGAAAGATGAAGAGAGTTTCAGGGACAGTGACAGTTAAAGAACAGAAAAGTAGAATGTATGTATAAGGTGTTTTTATATATGAATGTGTTGTATGTTAGAAATTCTACAGAAAAGGAAACATAACATAATAAAGTAGCCTTGTCCCTCCTACTGGCTCTCCCACCCCTACATCTACCTTTACCGCATCCCACTTGAGTGATATAAACGCTTGAGGCCCAAGGTTTATCTTGCCCTGTCTAGACTAATGTCACAGACAGGAGACAGTGGCAGGGAAGGGTGGAATCCAGATCTCCTTATTCAAGTCTTCCTGAGACCCTACATTCTTTAGGCTTATTTGAACTCAGAAGAGAGAGAAGAATCCAGCTCAGTTACAAGCAAAACCAACTGCAGGGGTCCATTTGGGAAGCGAAGGCCATGTTAAACCTCCCTTTGGAAAGATAGCCTCGCTTCCCCGGAAGTCTCATCCTCTTCGTGAGGGCTCCTCTCAGGGGACAGCCCCTCTGCCTCATTCAGCACCCTGTCGCCTTGTCTGTCTCACTTTGATCCATAGCTCTTGGCATTATTCAGTGTGCTCTGTGTTTTTCTTCTTTGTTCAAAATCCTTTCCTGCTAGAATCTAAGCTCTGCAGTGAAGACATCTTTGCTTTGTTCATTGCTGAGTCTGTTGGACTTAAGATAACATCTGACACATAGTAGGTGCTCACAGTCTATTTGCTGAATGAATACATGGAGAAAGAATTTCACGGCCCTGGTGGTATTTTACTCTCCCTCCATCCCTGTTCCTCTGCAGGGCCCATGCATACAGGGAGAAACAGGTTATCTTGCAGGCCTCCCTCCCTCCACTTTGCTTAAGCCAGAATTACTGGCCCTGCCAATAGATGAGAGTTGGAAGTCCCCCTCCCAAGAAACACTTACGCTTCATTTTGCAGGACAGTTAATCCCCATGTGGTTTGGACAAGCTAATCACTCATTATGAGAAATTTCTAAGGTAAAAGCCCCTGTAGCTACACTTCCCATTAATCAGCGTGTGTTTTATAGTCTGTGTGTCACCTCAGCCACTCATCATATGTCACCTACTCCAGAAGCAAAGGAATTTTCCTACTGTTGTGTGTGTGGGTGTGTGTTCTAAAGTACCTTGATTTTTGTATTGTTTTTTCACCTGGCAGATCTGTTCATTGGAACAGTATTGTCAAGAGTTTCCCCTCAGACAGTTGTTGAAATAGCACATGTGCAGACCATTAGCACTGCAGGCCTGTTTTGAGTTGAAACTGGTGAATTTGGAGGACATACTTTGTGAGCTTATTTATTCTGCATTGGAATTGTTAAAATAAATAGTGTTGAGAATGTATGTGTGTATGTATGAATATATATATATAAATAAATATGTATAAACTTAATGATAAATATATAGAAATTAAATGAATCAGGTTATAAAACTGTAGAGAATTTGTGAAATTTGTGGGGTCATATTTTCCTAATTTTTTAAAAAATTGAGATGGTTAAACAAGAAAACTTTCAAAGCATGCAAATGTAATTTTATATGTGTTGAAATACCTTGCTTTTCTCCTGGAGTTCCAAGTTCATTGCCTGTTCAAGTTGATTTGTAGGAGCTACATGAGAGTACTGAGAAATTTATAAGGCAGAGACCACTGTATCAATTGTTTTCATTAATGTGTTCCTTACATACACTTTCTAAAGAGGGAGTGAGATTTCATCTTTTTTAGAACTTATTCAGTGTCTCCCTTTTGTGGCCCATCTGTTTCCTGGTCAGACAAGGTCATTTGCAGATGATGCTCTTATTAAAAGCCGGCCTTTGTGGAGGAAGGAGCCCATGCCACTGGTATTCCCCCATGGTTTTGAAAGCTAGGGTACTTTCTTATATACATTTCGGTCAGGAAGTTTGATAAATTTCCCAAATGTGGGTACATTTGTATGGTTATTGCTCCTTCTGGTGATTTGCTTTCTTAAGGAGAGGGTTTTTTTGTTTTTTGTTTTTTATTAGAACAAAGCAATATTGCTTTTGAGTGTTCAAATGTTTGGAAGCTGTGTTAAGTAAAAGTACATTCAACCTTGCTGACCTTACCAATATTTACTTTCAAAAATTTTCTAGTCACACGTTGTTGACTTACTTCTCGTGTCCGTATCCACTTATTGCCTACCCCTAATTTAATTCTTACAGGAGAAATAAAAGCAGGTTGTCAAGGAGAAATAAAAGCAGGTGTTTGCCTCTCTTTGCTGTTTGGCATACAATTTCTATTTTTTTTTTTTTTTTTTCTTGCTGTAGTCAGAAAGGGGCAAAATGAAAAAACATTCAAGTTTCATAAATAGCCAGTGGAGAAAAAACAATAGATGATATATGTGTACATAGACTATGTCAGTTTGAATCCAGGGCCTTTCTCATTTGTTTTATAGCTTGATGGCAAGAAATATTAAGCCAAGTGTCTCTGTATGCCTGAATTATTCTACATCTGTGTTTGTAAAGCACTAACCTGGCTTCTTCCAGGAGTGAGATCATTTCGTCCATGAATTTTAGAAGATTTAAATTGTAACTGTACCCTTTGCAGTCCTATCATTTTCTTCCACTTAAGTATTTCTTCTTCTCTAAGTGCCTTGACTATAAAGTATTGAGACTAGTTTCTTTGAACCACCCCTTCTCAGCTGTCATTCTGTAATCACACCTCATAAATGAGATGAAGGAAATATTGAAAAATGGTGAAACTTGACAGCACCTTTCTACCCAGGTCCTTTATTTCCCTCCTAAATGTACATTTTCAGTATTGCTAATTTCAAGCTAGCAGAGGCTGGCCTTTGCTTTTCTTGGATGTTGGCAGTAAGGGTGAGGATCTTATTATAGAAGTATAAATATTGTATGTTGTATGCTATAACACTATTTTTTGTGAACTAAACTTTTCCTTGATAGAGTACTCTTATTATACTTCCTACTATATATATAAAATGCCATTTCAATTTTCCTCTCCTGCTAGGTGAAATGCGGAATGATTTATATATCACTATAGAAAGGGGAGAATTTGAGAAAGGAGGAAAGAGTGTGGCCAGAAACGTGGAAGTTACGATGTTCATTGTAGAGAGTAGTGGCCAGACCCTGAAGGTACGTTAATGCTGAATTCTTTTTGGTAAAACAATTTCACATCCTTGCCTTGGGTTCATCTTTAGTGCGATCAGTTAACTTATGATTTGCAATATTTTCAATCTTATTTTTCTTCTCCACCCCCATGTAGTTTGTTTGTTTGTTTGTTTTTAATCATGAAAAGAGGGAAAATAAACTTTCAGTTTGTTTAATTAATCATGTCAAAAACATCCTCATAGCAGCTACTCCTTAAATGCAGCATTTTTATCCCATTTCATTTTTTCTCTTTCATCTGTTATAGTTTTGGAGAGGTATACTTTTTCTTTGTGCAGTTGGGTTTTTTAATTTTTAGTCGCTCAGTCATGTCTGACTCTTTGCAACCCCGTGGACTGTAGCTCTCTAGGCTCTTCTGTCCATGGGATTCTCCAGGCAAGAATACTGGAGTGGGTAGCCATTTCCTTCTTCAGGAGATCTTCCCTACCCAGGGATCAAACCCTGGTTTCCCACATTGCAGGCATTCTTTAGTGTCTGAGCCCATATTTAATCCTATGTATTTTCATTATGACCAAAATAGGACGTGGAGATTAGAGTATTGCTAATCAGGGTGATCATTTCAGATTCCTTTGTGGAAGAAGTATTTCATGGGAGCCCCGGGGCTTACTGAGTTTTATAGGAAGGCACAGAAGGCTTTTGGCTGTGGCTGGTTGAGAATTTTGCTTTGTAGTTGACTCTGAGTTGGGCATGCAGTTGCTCAGCCAGCATGTGTCACTGAGGTCCACCTTTGAGCAATTAGGCCCTGGGAGACCAGCCTCAGGATGAACCAAACACAGCCTGCCTGCAGAAGCAGGTGCAAAAACAGCCCCGAAGAGGACTGAGGACGTAATTTCGCATTAAGTGCTGTTTTGGGAGCACACAGACACAGCAAAGCAATTGTTCTGCTCCTTCCAAAATCATCTTGAAATGAAGCTGTCTTTAACTTGCGTGTTTCTTTTGTCAGGATTTTATATCCTTCGGCTCTGGAGAGCCACCGGCTAGCGAGTACCACTCCTTTGTGCTTTATCATAACAACAGCCCCAGGTGGTCCGAGCTGCTGAAACTTCCTATCCCCGTGGATAAATTCAGGGGTGCGCATATCCGCTTCGAGTTCCGGCATTGTTCCAGTAAGTGGATGAGTGTCTCCGTGGCCTTGTTATGTTGGGTACTGCTTACTAAGCAGAAACAACAGTGTGGGATAGTCTGTAGAAAGTGCGTCACCAACCAGAGACCTCCATGAGAGAGAAATGGAGGTGAATGGAATCCTGGAGGTAAATGGGTGCCATTCTCAAAGAACCAATAACCTCTATGGAAAGAGATGAAAGAGAAGGAGGAAACGAAGTGGCTGTAGAAATCTACAAGGTTTTTCTGAAGGTGATCACTTCATAAAAATCAATTCATCACTTTCACAGTCTAGGAAGACTACACAGAAAGAGGAGATGGGTTATTAAAGGCCTGACTGGCTTGTGTGGTCTTAGGCACCCCTGACTCTTGTGCTGTCTTTTCAGCCAGGAGCTGATCCAGCCCTTAGACAGCTCAAGGGAACCCTCATGGACTTTCCTAGGCATGTGAAGTTACCAGGAAAGCCTCTGATTGGCTCAGATTCATATTTGATTTGCATATATCTATTAATACTGTGCATTCTCAAACGTGATTGGTACTTTACAGGACTAGTAAGAAGGCCAGAATGAGCAAGTGAGAGAGTTGGAGGTGAGAACCAGAGAGGGACCAGCAGAACCAGATCCTCTGTTGTGTTTTAGGTCATGGGAAGGAGGACTTTGGACTTTATTTGGAGTGAGAAAGAAGCATTAGAGGTTTTAGATTGAAGTTAAGTCTGCCAACTGTATGGATGATAGATTGTAGGTGGGCCAGATGGGAACAGAAAAGCCATTCAGGAGGCTTTTGCAGAATTCCAAGTACGAGATTTAAGTGGTTTGATTCTTTTATACAGATTTATTGACAGATTGGATGTGAAAGGAGGAGAAAATTCAAGGTTGATCTCAAGATTTTGGCCTCAGAGTAAAGGGGTCATTTAATGAAGTGGGGAAGACAACAGGAAGAATCTGTTTGGAGAGAAAAAAATCAAACATTCCATTTTAAATATGCTAAGTCTGAGAAGTCTATTAGATATTCAAGACATCAAGTAGGCAGTTGAATGAGATCCAAGCTGGAGACTTAAACTTGATAATGAGAACATGTAGTTCATTGGTGTGCTGTAAATATTTAACCAGCACTCAGAGTGATGGAGAAGGGAGGGGAAGCCCTAAATTATGGCACTTGCTGACTTCCATGGGGTAAATACTCCTACCATGGTCAATTTCAAGCTGCCAACATGACATCACTGATCTTGTAGTTGAGGGAAGATGCATACTGTCAGTTCTTATGAACCAGTACAGGTCAGCTCCAGCATATCACAAATATCCGTGGTTTTCAAAGCCGAAACTGGACAAGATGTCTACGTATAAAGTTTAAATAGCAAAGAGAAGTCCAAGAATGGATCCTTGGGTCACTGACACATTTGGATTTGGGGAGAGTGAGAAGTAGTCATTAAGAAGATTAAAAAGGAATAGCTAGTAAGGTTGAAGGAGAATCAAGGAAGAATAGAACCTAGGAGACTAAAGGAAGAAAGTTTTTCACAAGGGGATTGATCATGTGTCAGGTGCCAATGATAAATAAATTAAGGACCAAGAAATGATCTCCTGATTTGGCATCATGGAAGTCATTGAACCTGACAGGTGGTTCTCTTGGATTTGTGGAGTTGAAAGCTGACTGGAGTCAGTCGAAGAGTAAGATGGAGAAAAGGAAGGGCAGGCAGTGAGTATAGACAGATCTTTTAAGAAGCTTTGCTATAAAGAATACTGGTGAGCAGAGAAGTGAGATAGTAGCTATAAAACAAGTAGGTCATAGGAAGTTTTTGCTGTTGTTTCTTTTTTTAAATGGAACTTTTAAAGTATGTTCGTTTGGGAGAAATCATTCAGTAGAGGGGAAAACCTGATGATGTAGAGAGTGGGGACGCCTGTAGGAACAGTGTCCTTGAGTTGGGAAAGGAGCACAGGACCTAGGACTCAAGGATAAAAATTAGCCTTGGGTGGGAGTGTGGGCAGTTCAGGGCTAGGAGGGCAGATGCAGGTGAGTGATAGGTGGATGTGAGGGTGTGAGGGAGTGCTGTCTCCATGAGCTGACAGTGAAAGTATCAAGGTATTGGAGGCTTGAGAGACGAGGAGAATGGATGAAATTATTGTCTAGAAAAGTAGAGGAGTGTGCTGATGAGGTAAACGCAGAAAGTTTGCCTCTCCCAGGACGCTTCTGTAGTTAGTGCACATTAATTAAGCTTAGATTAGGCATAGAATAAGCCACAAATTGGATTCTGCCAAGGTGTAGTGTTATGAGTGGACATGTGGAAGGGGGAGGGTTGAGGGTATTTTCACTGAGGTGATTAGAATGATGGGCTATAGAAATGGAAAGTGGAAGTGGAGGGGTAAGGAGTGGTGAGTCAATATATTGGAGGTCCCAGGGGGCAGAATTGTACAAGTTGAGCTACAAGAAGAAATATATTGGAAAGTCAAGAGGTGAAATCCATAGATTCAGGGGTTTTATTAATAAAAGGGGATTGTATTATACATATTATATGTAACAGTCTATTTAGTTCATTAGTCCTGATCTAATAGCTTAGGGGAAAAGGCTACGTACTTTAAACTTTACTTGGTATTTATATTACCTTATAACCAAGGGCACATTTGGGGAAGCTATTGCTTTGTTCCTTACCTTTGCTAATTTTATGCATCTTGGAATTTTGTTTATCTTTCCGAATTGAATACCAAAAACCACACCAAAAAGACAGTCAAAGCAACTTAAGAAACTATTTCTAAATAAGTCTTGCCCCGTAAATCACAAGTTCCATACCCAGCACACTCACTGACGTAGAAATCTCTTTCCAGAGATCTTTGCTGTGACTTTTGTTTGAAGAGTGTTGGTATTTCCCCATTTTCTCTCTAGGCTTGAAATTAATGATTTAAAAAGAAAATCCTTTACTGTAATCACAATTGAGGGCTGCCCTCATGCCAGGAACCTAACCCAGCCAGCTAGAATTAATCTGTGCACAGGGTTCCACATCCCTGTGGTTAAATGCCAGAAAGAATTGGAAGGGGGATAATGTGTTTATTATTAGAGTCTCTTGTCCAATCCTCAGGATCTGACTCCTCTAGCATGGGGCTTACTGTATCCCAAAGCTGGACTTTTCTGTCAAGTAAAACCTCGACTTCCACAGTTGTGTGGGCAAGAAAAACAGGCCAGCCCATGATGGCTGCCAGCCTGCAACTCTTCTTTGCATGTCTAAATACAAGGACAGAGTCCAGTTGAACAAACCAGATTCTCTTTCATGCGGTCTTCATTTTTGGAGAAGGTGAAGCTGGGTGGAAAGTACTAGAATGGCACACAAGAGGTCTGGAGCAGGTGACATTGTGATAGACCTCTCAGTTTCCTTATCTGTAAACAGTTGCTCATGACCCTTGTTCTAGCCATTGTAATTCAGTTGGGCATCTGAAAACCTCAGTGCCTCGTTTCTGGCATACAAATACTACTGCAGTAAGCTCTTGTCAAACTATTGATTGCAGTTTATGTTTGTCTGCGTGCCTGATTCCAAGGAGGTGGCTTTCAGAGGTCTCTGTTTATACATGTGTCTGTAGGGAGAGTTCATTCATTCACTCATTCATTTGTGTTCCATACATTTGTTGGGAACCTACTATGTTCTTGGCATTCTTTGAGATACCAAGCATAGAGTAAAATAGAGCAGACAAGAATCTTGCCCTCCATGGTGCTTATGTTAAGGGGTGGAGTTTGGGTTGTGAGGAGAAGAAATGGGAAATCTACAACTTCAAAAAACAAACAAACAAAACACGTAATTTCAAATAGTGAATCCCTTGAAGAAAATTAGTCAAGGAAAATAACTTAGGGTTATGAGGCAGGACTATGGGGTTAGAGGGTGGCCAACTGTAGACAGAAGTCCCGTCATAAGAGCTGCTCTTCATTGTGTAAAGGGAGCGGGGGTGGGAGGTGGGGGGTGGGGCGGGGTCTATTTCTTCATGATCACTCATCTCCACAATCTGTGTGTCTGAACACAGTTGTGTAAGCATACAGTGAAGTAACTGACTGATTCTTTTTTTTTTTTTCCCTTCTACAGCAAAGGAGAAAGGAGAGAAGAAATTGTTTGGCTTCTCCTTTGTTCCCCTGATGCAGGAAGATGGTAGGACACTTCCAGATGGCACGCACGAGCTCATTGTGCATAAGGTAACATCAGTCAGAGGTTGGGAGCAGTTGTGTAAAACAGGGCAGAAGTACTAACTCGCAGTCTTACCCTCACTCTGGAAAAGAGCAAAAATGGACTGCAAAGATACTCTTTTGGATGATTACTGGCAGGGAGAGTGCATTTTTGAGAGTAGTATCTCTAGATTCTGTCATATTCTGACATGTATTTTAAAGATTTTTTTTTTAAAACTTAATTGAAATAAGGGTATTTGGCTAAGTCTATAGGGTGACCTTGAAATCCTATCCATAGCTGTGATAGGATTAGATAAACCTTACAAATAAGGTTTTTAATATTTTAATATATTAATATTTTAAAAATATTCCCAATACTTGCTTTCTTATCTGAATACCCCAGAAGCAAATTTTGCAAGGTCACCTTTCCATTTGTCTTGTTTGCTGTTCTCACGAAGCAAGGGAGAAGTAAGTGGCTGTTCTTTGTCATGACAATCTCAGTGGTTGTTTCTCTCTATTTTTTGCTGTAAGAATTGGCATGCAAACATTTGCGGGGGGGGGGGGGGGGGGGGCGGGGAATATAGTGTAGTAGGCAATAAAAAGAAAATTCACCTAACAGGAGATCCTTAGGAATTATCAGAGAATACTAGTAATAATGAAATACAGAACAGAAGCACTCGTAACTATGAAATCAAGCACTAAAGTATATGATTTTCTCCAAAATCTTTCTCCTTTGCATTTCTCCATTTCTGTAACCACATGCTCTTCCAGGCTCTTGTCAGCTCTTACCTGGGGTCACTAGTCCTGCCCACCTGGGCTTTCTCTGCCTTTAGTCCATTTTCCAGTCAGCCATTAGGGTGACCTGTCTAAGGTGCAAATCTTACCAGGCCCCTGCCTGACTTCAACCCATGGAAAAGCTTCCCATTGCCAACAGTGGAAATGGCAGGCTTTCAGGTATGTCGGGCTGCCTCCTCCCTTATGCCTCACGTCATCTCATTTCCAGTCCTCTACCTAATGCCCCAGTCACTTCCTGCCTGCTGGTTCCCCCAGTTCCACTTGACGTTCCTGCAGCCATGCTTCCCCTGTCTCCCAACAGTTGGCTTCTCCTCATCTGCAGAGGCTCACCTGGGCCAGAACCTTTGGGAAAACAGTCCCCTCACCCTAGTTCCTACTCTCTGTGTTCCCAGCTGACGATGTGCCCGCCCATGAGCTCCCCGGGTATCTGCACGAATCTCTTACCATTGTCCTCATTACATTGTCAAATGGTTGTCTGATGACCCCTCAACTCACCAGGGTAGGTTTAGGAGCCCTTCAGGAGCAACAGCTGAGTCAGAGGGGTTCTGGTATGTGGCAGATGTGCAGTGAAGATACACTGAGTGAAGGAAGGAGATGACAGAGACTTTTTTACATTTGGATTATTGCTGGTAAAATGAGTGTCCATGCACAAGACACCGGGTAATTCTTGTTTGTGCATTGGTATGTATGTACATATTTCTTGAATCATTTATCTTCTGGTTGTTTGTTCAGGGCATTGACTACCACAGACCACAGGGCAGACATTCTTCTAGCAACTGGGAATATAGTGGTGAATAAGACCATTAAAGTGCCTCCATTTCTGGCATATACATCCTCTAGACTTCAAAAGTGACTTAAAGGAATTCGTGATGTTAAAATACAGGGAAAAAATATTTTCAAGTAGAGTGACACTAAGGCATACAGAGGATTTAAATGCACTAGGCATGTGAGATGATCTATTTATATAAATAAAGGTCTGCGGCCCCTTTATGTGAGATGGGTAATATGACAGGCTGTGTCTTCAGCTACAGTTTACCAAAAGACATAAGTGGTACTTGATATGAATGTTTGTGATCTTGACTCTGTGTACCATTAAATCTTCACACAGAAAAGGCAGGGCTAAGGTAATTATTAACTTCCTAATAATATTTAGAAGAATAAATCACTTCTTTATGACATTTCACAAGGCTTCCCAAGTGGCACATTGGTAAAGGATCCACCCACCAATATAGGAGATGCAAGAAATGTGGGTTTGATCCCTGGGTTGGGAAAATCCCCTGGAGGAGGAAATGGCAACCCATTCTAGCATTCTTGCCTGGAAAATCCCATGGACAGAGGAGCCTGGTGAGCTACAGTCCACAGGGTCGAAGAGAGTTGGACATGACTGCACGTACATGACATTGCACAATGTAGGCTCTCACCTGTGGCTTGGAGGGTGTTTTTGGGTGGTAGGTACTAACTTTCCAGTCAAGTCTAGGTTGACTTCCTCTAAAGAAGTATAAATAATATTAAGACTCTTAGCTGCTGATTAGAGACACCCATGTACTTAAAATGCCAGGAGGACAGGTAGCAGGGCTTGCTTCTACATGTGAGCATTTAGCATTCCAGCTGGTATTGGTTCCCAGGCATAGGCTCATGTACTCCCATTACCTGGGGTCTGTCAGGATGCCTTTGACAGAACCACCATTTTTCTCAAAAGTGGAGCTTTGAATCATCTCAAGCCCTTGCACAAATTTTCAGTGGATATACAGAATTCCAATCCAGAAAGCATAAGAAAATTTATTTGAGCATCAACAGTGTAAAGAGCAGCTCTTCCCAGTGATCTTCCTCCATCACAAAGGAGGCTCAGGATGGTATCTGTAGATCATCTCATACAGGGCAGACCTACATTGTGTAGACCCATGAGGAAGCGTTAGCTCCACAGAACAACCCTAAGTAGCTGAGTCTTATGATTAGGATTATTCAGCATTTGCTTAAAGAGAACTGGAATACCTGTCAAGCATACATCTTTTGTTTTTCATCTAGTTGATGCCATGGTTTTCTTTTTCATAGTACTGAGTCAAGAAGTACAATTTCTACTTAAGGGCACTTGCAGGTTATGATTATAAAACCGTATTATGAGCATAATGTTATTCTTCCTCTGCCATGATGGGCAATCTCACAGCCTGCTGATGATTACAGCCTTGAATTTATTAATTTAAAAATTTGAATGAAAAAGGAAGCTAGGAAGAGGAATGGATTTCAAATTACGGGGTAAAAAAATAGCCCATTTAATAAGTGATGTTGAGATAACTGAGATGACCACAATAGGTGTTGCAGGGAAAAATTAAGCTCTGGATCCCTACCTTGCTTCTTATACCAAAGCAAATTCTGATTAAATGTAAAAAATAAAACTGTAAGAGCCTTTATAATATGAGTGAACATTTTTAGAAAGTTAAGGTAAGGAGGGCCTTTCTAATGATCCCTCTTCAATGTTAGAAATTGGGCTTCCCTGGTGGCTCAGAGGTTAAAGCATCTGCCTGCAGTACAGGAGACCCGGGTTTGATCCCTGAGTTGGGAAGATCCCCTGGAGAAGGAAATGGCAACCCACTCCAGTATTCTTGCCTGGAGAATCCCATGGAGGGAGGAGCCTGGTAGGCTACAGTCCATGGGGTCTCAAAGAGTCAGGTACCCCCAAAATGTATAACTTTAGCTACATAAAGTTTAAAACTAATTTATGTATAAGATCATATAGACTGTAGCATGATAGTCTCCTCTGTCCATGGGATTTTCCAGGAGTGGGTTGCCATTTCCTTCTCCAGGGGATCTTCCCAACCCAGGGATCAAACCCAGTCTCCCACATTGCAGGCAGACTCTTTACCATCTGAGCCACCAGGGAATCCCTCATAGTAGGATATTTAAAATCTACTTTCCTCCTCATGTAAGTTTCTGGTTTAGAAGATTCATTTCTACAGTGAACTAAGAAAAAAAAAATTGGTATGTTGAAAACTGTTTAATAGCCTAATTTGGGCCTAAAATTTATGAAAAGATAATAATTTCCCCTTGTGACAGTGACTGGATTTCTGAGTGTGTTTTAAGGAAATCATTGTGACAGAGTTGTTATCAGTCAGTGGTCTGGCAAGAACCTGGATTCATCCTTTAGGGCAGAAGCTGAAGAATTCTGAGGGCAAAGCTCCCTTTCAAAGTCATTTCACCTTTACATAATTGATAGTATGTTTGCAGTGGTATTCCATGGACA
Source organism: Cervus elaphus (assembly GCF_910594005.1). NCBI lineage: Eukaryota > Metazoa > Chordata > Mammalia > Artiodactyla > Cervidae > Cervus > Cervus elaphus. Next base: position 64,597,372 of record NC_057832.1, read on the forward strand.
TAACCTCTGAAATCTAAAAAAATCCAAATATTATAGCTTTAGAAAGGGAAGTGAAAGAACTTGATTAGTCATCATTAGAGATTTTGTGCTTCCAGGGTCCCTTTTCACCTCTGAGGACATCAGTAATATCTCCAAGTAGTTGATGGCTAAGACCAAAACTTGTCTTTGGAATTCCTAAGTTGATTGTAACAGCATTTAATCTTGCTAAGTTTTGTTATTTTGCTGCATTCTGCTAGGTTTGTTGTCTTCCTTAAATTTGTAGAGATATTTTTGGCTACTCCTTGCCAACTACCTGTTGGAAAGCAAAGTTAAAAAAAGAAATTGAAATAATAAGCTTAAGAAAATTCATTTTCCAAAGGTCAAGTCTGTTAAAGATAATAATATGAAGGTTCAAAAAAGAAGGATAGGAAGTTAATAACTGTGCCTTCAAGTCTTCATTCTGACCTATTCTAGTGAAGGATTTTTATTTCTTTGAAGTACATGCCAAAATACTCTCGGGTCTAGTTTGTGTGTATAGATAAACAAATAATAATACAGTCTACTTTTAAAGAAATTGGGGTTTTGCAAATTCATTATGTTGATTAACACCACTATGACTCAAGTGACCCAACTCAGCCAGACTGGGGATTTGCTTAGTAGAGAATCTGAATCCTTAGGGTGGGATTTATTGTTTCTGAACAAGAGAAGGGTCAGATAAGAAATCAGCTAAATAGAGGATGATCGTGTTTCCTGGTTGGAAAGTGATTAGTTTAATGTATGGCCTAGATTGCAAGAGTCTTTGATGAATTCATTTCACTTTTGCTCCCTAGAAGTTTGTTCATAAATGCTTTGTGTCTCATTTTTTCCCTGCAATGTTTCAGTTTCTTATGCTATACTCTAGTTCCCTACCTGATCCAGAGAAGTCCAGCACAGCCCCTCTGCACTAGTTACCTTCTTTGAGGTGAATTTCTCAGATTGAGTTGCTTTCCACTTATCCTTTCCTATACGATGTTTGTGTTTATAAGTAAAACGGAAAAATGACAGGAGTCTGAAAAATTTAATAGACTGATAGGTTTGCCACCCATCTTGCTGTGCAGAAAACTCTACATACTTCTCCAACAGTTCTGAAAGAGACACCCCTGTAAGTGAAAGTCGCTCAGTTGTGTCTGACTCTTTGCGACCCCCTGGACTACATAGTCCATGGAATTCTCCAAGCCAGAATACTGGAGTGGTTAGCCTTTCCCCTCTCCAAGGGATCTTCCCAACCCAGGGATTAAACCCAGGTCTCCTGCATTGCAGGCAGATTCTTTGCCAGCTGAGTCACAAGGGAACCCCACAAGAACACCCCTATAATCATGAACAATAGATCTTAGACAAGCACAAAACATATCTGTCCACCCTGGGCTTAGGCATAGGAGCATTGGCCACATAATCCTTGTTTTGTTACAGACTGTGAGAGAAATTAAGTAGCATACACCTGCAAAATTAAATTAAAATGTAAGTAGCCTGGTGAATTTAGCATAAACGTAAGCCAAACCAGACTTCCCTGTAGCTCAAATGGTAAATAATCTGCCTGCGAGGCAGGAGACCAGGGTTCAATCTCTGGGTTGGAAAATTGCTCTGGAGAAGGGAATGGTAATCCACTCCAGTATTCTTGCCTGGAGAAGTCCCTGAACAGAGAAGCCTGGCTGGCTACAGTCCGTGGAGTGGCAAAGAGTCGGACATGACTGAGTGACTAACACAGTCCAACACAAGCTAAATCAAGCAAAGAAAAAGAAAGAAGACAGCTAAGATGACTTAATAAGTGGACTTGGTCTCAGCCCTGAAGGCTACTAATGTGACGGGCAGAAAGTGCTTTCATTCTCAGTAATTAATACCACTACACAATCTTTTAAAATCTCTGCCTCTGTTGAACTCTGGCTCTTGGCTGAGAGAGCTTCCTGGGTGACCTCTGGAGTACAGAAAGCTCCTTTTCTGAAGCCTCGTGTTCAGTGTCCTGACGCTCAATCTCTTTAAATGCCTCGGTGCATGTAAAGATACCATTCTCCATCCTTTTGTGAAGAGTTTCCATGCCCTCTCTCTGTAAAACTTATTCCATACAACATGGCAACTTTCTACCTGTCCTGGTTACTGTCTTCTTTGTTGTTCAGTCACTAAATCATGTCCAAATCTTTGTGACCACATAGATTAAGCACACCAGGCTCCTCTGTCCTCCACTATCTCCCAGAGTTTGCTCAAATTCCATTGAGTCCGTGATGCTATCTAACCATCTCATCCTCTGTCACCCTCTTCTCCTTTTGCCTTCAGTCTTTTCCCAGCATCAGGGCATTTTCCAATAAGTTGGCTCTTCGCGTCAGGTGGCCAAAATAATAGAACTTCAGCTTTAGCAACAGTCCTTCCAGTGATTATTCAGGGTTGATTTCCTTTAGGATTGATTGGTTTGATCTCCTTGCTGTCTAAGGGACTCTCAAGAGTCAACTCCAATACCACATTTTGAAGTCATCAATTCTTCGGCACTTGGCCTTCTTTATAGTCCAACTCTTTATGTCAGCAAAGAGATGTCTGTGCTTTTTTAAAATGCTCTCTAAGTTTGTCATAGCTTTCCTTTCAAGGAGCAAGTGTCTTTTAATTTCATGGCTGCAGTCACTGTCTGCAGTGATTTGGAGCCCAAGAAAACCAAATCTGTCACTGCTTCCACTTTTTCCCTTTCTGTTTGCCATGAAGTGATGGGGCCAGATGCCATAATCTTAGTTTTTCGAATGTTGAGTTTCAAGCCAGCTTTTTCCCTCTCCTCCTTTACCTTCATCGATAGGATCTTTAGTTCCTCTTCATTTTCTGCCAATGGAGTGATATCATCTGTGTATCTGAGGTTATTGATATTTCTCCCAGCAATCTTGATTGCACCTTATGATTTATCTAGCCTGGCATTTCATATAATATACTCTGCATGGATGTTAAATAAGCAGAGTGACAATATACCACCTCAGTGTACACCTTTCCCAGTTTTGAGCCAGTCTGTTGTTCCACATCCAGTTCTAACTGTTGTGTCTTGACCTGCATACAGATTTCTCAGGAGACAGGTAAGGTGGTCTGGTATTCCCATCTCTTTAAGAATTTTCTGCAATTTGTTGTCATCCACACAGTGAAAGGCTTTAGCATAGTCAGTAAAGCAGAAGTAGATGTTTTTCTGGAATTACGTTGCTTTTTCTGTGATCCAACTAATGTTGGCAATTTGATCTCTGCTTCCTCTGCCTTTTCTAAATCCAGCTTGCATACCTGGAAGTTCTCAGTTCACATACTGTTGAAGCCTAGCTTGAAGGATTTTGAGCATTACCTTGCTAATATGTGAAATGAGTGCAGTTGTACAGTAGTTTGAACATTCTTTGGCACTGCCCTTCTTTGGAACTGGAATGAAAACTGACCTTTTCCAGTCCTGTGGCCACTGCTGGGTTTTCCAAATTTGCTGATATATTGAGTGCAACACTTTAACAGCATCATCTTTTAGGATTTGAAATAGCTCAGCTGGAATTCCATCACCTCCACTAACTTGTTCAGAGTAATGCTTCCTAAGGCCTACTTGACTTCACACTCCAGGATGTCTGGCTCTAGGTGAGTGACCATACCATCGAAATTATCTGGGTCATTAAGATTTTTTTGTATAGTTCTTCTGTGTATTCTTGCCACCTCTTCTTAATCTCTTCTGCTTCTGTTAGGTCCTTGCCATTTCTGTTCTTTATCATGCTCATCCTTGCATGACATGTTCCCTTGTTGTCTCCAATTTTCTTGAAGAGATCTCTAGTCTTTTCCATTCTATTGTTTTCCTCTATTTCTTTGCATTGTTCATTTAAGAAATCTTTCTTATCTCTCCTTTCTGTTCTCTGGAACTCTGCATTCATTTGGGTATATCTTTCCCTCTGTCCCTGGACTTTTGCTTCTCTTTTTTTCTTAGCCATTTGTAAAGCTTCCTTAGACAACCGCTTTGTCTTCTTGCATTTCTTTTCCTTGGTGATGGTTTGGTCACCAACTCCTGTATGGTGTTAAAAACCTCTGTCCATAGTTCCCTTCTTAGTCCTCATAAGAACTACTGACAAGACTTTACCACTTTGCCTGCCTCACCACTTCTCCTGTCCTTAACAGAGAAAACAGAGGCTGTGAGACAGGAACTTCCTTAACTTCATGTGTTCTCTCCTTTGCCACCTGCACACTTATCTGCCTCATTCCTTTACCTCCTGCTTCCTGTCTCAGGGGGTGGGACAAGACTCCTTCCCTTCAAGGCTGATGCTTCTACCTGCTTCTCTCAGGATCTTCCTCTTCTCCTGGCTCCCCTGGGACCTTGCTCCTCTTAGCATCCCCTCTTGTTTCCTCTCTTGTGGCAGAGTTCTCAGATTTTTAACACTCTCAATCCTTTTTCTTTTTTTAAAACATTTATTTATTTTAATTGGAGGCTAATTACTTTACAATATTGTAGTGGGTTTTGCCATACATTGACATGAATCAGCCATGGGTGTGCATGTGTTCCCCATCCTGAACCCCCCTCCCACTTCCCTCCCCATCCCATCCCTCAGGGTCATCCCAGTGTACCAGCCCTGAGTACCTTGTCTCATGCATCGAATCTGGACTGGTGATCTGTTTCACATATGATAATATACATGTTTCAATGCTTTTCTCTCAAATCATCCCACCCTCACCTTCTCCCACAGAGTCCAAAAGACTGTTCTATATATCTGTGTCTCTTTTGCTGTCTTGCATATATGGTCATCGTTACCATCTTGCTAAATTCCATATATATGTGTTAGTATACTGTATTGGTGTTTTTCATTCTGACTTACTTCACTCTGTATAATAGGCTCCAGTTTCATCCACCTCATTAGAACTGATTCAAATGAATTCTTTTTAATGGCTGAGTAATATTCCATTGTATATATGTACCACAGTTTTCTTATCCATTCATCTGTTGATGGACATCTAGGTTGCTTCCATGTCCCAGCTATTATAAACAGTGCTGTGATGAACATTGTGGCCCACATGTCTCTTTCAATTCTGGTTTCCTTGGTGTGTATGCCCAGCAGTGGGATTACTGGGTCATATGGCAGTTCTATTTCCAGTTTTTTAAGGAATCGCCACTCTGTTCTCCATAGTGGCTGTCCTAGTTTGCATTCCCACCAACAGTGTAAGAGGGTTCCCTTGTCTCCACACCCTCTCCAGCATTTATTGCTTGTAGACTTTTGGATAGCAGCCATTCTGACCGGTGTGAGGTGGTACCTCATTGTGGTTTTGATTTGCATTTCTCTGATAGTAAGTGATGTTGAGCATCTTTTCATATGTTTGTTAGCCATCTGTATGTCTTCTTTGGAGAAATGTCTATAGTTCTTTGGCCCATTTTTTGATTGGGTCATTTACTTTTCTGGAATTGAGCTGCAGGAGTTGCTTGTATATTTTTGAAATTAATTCTTTGTCAGTTGCTTCATTTGCTATTATTTTCTCCCATTCTGAAGGCTGTCTTTTCACCTTGCTTATAGTTTCCTTCGTTGTGCAAAAGCTTTTAAGTTTAATTAGGTCCCATTTATTTATTTTTGCTTTTATTTCCATTACTCTGGGAGGTGGGTCATAGAGGATCCTGCTGTGATTTATGTCTGAGAGTGTTTTGCCTATGTTTTCCTCTAGGAGTTTTATAGTTTCTGGTCTTACGTTTAGATCTTTAATCCATTTTGAGTTTATTTTTCTGTATGGTGTTAGAAAGTGTTCTAGTTTCATTCTTTTACAAATGGTTGACCAGTTTTCCCAGCACACTTGTTAAAGAGATTGTCTTTTTTCCATTGTATATTCTTGCCTCCTTTGTCAAAGATAAGATGTCCATAGGTGAGTGGAATTACCTCTGGGCTTTCTATTCTGTTCCATTGATCTATATTTCTGTCTTTGTGCCAGTACCATACTGTCTTGATGATAGCAGCTTTGTAGTATAGCCTGAAGTCAGGCAAGTTGATTCCTCCAGGCCCATTCTTCTTTCTCAAGAATTGTTTTGGCTATTCGAGGTTTTTTGTATTTCCATACAAATTGTGAAGTTATTTGTTCTAGTTCTGTGAAAAATACCATTGGTCGTTTGTTAGGGCTTGTATTGAATCTATAGATTGCTTTGGGTAATATACTTATTTTCACTGTATTGATTCTTCCAATCCATGAACATGGTCTATTTCTCCATCTGTTTGTGTCCTCTTTGATTTCTTTCATCAGTGTTTTATAGTTTTCTATATATAGGTCTTTTGTTTCTTTAGGTAGATTTATTCCTAAGTATTTTAATCTTTTGTTGCAATGGTGAATGGGATTGTTTCCTTAATTTCTCTTTCTGTTTTCTCATTGTTAGTGTATAGGAATGCAAGGGACTTCTGTGTGTTAATTTTTTATCCTGCAACTTTACTATATTCATTGATTATCTCTAGTAATTTTCTGGTAGAGGCTTTAAGGTTTTCTTTGTAGAGGATTATGCCATCTGCAAACAGTGAGAGTTTTATTTCTTTTTTTCCTATCTGGATTCCTTTTATTTCTTTTTCTTCTCTGATTGATGTGGCTGAAACTTCCAAAACTCTATTGAATAGTAGTGGTGAGAGTGGGCACCCTTGTCTTGTTCCTGACTTTAGGGGAAATGCTTTCAATTTTTCACCATTGAGGATAATGTTTGCTGTGGGTCTGTCATATATAGCTTTTACTATGTTGAGATATGTTCTTTCTATTCCTGCTTTCTGGAAGGTTTTTATCATAAATGGATGTTGAATTTTGTCAAAGGCTTTTTCTGCATATTGAGATAATCATATGGTTTTTATCTTTCAATTTGTTAATGTGGTATATTACATTGATTGATTTGCAGATATTAAAGAATCCTTGCATCCCTGGGATAAAGCCCACTTGGTCATGATGTATGATCTTTTTAATATGTTGTTGGATTCTGTTTGCTAGGATTTTGTTAAGGATTTTTACATCTATGTTCATCGGAGATATTGGCCTGTAGTTTTCTTTTTTTGTGGCATCTTTGTCTGGTGTTGGTATTAGGGTGATGGTGGCCTCATAGAATGAGTTTGGAAGTTTACCTTCCTCTGCAATTTCTGGAAGAGTTTGAGTAGGATAGGTGTTAGGTCGTCTCTAAATTTCTGGTAGAATTCAGCTGTGAAGCCATCTGGTCCTGGGCTTTTGTTTGCTGGAAGATTTCTGATTACAGTTTCAATTTCCATGCTTGTAATGGGTCTGTTAAGATTTTCTATTTCTTCCTGGTTCAGTTTTGGAAAGTTATACTTTTCTAAGAAGTTGTCCATTTCTTCCAAGTTGTCCATTTTATTGGCATATAGTTGCTGATAGTAGTCTCTTATGATCCCTTGTATTTCTGTGTTGTCTGTTGTGATTTCTCCATTTTCACTTCTAATTTTGTTGATTTGATTCTTCTCCCTTTGTTTCTTGATGAGTCTGGCTAATCGTTTGTCAATTTTATTTATCTTCTCAAAGAACCAGCTTTTAGCTTTGTTGATTTTTGCTATGGTCTCTTTTGTTTCTTTTGCATTTATTTCTGCCCTAATTTTTATAATTTCTTCCCTTCTACTAGCCCTTTTTCTTTAAAGACAAACTACATTGTAATAGCTACCACACTGTCTCTTCCTTTCCCATCTCAGTCACCTGCAGGAAAGGCTGGTCTTTACTCACTGTCTCTACTTCCCTCCATCCCATCTGTCCCTTGGGCTACTCTCTGTCCTTGAAGCTCAAATGAAGTTTTCCCCTCAAGGTCACTAGCACCTACGCTGTGGCCCACCTTCTAGACACTTCCTAAATCTTCCCTTACTTGATTTCCCTATAACATGTAATACTATTGATTACCCTTTTTAAAAATCCCAGATTTCATGGTCTGACAGTGTTCTCCTGAGTCTGATCCTTCTACTCCTTTGAGTACTCTTCTCTCTTATCTGTATTTTAAAAAGTTTTTTTTAGTAAAGTATGTTTTTTGTTGCATGTGCTCACTCAGTCATGTCCAACTCTTTGTGGCCCCATAACTGTAGCCTGCCAGGCTCTTTGCATGAAATTTCCCATGCAAGAATACTGCAGTGGGTTGCCATTCCCTGCTGCAGAAGATCTTGCCACTCCAGGGATCAAACCTGTGTCTCTTGTGTCTCAGGGATTGAACCTGTGTCTCTTGTCTCCTGCATTGGCAGATGGATTCTTAGCACTAGTGCCACCTTGGAATCCCCTAGTGAAGTATAGTTAACTTAGAAACATTGTGTTAATTACTGCTGTACTGCAAAATGACTCAGCTATACACATATATATTCTTTTTCATATTCTTTTATGTTATGGCTTATCACAGTATGTTGAATATAGTTCCCTGTGCTATACAGTAAGACTTTGTTGTTTACCCTTCCTGTATATACTAGTGTGCATCTTACCTGCATCTTAAATCTTGGTGTTATCATAGATTTAATCTTTGGACCCTGTCTGTGTCTCCTACACTCTGGAACCATCTCACCCACTTCTGTGGGTTAATTTGCTACATCTCTGCTGATGATGTCCAGATCTGGGTTTGCAGTTCAGGACTTTTACCAGCCTACTGAGCATCTTCAGTGGGGTCCGCCAGAGACACCTCTTAACTTGGCTTGTCCAAAACTGAATTTTTTTATTCCATCTCCATCCTCTCCTGTGGTGAATTGAAACCTTCAGTTTTTCTTGACTGCTCACACTTTACCTCACCATCTAAACACTTGGTTTCATGACCAATCACTGCCTCTTCCTTGGTGGTTCTTTAAGGAATTTAAACCAGAGACAGATATCAGAATCAGTCTGAGTTTTCCTTCTTTAAGAAGTTCAGAGTAGTCCCAAGGCTTTTTTGGTCCTGAAAAAAAAAAATCACATCATTTAGGCCACACTCAACTACATATAGTTGTCTGACTACACCTGTACTTTTTTAAAACAGTTGTTTTTTCAGTTATTTTAGACTTAGTTGCAAAAATAGTACAGAAAATTCCCATATACCCTTCACCCAACTTCTCCTTATGTTAGCATCTTACATAACCACAGAACATTTATTGAAACTAAATTAACCTTGATACAATACTGTTAACACAAAACTTATTTAGATGTTACACATTTTTCCAGTACTTTTATTTTTCTCTTCTAGGATCCAGTCTAGAACCCATATTGCATTTAGTTGCCATATCTTCATCATCTCATATATGTGTTTTTCTCCCCCAGTGTCTTTTTATGTTTTGTTTCTTCTGTATAACATGTCTTTCTCTCTCTTGCCTGGCAAGCCTCTTACTCTTTATGACTGAAGTCAAATAGCCTTTTTCCCCACAGATTTTTCTCTACTTCCCTGGCAGAGCTAAAATCCGGGGGTCTTTATTGCTGCTTTGTCATCAGTCTTAACAAATGAGTGCAGAGGTCAGACATGTAATGCCCTCATGTACAGAGACTATTTTTATCTCCTTGTTACATTCTTTATACTGAATTAAAAGACAGTCAAATAGTAGAATTTTAATACATGTTTAATACTGACATTAAAAATGACGAATCATGTTGAAAGGATCCCCAGAAGAAGGTTTTTTCTGCCACAGCTATTGATAAATCTGGTTCAGTTAACTGGCAGTAGTTTCAAATGGATTGTCTAACTTACTATAGTTTTTAATTTAATTTTCTACATCCTGAAACTTACAGGCCCCTTAATTTGATTAATATACTATGAATCTCTGTACCAGTTAATATCTGAAGAAACTTCTTGTTTATTTCTCTCAATTATGTAGCTTGCATTTTTGCACCTATCCCTTTTCTGGATGACTGTGACTGACCACTGCATCTCTTTCTTGCTCAAGACAGTGGACAAATAGTGGCCTGGGGTGTGATGCATAATTCATTGCTCCACCAACTGATTTTCATTCTGGGCAAAGAAATAGATTGTGAGCCAGGCTATATCATCTCAAAGAAGACAGAGGCTACTACTGCTGCCACAGAGCCTTTGTTTTAACTCTTCTTTAATAATCTAGGGAGTCCATCCCTCCTGTCAGATCTGATTTCAGTCTCGAGTAAAGCAGCAGGCTGCGTTTCATCTCCCTCTTCTCTAATTTGTAATAAATTAACTTCATGCCATTTTAAAATGACTTGCACAGATCCCACCCTATCAAAGTAAACACAGAGAATTGTCCTTTTCTCTGACAGTGACATTGTTTTGTTCCCATAATCCAGGAGCAACCTCAGGGGGTTGTAGTCGTGTGGCCTTGTCTCTCCTAGAAAGAATGGCTCAGTTGATTGTTCCTGCATCTCTCTGTCTGTCTCCCCCATCTGACATAATACCAGCAAGACTTTTGCTTGTGTCTGCTGCAAGAGGAGGGGAGGATATTTCTTCTTATTCTAATATCCGTGTTGCCTTGTTCCATGCCCACACTGGATTTGATGAAAAAAATCATCCCTATGCTAAAACGAAAATAGTTGCATTACAGGTGTTCCCCAGAATGCAAGTGGTCTGTATTTAACTACTCATCAGTTTAGGGATGTAACTGCATTTTACTGTGGTGACAAAACCATCCATCAAAAAAACACAGTGATGTAGCTTTGTGCAAAGCTGCAGTTTTTTACTGTTCAGATTCACAGGCATTCAGACATCTAGCCACAACTCTTTTGCACTGATGTTTCCATGCTGTACTTTACCAGCTTCATTTCTGTGACTTCCTTGACTTTTAGCCCTTCACCTGGGGGAAGACTGCTCCTACCCATTTATTCTCTCCCATCCACACCCTTGTTCAGACTCCTCCTCACAGTCCAGACTCTTCTCCCACCTGGCAGAAGAATGCTCGAGAAATTCACAGCTGACTCTTTCTCACTCCCTGGCTTCTGCTGGTAAGCTGAGCATTTCCTCTGAAGACTCTGGACAACCTTTTTGGCTTAACCCTTTACAACATCTGCCGTGCCCTACAGGCCTATCTTCTGGAACCTGTTTCTAGCCTTCACTGCTCTTCAGTCTCATTTCTTTTCTGTAAATTCTGTTTCATCCAGTGAATGAACAAATGATCTCTGACTCATCTGTTGTGTTCCACAGCTCCCGTGACACGCCTTCTCTGCTCCTATATGCTTCTCCCCGCCAACCGCATCCAGATCACATGATCCCTTTTGCTCCCTGGGTGGCTTCAGAACACAGATCAGCCATTTCACTGTAGGACTCACAGGCTTGTTAGATATGAAACTATTTCAGCTCCAAAGACCACTCTAAGCTCTCTCCCAGGGTATTTCCCACAAACATACTTTGTGTGAAAAATGAAATCTTGGGGGCGATCTTTCTTAACCATACCTGCCATTCAATATGTTATCTGTTAATTAATTTTAAAATTTGTTACAGCAAAAGTCAAAACCTGGTTAAGACAACAGTGGAAAAGTCATTGAAGTCATGACTGCTATTTTGTATAGTAGTTGTGAGCATGAACTTTGGTTCACATCCTGGCTCTGACTCTTACTAACTTTGTAATATTGAGCAAATCACATAAGCCCTTCAGGTTATGATGTCCTGCCTCATAGGATTATTATCAGAGTAAAAAAACTCACGCAGAGTGCTTAGTCTGACATTTAGTAAGCCTTTGTAAATGATGGCAAAGGAATGTAAATAAATGTAAATGCAGACCATGGGGTCACAAAGAGTCAGACACAACTTAGCATATGACTTAGCAACTGAACAACAACAGAATGATGGTTGCCTGGATTGCCTATAAAATCTCTAGTGCTGTGTGATGTGTTGAGGATGCATGCTAAAAACCTCAGAGGACAAGAAAAGCCAGGCTGTGAGATTTTCCCTGAAGGCCACTTAAGTTCTTTGGAAATAGATTTAAACTCTAACCCCATACCTAACATATGATTTTGACTCCTGTTGGACAAAGCAAAAAAAATCAATTTTGAACACCTAGTATTAGTAAATATTATAATACAGTAAATATTATAGCAAAGGGTTCACAGAGACCAAAGAGTTATTATGTACTTTTCTTTATTAAATTAATAGGTAGAATTCTTACCCATCCTCCCCACTTCCTCCCCACACCAGCACCAAAATACACACAACACATGCATAACACACACTGATATTATTCGTGGAAGGAAGGTCTTAAAATAACTTCTGTGTCCAGAGTAATGTTTGTGTTAGTTACTGTATTTTGTGTTGAGTAAGGGTGATAGAGTTCAGTTGTAAGAAGGTATTCAAGGTGTCACAGCTTGAAATGAGAGAGACTCTGATGCTGAGGTCTTGCCCCCAGCCTGGGGGAGAAGTGCAGTGAACTATAATAGATGGCGCTCGCCTGGCCACAGTGACTGCCCCCTGTCAAGGCAGCCAAGGTGTCTATCCACAGTGTCCCCTATGGGTAGAACATGGCCATCGCATCTTCAATCACAGAAGTGGTTGATCCTTGACTGCCAGTTGAGTTGCATGAGTTCAGCAAGCAGGCATTCCAAGAGGCTTCCAGAAGTCTTCAAGAACCATTTGTAGGGATGAGGATAAGAAAGCCATCTATGGCTTCAGGATTTCTGTACACAGATAGAGCATACCAGACCAGGGCACGCTTCAGCTTCTGGAAGTTTCTTCTGAGGAAGAAACCTGGATGGTGTCTGGACTGGGTTTGTATGAAGCTTCAGTTTCAATAGGAAGGAGTGGTTCAACATACAGACCACAGGTCATGCTGGGGATGGGAGCAGAGCATGTTACTGACCCTACAGACAAGATCCAGGCAGAAAAAAACAGGGCCAGTGTAGGACGCTGTGCTCCAAGCCCTGATACCAGAACAAGACTGAGGAGAGGGGGATGGTGACCCCAGGTTCCAGAACTTTACTTTGCTAAGCACTTTTATTCAGGAAAGCATCTGAAGTGTTCACGTTATAATTATTTCTAAACTATATAGGCATTCTTCTGTCTAAGTGAAATATCGTACAGTAATAAAGCATTTGGAGCCATAACGTGAGAAGAGAGTTATGGAGACTGTTTCTTGTGTTTATTGGTCCTCCTGTTACTGGGCAGGTGTGCCAGGAAGAACATCTTGTAATATTCTGATTTTGTTTCTCTAAGCTTATTAGAGGTGTCTTTCTTAAAGATTTAGTATTAAAAATTTTTTGTAAATCACACAGATTAGCCTAGAATACCCAAGAGGTTCTGTGCTTAATTTCCTACCTGTTCCCAAAACACTAGCCTTAAAAATAAATATATACATTAAAAAATAATAAAGTTCCTAAATTTATACTCAAAATAAGTTAAGCTATACCGATTTCCAGTGGTCATGTATGGATGTGAGAGTTGGACTGTGAAGAAAGCTGAATGCCAAAGAATTGATGCTTTTGAACAGTGGTGTTGGAGAAGACTCTTGAGAGTCCCTTGGACTGCAAGGAGATCCAGCCAGTCCATCCTAAAGGAAATCAGTCCTGGGTGTTCATTGGAAGGACTGATCCTGAAGCTGAAACTCCAATACTTTGGCCACCTCATGTGAAGAGTTGGCTCATGGGAAAAGACCCTGTTGCTGGAAGGGATTGGGGGCAGGAGGAGAAGGGGACGACAGAGGATGAGATGGCTGGATGGCATCACCGACTCGATGGACATAAGTTTGAGTAAACTCCGGGAGTTGGTGATGGACAGGGAGGCCTGGCGTGCTGCGATTCATGGGGTCACAAAGAGTCGGACACGACTGAGTGACTGAACTGAACTAATACCGATTCTATATCTGTTACAATATATTTTTCTCAAAATTTTAATTTAAAGTCACCTTCATTACAGAAACAGTATATAGATAAACAAAAATAAAAATACCATATTCTGATTGCTCAGATGATGTTAACTATTTATCCCTTAGGGTATATCTTTCTGGAGGTTTTTCTGTATGAACTTTTTTTTTTACCCAAATGATGTTATTTATTTTAGCAGACTTTTAAAAGAGTAGCTTAGTATACGATAAAGTTGAGAGTAAAGGATAGAGACTTCCCTTCCACCCTCTGGCCCGGCATGTGTGTAGCTTCCTCCATTGTCAGCATCATTCACTGGAATGGTGCGTATTTATTTTAACCAGGGTTGAATCTGCATTGACACATCATCATTACCCAAAGCCCATAGTTTACCAGGGTCCACCCTTTTTTATATATAAGTTTATTTTTCTTGACTTTTGGCTGTGCTGGGTCTTTGTTGCTGTGTAGGCTTTTCTCTACTCACAGAGAGTGAGGGACTCTCTCTGGCTGTGGTGCTCAGGCTTCTCATTGCGGTGGCCTCTCTTGTTGCAGAGCACCGGCTCAAGGGCGTACAGGCTGCAGTCGCTGAGGCACGTGGGCTCCGTAGTTGTGGCTCCCGGGCTCTGGAACACAGGCTCAGTTGTTGGGGCACACAGGCTCAATTGCTCCACATCATGAGGGATCTTCCCAGATCAGGGATCGGACCCATGTCTCCTGCTTTGGCAGATGGATTCTTTACCACTGAGCCACCAGGAAACCCTAGCTTTCACTCCTGTTTTTGTGTATTCTGTGGATTTCAACAAATGTATAGTGACATGTATTCATCATCATAATATCATACTGCCCTAGAAAAATCTTCTGTGGTCTGTCTGTTCATTCTTTCTCCTACTCCCAACCCCTGGAAACCACTCATTGTTTTTTTAACTGTCTTCATAGTTCTGCACTTTCTAGAATATTACGTATTTGGAATCATGGAGTTTGTAGACTTTTCAGATTGGTTTCTTTCACTTTTTGATATGCATTATCTCCTCCATGTCTTTTCATGGCTTGGTAGCTCATTTATTTTTAGCACTGAAATGATATTCTGGTTTCTGGATGTACCGCATTTATCTATTCATGTACTGAAGGATTATCTCAGTTGCTTTATTATATATTTTTTAAATTTTTTTTATTGAAGTATAGTTTATTTACAATGTTGTGCCAATATCCGCTATACAGCAAAGTAGCTCAGAGATACACATGTAATAGACATGCTTATTTTAATATTCTTTTCCATTATGGTTTATTGCAAGATATTGAATATAATTTCCTGTGCTATACAATAGGAACTTATTATTTTTTTAAATTTGCTTTTGCCAGTTAATGACTTCCAATCATTAATTTTTTTTATCTCATCTAGAACTTAATAATGTATAAATTCCAAAAGAAAATTCTTTTCAGCAAGTTTGTCCAAATCCAGGGCCACTATATTGTATCTGGCTCTTACTTATCTCCTAAGTATTATTTAATCTAGAGTAATCCTTCCCCCCCCCCCACCCCCCCGCCGCAAAACTTGACTTGAAGAGTCAAAGACAGGTGCCTACAGAAAGTGCTGCCTTCTGGGTTTGTCCCCAGACAAACCCATGGGGGTTGCTGCCCCATGGCATTCAGCATGTTGCTCTGTCCTTTGTATTTTCTGTGAAGTAGAAGGTGAATCTGTCGGTGTCATCCGTTTAGGCTCCACAGCTTTGGGAGGAATGCGTTGCGAGGATGATGTGTTGTTTTGCGTTGCCCTGCATCAGAGGGCCGACAGGGCGATGCCCCTATGTGCAGTTATATTTGTCCCCTTGCCAGTAGGAGGGAATCTCTGTGGTAGCATTGAATGTTCATTTGCTCATCAACAATTTTCCTGCTGATTTTAACATTTAGCAACAACCCTTGACTAAAGAAAGAATTACACTAGGAATATGAAACTATATTTATAAAACCTATAATTTCTTTTACATTTGTTGACGGACATTTTCTGTAGGGATTTCTCAACATAGTGGGATTATTAGGTTATCATGAAATATAGAGTCCTTTAATTGCCTGTTTTCAAAGTAAGGAGTTGTTTAATATCTACCTCAGAGGAAATGTGGGAAGAATTTAAGCACTTTTTTAAAATGCTATGGTTGTGGGATGGGGGGGTGAGAGGGAGGCTCAAGATGGAGGGGGTGTGTGTGTGTGTGTGTGTGTGTGTGTGTGTATATAGTTATGTTGTGTATATATATATATATATAGTTGTAGTGTGTATATATATACACATACAGTTATGGTTGATTCGCATTGTATGACAGAAACCAACACAACATTGTAAAGCAATTATCCTCCAGTTAAAAGATTTTTTAAAATGCTATGGTCACTGCAGTATGATTTCTTGAGCACTTCCAATGTATCAGGCTCTGTGTAAAGGCCTCATGTAATCTAATTCATATGGAAGCACAGTGAGGTCATAGAGATAGAAAATGGAAATCATAAGAGGCTGAATAACTTGATACAGTTACTTGTGTGGGAAGTAACAGAGATGGAATTCAAACCCAAATGGGTCTGCGTCCAAAATAAGTGAGTTATTTTTCTTAGACACTTTTGTTGCATTTTACTTAAAAGCAAAATTCTGTTTGTAATGATATTTGGAATATTTCCCAGTTCTTAAAAACTAGAAATGGATATTATGCTTAATAATTCTCAAGAGGTCTCTTACCTCTCCCGCTTCCATTTTTTAAAATATTTTTTTGCAGTGTGAAGAAAACACAAATCTTCAGGATACTACCCGCTACCTCAAACTTCCTTTTTCCAAGGGCATTCTCCTTGGGAATAATAATCAAGCCACGAAGGCCACAAAGGAGTCTTTTTGGATAACATCTTTTCTCTGTTCCACAAAACTGACACAAAATGGTAATGTATAATACTGTTTTATTTGAAAGCCCCTGTATTTAAGTACTCATGTGAATTTTAGTAGGATATTCTGTAAACATCAGTTTTATATTTAAGAACTTTGCACTAGAAAAATTGTTGTCGATCCTTCTGTTTGTGGTTTCTAATAATATGAAAATAATTGTGACCCAATGAAGAGTTAAATGTGTATAGTTTAAGGACTACAGAATTATCCTAGTATTGGAACCCAAGTACACAAGTCCTCAAATAAACCATCAAAACCCAGCTGCTTAAAAAAAAAAGACAAAGATTACCACAACCTTAATCTCTCTTGCTTCATAAACCGTGCTAATTGCAGGCTTCAAAGTAAATGCTGTTTTCTGTTTAATTAGATGGATATTACTTTTCTATTCTAGCATTACTTTTTATGTCAATGATTGTTTAGCAAGTTATGATTAATAAAGCAAGCTCTTCTCCTTGGCAAATTGTCCTGAAAGCATTGTCTGTAATGAAGGAAGTAAATTAAATATTTTTGAATTCTTCATGGTTGCCATGTAAGGCTTCTGGAAATATCCTGAATGCCATATAATAAAATTAGTTTCATTCTGTTAAAGACAATCACTTTATAATAAGGTATGGCTCTTCCTTGACTTTAGGATTGGGTTACATTCTTTTGATAAGCCCACGGTAACTTGAATAAGATAAATAGAATATGCATTTAGTACACCTAACCTACAAAGCATCATGGGGCTTCCCAGGTGGCTCAGATGGCAAAGAATCTGCCTGCAATGCTAGAGATGCAGGTTCAATCCCTGAATCAGGAAGATCCCTTGGAGCAGGAACTGGCAACTCACTCCAGTCTTCTTGCCTGGAGAATTCCATGGACAGAGGAATCTGGTGGGCTACAGTCCATAGGGTCGCAAAGAGTCAGACATGACTGAGCATGCACACACCACCACCACCACAAAACATCTAAGAAAAGAAGTTCTTTCTTCTGTGTCATACAGCTTAGCCCAGCCTACACTAAACAAGCTCAGAACACTCACAGTAGCTTACAGTTGGGCAAAATTATCTAACACAGAGCCTATTTTATAATAAAATGTTGAATGTCTCACATAACTTATTGGATACTGTACTGAGAGTGAAAAGCAGAATGGTTGTATTAATAACCATATTGCTTCTTTACCTTCATAATCACTTGGCTGTCTGGGATCTGCGGCTCAATGCTCAGCATCATAGGAGGCTGTTGTATTGCATGTAGCTAACCCAGGAAAAGATCAGAACTCAAAAATTGAAGTATAGTTTCTAAATGATTTCATACCACTTTTGCACCCATGTAGAGTCAAAAATCTGAAGTCAAACCATAGTAAGTCAGGGCTTTATATTGTTAGGCAAAATATGCACCTGTGCTTAAACTTTTTAAAGTGTTATTATTACTTTCTTCTGTGTCATACAGTAAGAAATACATATATTTTCTCAGAACGTGGAATGAGAAAATAAGCAAATTTTGTTGTTATTATAATGACCACTTTTAATGATACCACCCAATTTGTCAAACAGTGCTACTGTATTTATATAGCATCTTGGCAAATTGTTTTTTTTACATTTATATTGGATTTCATTTCTCCCCTTCCCAAGGTATTTTTAGAGACATATTTTAAAAAATAAACTATGTAATTTATTTTTAGTAAATTTGATTGAAGGTAGCTATTGCCAAGTTAGGTCATTACACCAGACTATCAGTATTCAGTGGTTAATGATCTTACTTAAATAAAACCTTCATTGACAGAATTCTGTAATGACTATACAGCATTTACCAAATCTCAGGCCTTTTTTTGTGAGAGGAGTCTAACCCCATAGAGGTTGTGAAAATAATAAAATCAACGTTATTGACTCCCTTAGGTGGTATTGTCATTCGTCCTATATGGATGAGTTGTGTGTCTCTAAAGAATCTGCTTCATATTTAACTCTCTGCCTCCATTAGATTATTTTCAGCTGGTATTAGTTGTCAGTTACTGCTGTAGTAATTACTATAAACTTATTGGCTTAAAACAATTATTTGTTATCTTATAATTTTGGAAGTCGAAAGTCTGCAATCTTATTCCCTGGGCTAAAATCAAAGTGTTAGCGGGACCACGTTCCCTCTTGAAATCTCTAGGAGGGAATCCCTTTACTTACCTTTTCTAGCTCCTAGGAACCACCTGTATTCCCTGGCTACAGGCCCCTTTCTCCATCTTCCAAGACAGCAACAAAGCATATTCAGATCTCTCTGACTCTGATCATCTTCCATCTTTTAAGGACCCCTGTGATGAGAGTGCTCCTACCAAATCATCCAGGATAATACCCCATTTAAAAGATCTTTAACTTAATCACACTTGTAAAACTCTTTTGTCAGTTAAGATAAATCCATGGATTAGAATATGGACATCTTTGGGGGCCATTATTCTTCCAAAGATATAAACCTAACAATAGATTCTCTGCCGTGAAAATATTTGGCACTGCCTGCTTAATTATTTCTAGTTCTAGGGTTTAGGCTATTAGACAGAACTGTGAACATAAGACAGAAGGAAACAAATCCTGATAACTAGAAGCTGCTGCTCTGTAAAAGCAGAGAACATTTTTCAAGTAAATAAACTATTCACGAAGTCATTAAATTAAACATCTCGCTATATAGAAAGCATTATTGAAGACTAATAAGTGCTTAATTACCATTGTGACTTTGATTAACCTTGTCAATGTTGAACAGCTCAAAATGAGGCAGGAAATGAATAGTGTGTTTAAAGACATGGGACAGAGGAAGGAAGGAAGTTCTTTTTTCTGAAATTTACATGCTAGACACATGCCTCTGCGTAGAAGTAATCCACTTCCAAATTGGAATTAAATTGCTTTGTATTCATTTTACTCGACTTGGAAAATATACAAATCCCATTTCCATTACAGTTGGGCATTTAGTAAGTGATGTGGTCTCTAGGACAGTTTTCCTAGAGCAGATTTGCATTTCAGGATTTCTAAAGTGTGTCTGTCTACACGTTCTGTGTGTTCCAGTGTCGTTCTTAGATAGCATAGTGAGGCTAGTGCACTGGCTGGACTGGACATCTGTGATTGCCAGATCAAGGAAATATTTTAAGTTTCTTAAAAGTGAGGATCAGAAAAGGAACCACTTAACTTGTTTGTTAGCTTCCTTGGACTGTTAAAAACAACTTTTTAAAACGTTAAGAAAAAATGAAAACAATGTTTAAATTCAGTCTAATATTTGTGCCCATACTGACTGCTCCATATCCCCCCCTCCCCCCAGTAACAGGTGGTTTATTCAGTCTCTTCCTGAGACTGTGGTTTTAAAAAAAAAAATAGGGATCAGGTCATCCACCTATTTTATAGCTCTTGGCAGACCAGGCATACAGTCAGTACACACTTAAATGATAGTTGAATGGAATGTATAAAATTCTCATTTTCAGTAATAGATCCTAGCTGCAAAATTGCAACTGATGTATCTTCAAAGGGCTATAATAAAGACCTAAGAGATGATAATTTTGACTTGATTCTGAGTACATGGCATACATGATTAATTGTGTCTAGATGGACAAAGTATAACACTTTATTCTCCTTTTGGCTCCATTGGGAGCAGTCTAACAATTCCTCAGACTTCTTGCAGGAAAGATGAATAGCCCCACCCTGGACCGCTGTCATCTGCTATCCGGCTCTGCTGATGACAGTCCTATCCTTGGTCCTTTACTGATGCCACTTTGCAGCCCATAGAGCCTCCTTCTTCCTCTGCACAGGGTCCACCCCTCACATTGGATGCTCCTGCAAAGGCCTCATTCTAAAGGGCAGGGAGAGAGAAGAAGGGGACAGACCCGGATGGGAGGGGGATTGGGAAGTGAATGGCAGGGCAAATTGTAAAAGAGGGCTGCCAGGGAAGGAGGCAGGCATCCTGAAGCTAGATGCGGGAA
The DNA here is from genome assembly GCF_910594005.1 of Cervus elaphus. NCBI lineage: Eukaryota > Metazoa > Chordata > Mammalia > Artiodactyla > Cervidae > Cervus > Cervus elaphus. The sequence continues at coordinate 64,617,897 of NC_057832.1, forward strand.
GTCGGAGCGGGGCAGCAAGCAGACCAGGAGAGTCCTGGAGAACTTTCTTTAGTCATCTGGTCTCACCCTGTAGAATCTCTCATCTAAATGTAACCGATCATATTTTAAAATGTTTCAGTCATACCTCCAGAACGTCTGAGTTAGACATGAATGTTCAACATTTTCAGGGTTTTCTGCTATAAAATAATCATAAATTTCTTTTTCAATGTCAGTTTTTGAAAAATTCCCTCATTTTTTCTAATTCTAAATCTTCCCTTCCTCATCCCCCTATTTGTTACAGAAAAATATTCCTATTTAGTGCTAAGTTTCCTACTTTTGGTTCCTTTGTGAAGTTTTTCCCTTGAAATTGGCTTTGGTGGAGGTTGCTTCTACTTCCTCTTGAGATTCTCATGTTTTTTCTCTTTATTTACTGTGTATGTTAGATGCTCCATTGCTTCCAACTCTTTGTGACTCTATGGACTGTAGCCCACAAGGCTCCTCTGTCCATAGGATTCTCCAGGCAAGGATACTGGAGTGGGTAGCCATTTCCTTCTCCAGAAGATCTTCCTGACCTAGGGATCTTTATTTATTACATCATATTTTCTTTCTTATCATAACTGCTTCCTTGATTTTTTTGGATTATTTGTTGTTATGGTTGGTGTTTGTATTTTTTAGTCTTTCTTGCCTCTTGGCAAGTCCCATTCAAGTTTCTCCTGAAACAAGTGCTTTGAAGCAGAAAACCCCTGCTGGCTTCTCTCATGGCTTCTCTAGTGTCTCAGCCCCACTGGGCACCAGGAGAATAGTCCTGGGCACGTCCTGCTTCCATGAGCCTTGTCAGTTGTTACTGCTGTCATTGGCCTCCGATGCCACTGACTCCTTGTTCCCTTTGGAGACCAGTGAAGATGGGTGCCATGTGCAGGAGCTTCTGCCCGGGAAGGAGGAGGAAAGGATTTATTCCCTCACCAGTGAAGAGGTTCCCTGAGGACTCTGCTGGACACAGGGCTCACATGTTGTCAGGTCAGAAAGAAAAGGGAATTGAAGAGCTGGGAGCTGCTCTTGCCCAGAGTCTAGGGTGGAAGATGATCACAGAGTCCAGGAATTGGCCCTCTCAGGTCCAAGGGCTCATTTGATGGTCTGACAGTTGACTGGACTTGTCATCACTGTATGGTTTCCCAGGTGTCTCTCTGGTTAAAACCCATCCGCCAATGCAGGAGACACAGGTTCGATCCCTGGGTCAAGAAGATCTTCTGGAGGAGGGCATGACAACCCAGTCCAGTATTCTTGCCTAGAGAATTCCATGGCCAGAGGAGCCTGGTGGGCTACAGTCCATAGTGTTGCAAAGAGACCCAACTGAAGCAACTTGGCATGGCATGGCATGGCTTCATTCTGCAGGAACCTTCTCGTCCTGCCAGGTTTGGGTCACATTGTCAAGAAGACCTTCATTGCCAAATGGAATTGGTTGCTTGGCCAAGTGCTATGTCTTGGGAACAGAAAAATGAATCAAGTGGGATCCCAGCCCTCAAGTCTCCCAGTTTAATTGGAGGAGTTAGAAAATTCTTCAACCAGTACTTACCAACTGCCTGCTGTGTGCCTCCTCTGTTCCAGCGCTAGCACTGTTAGGGCCAAACTCAATGTGGTTTTTTTCTCTTGGAGTTTACAGTCTTTGGGCAAATACAAGTAGCCTGAGAACTGAAGGATAAGCAAGAGTTTGTCAGTCAAGGGCACTGGGAAGGGAGAAAGAGAAGACACTGTAACAAATGCCATCTTAGAGGGTTAGTTGGAGTCTGGGGGAGCCTGCAGTTTGGGTGACCAGGTGGAAACATATTTAAGAATTCAGTGTTTACCAGTTAGAACACTTTCCTGTGAGAGCCTGTTCTCTATCAAGGCAACAATCTTCCTTTTCTATTTGGACAGGTGATATGCTTGATCTTTTGAAATGGAGAACCCACCCAGACAAGATCACAGGCTGTCTCTCTAAATTAAAAGAAATTGATGGCTCCGAGATAGTAAAGGTAAATGCATCCTGTTATCCTTCTCTTAGAAATTTGTGGGATAAAGAATATTTAGAGGGGAAATACAGAGGATATTTTATTTATGCTTTTACTTCTTTATCCAACAGTTTCTGCAAGATACACTGGATACCTTATTTGGAATTTTAGATGAAAATTCCCAAAAATATGGGTCTAAAGTGTTTGATTCATTGGTGAGTTTAAATTAACTTTTTACCTTAATTTTGTCTTTAAATCTCGACTTTCATAAGACCATTTTAGGAATGTGCACTTAATAGAATGAGCTCACTTGAAAAGAAACCTTCCCAAATCAAAAAAAAAAAAAAAGAGAGAGAGAGAAAAGAAAAACACAACAAAAAAACAAACAAAAAAAAAAGAAGAAACCTTCCCACTCCCCTGCCAAAAAAGTCTTGGTTTGCATTCAGTTTTGTAAAACTCTGTTTTGTTTTGTTTTAGGTTCACATAATCAATTTGCTGCAAGATAGCAAATTTCATCATTTTAAACCTGTAATGGACACTTACATTGAGAGTCATTTTGCTGGGGCACTTGCATACAGGTAAGGTCCTTTATCTTGTAATTGGTTTAGAAACAGTTTCTTTTGAACTTTTTAAAGCAGAACCAGCTATATAGGAAAATTTAAAAGAGAGTGTAGGAAGAAATGAAGTACAGCTACTCAAGTGTCTCTTGAGACAGTATCTTCCTTTTTCACACACTTTTTTTTGATGGCTGAAACTTATTTTGATTAAAAAGGAGCGGAGGTGGGGGGGGGAGGTGGGGGTGGGGGGAGAACTTCCTGAGTTCTAGTCCTGAAAAACCTAAAATATGTTTTCTTCTTGCCTCTGTTTCACTTGGTCTTCTCTAGTCTAAAATACCTGGTTGTTTCTTTTTTTTTTTTTTTTTAATTTATTTATTTATTTTTTCAGTGGGTTTTGTCATACATTGATATGAATCAGCCATAGATTTACATGTATTCCCCATCCCGATCCCCCCTCCCACCTCCCTCTCCACCCGATTCCTCTGGGTCTTCCCAGTGCACCAGGTTCGAGCACTTGTCTCATGCATCCCACCTGGGCTGGTGATCTGTTTCACCATAGATAGTATACATGCTGTTCTTTTGAGACATCCCACCCTCACCTTCTCCCACAGAGTTCAAAAGTCTGTTCTGTACTTCTGTGTCTCTTTTTCTGTTTTGCATATAGGGTTGTCGTTACCATCTTTCTAAATTCCATATATATGTGTTAGTATGCTGTAATGTTCTTTATCTTTCTGGCTTACTTCACTCTGTATAATGGGCTCCAGTTTCATCCATCTCATTAGAACTGGTTCAAATGAATTCTTTTTAACGGCTGAGTAATATTCCATGGTGTATATGTACCACAGCTTCCTTATCCATTCATCTGCTGATGGGCATCTAGGTTGCTGGTTGTTTCATTTTGACAGTCAAGAACCCCATTTAATCATCACACTCCTTGGTAATTCTAGATGTTTTTAAGAAAGAAATACAATGGGAAAACAGCCTTTGCAATCATCCATTTTAAAGTCCTTTGTTCATCCGTTTGTTAATATTTGTTGAGTGCCTCCTGCATGCCAGGCACTAAGTTTTGTGCTGATCATATGAAGAGCTGACCCGTGGATGCAAGGAGTTCAGTTATTAGACTCTATCCTTTGTTACCAGCTGCCATTTTAACTGCTGCTCCTTTCTTATCAGCTCAGATAAGGCAAGCAAACTAAAAGTGAATGAATAATGACATGCTGTAGCTGGTACCTGCCTACATGTAGCCTAGAAGATTGGCTCCCCTCTTTCTGTCCTGTGGGTGACATCTTCCTGGTCATGGGCCTGCTTAAATACAGCCCTGAAATGTACCCCAAAGTTCCGTCTCCCCATTCCACTGCCGTCATTGCTATTCTGCCAGGGTTTTTTTAGTTTATAATTGTTGTTTTTTATTAGAGGATAATTGCTTTACAATGTTGTGTTAGTTCCTGCTACACAACAACATGAATCAGTATGTATACATATATCTCCTCCCTAGCCTCCCACCACCGCCCCCCATCCCACCACTTTAGGGCGTCACAGAGCACCGAGCCCAGCTCCCTATGTTATACAGCAGCTGCCAGTGCTTTTATCTTATACACTAAACACCTGTGGGTATGTGCACGTAGTCATCTATTCCTAGAGGTGCGTTAAAGGGGCATGGAATCAGGGCTTTGCCCTTTCTCCCCATCTGTGTGCTGTATAGAAGATAGTAGGTAATCAGCTAAGCATTTCATCCAGTTCCTTTGGTTGTTTGCTTCCATAGCCTGGTAAGATTTACACCTCTGATGTTTAAGTGAATGGAGTCATTTTTGCAAGACTTGGCCTTCTACCGACATGAGTTTTTCCAAGGGTGAAATGTTTGAGCAAGGATAGTTTTGCCCATGACCTAACAGTTTGGGCCCTGGTGTGAGGGGTCACCATTCTGACTGACACTGTCACTGGAAACTAGAAAACAGTGGTGTAAACTTCAGATTAGCCAGGAAGGCAGCTGATCAGTTCTAATAAGACAAATAAGGCCCACGGAATCTTCATGGGCCAGAATCATGACCACTCATCCTCAAAAGTAGTGTTCCCATCAGCATCTATCAACTGGAGCAACCATGAATTCTCCTCGGACAGAGAGAAAATTTTAAAAAATTGCTGTTTTCTAGATGCCAAGAATTGGCCGGTGTTAAAGGTCACGTAACTGCAATCTTGAGAATTTAAGGGGTGGAGGTTAATTCAATTTTTGTTTCTTAAAACAATAAAACTTCTAAAAATTACTTGGAAAAAATAAAACTTGGCTTTTCTGGAAATTACTAGGGCATTCTCTGATGGTAAGCCTCATTCTTCCCACAGGTCAGAGAATTGGCTTGTTAAGTCCATGGGGTTGTGATTTGAAATGAGGAGGTGGTACCTTTATCCTTCCCCACATCTCCTTTTGCCTCCCGCTAAATATTTCATCCAAATTAGGATTTCACTGGGGAGGAAATCCTAATTAGCAGTTGTCCGAGATTGACCGTGGCAGTCAGATTCAGACACTGCCCTGGCTGGAGTCCTTTCTTCTGATATTTGTGTTCACTCATTGGAAGCATGGCCAGAAGCAGCAGGGCTCATGGAATATGTCCAGATTGAAAGGAATCTCGCTGGGAGGAAATGTTGTTTCTCTCTTCAGCTTCAAAAGAGGGATAATGATGTTGATATGCAGACTTTGTAAACTTATCATATTATAACAGTTTGACAGAAACGTTGAGAACTGATGGAAAATGACACCTCCTTGTGATAAAAATAAGTGTTTGATTTGTTGGCTTCTAATTGAGAATGAGACCAAGTCTCCCTTCTGCACATTTCCCCTGTATTTTAGAGATCTCATCAAAGTACTCAAGTGGTATGTGGACCGGATCACAGAAGCAGAGAGACAAGAGCACATCCAAGAGGTGTTGAAGGTAATGACATGCTGTGGATAGCATGTCGTAGCCCAGCAGCCCACTGCTGCGTGGCAATGCCTAAGCAAATTGGTTTCCTCTACACAGACAGTAATTGCTGATGATGTATCACTGACATTCCAGTGCAATGATCTTAATCAGTTTGTGGCTTCTCTGGAGGTGATGAGATTTGAAAAGAACTTTGCCAGACTCACCCACTGGAACCTCCCTGGCATTAAATCCTTACTCCTCCAGGCTCTGAACACTTGAAATCTAGAAGGAAGGATTGAGAAGACAAGACTGCAGATGAGCAGTTAAGCTTAGAATTTCCCTGTTCTTGCTTCTACCACCCTGACAGAGACCATCTGAGAACCATTTGTCTTACATTTTAAGGGCTTCCCTGGTAGGTCTGCTGGTAAAGAATCCATCTGCAATGCAGGAGACCCCAGTTCAATTCCTGGATTGGGAAGATCCCCTGGAGAAGGGATAGGTTACCCACTCCGGTATTCATGGGCTTCCCTGGTGGCTCAGATGGCAAAGAATCTACCTGCAATGTGGGAGACCTGGCTTCGATCCCTTGGTTGGGAAGATCCCCTGGAGGAGGGCATGGCAACCCAATCCAGTATTCTTGCCTGGAGGATGGCTTAGCAGGGATCATAATGAGGAAACCTGAGGTTTTACGGGGTCTTGTGATTTAACACTGCCCATATCTCTGGGCCCTACGAGCTCTGTGTATATGAAGATGTTGATACCTTTCTTGCAACATATTTGTAAAGAATCTACCAATAGATTCTTTTTTAAATTAGTTAATTGATTTTAATTGGAGGGCAATTACTTTGCAATATTGTGATGGCTTTTGCCATACATCATCATGAATCGGCCACAGATATGCATGTGTCCCCTGCATTCTGAACCCCTCTCTTACCTCCCTCCCATCTGTCAACAGATTCTTAAGAGGTTTGTCCAGTAACAGCCTTGGCAGCCTTTTGATTTCTGTAATTGAGTACATAGTATTTGATGTCAGTAGGTAAAAGTAAACAGGTGTACATTCTGAAAAACAAGCATTTTACTCATCATAAATTTGTCATTTGGGGCTGATTGAAGGTAAAATGCAAGTGGCAAGAGAACCTACCAGCAAAGCAGAATTATTTTTGAAAAACAGACCACCGTATCTTTGTTAATTATACTAAAAAAAATCATCTGAGGATCAAAAACATTTAATGTTCATACCTCTTTAAGAATTATATAGAATTTAAAAATTATCTACATGTTTGTTTCCTCTCATTAGGCATTAGAGAAAAACAGCTCTTTCTCTATGAGTAAATACTGTTCAAAAATTACACAGGGCCTTAGTACTTAAATCAATAATTTAAAAGTCTAATGTTGTACTATAGTTTTGTGTTGGGTCATTGTTAAATAAATACCTTTGATTTTTTTTTTTTTTTTTGAAACTAACATTTTAAAAATTTTGTTTTAAGGCCCAAGAATATATTTTTAAGTATATTGTTCAGTCTCGAAGGCTGTTTTCCCTTGCCACCGGAGGACAGAATGAGGAGGAATTTCGCTGCTGTATTCAGGAGCTGCTCATGTCAGTTCGTTTTTTTCTTTCACAAGAAAGCAAAGGATCTGGAGCATTATCTCAATCACAGGTAATTTTTTTTTCATCTCTGCTGAATGGAGGAAAAAATGAGTCCAATTTATTTGTTTTTACATAGCCACCTAAGTGAATATTTTCTCCATCAGCATTTCATAACTCCAGGTTATATTTGTAGCTTAAATGACTCGGAATAGCCTTTTAAAAAGTCCCCCAGCTTCTGAGCACCAGCAGAGCAAAAGTTGGTAATGTCTTTCTTTGGACTGTTATCACCCCAAATGGAGAGCCTGTTGGTTTGCATCGGCCTCCATTCCAGTTTCTAGAACTCACACTGCTGATTGGAGACACCCTGTCAGTGTCACCTGTGGGGAGGAATTTTTCTCTAACTCGTCTGCTACTGGAAGGACTGATGCTGAAGCTCCAATCTTTTGGCCACCTGATGTGAAGAGCTGACTCAGGAAGGCAAGACTGAGGGCAGGGGGAGAAGAGGGTGACAGAGGATGAGACGGTTGGATGGCATCACTGACTCAATGGACATGAGTTTGTGCAAACTCCGAAAGATAGTGGAGGACAGAGAAGCCTGACGTGCTGCAGTCCATGGGGTCATAAAGAGTATTGTTTTGAGCAACAAAAACAACAATCTGCTGCAGTTGTTTCCCCCAAGCCTGCCTTTTTGTTTTTTTTGGTACACTGTGTGACCAGTTCCCCAACCAGGGATGGAACCCAGTCCCGGGAATGAGACTGGTGAGTCCTAACCACTGGACCGCCGGAGAATTCCCTTGTGCTGCATTTTAATCCCTGCACTTGAGGCTCATTGTACTGGTCTCGGCTAAACTGCATGTTGTTTTGTTTCCAGTTGACCCTAATCATCCTGGGAGTTACTCTATCACCAGTGCTCAGCGGTCGCTGCCAAAGTATATTACCAGGAGTAGCTCTCATGTTTTGTTTAAGAACAGGATCTATCTACTTTTCAAATAGTTGTGCCAAGAGGTCATTGTGCTGTGAGATCATTCTGAATACCTTTCTCTACACTTTCTTGATACTTCTTGTACCTGTTTAATTCTAATAACTTGATTAAAAAACCCGTTCAGATGGGGAAGCAACTTCCTTATTACCCTCCCCTGGAGACTTGAGACTTACAATCACTGTGAATTTGGATACAAAAAGGGATAGTAGGAAACTAGATCCCTAGGAGTATTGTTGTAACTTGGTGTTGTTTGCCATTTGGAAGGCATTAATATCTAAAGGCAAAACACTAGAAATGTACAACCCCCCCTACAATAATAATGCCGTGTTTTTCTGACTGTTTGGGAGCTGTTCTTGTTACTTTCTTCTTTGCAGAGGTGGACTTCTCTTCCATCTGGGTAGGGATGTTGTTATTTAGTCACTAAGTCGTGTCTGACTCTTCTGCGACCCCACAGACTATAGCCTACCAGGCTGCTCTGTCCATGGGATTTTCCAGGCAAAAATACTGGAGTGGGTTACCATTTCCTTCTCCAGGGGATCTTCCCAACCCAGGGATCAAACCCGTGTCTCCTGAGTTGCAGGTGGATTCTTTTACCACTGAGCTACCGGGGAAGCCCCTGGGTAAGGATATGGGCTCTTTTAATATCATTTTGGCTTCTCTTGTCAATGGTACAATCACTGAACTTTAGGAGACTTGCCAGAGATCTCAATGTCAAGTTGCCAACTAATCAAACCTTACTTACCAGCTGGTGATATTTGAAAAGGATATTCCAACAGGCTAACCATATATTCCTTTAGATCAATATTCTCATAAGTTCACTACTTTTATAAAAACTGTTGAAAATTTCAGTTTTCATTTTGAGATTTTTCATTAAAAAAAAAAAAGAAAAACCTCTATCAAGGATATAACATACCTAATTCATATCTGAAAAATATTCTCTCAAGAGTAATCTTAAATCATGGTTTCTCAAATGAGAATGTCTTGCTATGGACTCATGAGATTTTTTTTTTCTTCTTTAAAGTTAGAGAAACATTCTTTTACCTTAGTTATGTTACACTGAATCCTAGCCATCACTCTGAGAAATTTGGGCTCTGAGGGACAGCCGTGATATAGAGCAGCTTCCTTTTCTATATTTAACCTCCAACTGCTTTTGATTCTCTAAATTCTACCCCTCCATCAGGATAGTGAAGCAGTTGGGACTTCCCTGGACGTGCAGTGGTTAAGACTTCACCTTCCAATGCAGGGTGTGTGGGCTGTATCCCTGGTTGGGGTAGTAAGATCCCAAATGCCTTGGGGCATGGCCAAAGAAAAATTAAAATATTAAAATAACTTTTTTTTAAAATAGTGAAACTGCTGCACCTTCAAAGAATCATATTTGATTCTTCATTTTTGACTGTTAGCTTTTTATCAGGAGATAATATATAAAATGTGTACATAGTTTCTTAGTTTGGTGCTAAGAGAAAATTTCTATAAATAAGCAGTTAGTTTTCTTCATTAAGCAAGGAGGACTTTGTCCCTCTATATTTTGGGAGGAAGGAGAATTTTAAACACTTCTTCCCATTCCAAGTCCCCATTTGACCCCACACTGTCATTGCTCTCTCTTCTAAGATGGAAGGTGTCACTAATCTGATTGATCCCATACGTTAGGTTTCTGTCACTGCGCAACAGATGACCATGATAGTGTTCAGTTCAGTTCAGTTCGGTTGCCCAGTCGTGTCCGACTCTTTGTGACCCCATGAACCGCAGCACGCCAGGCCTCCCTGTCCATCACCAACTCCCGGAGTCCACCCAAACCCATGTCCATTGAGTCGATGATGCCATCCATCCATCTCATCCTCTGTTGTCCCCTTCTCCTCCTGCCTTCAGTCTTACCCAGCATCAGGGTCTTTTCAAATGATACAGCTCTTCGCATCAGGTGGCCAAAGTATTGGAGTTTCAACTTCAACATCAGTCCTTCCAAGCAACACTCAGGACTGATCTCCTTTAGGATGGACTGATTGGATCTCCTTGTAGTCCAAGGGACTCTCAAGAGTCTTCACCAACACCACAGTTCAAAAGCATCAATTCTTCAGCACTCAGCTTTCTTTATAGTCCAACTCTCACATCCATACATGACCACTGGAAAAACCATAGCTTTGACTAGACGGACCTTTGTTGGCAAAGTTATGTCTCTGCTTTTTAATATGCTGTCTAGGTTCGTCATAACTTTCCTTCCAAGGAGTAAGCGTCTTTTAATTTCATGGCTGCAATCACCATCTGCAGTGATTTTGGAGCCCATAAAAATAAAGTCAGCCACTGTTTCCACCGTTTCCCCATCTATTTCCCATGAAGTGATGGGACCAGATGCCATGATCTTAGTTTTCTGAATGTTGAACTTTAAGCCAACTTTTTTGCTCTCCTCTTTCACTTTCATCAAGAGGCTCTTCAGTTCTTTGCTTTCTGCCATAAGGGTGGTGTCATCTGCATATCTGAGGTTATTGATATTTCTCCTGGCAGTCTTGATTCCAGCTTGTGCTTCCTCCAGCCCAGCGTTTCTCATGATGGTGTTATGACACCCATTTATCAGGTCAGATTCTGTAGATCAAAAGACGTGGTCGAATTTTTGGCTTAGGGTTTCCTGTAGCCAATATCAAGGGGTTGGCTTTGACGGCTTATCTGGAGGCTTTCGGGAGGAATTCACCTTCTAGATCTTTCAGACTTCAGACAGGAATCAGTTTCCTTATGAGTGAGAGTCCCATTTCCTTGCTGGCTGTCAGCCAGAGGTGGGGAAGGAGCTGGGTGCTCTTAGCTCCTAGAGACCACACATTCCTTGGTTTATGGCCCCTCCAATCCTCAAAGCCAGGCACAGTTTATCAAATCTTTCTCATGCTTCAAATCTCTGAGTTCCCCTACCATGTGCCAGAGAACACTTCTGCCTGGGAACAGCATCAGGGGACAAATTTCTTGGAGATCATCTTGGAACTCTGCCTACCGTGTCCAGAGCCGAGGATAGCCATTGGTCTGGATTCTTGCCTTAAACACAAAAGTCCCAGTTTCCTTGCTCCATTTTGGATTTTTTCCATGTGAGTTACAACTCAGCAAATTCTGTCTCCTGGAGGCAGAATAGGCCATCCCAGCAATCCTTCCAGTTGGATCAGTAGACAGCTGCTCTGTAGAGCTGGTACTGCTTGGAGGTTCATTTGGTCCTCCTGGCCTAAGCCCAGCCTGTTAATGATTCTGTCGTTGGGAGCAGGACAGAAGACTAACTCAGCTGTCTGTAGTTCATTCCAAAGGCAGCTCTCTACCCTGGGAACCCCCAAAAAAGAAGAATGGTGGAAGGCATTCAGCCCTGAGACCCTGCCCCAAATTCCTATTAATTATCTTTTCTCTTTTTGTCTTGGCTACGAGGAAGATCAAAACAATATTGTGTTTTTATTATTTGCAGTAGAAATCTTTAGCTTAGATACCTGTACAAGTCTCTTTCTACCCTCATCACAAGGTCCTTTTTTCTTTATCTTTTTAAATAATTGTATCTTACACTGCAGGCACAAATATCTTTTTGAAATAAAGAGGTATAAATAAAGAATTGATGCATACATTAAGGGATTTCTGAGGAACATCAAGTTAGGTGATTTTTCAGTGATCAGAAAGCTGGCCTCATTTACTCTTTTTAAACTTCATCTTATGACTCAATTCTTTGCAGAGTGAAATGAAGGTTATATAAATAAAGTCTTTACCAAAAAATATCAAGTAATTAATTTTAAAAGCATTCAAGTAAATCTATAATTTTTAAAAGTCAAAGGGAGAACATAGCTGCTGACCCTGAGCATTCTGATGGTTCTGATATCAAAAACAGGTCTCAGCTCTTCAACGTATTTCTGCTACCGCTATATAGGTAGATACCAGAGTCCACAAATTTGAATTCGATTCTGTGTTTGAATCATCAGCACATGGAAACCTGACCCACTTTCTGCTGGTGTCAGATCTCATTGGTGAATCCGACAGCCATTGAATCTCAGCATATTAGAAACATGTGCCTCTTCCTCCACCAGGTGGTTGATCAATTTTTCTTTCCACTGCCCTCCTTTTGTGGAATTTTAAAAGGCTGAGTTTGTTTTGATGTGCAGTCTTAGCCCAATTTTTAAAAGTATGCCCCTCAGGGTTTGATGTTAGCACCTATTTTTTTTCTTTTAAAAAATAACAATCAGGTTTCTTTATTTATGTAAACAATATTGTTCTTAATAAACACAGTTTTGGATTTTCATTAGATCTTGAAGTAACCCGAGGGATTATTCTAATGATCTTGTCATTTTACAGGTGATGAAACTGAAAGCTAGGGGTTTAAAATGACTTGTCCAGGTCACAGAGTTGATTAGAAGTCAAGCTAGTCCTACATGTAATCTAGGTCTTCTGATGCCTTCTGATGTCCTGTGTTTTTTCTTTAATCATAAATTGAGTGTTTTAAGGAATTAATGTGTTTGGCTTCTTAAAGGTAAATGATATTTAAATGAGCACTTCAGAATGCTTCTCCAAAAAGAATGAAACATAAGTAATTACAATCCAGGTCTTGGCTGAGTATTTCTACCTTTTGATCATGCTACCTTCTGCTGAATCTGTGGGGGTTTTGTCCATCATTTTGCTAATGTCAGTTGTTTTACAGGATTTCCCAGTTTTTTACTATGTTATACCTTTGCATATTTTGAAAAATTGATCTATTTTGGTATACCTTTTTCCCTTAAATTTTGCCCTTTTAGTCTTTTTAGATTTAGGTACCAGAAGCATTTGACATTCTATTTCCTACCATTTAAAAATATTTGTCACAGTCTTAAACTCACTGACATTTTTATAGCTGATTTCTCAGGGCATATCTGGGAATTGACTTAAATTCTTCTTTTAAAGGCTGTGTTTCTGAGCTCCTTCCCAGCTGTGTATTCAGAGCTGTTGAAGCTCTTTGACGTCCGGGAGGTGGCCAACTTGGTCCAGGACACCCTGGGCAGTCTGCCAACGATCGTGCACGTGGATGACGCCCTGCAGGCTGTTAAACTGCAGTGCATTGGCAAGACCGTGGAAAGCCAGCTCTATACCAACCCAGGTAAGGTGCTGTGTCTCTCGGATAAAACAGTGTCTCTAGAAAGCCATTGCTTACATTTTCTAGTCATAGGTCAGCAGAAGCAATTGAAAAAGGAAACTAAAAACTTCTTTCTCAGAAGCATTGTGTATTTGGATGGTAGAATAAGTTTATTAAATAGTCAAACACAAAAGTATGGCTCTTAAAATTTTGTTTCTGGAAAGAATGAAAATTCTAATAATTAAATTGTTAATTCAGATCACAACAAGTTGTAGTGTAGGGCATGCTTTTTTCCTTGCTGTAGATTTTTTTTTTCTTCTTTAGTCAACAAAATTAAAAATTTTTCTTTTCAGAGATGCTTACAGGGAACTGGTATAATCCTTGTTTGTTTATCTCATTTGTCCTTAAAAGTTTTCCATCAATTTGTGTTCTGAAACTGGGTGAAAGTTACAGTGTATTGTCATTTTTTATATATTTTATCCTAATAGCAAGTGACTACTTACTAAGTTGATTTTGTCATAATGTCTACTATGAAATCCCAGTACATACTAGAAATTCCTCCAGTTTAAAAAAAAAAAAATGCCAGCCTCATTTTAAATTATATTTTAAAAGTTTCCATAATTATCACTGAATCAAAAACTTTAAAAAATTATATTTTGAGAAATCTCTTTTCACATGAATACATATATGTGTGTGTTATATTTTTGAAAAAGGTCTAAAATATAGTTAAGAAACCTTTTTTACATTATTGTGAAACACTTTAAACATACAAACTAGACTAGAGCATAATAAATCTCAACAATGGGGGATATTTACTTTAGGTCTTTTAAGAGATTTGTCATTATAGAAATAGACCCTCTTGTATATACTCACTTCCTTCATATATGTTTCCACTATCAGATTCATTTCTGTTTTCTATGCCTTTATTCTGTAGCTATAAAAACATCATTTTTTACCTTTTCAAATTTTTTTCATCTTTTAGTTTTTACATAATATTATATTGAATGTCATTCTGTAGAGTGCTTCTTTTTGATTAATATTGCACTTTTTTATTTTTCCATGCTATTAGATATAGCTCTTGTTCTTTTTTACTATTGTATAGTAGTCCAACGAATATTTGTATATCATGGTTAATTTATCTTTTCCCTGTTGATAGACTGTTAGTATGTTTCTGATTTTTTTCTGAGATAAACAATGTTTCAGTGTGAAAGAGGCTTCAACCTTCTGATTTCTCCCCATGAAAACACATCTCATCCTGGAAAGATGCTTTTGTAGTAGTTTTCAGACTGTACCTCTCAGAGTCCTAGGGTTCTGCTGCAGTGATTAGGGCTTCCTTGAGGGTGAAGAATAGGCAGTATGAAGTAGAAAGGATGAAGGTCCCAATTAGGCATCCAAATTTGACTAGAATATAAATTCTGTCAATATCAATTACCAAACTAAGAAGAGTTTATTCTCCTGTCAGAGGAATTGGTGATTTTTACCATATTTCTCTCTTACTGGCTAGATAATTCTTTGTTAGGTTAAAGTCTGACACAAAAAGAGCAACATAGATAATGAAAACCGTTTTTAAATGTAAGGAAATTATTTTTGTTCATTATTGCCCCTGGGAGATGTGTTCTGTCTGTGGACTCAGTTCCTTGTTGATTACTGATGCTCAAGAGATGGTAGAGAAATCATACTGGGTCTCTGTGGGAGGTGACGAGATTATTTACTGGGGCCAGAATAGAAGGACTCACGAGACCCAGGGAACGTGGACCCTGAAAGACCTGTGCTCGTGACCTAGAGGAGAGACTCAGAGCCAGTGCTGGGGATTAGTGATGGTGACACTGATGTGAAGAGGGGCAGGGGAAGCCTGCCTCCCTTGTTATGTGGGACACTCCTCGTGGAGGGTGATGCTGGGGAAACATAAACTTCTGAGAAACAAGTAACTCCCGACCAATGGAACACATGGACGCAGATGCTGGTAAGAGGCTTGACTCCCCTCAGGGCCCCCAGGAAGATGGGATTAGCTTGTGATTTAGTGACTCACTGAGCTTCCCAGGTGGCACAGTAGTAAAAAAGTTACCCAGGAACCATAACAACAACAAGGAAAAACCATGAATAGCATCACCAAACTATGGTGAAATCAGATTCATGTTTTAGATAAGTTTTGACCTGTTAGCTTCCTGCTGGTGCCACAGTGACTACCACAAACTTAGTGGATTAATGTAACTCAAATTTCTTATGTTACATGTCTGTAGGGCAGAAGTCCAAAATGCTTCTCACTGGCCTAAAATCAGGGTGTGGATGGAGCAACATTCCTTTGTGTAGTGTCTAGGGAATAATTTGTTTTCTTGCCTCTGACAGCTTCTAGAGGCTACCTACATTCCCCACTCCTTCATCTTTAAAGCCAGCAGTTTAGCATCTTCACATCTCTGACTCTGTCTAGCTGCTTTCACTCGTAAGGACCTCTATGTTTACATGGGTCCCACCTAGAATTCAGGATAATTTCCCCAGTTCAGTATCCTTATTTTAATCATTTCCAAAAAAATATCTTTAACATAATCTATTCACATAACATATTCACAGGTTCTGAGAATTAAGATGTAGATATCTTTGAGGGAAACAATTTATTCTGCCTACTACATAGGGGTAAAACGAACAATTTAAAAGCAGTGTGATGGTGTAGCTCCATATATGAAAGGCAAAAACACTCAGGAGTCTATGAATTTTATTTACTTGTTGGAAGTAAAATAAATGGAACATGAAGTCCTACAGTTATATAAGTAAACACATCTTGGCCAGATGGAAGTTACAAATGACACTTTGCTGATTAAAATTATAAATCTGAACAGGGGAAAATAAAATAGGGATAAGTACATTACAGGGTATCAGCTGGCTATGTATTTAGCTGAAGACAAAGTATTTAATTCTTGATGGCCTTAATGACAGTTCCGTTTCTCAGAACACTGAGTGTGGCAGAGATAATTGCTACTCTGAGCTGAATTCTGATCAACAAAGATGAACTGGTTGGTGATAGAGAGTGAGAGGGACCTGAGAAAGTGACCTCATTTTCTGGGGCATTCATATTAGCTAGAAAGGCGTACAGAGTACAGTCAGCCCATGCTTTAAGAAAATAGATCTCAAAATATTTTGAAGGACAAAACTGTAGATGTTACAAGCTCCTTAGGAGAGGTAGAAAGTTTTGAAAGCTGTCTTTGTACTAGAATCCTATATTAGGCTTCTCCAGAGAAGTAGACCCAATAGTGTGTGTGTGTATAGATTTATTGTAAGGAATTGTCTTATGTGTTTATGGAGGCTGAGAAGTCCCAAAATCTGCAGTTAGCAAGCTGGAGATTCAAAGTTGGTGATATAGTTCCAGTCTGAGTTCCAAGGTCTAAAAACCAGGAGAGGTGTTTGTATAAATTCCAGTCTAAATCTGAAGGCAGGAGAAGGTGGATATCTCAGCTGAATGACAGGCAGAGGGAGTAAACTCTTCCTTACTCCACCTTTTCTTATATTCAGAGCTTCAACGGATTAGGTGAGGCCCACGCATGTTGGGGAGGACAATCTGCTTTACTTAGACTACCAAATCACACATAATTCTCATCCAGAAATACACTGGCACACCAAAGATAGCATTTAACCAAACACCTGAGCTGCCATGGGACACGTTGACATACAAAATTAACCAATGCAAACCCCAGAGAGAAAAAAAGTGGAGGAGATACACAAGGGAAGCGGTATGGCTGCAGAATACTTCTAGTTGAGCCTACATTAGAAATTAATACTCACAGAAGGCAAAGAGGGACACACAAGGTCAACACCACAGAAGGGAACAAAAAAAAAAAACATGGTAGGAAGGTTCAAGCCATCTTGAGTTAAGGGCCAGGGGGCAGCCTCAGGGCTGGAGGCATTCCACAGCCAGGCAGAACTGAATCAGTCCCTTTGAGCTGTACCGCAAGGTGAGAGTCTAGAGTATCTGGCTAGACCTGAAAGACTTAGCTCAGATTTGAAATTTAAGCAGGTTGTTATTCCACGCCTAAATCATCTGGGGTCCAGGCAGGCTTATTTAAGGTATAAAAGTTGAGCTGCTCACTTTTCCTTTTCTCCCCACAATTCTATTCTTCCTGTTTTTTGAAGGCCAGGAAAAGGTCTCAGTGATGTTGGAGAAAACAGCTTGCCGTGAGTAAAGAGCAGATTTGAAGGATAGAGATTGAGGCAGGAGGAGGCAGAAGCATGGAGAATGGGAGCTGAGTGGCAGTTGAAGTTGTGGGAGTGAGAAGGTGGACATTGAGTCTTCTCAGACCACAGGGCAGGCTCTGGGGGATTGTGGTTTTGCCTCCATTTTCATTGGGCCCCATCGCTTGGTGCTTGACTTGTTCAGCAGAGGTCTGCAGTCATTCCCGAGCTATTTGCTTGCTAAGATAAGGTCATACATGTTTTTCCTTTGGGATAATTGAGCAGTTTCTCAGGCAAACCACAGTGTAGGTGATAGAGGTGAGCATAAATGCACTGAGCATGTAGTGATGAGAAGCACGCTGGTGCTACTTTCTGTTCCCACAAACTGAAAAGCCAGGTATCATAGGGATTTCGTAAGAAAGTGCCCAGAAGTCATTGTTTTTTCCTTCTGCCAGAAACTCCCCAGTTCCCTATTAGCTCTTTTGTGGACTTGATGGCAGCAATGAAAAAGAAAAGGAGAAGGGGAGGAAGGTGGACTATAAGACTGTTTTTTTTAAGGACATCTTTGTTGTTGTTGTTATTTTTAATATTTGGCTGCACAGGTCTCAGTTGTGGCATGCGAGATCTAGTTCCCTGAGCAGGGATCAAACTTGGCCCTCCTGCATTGAGACCGTGGAGTCTTAGCCACTGGACCACCACAGGAAAGTCCCCATAAGACTGTTTTTAAAGTTTATTCTGGGAAAGAATGCCTCTACCTGTCCATCCCACCCCCCATTTTAGGCCACAATATAAAAAAAGGATGTGTGATGGTGTATCTATTAATTTGACGACTTGAAGAATAAAATGCTACTACAGTTGATGGGTGCCTGTAGCTTTTCTTTCTTTGAACTTTAGGTAAAGCCTAGTTGAGTATTGACTTTTCTTGCACTGTGATTAAATTTCTTTCACATTAGAAAATGTCACTTACTCGCAACTTTTCTATTAACCACAGCTTACACTGTAGCAGACAGGCCTTGTAAAGATGCATGGAGTTGCAGGAATGAAGAATGCTCTTTTTCCCCTCAAAGTAGAATGATAATGCCCTGTCCACCCGCCTAGTCCCATCTCAGTGTTACTTCACTCTGCTTGGAACCGACTTTCTCCTGTTCCTTTCTGAATCAAGTTGACCCATCTTTACCCTTCAGGATTCAGTTGAACTCTCATTTTCTCAAGAAATCTCTTATCTGCCTCACCCATCCCATCATCAGTCTCATTCTTGGGCTTTTTACTTCTCAGGTAACCTAACACATCTGAAATAACTGAAGAACTGGTGATTTAGTTGTTTCAAATCTGTCTCTCCCCGCTCATCCCAGAAGAGCCTAAGATAACACGAGTTGTATTTATCCTGAAGACAGTTTTATCTCTAGCTTCCATAACAGTGCCTGGTACATAACAGATACTTGATAGATGCTTCATGAATGCTATGTACTAGGTCATGACCAGGATCAGGATGGAGCAAGAATTGTTGTTCAGTCGCTCAATCAGGTCCAACTCTTTGCGACTCCATGGACTGCAGCATGCCAGGCCTCCCTGTCCATTACCAACTCCCGGAGCTTACTCAAACTCATAACCATTGAGTCAGTGATGCCATCCAACTGTCTCATCCTCTGTCATCCCCTTCTCATCCTGCCTTCAATCTTTCCCAGCATCAGGGTCTTTTTCAAATGAGGCAGTTCTTTGCATCAAGTGGCCAAAATATTGGAGTTTCAGCTTTAGCATCAGTCCTTCCAATGAATATTCAGGACTGATTTCCTTTAAGATTGACTGGTTTAATCTCCTTGCAGTCCAAGGGACTCTCAAGAGTCTTCTCCAACACCACAGTTCAAAAGCATCAATTCTTCGGCACTCACACATCCACACGTGACTACTGGAAAAACCATAGCTTTGTCGGCAATGTCTCTGTTTTTTAATATGCTGTCTAAGTTTGTCATAGCTTTTCTTTCAGGGAGCAAGTGCCTTTTAATTTCATAGCTGCAGTCACTGTCTACAGTGATTTTGGAGCCCAGGAAGAGAAAATCTGTCACTGCTTCCCTGCTTTTCCCCTTCTATTTGCCATGAAGTGATGAGACTGGATGCCATGATCTTAATTTTTTGAATGTTGAATTTTAAGCCAGCTTTTTCACTCTCCTCTTTCACTTTCATCAACAGGTTCTTTAGTTGCTCTTCACTTTCTGCCATTAGAGTGGTATCATCTGCATATAGGTCGTTGATATTTCTTCCGTCCATCTTGATTCCAGCTTGTGGTTAATCCAGCCCAGAACTTCTCATGATATGCTCTGCATATGAGTTAAATAGGCAGGGTGACAATATACAGCCTTGTCGTATTCCTTTCAGAATTTTGAACCAGTCAGTTGTTCTATGTCAGGTTCTAACTTGCTTCTTGACTTGTATACAGGTTTCTCAGGAGACAGGTAAGGTGGTCTGGTACTCCCGTCTCTTTAAGAACTTTCCACAGTTTGTTGTAATCACACACTTGAAAGGCTTTAGCATAGTCATGAAGCAGAAATAGATGTTTTTCTGGAACTCCCTTGCTTTCTCCATGATCCAGCGTATTCTGGTGTTTGATCTCTGGTTCCTCTGCATCCCTTAGTATTTTGCTTTAAGGGTGGGAGATTGAACCCACTGGGTAAGAAACCTGGGCCACACAGAGATCATCCCTAGCCCTGGGCTGTTGTCTACCTGTGTGGTCCTGACTGTGTGTGCACGGCAGGAAGCCCCTAAATCATCATCGGTCCTATCCATTCTGAGCGTTTTCTGTCCACCAGCATCTGAAGGGCTTGTTTGCAGCTTCTGTTGCTGTGACATCAGCAGTTCATTTCCTGGTATCTTGGATCACAAAGGCCTAAACCAGCTCTGATTTCAGGGCTTTCTGCCCTGCTGGTGCTTCCCTGCATCCAGCAGCTCTGCTCCGTTCAGAGCTGTCCCACAGCCAGAGCCCCTGCCCACCCGAGGTACCACCTCGCATCCTGAGGCTGCCACGGAGCAGGTGCTTGGGGGTGCTGCTGGTGTCCAGCCTGTACTGGGACAGCTGGTGGAGGGTGGATGGAAACCCTGCGTGCCCCTGCAGGACTCGCAGCCCTCACTCACCTGGGGCAGAGGACTACAAGGACGATTGTCTAAAGCTTTGTTGCTAGAGGAGCAAAGATGAGAACTTCCCATGAAATTAACCTCAACGAGGAAGTTTATCAGCATTTCTTAGCTGCTGCTTCCTCTTCCTAGCCCCACATCTATTGGAAATTGCTAATGGGAGCTGGCTTTATCTCTTCACGTGTGTACAGACAAAATAAAAAGTAAGGCACACTATACAGTGAGCTTTATCTGAGAATCTGAATCTGAGTGTTTTGACCCTTTCAAGGACAGAACCTACATAACAGATTCTACTGTTTAGAAACTTACTGTATGTTCAAGTCTGGGTTTTGTTTTTTCTTTGAGCCTTTTTCTTTTTTCCTTTGAGCCTTCTTGATCACTCTAGGTGTTTTGTTTTAAAGTTAAGAATTAGCATTTTAACCAGTCAGCTCTTTTGGCACTTACCCCTCGATTCTATCATGTGCATTGGCTGATATTGCCCTAGTAATGGAGAAGCAGCAAATCTTCAGGCAACTCATATATTTCTTTTTACACATGCCACACACCAATTATTTGTCTGCCTTGCATTTTGGCAGTAGAGATTTCCTTAACAGTTGGTTGCAAATTGAATTTTTAGAAATCAAATCCCACTGGCTGCAGGAACATATCAGACAAGCTTTATCTTCCTTCTAATTAAGCATCACTAGGCAGTGACTCCTGTCATTTAAGCTTTCAGGTTCCTTTTCTTGGTTCTTTTTGTCAAGTAATTGTTTTGTAAATAAGTACAGCTCAGCTGGTAAAGGATCCACCTGCAATGCAGGAGACCCTGGTTTGATTCCTGGGTCAAGAAGATCCCCTGAAGAAGGAAAAGGCTACCCACTCCGGTATTCTTGGGCTTCCGTGGTGATTCAGCTGGTAAAGAATCTGCCTGCAATGCAGGAGACCCCGGTTCGATTCCTGGATCAGGAAGATCACCTGGAGAAGGGAAAGGCTACCCACGCCAGTATTTCAGCTTGGAGAATTCCATGGACTGTATAGTCCATGGGATCGCAAAGAGTCTGACAGAACAGAGTGACTTTCACTTTTGGTTTCATTGAAGTTCCCTGGTTCAGGCTTCCTGTTGCAGGGAAGCCTGCAATGAGTTCTACTGTATTTTAACACTTTGTGTTCATTTTCTGAAAGTGAAGCACGACTGTGACTTATGTGGTTTGTTTTGATGGTAAACCTCAGGCCGCGCCTCATTGTGTTGGTAGTCTAGTGGCAGGCATTAAAAGAAATATAACTCCCAACCTCACTACTGAAAGAAACCAAGAAGACAAGAGAAGTCAGGCAAACACCAGTAAAGGCACTTTCCGAATTGTGAATACTTAAAATTTTTATTAGGATACAGAATCATACATTTTTTCACTTTGTTGGATATACCTTATTATACTAGCTAGGAATCTAGTGTAGTGTTGAATTGGTGAAATTGGCCTTCCTTCATTTTTTATCTTAAAGACAAAGCATTCAATCTTTTACTATTATGTAGCTAACAGTAGATATTTCATCAATGCCCTTTATCAATTTGAGAAATCTATTATTCTTTAGCTATTCTTATCACCTTTTATCATTAATGGATGCTGAATTTTTCACGTTTTTAATACATCTGCTAATATAGTGAATCACATTGATTGATTGATTTCAAATGTTAAAGCGATCGTTCATTACCAGGATAAACCTATTTAATCACTGTATGTGTGTTATACTAAAATTTTATATAAGAACATTTGCATCTATGTTGATGAGAGATAGCAAATCTGCAGTTTTGTCTTAAAATGTCTTTGACTAATTTTGTCATAGATAATGCTGACCTCATAACATGAGTTAATTGTATTCCCTGTTTATTCTATATTTTGGGAGGATTTATGTAGATTTGATATGCTTTCTTCTAATTATTGCTTCATAGAACTCATAGAAGCCACCTGGGTCTGGAATTTTCCTTGTATTCTCCTAATAGCAAGTTGAGTTTCTTTAATAGGTATAGAGTTATTTAGCTTATCCATTTTTCCTGGAATGAGTGAGGTGGGATTATAGCTTATACAAGCTGTCTATAAGACATATGGATTTGTATAACCCAAAATTAATTCATTTGAATTATTTCACAGATGACATCTTTTAGAAAATCAAGCAGGATGGGTTGGGGTATTTGCAAGTGGGCACATCCTATAAATAAAATTCCCATTATGGGCCCAAGATAGACAATAATTTTGTGTTCATGACATCACATTGAAAAATAAACCTTCAGGACAATAGGCATATTCACTGTTACTTTTTCAAAATATTGAAATATATACTGCATATAAGTTAATTTTTAGATTACTTATCACCTTACTATTTCAAATACTTATGACAAGTTAGAGATCAAAAATATGAAAAAATATTCAAGAAAAGTAGATGATATTCATGACATGAATGTAGTCAAAGTTCCAGACAGAGGACAGAAGAACTATTAGTAGCAGGAAGGAAATAATACCAGAAATAATTCAAGGCAAGTTCCCAGAACTCAAGGGCATGGGTTTATAGATTTTAAGAGCCATGACAAAGTATATGATCGTGACGTTTTGAATTGCAAGGAATAATCTCCTAAAAGCTTTCAGAGAGAGAAACAAAAATAAAACAAAAATCTGATCATGGAGAAAGGGTTGGAAATCAGAATAGCAGGAAATGAAAAGTGTTAATTTAGCCAGAAATTGTGATATAACTCTTTTCAGAGGCTGGAGAGAAGAAAAAAAGGTTAAAAAAAAACCAAAACAAAAAAACTAAATTCTCATCTATCATAGTAAGAAGTGATTCGATAATTCATCTCAATGAAGTCTGGAGATAGCAAGAAAAGCATGCCATTTAGGTATTTGGTAGTAAAAACAAACAACAAACAAAAAAGCCTGTTTCAATAAAAGAGTGAAAAGCCTTGTGAATACAGTGGTCATGGGCTGGGGAAGGGACTACCGTTTTTCAGTATCAACTTTATAGAACAAGTGCTTTTCTAACTATATGTGTTAATAATTTAGCAACTAAAATTAAATAGTAGATAAGGATTTGCACGAGGTTTGCGTGGGCCTGCTGAATATGACACTAATACTTCTTCTCCCTCCAGATTCCCGGTATATTCTTTTGCCTGTCGTGCTACATCACCTCCACATGCACTTGCAAGAACAGAAGGACCTGATCATGTGTGCAAGGATCCTGAGCAATGTATTTTGTCTCATCAAGAAAAATAGCTCAGTAAGTAAACACAGGTCATAGGATATAGTGCCCATCAGATGGCTTCTGGAAAGAAAATTTTAAGTTTTCTGAGAAAGCACACCAAAGAGTCATCCTTGGAGACTCTCACTTTCATTTCCATCTGTGTTGGACTTTTTACTTTTCTTCTAAAGGAATTCTTTTTTTTAACCTTGTAGGATGTCTGTAGCCCCAAATAACCTGCATGTCTTAAACTTGTATTTCAAGGAAGAACTGTATACCCAATGAGAAAAATTAGAAATCTCAAAGCCTCCCACATGTGTCTTTAATCTTGATAAATACTCTGTGGCAAGAATAAATTATTGCTTGCAAAGACAGTCTGTTTGGGCCCATTCAGTGAAAGACTGGATGATGATGGTCAGAGCTTGGCCACGGGCCTTGGGCCAAGCCCTATGCAGATAGTGAAAGCTAAAGAGAGGCCCAGGAACCTGGTGGTATCTTGCACCACAACCATTACTAATCTCACCATTGTCATGGCTCTAGAAATTCCTGTCAATGTTCCTGACTCTTGAGGAATTGCAGTTTGTATTAGGCGATAGAGTGTAAACAGAGAAAAGTGGCATGCTTGCTTATAACTGGGGGTAACCCCCTGCATGCTCATGGTTCAGAGGTCTGGTGTGAAGTCCACGTGCGAAGGATGTCCTAGTTTAGTTACATCAGTTTGCACCTGTTTACTACGCAGCCTCACCCGTAACAACTTTTACAAAGTAGGATTGGCAGTGAATGTTGGGATGCCTGTTTCTCTGCCTCCTACTACTAGCATGCTATAATTTTCCCATTTTCATCCCTCTGAGTTATGATCACCTTCTGAAGAGCTTCCAGTAGAAGTCTTGGACATAGGACTCCAGCACTGTGGGAACAGTTGTTGTTCAGTTGCTAAATCATGTCCAACTCTTTGTGACCCCATGGACTGCAGCATACCAGGCTCATCTGTCCTTCACCATCGTCCGGAGTTTGCTCAGACTCATGTCTATTGAGTCAGTGATGCTTATGTAACAGTCTCATCCTCTGTCACCCCCTTCTCCTCCTGCCTTCAATCTTTCCCAGCATCAGGATCTTTTCCAGTGAGTCGGCTCTTTGCATCAGGTGGTCAAAGTACTGGAGCTTCAGCTTCAGCGTCAGTCCTTCCAATGTGTATTCAGGGTTGATTTCCTTTAGGTTAACTACTTTGATCTCCTTACTGTCCAAGGGACTCTCAAGAGTCTTCTTCAGTACCTCATTTCAAAAGCATCAGGTCTTTTGTGGGAACAGAGTTGGCCCTTGAGAGAAAAAGACCAGAAACTCTGTGTCTGAAAGTATGGTATGAGATACCTGCATAGGAGGGATCATTGCTTTTTACGTACCCAATTCAGTAAAGTATAGCTATACCGTGCCTAGTGAGAATGTTTTTGCTAACTCTCATTGCTGAGAGTGAGAAGTAAGTTTAAAAGGTTACTGCAGAAAACCAAAAACGTCAGGTGTTAGTAGAGATGATTTTTTTTTTTCCCCTCCTATTTCATTGTTGAAGTTTTGGTCAGTTTTTGCACTTGTCTGATGAGGAAGTCAGAGCAGAAACTCTGTTCTGGGGGAAAATCTTTAGTGGTTTTCTTTCCAGTGTAGGAAAGTTTATCATAAAATCCCAGTGAAAAGGGTCTTTCCAACTCATACTTTCTAAAAGTTTTCCTTGCAAAAGTAATCTTCTTGCTACACAAAGCATTTGTCATCATAGTGCTTTGTCTGGTGCAGTATAATAAGAACTCAAATCCAGTACCTTTAGTCAGTACAGAAAATTTTGCTCGCTCTCTCAAGTTCTGGGGCTTAGATAGTATACATTTTGCTTCGGGAGAGCAGTCCCAGCACAACCACTGACATTAAGTCCAGTCTGTAACTAACATCATTCAGACTGAATGCTGTTTGCTAATCTTTACATGTAGGGATTTTTAAAAATCACTTTATAGAACATTTGCACTTAGGAGTTTTGGAAAATGACCCATGCAACTCCAGTGATGAGAAGAATAAATGTAAAAACAATCTGAAATCAAAAAATTGCAAACTCTTAAAACCAAGAGGGATGTTTAGTGAACTGTCAGGCCCAGAGAGGCAAACTTACCTCACAGAGAGACACACACAATGTTATTGGCATAGCTGGTGTTCTGAATTAGTCTGGGGTGTGTTTCAGACCATCACTCCACCTTTTTACTTGATCTCAGGTTCCCACTGCACTGCAGAGTCACGTACTCTTGGGTGAGGTGTTAATATATCTGTGCCTTTTGTTTTCTATGAAAGGTCATTCATTTAGATAAATTAGGGAGGTCCAGGACTGACCAGCTCGAGTCCTTTGTTAGGACTCTTATTTTAGGCCACAATTTCCTGAGCACATTATTTTTTTTTCCTTTAGGAAAAATCTGTGCTGGAGGAAATAGATGTGATAGTGGCTAGCCTGCTGGACATCCTGCTGAGAACCATCTTGGAGATCACCAGTCGTCCGCAGCCATCTGGCTCCACCATGAGGCTTCAGTTTCAGGATGTCACGGTAAGGCCACGGCGCACAAAACTGCAGAGTTTTGCTTGTTAAAGCCTCAGTTGCTTTGAGGGTGGGTTTCTGTAAGAATCTGGGGAATCTGAACTTGGGAGGTTGATCTGTGTTCATTTCAAATGTGTGTAAGTTTACCTTCGTTTTACCAGGGGATGGAGTAAGATGCATGTTTGTTACAAGATCTTCGATTAAGATATTTCTAATGGCAGAAAGGCCAAATTGGCCCAGTTTTTTTCCCCCCCATTTTGCGCAATTCAAGTTAATCTGTGGCTCTATATCCTCAGTCTCCTTGATAATTATCCATTCTCTTTTCATTCATCAAATTGCTTGAGAAAGTTAGAACAGTGAAACAGAGCAATAGCAGTCAAGGGTCCTAAATTTTGATTGTGAATTTTTCACTATGGCTAGTAAGGATCTTAATTTGGTGGCAGGTTGGTGGGGGAGGTCAGTTTCCTCAGCTATGAATTGTGAAAGTTTGACCTGGTGATTTTGAGATATCTTCAAGCTCCACCATTTTATGGATCTAATGTAACATGAGTTATAAATATTAAGACATAATTTATGTGATAGTTTATTTGTATATATATTTATATGTGTGTGTGTAGAGAGAGAGATGTATAGATGGATGGATGGGTACATAAATTTTCACATTTGAAACTCACATTCAGTTGACCAATGTGGCCTTTTTTTTTTTAAGGTCTGATTCAGAACATTCTTGTAAATACCACTCGCAGAAATGGCAGTAGATGCTCTAGTTTTCACATATAGGTTATTAACCAAAATGTCAGCCTTTTGCTATTATTTTTACAAATTGTGCACTATAGAACCACTATCATAAGAATGTTTGCCTAGCTCCTGATGAAGATAATTTTTTTTTTCTTTTACTTAAGGAAGTAGAGGGTTTTCCAGGTGTCTTAGTAGTAAAAAAAAAAAAAAAAAAAAAAACCCCACCTGCCAATCCAGGAGGTGCAGGTTCGATTCCTGGGTCAGGAAGATCACCTGGAGGAGGAAACAGCAACCCACTGCAGTATTCTTGTCTGGGAAGTCCCCTAGACAGAGTGAGGCATAGTCCATGGTGTCGCAAAAGAGTTGGGCAGGACTTAGGGACTAAACAAAAAACAACAACAAAATAGAAAGCCCACCCCGGCTGTCCTGCCAAGGTTGAGTGTCTTAAGGATGGCCATCTTCTATTGCATTTTATTTTCTCTGCTTTCAGAGCTGAGATTTACCTGATTCTTCCTACCAAGCTCCTGGTTTGGGAAGTAAAGTTACTCAATTTCTTGTAACAAGCAGAGGTTAAAGATTGTACGAAAAAATTTCCTAATATATGTAATAGTTGTACTGCCTCATTAAAGAAAAGAAGAGCAAGCTATTAATTTCTCACGATCTGGTGGAATTTCATTTGTAGAATGCCACCTACCTCACAGGGTTAGCTTTGTGTATTTGCCAACTCTTTGATCCACAGTAAATGCTCAAAACATGTTGTTTTTTCTTAAAACTACTGGAGATCATTATGGGTTTGAAAGTTTGCGTGAGTTTGTTTTGAATTTTTTTGTCCTGTCTTCTCATGTTTTTCTGAAATTTTTATTTTGTGATAATTTGAGTCACTTGCAGTTGTGAAAAATAATACAGATATTCCATGTTCCTTTTATCCAGTTTCCCTAATGGTAATGTCTTTCAGAACTATAGCACAGTATCACAACTAGGATATCAACAGTAGTGCAGTCAAGATGCAGAATATTCCACCACCCCAAGAATCCCCTGTCTTGCCCTTTTATAGCCAAACTCAATTCTCTCCCAACTCCACCTCCTTATTAAGCCTGTCAACCACAAAATCTGTTCTCCTTTTCTTGTTATTTTGTCCTTTTAAGAATGCTGTACTTGAGTCACTTTGCTGTACAACAGAGAATCGGTACAACATTGTAAATTGACAATGATTTTTAAAAATTTTTAAAAAGAATGTTATACAAGTAGAACCATACAGTACGTAACTTTTGTGATTGGCTTTTTTTTTTTTTTGGCTTTTTTTTTTTTTTTACTCAGCTTAATCCTCTAGAAATTCATCCAGGTCATTGTGTATGTGTATATATACACATATATAAATAAATATATATGTATATATCTGTTCCTTTTTCTTACTCAGTAGTTTACATGGTGTAGATGTGCTATAGTATGTTTAGCTATCTCCACTGAAGGCCATCTTGGTTGTTTCCAGATTTTGGCTGCTACTAACAAAGCTACTATAGATATTTGCATGCAAGTTTTTATGTAAGCATAAGTCTTCATTTCTCTAGGATAAATACTCCCAGGAGTATGGCTGCTGGATTGTATGGTAGTAGCCTATTTTGGTTTTTAATAAATGGTCTTACCTACTTCCATAATGGGTGTGTCACTTTACCTTCTCATATATTCAGTGTATAATGAATGATCCAATTTCTCAGACCCTCATAAGCATTTAGTGTTGTCACTTTGAGGAGTGGGGAAGGGATGGGGACCCTCGGAAAGGTGGGTAGTAATAGCTCATCATGGTTTTGACTTGCATTTCCCTAATGATTAATGAGGCCAAACATCTTTTCGCATACTTGTTTGCCATCTATATTTCACTTTCAGTGGAATATCTTTTTATGTCTTTTCTCCTTTTTCTAATTGGATTGCTGTCCTTGGTTGAATATGTCATTTACAAATATTTTATCCCACTCTGTAGCTTGTTTTTTCATCCTTTTAACAGGGTCTTTTTGTTGTAGAGCAAAAGTTTTTAATTTTGATGAAGTCCAGTTTATCAGTTTTTCCTTTGATGGATCATGCTTTTGATGTCAAGTTTAAGAACTCTTTTTGTCTAGCCCTATATTCTGAAGGTTATCTCCTAGGTTGTTTTTTTTTTTTCTTTTTGCCTAAAAGTATTATAGTTTTATATGTCACATTAAAGTCTGTGAACCATTTTGAGTTGATTTTTATATTCACTGTGTCAGATAATTTTAACATCTCTATTATCTCAGTGTTGACATCTCTTGTCGTTTTTCATTCGGTTTGAGATCTTCTTGGGTTTTTGTATGACGAGTGATTTTCAGTTGAAACCTGGACATTTTTGTATTATAAGACTCCAGCTCTTATTTAAACCTTCTGTTTCACGTGGCTTTATGTGACACTACTTAGCAAGGAAAGGGTGAGGATGCCAACTCACGATGGGCAGTTGGAGGCAGAAATCCAGGCTCCTTGCCTTGGCTTCACTGACACAGACCAGTGGTCATGAAAATACCTGCCCCCTATTTGGCTCTGCATTCTGGAGACAGATGTTGGGGTATCCCATCACAGCCTTGTAAAGATGGAAATCTGGACTCCCCATTTGGCTCTTGCAGGTTTGAAAACAGCCAGATTTTTGTGATGTTGAGCTACAGTAGAGAAGTGACTGCTAAAAGTTTTGTCTTGTTAAACTTCCCCTTTACTGGTCCTTTGGCTTAAGAGAGCAGGCTTTCTGGGAGGTGCCAAGCGGAGGTGGGGGGTTAGGGAGATTGTTGCAAATACTGTTATTTCAAGGAGGCCAGCTTTTTCAACTCCAGGGGCAGGATATAGGAGGCAAAAAGAAAACCCAGAGAACGCAGCACCCTGTCCTTCCTTGGGTCTGAGGTCTCTAGCAGGCCTGTTCTCTTCTTTCCACTTTCCAGAGTCATCTTGTTTGTTTTGTATATAATGGAGGGGTTTTTGTTGTACTTGGTAGAAGGAATTGGGGAAAGCATATATACTCCAGCTTCCCAAAAGCAGAAGAAAGTCTCCTTCATTTTGGTTTTGCTGGTAACATTTCAATTGCTTCCTGGCAATACAGCTCCAACACAGTCCTAAAATTATAATGGCCAAGCAAACAAAATCACAGCAAATGCTCCATGTGGTCAAAGACTGCCCAAGGTCAAAAGCTAAAACACTTTGTCAAACTGCTTTGTGTCTATCAACAGGGTTGAAACTGTCAAATTTTTCTGGGCCATGAAGACCTGTAGGTCTTCACAGCGTAATGTTGTAGTTTAGTTGCTCAGTTGTGTCCAACTCTTTGCAACCCCTTGGACTGTAGCCCTCTAGGCTCCTCTGTCCATAGGATTTCCCCAGCAAGAATACTGGAGTGGGCTGCCATTTCCTCCTCCAGGGGATCTTCCCCACCCAGGGATCGAACCTGTGTCTCCTTCTTGGCAGGTGAATTCTTTACCAGTGAGTTACCTGGGAAGTCCTCACAGTATAATAATCAGTGCAAATTAAGAGACTTAAGAAGGCAGTGAGTGATGCTCATGGGTGGGTTTGGGCAGACAGGGGGTTTGTCCGGTTTGCTACAATTTTAGGAAAATCACATATAGTGAAACCTTTCCCTCATGTAGCTGTTGTGTGGCCCTTGCCGTGTGCCAAACCAAACTCTGGGTATGTGGGATGAAGTTTGCAAGAAATGTCCACTTAAATAGTTTGGTATCTTAGATTTTATAGATTTTGTGCTGCAAGATAGTTTTTTTTTTTTTCGAATCCTCAAGCAGACCTGGTCTAAATCCTACTCTGCCCTTTGATTAGCTGTGCATGCTCTTGGGCAAGCTTCTGTTTAATTGCCTTTAAAATAGAGAAAGTAATTGTACTTATCTCAACGTGAGTTTAAGGGTTTCATCAAATCTATAAAAGTGTTTAAGCAACATGAGTACATTTTAGCCATTAGTAATTGTGGTAGCAACACCAGTCTGTAATATTATTATTATTGTAGAAGTAATATCTATGTTGTTATTGAATGAATCGAGTTCGGCTGCTTCCCACTTACAAGATCAATTACACACTCACAAATGGTAGAAGAGAAAGATGCCTTTAATCAAAATGCCAGCCATCTGGGGAGATGGTGAACTCAGCATCCCCCAAAACCACCTCCAAAGATTCTGCTCAGCAACAACAGCTTAAAAAAAAAATAAGGCAGTAACCTCAGTTCATCATTGAGATCGGGTGTTAGAATCACCACCGTTCTTCAGCTGCGTGCAGGCTTGTCCTACCCTCGTGATCTTCCTCTAGATGTTATCTTGTTCATACAGTTCGGTCACACATTTTGTTCAGATTACTGAAGGGAAAGCTAGAGAAGAGATCTGGTCATTTGTTCATTACTTATTCTTCATTTCTTCTTTGATCTACAGAAGGAACAGACAAGTTAGGCAAAGTATTGTGTGACTAAAAGATTTGAAAGGTGTGTTGGGCTAGAGATGAGTAGAACATGAGGGTGCCTGGTTTAAAACTTATAGTGTAGCTCTGCTAAAGTGACAGGGAAAAGGGGCTTCCTGCTGAAGGCAGTTTCCTATAAGAGCTGCTTTATTGTTGTTGTTTATTATTGTTGTTTAGTTGCTAAGTCATGTCCAACTCGTGACCCAATGGACTGTAGCCTGCCAGGTCCTCTGTCCATGGGATTTTCCAGGCAAGAATACTGTAATGGGTTGCTGTTTCCTTCTCCAGAAGATTTTCCTGACCCAGGGGTTGAACCTGCATCTACTGCATAGGCAGGCAGATTTTTACTACTGAGCCACCAGGAAAGACCTTAAAGAGCTACTTACTTTTTAACTAATTCTAAGGTGAGAAATGGGTCCTGATCATTGGCAAGGTTATTTCTCTGGGCACTGAAGACCTATCTGATTTCTTCCTCTTTCTGAATTAGAGAACAGGCTCTCTGAATAGGGAGGTTTTCCATGGCAGTCCTACCCTGAGCACCTTTCTGTCTTTACAGAAAAAGTGCCCACTATAAGTGGTCATGCTGTGGGTAAGAGCCAGTCCCACCGTGTGTCATGGGGAAGTGTTTCAGCTCTCTGTAAGTGCCACATCTGTCACCCTGTCTCCTGGTAATGCCAACAGGATGACTGGCGTCCACTCTTGTCATAATTCCAGATAACAGTAGCCTTATTTTTACCATCTAAATGGGTTGTACTTTTTGTTCTTCTACCAACTGTTGTTTAAGCTTTAAAATACTCTCACTAGTTGAGGGGAGTTGGGGGAGGGTAAAGCACCATCATAATCAGTTCCTTTCAAACATCTAATTGTACATGGAAGCAGATTTTATTAAGAGGCATGTATGGCCATTTGTTCACACCCTCAACTATTGGACTCCAGAGTTGCTTACAGTTGGTAAATGCATCTGGGTACATAGTTCTATTCAGCACCATTTATAGTACAGGTGACTCAGTCAGCAGGAACCATGTCTAAGACATAGCTCTACATTTGTCTGCAGTTTTTGTGTGCTACGGGCTGTGGTTGGGGGAAGAAGAAAGCAGAATTCTGTAAGGGGGAGTTCTGGGGGACATTTGGGTATATATAATGAAAGGTTTCTTGAAGACCTTATAGCCATCTACTAATCTTATTCCCAGTTATTGGTGGAAATGGCCATTTTACTCAATCTAGTTGTAATATGGATGAAACCACTGTGGCGTGGATTTCTTGCTAAAGATGATTTGTACTTAAATTCCAACATTAAAATGAAGTGAACCTTGGCTGACAATAATTTATTTTTTTATTTTTAACAAATTACGAGTCTACGGCTTTCATGCAGACACTTAAAGTCTCTTAAAAACAAAATTGCAGGTGAAAAATATGTCAGTGAAATATTGGACATCTCGGCCTCTTAACAGGGTTAAATGTTCCTAAACTGATGAAGTGAATAAATAAAATGATATCGTAAGGTAGATATTGGAAATGACAACATGTCGTAAATGTGCCAGGATGAGATATTAGCATGACAAGTTGTTTGCATTGGGCCTAAACCGGATGTGACAGAGATAAATAGTCAATAATATGGATTCAGAGAGAGATTCTCTTAGTACAGTGACTGTAAAGATTTAATGAAATGAATATCTTTTCATTTTTGAGTAATTTTTATGATTTACTAAAATCATTAAAAATAATGTCATTTAAGATATATCACTATTCATAGACAGAATGTATGTTGAAATAGTCTAAGAATGTTAATCTCATAGATACATTGGAGATAGTTTGGTTAAGATGCAGAAAAACCAAAGATGAAAAATTGAATGCATTACTACTAACTAGATTTGTGTTTTCAGGTTGAGACATAAGAGCAGCTAAAATATGCAGACATTAACAAAGTAATATATTGAGCTTAGAGGGTATTTCTGCTAGCCCATACTGGTGAGCTCTCAAATATTTGCCCTAAAAAGTGTGTAGGAATATTAATTTGTTGTATCTATGTGTTGCAAATTATTATACACATGCAAGGAGTCAACTTGCATCTCTGGTTCGTGTGTGTGTGTGTGTGTGTGTGCACACGCGTGTGCACATTCATTCACTCAGTCATGTCTGACTCTTGGAACCCAGTGGTCTATAGTCCACTAGGCTTTTCTGTCCATGGGATTTTCCAGTTAAGAATACTGGAGTCAGTTGCCACATCCTCCTCCAGGGGATCTTCCTGACCCAGGGATTGAATCTGCATCTTTTGCATCACCTGCATTGGCAGGTGGATTCTTTACCACTAACATGGCCATAAAGTAGCATCCTTGGGCCTCCCATGGCCTTGGTGACTTTGACTGTCTTGACTTAGCTACTGCTATGGGTAAATTCCATTTCTCAAAGCTTTTAGTCTCAAGTTGTACATATGAGTCTATAATATTTTCCCATGTAAACTCAAAGAATTCAACTCCCAGTTAAATTGCATTTCTCTAAATCCACAGTCACTTACCACTGGTTACCTCTCTTGTTGTGCTTATACTGTTTTAAATGTACTTAAAAGTAGGTAAATTCTTTGCTGAGCAAAAGTTTCATTGAAAACAAATATTTTAAGTTAGAAATGCATCAGGAAATGCAGCAATAATGATTTTGTGTGTGTGTATGTGTTCTCAGTCATTCAGTTGTGTCTGACTCTTTGTCACCCCATGGACTGAAGCCCTCCAATCTCCTCTGTCCATTGGATTTTCCAGGCAAGAGCACTGGAGTGTGTTGCCATTTCCTTCTCCAAAGGTCTTCCCAACCAAGGGATCTAACCCACCCACATCTCCTATGTCTCCTACTTTGGTGGGCGGATTCTTTTCCCTCTGAGTCACTAGGAAAGCCTGATAATGTTATAAGTCCTCAAATCTATGGATGCTATATGTATTTTTTTCTTTTCATTATTAATTTTTAAGATTTGGATTTTATGGGAGTCAGTCGCATAGCACCCAAGCACAAAAGAATCACAATTAACTTTAACTATTCTTAGACTTGTGGTTGCCGGGGAAACTGGGGGTGAAAGGGGAGGGATGGATTGGGAATTGGGGGTTAGCAGAGGCAAACTAGTATATACAGGATGGATAAACAACAAGATCCTCCTGTATAGCACAATGGACTGTCTTCAGTATCCTGTGATAAGCCATAATGGAAAAGAATATGAAAAAGGATGTTTATATGTTCTGTATAACAATCACTTTGCTGTACCACAGAAGTTAATACAACATTGTAAATCAACTATATTTCAACAAAATTTTTAAAAATTAGCTGGTCTTAAAAGGAGATTGAAACCAACATTATGCAGTGTATGACTTTCTTTACATCCAGCAAGTTAGCTGATAGGCCCTCTAATGAGCTGGAGAAGAACATAGGAATTCAAATATTGAGCAGGAAGTTACAGGAAGAGCTTTGGAGTATAAAAAGCTGGAAATAACTCCAATTCTGCCAATATCTTTTTTAGCCTGCCAAACCTTTATTTTACTTTCTTTCAATTAGTATTCCCTATGCTGTACATCAGAAATTAACACAACATTGTAATCAACTATACTTCAATTAAAAAAAAGAAAGAAAAAAATTAGTATTATATTCCCTACCTTATAGCACTGATATGAAGCTCAAATGATGCAATGAACCAAGGCACAGTAAATGCTTAATAAATAGTCGGGAGCCTCACTGCCTCACCTTCTCTAAGTGTATGTAGTTACTGCCCTACTGAAAAGCTTCCACCTAAGTTAAAAAAAAAAAAAAAACTCTAAATTTTAAATTCTAAAGTGCAGGTCTACCATCATCACAGGGAGAAATTTCAACTGTAATGTCATGGTTAATTTAGAGTAAGACAATATCATACTGTAAACTTGGATCATAGTGGGTTTTTTTCTCCAAGTGTTCTTTTGAGAGCACTTTAGAGTTGAAAGTAAGTTGCTGATGTTGCTTTATGTACTTGCTAAAACAGTGTGCTTGCTCTTTTTTTTCATTAGGGGGAGTTTGTTGCTTGTCTCTTGTCCCTATTACGGCAAATGACAGATAGACATTATCAGCAGCTTCTCGATAGTTTCAATACAAAAGAAGAACTAAGGGTAAGTGACATTATATGGTGTTCTTTAGTATATCTTTTTAGTTTCTCTTTTTCTTATTTATCATCATTCAGATAATTTTTTCACAATTGCTTTATCTGATTCCATTAAATTCTGTTTTTTATCAGATTTATCCGTAGATTTGCTCTTCTGTAAATTGACTCTTTAAAATTTCTGTACCCAGGCCAAGAAATTAACTCTAATTTTGGGCAAGCATATAAGATTTGAAACGCCTATCATCAAAGTCCAATAAAATAACCTAGAAATAGAGTAACAGAACTAATGAGACAAAAATCAAATAGACTAAGTCTAATAGTGGTAATGTTGCCTTAATAGAAAATAAGGGAGAATATATTATCTTAATAGAAATAGCCTTACTATAAAATAAGGGAGAATATATTTTAGCTGATTTCATCCTGCTAAAACCGATGGACAGGGAGGCCTGGCATGCTGCAATTCATGGGGTCACAAAGAGTCGGACACGACTGAGCAACTGAATTGAACTAAAAGCCACAGTGAGAAGTTCTGGCTACAGCATTCTGACTAGGGAGGCAGAGTTTATATTTGATATTCTCTATAGGCTGTAGTCTAATCATTATGCTATGCTACTCTGACAGTCTGACATTAAATAGAAAATATTGATGTCTAGTTTGTAAAAGTCTGATCTTTGCTAAGATTTAGGGAACCTTAATGCTTCCTTCCTTTAATGTTTCCTGGTCTGCTGCAGTCCATGGGTTGCAAAGAGTTGGATACAAATGGCAACTGAACAACAATGCTTCCTTCATGGTGTTCACTAAAATCTTAGAAGTTGATTGTCCTCAGTGATAGGAATGATCTGTCATCTGTCATTAATTATGTCTATTTCTCTTCCATTGCTTCAGTTTCCAGACAGGTTCATACATAAACCATCAAAATGGAAGGGTTTCTTTAGTGCTGGTGAAACCACCCTCCTTCTCAGATGGGACTTAAACCCACAATCTCTGACTTAGGAGGGGACTCAAACCCCATCTTTCTATTGAAACTGCTCACCTTCTCACCTGAACTCACTGAAGCTCAGGTTCTTTTGTCACAGAAAGAATTCAGCAAGAGGCAAAGTGATAGGCGAACAGTGAGATCATTAGCATAGAACGCTTGTGAGAGATACACAAGTGGGCCAGCAAGACAGTGCAACCCCAAGAACAAAGAGGGCTACATTTTTTTAATCAAAGAAAAAATGGGGAAAAGACCACCTTCTTCCTCGTTTGGGGGTAGATATAAAGGTTTTACATCATCAGTTCTGCCTTTGAACCCAGTGTGGACTGAGACTGTCATGGCACTATTTAAGTCATATGTATATTAGCAAATATAGTAATTCATCTCAGATTTTGGTATAATATCCTTTTTCAAATAGTTTATTTCCCCTTTCACCTGTATTCCTATCTTGACTACATACAGAAATGCTGCTCTTCACAGACCATTAATTTCCTGACTTCATGTAACATATCTATTGTCTTGTGTTTTAACTATCACAACTTGTTCACAGGTTGAGTGTGCCTTGCACTTGAATGTACCTGATCTTCCTTAAAGGTGGTATAGATTGTTGCTAGGTTACTGTCTTTTCTTGAGTGATTAGCCTATAACAGTCTCGCAAACCCTCTTAAAATTCTGTTTGTTTTTAAGCCTCTAGTGAGATTTCCAAACTGTTTAATTTTCCTCCTCTGTCCCTATCACTAAGGGATGAAGAATTATAAGACAGTGGATATAGTTACACTGTAAGAATTACATGATTAAAAGCCTTCATGGTGTCAATGGATAGGGAAAAAGTGGAAACAGTGTTGGATTTCATTTTTTTGGGCTCCAGAATCGCTGCAGATGGGGACTGCAGCCTTGAAATTAAAAGACTCATGCTCCTTGGAAGAAAAGCTATGGCAAACCTAGACAGTGTATTAAAGATTAGAGAGGTCACTTTGCTAACAAAGGTCCATATAGTCAAAGCTATGGTTTTTCCAGTAGTCATGTATGGATGTGAGAGTCAGACCATAAAGAAGACTGAGCACTGAAGAATTGATGCTTTTGAACTGTAGTGTTGGAGAAGAATCTTGAGAGTCCCTTGGATGGCGGGGAGATTAAACCAGTCAATCCTAAAGGAAATCAGTCCTGAATAGTCATTGGAAGGACTGGTGCTGAAGTTGAAGCTCCAGTACTTTGGCCACCTGATACAAAGAGCTGACTTGTTGGAAAAGACCCTGATGCTGGGAAAGATTGAGGGTGCGATAGAGGATGAGATGTGATGGATGATATCACTGACTCATTGGACATGAGTTTGAGCAAACTCAGTGAAGAACAGGGAAGCCCGACGTGCTGCAGTCCTTGGGGTCACAGATAGTTGGACATGACTTAGTGATTGAACAATGGTGTCTTAGAGCAAGATTTATAGTTTTAATATAGATAGTGCATAAGGGTCACTTCTTTTTGACTTTTAAATGTTGTATAATCTCAGATGAATTTTTCAATTACCTTGGATCAGTTTATAAGCAGAGTCATATGAAACAAAGAATAGATTTGGGCAGGTGTAATCTATTTGAAAGTTGATTAGCATATGTCCAAGCCTGAAAATATCATGTTTTTCATGCTTGTATTAATATTTAATCTTGAGGTTAGAATTTAAAATGGATAAATGGATCTTAGAGCTTATCTACTCTACATACAGAAATCCATGTGATTAAAAAGGAAAATAATTGTGCAGTTATGAACTATCATCACAAGTTGAATATTTAACACAGTAAATCATTAGATTTTACGAAGTCTATAACTTCGTATTTCAAAATTCACATAGGAAAAGATTACGTATTTTCACAGAGCCTGGGAATAAAAAAAAATAGTGGAAAAGCATAAGCCAAAAAAACATTGTTTAATCTAGGTATTGAGTTTTATGCTTTAATATTCATGTTAACAATAATAAGGCAAATGAAAATAATGAATGATAATGGAATAATGAAAATAATGGAATGTTTCAGGTGACTTTTCCTTTGGTCAGCCATATACTTTTTCAAAAGACATATGTCCCTCTTCAAAATAGTGGGGCCTAAAAACAAAACAAAACTGGACTTTCAGGTCAGGAAAATGATTTAATGAGGATACTTTATCTATCCTTCGGGAAGTACAGATTGAGAGGCATACCAAGTGCTATCAGTGTTGTTATGTAACCAGCGACAAAAAGGCCACTTCCTGCTGGGGGTGGGATCAAACAGGTTAACGGGCAGTGACATAGGCAGAGGAAGTGGTGAAGACACAGTTAACACGCAGTGCCTCGGAGCATCTAGGAATTGCAGCCAGCCCAAACTCAAGGGTAGAGGAAACCTTGCCAAAGGAAGTCTTGGCTGAAAACTGAGTAGGAGTGTGCTGGCCCTGTTTGGCTAAGACATTCGGCTCTCTCAACTATGTTGTTGCTCAGTCTCGAAGCTGTGTCTGACTCTTTGTGACCCAGTGGGCTGCAGCACGCCAGGTTCCTCTGTCCTTCACTCTCTCCCGGAGTTTGCTCAGATTCATGTCCATTGAGTTGGTGATGCCTATCTCAACATCTCATCCGCTGCCACCCGCTTCTTTCAGCTGTAATGTCACCCAGATATCCTGATACACCACATCTGCCATTCTACCATTATAATAGTTACTAGAATCTGGAATCTTTTTGCTTGTTTATATATATCCCAACTCCTAGCTATTAGGTTATATAAGCTTCTTGACATCTGAAACTATTGCTGGGTCACTGCTATATCCTCAAGCCCAGAGCTTGCCTAACACATTGTCGGTATTCAGGCAACATCTGTGAATGGACTGACTGTAGAGTTGAGAAGAGAGTTGTAAAACATAAGCCTCTCTGAAAATATATATATGTATATATAGATTTTATTATGAAGACATTGGAAAACTGTGGAGGGTTTTAAGAAGGGACAGACATGATCACATTTGTATTAAGAAAGACCTATCTGGATGCACTATGGAATTATTGCATATTTGCTAAATTTGATGAGCATTTTCAATGCATTGGTAAGAGTGGGAAGCCAAGGTGTCATAGACTGAAGGATTAAAAAAGAAAAAGATGTAGTGGATGTAAACTGTGTTTCAAGAAGAGGAGTACAAGGTGTCTACTGAAGGAGAACTTGAGCTATTAGAGGAATATTTATCATGGAGAAAGCTTAAACATATTGAATTGTTAATAATCAGAGCTGGTAGAAAGGGAGACACTAAAAATAAAAAGGTGCTAACTCACCGGGGAAAGTCCCTAAGAAAGCAGCTGGAGGGATCTAATTAATCTTACGCCTTGCCCAGTGTAAGACTGGAAGGGAAATAACTGGAGTGAAGGCAGGCTGGAGGGCATTTATCTTATGAAAGGCTAATTAGTCATCTGGTTTTCATTTGTACTTAAAAAATGCAGATGCCACCTTTTAGCATATGTTTTTCATGTTCTCAGTTTTCTTCAAAGTCAGATATCTGTATTCATGCTACTGAAACCTATGTTACAAGACTTTCCAAAGATGATTGCAGTGGTCCACAGTCCCTTAACTAGAGTCCTCATACCACATGTATTTCAGAAATCAGAATGTTTGCTATTCCAGAAAGATAGTGTAGCACATATACTGTGTAGTAACATCTATAGCATCTCCAGGAGATGCTATAGCAACTATAGTTTGATGCTATAGCAACTACATCTATAGCAACTACAGTTTGACCCTTGAACAATGTGCAATTAAAAATCCACAGGGAACTTATGGTCAGTCCTCTGTATATGTGGTTCCTCCCTATCCCAGTTTCCTCTGTATCTATAGCTCCACATACATGGATTCAACCAGCTACGATTGTGCAGTATTGGGGTATTTACTACTGAAAAGCTGAAGCTACAATACTTTGGCCACCTGATGCAAAGAACTGACTCATTTGAAAAGGCCCTGATGCTGGGAAAGACTGAAGGCGGGAGGAGAAGGGGACAACAAAGGATGAGATGGTTGGATAGCATCACCGACTCAATGGATATGAGTTTGAGCAAGCTCTGGAAGTTGGTGATGGACAGGGAAGCCTGGTGTGCTGCAGTCCATGGGGTTGCAAAGAGTCAGACATGACTGAGCGACTGAACTGAACTGAATTGAATTGAACTATTGAAAAAAATCTGTTTAAGTGAATCTGCACAGCCCAAACCCATATTGTCAAGGGTCCACTGAATAATCAAACACTCAGTTTTTCTGCAGCTAAACAAAATATTCACTCTAGGTGGGATATATAAAGACCTTCTAAGTAGTTTGGTTTTGCTGCCAAATGGATCCTCAAACCAAAAGTCTTAAGAGGACTATGGGCTTTGGTATTCTCATAAAGGAACTGAGATCCTCAAAAAGCAAACATTTAGTCTCATGGAGCTGAATTTTATGGAAACCTGAACAAACTTTTTGACCAACTCAGTACATATGCAGCACTGTTCTAAGAGGTTGGTTAGCATTGACTCATTTAATCCTGAAAAGAACCCCATGAGGTAGGCACTATTATCATTTTATTGTGTCAGTCGCTTGACTCAATAAATATTTGTTGAGTACCTTGACTAGATGTCTGGGATATCAAGACTAATAAAACAGTCTCTATTAATGCCTTTATGTTATTAGGGCATCTAAATCACTCAGTTATAAATGTGTGTGATCTGTATTGATATAAACAACAGTTATGATGGCTAACAGTTATGGGTGAAGGTGAAGTCACTAAGTCATGTCTGACTCTTTGCGACCCCACGGACTGTAGCCTACCAGGCTCTTCCATCCATAGGATTTTCCAGGCAAGAGTACTGGAGTGGGTTGCCATTTCCTTCTCCAACAGTTATAGAGTCCCTCCTTACTCTCACCCTCATAGCCATGAACCAGATACAGTGCTAAACTTTTCTACAGTGTCTCATTTCATCACCCCCTGCAGTGAAGATTGATACTATTTCATTCCCAAGTAACTGAGAGGGCTAGGAATTCTTTTAATGTCTCAGCTCTTGGCTTAGTCAGCAAAACCCAACTTTCCCCCATACGTTCATAACCCAAAATCTTTGATCTAAAATTGTATAACCTTTTCCTTTATTACCTCTTTATAAGAAATGAGCTATTCTAGTCATGATTGGAGGTGTCTGAAAATACCAAAGTAGCAGAGGGAGAGTTTGGGGAGTTTTTTTTGCTTAGGTTAGAAATTGAATAAATAAGGAGTATCAGGTAAGGAAAGATAAAGCTTCATTGTTGTTGTTGTTTAGTCTCTAAGTCATGTCCAACCCTTTGTGACCCCATAAACTGCGGCATGTGAGGCTTCTCTGTCCATCACTATCTCCCTGAGTTTGCTAAAACTCATGTCTATTGAGTCAGTGATGCCACCCAACCACCTTATCCTCTGTTGCCCCTTTCTCCTCTTGCCCTCAATTTTTCCCAGCATCAGGATATTTTCCAGTGAGTCTGCTCTTCACATCAGGTGGCCAAAGTATTGGAGCTTCAGCATCAGTCCTTCCAATGAATCTTCAGGACTGATCTCCTTTAGGATGGATGGTTGGACTTCCTTGCAGTCCAAGGGACTCTCAAGAGTCTTCTCCAACACCACAGTTCAAAAGCATCAATTCAGCACTCAGCTTTCTTAATGGCCCAACTCTCACATCCATACATGACTAATGGAAAACCATAGCTTTGACTAGACGGACCATTGTCAACAAAGTGATCTCTCTGCTAACTTTCTAGAGTGATTAGTGAAAAATCATAGCTGATCCTGGAATTAGACACTGAAAATCCCAATAAGCCTACCGGTTTAAAGTAATAAAGCATACATCCTCTTTTCCTTCACACATATGTATTCTAATTCCCAGAGGTAACTACTGTTAACACATCAGGGTGTATCTTCATAGACTGTTTTCTTTGCTGCATCCGCATGCCTATGGATCATATTATTCATATGGGTTGCACTTCTTTTCACACAATAATGTATCATGGACATTATATGGCCCACTGCATCATTCATTTTTCTGAATCTCATTACATAATGTTCCAAACTTAATCATTCCCCTTTTGGTGAGCATTCAGTATGTTTATGACTTTTTCCATTAGAAAGGATACATGGGGATGTAAATTGGAAAGCTATTGCAGAGAACAGTATAGAGATTCCTTACAAAACTAAAAATAGAGCTACTATATTGTCCTGTAATCTTAATCCTGGCCATATATCTAGACAAAATTCTAATTTGAAAAGCTACATGCACTCCAATTTCATAGCTACACAATTTACAATAGTCAAGATATGAAAGCAACCTAAATGTCTATCAATGGAGGAATGCATAAAGTTGTGGTATGTATATACAATTCACACCTGAAACTAACACAACATTGTAAATTAACTATACTTCAATAAAAATATTTTAAAAATGAAATAACTACCTTCTATCAAAAAAATATACATATTAATATAAAGAAGGGATCCTGCCATGTACATCTTAATGTCAATACATAGATCTCCATGGACTTGTGCCCTTATTGCTGTAGAATGAATTTCTGGAATTTGAACTGTTGGATCATGGGATATACACATTCTAAATCTTATTTGGTGCTGACAAATTATATACTGAGATTTTCAAATTACTGTTTTGGTTGTTCTTTTTTTTTTCCTTCTTATCAATTCAAAGAGAGATTTGGCCTAGCAGTTCCCCATGAGTCTCTAAATCAAAATGATTGTTGAAAGTATGTAGTTCTCAAGTATCTGCTAAGCCTCGAGTGTTTGAATTCCATTCTTGCTTGGAAACTTGGGGTGTCTCCAGGGTTACTATTGGAGTCGCTTCTAGCGTGGTGCACAGTAGGCTGTTTCTCCTTGGTCTTCAGGTCCTTGTGTGTGAGGCACAGAGTCAGCTGAAGTGAGGAGGAGCGCGGCCCTCCGTGCTAGTCCTCTGGATTGTTGCCTTCCTTCTCTAGAACCTGCCATTATTTTAGAAATGAACAAAAGCGAAAACTAAGCAGTGATTAGAGTTTCTTTCCTTCTTCTGTAGTCAGTAATGTTTTATTATAACTGACCCTTTATAATACACCCGCCTTCTACTGTGGGCTAAAGTTTTGTCCATATCCCTGACATTTTATGTATATAGAGAGCAGTAAAACTCCTATTTTTTGTTGATTATGACTTTTCATATAGAGCTGTGAGGATCTTGCCCTCAGCTTGAGAGTATACATGTTCTGAAAGTTAGATACAGCACTATTATTACCTTTCATTGTCTCCCTTATATTAGCCCACTAGCTTGCAACAGTCATATCTGATCAAGTCTCAAGCCATCTGTAAAATCTGAGGCCTTAACATTGTCTACAGGACAAAACCCAGTCTCTTCATCGTCTTCCTTATCCTCAATCTTCCTTCCATCCTCATTGTCCTCCATCCCTTTCCAAACACCTCTCATTCCTGTCACTTAAGATTACTGTGATTACTTGTATATTCCTCACAAACTATAGATAATTTTAAATTCCTGTTTCACCTCCTGCTTTAAATCTGGCTCAGGAGTCACTTTTTAGAACATTTTATTTTACAGTGTGCTGCGTCTTCCTTGCTCTGTGGGCTTTCTCTCCAGTTGCAGTGAACGGGGGCTCCTCTCCAGCTGTGGTGTGTGGGCTTTTCATCGCAGTGGCGTCTCTTGTTGTGGTGTCAGCAGCTGTAGCTCCCGGGTTCTAGAGCATGGGCTGAACAGTTGTGGGGCATGGGCTTAGGTGCTCTGTAGCATGTGGGATCTTCCTGAATCAGGGATCAAACCCACGTCTCCTGCATTGGCAGGTGGATTCTTTACCACTGAGCCATAGGGAAGCCCCAGATGTCACTTTTTAAAAATGAAGCCTTTACAGACCACAGTCCCTCTCTGTGAGAACATGTGCATGTTTTCTTGTATTCTTGATGACTGTGAGCTCTCTGAGAGTAAGGACTCTGTGTCCTAAGCATTAAATCTTTATTGAGTGACTCAACCCTCATAATAAATGTCTGATTGCTTCAGAAGCTGTCTTTTTCCATTAAGTTATTTCAACTTATAGTCTTTATTTTATTACAAAAAAAAAATTCTATAGTTCTTGAAGATTGAGGACCATTTGGAAGTTATTTTTGCATAATCTACTTAGTATATTGTAAGGGTATAA
The DNA here is from genome assembly GCF_910594005.1 of Cervus elaphus. NCBI lineage: Eukaryota > Metazoa > Chordata > Mammalia > Artiodactyla > Cervidae > Cervus > Cervus elaphus. Next base: position 64,662,404 of record NC_057832.1, read on the forward strand.
ATATAAATTTCAATGTGATCATTTTGATTAACACTCTTTAACTGAGTTCAGACCCTGAATCAACAGTGTCACATATTTGAAATTTGTGGCAGATTTTTAAAATAATATTTGACTATAGCCTGAATCATGTTGTTATTGTTGAGGCGCTGAGCTGTGTCTATGTTAGCCCACGGACTGCAGTGCACCAGGCTCCCGTGTCCTTCACTGTCTTCTGGAGAGGAATTACTCAAATTCGTTTCCATCGAGCCAGTGATGCTATCTAACCATCTTATACTCTGCCACCCTTTTCTCCTTTTGCCTTCAGTCTTTCCCAGCATCAGGATCTTTTCCAATGAGTCAGCTCTTTGCAAGAGGTGGCATTGGAGCTTCAGCATCAGTCCTTCCAATGAATATTCAGGGTTGGTTTCCTTTAGGATTGACTGGTTTGATCTCCTAGCTGTCCAAGGGACTCTCAAGAGTCTTCTCCAGAACCACATTTCGAAAGCATCAGTTCTTCAGTGCTCAGCCTTCTTTATGGTCCAACTCCCCCAGATTTCTTAACTCAGGTTTCCTGATCTCCAAAGGTCTCCTTCTGTGTCTCACCAATTCTGTTTCATATACAGCTGATTTCTATCTTGTGTTGTTCTGATACCATAATATATTTAAACACAAAACATTGTGTTGTATATTGTAGTCAGAAAATCTCTGTGAAGGAGGAGTGTGATCTTCTTACATGTATGTATAAAGTCCCTCAGTGTCTCTGCATTGTCCTCAGGATGAATTTCCAAACTGCTTACCAGGGAAAAGGTAGGAGATTCATTTGTCTCTTTTCTGTTTGTATATCCTTGGTCCATATTTATTGCTATCTTCCTGTTTATCTATCTATCCATCTTTTATGTATCCCTACCCACCTACCATTATATCTACTACTGTGGGCAAGAATCCCTTAGAAGAAATGGAGTCACCATCATAGTCCACAAAAGAGCCCAAAATGCAGTACTTGGATGCAGTCTCAGAAATGACAGAATGATCTCTGTTTGTTTCCAAGACAAGCCATTCAATAACACAGTAATCCAAGTCTATGCCCTGACCAATAATGCTGAAGAAGCTGAAGTTGAACGGTTCTATGAAGACCTACAAGACCTTCTAGAACTAACACCCCAAAAATATGTCCTTTTCATTATAGGGGACTTGTATGCAAAAGTAGGAAGTCAGGAAATATCTGGAGTAACAGACTAATTTGGTCTTGGAGTACAGAATGAAGCAGGGCAAAGGCTAACAGAGTTTTGCCAAGAGAACGCACTGGTCATAGCAAACACCCTCTTCCAACAACACAAGAGAAGACTCTACACATGGACATCATCAGATGATCAATACTGAAATCAGATTGATTGTATTCTTTGCAGCCAAAGATGGAGAAGCTCTATACAGTCAGCAAAAACAAGGCTGGGAGCTGACTGTGGCTCAGATCATGAACTCCTTATTGCCAAATTCAGACTTAAATTGAAGAAAGTAGTGAAAACCACCAGACCATTCAGGTATGACCTAAATCAAATCCCTTATGATTATACAGTGGAAGTGACAAGTAGATTCATTCAAGGGGTTAGATCCAATAGAAAGAGTGCCTGAAGAAGTATGGATGGAGAAGGTTCAGAACATTGTACAGGAGGTAGGGATCAAGACGATCCCCAAGAAAAAGAAATGCAAAAAAGGCAAAATGATTGTCTGAGGAGGGCTTACAAACAGCTATGAAAAGAAGAGAAGCAAAAGGCAAAGGAGAAAAGGAAAGATATACCCATTTGATTGCAGAGTTCCAAAGAATGGCAAGGAGAGATAAGAAAGCCCTCCTCAGTAATCAATGCAAAGAAATAGAGGAAAACAATAGAATGGGAAAGACTAGAGATCTCTTCAAGAAAATTAGGGATACCAAGGGAAATTTTCATGCAAAGATGGGCTCAATAAAGGATGGAAATGGTATGGACCTAACAGAAGCAGAATATATTAAGAAGCGGTGGCAAGAATAAAGAGAAGAATATACAAAAAAGGTCTTCAGGACCCAGATAAATCATGATGGTGTGATCACTCACCTATAGCCAGACATCCTGGAATGCAAAGTCAAGTGGGTCTTAGGAAGCATCGCTCCAGAAAAAGTTGTACGACTCTTTTCTTATAGGTGATGGAATTCCAATTGAGCCATCTCAAATCCTAAAAGATGATGCTGTGAAAGTACCGCACTCAATATGCCAGCAAATTTGGAAAACTCAGCAGTGGCCACATGACTGGAAAAGGTCAGTTTTCTTTCCAATCCCAAAGAAAGGTAATGCCAAAGAATGTTCAAACTACCACACAGTTGCACTCATCTCACATGCTAGCAAAGTAATGCTCAAAATTTTCCAAGCCAGACTTCAACAGTATGTGAACCATGAACTTCCAGATGTTCAAGCTGGATTTAAAAAAGGCAGATGAAGCAGAGATCAAATTGCCAACAACCATTGTATCATTGAAAAAGCACAAGAGTTTCAGAAAACCATCGACTTCTGCTTTATTGACTATGCCAAAGCCTTTGACTGTGTGGATCACAACAAACTGTGGAAAATTCTTTGAGAGATGGGACTATCAGATCACCTGACCTGCCTCCTGAGAAATCTGTATGCAGGTCAAGAAGCAACAGTTAGAACTGGACATGGAACAACAGACTCGTTCCAAATTGGAAAAGGAGTACGTCAAGGCTGTATATTGTCATCCTGCTTATTTAACTTATATGCAGAGTACATCATGAGAAACACTGGGCTGAAAGAAATGCAAGCTGGAATCAAGATTGCCGGGAGAAAGATGATGACACCACCTCTATGGCAGAAAGCGAAGAACTATAGAGCCTCATGATGAAAGTGAAAGAGGAGAGTGAAAAAGTTGGCTTAAATCTCCACATTCAGAAAACTAAGATCATGGCACCTGGCCCCATCACTTCATGGCAGATAGATGGGAAAACAGTGGAAAGAGTGACAGATTTTATTTTTGGGGCTCCAGAATCACTGCAGATGGGGAACTGCAGCCATGAAATTAAAAGATGCTTGCTCCTTGGAAGAAAAGTTATGACCAACCTAGACAGCATATTAAAAAGCAGAGACATTCCTTTGCCAACAAAGGTCCATCTAATCAAAGCTATGGTTTTTCCAGTAGTCATGTATGGAAGTGAGAGTTGGACTATAAAGAAAGCTGAGCACTGAAGAATTGATGCTTTTGAACTGTGGTGTTGGTGAAGACTCTTGAGAATCCCTTGGACTGCAAGGAGATCCAACCCATCTATCCCAAAGGAAATCAGTCCTGAATATTCATTGGAAGGATTGATGGTGAAGCTGAAATTCCAGTACTTTGGCCACCTGATGCAAAGAACTGACTCATTAGAACTGACCCTGATGCTGGGAAAGATTGAAGGCAGGAGGAGAAGGGAACGACAGAGGATGAGATGGTTGGATGGCATCACCAACTCAATGGACATGAGTTTGAGTAGGCTCTGGGAGTTGGAGATGGACAGGGAAGCCTGGCGTGCTGCAGTCCATGAGGTCGCAAAGAGTCGGACATGACTGAGCAACTGAACTGAACTGACCCACCTACACACCCCATTTCTGAGTACTCCGTTTTGCAGCCTGGGTGAGCCTATGTTCTGTCTTGCCTCTGGGGCTGGGAAGTGCCCTTCCCTTGGTGTGAAATACCTGTGAAAGTGAAAGTGTTAGTCCCTCAGTCCTGTCTGACTCTTTGCGACGCCATGGACTGTAGCCCACCTAGCCCGCCAAACTCTTCCATCCATGGGATTTTCCAGGCAAGAATACTGGAGTGGGTTGCCATTTCCTTCTCCAGGGGCTCTTCCTGACCCAGGGATTGATCCCGGGTCTCCGCATTGCAGGTCTGCAATGCAGGTCAGTTGCAGTGACCTGCAGTATAGTCACAGCAATTAATGACCATATTAATTATTTTCAGTCTCTTCTAACTATAAGAGACTTTAAAGTGTTATTCACTCAGTCATGTCTGACTCTTTGAGACTCCATGGACTGTCGTCTACTATCTGAGCTATCAGGGAAGCAGTGAAATAACTGGCCTACAGATTTATCCTAGTTTGTAACACATCCTTAAACAGATGAGCACTCATCTCTCCCACAAAACTGAGTTTGAGGAAAGCAAAGGTCACATTCAGCTAACTCATCATCGTGTGGCCTATTGCAGATACTGTGTAAATATTCTTACATGAATAAAGGAAAGAATATATTTTATCCCACTAGGTGTCCCCAGTCTCTTTTACTGTGCCTAGCACATATTAAAGCATCCAATATTTATGAATGAATAAATGTTAATGATAATCTAACATCATAACGGTTACTTCTGCTTTCTTTTCTATTTGAATGTGAGACTTTTATTGTTTGTGAAGGTTTTCACCTGAACCTTCTTTGAACCTCTCGCACTGCAGAAAAGAAATGTTGCTGTGAAATAAAACTCCTCCCTATTTTTTTTAATTTGTTGCCTTATTTGAATAATAACCAGTAATGCAACTAAATACCTATGTTGTGCTATTTGAAGTTAACAAACATAAAAGAAACTGCTTCCAGGCTGCCAATTTTAAAATAATGGCATATGAAACACTTATTTTTGTGTCTATCCAAACCAGAGTATGATTGCAACAGTGTTCTTTTTTTAAATTTTAAAAAGAACCTGTTACTTATTGTTTATATGTGCAAAATAATTTCACTTATCTGTGCAGACAGTCTTGTTTAGTGAAAAGTACTTAGAATAGACAAGGAAATACCCTTGCATTTGGGGAGGGATGGGATGGTGAGCCTCACATTCAGGTCTCAGTGCTTTAAAATATTGGCACTGAGTTTGAAATGTAACCTGTCACAAGGCAGTTGACAAGAATACTTGCTGAATCCATATAAGTACCGCAGTGGAATGTACTTGTGATACCATCTACCGAAACATTAACCTTCAGTTTAGAAATATAAAAAGTTTTGTATACTGCATGAATAGATGAGTGGCCATATTAATTATTTTTAGTCTCTTCTAACTACAAGAGACTTTAAAGTGTTAGTCACTCAGTCATGTCTGACTCTTTGAGACTCCATGGACTGTCGTCTACCAGGCTCCTCTGTCCATGGAATTCTCCAGACAAGAATACTAGAGTGGGTAGCCACTCCCTTCTCCAGAGGATCTTCCCAATTCAGGGATTGAACCTGGGTCATGCATTGCAGGCATATTTTTTACCATCTGCTGCTGCTGCTAAGCCGCTTTAGTCGTGTCTGACCATGTGCAACCCCATAGATAGCAGCCCACCAGGCTCCTCTGTCCCTGGGGTTCTCCAAGCAAAAACACTGGAGTGGGTTGCCATTTCCTTCTCCAATGCATGCATGCATGCTAAGTCGCTTCAGTTGTGTCTGACCCTGTGGGACCCCATGTCCAGCAGCCCACCAGGCTCCCCTGTCCACAGGATTATCTAGGCAAGAATACTGGAGTGGGTTGCCATATCTTTCTCCATTTTACCATCCAAGTCACCAGGAAAGCCCAAGCCCTCGCATTATAAAGCCTCAGAGCTCAACTCCAGAGAGGTTAAATAAATTATCTAGGTCATTGAGCTTGTTAATGACAGAGGCAGGATTAGAATCTAGATTTTCTGATCTCAGTATAATGTTCTTTTATTTTTCATTATAAGATTTCTACAAATGAATGTGTTTGGTTTCACAAAGGTAGATGAAGCTCAGAAAGCTACTTAAGATAGTGAGAGGTTTTCTTCAGGGAAATAAAAGTTGATGTCAGTTTGTAGGCATTGGCCCAAGGCCCCATGCTGCCACGCCTTTTATTGTGTGAGATAAATGGGAGTAGGAAAATGAGATGGTACAGAAACAGGTTGTTTGTCTCCAGTCCTACACCTGGAATAACTGCCTTTGTCCCCTGCGCTGCAAAACAGCAGTCAAAGTTGCTAGCCCTGAAGATAGATATCTTGCCTCCTGTAGCCAATTTTTCAGCCATTTTTTTTCCCTCTGTGCAAGAGACATCCCTCTCTCCTATTCCCTAGTGAGGGGTGCTGCCTCCAATTTCCAATTCTGTTTACTGATTAGAGGAGAAAAGATGAAACATCACCATTTTAGAACCTACAGTGGTAAAGATTCCACCTGCCAATACAGGAGGTGCAACAAGAGACGTGGATTCAATCCCTGGGTCGGGAAGATCCACTGGAGAAGGAAATGGTAATCCACTCCAGTTTTTTTGCCTGGAAAAGTCCATGGATAGAGGAGCCTTTTGGGACAGTCCATGGGGTTACAAACAGTCAGACACGACTTAGCAACTGAGGGCACGTGTGTGCGCGTGCGCGCGCGCACACACACACACACACAAGTGCATGTGTGCTAAGCTGCTTCAGTACCGTCTGACTCCTAGCGACCCTATATTCTATAGCCCACCTGAATCCTCAGTCCATGGGATTCTCCAGGCAAGAATACTGGAGTGGGCTGCCATTTCATTCTCCCAACAAAAGTACTTGTAAACTATGGAAAACAAGTGACTCCCCACCTTCAGGATTTTTCTTTAATATCTATCTAAGCAAATACCTCAAGACAGAAAACTAAAGTGAGGTATAACACTTTGAAAGGTAAATGCAAACAGTTTTTGCAAGGATTATATGTGTTCATGTCTGCAAAACTCAGAAGAATCAACAGGAAAACTGAAAAAAGATCTAGAAGTGCATTAAAAAGAGCTTCTCATAGTTTTGATATGCTAATGACCCCCTATCCCAGTGGAGGGCTAGAATGGGAGGTTTCCCAAAATTATCTGACCTGAAGGAGAATACGTTTGGGAAACTGTGGTAGTTCTGCCAACACAGGAAGGGTCTGTCTCACCATTTAAAGACAGACGACCTAGGGGGCATGTTTCCACATGGCATGGACTACACATCAGCGTATGTGTGCTGATGCCAAAGAAACTAAATTAAATCCTTGTCAAAATATTTATGAGTTTGATCAAAGCTGTTAGAATATGTAAACACACACACACACACAGCTCCCACATGTTTCTAGCTTTTTAGGATCTTTCTGTCTACTGATGATATGGGTGACAATGATAATCTTATATTCAAGTGGCTTACATGTTTAACCTAATGTGTTGTTAGGTTTGATAAATAAAACTCTTATATTTGGGGTATTTTTCTAAGCAACACAATACTACTACCTTCAGTGAAATTGTGAAATATGTTTTCCTAGCAGTAATTAAGTTACAGAACTATCTTTAAGTTTTCTAGTTAACAAATCTAAATCATAATTAGATTGAGCCAATCTCTTTTTGAGTAGGGCAAGCTCCATTTCATTCGTTACCTGCGGTGTGTTAGCTTCTTGAGTTCTTGTTAAGTATAATGTGCTCCAGCAATTTGGGTCTGTTTCTTACAATGTTTTAAGAAATGGTATTTCCATGCCTGACAAAAGCTTTTTGTCAAGAGTGTTTCCAGGTGGTCAGCTTAAAGATACCATCGTCATAAATACCACTGCCCCCTAGAATGGCATCTCTGTGAAGAATACCTTGACACACTCTTGGTTTCTAAGGACTTGTCACTGGGCTCAGCTTTATACACATCCCTCTCTCTATTTATTCTGCCTAGGACCTTCAGATTCTATAAACCTGCATGCATCCCATTAATCCTGCATTTTCAGAATGCCCTTTAAGAAACATGGGTTTTTGCCTAAGATGCTTTCCAATGAGCATAGCTTTCTAAATTCTAACACCCACTTAAATGAAAGCATGATTGAACTAAAACCCTTTGCAGTTCTCTTGAACTGAAAAGTACTGAAGTTTAGGATACTATAATAGAAGAAAGAAAATACATTTCCCTGCTAATCTGTTAGTAGTTTTCTGTTTTATTTCTCAAACCTAAATGTTTAGAGCTTGTGGAGAGAAACAAAGTGTCATTTCCACCAGGCATGAGAAAGAGAAAGAAGGAGGAACGTTTGGGAAGGGTAGCAAATCAACTGGTCACTGAGAATGAGCAGGGAGATGATTTTTTCTCCTGGGTAAAGTATTGAGTATGGCTCCTTTCTCTGTAAGTGCTTTGGAAATAGTAACAATAGCTGTGTGTGTGTGTGTGTGTGTGTGTGTGTGTGTGTGTGTGTGTGAACAATTACAATAACTCAGTAAAATGGTCTCTTTCCTCCTTACCCAAGGATTTCCTGCTGCAGATATTTACTGTGTTCCGAATATTGATACGCCCAGAGATGTTTCCAAAGGACTGGACTGTCATGCGCTTGGTGGCTAACAAGTAAGACATTTACATTGATGATAATTGCAACTCATTGAATATGGGAAGTGGAGAATATGGTACATTCACTTTGATCTCAAATTTGAAACCTCCAAATCCTGAAGTTCTTTTTCTTTGCTTCTGAGTTAACTCGTCTCACTTGTTTTGTCTGTCTCTTTGCTTGCCTGCTTGCTTTTCCTAATCATTACTATTTGTTTTAAATAGGTAGTATGTTAACATAGTTCAAAAATCAAACTATAACAGAATATGCCTCAAGAAGTCCGTCTCCCACCTACTTTATTTACCCCTACTCCCAGCCTGCAGTAACCACTTTTATTTGTTTCTTGCATGTCCTTCCACTGTTCCTTTATGCAGAGCTTAGCAGGTAGCAGAATAAATGAACTGTCCTGCAAATCTTTCTTTTAAATAAAAATCCCAGCAATCTTTCCAAATCAATACGTAGAAAGTCCCTCATTCATTTATGGTTTCTTTTTCTTTTGTAGCTGTATAATATTCCACTGACGAGGTGTACCATAGGTTATTTAATACCAGCTTTATTTCTGGACCCTTGAGTCATTTCTGATCTTTCTTAACTCACTTTAACTCAGAGAATACATTCAGCCTCTCCCATATGCTGAGCACTGGGAATAAGATAGGACCCCTGAGTTAGACAGGTGAAGATTAAAGTTCCTTTTACATACCTGAGTGATGTGTATTTTCAGAAGGCTGAAAATAGTGTTCTGAAGGAAGTTCAGGAAGAGATACAGGCATCTGGGGAGTTACTGATGTTGACAAAATTAGCTTATATTAAGCATATTGGGGGGGAAAGTAAAATGATCTCAGGTCAATAGTTGAATGAGTAGGAACCAGGAGAGGAGAGTAAGGGGTGGTCAGAACGGCCTTCTATTCCAGGAGCTATTCCTGGAGGGCACAGCGTCATGGGTTTATCTGCTCTCACGCTTCTGGTCTCTATTATCTCAGGATGTGAAATGAAGATGAAGTGGGTTTGTTTGTTTGTTTTTAGGAAAGTGGCTTGATCTTTACCTCCACATTTATAATTTACCCTATTTCATAAGCATCCTTTCCTTCCAGCCCACATTTGCCTCCCTCTCCTTCCTCCTCTTCTCCCATCCCCAAAACCCTCATGCTCAGGTGAAGCTTGGATTCTTCAGGTATCTGTTCATGGGTCAAAAACACCATTTGTCTTCCCCAGGTACCCAAATATGATGAAGGTAAGAGCCCCAGGAAGATAGGGTTTGATGTTGATTAGATATGCCTAATGTGGCTTCTGCTGCAGTACACATTTAGAGACGAGGAGGTGTTAAAATGCCGTGTTAAAAACTTTGTGAAGTAACAAATTGTATAATATAGCATATTATATTTTACATAAGTACAGAAACAGCTTTTCCATTTTGAAGACTAATTGAGAATCCTGAAATAGCTCTCTTTAGAGTTTAGCATATTTAGTTTGATATCTGTGAGTAGAATCAAATAACTCTTCATCTGGATGTCCAGATGCTACAGGTTTAAGTGGGAACCATTGGTCATGTTTCTGGCCTCATTACCAAACAACAAATATTCTGGGTACCTGGAGAGGGTGTTGAGTGGTCCAGGGAGCCAGCACAGGAAGGGGTCTATGCTGTTGACATCATCATCATACAGCATCATTATTTGGTCATCCTGCCTGCATCTGTGTGCAGAGGGATATTTTGACTTGAATTAGAATTTCCAGTGGCAGACATTCAAACTGAAAGTGAATTTAACATTTTGTTCCTTTTGTACAAAGGTAGTGGTTTAGCTTCTGAAAGCCATGACAGTCATGTGGCTTATGATAGGAAATGCCATCTCACTCTGCCGCCACCTAAAAATCGCTACTACACTTGGGAAGACTTGTCATGTGAGTGGGGAGCAAACTTAGAAGTCAGATTCTGTTTTTGAGTAAACTTACAATGTTCAAGATTTCCATCCCTAATGTTAGCTAAATAGGAGCATGGTTCTGTTAGAGATGAGCTCTGTGTAATGTGTTTAAACCAAAGATTAGTCCCATAGCAAACCTAAGAAAAAGGTCGTAAGACTTTGCTGAATGCAGTACCATCATTCCATTGACACCCAAGTCAGTGCTGATAGGAATCTGGCACTGCTTTTCCCCTGGTGATGTCTGGCTGTGGTATATCCAACCTAATTCATAGACAGGACTCCACAGCCTGTGAACCACCTGCCAAGTTGGAATAGACCCCCTGATTTCAGCTGTTCAGTTTCCTGTCCTCTCCTCATTTAACTGTCATAGTCATTTCCCATTCAAACCTTGAAAGCATGTGGGATCTTTCTTGTGTGATCATGGTTTTTCCAGTAGTCATGTATGGATATGAGAGTTGGACTATAAAGGTGAGCACTAAGAATTGATGCTTTTGAACTGTGGTGTTGGTGAAGACTCTTGAGAGTCCCTTGGACTGCAAAGAGATCCAACCAGTCCACCCTAAAGGAAATCAGTCCTGAATATTCATTGAAAGGACTGATTCTGACACTGAAACCCCAATACTTTGGCCACCTGATACGAAGAACTGACTCATTGGGAAAGACCCTGATGCTGGGAAAGATTAGAGTCGGGAGGAGAAGGGGATGACAAAGGATTAGATGGTTGGATGGCACCACCGACTCAACGGACATGAGTTTGAGTAAACTCTGGGAGTTGGTGATGGACAGGGGGGCCTGGCGTGCTGCAGTCCATGGGCTCGCAGAGTCAGACACGACTGAGTGACTGAACTGATAGTTCAGAAATAAACCTTCAGCTATTTGTGTCTTATCTGTTAAAAAATATAAACATCAATAGTATTGATAGAGAAATAAATCTCTGAAAGATATTTTAAATATGTTAAAGAGCCCACACCAGAAATTAAAAGGTTTTACTTTGTTAAATTATATAGAAGCAAGTTTCAGAAGCTAGATCTAGGTCCCTGCAGTTGACCACCTTTTCTTCCATGACACTAGAGAAATATTTGAGAAGAGCCCCTCAAAGAGGCATTTTCACCCAAACTTCCACTTTTACTACCCACTTGTATGCTTGATACATGTCACATTGATGGTAACTGGCCCAGAAGTCACCGTTGTCTAGGCTTGAACTCAATTGAATAGCTCATCTCACAAAGAATGTGTTCTTTTATATGTGGGTCCTTTCTTCCAGTGTTTTCAAGTCAGTTAAATGCTGTCTTTAAACTGTGCTGTCCCTAATCCTGTAGCTTCTCTGCATTATGTGAAGTCCTACCAAAAGCTATGACTATAAAAACCTGGCTGTTAGTATGGTCTTTTGTTTTTTTTCTACCTGAATGTCTCACATTGTGTGTTCAGGCTAAATTTCCCAAGGATAAGAAAGCTGACTTCTGCTTGCCTGCAAAGCTTAATTGTGCCTGGCCACTGTAAGTTCTTGGTAGATGTTTCACATGAGGACAACTGCTCAATCTGAGAAAGAAGGAACATAAGGAAGATGAAAATTGAGTACCAAAAATACAGGACACTTTGAGACAGGCTTCTCTCCACCCTCTTCCATACACATTGCAAAATATAGTACAAAAATAAAGTCACAGCTTTATACATATTTTCAAGATTTGCTTACTGAGGAAAGTAAAAATTCCCTGGCCCTGCAGTTAAAATTTCAGACCCTTATTTTGTTTATCTTCTCTGCATGTTGGCTTCAAACATTTACTTGTGTGTGTGTGTGTGTGTGTGTGTGTTTTCCCACCAAACACTGAATTGTTTAGCTGATTATTACCTTCACCAGTTTATGTTCAAATGAGATATATATAGCAAATAAGTGATTTATGGAATCAGAGATTCTTAGGAAGGTCATCCATTCCTTCATTGACTCTTTCATTCAGTAAATATTTTCTAGTGCCTAATCTGTAAAATTTTAATGTCATCATTAAAAAGCACAGTTCTGAGAGGGGAGCTATGAAAGGAACTTTGTTCTGGACTGGAATAGGAGGAGTTTTTATGAAGGAGTGAAACTTGTGCTGAAATCTGTAGCAGGAGTTAATAGGCAGACAGCAAAGGAAGACTTCTTATCAGCAGGAATAGCATACACACAGGCCCTGTGGTCAGAGTGAAGATGGTACATTCAAGGATCTGGAAGACTGTGTGGAGGAAGTGTGAGGTGCGAAGGAACCAATAAAAATGAGGTTGGAAGAAGACAAGGTCCAGATATTAGGGGGTAAAGAGACAAGAGAGAAACCAGGAAGGACCAGTTAGGAGCTTAATACAGCAGTCTGGGTAAGAGACGATGATGACTTGAACAGGTGGATTGCAATAATGGTAGTAGGAAGATCGATTTTTTTTAAATTTATTAATTTTTTTATTGAAGGATAGTTGCTTTACAGAATTTTGTTGTTTTCTGTCAAACCTCAACATGAATCAGCCATAGTTATACATATATCCCCTCCCTTTTGAAATTCCCTCCCATCTCCCTCCCCACCCCACCCTCCTGGGTTGATACAGAGCCCCTGTTTGAAGACAGAGATGACAAGTCTTGCAGATGGCTGGATGTGGGTGGGAGAGAAAAAAGTTTGAAGATGGCTCTTAGAATTGTGGCCTCAACAGAATGACAAATGGTGGTAACATTCACTTAAATGGAAGATACTGAGAGAGGAGTGGGAGAGGTGAGGGATCCTTTATTGAGCAGAAATTTAAGATGCTGTTAGATACCCAAGTGGAGATGTAAGAGAAGAGGCTGGACATGCTTGTATGGAGCTCAGAGAAGTTAAGACTAGCGACATGCTAATACGTTTGAGGTCCTCGGCATTGGGTAGTGTTTGAAGTCATCAAACTGAACGAGAGCACTCTAGAGGAAAGTACAGATTGAAAAGAGAAATCTACTTAAGACTGGGCCCTGGAACATGCCAACCTTCCAAGGTCAAGATGTTTGGAAGCCGCCAGCAACAGAGATGGAAAAGGAGTAGCCTATGATGTAAGATGAGAACCAGAAGGGCATAATACCAACCACATGAGGGAAATATTTCATAAAGGAAGGAGGTAAAGAGCTTCTGGGAGGTTGGAGGATGAAGATTGACAATTATCCCTGGGTTTTGGCAGTGGGATGCAGATACTGGTGACCTTGACAAGTACTGTTTCAGTGGAGCAGTAGAGATGAAAGTCTTATCAGAGTGAATTCAAGAGCAGATGGGAATTGAAAAAATGAAAGCAATAATTATCAGCTCTTTAGAAGATTTTGCTATAAGAAGGAGCAGAGAAATGTGGCTATATCTGGAAGGAGATATGAACGCTAAGATTCATTTCTGAATATGGAATATTATGCATGTTGGTTTACAGATAGGAAGGGCACAGAAAAAAGAAATATTGATAGTGCTAAAGAAAACAGGCCTAAGTGAAGAAACAGTGTCCTTGGGTAAGCCAGTAGGGGTGAGATAAAGTACAGGATTTCTCATTGTGCCTGTCTGAGATCACCTTTCCTGAAGGTAGCGCTGTCCACTGTCAACTTGCACTGGAAATTGGGTCAGCTGCGTAAGCATACAGTTTAGTTCCATTGACATTGTTTTTTGTGGTGAGACTTTCTCAATGAAGGAAGCTCACCACACTTAGGGTAGCACTGATAAAGTACCCACCAGGAAGCTTGGCTTTAGCCAGGAGCTTTGATACTTTAGCTAGGAGCATTGATCCATTGTAACAGGAAGGAAGACAAAGTATGTGATACTGACTATGAAAAGTTTTATGTTAGAGTAGATGATCTGTTGAAAGTGAAAAATTGAAAGTGTTAGTTGCTCAGTCATGTCTGACTCTTTTCAACCCCGTGGACTGCAGCCCTTTAGGCTCCTCTATTCATGGAATTTTCCAAGCAAGAATACTGAAGTGGGTTACCAGTCCCTTTTCCAGGGGATCTTCCCCACCTGGGGATTGAACCATATCTGCTGCATTGCAGGCAAATTCTTTACCATCTGAGCCACCAGGGAAGCCTGAGGTCTGCCAGGCTTCTCTGTCCATGGAATTTTCCAGGCAGGAATACTGGAGAAGGTAGCCATTCCCTTCTCCAAATGTTCTTCCAACCCAGGGATTGAGCCAGGGTCTCCTGGCTTGCACGCAGATTCTTTATCATCTGAGCCATCAGGGAAGCCCATTATCTGTTGAAGATCCATTGAAAAATAATTACTATTGTTTTTTGTTGATGGTGGGGTTTTTCTATTAGGGTTATTATCTTTAAATACTTTACTGTGGTGGGGGTTGGGGGCATGGGAGAAGGTAGTGATTTTTACCAAAAACTGTATATTACTAAGAGAAATGTGCCATACTTCCAGAGTTATAGTAAATATTTAAAAAAGAATTGCCTGCATCTCCTGGTGAGGTGTGAGGAGTTGGTAGAATGAATATATGAGGAAAGGCAAGAATATATTAGGATTTAAGTCTAGTAGGCCAAACAAACAAAAACTGAGGCTGTTGCCACATGAGTGATTTTGTACCAACACTGCCCAAAGGAGAAGGTCATGGAATTTCTAAAAATCCTTCCCTTTCAATCCTCGTTGATTCTTTTGACCTCACCTGCACTGCATACCTCCTTGACTAAAAGCAAAATCACTTCTTTTCTTGCCTTCCTGTTTTGGCTTATTCTGTGACCTCCATTTAGAGTGGCTTTCTCCATCAGCTTTGCTTGTCTTAATCTCAGTCTCTTCTTCAAAATATCTATAGAAACAGTATTGGTTCCTTCACAGTGATAAATGTACCATACCAATAATAGATGTTAATATAAGGGAAACTGGGTATGATGTATACAGGAACTCTGTATTATCTTTGCAATAATCCTGTAAGCCTAAAACTGTTGTTAAAAAAAAGTTTATTTAAAAAAAAGTAGCTATAGAAAAGTATAAAAAGTTCTACAAGGCTTACATTTTAGAAATATCTAGTACAGCAAATAATTATCACAAACCATAGATTTAAATACCTGTTTGAAACTACAGTCATTCAGCAAACACTTACTGGGCTAGGCCCTTGGTGATGCAGTGTTTACCATAGACAAATTTCCCAAATGTCATTGCTCACCAAGTTCCAACCCTCATCTATCTTCTTTTCCATCTCTAACACCAGACCTCAAAATGAATGATCACATGCATCAGAATTACGTGGCTGAGCCCTGGCATGATCTCACCAAGCCATAGCCTCTGGTGAGGCCCTAAAGCCTTATGTATCTTTCAGGTGCTACTCATGTACTGACATTTGAGGACCACTAGCTTAGGTCAGTTTCTCTGATGGCTGTCCAGGGTTTTGATCTGCCCTCTTAACCCTCTAGTTTATAGGGAATTTGTCATCCTCCAAGTTTAGATCTCCTTAGTTTTTCAGTGCACAAACATTAACCTTGTTGATGGCCAATTTATCCAAAAACTGGATATCGGAATCCAAAATATTCAGTTTATTTATAATTTATGGAGATGGGCTTTTGCTTGAGCAGATTATCAGGTTAGAGTAGTTTTCAAAAGGACAGTTTATAGGATGAGGTTTCTCTAGGGGGGATGGCATTGCATAAAAATACTTTCTAAATGCCAGAAATGAAGTGGCAGCTGGAAAATTTGAAGAAAGAGTTTTGATTTCCTGTGTGCTAGTTTCCCGTTTATGTATACATTTATCATGCTGTGCCATAGATTAGGGTTGTCAAAAGTGGTCTTTATGCTTGCATTCCTATGGCAGACATCAGTATTTTGACCATTTGTAGCAACAGATTGCAAACCTTTCTTGGCTATTAAATTGGAGCCCTGAGATTTGAAAAGTCCACATATTCAGAAACTGAGTCATGAGTAAAAGAATAAAACCAAAGGAGCCACATGGTTTTGGGTAAATTAGAACAAGTAAAAAAAAATCCTTAAACACTACAGGTTTCCACCACAGTGAAGGAGCCATAATATATATATGCCTTTTTAGCTGATTGAGGGCCTGTATGCCAGGAAACTGTCTTAGTGCTGAGACATAAAAAGCTCTGGGAGCTGCCTCTGTGACTTGGGCTGAGGATTATAAGCATAAATGAAAAGCGATTGAAATAGTCATTTTAAGATCTTTTTAGCCCTGGGAAGTCATATTTTTGAAGGTCTTATCCCTCATCATACCACCTGCCGCATGCCAAAATGAAAAGCAGTTTTTACATTTTGTTTTTTGAAGTATTGGCCTATGGAATAAATTGCCAGGCTTCCCTGGTGACTGAGACGGTAAAGAATCTTCCTGCAATGTAAGAGACCCGGGTTCGATCCCTGGGTCAGGAAGATCCCCTGGAGAAGGAAATGACAACCCACTCCAATATTCTTACCTGGAAAACCTCATGGACAGAGAAGTCTGGCAGGCTTCAACCCATGGGGTCGCACAGAGTCAGACATGACTGAGCAACTAACAAACACACGCAGTACTTTCCAAAGCCCCTGAAAAGGCCTGTGCCCTGTACTTCTTATGCCTGATGATAAAGCACCCTTGGTATGAGGGTGAGATGTTCAGTGTAGAGCAAGGATGCATGTCCTGTTAAAGAACCACAGTAGTCACTGGCCTAAAATTCTTGAAGGCAGGAGAGTGTGAAGCAGTGTTGTTTGGAATGTGTTTCTGACTTGAACCTCTCCAGAACCTTGCTCTTCAAAAGTTGGATTGTGAATCAACAGCGTGAACATTTCCTGGCGCTTGTAAGAAATGCAGAACTTTTGGCCCTATCCCAAGCCTGCTGAATCATGATCTGCATCTTAAATGATCACCAGGCATCCATGGAAGTTTGTCTAACTTTTAAAAATGTTTGTCTAGAGCAATGGTTCTCAACTCTGGGTGTACAAAGAAATCACCTGGGAGCTTTACTGATCCTGAGGTCCACATTGCACCCCAGTCCAATTATTAAATCTTTTGGGTGTGATCCAGACATCTGTGTTTTTTAAAGCTCCTCAGTGATTCCAGTAAGCAGTCAGCTTGAAGCTCACAGGTCCTTCATAAAGCCAGAGAGAGTCCTTGTTGTTTACCAGCAAGCACTGTTCAAGAAGCCATGGATTTTGTTCATGTGTTTGGGATCCAGCATATAGATTACAAATGAGTAGTCTTTGCCAAGGAATCATCTCACTTGGAAGGTTGAGTTTGTTGGCTCCTTTCCACAGCATTGGGCCCAATAATCCAAATCTCAGATACATCATGTTTTACTAACACTAGAGGTTACTGTTTCTGAACAACAGTTCAAGCTAGAGTTGTGGGCCAGAAGGTGGTTTTGATGTGAAACTCAGGTATCATGGTTCTGTGTATATTTCTTCATTGACTATTGAAGGAAAACATTTGTTAAGGATGCAAATTTTTCTTCTTTAAACTTAGAAGCCCAACAATGCAATAGGTGCTGGACAAAGAGCCCCTTCCTTGCCTGATAGCGTTCCATTTTCTGATGAATAAGCTTTAGTTTTATACAGTAAGATTTGAATGAACTGCTTTAGAAACTTAACCAGTTACCACCTTGGATTTCATCAGTGAACATTTATGTTCTCCAAAAACTATAAATATTCTTCTAATGAGTAAATATTCTTTTAATCTCTATTTTACCAGTAGGATAACCAAGGTGTGAGGTTGATGAGGTGTTTTGTTTTGTTTCATGTTATTTTACCTAGGGTCATACAACTACATCCCTCATTTACAAATCCTGCAATGAGAACTAGGGCCTCATCACATCACAAGCACTTCCTTATGCATGCATCTTAGGAAAGGCCAAAGAGATTTTAAAGATCAATCATTTATAAATTGGTGCTTGGTTTCTGGTGGTTTGGGGAGTGACCTATCTTGTTTCAATAAATGCTGTTATCTGACATTAAATGAGCCAATTGGAATTGCATTCAGTTTTGAACATATGCTCTTGTAGCTGTTAAAAGGAGCAGATTTTTAACAAATTGCTTAACTCAAGAGTTAACCAAGGATGCTTACTAAATCTTCCTTTTATAATCTCCCTAACAAGATACAGATGACTATATATGGCCCCTCTGACAGGCTTTCCCTAATTCTCCAGCCCAGAGATGCCCCATTCTCTAAACTGCTGTAACACTGTCAGTTTCACACAGCTTAGTACTGGGATATAGACAATTTCACAGTCTGTAATGGTTTCTTTAGTGGCAATGTTGTCACCATGGAGAGGGAATCTGACTCCCATAGCTCTCACATGCCCGCTAACACCTTAAATAGGGAAGAGCAGGGAGAAGACAGTCAAATAAATACTCAATATAATCTATTGCTTTAACCTGCCCATTTCATCTGTGGGCTCTCTCTCTTGCTGTATTATATAAGTTTTTATACTTTCTTCTATGTTAATAAAATATAGACTATTGTAAATTTGTTTAAAAATTTTTGCTTTGTTTAGAAATTTAAAAATTGTAAAACATCAAGACAATATAGTTCTGAGTCATATGAATTTATAGATTTTTCTGCATATCATTTCAGTGGCAGATTCTTTTACTTTTTTTTTTTCTAGGTGTCCTCTTTTTCATTTCAAATATGAATTATCTAATATTGTTCCACAGGCTTACTGAAGAGGTTTTCTTTTGTCTTAATTACTTTAGTCTTGCCTAATAAATGGTTTTCACTAATGTGAAGTTTTCAACTTAAAATGTATTCTTTTTTATCACTAGCGTCATTATTACAACAGTTCTGTACCTGTCAGATGCACTTCGGAAGAACTTCTTAAATGAAAACTTTGATTATAAGGTCAGTATCCATTTAGATAACTATCTTGCTTAGGCTAAAAGGTTTTACATTATCCCTCAAGAAATTGCCTCATGAATTTTCTTTCTCTTAGTAATAGGAAGATAAAATTATTCTGGCTACCTCAAATTAATCTTGGAACATATTAGTTTCAATTATGAATAATGTTAAGAGTTCCTCATTCTATTTGTGAATAAGTTAGGTCTATAACTATGTTCATCAACCTGGTCAAAATCATAGTGCTTAAGAGGAAAGAATGTTCTTTACTGTTACTGTAAATTTTAATTCTTTTTCTTTTTGATCCCCTGCATGACAAAAAGAACTTAGAGCATAATGTTTTAAAACATCTTTTAAAATAGAGTTTATATAAAGAATATATTTACAAAGTAAACTGTTTAGTTCCTTTAGATCTCTATCTTCTTATAATTTAGAATGAACTAGTGAAAAGAAAAAAAAATGAAAAATTAGTAAGATTCTTTAGGGCAGATCTCTCTGTAAGTTTGTAATGTAATGTGATATGCCTGGGTCTCTAGGAATTCTCAGTATACCATTTTTTAAATAGAGAATGAAAAATGGTAAATAAAGATGGGCAGTGCCTATCCTGGTTTCCCTTCTGAGTGGTGTTTTATGTTTTTGACATCTTAATTTCCCATTCTTTTAAAAGTAACATTTTATACTAAACATTCAATAAAATTTCCTTATCAGAGAACTAGAAAATACAAAAAGTATAATAGAAACCAGTGGAATTTTAATGGTTGCATAATAGATGTCTTTATACTTTATAATAATCAAAATATCAAAATTTCATTATCACCACATTACTTCTTAATATTCAGTTTGTTTCTACTGTTTTATTCTCGTAAATTACTCTTTTTATATATTTCTTACAAAATAAAATTTGACTTATATTCCTAATTGTTTCTTTGGATGAATATTTGTAAATGAAAATGTTGAGGTAAAGGTTGTAACAATTCTATTTGATTGCCTTGGCATACACCCGCACTAGAGGAGTCCATTTTGGGGGGCACTCTGATAAGCGGAACAATTTTTTGCTTTATTTACATTTCTCACTGAGGTGAAGTGAAGTCGCTCAGTCATGTCTGCCTCTTTGCAACCCCATGGACTGTAGCCTGCCAGGTTCCTCCGTCCATGGGATTTTCCAGACAAGGATACTGGAGTGGGTTGCCATTTCCTTCTCCAGGGGACCTTCCCAACCCAGGGATCAAACCCGGGTCTCCTGTATTGCAGGCAGATTCTTTACCGTCTGAGCCAAGAGGAAGCCCACATTTCTCACTAGTTATGTTTTTAATTATTCATTGGTTATTAATCATTAACTAGTTATTAGCTATTGACTAATTATTGACTAAAATTCATGTTTTGTGAGGTATCTGTTCTTTTGTTCATTATTTTGCTTAGAGTTTTATATTCTTTTTTATTTGTGAGCACTCTTTATGTATAAAATATATTCTTTATAATGTTTCATATTAATCTTTAATTTTACATGGTGTCAATAGAAAAGTCATTTCTTTCCCTATGTCCTCCATGTTTTTGGTTACATTTATTTCTGGAAATTTTATTTTGATCTCTTTCTAATGCGTTTTTGGTGTAAGAGAACTTAGAAGATTTGTCTGGGTGGGGAATTTTTATGTACTCTCTGAATTTAAATCAATTAGCATATCCAAAATAGTGTATGTATCTTTCTTTTTTTTTTTTTGAGTCCTACATTTAAAGGGGTTCCAAAATGAAATCACACCAAAATAAAGTTATCCAGCTTATGCCTCAGCCTTCTTGGAGACACACAGACATGTTATGAGAGAAATGAAGTATCTACCATTTAGCATATACCAGAGAGCCCATGAAACTTGGGATACAGCAATATAAAAATAGTATCTATTTAGTTAGTTTGCTTCTTTGTTATAGGAAATTTCACGGATGTATAAAAGTAAAGAGAATAATACGATGAATCCCTCATGTACCCATACCCAGGTACAGCTACTATCAACTCATGGCCCATCTTATTGCAACTCTCCCCCCATCCACTTACCACTTTTGAAGCAAATCCAAGATATTTTGTCACTTCACCTGTAAATATTTTTGTAACCCCATAGTATTTAAATATGTCATTCTCATTTTAGATCTGGGATTCCTACTTTTACCTTGCGGTCATTTTTATAAACCAGTTGTGTCTGCAGTTAGAGATGTTTACACCTTCCAAAAAGAAAAAGGTATTAGAAAAGTAAGTACCAGTGTATAATTGGGTAAGAATATGAGGCAAATCAAATGTTGTGCCCTTTAAAAAGTATTTTACTTGGAGTGATTCATAAATCTGATCTCCATAACTAGAAATCAAAGTGGAGAGGCAATGATCAAGAGGACAGCAAGCGACTTTTTTGGAATTTCACTATTTTGAGCTTATTTAGAAATCTTTGTCCTCAGTCTTTCAGGATTCAAAAATACTATAGGAGCCAAAAATTATGAGACAAATATGTTTCACTCAAGGGTTAATATGTGAATTTGAATTAGAGGCCTCAAGACATGTATTAATACATTGTACAAATTTCCAGTTTTAAAATGAATGTCATGGGGATGTAATGTACATACAACACTGGTGATTCTAGTTAATAATACTGCATTGCATATTTGAAAGTAGCTAAGAGAGTGCATCTTGAAAGTTTTCATCGAAAGAAAAAACATTGTAACTAGTTATGGTGATGGATATTAACTGGACTTACTGTGGTGGCAATTTTGCAATATATACAAATATTCAAATTGTTACGTTGTGTACCTAAAGGCTATAATATGATATTATGTCAGTTATACCTCAGTAAAAGATGTGTACATTAAACATTTTTAGTTAAGAACATGTTGTCTTTTAATTCAGAAAGATAGACTGTGTCCTAAAAAGACACAGATAACTTCTTTTTTCTGGAGTCTTTGTATCAGGTTTGATTTCTGTTCTATTTCAGATATGGTGACATGCGGGTAACAATGGGTTGTGAAATTTTCAGCATGTGGCAAAATCTAGGTAAGTAATGAAAAAAGAAGCCACCCCTATTTTGTAGCTTATCACTGTCCTTGTAAGGAAACAAATGAAGATGGACAGTTTACCATTGACAGCATTTGAAACCAAGTGTCTAAATCAATAAAGAAGTCTAGAGAGACTAAGGGACAGTCTGGCGTTGAATAAGGCTACAACTGATTCTTTAAATTGGTATCTATCTGAAAAATCACCTTTCTTTTGTGTGTTCCACTGAATGACAAATTTTATAATCTAGCATTATTCCAGTAAGACCTGCAATGAGCTAACCTTTCAGAATTTGGAATTATAGCAACTCAGAATGAATTGAGGCTGTGAATCATAACGAATTTAGAATAAGGTTCATGAAACATTGACCTGAGCATCTGTACTCTTAAAATTTTGAAACCAATGGCCTATGTCATAAAGACTATAGCCAAAGGATTTTAAAGCATCTGTAGTTGCTAAGAAACGATTAGATCCAGTTTTGTTAATCTGCCACAGCAGATAGAGCATATTATCCAGCAAATTGATGACACAGATCTGGTTGCATAAAAAAGAATAATATTTAGAAGAAACGTTGTTTTAAAATCTCATTGGCATTGGGTTTCTTTATAGAAAGTCATAACTTACTTAATTTGACATGTTAATTATGCATGTTTATAGCTCTGCTCTGCTTAGTTGCTCAGTTGTGTCCCATTCTTTTCAACCCTTTGGACTGTAGCCCACCAGGCCCCTCTGTCCCTGAGATTTTTGAGGCAGGAATACTGGAGTGGGTTGCCATTTCCTCCTCCAGGGGATCTTCCCCACCCAGGGATTGAACCCACATCCCCTGCATTGCAGGCAGATTCTTTATCGCTGAGCCTTCTAGGAAGCCCTAAGTTCATAGCATTCATTTACTATTGTAATTCTCCCTTGTGATTTATTAAAGTGATGGACCTATTTGAATTGAATATATAATGACCTGAAACTATATTTTCTCTTGGACTTATCCAAACACAACTTGAAAAGGGCAGAATTTGTTTTCTGTAACTAGAAATACAACCCTTATCATTTTACTTCAATTCATGTTACAGAAGTGATATTTGACCAAGATACCCCTCAAATGTAGAATACATACAGGGCAATTTGAAGAAACCTTGTTATATATAATTGAGCCCAGGGTTTGATGCTCACTGATAATTTCAGGGGGGAAAAAAAGGAAGTTACCACTTGAAAGCAACCTCCAACTGTCTAAAACCAGCCAGAGAAGCCCATGACATATGTTTAGATTCAACTGAAAAATAACCTCAATTTGTCTTATTTGAAGAACACCTCCTCTCAGTCTTCATGTTTCATTGATTCTTTGTGCTTTGTTTTTCAAAAACAGATCAAGACCCTTGGAATGTCCCTATTGCTTTTGGCATTAATTTAGCAAAGTGTTTTCCAAAGAAGGTTACATTGAAGTGTGGTTGTGGCTTAGGCTCTTGTCAGAGCTCAAATGATAAGACCTGGACAGTTCACTTGAGTTAACAGAATGTGAGAAAATGGCAGGTTAACATCTTCTAGATAAATCTTAGCACAGTCATGTGTGGTTATTTCCACATGAATCTTTCTCTAAGCCAGCATACCTGTGCCCTTAGGCCCATGGTCTGCTAAATAAAACTGGCACCTTTTGTTGCATTAAAGATGTCATTGTTTGCTTCATAAACTTTTCTCCTCTATTTTGTCTTTAACAAAAATATGTCTACCTCTCTGGGTTTTGTTTTCCTCAGAAACCTAAAGAATGTAAAACATCTCTAAAGCATGCTGGTCCCCATAACATATTATGATGTCAGTGCTCTTTTGAACAGTGGTTCCAGGAGGCTCAGTGATAAAGAATCCCCCCTGCCAAACAGGAAATGTGGGTTCAATCCCTGGGTTGGGAAGATACCTGGGGGAAGGAAATGGCAATCCACTCCAGTATTCTTGCCTGGAGAATCTCATGGGCAGAGGAGCCTGGTGGGCTACAGTCCATGGGATCGCAAAGAGCTGGACACAACTTAGTGACTGAACAACAACAATAGCACTCAGTAAACAGCATCGCCTGGAAGCTTGTAAGAAATGCAAATTCTTTGGCTCCTCTCAAGAACCTCTGAGAGGAGGCACAACAGTCTTGAGTTTCCAAGTTCTCCAGGTGATTCTTAGGCACTTGGCTAAAGACTGAAAAGCACTGCTGTAGACAGCACTCTAGCCTTTCTTTGTTTTTCCAACCCTAAAGTCTAGCTCTAGCACCCTGTTATAAAAGGCTCATTATAATCAAGTGCAAATTCCCAGCATGACATAGTTCAAGTATAAGGTGTGTGTACATTTTCACTTCATTCCTTGGTTTCTGCATTATTTCCTTAGAGTTGTGGTCATAGCCTTCCAAAACATGAGGTGAATTTTAAAGGTCATTGCTGCCATACAACAACTGGAATTGGAAACTGTTTAGAAATGTAAAAACCTCTTTTCCAACATATATTTTTACAAAATGTTAAGAAAAATTAAGTATTCATGGTACTATTTTAACACCCCTCAAAGGGCCTAAGTCAGCATGTTACTTAAGAATATCAGTATATATTAGTTATAATTTGGATCACCTATAAGTGTATAATATTGAGTGTTTTGCTTGCTAAAGGAGAATTTATTCAGATAATTAAAGGTTTTCATTTTATACCATACACAAAAATTTTAAATGGATTAAAGACTTGAATATAAGACCTGAAACTATAAAACTCTAAAAAGAAAACATAGACAGTACAGTCTTTGACATCAGTCTTAGCAATATCTTCCTAAGTATGTCTACTTAGGCAAGGGAAACAAAAGCAAATATAAACCAATGGGATTAAATAAAACTTAGAAATGTCTGCACAGCAAAGGATACAATCAACAAAACAACACACCACCTACTGAGTGGGAGAAGATATTTGCAGATCATATATCCAATAAGAGGTTATTATCCAAATATATGGGGCATCCCAGGTGGCACAGTGGTAAAGAATCTGCCCTGCCAATGCAGGAGACACAGGTTTGATCCCTGCGTCGGGAAGATCCCCTAGAGAAGGGGTGGCTACCCCACTGTAGTATTCTTCCTGGAGAATTCCACGGACAGAGGAGCCTGGCAGGCTACAGTCCATGGGGTCACAAAGAGTTAGAAACGACTGAGCAACTTAGCACTCATGCAACTCAACCACAACAATAAATGATTAAAAAATGGGCAGAGAATCTGAATAGACATATTTTCAAAGGAGACGTGCAGATGACCAGCAGGCACATGGAAAGATGTTTAACATCACTAACTATTAGGGAAATGTCAATCAAAACCACAATGAGATATCATTTCATGCCCATTAGAATGGCTGTTATCAAAAAGATAAGAAGTAATAGTGCTGAACAGGGTGTGAAAGAAGGGGAACCATCATATACTGTTGGTGGTAATTTTCTGTAGTGGCTGCACCAATTTACATTGATAAATTTGGTAAATTGGTGCAGCCACTATGGAAAAAAGTATGAAGAGTCCTCAAAAAATTAAGATTAGATCTACCATGTGACCCAGCAATTCCACTTCTGGATATCCAAAGAATACCAAAAAATTAATTTGTACAGATATATGCACTCCTGTATTCATTGCAGCATTATTTATTATAGCCAAGATATGGAAACAACCTAACTCTCCATTAACAGAAAAATGGGTCAAGAGGTTGTATATACAAAGAATGGAATACTACTCTGTTATAGGAAAGGTGAAATATTGTCATTTGTGATAACATAGAGGGTATTATGGGTGTCCCTGATGGCTCAGATGGTGAAGAATCCGCCTGCGATGCAGGAGACCTGGGTTCGATCTCTGGGTTGGGAAGAACCCCTGGAGAAGGGAATGGCTACCCACTCCAGTATTCTAGCCTGGAAAATTCCATGGACTGTGTAGTCCATGGGGTCAACAAAGAGTCGAACACGACTGAGCGACTTTCACTGAAACCAAAACTGAGAGGGTGTTATGCTAAGTGAAACAAATCAGGCAATGACAGTTATCATATGACTTCACTCATGAAGAATATTAAAGTAAATAAATGAACAAAGGGAGACAAAAGTAAGCATATAGAGGATGGATTAGTGGCTACCAGATGGGAAGGGAAGCTGCTGCTGTTGTTCAGTCCGTAAGTTATGTCCAACTCTTCAAGACCCCATGGACTGCAGCACACCAGGCTTCCGTATCTTTCCCATTCTCCTGGAGTCTGCTCAAACTCACATTCATTGAGTCGGTGATGCCATCCAGCTATCTCATCCTCTGTCACCCACTTCCCTTCCTGTCATCAATCTTGCCCAGCATCATGGTCTTTTTCAATGAGTCAGCTCTTCGCATCAAGTGGCCAGAGTATTGGAGCTTCAGCTTCAGTGAATATTCCAATGAATATTCAGGGTTGATTTCCTTTAGGACTTAATCCACTTGCTGTCCAAGGGACCCTCAGGAGTCTTCTCCAGCATCACAGTTTGAAAGCATCAATTCTTCGGCACTCAGCCTTCTTTATGTTCCAGCTCTCACATCCACACATAATAACTGGAAAAAGGATAACTTTGACTGTATAGACCTCTGTCGGCAAAGTGATGTCTCTGCTTTTTAATATGCTATCTAGTTTTATCATAACTTTTCTCCAAGGAGCAAGCGTCTTTTAATTTCATGGCTACAATCACCATCTGCAGTGATTCTGGAGCCCAAAAAAATAAAGTCTGTTACTGCTTCCACTTTTCCCCCTTCTGTTAATATTTGCCATGAAGTGATGGGCCTGGATGCCATCATCTTAGTTTTTTGAATGTTGAGTTTTAAGTCAGCATTTCACTCCTCTTTCACCCTCATCAAGAGGCTCTTTAGTTCCTCTTCACTTTCTGCCATTAAAGTGCTATCATCTGCATATGGGAGGTTTTTGATATTTTTCTCGGCAATCTTAATTCCAGCTTGTGCTTCAACCAGCCTGGCATTTTGCCTAATGTACTCTGTCTGTAAGTTAAATAAGCACAGTAATAATATATAGCCTTGATGTACTCCTTTCCTAGTTTTGAACCAGTCCATTGTTCCATGTCCGATTCTAACTGTTGCTTCTTGACCTGCATACAGATTTCTAAGGAGGCAGGTAAAGGATTCTGGTATTGCCATCTCTTTAAGAATTTTCCACAGTTTGTTGTAATCACACAGTCAAAGGCTTTACCATAGTCAATGAAGCAGAAGTAGATGTTTTTCTAGAATTTTCTGCTGTGTTTATGATCCAATGGATGTTGGCAATTTGATCTCTGGTTCCTCTGCCTTTTCTAAATCCAGCTGGTACATCTGGAAGTTCTTTGTTCATGTACTGCTGAAGTCTAGCTTTAAGGATTTTGAACATTACCTTACTAGCATGTGAAAGTAGTGCAATTGTACAGTAGTTTGAATATTCTTTGGCATTGCCCTTTGGGATTGTAATGAAAATTGACCTTTTCCAGTCCTGTGGCCCCTGCTGAGTTTTCCAAATTTGCTGATATATTGAGTGCAGCACTTTCACAGCATCATCTTTTAGGATTTGAAATAGCTCAGCTGGAATTTCATCATCTCTACTAGTTCATTTCTTAGTAATGCTTCCTAAGGTCCACTTGACTTCATACTCCAGGATGTCTGGCTCTAGGTAAATGACCACACCTTCATGGTTATCCAGGTCATTAAGACCTTTATGTACAGTTCTTCTGTGTATTCTTGCCACTTCTTAATTTCTTCTGCTTCTGTTAGGTCCTTGCCATTTCTGTCCTTTATTGTGCCCATCCTTGCATGAAATATTCCCTTGATATCTCCAATTTTCTTGAACAATTCTCTAGTCTTTTCCATTCTATTGTTTTCCTCTACTTCCATTGTTCACTTAGGAAGGCTTTCTTATCCCTCCTTGCTATTCTCTGGAACTCTGCATTCAGTTGTGTATATCTTTCCCTTTCTCCTTTGCCTCTCACTTCTCTTCTTTTCTCAGCTATTTATAAGATCTCTTCAAACAACTATTTCGCGTTCTTGCAATGCTTTTCCTTTGGGATGCTTTTGGTCACTGCCTCCCATACAGTGTTACTAACCTCTGTCTGTAGTTCTTCAGGCACTTTGTCTACCAGATCTAATCTCTTGAATCTTTGTCAACTGCACTGTAAAGTCATAAGGGATTTGATTTAGGTCATACCTGAATGGCCTAGTGAGTTTCCCTACTTCAATTTAAGCCTGAATTTGGCAATAAGGAGCTCATGACCTGAGCCACAGTCAGCTTCAGGTCTTGTTTTTGACTGTAGAGAGCTTCTCCATCTTCAGCTGCGAAGAATGTAATCAGTCTGATTTCCGTATTGACCATCTGATGATGTCCATGTGTAGCGTCATCTCTTGTGTTGTTGAAAAAAGATATTTGCTATGACCAGTGTGTTCTCTTGGCAACCTCTGTTAACCTTTGCCCTGCTTCATTTTGTACTCCAAGGTCAAACTTGCCTGTTACTCCACACATCTCTTTACTTTCTACTTCTACATATGAGTCCCCTGTGATTAAAAAGAACATCTCTTTTTTGTGTTACAGAAGATCTTAGGTCTTCATAGAACTATTCAACTTCAGCTTCTTCGGCATTAGTAGTTGGGGCATAGACTTGGGTTACTGTGTTGTTTGCCTTGGAAATGAACTAAGATTATTTTGTCTTTTTTGAGATTGCTCCCAAGTACTGAATTTTCTACTCTTATGTTGACTATGAGGGCTACTCCTTTTCCAAGGGATTCTTGCCCACTAGAAGATATTATGGTCATCTGAATTAAATTCACTCATTCCCATCCATTTTAGTTCACTGATTCCTAAAATGCCATCTCCTGCTTGACCATGTCCAGTTTACCTTGATTCATGGGCCTAACATTTCAGGTTCCTGTCCAATACTATTCTTTACAGCATTGGACTTTACTTTCGCCACCAGAAACATCCACAGCTGAGCATCATTTCCACTTTGGCCCAGCCTTTTCATTCTTTCTAAAGCTATTTCTCCACTCTTCCCCAGTAGTGTATTGGACATCTACTGACCTGGAGGGCTCATCTTCTAGTATCATATCATTTTGCCTTTTCATACTGTTCATGGAGTTCTTGAAACAAGAATACGTGAGTGATTTGCCATTCCCTTCTCCAATGGACCACGTTTTGTCAGAACTCTCCACCATGACCTGTCTGTCTTGGGTGGACCTGCATGGCTCATAGCTCCATTGAGTTACACAAAGCTGTGATCCATATGATCATTTTGGTTAGCTTTCTGTGATTGTTGTTTTCATTCTGGAGGGCGTGGGGCTTTAGGTCTTGCTTCTTCTGTCTGACCTCTGAAGGGAGGTAGAAAAGGGTGAAATAAGTAAAGGAGTCAACAGTTCGATGATGGATGAAAACTAAATTTTTGGTAATGAGCATGCTGTAGTGTATACAGAAGTCAAAATATAATGTACACATGAAATTTATATGATGTTATAAACCAGTGTTACCTCCATAAAAAATGAAAGTGAGTAAAGCATGAAATCCCCTCAAATTTATTTATTTGTACCTATACTTGGAAGAGTAGTCTACAAAGAAAGAGGTGATTCTCTACTGCTGTGTTCCACCTTTGCCATTCATCATGCTGCAAGGTTAAGTTTTTTCTTTCTATTTTTAGTTGAACTAACATCCTTACTAAATATAAAGTGGGCTCCTCTTCCACATTTGCAAACACAGCATCTTATAACTGCTGTAGAAAAATCAATACTTCCCTAACAGACTGCTATGTGTGCATAAATACACAACTCCAGCAGCCCAACTAGCAGGTGCCCTAAATACTTCAAAACAAGACCATGTGGCTGACAATTAGAGATGGGAAAAGTATACTAAATCTGTGATTTAAGGAGAAATAATCTAAGTGAAGTTTATTTTCCTGCTGCTATACATAGCTCAAGATTTTGCTTTGCGGATTGGGTAAGAGTAAAATTTTCTGTGGTGGAAAACTTGTACAGTTGCACAGATTCTTTGTTTCCAAAGTGTGTTCTCAGTAAAGAAGGCTAGCCTCATACAGTCTGCACAATAATTTAAATGTGGGTATGGCTTCCCTGTGGCTCAGCGGTAAAGAACATGCCTGCCAATGCAGAAGACACAGGTTCAGTCCCTGGGTCAGGAAGAACCCCTGGAGAAAGTGAAAGTGAAAGTCACTCAGTCGTGTCTGACTCTGCGACTCTGGTCCATGGAATTCTCCAGGCCAGAATACTGGAGTGGGTAGCCTTTCCCTTCCAGGGATGGAACCCAGGTCTCCCGCATTGCAGGTAGATTCTTTACCAGCTGAGCCACATGGGAAGCCCAGGAATACTGGAGTGGGTAGCCTATCCCTTCTCCAGCGGATCTTCCCAAACCAGAAATTGAACCAGTGTCTCCTGCATTGCAGGCAGATTCTCTACCAACTGAGCTATCAGGGAAGTCCTAGGAAATGACTCCAGTATTCTTGCCTGAGAAATCCCATAGACAAAGGAGCCTAGCAGGCTACAGTTCATAGGGTCACAAAAGAGTTGGACACAACTTAGCGACTAAACAACAACATGGTTTCTTTACTGTCATAGAAAATCAGGCTACAAAATACTATATGTATTTTGTTTGGATTGTGATTGAAAGAAGCCAACTATAAATGACATATTTTAAGACAATCTGGAAATTTGTAATATAGACTGGTTTTAGATTAATTTGAAGAATTACTGTCTCCCTTTTTTAAAGATGTGATAAAGGTGTTGTGATCCTATATTTACAAAATGACCTGCCTGTGAAAGATGTTTACTGATGTTTATACAAGTAGAATGTTATGATGTCTCTGACTTGGTTTAAAATTTCTCAGTGACAAAATAGTTGGGTTGATAAGTGAAACAAAATTAGAAAAAAAAATGTTGATAATTTTTTAAGCTAGATGATAGGGATGTGGGGATTTATCTTACTGTTCTTTGTAATTCTGTGTACATTTGAGATTTTTCAAAGTAAGAAAATTTTAAAAGAGAAATTCATGTTGTAAAATGCCTATAAATGGAAGAGAGTTTTTAAAAAGATTCATGGATGCTCAAAGAAATAGTGGTAAATAAACTAAGTGCATGCTAATGATGTTCTTTGCTAGGAGGTCAAAGGATGCCAGGCTCAGGGAAGATTAAAAGTAAAAATTCTGTAATGGAGCAGTTCTGAATATCATTCCACCATAGTAGCTGTGGGAGGACTATCTGGCTGGCAGGAGTTTTCATTTTATTCTATATTTGTTGCTTCACTCATCCCCCTCACCCCATGCATACCCCAAAACTGTGCAAAGGATTGGTGTCTTACACAGTGTCAAGGAAGCAGAAAGGTCCTCTTGGTTATTAGTCACATGCCAGGGTGGCCATTGTTCTGTGTACAGAGTCCCTTCAGCCCATGGCTCTGCGGAAGCAGAGCATCTGTGGCTGGACTCTGAAGCCCTGCAGCCATCTCCTAGGGCAGGGTCAGAGATAAGAGTAAGGCTGGCTGATCTCAAGACTTGCCAGCCTTCATCTCTGCAGAAATCTCCTTTCCTCTTTTCTCTTTCTTCCCCTCACTTGCCAGAACACCTTGAAGAAGCAGTGAGTGGGTTTAGACTTTTGCAAATGACAGGAAGAATGATTGAGTTCAGGTTGTTCTGCATTCTGCCCTGACAAAAATAACTGCAGAAAGGAATTGCAAATGCTGGCTGCTAGTTACCTGCTCTAAATGTGTATGTTGGGAGCATGGGGAAAATGCAGGGAGAAGACCATGAGTTGATGTTTTTGTATATTCTGCCACAGTGAGTTTGTTGGTCTTGAAATTATTCATTCTTTTGGAGGAAAATGTACAAGGGCAGATTAATAAGGACATTTCTTTTGATGAATAAGAGGGAAGTGTTCTTGCTCTGAAGAGGAAAACTAAGTAGTCCCTTGGAAAAGATAAAATATTACCCAGGTCAAGAATAAAGTTAGGAAGGCAAAAAGAATTACAAACCATGTTTCCTCCTCACATGTAATGGATGCCTTGATATATAAGTAATTTAGAGATGATAACAAACTGCGAAGTTACTTTCAATGAAACATGAGAAAAAGAGGAAAGGACCATGTGGCATCACTGAAGTACCGGGATTTTCAGATACAGAGGGGCCCGATAGTTGTGTCCTGTTATCATCCCGTATTGAGTACAAAGGATGAGAGCCACTTTCTGAAGACATCAAAAATATCCCAAGGTGTTTGCAGTCACAAAAAACAGTGACTTCACAACACCTACTTGGGTTTGCCCATCCATCATTTTTCTTTTCTTTCCAAATTCTCTTCTTCATGTTCTCCTTCCTTTAAAAATCCCTCTAAAGTCAATACAAATTTAAACTGTATGTTTGCATCCTGGATTTATGTCTGTCCAAGTCTGTGTTCACCTTCATGCCTTCTGCTACAGAAACAAAATAGAGAAAATGATAATTAATGTGAAGATATTTAACTCCAAAATTGGCAAGTAAGTCTGAACAGCGAGATTTTGTGTGTATTCAACACTTACTAAAAAAGATCCAAGATGGAAAAATTAATAGGAGGGAAATGATCCTTTTTCATGAAGCCAGCTTTCTTCTGCTCAGCCTCCCAGGATCATATGCTTTTGTCCATGATGCAAAAAGTTGTGCATGTAATGTGCATACATGAAATGTACATTGTACATTTTCTGTAGTGTGCAGTTTTTTTATTATAAAAATAGAAACTCTCTGAGATTTAACATAGATGACTAGGGTAATAGACTGAACTCAAAACATATCTGCTAGACAAAATCATCTGTGTCTACCCCACCCTCCACTTTCCTTTGCTCTGAATTGTCAACAGTATACTTTTCAGGACTTGCTAAATACCGTTTTGAATTCACTATTATTGCATTGTAGTCTTTTCAGAAAATTGTTCTGTTGTTGTTTGGGCCAATGTTTATATGCTACTTAGGCTGTTATGTTTATTATGTAAAGAAGGAAGACAAATTACATAATGCAGATAGGAACCACCTTTTTCATATATAAAAGTCACCAGTAATATATTATCACCCAGAGATAACCAATGTGGTTACTACTAGGGGATATAACCTTTTAGACTATCATATACATATTCTTTTTAAATGAAAGATGTACCTTTGCGTACTGTGTGGTGGTTTGCTTTTACAGTTAATTATATTGAGAAACTTATCTGCGTTATTCTTCAACCTCCTTTTTAATGATTGCATAAGAATTTTAATATGTGAAGTGCAGTAGTATACATAACAAATTCCTGATGATTTATATAATGTTTAATTGTATCTTATGGCTTTTTTTTTAAACTGTGAAAAGGTAAATCCCTAGGTTTTTTTTTTAATTAAAAATGATGCAGAAATACTAACTCATGGAAATCTACTGTTTATATAGCTGCTTAGAGAAATATTTTCTTGCTTGAGACAACTATAATCAATCCTGTTCTTGTGACAGTAGTTTTAAACAAGTCATATAATACTGATTTTCTAAAATCTTATTAAAACTAGATCTACAGAAAGGTAAATATTTCATTCATTTTAGGAGAGCACAAGCTCCATTTCATCCCTGCCCTGATCGGCCCCTTCCTGGAAGTAACCTTGATACCCCAGCCAGATCTCCGCAATGTCATGATTCCTATTTTCCACGATATGATGGACTGGGAGCAGAGGCGGAGTGGCAATTTTAAACAGGTAGGTGGATGTGCTCTCGGAGCAGTCAGAAGAGTCTCAGTTCTCTCAGAGGTGAGCGCGGCGGCTCAGAGATGCTCCGAGTTGAGGAATGAGCTCTGAACCAGATTTCAACCTAGGCTGCTTACTTCCAAGCTGAATACGTAGCCTTGGACACCTTTCGGGGACTGTCTCCCTGAATCTCTGAGAAGCCCTGAAAAAAAATTTCATTACCTTTCAGCTAAAAAAAAAAAAAAAAAATCCTGTGATTCCCTAGGTCTGTGTTTAAGAACTAGCAGAAACTTTATTTGTTCCCAGCTGGACACAGCACAGAGGAATCAGAAGGTTAATGATTCCTAAAATTGCTGACCTCTCAGTGGTCTGCACATTGTGTTTGGTGAATGGCTTAGCTTTGAGCATTTGATGCACAGTATGTTTTATTGCTCTTTGCTTGAAGTGCTGAGAATTAATTTAAAGGGAAAAGCAGTCAAAATTGTTGTAAAGGAAATTCCAAGAAGATGAGCATGAGCTTATCATTTCTCTTTGATACAGGATCTCCTTGTCACAGGCTCCAGTTTTGGAAAGACACTTGTTCTTATTCCAAAACCAGATCTCATAGCAGAAATCAACTGCCTTTGCCAGGGCAAGTCACTCCTATTGGAGACAGCAGGCCAACTGTTCACACAGTCATGGCACTCACCTGTGTGCACTCAGCTGCATGAAGGAAGCTTCTTGCTTCTCCCTGTGAGCCCTTCTCAAGTCTTAGAAATGATGGTCAACTGTATGAACAAGCTGAATGCATACATAGAACCCTCCCATTGCCAAAAGCATGACATTTCATCTGTATCAAGACCTTCATTTATTTTCAGGAGAGTCAATACGTGAATGAAAGCCTATTTAAAAATTATATTGGGGAAAACACACCTTTCTTCCCTTATCTCTTTACCCATTTATTGAAATTTGATTCAAAGAAAATAATAGTGCTCAGTCCTCTGACAAAGTCAGATATCCCTCCATACCCCTAGTTGTTAACTCTCTGGCCTTGCAGAAACTCTTCCTTTCCTGTCCCCTCTGCTGTCTCCGAGAGATGAAGGGATATTTATTTCTGCTTTCCTGACACTGAAGTCCTAAAGGATTTATGTTCTTGAAAATATAAATGTTTTGACTACAGTTTTCAGGAAATATGTCCTTTCTGTCTCATGCTGCCGATTGCTGACTTAGAATATGTCTATGGATCTACCATCTGTACATGGTTAGGGCAAATTCTCAACTTCAGCAAAGATTTAGTGCAACCTCAAACTGTTTTGAGAAAGAAAATAGATACAAAACGCATCAAAGATTTAACTGAATGTTTGTGGATATGGTAGTTTGCTGATGTTCTTATATATATGTATGTGTGTGTGTGTGTGTATGTGTATATATATCATGATTTGAAAAAAACAAAAAAGCCTTGCCAGTTTTTACAGCTCCTAAAAAAAGAATTCAAACATTTAAGCTGGGCTGCAGGCATTTGTGTTTGAATCAACAAATAGAAGTCTTTCGCGGCAGCACACGCTACCCCACCGGGAGTTTGAAGTCATGTTCCTGCATCTAAATTGGCCCCCTAGAATTCCAAGGGGGTGTCTCCGGTTAACCACAGCTGATAAATTCACAAAATTTACTGTGGCTTTTTCCCTTGCAGAAATAAATATGTTTCCATGTGCCTAGAAAATCCTCCTTGTGAGCAGGAAAGAAAGAGAGTAACATTTGGGTCTGTTTTAGGTGGAAGCCAAGCTCATTGACAAACTGGACAGCCTGATGTCCGAAGGCAAAGGCGATGAAACCTACCGTGAGCTCTTCAACAGTATGTGAGTAACATGTGTACCTCCAGTTGATTCTTTTTGGGGGATTTGGGTGTCAGTGTTAAGCAGCTGAGAGCTGCAAAGATAGCTTGGGTCTCCCCAGAGTGCTTTGTCTTTGTGGAGTGTGAAATAAAGGATCATTGCCTAACTCTGGTGAATGGATCTTATTATGCTGATGATTAGACATATCTCCTTGTATTAATCTCTGATTAGGACAGGTTACAAGTGTTACATAACAAATCTCACTCTTTTTGTGACTAACAATTTTAAAGTTGGGGCTGCAAGATAATGATTTTCAATTGGGTAGATAGTGGGAGAGGAAAACAAAATAGTGGTGCGATTGTTGTGTTTGTGTGCAATGCTTTCCAAGATGTCCTTGGCTGATTTGCTGTTAGGAAAATTAACCTAGTTTGCATCTGTTCTTCAGCGCTTGCTTTAATTCAGCAATGCTTATTGCTCATTCAGCATTATTAATTGCTTCCTAAATGTTCCTTACTAGAATATCACAGAAGCAAATAATTTCTAGTAGATTCTGTAATTAGGATTTGTAAGGAGGATAAAGAAGTAATGGAGTATTTTAAGGAGACTTGAAGTTGTCCTTACTAAGGTAAGACTGTGATCACTGTCCCAGGATGAAGTGCTTGTTCTGAGTAGTCATTCACTGTGTAAAATGGCCACAGACAATATGTAAGAAGGTTCCAGTGCTTAAGGATTTTAATTCTAGCACTTGTTTTCTCTACAGCTTTCTAAGGATCTTAGTCATTGTCTAACCTTTTATACTTAACGAAGTGTTTCTTTTTGAAGGAAGAACCAGCTCATTGTGCTTGGGAAATGTTTGCAGTTCTTTCAGAAGTGCAGAAACAATTTAGCAATATATTTTTCTGTTACAAAATAAGCTTTTCCTTGTAGTTACAACCAAGTAAATCTAAAACTAAATACTACTGCTTTAGCACTGATAGCCAGATAGAAAACTCTGTAATTTATTTATGATCATAAATTTAGAGCAGCAGATATATTAATATATAGGGTTGAAAAGTGTTACTAATGGTTGATAGATTTCAACTTGCCTGATTTAAAGTCATTCTTGACGCTTTTAAGAAAATTATATTAAAGGGAAAGCCAAGAAGGGGTATACAGATCTCTTGTGGTGGTGGTACGTGATAAAATACATTCTTTGTACTGAATCCTGAACAATGGCATTTTCTTCTGATACTGTAATTAAACTGGAACTTTTAATAATTATTCACCAAGCCTTTGTTCATTCTACTGTACAAAGCATCTGTCTTTCATGACAGCTGGAGTTTAGCAAGAATTCTGATTAAAACCTCATCCAGTATAATAAATTACTTTTGAAAACCACTCTCAATTCCGTTACCAGTCTTTGGTTTGAACAAAGAACTAAAATGAGAAAGCACTTGGTGAAATGAATCTCTTGAGATTTGTGATTAATTATTTATAATAAATTCACAAGATTAATAAGCACTCGCATAGCTCTGTAGTGCCTCTTATCTACTTTAATAAAGGCCTGATAGCATGCAATTTGGACTGCTTGTGTGTAAATATGGCTTTGAAGTAGAAGATGTACCTTGACATTAAAATCAAACCAATAATTAAAATATTAAGCCTCTGTAATTAGGACTATTTTAAGGTCCCTGATTCATTCACTGGAGATTTTTATTCTTTTCTTGATTTTCTAGCATATCACTAGAAATCTTACTATAAATGTTTCTCATACTTTTATGATCAGCATATTGAGAATAAATAAAATCTAAAGTGATAATTAAATGTCATTACTACCTGGGCTCAGAAAAGAAAGGGAAAATCCAACTATATTTCAGGAAACAATAAAATGCTTTTTTGGCAACAGAAATCACAAAGAATTAGGGTAATCACACTGTGTCACTGCACACAGTATGAATTGGGAACACGTGCCATTGTGGTACAGATTTTCATTTTTTCTCTGTAATTCATGTCTAAAACTTCTTAAAATTCGGTCAGAAGCTGAAAGTAGCTCATTGCTTCCTGAAAATGTGATATATACTTGCCAAAATAGCCTCCTTAGAATGGAACTATAAATTTATAAAGTACAGTCCTTCCTAAGAACTCGTCTTTCCCTGACCCTCATGTTATCCTCATTTTCCCACACTACATCTTTTTGAAATAAATGAGGGTCGGGATATATTGGTTTTGATAATGCTGAAATTATGGACCATCGCTGCCCATGAGATATGCAGAATAAGGTATCAGAATGAAATTCTGCTTCCCTGCATCCACTTCGTTGACTCCTTCAGCTTCATTAATTGAGCATCTCCCTGTGCTTGCTGGTCTTCTGAGGCTGAGGGTGCATCGGTGGCTGGCTGTTGGCGCGCACAGCGAGGGTACTGACAGCCTCGGGGGTCACGAAGGGGATTTCTGGAAGATGTAACCTCCACCTCAGTCCTCCACTGTGTTTTATTGTGTGTTGCTCTGAATAATTCAGTAAGGCTCCAAATAATTTCATAGAGCTGTGTGTGTGTGTGTGTGTGTGTGCGTGTGTGTATTTGAAGTAAAGAAGTGAAGTGAAAGTTGCTCAGTTGTGTCCGACTCTGCGACCCCATAGACTGCAGCCCACCAGGCTCCTCTGTCCTTGGCATTCTCCACGCAAGAATACTGGAGTGGGTTGCCATTCCCTTCTCCAGGGGATCTTCCTGACCCAGGGATCGAACCCAGGTCTCCTACATTGCAGGCAGATGCTTTACCATCTGAGCCACCTATGTATATAAAACATTGGCCTCCACACAATCCTGTTAAGATACAGAGAGAGGTAGAGTGAGGGTCAAATTCTGTACCCTTCATCCCATCAGAGGGGAAAAGCCTAATGAGCAAGTGTATAGTCCTGCAGGACGTTATTTATGTGGCTCCTCATTGTCATGGCATCCAATTGCCTATCATTAGCAATAAAAAATCACCTTGGAGCCAGGAAGTGAGTAGTGGCGAGATAAATTAGGAGTTTGGTTTTAACACAGACGAACTTCTATATCTCAACAGAAAGGACCTATTGTATAGCACAGAGAGCTATATTCAATATCTTGTAATAATCTATAATAGAAAAGAAAAAAAGGGAGATATATTTGTATATATATGTATCTGAATCATTTTGCTGTACCCTTGAAACTAACAACATTGTAAATTAACTGTAGTTCAGTTTTTTAAAATGGTTTTTAAAAGTTATAAGGAAATGATGCATCATTTATGCTCTTGTGACATGTATGTAAAGTTAGCGCATTAGTTTATGTAGCAACCATTTATCATCTTATTGCCTCAAAAAAAAAAATAGAAAACTTTCACTGTTACTAGATGAGTTCCCTGTGTACTCAGCATGGGCACACTGGCATGATTATAGACCAAATTATAGACCTGTGTCACCCAAGTTACCTAGAAAGACTCTTCTTGTCTGATAGCCTCTCCTTGTCCGGGTGTATCAAGTAAGCTTGGAGGGCCAGCTTTCCCACAGAAGGAATAATCCTGGCCAAGAAAGCAGATGAACCCGGTTCTAGGCTTGGTCCTGCTAATTTGAGTCTCAGGTTAGTCAAGGCAGCGGGCTCTGCAGAGCTGTGCCTCTTTTCGCAAGAGGATTCTGTAGCTCTGATTTCTGACTGCATCCAGGGGCTGTGCAAGTTAGTGAAGCTCATGCCTATAAAAGAAGTCTCCCATTTATTTTTAGAATTATTACTTAACTTGGGTTCTTTGTTTTTCAGCCTCTAAAGTATATGAGGTGTGGGCTGTCGCTTGGGAAGATTTCTCCATCATCCTGCCTTGCTTTGGCAGGCAGAGTTTCATTTGCGTGCTTGGTTCAATACCAGTTTGGCATTTAAGCTTGAAACAGGTGCTTTTCAGAGGGTTTTTTCCTTTTTTTTTTTTTTTTTTTTTTTAAAGAAAACACATTTAGAACAAACTAGGGGCCTTTTCCCTGGGGGATTAGTCAGGGCACACTCCATTCCTTCATGTGTTACCTCTCCCTTCCTCCCCCTCCTTAGTTTAGGAAGCAGTTCAGAATAAGCCAGAAAAACAAATGATCAGGGATGCCTAGGCACCAGATGAGGAGCCAGGACAGAAGACTGGGCACTGGAAGGGCAATGGCAGAAAGAAGGTGGGGGGAACAGGAGGGACAATTGAGAGAGAACATAGCCAAAGACCAAAAAAAGAAAAAAGCTTTGACGAAATAGCTTTTTTTTCCTACTAAGCACAATACAGGCTAGACTGAGATGGTACTTGTGAAAAAAATAAAAAATAAAAAATGTCTTCTCTCTCTGTTATTCCTGAATCCAGGATAAGAGGGAAACAAGATTTTAGAAATAATCATCATTAAATTTAGGAGACAGAGTATCCTCATGTTGTCATGCCTATGTTCTTTTTTTCTTTTGGGGAAAGTTCAATCTTAAAGGGGTTTTGCCAAGTATATGGTTAATTTGCCGAGAGGAGGGAGTGAAAGTAAAAAGAGATCCTAATTATTATGATTGTTATTGTTTTGTGTTTACATAGCAGTGCCTCTGCTCCAAGGTGCTTAAGATTAGGGGAAAAATGTAGGAGGAGAGATGTGGTTCGGTACTTGCCATCAATCTGCTGTAACAACCACATAGAAAATCCTTGGTGATTAATGACAAAATGAATGAAACTGTTGAGTGAGTGCACAGATAGTACAATATGTATTGAGTGGGCAAATGTTAAGTGAAAGGAAAAAACGCAAAACGTCATACCGTCTGTACAAGGATTTTCCTGTAGCAGTTGCATTGCAGTAAAATTGCTTGGATGAAGATGCATTCCACTGAGAGGTAGGAAAACATTTTCGTGTGACTAAAGCAAGATCTTACTTAAAAGTAAACTTTGAGGCACTTCTGTTTTTGCTTTTCTCAATGTTGTTTGCTGTGGGGAGGCACAAGCCTCTAATATTAGTGGAAGAGAGAAGCTAGGAAACAATGTCTTTGAGCTCTGAGGTGCTTGCATATTTTGAAAGTATGATTTATATGCATGTGTTCGTATTTGATGACTTGGATAATCTGAAAATCGATTTGCTTTGTCAATGCTTCCTGGATTAGAATTCCACTCTTTGGTCCCTATCCTAGGTAAGACATTGTTTGCATCGTGGTACTTGTGAGATGTTGCGGTGGTTGCTAAGGCATTTAAGGTACTGATGAAAGTAAAATGGTTGTCATGGTGACTGATAAAAATAAATGTTGAAAATGCCCTGGGTTCTTTCTTTTCCAGTCTACTAAAGAAAATTGAGCGGGAAACATGGAGAGAAAGTGGCGTTTCCTTAATCGCCACTGTAACTCGGCTGATGGAGAGGTTGTTAGATTACAGGTAAGCCCTGTTTCCCAGATACACTGCGCTCCAGTTAGGAAGTAGAAGAGTCAGAATACAGTTGCACTTGAGTTAATCACTCAAAGAACTGATAATCAGACCATGAAACCTTGTGCAGTAAAATAGTGGACTTTTAACTAGCTAGCTCAGTTTCCTCTGTGTTTGTTTTTCCTTTTTTAATGTTTTGTTCTGGGGTTTACGGCAGGTCTTTTAAAGTTTGAGTAAATTGAGAGAGTCCTGTTATTAAGGAAATCCTTTGTTGCTGTTTTTGAAACTCACCCATTAGAATCAACAGACCCATTCATCTTAGTGTGACGATGTTGTAACAAGGAATTGTATAACCATGCTGCTTTCTTATAGAAGGAGAGAGGGAATGAAACTCACACCGTTAGCTTTCAGAGACATGATTTTTTTATTTTGAAGTGATCTAAACTGTTGAAGCAGGTCATCCCACTTAAACGCATGGTATTTTAAGAAAAAAAGCCTCATTGTTACTGCTGATGGCCTGGCTGACCGGCTCCTTTTCAGCCCAGTAAAAGGTGTGTCACAACATCCCCTCACTCCTCCTCTTCCTTAGTCTGTTGAGAGAGGGCACAGCCCACCTGGAAGTGAAATCTACAGTCACACTGGTGCTCAGGGAGGGTCTGACCACCGCCCCCCCCCAAACCCCAAGCCTCTTGGGGCTCTGGCCTCCTTGATCCAAACAGCAACTTGCAAATAGCCTGTAGTCTCTGACAGTTTCCTTTTTTCCCCTAGAAGAACAAACTGTTGTTTGCCCTTAGGAAGGAAGTTCTGAGTTCTGACTCTTGCTTCTTGTTTTCAGGGACTGCATGAAAATGGGCGAGGTAGATGGCAAAAAGATTGGCTGCACCGTGAGCCTCCTGGTTAGTCAATGACTTCCCTTTTCCTCCTTGCATTCTAATGTTTGCTTTTTCTCAGAGATTCTATGTCTTATTTGTTTTTCCACCACAGTGTGTCTTTATCTGAGTATTTCTTAGAAGAGTTTAGAAGTGTTCTTTGCTTTAGTTTGAATTAAATGCTAGAGAATTCTCAGCTCCCCAGTGTTGCAGAAAGTACCCACTGTAAGATCCCAGGGTGATGCCAGCTTCTCCCTCTTGTCTCGCTTTTCTGCCCTGGAGTCCTTTGTTGCTCTCCTAGGAAAAAGGATGATGTCCCTGGGAAAAGGTCTTTTCACTTCTGTGTAAACAGTTCCTTTCTACCCTGCTTATATTTATTCTAGATTTTAATAAATATTAATGTTCCTTTCTGAACAAATGACAGTTTTCTGTTTAACACACATATTTTCACTCTATAGCATCTTTGCAAATTAAAGCCATCTGTGGTTAAAGTTTGGACTATACCTGGGATAACCATATAGTTTCTCATCCAAACAAGAAATTTTTGAAAATAAAAATCAGTATCGTAAGGATAATAGGCTACAGCAGAACAGTTCTAGGAACACAAAATTTATCCTGAAAT
The DNA here is from genome assembly GCF_910594005.1 of Cervus elaphus. Classification (NCBI taxonomy): domain Eukaryota; kingdom Metazoa; phylum Chordata; class Mammalia; order Artiodactyla; family Cervidae; genus Cervus; species Cervus elaphus. The sequence continues at coordinate 64,704,692 of NC_057832.1, forward strand.
TTCTCATAACTAATTATCAAATAGAATGGTATTCTCAGTACAGAGCAAAAGAAGGACTATACATTTACATTCCTTTTTCAAATTTAGGTGTAGGATAAATTGATGCTTTTAATAATTTACATTGATCAGATTTAAAATGCAAGCATACTCTGTGACTGTTTCTGGTTCTAAATTTGTATATATCATGGTTTCTTTTTCTTATTTCGCAGAATAGGTATACCTCATCATCTATCCTAAGTATTTGCACAAACAATTCTAATTCTTACTCTGATCCACGAGTCTCTTACATCCATGCCTTTTTGTTCACTATTTGTCTGCACCTTAAAATTTTGTTTTTTCCCCAATCTGATTCTGTCTTGTCTTAGCTCATTGATTTCAGATTTTTTTGTTTTGTTTTGTTTATTCCCCTCACAGTCCCTCTTCAGAACTCAGAATTTTAACTTTCTTAGGACTATCTTTTTCCTTTATTTCTTTTCTCGCTGTACTGTTCATCACTGAGTATATGACTTTATCCTTTTTTTTTTAACCACACCCACCACTTCCTCCTCATTTTTGCATTTAATTGTTACATCCCACCTCTGATACCAGGTGCTAAAAATAGTGAGATCTGAGTATCCTTTGTCAGGCCACCTCTTGTTATGCAGTTTCTTCCATAATTTTTATCATCAGACCCAATAGTAACCTGCAGGCCATCAGGCCAAGCTCATGGGGTCAGCCCATTACCTCTCCTCTTGGCACTTAATGTCTAACCTTGAGCAGAGTCATTCCCACTTCTAAATTTCCTTTCTGTGGTTTCCCCACTGTTTGCCAGCCTTTGGCCGTGGTCAAGGTCCTCAGCCTGATCTCCTTCCGTGTCTCTGCTTGTACGTCAGTATTTGAGGAAAGAAGCCAAGTACTCTGTCGTCTTCAGGTTTTCTCAGCCTGTCTCCTTAATCCTGGCTCTTCCCCAGCTCCAAGCCCGAAATCTCATAAATAACCTCAAAGGAAAGCCTTTACCTTTTCCCGAAGGAATCGTCTTCCATTGTCTCCATCTGCTTTCACAGCACCTTCTGTGACCTTGGGAAGTACACTCTTAAGTGTAGACTCTGGGTCCATTTCCTCAACTGGTATAAACAGAAGATATCATTTCCTCAGATGAAAGACTTAATACTCTTGACCTACATGTGTTTACTCTAGTTTCCCAGGAGGAATGAGCCAGAGACAATAAAATCTGTGGCCCCCATCAGTGTTCACATGAGACAAAGAATCTATCTTGTTAGTTTTGCACTGACCAAGAATAGTCCTTATAGGAAATGCTAACATTTTGAACACTGTTTTAATTTCAACTGCACAGGAATACTTATTATTAAAGGACCGAATATATAGCTCTGAAGCTGATCTTTTTAGCTTATACTCCATATGGAAAGTTTTCTGATGTTTTCTAGCTGCAATATGCTTCTCTTTAATCACTCACTTCCTCCTGGAGATTTTTCTTAACTCTTTGGAAAGATCAATTCCAGATTGTCTTCAGAGGAACTCTGACTTTCTCTACAAGCTCTGAGTTAAACGGTAGTATTAGACTGCTAAAAATGTGTAATCTTTGACATGACTAAAACTAGGAAATTAATTATTGTTTTGTTCTTTCTGTCACTAGTTTTGCCAGACATACATGAAAGAGACTCATCTGCTGACTGGAGATATCTTTTCTTTCTTTTTTTTTTAAAGAACTATTATTCATTTACAGAATGATCAGTTATTTTGTTCCCAAAGAAATCTGCTTCTTACCAGAAAGCTATTGGGAAAAAACAAAACAAAACATTGTTTAATAATGTAAAGGTCTGCTATTGAGTGGTTAGATTTATGTTTATGGTACAATAATTCTTACTAATTAAAATGATTTTGGTTATAATAAGAGAGAGGTAAAGAGCATTGTTTACTTAGCTTTTTAAAGAATGCTAAGATCTACAGGAAACTGTAGCCTACCAGCCTCCTGTCCATGGGATTCTCCAGGCAAGAATGTTGGAGTAGGGTGCTGCGCCCTCCTCTTGGAGATCTTTCCAACCCAAGAATTGAGCCCAGGTCTATTATGTCTCCTGCATTGGCAGCTGGGTTCTTTACGATTAGTGCCACCTGGCAAGCCACCCAAGATTAGTGCCACCCAAGATCTACAGGACACAAGAGGAAAGGGAAGGGATAATGGTATAAATTGGAGGAGATGTTTTTCTATGATGCATTCAACTACATGTCAGCTTCTTGAAGTTAGATGAGTCCTCATATTGAAGAATGGATCCCTGTTGGGTAGTGGCCACAAACTACATTGACAGGAGGCCCTCAGGCTTCAAGCCCAAGCACAGTTAAGCAGCCACACTGGCTAGTTTGGTCTGTAACCAAAGCCCTCTCTAGCTAATCAACTTTAGAAATGTTTACAATTCCTGGCCTTTCCCCCTAGAAAATCCTGTTACTCCTTCAAGTCAACAGATTTGTCTCCCCATCACTATTCATTTTTCATTCTCCACACCAAGTAGCATCTGTCACAATAATAGCAATAGTAATGATAGTAGTTCAGATGGCTGTAAGCAGAGATTTCATAATATCTGCAGTGATCTGCTTGCTGAAGGAGCCTTATACAGAGCCTCACAGCCTCATGCTTTTGCTGAATTCCAACTTCTTACACTTTTGCTCCTATGTTTACAAAGTTCAGTGAGGGCTAACATACTTCCTATATTAGAAAATTGATATTGATAAAGAAATAGATGTGGCGACCTGTAATGCAAACATTTAAAATGACAACATAATGTGTTCAGTTAAGTCAAAGTTGAGTTTTTGATGGTGGATGTTAAACATTTTAGAGAAGTTTAAATAAGATCCAGATACTTTGTTTTCATAAACCAAATATTTCCAGTAAGCGTGCCCTTGTAGCAATAATTTGAAATAAAATCTCTTACAAATCCCTTTATGTTGTAGTCATAAACTGGAAACCTTTAATTCACCATAAAATAATTTTAAGATGAAAGAAATTATCCTTTGACTGTCAGTGATCAAATGTAATAAATGGGTTAATATCTTAACATATTTTTAATATTTTAGTTGAATTTTTAGAGTAGTTCATTGGCAGTTAAACTTAACCAAAAAACAGTAGAAAGTAACAAAAGAAATGTGAATCAGTGGTAATAACATCCTCCCAGGAGTTACCAGTCTATCCAGTTATTGATAGGTAATTTTTAATACAGACAGTGTTGAATTAAAGATATGTCACTGTCTTTTGCACTTGACTGGCAGTCCAAAGGTTAAGACTGCGCTAACAATGCAGGGAGTGCGGGTTCTATCCTTAGTCAGGGGACTGAGATTCCACATGCCATGCGGCACAGCCAAAATAAAATGAAAGAAATGTCAAATATATATGTATATACATGAATGACTGTGTCCCTTACTTAATTTTGTAAGACATTTGTATGAAAAATTTGTCTGTTTTCTTGGTTCAAGACATGAAACTTCAAGCAGAGTAAAGGGTAGATACCTGCCAACCTAACTGTTGAAAAATTATCCATACTTACACTCTTTTTTTTTTTCTCTTAGAACTTCTATAAGACTGAACTGAACAAGGAAGAGATGTATATACGCTACATCCACAAACTCTATGATCTGCACCTCAAAGCACAGAATTTCACAGGTAATTGTGTCTTTTGACTTGAGTTGGGGGAAGTGGGCTGGTCACAGTTATATTAAATATAATTCCTCTGTTTTTTAAATTAGAGCTGAAGACTCAACCATTTCTCCTTTTTAAATTGGAATTTGGAACTGGAATATATATGTTTTTTCTTTACTGTATCTATTTACATAATTTTTTAGGAGTTGGTTTTGGGATTGGTTTTTGAGTGGTTTATAAAATACACACCTAGCTTTTCACAGTCCGTTTAGAGTTAGTATTTCACCACTTCAAGTTAAATATAGGAACTTTACAACCTCCCCACTGGACATTGTAATAGTCATAAGCATATATGTATGTACATTGAGAAATCCATTGGATAGTGTCATAATTTTTAAGTCATACCTATTTTAAAGAATTTAAGAGGATAAAAATTATCTATTGTATTTACTCAGATATTTACCATTCCTGTTGCTCTTTCTTCACTCATGAAATTCTCAGTTTTCCTCTTAACATTTTCATTCAACCTCCAGAGCTTGTTATAGTATTTCTTTTAGAACAGATCTAGTAGTGAAGAATTCTTAGTTGTCCTTCATCTTTATTTTACCTTTATCCCTGAAGGAAATGTTTGCTGGATACAGTTGGACAGTGTCTTTGTATCAGTACTTTGAAACTTTTATTTTCTTTTGGCCTCCATTGTTTTTGATGAGAGCTATAGTCATTTAAATTGTTCCCCTGTATGTAATGTGTAATTTTCTCTGGTTGCCTTTAAGACTTTGGTTTTCAGCACTTCAATTATGATATATATATCAGCATGGTTTTTTTAAAGTCTATCCTGGTTGGGTTTGCTGAGCTTCTTGGATCTCTAAACATTTCTTTCACCAAATTTGGGAAATGTTCAGGCATTATTTCTTCAAATATATTTTCTGCACTGATTCTCTGTTTTGGGACTCCAGTTTTATGGATGTTAGACCATTTGGTATTGTTCTATAATTTCCTGGGGTGCTGTTTTGTGGGGGGGGGGGGTTCAATTTTTTTATTCTTTCTGTTTTTCAGATTGGATAATTTCCATTTATCCATTTTCAAGTTCATTGGCTCTTCTTTATCATTTCCATTCAACTACGGAGCCCTTCCAGTGAAGTTTTAATTTTTTTAATTTTTTATTATTTGTCTAAAAGTTTAGTTATTTTTAATAGCTTCAATGGCTTTGCAAAATTTGTATTTTTCTCTTTATTTCACAAGTGTTCACTTTTACTTCAAGTAGCACGGTTATAATAGCTGTTTCATAGTATTTGCCTATAATTTAAACAACTGAATCATCTTAGAGTTGGCATCCGTTAATTGCTTTTTCCCTCTGAGATTTATTTAGTTTTCCTGGTTCTCTGAATGTCAAGTAATTTTGGATTGTATCCCAGACATTTTGAATACTGTGAGATTCTGGGTTTTGTTAAAATCTTCAGAAAATCAATCCAGCTAAGTTCAGACTTAAAGTCCCGAGTTACCTTTTGAAGGTCAGTTTAGTTTTCAAAGCCTTTGCTGCACTTCCGAGGTCTTTCCTGCTGTGTGCCCCCTGGGGAGAGCCTGGGACAAGGACAGTTATCTATACCATAGTTCATTTGTCAAAAGTTTTGTTATGTTGATTCTGATTCATTCTATACATGTACAGCTTAAGGGTGAGCCCAGGAAGTCATACACGTAATTTGAAAATTCCTTTCTCCATCTCCTTGCTCTCTCTGATCTTTCTCACTCTTAGCATCTCGCAAGGGCTCCTTTTCCCGATACTCTCGCTTAATCAGAGCCGAGGACTCAGAGCCGAGATTTGATCCTCCACACTATGATCTACTATGTATAGTCGGCCTCCCTGATAGGGGGAAGGCAGTGAAAGAAAATAGAAAGATGGAAGCTGCCACTGTGACTGCCCCTCATGTCACAGTGCGGGTTTGCAGCTTTGTTCCTGGGTCTCAGAGTGGACCAGAAGAACACAAAGTACTCCATCGCACAGAAGGTCCTTTTCCCAGTTCTCTGACTAGAGGAGCTTTTTCTGTCTGTTTTCCATTCGAAGTTACAAGAAACAGGGAAGGCTAAGCCTGGAGATATAAAAGGCAAAAAGGTAAAAACCAGGAGCTCACCACTCTGTCATCCTCCTTTGAGTATTGATTTTCCTGTTCTGTCTACCTTCTCGTTTACTTTTCAGAATTCTCTAATAGTTGCTTTATATTTTCTGTCTTGGGTTTTTAGTTGAATCAGTGAGAAAAATACACTAAAATGTGCATACCACATCTTAACCAGAATGAGAACCCCTTAATTGGATTTAGAAATTACAAATCTTAGTGTTTTGGCATGCTGTTCTTCCAAGGAACTCCTGAATCTTGGTTCCTCCCCCAGCTTTGAAAGAGTAAAGGAACGCTTTCTGAAGTGATGCTCATGTTCCCAGGATTTAAGCATGCCTCTAGCTACAGTTCCACTATATCAGTTAAGAGCATTGCTTAAAAGTTAAAAGTTCCCAGTTCTTGACTCAGACTGGAGACCTTTATGATATCTTTGATACCTCCCATTCATGAGGTGCTATTGGTTCTGCTTCCTAAAAATGAAAGCCATATCCTTTCTTATTGTTTCCAGTTTCACTGCCTCAATCAGGCCTTCATTGTCTCTCTCTTGTACTGCTGCTTAACTATCCCGAGTTACTCACTAGAGCAGGGATCAGTAAACCTCAACCTGCAGCCCTGTCATTTGATTTTTTAAAGAATGTTTTATTAAAACTCCAGCCACACCCACTTAATTACATATTGTGTATGGTTGCTGCAGCACTCAAATGGCGTAGTTGAGTAGTTGCAACAAAGACTGTATGTCCTACAAGCCTAAATTTTTAACTGTCTGATCCTTTGAGAAAAAACTTTGTCACCCCCTTCTCTAGATGTAACACTATCAATTCATGTCTTCTACAAAGTAAAGCTCAAAGTCTTTATTCAAGGCCCATAATAATTGAAGCAACACCTGTCCATTCAGCCTAATGTATTCTTGTTTACCTCTAATACTGTGTTCGTTCTTTTTATCCTTCAGAGCCAGCTCCTATGTCATCTTTTTCATGAAGTCTTTATCTTCCTTCTCTCTCCCTCACCAATTCCATGAGCTTGCACCCCCTGCCATGGGCTGAATTAATGTTTCCTACTCTTTTCCCATTGCAGTTTTTTCAGGTTTCCATTCAAGTATTTATCATATCATTTTATTCATAGTTATATAACAAATGTGTGTGTGTGTGTGAGTGTTGACAAGCAGGTAGGTAGGTAGGTTGAGAGATCTTTAGTTGAAGGGTAAATTCCTTGAGGACAGAGATGATATTTTCTTCTTAGTCTCCTCAGTTCTTAGATTAGTGCCTAGTGCTGTGAGATTTAGATAAATGCATTACTAAGAATGCACTCAGATTTTAACACCCCAAGAGCAGATTTTCCTCCTTTAATATTGTTAATTCCTTAACCACCAAGGAAGCCCCAGTATCTCCTCACACAGACGTCCTGATAGTCTTAATTAAATAAACCAAGATTTTTTAGCTGACTCTGTTGTCTAGAAGTTTAAGTAGTCATTTTAAAGTAGTTTGTAGCTAATATTAGAAAAATGGTGAACCTGTTTTTTGTTTTTTTATCTGTGAAAACAATCTAGTAGACTTGTTTAATTTTGAAGCCCATTTAAAAAAAAAAAACAGAAGAAATAAGAGAGGGAAGTGAGGACAAGCTCTTGCAGATATGTAACAGATATATTTTGGTTTTCTGAAACTCCAAATCTGTCACCTTATATTTTGAAAATGTGTAAATCTTTTTTCTTTAATTTGTTTACTCAGCTTGGAGTTTTTATGTTTCCCCAAAGCCATAAGAAATAAGTTATTTTCCCATATAACATTTTACTCATTTGTCCTCTGTCCTCATTTCTGTGGGTCCTTGCAGAAAGTGGAATTGATGGAAAAACTTCTGTCTTTACAGGATTTGTTTCTTATGGCTTAATCCTTTCCAGCCGTCTGTGACAATGCCCTCCATTGCATGATTTGTCTCCACATTTATCCTGTGTTACTTCTTTCTGCATATTGATATCTTCCCTGTGTAATTCTCAAAATGATGGAATGAGATGGCCCATATTTAATTATGTGAGATGGCCTTTTGTTCAAAATTATAAACACTTTTAAATACATTGTTCATAATTTTGGATGTGAGTCATCTTTCTCTTTTCAGTATGTAATACAGTCTTCTAAAGATACATAGGAATAAACATGCAACATATTGTAATAAAACATCCTTGATGTGCCGATGTTTTCCAAAAACCTCAGTAGTCTATTGCTGACACCTCGGAGGCATACGTTTCCTTTAATGAACGTTTTCTGCAGTTTCCTTCACACACACCGTTTACCCCTGATATACATCGTTATCTTCTGGAATCAAATTCTGATCCAGGTGTAACTTGCTTTCACACTTTCCCACGTCACCCACCGGTCATTTGTCAGCTTACTCTGCTGGCCTGCCAGTTGTTGTTCATTCACTAAAGTCATGTCTGACTCTTTGTGACCCCATGGACTGAAGCACAACAAGCTTCCCTGTTTTTCATTATCTCCTGGAGTTTGCTCAAACTCATGTCCATTGAGTTGGTGATGCCATCCATCTATCTCATCATCTGTCACCCCCTTCTCCTCCTGCCATCAATCTTTCCCAGCATCAGGTTCTTTACCAGTGAGTCAGCTCTTCACATCAGGTGGCCAAAGTATTGAAGCTTCAGTTTCAGCATCAGTCCTTCCAATGAATATTTAGGGTTGATTTCCTTTAGGATTGACTGGTTTGATCTCCTTGCTGTCCAAGGGACTCTCAAGAGTCTTCTCCAGCACCACTGTTCAAAAGCATCAATTCTTTGACACTCAGCCTTCTCTATGGTCCAACTGTCACATCCATACATGACTACTGGAAAAAACATAGCTTTGACTAAACCAGACCTTGGTCAGCAAAGTGATGTCTCTGCTTTTTAACACACTGTCTAGGTTTGTCATAGCTTTTCATCCAAAGAGCAAGCATGTTTTAATTTCATGGCTACAGTCTCCATCTGCAGTGATTTTGGAGCCCAAGAACATAAAATCAGCCACTGTTTCCACTTTTTCCCTATCTCTGTACCATGAAGTGATGGGACTGGATGCTTTGATCCTCGTTTTTTGAATGTTGAGTTTTAATCCAGCCTTTTCCCTCTCCTCCTTCACCTTCATCAAGAGGCTCTTTAGTTTCTCTTCGCTTTCTGCCATGCAGAGTTCCAGGGAAAAGCAAGGAGAGATAAGAAAACCTTCTTAAGTGAACAATGCAAAGAAATAGAGGAAAACAATAAAATGGGAAAGACTAGAGATCTCCTGAAGAAAATTGGAGATACCAAGGGAACATTTCATGCAAAGATGTATACAACAAATGACAGAAACACCAAGGACTTAACAGAAACAGAAGAGATTAAGGTGGCAAGAATACACAGAAGAACTGTACCAAAAAACCTGCGAGTAGTTACTTCTTCCCACCCTTCTCAGGGGCAGCTCACCCACACCTGACCTTCCAGCCATCCCTTGGACCTTTCCAGGGCAAACATTACTTGAACAGCAGTTTACAGATTAGAAACACTTCATTACTCCCCCCTTTTTTCATTTTATTTCTTGTGGCAAAATGTACATAACATAAAATTTGCCGTCTTACCCATTTTTCAGTGTACACTTCAGTGGCCATTAAGTGCATTCATGTTGTTGGGCCACCATCACCACCATCTGTCTCCAGAACTTCTTCATCCACCCAATCTGAAACCCTGTATGCATTAAACAGTAACTTCCCATTTTCCCCTCCCCCGTCTCTGGCACCACGATGCTACTTTCTCTCTGTGTCAATTTGACCTTCATTGCCCTTTTGGTCCCTCCCTGCGGGCAGCTGAGATGTGGGAAGGGGTTCCCTCTGACCTCCCCACTCACTATTCCACCTTTACACTGTGGCATGGTTAATCTCAAGGATATTTTTTGAGAGCTCAGGGAGATACAAAAGAAATCTGAGAGGCAAAGATGATCATTCTGGAGCTGTGTCATTAAGAGAAAATAGGAATTATTCAGCAACTAAAGGCTTGAAGGAACAGGCTATGAAGGACCCCAGGTGTGGGTTGGTGTGATAAGGGAGAGGAGTCGTAGTTTGTTCAGGTGACAGGAGCAAAGAGTGTGGACAGAAAAACAAAGATGCCCTTAGGGTTTTCTTAGATGCTTGGCATTATAAGAGTATGTGGATAATTAAAGATTAGGAAGTGATCTCAGGAGGCCTCAGGGAAAATGAGGATGCTGTTCAAATAGGCACAGCTCTGATGATCTTGTTATCATCATCATCTGTCTTGTCCCCTGCAAAGCAGTCTTCCATGGCAACCCACGTCATGGCAGATTTGGCTGCTTCTACATCCACTGATTAATCGACACCCTCCAGCAGACATTCGCTCTGTCCGTCTCACCCCAGGAAAGGGCCTGCCCCGTGCCCATGCAGTGGAAGGCACCTGTGTCCCTGACAGGCAGCCACCTCTGGATCAGGATGCATCAGTTTCATTCAGCAAAAGTGATGATGGGGTCAGGGGGCTGGATGCTTTTTAGGGAGACAGTAGCAGGCTCATAGTAGCAGGCTCCTTCTTACCCATCATAAGTGGGGACATTGGGAAAATGTGAGTGGAGGGACCAGATCATGGGCGGCCTTCTGTGTCACTTTAGGAAGTCTAAATTCATTCTATTGTTAATAGTTACTGAAAATCATTGACTTGTTTTAATCATGGGAGCAATGTGATCATTTACAGTAAAGAAAACTTGTATTAGTAACAGCTTACACACTGGATGCTGGGGGATAAGAGACTGCTGGTGGGTGATGAAAAGTTTTGCTGCAATCGTTGAAGTTACTGGGTTGAGCTCACCAAAGGTAATTAGAGGCAGACCCAGCCAGAACCTGTGCCTTATAGGACTTCTACACTTAAGAGACAAGAGAATAGTGATGGGACCCAGGCCTTTCTTATCACAGCTATATTTTATACATTAAGATGGCCAGATCACAGTACTGGAACATAACATGTTACTTAGGAGCCTTATGTGTAGTTATCCTTAAAGCAAATAAGTGAAGAAAAAGAATTACCATTTATGGATATTGTATTAAAAGTTACTACTGTGTCATTTCAGACATGTGTGGGGATGGTAGGTAAATGGATACCTAACATAAGGGTTTTATCATTTTATTCAGTTTAGTAAATAAGTTGGCTGTTATAGTGTCAGGTGAAAAAAATTATTATAGTCTTTCATCAGGGACAGTGAATTCTGGTTCCCATTCTTGATGTATTTGGCTGTATTTATGGCTCAGGAAAAGAAGAGACCTGCAGAATGGCAAGTATCCTATTAAATACATCACCTGTCAACCGTGCTTAAGCCTGTGGGTCACCGTTTCTATGCATGTGGATAGAATGGCATCCCTTTACATGCTTCCCCAGGAAATTCTCACTACACCAAACATGTCATGACTTTAGTGACCATTACTGAAGCTTTGTGGGGCCAGCCAGAGGGGCTGTCAGAGTACACAGCCCACCCAGTTGTTCTCTCTCTCTCACACACACACACTCTTCTTACCCAATACTTCTACCTTTTCTGGTCCTTTCTCTGTTGGCTGTTAAAAGATTTTAAAAGTTTTTCTTCTCTGAACTCAGCTTTTCTCTAGCTTTTCCCCTTCTACATTCTGTCTGTACCCTGATACCCCCCACACACATATCCAATAAGTCCCCTACATACGAACTTTCAAAGATGTGAACATGTGTTCCATCAATGTCAGCGTGAGTGAAATGACAGCTTGCCCTCCGTCTCCTATTGCTGACGATCCTTCAGCTCTGCTGTCTCCCACCTCCTCTCACTTCTCCAGTGAGTAACTCTTCTTGCCTGTTCACTCGATGCCAGCCCCTGTGTGTCAGCTGTTGTACCATACTACTGTACTTTCAAGGTGCTGCACTTTAGATTAAAGATGTTTTCTTTATTTTTTTGTGTTTTTTTAATGTATTATTTGTGTGAAAAGTATTACAAACCTATTACGGTACAGCACTATAAAGCTGATTATGTTTGTGGGTACCTAGGCTAACTTTGTGGACTTAGGAACAAATTACACTTAAGAACACACTCGCAGAACAGAACTCATTTGTATATAGGGGACTCACTGTATCACATTCACATTTTTCAGCCTTTTATTAGTCAAGAGAATTGAGCTATCATTTTTTATTTCTTCAGCATGCCCTTTTTTTGCCAACAAAGATCCATATAGTCAAAGCTATGGTTTTTCTAGTAGTCATGTAAGGATGTAAGAGTTGGACCATGAACAAGGCTGAGTGCTAAAGAATTGATGCTTTTAAACTGTGGTGTTAGAGAAGACTCTTGAGAGTCCCTTGGACAGCAAGGAGATCACACCAGCAGGGTCAAATCAATACTAAAGGAAATCAATCCTCAATATTCATTGAAAGGACTGATGTTGAAGCTTCAATACTTTGGCCATCTGATGTGAAGAGCTGACTCACTGGAAAAGAATCTGATGCTGGGAAAGACTGAAGGCAGGAGAAGGGGGCGACAGAGAACAAATGGTTGGATGGCATCACCAATTCAATGAACACGAGTGTGAGCAAACATCAGGAGATGGTGAAGGACAGGGAAGCCTGGCGTGCTGCAGTCCATGTGGTCGCAAAGGGGTGAAGACGGCAGAGTGACTGAACAACAAACAACATAGCGTGCCCTGTGGAAACTGCCCATAGTCCCCTGCCACGGGATTCACCAGGGAACCTGTGCAGCAAACGAAAGCGTGTCTCCCCTACATTTTGAATCAGCTTCAGAGCTATCCTTAAACATTTTTATTATGCCAGTACATATGAACAGTAGGGGGAAGCATAGACGGGAAGGAAAGAGAAGATAAAGAGAACCAAAAGATCAAACACAAGTCTCCAGTAATTCCATCTCCCGAGGCACTTCTCATTCATTCACCTTCCATTGCATATGTCCTGGACATGTGTTCTTCAGTATCGTGAAATTCAGAAAAAAGTGCTTAATCCAGCTTGTCCTGAGCCAGCTGCATTGGGGTCCTGTCTCGATCCTCACCTTCCCGCTTGTCTTTCAGAGGCTGCATATACGCTGTTGTTATATGATGAGCTGCTGGAATGGTCTGACCGGCCCCTCCGGGAGTTCCTGACCTACCCCATGCAAACGGAATGGCAGCGCAAGGAGCACCTGCACCTCGCCATCATCCAGAACTTTGACAGAGGCAAGGTAAGTGGCCCCAGCCACCGGTGTCCCTTCCCAAGGTGACTGTCACATTTCCTTTATTTCTAGTTCATTGATGGCCACCTCTTCAAGCAGGGGCCCTCAAATTTTCAGTGCATTAACGACTCCCAAGAGTTGACTGAAATTAAGATCCCAGGCTCTACTCCTGCAAATTCTGATTAAGTAGGTCTCGCTTGGACCAGGGGATTCTGCGATTTTAATGAGGACTCCAGAAAATTCCAGTGTGTATGAACTTGTACCCCACCTTGAGAGATCCTCATCTAGAAGTTTCAACATCCAGGCATTTTATTATCTGAAAAACCCCTATCACACCTCCCCTACCTCCCCAAACTGGCACATAGTATTCTGTCCCAGTCCACTTTTTTTAAGGTGAAATAAATGAAACTAAATTTATTTACAGAATTTTATGACATCTCGTCATGTACTCAGAGTTGCCATGGGGTGTTGAAAACCTCCCTGAGCTAATAAAGCAATTCAGCATGTCACCTCCCTGCCACCTGCTCCCTCTTCAAGGGTTTGCAATGCTCTTGAAAAAACACGTGAATCTGACCCCAGTTGATTTGAACACTTGGATGCTTTGGTGATACATGTCTTAGATTTAAATATATCTTTCAAAGTGCCAAGGTTAAACAGGAAATGAAAATACACCCAGTGGCTGTCATTCTTTTATAAAACATAATTGGGTACTCCTAAAAATTTGATGCAAGGGAATTGCTTCTTTCCTGTCCTCTTCTATTATTTATCTAACTACCCTGACATATTGTTCATTGCGTTAATAGCAAAGAAATGCCTCTGTGTCCTCCCACAGTAAACTTTCCACCTGTAAAATAAGCTGTTACAGAACCTCTCGGCTCATTCCCAGGAGTCTGTGCTTTATGAGGACTTGGAGACTATGGCCCACGGGTCAAACAGCTCACTGCCTGTTTCAGTTCAACCCACAAACTAAGAATCACTTTTACGTTTTTAAATGGTCAAAAGAACTCAAAAGAAGAATGGTATTTGGCCTGTGAAAATTATATGAAATTCATATTTCAGTTGTCAATAAAGTTTTATTGGAACACAGCCAAGCTCATGTGTGTCTGCGGATGTTTTCGTAGTTTAATGGCAGTTGTGACAAAGGGTGTTTGGCCCACAACACCTAAAGCATTTACTCTTTGGTGGAAAAATTTGCAGACACCTGAGCTAGATCAAAGAATTTTTGCATTTCTGCTGACAGTAACTAGCTGGCTTAGACCCTTACAGTTTGCAAGTACACTTGGGCCAGCAAGGAATCCACTGAGCCAGCTGTGGATAATTGGACCTTAAGGGTCAGTGGCAGTTCCCCCTACCCCAGCCCTAAGGGGCTGCTCATTCATCTCCTTGGCCATTGTGGAATTGCAGTTATTTCAGCATGATCGTTTTGTTTATTTTTTACCTACAAATTATTACTTTATTTTTTTTTTCATTTTATTGAAGTGTAGTGAGTTACAGTGTTGTGTTAATTTCTTCTGTACAGCAAAGTGACTCATCTGTACATATATATATATTCTTTTTCATATTCTTTTCCATTTCGGTTTGTCACGGGATGTTGGATATATTTCCCTGTGTCACACAATAGGACCTTGTTGTTTATTCATCCTATATGTACTAGTTTGCATCTGCTAATCCCAAACTCCCAATCCATCCATCCATTCCTTCCCCACCCCTGCTTGGCAACCACATGTCTGTTCCCATGTCTGTGAGTATGTTTTTGTTTCACAGGTGTGTTGATATGTGTTGTATTTTAGATTCCACATAAGTGATATCATATGGTATTTGTCTTTCTCTGACTTATTTCACTTAGCGTGATAGTCTTTAGGTCCACCCATGTTGTTGCAAATGGCATGATTTCATTCTTTTTGATGGTCGACTAATAGTCTAATATATATGTGTGTGTGTACACCACATCTTCAGGATAATAGTTTTGAGATGATACCATGAAATGTTGTTTTTGCACCATATGTTAATGACTTGTAGGTTATCATTTTCAACTCTAAATATTTTTAATAATGAACTTGTTAATTACATTCTGTTTTCATGCTTAAAATTGCAGTGGTCCTATTAAGGGTAGGTTTTAAAGGTTAAGAAGACCTGATCATCTGAGAGTGGTCCCCTCTTGACCTCTGGGTGGAAATTAGTAAATGCCATGAGATTGTTAACATTTATGACATTCACTTGTCCACAGTGTTGGGAGAACGGCATCATCTTGTGCCGGAAGATTGCAGAGCAGTATGAAAGTTACTATGATTACAGAAACCTGAGCAAGATGAGGGTAAGGTACCTGCATGCATCCTAATCAGGTTATGGAATCCTTTTTTAGATTAACTTTCCCACATGGTGCTAGAAAGTCAACTTTGTGATCGTCTTGATGTATCTTGTAGAAAGCTTTTGAAAGATACCTTTCCTCTGAAGCATACTCCTCTATTTATCCAGAGAAATAGCATGTTGACCTCTGTGATGCTTTTGATTAATATGCAAAATGTAAGCTGTTGATCTATTCTAAACACTACATCTGAAATATAAAATTTAACACAGGATTAATACTTTTTGTTGGAAGAGCTTATCACTTGCACACAAATCTCAGTAATATTCCATTCTTAGTCCCATAATCTGTGCAGTAAAATAGCAGAAATGGCTAGCTGACACATTTTGAAAGATTTGGGGGCTAACTTCTGTAGGTATCAAATCTTTTTAGCTTCAGAAATATGTTTTTATTTGCTAAAACTGAAACCAAGGTCTTAGTACCCAAGAGCTCAAGGAGTTTAATATTCTGTGTCCCTAAACCAAATCTTTTATATTGAGGTAGCCAAAAAGTTCGCTTGGGTTTTTGCGAAACATCATACAAAAACCCAAATGAACTTTGGCTAACTCAATACCTTCTCTTCTTGAAGGTTCAAGCAAGTCCCTCTGGTACTCCACATCCTTATTCTTGTCAGGTCAAACATGTGATATCATCGTGTTACATTTAAGCTCTTCAGGGCTTCTTAAACAGGATCATCAGATTATATATACATATGCATATACATATATATTTTAAAAAATGATGATATTACCTTTTCATTCCAAGGTAGCAATATAAGAGATGATACTCATAAACCTTTAACAACCCAGTATCCCTTATACCACAAGTAACTTCTTCCTCTGGCAGGAGCCAGCCCTGTATTTTGGGCATACTGTTTCATGTCAGGAGTTCATCGATATTTCTCGTAACAGGAAAACCAAGGAGGAAAAGCCTTGTTTTAACTTCAGCCCATCACGCTGGCTTTGGCAGGCACTGCAGTTTCATATAAAAATGTCCCTGTGCTTCTTTTTGCATCCTGTCCCCAGAACAGACGCGAGGTTACAATGTTTACCTGTGAGGGCTCTTGGGTGCCATAGTCACTAAGATTTTTATAAACCCAAAGCTTTGCACTTCATGCCAAGTGCTCTTTTGGGTGTTATTACTGGGGGTGGAGAAAGGGGAGATATTTTCAATTGCAATGTTAGTCTTTCTCTGGAAACCCTGGGGATGATAATACCATGAATGGAAAGCCATTATCTTTATGTACTTCATGCTTCCAACCTCATCAAAGACACAGTTAACAGCCTTCAGCTCCCACAGCACTTTCACTATGGGCCCCGTTTGGTTTGTTGGTTTATCCCCATTCAACCTGTACAAGGTTACATCTTCCAGATGTCCTGAATTACCATGACCTAGGAGAGCTGAATGCTCAGGTGAGTACAAGAATTCTCCAGAAAGATTTTGCCTCTAAGAGTTCATGTTAATTTTTATTATGAAGAAAATATTTTGATAGACTACGTGCATAGAAATTATTTCCTCTGGTGAGAACAAGTAGTAATATACTCGATCCTTTAAAGCAGAGGTCAGGAAACTACAGCCTGTGGACCTCACAGAATTGAGTAGTTTTGACAGGGACCAGGTGACTTGTAAGGTCTGAAATATTTATTGTCTGGCCATTTACAGAGTAAGTTTGCTGATCTCTGCCTTAAAGCATAGAAAAGGAGTCAACCTTCTTTTCTGCAAATGGAACGAAAGTGACGTTCTCCTTTTTTTATAGAGGAAATATCCTCTTCTATAAAGTGGTGGAGCTAAAAAATGAGATAAAATGATTAAAACACCCCCTGTTCTTTGCTAGATGATGGAAGCCTCTTTGTATGACAAAATTATGGACCAGCAGCGTCTTGAACCAGAGTTCTTCAGAGTTGGATTTTATGGGAAAAAGTTTCCATTTTTCTTAAGAGTAAGTAATATACTACTTAATTTGCTTTCATGCTTCCAATATAGCTATCCCAATCAAGCAAACTAAAATATGAACGACATGTTTTCCTTTTAAGGCAGGTAATAACATTACAAGATTCTCTTTTAACTTTAGTTTGCAA
Source organism: Cervus elaphus (assembly GCF_910594005.1). NCBI lineage: Eukaryota > Metazoa > Chordata > Mammalia > Artiodactyla > Cervidae > Cervus > Cervus elaphus. Next base: position 64,722,031 of record NC_057832.1, read on the forward strand.
ACCCCATACTCATATAGAATGCCTTGTTTTGAATAATTTCCCAAGATTTCAAACAATGAGTTGAATTTTCTTCCTACATTTCAAAGTTTATTATATTTTATGAGCAATCTTTGGCAATTACAGTTGTTTCCCTTGTATGATTGGTAGCATTACTTCTGTTCAGCCTGCAATTTCCATAGAGTTAGTCTAGAGAAAAATGGCGGGCGCTATAGGGTCTGGGAGTCGCAGACTGCAGAAAACACGAAGTTTCACGTCTTGTGGAAACTCTGCCTCCAGGCTCCAGAGGACCATTGTTTGTCCTAGCTGACTTTGAAAAGATAAATGCCACCCAGCAAAGAGATTCAACTTATTGCTAGTAGAAACTATTTCTACAAAGGGAAATTTTCGAGACTTTCTAAAGTACCTACCAGATAATAAAATATTTGACTCCATTCTTACCACTGTTCGCATTTGGCCAAGTAGTCTCTTATGTGCTGAAATAACTTACATAACACTTCAGTTTGTACATCTCATTTATACTCACCTAAAAGCATTGGAAAGGAGGAGAATGCACCTTCTCCAGCAACTAAGGGGAGTGTCTGGAATAATTTGTAACATTGAGTGAATTCAGTACAAAGTTTAAATCTTAAATATCTTCCTTTAGCTGTTGGTACCTATGAATAGATACAGGATGGGGGTGTACTTAAAGGAGGACAGAGAGGAGAAACATTTGACTTCATTGCTTCTTTAATAATCATTCATGTATCTGCCTTTCAGAATGAAGATATATATGTGTGTGTGTGTATATATATATATGTATAAAATACCTAAACACCATAGGCAAAGAGTCACTTAGTATCGCATAAAACAAATGCTCAAATAGCAAATCAGTCGTCTAACTGATTGAAATAACCATGTATTTGGGTACCACGCAGACCTAAGTAAGATCTCTTTGCTCGGTTAAGGAGGATCCACATGACAGACATGTCACATTGTCGGCTCTGCAGATGGACCTGCCTGCAGACAGAGGAAACCTTCATTCCAAGTCAAAACTAGTGGCAAATTCAGAACACTTAACTGAATTTGAAAGACTGTGTCTTGAAAGTGGACACGCTAGTCCTGGGCTGTCATCAGCCACTTCCTGCAGAGTGCAGGGTCTGGGTCCAAGTTCTGAGGGGAAGGAGGGACATTCTGGAGCTGTGAGCAGCGCAGAGGGCTGGAGACCCCACAGTAGGGCCAAGACATGATTCTTATGCTGCAGACCACCCCTTCTTCTCTTGGCTCAAAATAATGCAATGATTCTGTTTTTTTCCATATCATTCTCAGAGCTACCTGATCCATTATACACAGTAGGTACAGTGCTTAGGGACCATAATATTCATAGATGGTTCATAAAACTGTTTTCTTTTAAAAATCAGAAGAAAACAGTGAACTTTCAGGTTAAAGAAAATGTTAAAATATATATTATAGTGTATATTATGGGTGTGAGTGCACACTGTCATGCCTGACTGTTTGCAACCCCATGGACTGTAGCCTGCCAGACTCCTCTGTCCGTGGAATTTTCCAGGCAAAAATACTGCAGTAGGGTGCCATTTCCTCCTCCAGGAGATCTTCTCAATCCAGAGATTGAACCTGCATCTCCTGCATTGCAGACAGATTCTTTATCTGTTGAGCCATTAGGGAATCCCATAGTGTATACTATACACTAGATTGTTATTTAATAGTGTATATTATACATTAGGTTATTATTGATATATTTGTCTTTATGCCAAATGAGTCATACAGTATGATTTTTAATATTTTTAATAGAGAAAGCAGCCCATAAAAGTTGTATTGTAGCCCTGATCAAATTCTGAATTCAGCTAACAAATATATTATAAAGTACCATAGATCTCTATCGTGTATGTGTGATTAGTGTTAATTAAAAGTGTGAAGATTTTTAAAAGTCAGAAGTAGTTTAGGAGCCATTATTTTAAAGTAAATTTGGCAAATTAGAAGACGTATCAGCTAAAAAGTGAATTTTGTTAATATATCAATTGGAATAGATCAATATATCATCTTTCTTTTGAAAACAACTTTTCTAGAAATAAAATGGCATATCCTTTTAAATGAAAGAGAAGTGTCACCCTCTATTGGTTTCTAAATGGCACTGCACCCTTTGGAATCATGGGACTAGACGTTTTAAGAAATCAGGTTCTATCTAGTCTGTTCTTTGATTTAAAAACAAATATCAACTTTAAAAATTTCCTTTCATTGTGTGATCAATTTCCTGATAATTTTTAAAGCTCAAATAAATTAATATGTTTGTGTAATTGAGTTAGCTTTTTTTTTTACCCTCGTGGAAAATGAGTTCTTTATTGACATGTTTAAATGCATAAAATATCTTTGAATAGTGATTTGTCTGAGGAGGATGACTGAGGTCAAGGATGGGAAAGATACTTACTTTTTATTGTATGCTTATACTATTTGGGAATTTTTTATCCCATAGGTATATATTTCCTTTTTAAAGAAAGACAATTTTAAAAAGTAATTATTAACAAATTGTTGTTGTTCAGTCACTAAGTCCTGTCCAACTGTTTGTGACCCCATGGACTGCAGCATGCTATGCTTCCCTGTCCTTCACCGACTCCTGAAGTTTGTTCAAACTCATGTCTGTTGAGTCAGTGATGTCATACAACCATCTCGCTGTCTGTTGCCCCCTTCTCCTCTTGCCCTCAATCTTTCCCAGCATCCAGAGCCACACAAAGACATGTACATGAGTATTCACAGCAGCATTATTCACAACTGCCTAAAAGTAGGAACAGTCCAAATGTCCATCCACTGATGAATGGATACACAAAATATGGTATAGCTATACAACGGGATATTCAGCAATAAGAAAGGAGTGAAGTACTGATAATGCTACAGAATGGGTGAACCTTGATAATATTATGTTAAGTGAAAGAAGCCAGTTACAAAAGGTCACATGTTATGTAATTCCATGTATATGAAATGTACAGAATAGGTAAATCCATGGAAACCGAAAGCAGATTAGTGGCTGCCAGGTGCCAAGGGGAGGGGGAGTTGGGGAGTGACTGCTAATAGGTACAAATTTCTTTTTGCAGTAATGAAAATAATCTGAAATTACATAATGCTGATAGTTGCACAACTCCGTGAATATACCAAAAACAACCGAATTGCATACTAGAAAAGGGTAAATTTTATGGCTTGTGAACTATATCTCAAAACTGTGGTTTTAAAAAATAATTGATGGAAAGAAGGCTTAACTCCTTTTTATTTCTCCATAACTCAAATATCAGGCCCCAAATTTATGTTTATTCCAAAATGATTTCTTACTACCTTTGAATGACCTTACACTTAGAGGCATTCCCCTGATTTTACAAACTGTTGTGATGGAGGAGCATTGCTTTAGAAGTGTTTCAGTTTTCAGGTACTTATTTGGGGACTTCAGTAATATGCAAGAAGATATGTATTGTCTTATTTTATCAAGCAAATTTATTATATTTAAATTTTTTAATTTTATACTGAGCATAGTTGATTTGCAATGTTGTGTTAGTTTCAGGCATACAGCAAAGCAATGCAGTCACATGTACACATGTATCTGTGGCTCAGATCATGACTCCTTATTGCCAAATTCAGACTTATATTGAAGAAAGTAGGGAAAACCACTAGACCATTCAGGTATGACCTAAATTGAATCCCTTACGGTTATACAATGGAAGTGAGAAATAGATTCAAGGGATTAGATCTGATACACAGAGTGCCTGAAGAACTATGGACGGAGGTTCATGACATTGTACAGGAGGCAGTGATCAAGACCATCCCCAAGAAAAGAAATGCAAAAAGGCCTCTGAGGAGGCCTTACAAATAGCTGAGAAAAGAAGCAAGTGAAAGGCAAAGGAGAAAAGGAAAGATAAACCCATTTGAATGCAGAGTTCCAAAGAATAGCAAGGAGAGATAAGAAAGCCTTCCTCAGTGATCAACGCAAAGAAATAGAGGAAAACAATGGAATGGGAAAGACTAGAGATATTTCAAAAAAATTAGAGATACCAAGGGAACATTTCATGCAAAGATGGGCACAATAAAGGAAAGAAATGGTATGGGCCTAACAGAAACAGAAGATGTTAAGAAGAGGTGGCTAGAATACACAGAAGAACTATGCAAAAAAGATCTACACAACCCAGATAATCACAATGGTGTGATCACTCACCTATAGCCAGACATTCTGGAATGCAAAGTCAAGTGGACCTTAAGAAGCATCACTATGAACAAAACTAGTGGAGGTGATAGAATTCCAGCTGAGCTATTTCAAAAGGGAAGTGGGAGGGAGGTTCGGAGTGGGGAACACATGTGTACCCATGGCTGGTTCATGTGAATGTATGGCAAAAACCACCACAATAAAATAAATAAATAAAATAAAAGATGATGCTGTGAAAGTGCTGCACTCAATATGCCAGCAAATTTGGAAAACTCAGCAGTGGCCACAGGACTGGAAAAGGTCAGTTTTCATTCCAATCCCTAAGAAAGGCAATGCCAAAGAATGCTCAAACTACTGCACAGTTGCACTCATCTCACACGCTAGTAAAGTAATGCTCAAAATTCTTCAAGCCAGGCTTCAGCAATACATGAACCGAGAACTTCCAGATGTTCAAGTTGGTTTTAGAAAAGGCAGAGGAACCAGAGATCAAATTGCCAACATCTGCTGGATCATCAAAAAAAAGTACGAGAGTTCCAGAAAAACATCTACTTCTGCTTTATTGACTATGCCAAAGCCTTTGACTGTGTGGATCACAATAAACTGTGAAAAATTATGAAAGAGATGGGAATACCAGACCACCTGACCTGCTTCTTGAGAAACCTGTATGCAGGTCAGGAAGCAACAGTTAGAAGTGGACATGGAACAACAGACTGGTTCCAAATAGGAAAAGGAGTATGTCAAAGCTGTATATTGTCACCCTGTTTTTTTAATTTATATACAGAGTACATCATGAGAAATGCTGGACTGGATGAAGGACAAGCTAGAATCAAGATTGCTAGGAGAAATATCAATAACCTCAGATATGCAGCTGACACCACCCTTATGGCAAAAAGCAAAGAACTAAAGAACCTCTTGATGAAAGTGAAAGAGGGGAGTCAAAAAGTTGACTTAATACTCACCATTCAGAAAACGAAGATCATGGCATCTGGTCCCATCACTTCATGGAAAATAGTTGGGGAAACAATAGAAACAGTGACAGACTTTATTTTTGGGGGCTCCAAAATCACTGCAGATGGTGACTGCAGCCATGAAATTAAAAGATGCTTGCTCCTTGGAAGAAAAGCTATGGCTAACCTAGACAGCGTATTAAAAAGCAGAGATGTTACTTTGCCCACAAAGGCCTGTCTAGTCAAAGCTATGGTTTTTCCAGTAGTCATGTATGGATGTAGCTGGCAATCAGAAGGCCTCTTTGGCCAATCTTTCTCCGAGTTGGACTATAAAGAAAGCTGAGCACTGAAGAATTGATGCTTTTGAACTGTGGTGTTGGAGGAGACTCTTGAGAGTCCCTTAGACTGCAAGGAGATCAAACCAGTCAATCCTGAAGATCAGTCCTGGGGGTTCATTGTAAGGACTGATGTTGAAGCTGAAACTCCAATACTTTGGCCACCTTATGTAAAGAGCTGACTCTTTTGAAAAGACCCTGATATGGGTAAGACTGAAGGCGGGAGGAGAAGGGGACAACAGAGGATGAGATGGTTGGATGGCATCACTGACTCAATGGACATGAGTTTGAGTAAACTCTGGGAGTTGATGATGGACAGGGAGGCCTGGTGTGCTGCAGTCCATGGGGTCGCAAAGAGTCAGACACGACTGAGCAACTGAACTGAACTGATACATGTATCTATTCTTTTTTAGATTTTCTTCCCATATAGGTTATTACAGAGTAGTGAGTAGAGTTCCCTTTGCTATACAGTAGGTCCTTGTCGAATATCTTTTGAGCAAAATAAAATAACACATCATCAGAAGGTATGACTTCAATCAAGAAATTTTAAATATAGGATTATTTATGGGGAGGGCAATCCTGATTCCTAAGGAGTCTGTCTTAGCTTGTGTTTCTCAAGGGTTTATTGGTTTATTGAGTGGCTTGGGGCATTGTAGCAGGTTCTCAGAGCTCACTTCTGTTGGTTCCTCTGCCTGCAGCTGCTTTTTCTCAGCTGCAACCCTGAGCCCCTTTCTGACTTCCTCACTCAGAGTGAGGCTCGAAGTACTCTCACTCAGAGAGAGTACTCACCCAGAGTACTTCCTCTGTGCATTTGGTGCAATCACAGAAACCTCCCAGAGCAGAGAACTGCTGAGATCTTTGGGCCTTAACTCCCCAGTCCATGAAGCACTTTACTCCTTAAAGATCTTCAGGGCATCTTATCCCACAGTCTTTCTTGGTCTCCGTAGCTCTTAGGAGTTTTTCCATGTACCAGGCCATGTTCAGAACAGAGGGAGCTAAGGCCTTGGACTCAGACCTGAGCTTAAATCTCATACATGTGGACAAAGTATGTAATGATCTTGATCCTCAGTTCCCAGCTACAGAATGGGGGTGGGCCACCCTCTCAAGTTTCTTTGGGTTAAATAAGGTATGTGCTGGCTGTGCTTAACAATTATAATTTCATTATCATTAGACTGTCATTAAACTTCCCTGGTGGCTCATGACCATTAAGAATCCGCCTGCACTGGATTTGGGTTTGATCCCTGGGCCGGGAATACCCCCTGGTAAGGGAATGGCTACCCATTTCTGTAGTCTCACCTGAAGAATTCCATGGATACAGGAGGCTGGCAGGCTCTGGTCCATGGGGTCGCAAAGAGTAGGACATGACTGAGCGACTAATACTTTGACTTGAAACTGTCAGGAAGTGTTGTTCCATATCGATAACCAGATCATGAAGGTACTTGTTGAGAAGGTCCCCATCCTGCCAGCTCTGTGGCCTCCATCAAGGATAACCTTCACCTTTCTTACCTAAATGAGAGAGTCCTAACTAACAGAATATTTATATGTATTGTAAAAACAAAACGGAAACAGACAAAGATTTGTCCAACATTTAGCAAGACCTTAAACGTCCCCAATCTTGGCTTCAGTCAGTTAACAGAGGTCGTGGCTACAGGACGCTGAGCGGAGTCAGGGATGGCCAGGATGCTTGCAGCAGCAGCCCTGCGGAGAGCTGGCATGCAGGCGGCTTGGCCTTCCTCTCCATGGAAGGATCTCGGAGTGAAAGGGTTAAGGCCAATCTCTGTGACCTTTATAGAAAGGATGCATAAAATGTATTTTTAGGGATTGCGCTTACTTTGCTTTCTTCCAAATTGAGAATTTGCCCACTTAACTTTGTTATACAGTTTTTAAAATAGTCTGTAACATGTGTTCACTAACATTTGGAGGGAACACCATTGCTTTGTTTTGTACTTTGGTGCTCTGAGAACCAGACACCCCTTTTCACCTCAAGCAGGTGAACCTGGAAAAGTGAGGCATGCTGTGGAACTTACCAGAAGCAATAGAGAGTGATGCTTATGACCTTTGCCCTGTATTTTTAATATTCGGACAAATTCTCTAGACTGTTCTGGTGTGGTTTTTTTGGTTCTATTCTATTGATGTTGGGCCTATGCTTAGTTACTACCAGTGTTGCATATTTTGGCTCCTCTCTGTAGTGATTGCACTCAATTACATAGTCCTAATGTTTCTTTTTCTGATTTTATCTCCAGAATAAAGAGTTTGTGTGTCGAGGGCATGACTACGAAAGACTGGAGGCCTTCCAGCAGAGAATGCTGAACGAGTTCCCCCACGCCATCGCCATGCAGCATGCCAACCAGCCCGACGAGACCATCTTCCAGGCAGAAGCTCAGTGTATCCACGCCTAGAAAGGCCGGATTCTGACTAGGTCCCACTGGCCTTGGGCTGCAGAGTGTTTCTGTGCAGGTGCTTCAGGCACTGGCCCCTTGTCAATAGCCCTGTTTCACTCTCCTTCTTTCTCATCATCTTAATTTTAGCTTAGCTCCTTCCAAACAGAATTATGCTAGGTATTCTCATAATGTCAGTTGAAAAGAAATCCCTTAAGGATTCTGTTAAGAATATTCTTTTTTCCTTTTAGTTGCAGCTTTTCTATATCTCAACCCTGCTTTTAAAGCTCCTTTTTAGGGATTTCCCCTAGAATAATTTTGCTCTGGCATACCCTGTAGAAATGGGCTTCCCAGGTGGCTCGTTGGTAAAGAATCCACCTGCCACTGCATGAGGCTTGGTTTGATCCCTGAATTGGGAAGATCCCCTGGAGAAGGAAATGGCAACCCACTCAAGTATTCTTGCCCAAGGAATTCCATGGACAGAGGAGCCTGTTGGGTTACAGTCCATGGGGTCTCAAAGAGCCAGACGCAACTGAGTGTGCATGCATGCATGCGTGTGTGTGTGCACACACACACACACACTCACATACACACTCATACACACCCTGTAGAAACTACTTCAGTTCAAGGAAATGATAGCATTATGTTTACTGGCATATATCACTTACCCACTTTTCCCTTAATATTTTTATTCTGAATGAAAGGGAAGAGGAGGAGGTAGCCCCATATCTTTCAGGGACTCTTAGCCATGGCATTCCAGACAGCATTTAACAATTGTCGTGTAGTTGATACTCCCATTTGTGCAAACATAAACAACTCAACTGAAATTACACAGGCATTAGAGACAAAGGGAATTCGCCCCAGCACTCCTTTATGAATTGTTCTCTCTTCCTGAAATTGACAATCTTAAAGAAGATCAGAAATTCCCCCCTGAAAATTATGGATACCATTCCAAAGTAGAAACTTAAATGTACCAGAAGCAAGCAATTACTTAAGGGAAAAGATTTTGCTATCTTTCTTTGAATGAGAAGAAAAGATGGTAAATGTATAAGTAAATATAATACCCCTTTAATATAGTTTTCAAAAATACCAACTATAACTAAACACTCTGCTTATCAATACAAGGTTTGGGAGAGTGGATACCTCAAATGTGCAAAGGCTAGAGACAGGGAACATATGAGTTACTCTCAGTACTGGTTGCTGTCTTTGGTTGCATAGGTATTTATACATTATTTTTCAAACAAACACATTTTAAAAGGACCATACATGCACTAAAGATCAGAGCCTCATAAACAAGGGTTAAAATGAATACAATCCTTAGTACCTAGGATCCAAGCCATTCAAACCCACCCCCACCCCCAAAAAAAATCTATGATAAATGAATTTACAGGACATAGAAATTTCAAACTGATACTTTGTCAGAATGACCAATGTGAAGCTATTTTAAGGCTTATAGTTTGAGAAGTGATTTGCTATAAACTGAGTTCTTGGTACCTTCTTGGCAGTTTTGACTTTACCCCAATAGAAACACTCGATTGTTCGCCATCCTTTTCTTTCTGCCATAGCTCAGGTCGAGCCAGACGCCCCAGAGAGTCTGCCAAATCAGGTTCCCTCCTTGACTCTTGAATCCTAGATTTGCAGATATACGCCGTGACTCCCATCCCAGAAAGCCAGGAGGTCCTTCAGAGAGAAGGTGTCCCAGACAACATCAAAAGTTTCTATAAAGTGAATCACATCTGGAAATTCCGCTACGACAGACCATTTCACAAAGGCACGAAAGATAAAGAGAATGAATTCAAGGTACTGAGCAATTCTTGTGACACATGGTTTCCTCAAATAGACTGAGAGCTTTTTTTATCAAGATGCTTGTTAAATATTTACTCAAGATACAGTCAGGTGATAAAACTAGAAGGTGGTCTAATTATTCTTAAACTCTACCATGTATCAGGGTGACAGGGGGTGTTTTCTAACCAAGCAGATTTCTTGGCCTGAAAATTCTGACTCGTTGGGTCACAGAGGAGGCCCCGAAGTTTATGATGATTCTAATGGCAGTGGTCCTCTGTCCAGTTTTTGAGATCTCAGGGTTCAGCTCAGTCCTCCATTCGTTCATGTTGAACTAACTGTGGGAACCTCGGGTATTTAATCTCAGATATAGGAGACTGCCACGAGTAAAGGATACTGAAGGAACAGGTGATTCTGAGATAGAACCACTGGGGAGGCTCCTGGCCCAGTGAGAGGGACTGTGCTGTCTTTTGCTGCTTTTTCTTAATAGAATGATGTGTAACTCAGACTTCCGAGAGGACCAACCATAGATTCTTGCATAGGTTGAGTTTTCCATCCTCAGTTCTGATAAGCCTTGCTAGTTCTCTCTCAGCCAGAAAGGGCAAGGTTTCTCACAGCCCTACTGGGGGAAAGGGATGAAATTGTTCCACATATAAATTATAATCTGCCCTTTCCTTGATAACAGTGACAAAGTGAGATCATACAGATCCCCAGTATCTCCCCCCAAGCAAAAAAATGTAAAATGAACCTAGGATCCTGGGTGACTTGGCTTAGCTTCTTTCATCACAGTGAAGTGAAAGTCGCTCAGCATGTCTGACTCTTTGCTACCCCATGGACTATACAGTCCATGGAATTCTCCAGGCCAGAATACTAGAGTGGGTAGTCTTTCCCTTTTCCAGGGGATCTTCCCAACCCAGGGATTGAACCCAGGTCTCCAGCATTGCGGGCGGATTCTTTACCAGCTGAGCCACCAGGAAAACCCAATAATACTGGAGTGGGTAGCCTATCCCTTCTCCAGAGGATCTTCCCGACTACGAAATCAAACCAGGGTCTCCTGCATTGCAGGTGGATTCTTTACCAAGTGAGCTATCAGGGAAGCTAGAAAATGTTCTTCTAACACTATCAGCTGTGATTGTCTGATGTGAACTCGCCTGTCACTCCTGCCCAAGTTTCGGTCCCTGGTACTCCTCACAGTAACTCCAGAATTGCTCACAAGCAAGTGATCAGAGGGAAAGCTGGATAGTTTTGCAGTGTTATGATGAGACCGAGCAAAGCACAGTCCTTTGGGCAAGGACGTTGATGGGTTAAACATCAAGGCCAGGAAGCCACTGGAAAAATAACGCTACGATGTTACTGAAAAGATCCATGACCATGTTCTAATCCCTCTGGATAATTTTTCTTTCTGCCTTCCAAAACTGATTAAAGATCATTAGTGTATAATATAGTTTTCACTGCAAGTTTCCAGTAGGTAAAAAGGCCAAGGTCCCCCAGAATCAGGCAGGTGACTTGCTCAGAATGGCATTCTCACTACCCCAGACCCTGCACTGGAATGTCCATCTTCTGATGCCTCTCCATTGCTTTTTCTGCTGCACCACATTTCCTTTTGGCCATCACTTTAAATATTTATCAATGGTGTAGCAGCCCTCCTTAAAAAAAATAATAAATCTGGCTGCTTTTTCTTGTGCTCACAGCCCTCAGCATCTGGCTCCAAGCTGCCCTTCCGGAAGCCTCGTCTCTGCCGCAGCCCACTCACCCACTCTCAGCTCTGGCAGCGCGGAGCTCTCCCTCCATCTCCTGCCTGCCGTGCCCTTTCACAAGCCGCGTGCGTCTCTGCTTCCTGCTGCCTGCACCGCTTCCCCCGCTCCCCGCCTGGCAAACTCCTACTCACTCTTCAAAATTCCGCTCACGTGTCACTCCTCAGTGAGGCGGCCCTCCTCCCACAGGACGCCTGGTGCGCTGCCCCCTCCTGGCTTCCCAGCACCTGGGCTCTTCCTCTCTCTTCTCCCTGAGCCCTTCTGTTTTTTTAAATCTGTGCTGGGTCTTCCTTCCCACTCAGGCTTTTCTCTAATTGCAGCAAACGGGGGCTCGGGCTTCTCATTGTGGTGGCTTCTCTTGTTGCAGAGCACACTCTAGGGCATGTGGGCTCAGTAGATGCGGTTCCCCAGCTCTAGAACACAGGCTCAGTAGTTGTTGCACATGTGATTAGTTGCTCCTCAGCATGTGGCATCTTCCCAGATCAGAGATCAAACCTGTGTCTCCTGCATTGGCAGGCGGATTCTTTTCCCCTGAGATGCCAGGGAAGCCCCCTGAGCCCTTCTTGATCTGCTTTGCCCCTCATCAGCAGCAGAGTGCTCTGGCCTCCTGTCACAGGGCTGCTGCCATATTCATCTCACTAGATCTTGGCTGGCACAAAGAAATCCTTCCATTTGTTGTTGTTGTTGAATAAATGGCAGTGTTTCAGGAACCCTGTCAGGTTTACTACATGTGAGAATACACTTTGTTTAACCAGGAAACATGAGGCGGAAATGCAGAAGCCTGTGGACAAGAGAGAGACCCGTTGTCAACAGCAGCTCTTACCAAAGGCACCTGTGATTGCATGTGTCATGGGGGTGCTCATCCTGGCCAGAGGGAGGCCCCGCTCTAAGTACGGATCTTCCTGGATCATGGCAGCGCAGATGGCCCAGTAGCTGGAGCCGTGGGGCAGTCAGGCGTTCTCGTGCGGGGGTCCTGGGGCTGCAGTCCAGGTGATGAGGATGTTGCTTTGAGCAGGTCACATGCCTCTCGGGCTTCCCTGGCAGCTCAGCTGGTTAAGAATCTGCCTGTAATGCAGGAGACCCTGGTTCAATTCCTGGGTCGGGAAGATCCCCTGGAGAAGGAATAGGCTACCCACTCCAGTATTCTTGCCTGGAGAATCCCCGTGGACAGAGGTGCCTGGTGGGCTACAGCCCATGGGGTCACAAAGAGTCAGACACGACTAAGCACAGCACAGCACACATGGCTTTTGGGGGGCCAGTGTCTTTCATCTTTAATACAGAAAGATTAGGCTATGAGATTCCTAAAGCCCATTCCTTCTTGAGGATTCTGTTATTCTAATCTCATGACGATTAGCTCATACTATATCCCATTCCAAGTAAAAATGGCTAGACCCCCTTGAGGAGTTGAGAAACTTTAAATTAGAAGTTTAGAGAAAAAGGAAAGAATGTGATGACCTGTTTTTACATTTTTAAGGTTACTGTGTGAAGCAGATCATGTATTCTGCACAAAAAAAAAAGTTTCAGATTATATACAATGAAATTAACATAAGCTTCAGCATGTCTTACTGAGATAGCTTCCTGAGTGCAAAGAGATTGCTGAAGCACTGGAATGAATACTAAAGAAAAGCTGACAAAGACTGAGAACTTGGTAAAATTGAATGGCAAACATTAGTCATTGCTCAGTAACTGGAAAGAAGGTAACTTGGGGACTTAATTTGTTTTGTATTTCATAGAGTCTCTGGGTGGAAAGAACATCACTATACTTGGTGCAGAGTTTACCTGGAATTTCCCGCTGGTTTGAAGTGGAGAAGCGTGAAGTGGTAAGGATCAGAGCTTATTCTCAAGTATTGAATACTTGCTCAGCACAGTTGTTCACCTGGAGTCAGGCCATGTATCCACTGCTTCTGCTTTGGACTCCAAGTCCCTGGAAACACTCATAGTAAGCTAGTGAATGTTTGTGATGTTGACTGCTATGATGAAAGCTGGAAGGGGACCCATTGGCCTAGCCCAGCCAGTCTGAGTGATCCCTCCAAAATAGCTCTGACTGCAGTATGTCAACACCTCAGGCCCTTGAGTTAGAGAAACTGGAATTCCAGCTCCCCTAACCACTCTAGCTATGAGACCTTCACTGTTTATCTTCAGTGGAAGAAAGTTATCTACATTATCTTATTTAATCACCATGTCAAAGCTACAAGGTATGTATGCATTTTTGTTTTGTTATTTGCATTTCTTTATTTTTAGATTTCACATGTAAGTGATAAAAGTGTTTATCTTTCTTTGACTTATTTCACTAAGTATAATACCCTCTAGGTTCATCTACATTGTTACAAATTTAATTCTTTTCTATGGCTGAGTAATATTCCATTGTGTGTATGTGTATGTATATATATGCAATTATATACATCACCTCTATCTTCTCTATCCATTCATCTGTGGATGGACACTTGGGTTGTTTGCATATCTTGGCTGTTGTACACAATGCTGCTATGAACACTGAGGTGCGTGTATCTTTTTGAATTAGTATTTTCTTTCTTTTTTTTTTTTTTTTTTTTTTTTTGCTGTATAGCCAGGAATAGGATTGCTGGATTATATGGTAATTCTGTTTTTAGTTTTTGAGGAACTTCCATCATATTTTCTAAGGTGAACCAATTTACATTCCCACCAACAGTGTGCTGTGGTTCTCATTTCTACATGTCCAAGGTACATATTCTTACCCTTCTTTTCATAAGTTTTGACAAGAGGTTAAAACCTTTGCCACAGATCCCGTAGCAAGATACTGAAAGGGGATAAACTCAAACCCAGATTTTTCTGACTCCAAAGCCAGGTATGTTTATTTCTTCTAGCCGTATAAGCAGTGTGAGGCCAGTGTCAAGCCCAGCACAGTATCTGACACACAGTAGGTCCGTGCGGTGACAGTTCACAGGAGAAGGATGCCGCTGCGCTGTTGTCGCTGAGCTCCGGTGGAGCAATCAGCGGGTGTCACTGAGAATGTGGGAATCACAGCAACCAAAGAGCAGTCCAGTTCATTCAGTCACTCAGTCGTGTCTGACACTTTGCAACCCCATGGACTACAGCACGCCAGGCCTCCCTGTCCATCACCAACTCCCAGAGTTTACTCAGACTCATGTCCATTGAGTCGGTGATGCCATCCAACCATCTCATCCTGTCTTCCCCTTCTCCTCCTGCTTTCAATCTTTCCCAGCATCAGGGTCTTTTCTAACGAGTCAGTTCTTCGCATCAGATGGCCAAACTATTGGAGTTTCAGCTTCAACATCAGTCCTTCCAATGAATATTCAGGACTGATTTCCTTTAGGAGGGACTGGTTGGATCTCCTTGCAGAACTGAAGAACCTTCGGTTGTAAAACATGCCCCCTGCTGTGGGAAGGGAGAGAGCGTTTGTGGAAGGCAGCCATGGAGTGAGAACCCCTCCCCAGCAGTTATCAAGGCCCCAGCCCCTTGCTGTCAGTCACAGACCTATGCCCCCAAGAAGCCCCCCTCCCACCCTTGGCATATCCATTATGTCAGGGGCCAGCCCTTTGCCACAGTCCTGATAGAAAAATGTGCCAGTCGTGAAAATGTAATGTAGCCCCTTCCTTTTTTAGGTAACAAGCTTCTCTGTCAATGAATCCGTAAGAGCAGATCCCACCCAAATTGTCTTCCAAGAATGGCTTGTCCTACCTGCAGTCTCTCTAAGCATCAAAACCACCCTCAGCTTATTCTGTTCAATCACGCTAGGGATTTAATGGCATTTTCATTTTGCAAGGCTAAAAAATTCATACAGCTCTCTTCACAAACTGCACTCCAGCCAGCAGATTACACCAGTGTGGGTGTGTTCTTGTCAAGTCTGATTCAAGGGTCCACAGAGTTGGCTGCTTCCATGGTGGACCCCGTGGCCTCCTGTGGAAGAGGCTGCTGAGTTCAGTGCTCAGAAAGTCTTTAATGTTTTGCTTCCTGCTGAATGGCATGGGCCCAAACCACAGGAATGTTCTTAGTCATCCTTGCTGCATTAATGATTCCGAGAGCCTTGTCAGCTACTTACTACCCAGAGCAGTAAATTCTGTGAAGTCTCACCAGTGTGCCTAACCTTAGAAATATTATACACACACACACAGCCTGCTAATAAAAAGCAGCATGCTGATGGTGATTAAGGGAGAGTTACTAAACACAGCCTTTCAAATAGCAGCGGCCTACTTTATTAGAATATGCAGTCTTACACTGTCAAGCAGAACAAATCCAACTGGGCTGTTTTGTTCCCTGAACACAGCCCACTTGTGACAACCTCGTGTCCTTCTCTTATCCCCGCTGCCTGGCATATCCCCATCTTCTGTTAGTGTTGTTGGTTTCCTGCTTCAATTGCCAGTGTAGAAGGTCCTCATGATTGGGGCACTCAAGACATATGTGCCGCACTGAATTGAAATTCCTTTTGGACCTTACCAATCTCTAAAAGATTCTGAGTACCAAAAGATGTTTTCATAAGTTTGGCTCCAAAATTCAGTTGTGAATATACCTAACCCAATCTAAGACCATTTATGATCTTTATCTCACTTAGTAGGACTACTCATATACTTTACTACAGAAAATATTAACACATTTGATTAAAGGAAACTTCTTCAGACCCTGCCTGAGGATGGTGTAATATACTATAGGTGCCCTATGTTACCTTTCTGAAGAACTCAGAAAAATTCTGAGTTCTGATACATCTGGCAGCAAAGATTTCAGATGAGATAATGGGCCTTTATTCTCTAAATCATAACCCCAGAACATTATTGAACATATTATCCCATTGTTTCAAAGATGATAAGCCTCTTTGAACTACTGTTTCCTCAGTAATTGTTTTTAAAACAAAATATTTTTGATTAAAAATAAGCTTATTTAAAACATCTTAAACATCGTGAAAAAGCTATAAAATAGAATGTACAGATAATGATATTTTTAAGCCTTACAGATAGTGACAGTATTCTCATGTGCTGTGTGCTATGCTAAGCCACTTCAGTCGTATCTGACTCTTTGTGATCCTGTATGCTATAGCCTGCAGGCTCTCCTGTCCATGGGATTCTCCAGGCAAGAATACTGGAATAGGGTGCCACGCTCTCCTCCAGGGGATCTTCCCGACCCAGGGATCGAACTTGCATCTCCTGTGACTCCGGCACTGACAGGAGGGTTCTTTACCACCGGTGCCACCTGGGAAGCCCCAATATTATCACGTGTGTGCTTCGTCGCTCAGTTGTATCTGACTGTGACCTCACGGACTGTGGCCCTCCAGGCTCCTCTGTCCTTGGGATTTTTCAAGAATACGGGAATGGGTTGTCATTTTCCTCCACCAAGGGATCTTCCCCACTGGGGATTAAACACACCTCCTGTGTCTCCTTCACTGCAGATGGAGTCTTTACCCCCTGAGAATATTATCACACTTCGCATCAGATCCATCAGAAAGTTGTGTGGCTCCAGGTACTTTCAAAATTACCCAGCACCTGAGCCCTGCTCATCTCCCTTCTGATGGCGCCATCTAGTGCCTGATTTCTTTTTAACATTTAATTTATTTTAATTGGAGGCTAATTACTTTAGGGTATTGTGGTGGTTTTTGCCATACATCTAGTGCCTGATTTTGAAGCAGTCTCCTAAGAGGTCACCTGCTTCTGCCTTTCTTCCCTCCCCCTGCTGCAGACACCTCTGTACACAGTAGCCAGTCTCCTTTTTAAAACTAAAGTTATGTCATATAAAAATAGAGAAAAGATGTAATAAACTTAGTTACCCATTATTTTACTTCAGTTATCAAAAAGGCCGACTTTGTGTCATCTACACCTCCCTCCATTCCCTTCTACACTGGATTATTTGGAAGTCAGTCCTAGACACTATGCAAGAATATTTCAGTCTGTATATTTATCAGAAGCGTACACACAATACCATTATTGTGTTTACGTTTTCCATCTAAAAATTTTAACAGTAATTCCTTGATCACAAAATATCCAGTTTATTCACAATTATCTAATTCTTCATTTTATAGGTTTTTGTTTGCTTTTGTCATCTATTGTTTGAACCTGGACCCAGATAAGGGCCACACATTCACATTGGTAGAAATACCTCCTAGATCTCATTTGATCTTTAGGTTCCCCCAAATTATTTTTTCCTTGCAGCTTTTTTGTTGAAGAAATCAGGTTGTTTATACTGAAGTGTTTCCTTGAGTCTGGATTTTGCAGGCTATGAATCAGTGAGGTCATTTAGTGTGTTTCTTTGCTCCTATATTTTTTGGTAAATTGATAGCTATATCTAAAAGCTTGATAAAATGTTTTTTTGTCTTTTATTTTTTGCAAGACTACTTCTCAGGTGGTGTTATATGCTGTGGTTGGCAAGTAGCGCTGATCATTGCCCCTTTCCAGGAATCTATTAGAGGTTACAAAAGGGTGATATTTCATCGTTCTTTCTTCATTTATTGATTAGAATACTTCTATAGAGAAACATCCCTTCATCGACAATCTGATTACCCTAAGGTATAGGAAAGGAAGTCTAATACTTTTTTCTTTCCTTTGAGTTACCAATTTTAAAAATAATAATTTGGTTTCCTAACACCCTATAAGGGCTTCCCAGGTGGCACCAGTGGTTAAGAACCTGCCTGTCAGTTCAGAGGGCATAAGAAATGTGGATTCAATCCCTGGATCAGGAAGATCCCCTGGAGGAGGGCATGGCAACCCGCTCCAGTATTCTTGCCTGGAGAATCCCGTGGACGGAAGAGCCTGGTGGGCTACAGTCCATAGGGTCATAGAGAGTCGGACATGACTGAAGTGACTTAGCACCCACAACACCCTATAAATGTGACCAGAGAGGGTTTTATTTTGTTAGTTTTGTTTAGCATCATGGATTTAAACATATTTGTTTTGTTTCAATTGCAATTATTACTCATTACTTTTCACATTATTACTCATTACTTTTCACATTGTTCCATTTTGCCCATTGAAAGCATTTTCAGGTTGGCTCCTCAGTCCTTTTGACAGTATCCAAGTTGTCTTTGTCACTGAGCTAATACACAGGCCAGTTGTCAAATCAAGCACAGGAATCAGCATCAAACTTTACCAACAACTTTTAGGCAGTCAAGAGGCTGGGATGAAGCAGAGAGATATCTGAGACCTCAAGTTTTGTCCTCCACATCCTTCTTTCCCGTATCACTAATAATTCAGATCTGGAGGCAGAGTCTCTAAGGGAAGTTCACAGAGTTCCTCGTACAGAGGGCACATTTGAATCATAAAATTTAAATTGTGAATCATTCCAATTTATACTCCAGAGAGTTGTCAGACTTCTCTGGAACATTCCCTAGTGAAGCATGCCTGAGGGACTCTGGGTTTATTTACTGTAAGCAATCTTGTAGCTGGGGACTTCCTGCTAAGAGCATTCCATAGATACCATCTCTTCCTCTTAGCAGTTAATCTATATTGAAGCTTTAATTGACAAGAAGATAAGACCTCAGTCACCTGCTTTCTTTCCTGTTCCCCAAGGACATCCCTCCAGTAAGGAGAGTGAATTGCCAGCAGGCCAGCTGCTTTAATGAAGCCTTCCTTGCTCTCTGGGTAGTCCAGACTCACTTGTGCAATCTTGCCCCAGACCTGAAAGCAACCATGCCTCCTGTGACTCCTGATTCTTTTCAGTGGTGGATAGTAATTAAAGATCACAATCTGGGACCAATGGAAAATAATTTATTGATAAACATTTCTACACATTATTCTTTATGCACTTCTTTGACCATCTCCTTAGAATAATTTCACCAACATATAATCAGTAATATTGACTCATGGATCAGCAATGGCATGTATTAATTTATGCCCTGTCTGGAGGAGGTAACTGTTCTTGGGAATAACCATTTTCCCAGCATTCTCTTCAACACAGGGTGCTGTATATTATTTTAAAATTTCCAGATATTAGGCCAAAAATGGTCACAGTAGGGTTGGCTTTTTTTGGCATTTGTTGAGTGCTAATGAACATGGTATGTTTTCATTAACTCAGTTTTGGTGAATGCACTGATTATATTCTTTGTATAGTTTTCATCAGTATTTGAGATATATTGATAATTCATCTGAAATATATGTTGGAAATATTTTCCTAGGTTGTTATTTGTCTTTTGTCTGTATTTACTATATTTTATTTTGCTTACTTGTAAAATTTCTTCATATTACTAACATTTAAAGGGTAAGCATAAATTTTTTAAAAATTGTGATCAAAATCACATACAAGTCACCATAATAACCATTTTTAAATGTATAATACAATGGTATTAACTATATGCACATTGTTGTGCAATATCCATTGAATAGCAATTTCCCTTTTCCCCCATCCCCCAGCACCTGGCAACCGATGTTCTACTTTCTGTTTCCAAGAGGTTTTGTTGACTTTTTAACTTTCAGTTCATCAGAACTCTCAGACTACTTCTTTGTGAGTTAACTCTTGTGATCTCAAAACAAAAGCTTAATGTCATAAATAAATAAAACCCTGTTTACCACCACTCAGGTAAAGAAACAGCATACTGGCAATAGCACCCTACTGGCCTCTTGTGCCTCATCTTTCAGTTGCTACTCCCTCCCTTATCATAACTTTTATGGTACCCATTCTCTTGCTTTGTTTATTACCTATATATATCTCTTTAAACAAGTCAGTTTAGTTTACGTGGTTTTAAACTTTATACAGGCATATCCTGGAGATGGTGCAAGTTCAGTTTCAGACTACCACAATAAAGCAAGTCACACGGATTAGTTGATGTCCCAGTGAATATAAAAGTGATGTTCACATTATACTATAGTGTATTAAGTATGTGATAACATTGTCTAAAAAAACAATGTATATACCTTCAAGAATATGAAAATACTTTATTCCTAAAAAATGCCACATCAGTTATAATAGTAACATCGAAGACCACTGATCACAGTTCACCATGACAAATGTAGTAATGAAAAAGTGTAAAATATTGTGAGAATTACCAGTGTGATACAGAACATGCAGTGAGCAAATGCTGTTGAAAAAAATGATTCCAATAGACTTACTCGATGGAGGGTGTCAATTTAGGAAAAACATAGTATCTGTGAAGTGCAGTAAAGCAAAGTACAATAAAAAGAGGTACACCTGTGCAATAATGTAATTCTGTATATATTCTAGTGTAACTGCATCTGTCAGTATGATTTACAATATTAGTCCATGTTATTACATGTGACTTGTTTTCATTGCTGTATTCCATTGTATACTACCATATGTTTATGCATTCTTTTCTTGATGGATGTACAGATTTTGGAGATGAGTATGAATATTTTGTACATGTTTCCTAGTACACATGTATACAGATCTTCTACTCCACTTCTCCTCAGATATATGCCTAGGAGTAGAATTACTGGCTCACACAATATATAGATATCTTCATCTTTAATAAATAATCCCAAAGTGATTGAACCAATTTGAACATTCAACAGCAGGAATTAAGAGATTCAGTTCCTCACATTCTCACTTCATTTGCTACTGTTATACTTATTTTGCCATTCTGGTAAGTGCTTAATAGTATATCAGTGTGGTATTATTTTTCACTTCTTAGATCAAAAATGCAGTTTTGGCACTTTTCATATGTCTACTGGTCATTTCGGTTTCTTCCTTCATAAAATGGCTATGTTTTTTGTCCATATTTAAGTGGGCTGTTTGCCTTTCTCTTAATGGCTTATAAGAGTTCTTTATATATTCTGGACATAGACTGATGATTTTTACGTTACAAATACCTTCTCCTACTTTCTGGTTTATCTGTCCTCTTGTATAATGTCTTTTGATAAATGTACATTCTGAATTTTGACATAGTCAAATCATTCTAGTACTTTTCAGTGTTGGTTTAAGATGATTCAGGTGACCTTTAAAAACTATTTCCTTAACCAATAATAATTTCCCTTCCTTAATAATCCTTAAGCTTAGATTATTATACAGATGAGAGCTTGGCAGACCTTCTCTTCAAAGAGTATGTCAATGTCAGTAACGGTCACAATGCTGTACATTTGAAGAGCAGTTTCATCATTTTCACAATGAGTCTCCCATTAAAACTCAGAGTGGAAAAGTCATTATGATTCTATTTGGCTCTCCTGGAACAAATAGATCCTGCAGCATATCTGATTATCTTATTTTCTATAACTCAAAACTGTGTGCCATCCTGTGCCACCTTATGGTGCTGTTATATACGCATATGGGGTCCATGTGGGCATATGTCCCATCTTCCCAACTGGGCTGAAATCTCCTTGACATCAGAGGATCTGTAAATGCATTTTGTTATCTCCTGTGGTACTTCGCATTAAGTATCTAGAAAGATGCTAAGAATATGCAGGGTCCTTGAACACCTAGCCTTCAAAAGAAAAGAAAAAATAAATTGTAAAATACATAGGCTTGAATTTTGTTTCAAGAATTAAATTGTTTTAGTGCTAATATATAATCAGTGATTGTTGATTATTCGAACCACATTTCAGCCAGTGAACATAATCACCTTCTCTTCCCAGGCCTTACAAACAGCTAATTTGTCTTCTATATCCTTGTCTGTTCTATACTGATGGCCCCTGGTAGAGATATTGAGGGGAGCACAGATAATTCAGAATGTGGATAATCTACTTTGTCTTTCTTCTTGAATGTCACAAAATCCAATATATATTTATGCTCATTTGTTCTCAGGTAGAAATGAGTCCTCTGGAAAATGCCATTGAAGTGCTGGAGAATAAGAATCAGCAGCTGAAGACTCTGATTGGTCAGTGTCAGACAAGACAGATGCAGAATATTAATCCCCTAACCATGTGCCTGAATGGAGTTATAGATGCTGCGGTTAATGGTGGAGTTTCCAGGTATCAAGAGGTAAGGATTTGTATTGTTATGTGAAAGTTTTCATATGTGATTTCTTAAGGTTTCAGAAGTCTTTTTTCAAGATAGGCCCATACATCAGCCTGCTGACATAGGGCCACAATCAATACAACCAGATTTCTTTGCTTAATAGAGCAAATGTGTAATCACTGGGGATGCACACTTACTCTGTTTCCCAGAATGTGATATTTTGAGGTTAAAAGTATGTGCATGTGTGTGTTTTCTTGAATAAAAGTAGTGAAGGTATCACAGTTGTTTAATAAATGGCTACCTAAACCCATTTCCCTAAGCAAAGAGTGATCCTTGGACATAAAAGAATCTAATCTTGTTTGGAAGATGGGGCTACCATCTTGATCATTCTGAGTCTTTAGGCAGCTTATTTTAGGATAGCATGTCATAAGCAGATGTTTTTCTGGAATTCCCTTGCTTTCTCTATGATCCAACAAATATTGGAAATTTGATCTCTGATTTCTCTTCCTTTCCTAAACACAGCTTGTAAATCTGGAGGTTCTCGATTCAAGTACTGCTGAAACTTAGCTTGAAGGATTTTGAACATAACCTGACTAGCATGGGAAGTGAGCTCAATTGTCCAGTAGTTTGAACATTCTTTAGCACAACTTGGGCAAACTCTGGGAGACAGTGAAGGACAGGGAGGCCTGGTGTGCTGCAGTCCTTGCAGTCGCAGAGTCGGACACGACTGAGCGACTGAACAGCAACATGATGTCATAAAAGCTTATGGATTTAGATTTGCTGTTTTACCAAAGATACAAAGTTCATGCAATCTCTGATCGCCTGTTAACAATCACCTCCTTGTATTCCCTCTGACCAGCTGCCACACTTTGAATCATTCCATCCAGCCCCCAAAAGTGGTATATAATAGTGATATTTCTTTAAAGAAGCCTTAGAAACAATAAGTGTGTCTTCCACTTCCTTTGTAACCCTCTTGAAGTAAACTGACTGCCTTTCTTCTTACCAGGCATTCTTTGTCAAGGAATATATCTTAAGTCACCCCGAAGATGGAGAGAAAATCGCACGGTTAAGAGAGCTGATGCTTGAGCAGGTAAGGGGGGCAGAAGCCCATCACCTTCTCCCTCTTCCATGCACACATGTGCTTGCCTACCCAGGGTCCCATCTACATGGTTTTCTCTGGGTTGGCCAAAAAGTTTGTCTGTGTTGTTCCATAAGCTGTGTCAGAAAAACAAACTTTTTTGGCCAGCCCCACATGTCAGCAATCTAGCAGTCACAGGTTACAGATTCACTTGTCATATATCCTGACTTGCTAATTTCTACTTTTTCTTCCCACTTAGATGTAGGGGGGAAAACGAAAAAATGAGTCGACTATGGCAGCCCCTTAGAGCAAACATCATGTCAGCCCTTGGCACGTTCTTTGAATGCTCAGTCCCCAAAGACTTGATGCCAACTTTTCACTCAAGATTTTGGGATCGTGTAACTTCAGGCCAATTTAACATGAATGATTCAGTAAAGGAATGAATGAGATTCGTACTTAAATGTTAGACTAAGGAAGTGGGCAATCAGTAATACCCTTTGCTTTAAAACAGTATCACGCTGTGCAGACAAAGCCTGTAGATCATATGACATAGACAGATCTACATACAATCTCATCATTTTCAGTTCTACAAAAGCACAATTGGCTTTTGTTTCTTTGGTTCCATCAAATATGAAGAGCCAGGGTGAATAACCTGTTGCTTTCTCTTCCCCTGTTGATAGCTCTTGGCCTGAAAATGGTTTGAAAACGTCTGAGGTGGGAGACATTATGGTGAGAGGCTGGGTTAAATAGGAAATAAATCAATAGGAAATCAATAGGAAACATTTTATATCTATGAAAAATGGAATATGTATGATAAAATGTGACATTTGATAATGCCAAATTAATAAACAAAGCATGTTCTGTTGGACTAGGAAATGATGAGGCTGTATCTGGTTTTAGTCCATATTTTATGCTCTGTAGGCTTGGTCCACAAAATTGATACTGAAGGGAGAGAAGTGGCCATGGACCAGGACCGTGGGTGGAAGAGTCAGTTGGACAGCTTCTGGAAAAGAGGGATTACTTGAATTTGACCTGAAAGGAAAGAGAAGTTAAATTCTCATTGTGGCCCTGGGGATGATGTAGTTGCTAGAAATGAAGTGAGCAGCTTAGGTCATCAAGTACTTAGGATTATGGAATGCCTTTAGCCTTTGTTGATTTTTAATTCTCTTGTGAGCAGTTTGTGTCACCCCAGGATTCTTACCTGCTGTATTCAGTATGACTGAACTCTTTCCCTCAAGTTAAAATCAAAAGGGCTAAAAAGCCTCTCAATATGCCGGCAAATTTGGAAAACTCAGCAGTGGCCACAGGACTGGAAAAGGTCAGTTTTCATTCCAATCCCTAAGAAAGGCAATGCCAAAGATGCTCAAACTACTGCACAGTTGCACTCATCTCGCATGCTAGTAAAGTAATGCTCAAAATTCTCCAAGTCAGGCTTCAGCAATACGTGAACCATGAACTTCCAGATGTTCAAGCTGGTTTTAGAAAAGGCAGAGGAACCAGAGATCAAATTGCCAACATCCACTGGATCATTGAAAAAGCAAGAGTTCCAGAAAAAATCTACTTCTGCTTTATTGACTACGCCAAAGCCTTTGACTGTGTGGATCACAACAAACTGTGGAAACAGATCAGAATATCAGACCACCTGATCTGCCTCTTGAGAAACCTGTATGCTGGTCAAGAAGCAACAGTTAGAACTGGACATGAAACAGACCAGTTCCAAATCGGGAAAGGAATACGTCAAGGCTATGTATTGTCACCCTGCTTATTTAACTCATATGCAGAGTACATCATGTGAAATGCCAGGCTGGATGAAGCACAAACTGGAATCAAGATTGCTGGGAGAAATATCAATAACCTCAGACATGCAGATGATACCACCCTTATGGCAGAAAGTGAAAAAGGACTAAAGAGCCTCTTGATGAAAGTGGAAGAGGGGAGTCAAAAAGTTGGCTTAAAACTCAACATTCAGAAAACTAAGATCATGGCATCCAGTCCCATCACTTCATGGCAAATAGATGGGGAAACAATGGAAACAGGGGCAGACTTTATTTTCTTGGGCTCCAAAATCACTGCAGATGGCGACTCCAGCCATGAAATTAAAAGACACTTGCTCCTTGGAAGAAAAGCTATGACCAACTTAGACAGCATATTAAAAAGCAGAGACATTACTTTGCCGACATAGGTCCATCTACTCAAAGCTTTGGTTTTTCCAATAGTCGTGTGTGGATGTGAGAGTTGGACTATAAAGAAAGCTGAGTGTAGAAGAATTGATGCTTTTGAACTGTAGTGTTGGAGAAGACTCTTGAGAGTCCCTTGGACAGCAAGGAGATCCAGCCAGTCCATCCTAAAGGAAATCAGTCCTGAATATTCATTGGAAGGACTGATGCTGAAGCTAAAACTCCAAAACTTTGGCCACCTGGTGTGACGAGCTGACTCATTTGAAAAGACCCGATGCTGGGAACAATTGAAGGCAGGAGGAGAAGGGGACGACAGAGGATGAGATGGTTGGATGGCATCACTGACTCGATGGACATGAGTTTGAGTAGGCTCTGGGAGTTGGAGATGGACAGGGAGGCCTGGCATCCTGCAGTTCAGGGGATCATAAAGAGTCAGACACAACTGAGCAACTGAACTGACTGACTGAAGCAGTCTCTCAAGAAAAAGATTGAGGAACCTTTGTTTTGTCTGCATCATGGGACCCTGTGGAAAGAGCTGTGGCCTAGGGAGCATTAGAGCCTATCAAGTCATGCACGGTATAGCCTTGTGACCTTGGGCGAGTCACATGTCTTTGCAGGACTGTAGGAAGCTGGGACGGCTGGAGAGCAATGGTCCTCTGGGAAGCGGTTCAGAGACCTGTCTAGTAGACTCGGAGCTGCACAGCCCCAGGGCTCCTTCCAGAAAGGACCTGTGGCCCCACCTGCTGGAAGACACCTTGGCCTCTCAGATCCTCCAGCATTGCCTCTGCTGCAGTGTCACCTAGCCTAATGTCCCTACTTTCCTGGAGGACCTGCATCCGGTAACCGGGAAGGAGAGGCCCAGCCTGGCCATTTGGGGCACACACAGTGCAGTTGTGACGAATCATTCAAGGCCCCGAGCTGCCCTGGGGTCGGCAAAGGCTTTCAGGCTGCCGTGCCGGTTCAGTTTCCTATTCAGTCAAGTCCCGCTCTGCCCCTCCCTCCCATGGGCAGTGATCCCAGGGGTACTCCCCAGTGAATAGCCCAGTCTCCATGCCGAAGCTGCCTCCAGGAGCACCCAACCTGCAGCCTTACCTGGACCAAAGGGCGGGCTCTTCGCAGCCAGAGTCTCAGATGCAGAGGACCAAGGGCCCTGCCCGTAGACTCGACTCGTCCAGCCCTCCTCCCTGCCCACAGAGACCGGGCTTGCCCTTTGGCCTCAGACATACTGCACTTGACATTTATTTCAAGGTGTTTTTTTATCTTTATGCAAATGTTACAGGCAAAGTTGCCACCGTTCTGACCCTTAGGGCGGTACTGGATGCTCTCACCCCCCCAGCGTCACTCATGTCTGCCCTGAAGCTTTCAAACTTGAACCATCATTGGCTGTAAAGATAAAGGACCGTCTAGTAGTGATGTGCGATTTGTTTTCCTCTCAGCCTCTGAAATTTGTCCTTTTGACCACTGTAGCATGGGGCGTTTTTTAAAATGTAAAAGATGTCTTCTACTCCCATCAAAGGGATTAAGCACTTTTGACCTAGCTGTACAAAGGAAACTTGAATGTTTACATTCATCTCAGTTTAGGTTCTCAGAGCAGGAAACCTTTTTTGAAAATAGGAACTGTTCCTTTTTGCATTATAAAGGAGAAGAAGAAGAATATTTTTTAACAAAAACAAGAACATAGCAACTGTTATAGAATACCCTCTCATTCCTTCCTCCCTGACAGATTCTGAAAATCTGAGGGAGGGAGGGGTAGGGACAGAGGAACTGACAGGAGATAGAAGGGTAACGTGGCTGAAAGAGTGCCAGCCAGAAAAGAGGTCCCATGGGGAGTACCACGTGGCGCGTGCTAAGTCACTTCTGTCGTGTCCAACTCTTTGTGACCCCATGGCCTGTAGCCCACCAGGCTCCTCTGACCATGGGATTCTCCAGGCAAGAATACTGGAGTGGGTTGCCTTGCCCGCCCTCCAGGGGATCATCCCGACCCGGGGATTGAACCTGAGTCTCTTACATCTCCTGCATTGTCAGGCAGGTTCTTTATCACTAAGGGGAGAACCACCTGACCCTCCTAACAGGGAGCTGCATCCCTTGCCCCCTCCTGAGAAGTGCAGGAAGGGGCCAAAGGGATGCTTAACTGTTAAATATGGTTGTTGTTACAGGTTGAAAATACATGGGAAAGAAACTTGGGGTAGTAGGACAGTTAAGTCCTTGGAATCAAATTCCCATTTGTCCTTTAGTACATGCAGAATTCTCTTTTTTTCTTTTTTAAAATTATGTATAATTGCTTTGCAGTGTTGTGTTAGTTTCTGCTGTACAGCGGCGGGAATCTGCCATACGTGTATATGTGTCCCTGCGCTCTGGATTCCCCCTCCCAGCCCTCTGGGTCATTGAGAGCACTGAGCTGAGCCCCCTGTGTTATAGGGCACTTCCCACTAGCGAGCTGTCTTTCACAGGGCGTTATAGTGTATGTCAATGCTACACTGTCAATCCACCCCACCCTTTCCTGCCCCAGCTGTGTCCACCAGTCCATTTGCTACATCTGCACATGCAGAATTTTCTGATCCTCAGTGCTCTCCGCAGTAAACTAAGGATTGCTCCTGTCTTGTCGGATGGGGAGGTTAACAGTAATGCATGCAAAACGCGGGGCACCATGCTTGAATCCCCAGCAGGCACTTAAGGCGGTACTCACTGATGGGGATTTTTTCCTTCTATTACTCTCAAGGCACAGATTTTGGAATTTGGCTTGGCCGTGCACGAGAAGTTTGTGCCTCAGGATATGAGACCCCTTCACAAGAAGCTGGTCGACCAGTTCTTTGTGATGAAGTCCAGCTTGGGGATTCAGGTATGTACACAAAGGGTCCGCCAGGGGGCAGTCCGACTTCTTCCATTTGCTTTTTGTTAAGAGGAACCATGAAGTATACAACAGTGACATCTTTTGGTTTGTCTGCCAAACTGCACCAAAATTTTACCAGAGAGCCCTCAAATATTAAAATTGTATTAACTTTGGTTTACCACACTTAACTTTCATGAAAATGAAAAAGTAAATGAGGGAAGGCTTAATAACTTACATTCCTAAGTGCCTATATAAAGGTTTTATGACCATCAGAATGCACATCTAGTACTACACAGCACCTCTCGAGTGATTCAGCCCTTACCGTTACAATTCTGAAATATTTTCTTTACTACCTCTTTAGGAATTCTCCGCTTGTATACAAGCCAGTCCAGTCCATTTTCCTAATGGAAGCCCTCGTGTGTGTAGAAACTCAGCACCTGCTTCCATGAGCCCAGATGGCACCAGGGTAATTCCTCGACGCAGGTAAGTCACATTCTGCATTATCTGACAATTTGGCATTCCCACAAGATGATGCGGAACGATTGTCTCGTTCTTTATGGCACAATTTGTCAAATATGCGGTTTCTTAATGAAATAAGTAACCCTAGAGGCAGCTGCAGACATCTGCCACTGGTAAAACAGCAACAGCATGAGAAATAAACTCAGACATTTGATCACATTGAGGCAAACGGGAGGCGACAAAATGGGATGTATATATATTTTTTTCCCTTTGGTTTTTATACCATGCCAGCATGTGATAAAGTGCAATGTAGAGACTAAGTTAACGACCATTTCTTTTTCTCCCTGAAAACAGCCCATTAAGTTACCCAGCTGTCAACCGATACTCTTCCTCCTCACTGTCCTCACAAGCGTCTGCTGAAGTAAGCAATATTACAGGGCAATCAGAAAGCTCTGATGAAGTCTTTAACATGCAGGTACTTGATCAGCTGTTTTCTTTTTGTCTGGTCCTGTTTATTCCCTTTCTGTCTCAATCATGAGTGTTTCCATTCACTCTGCTATGCTTAGGAACAGACCTACGAGCGAGAACTTGACCTAAGGACAAACCTTTACACACCTGTATTGCCTTATTGGTCCCTGGAGTCTGCAAAGCTGATTCTCTCAAAGCTGCCCCGGCCACTCTAGGAAGACCTGAGCCAGCGGTGGGCAAGCCCAGCCAGGCCCTACGAGGGGAACTTTGAGCTCTGCCTCTGAGTCAGGTCTTCAGTTGGGTGTCCTGGAGCTTGTCACCACCGACCAGCTGCCTCTTAGCATTCCTAAGTGTTTTGTTCTTTTAAGAAGATACCGTTTAGGGGCCCATTCTAAGATTCCTCTACTTAGGTATATGTTGGAAATTTCCCATAATAAAAAACTGTTTACTAAAGAAAAACAGAGGTTTTTAGGGATTTAAGTGTCAGTGTAACTCTTGGAACAAAAATTTGTGTTTAGATACAGCTAATAGGACATTGATAATCACTCGGTAAGACTCAGCTGAAATTTTCCCCCACCTCTGTCTTTGGAAAGGGGCCATAACACATATTGCCAAATTTACGATTTGAATGTATGACATTGGAGAAAAGGCGCAGACATGTTCTCTGCCTTTTAGAAGCACTCATCTGTTTATCTGCCCGAGGCTGGGAGCCTTTCTGCTAGTGCTTTAGTCAGGGAGCTGCTGCTGACTGGTCTTTAGTCACAGGCTGTATGGAGCTGAATTGAACACAAAGGCATTCCTTTGGCAGGTGTCAAAAATCTCAGATTTTTTTTTTTATTAATTCAGACAGGCATCCGTATTGGTCTGAGTTAGTGAGATTTTCCCATAATTCTTAATGAGCTTTTTCTACTTTGAAAAAAAAAATGGTGATTTTGTTTCAAACGCGTCAGTGTAGTCTGCAGCCTCTAAGCCTTATCTGATAACAGCTCCCGTGTTTTCCAGCCAAGTCCATCTACCTCAAGTTTGAGTTCTACTCACTCCGCCTCGCCTAATGTGACAAGTTCTGCTCCCTCGAGTGCCAGAGGTCAGTGCCAAGGCGTGGGGTGGACTGAGGGTGCCCAGAGGACCTTCTAGCCTCCCGCAGGCTCAGGTTTTCTCCTCCAAATGGTCCCAGCTCACCACCACCCTGAGGAGCCTCTCTTCCCGTCTCTTCCCAGCCTCTCCTTTGTTGTCCGACAAACACAAACATTCCAGAGAAAACGCTTGCCTGTCCCCGAGAGAGCGGCCATGCAGCGCCATCTATCCGACACCTGTGGAACCTTCTCAGGTAGAGTGTGGGGGATGGAAATTCTAGGAAACAAGGAGAAGTCTGGATGCTACTTCCAGGGCTGCAGAAAGTCACGGGAGCTGCCAGAGACCACAGACGGGCCGTGCTGACAAGTCCAGCTGGGTGAAGTCCACACCTCGGCCCCGGGCCTGGTGTTAGGAAGTTCTGTGTGAACCGTCGAATCTGACGTGGATGCCTGGTGGTTGCCCGAGCAGTAGAGCTGAGAGGGAATTGGGAAATGATTTTACCCACTTTGATCTGACTGTTTTGTTGCTGCCACTTGAACATTAAGAGAGGTCACGGGTGAATGAGTTAGAGGCGGGGGTGTCTGTCTGCAGAAATTCGGAGGAACTCCTTGTACTTCGTGTTAGGTCGCTTCGGTCATGTCCGATTCTTTGTGACCCCATGGACAGCAGCCCAGCAGGCTCCTCTGTCTGTGGGATTCTCCAGGCGAGAACACTGGAGTGGGTTACCATGCCCTCCTCCAGGGGATCCTCCCAACCCAGGGTTTGAACCCGCATCTCTTATGTCTCCTGCATTGGGTTCTTTACCACTAGCGCCTCCTTGAGGAGAGGCATGGCTGCCACGGATTGCTTACCGAGGTATCCAAGAGTGAAGAGGGTGTCTTTTTGCCTCTGCTGTTCTTAAATGCACTGAGGAGGGAGTGGCTGAACCCTGGGGCCTCCCCGGCAGCCCTCTTCACCTGCTCAGCTTCTCTTGGCTTTGCAGTGATCTCTCTCAGCCTCAGTGACTGCATGGCCAACGTTTTCACCCTCTGGGCCCTTTAAGCACCTTGAGGCGGGGTTTCAAAGGTAAAGATTCCTATGGAGCCCTCAGTTTTATTGGTTATTTGTGGATAACTCAGGAGCAGAGAATAATCATTATTTATCCTCCAGCTCATTTTCTGTTTTTCCACACCATCCTGGCAGAAGGCTAGTTGCATCTGGAAATGGATGAGAATGAGGGGAATTTGTCTGGATTGGTTTCTTTGCTGATTCTGATCTTCCCAAAAGTTCCAGGGTACCCCATCCGCACAGCACGGACGCGTTGCAGAAACTGTAGCCGAGTGCATTTTCCTGAACCACCTGGCTGGTTTAATTTCCCCTTGTCACTTGTTGCCCAGGACTTTCAGTTTGTTCCCTCTGCTCCTGGAGAGCAGGTCACCAGCGTGGGGAACTCTGAAAGACTTCCAGATTAGCCTCCCGAGTTTTCTGCTTTTGGTAAAATTTGAAGCAGTGTGTGTTGCCAAAATTTCCATAATACACATTCCTCTGGTGTATCTATTTTTAAGGACTTGGTGCCTTTCATTTAATATATTAGGTAGAACTATGTAAAACTGGCATTTTTGTGGGTTAAAGGTTGCAACATACTAACCATTTCATATGTTTTAACCTAATCTAGGATTTAAAATGTAAAGTTCATTGACTAGAGATTTTTGGAGCTAATATTTCTTCTTTCTTACTTATATTTTATATTGCCAGTCTAGCATTTGTATTTATAAAGAGCACCGTAGCTTAACTGCTACTTACTGTTTATTTTTTCCATATTTTGTTACAAAAATTTATTTGCCAGTTATATTTGGTTGGCCAAAAAGTTCATTTGAGGATGGTATGGGAGAACCCAAACAAACTTTTTGGCCAAACCAATATTTGAAATCCTGTATAGACTTTTAAAACACCATTTAGAAACACTGTTTGAAACCTAAGGGTCTTCTCCTTTTTTTCCCTTAAATATAACTGAGTCATTATTGAACAATAATTCAATAATGATAAGCCAATCATCAACAATGTTAAGCAAGTAATGTTTTATATGGCTTATTTTGCCATATGAAACATTTTTTTAAAACAAAAGGTTCAGTAAGGGCTTCCCAGGTGTCACTAGTGGTAAAGAACCCGCCTGCCAATGCAGGAGACACAGAGCTGTGGGTTACATCCCTGGGCTGGGAAGACCTCCTAGAGTAGGCAATGGTAACACACTCCAGCCTTCTTGCCTGGAAAATTACATGAACAGAAGAGCCTGGTGGGTCAGAGGGTCGCAGACAGTCAGACACGATGGAGCAGTAGCATACACCATTCAGTAATAAAATAATCACCTCGTTTTCTAGATCTCACCTGTCAGTATCTTGCACCATAAAAATAGATTCTTGTGCCTTTCCAGAGGCTGCTGTTTAATCACATTGGAGATGGAGCTTTGCCACGCAGTGACCCCAATCTTTCTGCGCCTGAGAAAGGTGGGTATGAAGCCAGCGTCTTCCAGTCATGGAATGTGTAACAGTGTATTGTCTTCATTTCCTCCCCTCGCCCTCGTGTCCCTGTGGAAGGCAGATGTGCAGACCTTTAATGATCAGGACTGATCTGCTCTTTAGGGGATAGATGGAAGACAGTTATTTCTGATACATTCTTCACAAACTGTTTTCTTGTAGGATTTAGCAGCAGAATCTGAGCAAGGTAGGGACGCCTCTGTTTAATGACTTTTGGTGTCATTCAGAGAGCCACTGAGGCAATCCCAGGGCTACCTGAAACAAAGTGGCCAATTAGGCTACTTGTTCAACACAAGGACAGTGAGCACCTTCCCAGATGGATCCTTGGTCCCACTTTTTGTCTGCCTTACCAAGCTCATTCAGTCAGCTCATCTGTTGCTTGTGGGTGACTCAGATGCTATTGAAAGTTTGCAATCCAGTGCATAATGGAGTGTGCCCTGCCTCAAGGTCATGTGAAAAATGAGAAACCAACATATGCATAGCAGTTAATAGCCAATTAGCATTGGTCTGTGCAACACAGCAGAGGAAGAAGGGTGGATTAAATGTGACTTCCTCAGCTAGCGGGGTGGGGACTGGCAGCAGGGCACTCGTTCACCTCCCAGAGTCAGCCTCAAAAATCAGAGCAGTCCCCGAGCCAGCAAATTAACAGTCACTAATGACATATCCCTGTAAAGTGCATTTTAATTGTCCCCATTAAGATCTCGGCTGCATTGTCATTTGAGTACACCGATACATTAAAACTTTCCTCGGAAGATGGGAATCAGCAAGACTGTAGCCTAAATTATTTTAAAGCACACATTTTGCTTTACGCTACAAGTCAAATATTGATCTCTGTCTGGATAACTTAGAAATGTGGTCGTTTTCTCACCTCTTCTACCAAAGAAAACCCACAAAGCTACCTTTAAAAGGATCAGAGGAAATGTATTTTACGAGTGGTGGTTCCATCCAATTAAAGTGGTAATATAATCACAAAATGTTGAAATTCTGGCTATGTCCACCAGGTGGCAGGGTCTGCTCAGTGAGCAACAGACTGGAACTCTCTAAAGACTTGATTTTGTAAACCTCCTCTCAGAGCAGCTATTTATAACCTTGTATGTCTTGCCCTTGTTCCTAACGGGGTTGTTCCATATTTCTGCATCTTACTGAAGTGTGCAGCAGATAGATTACAAAAAAGGAATGATACTGTCAGCATTGCAAATTATTTTTTTAGGACGTTCTCCACTATAGCCCTTTGACTTGAGGAACAAGGGCCAACAGGATGGTGTGGTGTGGCTGTTCCTTGCCAGTAATTCTGCCAGGAAGTGGAGATATTAGCGTCCACTGCCTTCCCCCTTTTAGGGTGCTATTTGTCCAGAAAATTCCGCTAAAAATCAAGTTTTAAAATAGTCGAGTGACTACATCTTCCATCTGTTATCCAGTGTCTAAACACATTTGTAAATCTCAAGTTTCTACACTCTTTTGTCGAGATGTGTAGTTCTGACTGCTTGAGGGAAAAAGAGAGACATGCTATCACCCAATGAAATGTCAACTATAATTGTGAGGTGGGCAATTAAATAAAGGGTTCGCATTTAGGAAGTTTCCTTATTTTTAATCCAGCTGCTGTGTTCATTCTGGATAACTCTGACTTCTAAGATTGAGTGTTCGCAGGGTGACGTGGACCATGTGATTTTAGCTGTGTTATTCCCTTCCAGCTGTGAACCCCACCCCTAGCAGCTGGAGCCTGGACAGTGGGAAGGAAGCCAAGAACATGGCAGATGGTGGGAAGCTCATCTCTCCCCCAGTCCCTCCACGGCCCACACAGACTGGTGGGTATTTGAAGCATTTAATGATCATTTTTATAAAAATAACTTTTATTGACTACTCCGACCTGAATTCCTCAGAAAGGTCAGCGTTTGATGTGTCCAAGGTAAAAGCCTTTGTAGTAGCTACAGAATTCATCTGCAGTGTTCCTTCTTTTTCCTCAACTCCTGTTATACTAAGTCTACAAGCGCACCACTCCTAAACTGTAGAACATTCTTTTCCTAGATACCATCCTTAGAATTGGGGGGGGGCACCCTAACCTTGCTGAACCACTAGCATCTTCTCTATCCTTCGCTTGAAGCACCTCATTCTTATCAGCCTCTGCGAACTCCAGCCACTTTCTGCAGGACTGATGCCCCCATTTCAGGTTGTCCGTGAGTAGGATTGACTGTGATTTGGATAGGCTTGTGGAGAACAACCAACCAGTACCTTGCCCCTATGGCTTAGCCAAGACTGTATTCCAGGGTCATCTTTCTCAAAGGGTTCATTCAAGGCACTGCATCTCCTAGGGAGGTGGTTTAAGCAGCAGACCTACTGAATCAGAATTTTACTATATCTGGGCCAAAGCCCTAGAATCTGTGTTTTACCAAACCTTTCTAAATTTTGAGAGCCACTGAAAATTATTCTTTTTTTTTTTTTTTGAAAATTATTCTTAAGAAACTTCCTGAGTTTATAACAGTAATGGACCCCCTTTTCCTCTTGTAGAAGCCATTGCTGGGTGACCTGCATATGAGGGCAGTTTTTGAGAGAGGCTGTTGCACTTTACTGTGTCCTCTTGATGGGGAGAGCTTTTTCAACACTTCGCCTATATTTAGAGTCGTTTTGAAGCTTTACAAATACAACTAGCCTAAAGGCATGAGAAAATACGACACCTATGTTTTTCATGGATTTTTCTGGATTGATCACCCTGTTTCGTTTGCTGTATTTTAACATCTTTCTAGTTTCTTTTTTTTTAACCAAAGGAAGAAAAATGACTCTCTTTTTAAAATAAACTGTGTGCTACCCAGTTTGTTTTGTCCTTCCCAAAGCTAGAAGTTGCCAGTAGATTTGGAAAGACATGTGAGATCTTCAAACAGAACAAGAAATACCTGTAGCCTTCCTTGATAATCTGCATTGCTAGGTCAGTGTGACCATGGAAGTTTAAAACTCACCGACCAGTACTTGGTGTTTTATTCATGATGTTGGTACATTGCAGCAACCTCCAGCTTAAACCTGGTTGTGTTCCTAAAGTTGGAAACTTGAAAAGTGTTTTCAAAGGGACAATAATATTCATGGTATTTAGGTTCCTAGGCTAACTCTACCTTGTAGGCAAGGACAGGGATAGAACTATTTTAGGTCTTTTCTGGAGAAACATCACTCTAAACATGCAGAGGGTGCAGGGGCTGCTGGGTGGTCCACAGTGGTGGTGTCAGGGAATGCCTAAGTTGAGAGGATGAGGGTCCCAGACAATAAAAATACCATTTCCCAATCAAGAGGTGCTTCCCTAGACGTCCATGCTCTTCTTCTATACTCGATACCCACAACTGAGAACTAACAGTGGCAATGGAACATGGCACGTGCTGACAGCATGCCCTGGCATGCAAGATGGATCTGCACGACCCCACAGCGGGGGGACCGGCCACTCTCCCTAGTGCCTTAGGCCCAGAGCACGCAGGTGACCGTACCTCTCCCCGGTTACCTTGGCAGCGCTGCCTCCCCTTCTGCACTCACTGCTGTCATGGTCTGTCCTCCTGTCATCCTGTGTGCTCACTGCTGGTGGGATCTGTAACCGTCTCTCTTCCTTCGGCCTTTCTCTGGTTTTCTTACGAGCTGCAAACCCCACTGTGACAGCTGGGAGCATGGCAGCTCATCGCAGAGCAGCAAACCCCGAGCCCACGGAAAACGCTGTAGGCAGACCTGGGAAATCTGGCTTATACTCCCGTGCTGACAGTGTCACGGCTGGCTGTCATATGTGTGCTTACGCTTTAGAGCTGGATTTGGTCCACGAGGGCACACACACAGCAGTGTCTTCACACTGGCCATGTCCCAGGTGTACGGCTTGAAAATCTGCTGGGAGAAACAGAGAGGGTTCTTCTCATCTTAATGATGACCTCCTAACCCAAGTACAGACATTAGGGAGAAAAATGGAAAACTTCTTACCTTTTATATGGATGTAGCCAAGGGGTTTCTGTCAATTTCAGGAATATTGCATGGAGGGGCAGGGCGAGGGGTGGTGAAAGAGGAGACTGATGTCAGTACATTCCCAGGGACCTATTCGAAGCTGTCTGGGTGACCTGGGTCTTTTCATTCCTGCTCAGCCCAAAGTCTGCTCCCTGGCACCTCACGCGTAAAAGCACCTTTTGAAAGAGACCAGGGGCAGAGAAGCATCTGGGCTTTGAGGAAGTGGAAAGGACGCTGGACCAGTCACTTGGTTAAAGCATCATGTGTGCTCTGGTGACTTTTCACTGATCACCCCATGTCTTGGAGCTGCCATCCTTTGTGGGGAATCCATTTTGGGTGGGCACCATTCAGTCTTTCCACCCACGCACCCACCTTGCCTAGATCCTTGTATGGGTTTGTACACACAGAGGGCTTTTTCAGGTAGTCAGCTGTCTGGTTTTCTGAACTGAAATGATCTCTCTCTCTCTTCACAGCTTCACCAGCAAGGCACACAGCGTCAGTATCCCCCTCGCCTGCTGGGCGATCTCCACTGAAGGTACAGGCTCTTGTTTAGATGGGAGCTAGAAATTGGCCCCTTGCTACTTTTTCCCCTGTTACATCAATAAGGTGCTTTCATCTACAAAGACCAGGCAGAGAACATAGAAGGGGGAGAGGAAGATGGGTAAGAAAACAACATTAGACTTTCCCTTTGGGGAGTCTGCCGTTTGGTTTCAGATTATTAGCCTTTTTCTCCAAATGGTGGCAATGAGAATGTACAAACTAGAGTGAGTATAAACACTGAATTAGAAAGAAATGGTCCCTAGGTATCTTCTAGGATATTTTCAACTTAAGTGTTTGTTTTTGATGTGCCTTAAACTAAAGGATAATGCTGAAAAATAACCAAGATCTACTAAATATTCTCAAGTGCCTTTTTCATCAGTTTCACTCATTTTGAAAATGCCAAACCCAACTTTTTCTCTTTTAACATATTATACCAAGGCTTCTATTTACATTAGAGGTACATACTTGATCATGAAAAACAAGACAGTAAAATGAATTTTAAAATCTCTGGGAAACAAACTGGAAAGCTTTAAAGGTCAGACATTTGATTTAATATGAAGACATAGGCTATTTAACATCTCTAAACATACAAAATTCCTCCTGAAGGTAAAGAATAATATTTAGTCTCTATCCAAATTGAATCAGACTGGCTGCAAGGATTGTTGGTGCATTCAGAGGTAGGTGTTCAGAGCTGCTACACCAGAGGCTTAAAGATGAAGTGACTATGGAAAGAATGATTTGTTCCTGAATGACTTAGGATTCACATACTCTTGTGTCCTTTTTGTTGATGAGACATTTCAAACTAATGTAAAAGAAAAACAGAAACTAGCTTCTGCAAACACCTAAGGGCAGATTGTGATCCTGTGCATCTGTGGTACTCAGGATTGTTGCTGGTAGAAATTGAGAATCTGGAAGGAAACCTCCCCTCCCCCACCCCATCCCTGCAGTGGAGAAAATTGCAAAAAAAAAAAAAAAAAGCGTGATTTGCATTGCTGACATTTCTGATGTCAAAATTTGCTAGTGGGTGCAAATTATCTGCTGGTTTGGTTGTCATACTGCCATGCAGCTGTTAATGGTAAAGTTCATGTGACTGCATTCACCCCGGGAGCCATAGACTGTTATCTTAATGTGTTGGAAACAAAGAAACAAGGTGTCCGCATCGTTACATTTCCCCTTACTCACAAAGAACCCCTCATGTTGCTATGGGATTCACATATGCATTTTTTAACTTGATTGTATAAATTAGTAATCAGATAAAATTTAAAAAGAATAATTCCTAATAATAGAGTCAAAGAGTTGAAAATATTCAAGTAGCCACCAATTAGCCACTCTTCTTTCCACAGACCTGGCTGTGTTCTTGCTGGCCACAGGTAGCCTTGTAGCAGTATCTACAAATCAGGCTTTGAAAAGATGAAACACTGTGTTGTAACTCCGGGTGACATTAGAGGGCGTAGTGCCACAAGTTACTAGCTTTGCTGTGCTTCAGTTCAGTTCAGTCACTCAGTTGTGGCCGACTCTGCAACCCCATGGACGGCAGCACGCCAGGCTTCCCTGTCCATCTTCAGCTCCCAGAGCTTGCTCAAACTCATGTCCATCGAGTCGGTGATGCCATCCAACCATCTCATCCTCTGTCATCCCCTTCTCTTGCTGTGCTTAGAATGCAGAAAACTCCTTAAGAGTTTTTTTCAGCAATTAAATGAGGAAATTAACCCTGTGAAGAAGACTCAGCTTACCTGCCCTATTTTGCACTTGGGGTCGAACTTTTAACAAAAAACACCAGTGAATTTGGATCTTTTAATTGGCCATTCTTGATCTTAGGCTCCTGATAAGTGAAAGGATTTGTGTCTACCAGCATTCTCATGTTTAAAAAGAGAGACCGAGGTAAAGTTAGTGTAGGATAACATTTCTTGGTTTTATAGGCCATTATGTGATAAATGAGGAGGTATAAAAAAAAAGGTCTGTGGTGAAATAAGTTTAGCAAACACTGAACTGAACAAAGTCATTGAGGTTCCTTTATTGTCAGACTTTAATGAGCTAATAGGCTTTGAATGGACTCAAGGAGTACATAGGATGCAGTATTTCCCAGTAGAATCCTCTTTTCACAGAGCGCTGTTAGGAGAGAAGGAGAAAGAGGTGGAGAGAGAGAGGGAGAGTGTGTGTGTGACTCAGTCGTGTCCGACTCTGTGACCCCACGGACTGTAGCCGGCCAGGCTCCGCTGTCCATGGGATTTCCCAGGCAAGAGTACTGGAGTGGGTTGCTATTTCCTTCTCCAGGGGACCTTGCCCACCCGGAGATGGAGCCCAGGTCTCCTGCATTGCAGGCAGATTCTTTACCCTCTGAGCCAGCAGGGAAGCCCAAAGGGAAGTGCAGATCTTGCTGCCAGTGGGAATAGACAGTTAACAATGAGGCGTCTGTGTGATGTGGTGGTGATGGTGGGAAACGGACGGATCCAGGCCCCATCCAAAGGGCCAGACCCTGCTCAGCAACAAGAGATTCTCTACCGAAAGAGAGAGTGAGTCGTGTTGCTAGAACTTTCCAGTGCTTAAAGAAATGCACAGTTGGTGGGAAACCGTCCTGTTTTACAGAATTAACAACCGAGGCTTTTAAAAACACTGCAGATGAAACATCTGGTCTCTCAGGCTACCTAGCCTGAGGGCTGCCAACCTTCAGCTTTTGAGCCTGGCAAGAGCCCAGAAGTCTCCAGGGCAGGGCCTGCCATGCCTTCCCCAGGGGTGGGGGAGAGAAGGGCTTCAGCCTCTGGGTTTGATGGGGGACGCAGCAGAGCTCATCACCCTGACGCTGAACGCTCTGCCGTTTCCCCTCCGCACAGGGCTCCGTGCAGTCCTTCACCCCGTCCCCCGTGGAGTACCACTCCCCAGGACTCATCTCCAACTCCCCGGTGCTGTCGGGCAGCTACAGCAGCGGGATTTCGTCCCTCAGCCGGTGTAGCACGTCGGAGACCTCAGGCTTTGAGAATCAGGTGAATGAGCCGTCCGCGGCGCCGCTGGGGTCGGAGGAGCCGGTGCGCAAGGAGAGCAAGACGCCGCCGCCCTACAGCGTGTACGAGCGGACTCTGCGGCGCCCCGTGCCGCTGCCTCACAGCCTCTCCATCCCCGTCACCGCCGAGCCGCCCGCCTTGCCCCCCAAGCCCCTGGCGGCGCGCTCGGGCCACCTGGAGAACGGGACCAGGAGGACGGACCCCGGCCCGCGGCCCAGGCCCCTGCCCCGGAAGGTCTCCCAGTTATAAGTCCCTTTTCTACTTCCCTGCGACGCATTCTTTGCCGTTTACAAGACATCAAGAGGTATGGTGAGAAGACATCTTTAGTGTAGGCACTTTAATAACTCAGATTTGTCTTTAGATGAATGGAATTTAAACTCGCTTAATAGAATATGTTGCACAATATTAAAAGTTACTGATCCCCAACGCCAGATGTCCCAAGTATGGCTGAATTTCATGACACCGTTTCTCGTTTGAAAGTGATAAATAGTGATAAAGCCTTCTTTTGTATCTTTTTATGTTCACTTTTTTTTTTACATAATCTCAACCAGTAAAATATTGTCGAACAATACGAAGCGTGATAATGTTGTATACTTTTTACTGAATACTTGATACTTCATGAAAGCTTATTAAGTCAGTGCACATCCTAAGGCAGTGGTCCTTACTTCAGAAGACTTCTGTAAATAAGGTGAGGTTTCTGACTCTTTCTATCAACAGACAAATGAATGCACATCGTCATAATTAAAAGTTAAAGCAGGCTAATGAGATATACACTAAAGGAGTTGCAAAGATTGGGACTGGAAGCGGTTTTGTTCTTGAAACATACTTCTTGAAGGTTGCTTTTGACCTTGACTGCTGTCTGCATTCTTCAGAAGCTACTATACCATTTGGCTGGTAAACCGTTTAGTACCCTGACACCATGGTATCTACTGTATTTTTTTTCAAGGTGCAATTTACTTCCAGAGTTCCCATCAGGTTGATGAAGCAAAAGACCCCAGGAGAAATGTTTACTTGAATCTTGTGCTTCCTTAGATAATTTCTGCTACCCAATTTGTCATTGAAGAAGAGATGTTCATGTATTAAGTAGGCACAAATTAATGTGTCCCATTAACAAGAATTCAGGAATCAATACAGGACAGTATTAAATCGATAGAGTAAATGAAGAAAAAAAGTAGAGAAAATATATTAGCATGATTAAATGGCAAGAGGACTTTTAAAAGGCAAGGGCATTAACTTTCAGTCCTGCACAAAATAAGAAATTCCTCACAACTCCATTGTTACCAGTGGGGCTTGTCTGCTGAACTAATCCTGTTGTCCTTTTGTTGAAGGAGGATGGCTATAGACTGCGCTAGCTTGAACATTACAACATAGCATCTTAGATCTAGATAGGGATGCTAATGCCACAGTCGTAGGAGTGTGAAAAGAGAAAAGCACCTTGTATGTAGTAATGTATTTTATATCTTGTTTTCTTTACTGACTGTTTATAACACTCAACTGACAATAGATATGAACTGTATTTTAAATCATACTGTTGAATATTTTCCCTCTTTTGTTGGGAAGCTCATTTTAGTTTAACTGTGTGTGTTTTTGTTGATAGCTTACCCAGAAGGCAGTGACCACTTTTTTATATTCCCTTCAAAACCATTCAGCAGGTATATGCTGTTGAGACTGGTTATAGAGGTTTTCTATAATAAATGTTCAAGTATTTTTGTACATAACTGGTTAATTTTAATAAGAGATACCATTACGTGTAAAAAAATTAAAAATAAAAGCAAACTGTTGTGGATGCAGTATGATTGTTATAATTATGCCAAATACTTTATGTATGGAAAAAGAATATTTGTACATATGTGCTTTTAACAATAATTCTGCCATATTGACTACAGTTTTGAATGTCAGAAAAATTAATATATGTTAAAATATTTATGTTTAGTGAAAGTATTCTTAATAGAGAAAAGGAACATGAATTTTAGCTTTGTATCTTGCAAGTTTTTCAGTTGAAAATTTCTTGAACTAGCTTTTGCTTTTGATGATAACACTTTGTGTTTGTAATCACATCCTTAAGTATATATATATCTCTCTATATATAGGAAGATACATATTTCTGTTGCTTTAAAGAAGTAAAGCCTTCCCTCCATTTAAATAAGGTGACATGCTTAAGATAACAAAGCTTTGATTTCCTTTTCTTCTGTAATTTAATAGATTTCTTGACTAGTGCTTGGGCACAGTGTAAATCAGTGTTATTTGCTCTTGAATCCATTTTTTTAAAAAAAAAATTGGGGCAATGAACAGTCGATCATGTGCGTGTATTTCTGAAGCAGCTATATAGCAGAACATTTCAAGAGATTCTATTAGCCCAGATGTTCATGTTGGTTGCTGCTGAGTGGTAAATATTAAATAAAATTACCTGATTAATCTTGGTATTTCTGTCTTTATTCCTGTCATAAGCACATCCTTACTTGAACAGAAGCTGTGTAAATAATTGCCAAATGTACAAAAGGAACAGTTGAGTGCTGCTTTTGCCAGCTGCACAAACTGTCTGCATGCCTGCTTTCTCCCTGATGTTCGTAAAATGATAGGAAATATATTTAACACTGCAAAGTCCATTGACTACCAAATTTGCTAATAAAGCCTGACTTTTAATTTTGTGAGCTGCATCTATATATTGTGTTAGATTTACAACATTTAGGT
Organism: Cervus elaphus; assembly: GCF_910594005.1. Classification (NCBI taxonomy): domain Eukaryota; kingdom Metazoa; phylum Chordata; class Mammalia; order Artiodactyla; family Cervidae; genus Cervus; species Cervus elaphus. The sequence continues at coordinate 64,765,014 of NC_057832.1, forward strand.
CACTCAGTGCTAAGCAAACCACTGGCTAAATTAAGTACCAGAACTCACTTAAAGGTCATTGTCAATGTCTTCCTGATTATTTCTCAACATTAAGTGATTTTAGAGCATTTGGGGAACATTTTCATCACCACTTAATCCACAAGTGTTTCGATTCTACAAGCCTAATTACAATATGAATAGCTTCTTTCTCTGCCTTAGTAGTCTTCTCTCTGGATTGATATTGATTGTTCTACAAAATACAACAAAGAAAATAAGTTACACAGCTTTGCCCTTATTTGATCTTTACACATTAAAAGATAGCTCTACCAGAATGAATTCTTAGTTATTAACTGAAATAAACCTTGTCCTCATTACATAATACCATTTAAAAAAAACTTGAAAATTTGACAGTCCCCTTATGTAACTATTATTTTTACATATTCCTTTTGTCTTTTCTCTGTGCATATATTGCACACTTTTCCTACATTGTTAAGTGCTGGTTCCCCAAGTATCCCAACATAATTAATAATACAGGGCTGAGTTCACTGCCAACTGACATAACAGAGAACATCACTTCAACAGAGCTTTGGCAGTATCTCAGAGGGGCAAGGGCAATATCAGATTTTACTGAAATTCCAGAGTTTTGTTTAAGGGAGATCTTTGAAGAAGCAGGGCTTAAGACTGAGTACAGATCATGATATAATTATTGAGGATTGGTAAGAAACAGCAGGGTTCAGAGAGTCTTAGGACATAACTGTTAGTTGATACTTTCTATTGACAACTTGATGAGTCTGTTGAAAAATTACATCATAAAAATAAAGTTATTTACCCGGCAAAAAGGCTCCTGGAAGAGTAAAGTTATACCAGCAAATGTTGGAATATGGAGGTCATGTTCATGTAAACTGTATGGAGTAGATGGCTTCAGTTTTCAACATCTATGTTTTACATAGTTGTAAGAACAGGGTACTGGGCAGACTACTCAGTTTTTGGTTGTTGTTTAATGTTACAGTACAGTAAGTATTTTCATATTTTTACATGTACATAAAAAGCAAAGTATATATTCCCACCATTTACTTAGCCATTCCCCTATTAATGGGCATGATATTATTTCCAGTTTTTCACCAAAGCAAATAATACCATTGGGACATACAGCTTTTTCCATGTTTTAGATTAATTCCTTAACATGGAATCCTAGACTAAAATTGCAAAGCCAAGGGAAGGATGATTTTTGTTGCTATCTTGCATATTGGCAAATTATTTCTCAGATGTAATTTTAACAATTTTAATGCCACCAGCAATATTCTTCCAAGGTTGAATATCCATGCCGTTATTTTTTGCTATGTGGGGAGAAAATATTGCTACTTTACCTAAAATTTGAGAAAATATTACTCCACTAATTAAGTATTTTACAGAATTGTGTATAAGGAAGTTGATATCTATAAAGGAGAGAGAAGACAACATTACAGTAATAGGCACTAACACTTAAGCATATCACCTACTGAAGATACTTCATCACAGAGAAGGCACTTTAGATCCTCTATTTGTATGGAATACTAGAAAATCCCCGACATTCTGAACACAAGTACCATCTCACTTATCCAGTTTACCGCGCCCCCCACCCCAGCCCGGCCATCATTCACAACCAGTGAAGAAGCCAAAAACCTGTAAGTGAGGACACTGAACAGCCATAATAAATGCCATCGTCAGCTGAGTGGAATGTCCCAAGAAGATGAGGCTGATGAAATGCTTGATGTTTTTAAACTACTGACAGGAGATGAAACTTTTATAAGACAGTTGAGGGATGGATGAGAGAAGTACCTAGAAATCTACGCAAGTCAAAGGGAAAGGAAAAAACTTCAGAGAAAAAAGAAAAATGTTTAAATAAGTAAATGTAATTATAGTATACCATGGAGTCAGCTCTACATTTTACATAGTCTTAGAAATGTAAAGTATTTAACTCCAAGTTATTTTGGAAAGATGAAGGTAAGGAAGAAGTATGTGGTGAAAGTGAGCAAAAGTTGTTCAGTCGTCTCTGACTCTGCAACCCCATGGACTATACAGTCCATGGAATTCTCCAGGCCAGAATACTGAAGTGGGTAGCCTTTCCCCTCTCCAGGGGATCTTCCCAACCCAGGGATCAAACCCAGGTCTCCCACATTGCAGGCAGATTCTTCCTGCATTGCAGGCTGATTCTTTACCAGCTGAGCCACAAGGGAAGCCCAAGAATACTGGAGTGGGTAGCCTATCGCTTCTCCAGTAGATCTTCTCTACCCAGGAATCAAATCAAGGTCTCCTGCATTGCAGGAGGATTCCTTACCAACTGAGCTATCAGGGAAACCTAAACGTGTAACCCAGAGAAGGCAATGGCACCCCACTCCAGTACTCTTGCCTGGAAAATCCCATGGATGGAGGAGCCTGGTAGGCTGCAGTCCATGGGGTCGTGAAGAGTCAGACAAGACTGAGCGACTTCACTTTCACTTTCAAGCATTGGAGAAGGAAATGGCAACCCACTCCAGTGTTTTTCCCTGGAGAACCCCAGGGATGGGGGAGCCTGGTGGGCTGCCGTCTATGGAGTCACACAGAATTGGACACGACTGAAGCAACGTAGCAGCAGCAGCAAACGTGTAACCACCTTGAGTGGTAAGAAGGAAAAGTTCCCCTGACCTGCAGAGGGATCAAACCCGTGACCTTGGCATTGTTAGCACCACGCTCGAACCAACTGAGCTAATAGGCCATGATGTGTATGTGGAGAATAACAAATTCTCTCATATAGGGATGTCAATCAGAAATGCCTAAAATTTAAAGACCATCAAAAAGTAGCAATTTAAGATTTTTTTTTAATCTAGATATAAAAGCAAAAATTAAGAAATAACTTGGAAATAATGCCTTCTGTGGAGTGAAATAATGGCTGCAGGACATTCCTGTTTTTCACAGTGGTTTAAGAAACTATATGCATATTTTAACAGATTTTTTTAAAAATGATTTCTACAATGTTCACCACTCCGGCTTCACTCTTGTTTTTTTCCTTCCAAATTCAAAGCAGACCTGGATTTGGAACTCTTTGAGAAGCACATATAGAGCTTGCCAGAAGATTTCTACTTCAAAAGCATGGGTGCGACAGGTTATAGGGAGTAAAGGGGAGTTTGGACCTATATAAAACTCCTCTGGGCGAAGTGATTGGCATTAATACAAACATTTTAATTCCAATCATGACTTAATCCTGTCCACTAAGTCATTTGCAGTTATTTTTAAGGGGCTGGTCCTCCTTGTGTTTTAGTAGCAGAGTGAGGCAGCCAATAGATAAAATTTTTAGGCCTGTCTGAAAAGAACACTGCACACATCAACAGTTCACAAGTTCCTTTTTTGTCAACAACATGAATTTTCTCATCCCAAAAAACCACTCAGGTCTTAGTGTGACTGACTTGGGAATAACAGTCAATAGTCCCATGTTATTTCCCTTCAAGAGGGAGAAAATTAGGTTATTAACAAATAATTAGTTTTTTTTTTTTTTTTTAAAGGTAAAAAATGGTGAGCATTAGAACTTCAAGCCTGAAACGAAATTTGGCAGAGGGTCTCCTGGCACATCCATTGTTCATTCCCTCACTATACCTCAACCTCTTGCCTCACCACTCACAACTTATCCAAATCTTTGTTCCAAAACCAGAAAAAGAAGAAACCCCTTCATTGGGATTAAGTTTTTTACCCTAGAGTTGATCCCACTTCATCTCCCTAGGAATCCTTCTTAATCAATGAGGAAGTGAGGGGAATCTGTGACCTTTGATCTACTTAAAGCAATTGATCTTGATGACTGGGTCTGAAGATAAGAACAAATATAACTAAATGTTTACCAGCTTCAGATAACTTTCCCCTCTCTTTTTTTTTTTTTCTCCTTGGTCAGGCAAATGTCTGAGCTTAAGAATTTATAAGTCAGCATTAAATTTCAAAACTTACATAAGTCAAAGAAAAATATAGCCAAGATGTAAGAGCAAACAGACTAAAAAAAATTGCACCAAATGTGACAGTGTTAATATCCTTGTAAAGAATTCATCTAAAGTGATTTTAAAAGTATTCAGACTGTTAAGAGGTATAAGTATTAGAAAGGAGGGGAGAAAATATGCCAACAGGCAAATAAATAGATAATTTACAAAAGATGAACCATAAACATATGGTAAAATAGTTAACTGAACTACTAATCAAAGAAAAACACATGGAAACAATGAAGTAACATTTATTGCTTATGAAATTAGTTATATGTATAAAATAATAGCACCCAGTTCTGGGAAGACTATGGTGACAAGTTGTCCTCAATGATATTGCTAGTGGCACTAAATTAGGATAACTTTTTGTTTGTAATTTTATTTATTTAAACTTTTTATTTTGTATTGGGGTATAGCTGATTAAGAATGTTGTGATACTTTCAGTTGAACAGAGAAGAGACTCAACCATACATAAACATGTATCTGTTCTCCCCCAAATCCCAAGCATAACCTTTTTGAAATGCAATTTGGCAGAATAGATCCAAAATCTTAAAAATGGTCATGTCCTTTGAGCCATAACTCATTACTGGAAATGTATGAGAAAATAATAATTCAAAATGTAATATGTGTGTATGGAGAAGCAACAGGCAAAAATTTAAAGTCCTAGAAATATTAGTTCCTGGGACTTTAAAGAAGGTGGTTACATAAAATATAACATCCAATCAAAAGAATGGTATATGCTATTTTAAAACATGTATTTGAGGTCAGGACTTCCCTGGTGGCTCAGACAGTAAGGTGTCTGCCTACAATGCGGGAGACCCACGTTCGATCCCTGGGTCGGGAGGATCCTCTGGAGAAGGAAATGGCAGCCCACTCACTCCAGTACTCTTGCCTGGAAAATCCCATGGACAGAGGAGCATGGTAGGCTACAGCCCATGGGGTCACGAGTAGTTGGACACAATTGAGTGACTTCACTAACTAGGAGGAAAGGCTTCCCAGGTGGCTCAGAAGATAAAGAATCTGCCTGCAATGCAGAAGACCTGGGTTCAATCCCTGAGTTGGGACGATCCCCTGGAGTAGGAAATGGCTATCCACTTAAGTATTCTTGCCTAGAAAATTCCATGGACAGGGGATTGTTCTGGGCTACACTCCATGAGGTCACAAAGAGTTGGACATGACTGAGCAAATAAGCACACAAGCACAACAAAGAGGTAAAACTAATAGTGTTTAAAATGCGGGAAAAACATTTAAAGTATATGCACACTGGTGGTATAGTAGAAGAGACAAGATGACAAAGTAAAAGAACATGAGTGATTTCTTCTAACACAAACACCAAAATCACAACAAACTGCTAAATAAACACCAATCAACAACAACAACAAAAAAATTCTGGAACCTTAAAAAAAAAAAAAAAAAAAGATACCTTACATCCAAAGCCAAAGAAGAAGCCACAAGAGAAGGCAGGAAGGGTACAATCACAGTAAAATAAAGTTCCATACATTCTAGGTGGCAACCTAAAGACTGGAAAAGAGTTATACCACAGAAGTTCTACCAGAGGAGTGAAAGTTCTGCCTCCCACATCAGGCTTCCCAGGCAACAAGATGAGGAGTCCCCAGAGAATCTAGTTTTGAAGACCAATGGGGTTTGATTGTGGGAATTCCACGGGACTGGGTGAAACAGAAACTCCACCCTTGGAGGACACACACAGAATCTTGTGCAGACCAGGACCCAGGGAAAAAAGCAGGTGACCGCATAAGAGATTGGGTCAGACATATCTGCTAGTCCCGCGAGGTCTCCTGCGGAGGAAGGGGCGGTGGCGGCTCACTCTGCGGACAAGTACACTGGCGGTGGCAGTTCTGGTGAGTACTCATTGGCGTGAGCACTCCTGAGGCAGCCATTTTCTCACCAAATGTGGCCTCACCCAACAGCCTGTCTCACCAAGCTATGTCCCCAGTGCTGTAAAAGTTCTAGGGCCCACAGATTTCCCAACCTGGGGATCCAGCAGAGGGACTGAGAACCCCTAGGGAATTTGACTTTGAAAGCCAGTGGGATTTGATTACAGAACTTCCACAGGACTGGGAAAACAGACTCTTGAAGGGCACAACAAAAGCTTGTGCACCCCAGGACCCAGGAGAAAGGAGCAGTGACCCCAAAAGGAACTGAGCAGACTTGCCTGTGAGAGTCCTGGACTCTCTGGTGAAGGCGTGAGTTGACAGTGGCCTGCTGCAGGGTCAGGGGCACTGACCGCAACAGTCCTGGGAGCCATAACATGCTGCCCTAAGTCCATTTGAAGGGGGTGGCCATTATAGCCATTACTCCTACCATAGTTTGGCCTCAGGCCAAACTACAGGGAGGGAACACAGCCCAAGCCATCAGCAGAAAATTGGATTAAAGATTTACTGAGCTTGGCCTCACCCACCAGAGCAAGATCCAGTTTTCCCAAGTCAGTCCCTCCCATCAGGAAGCTTCCGCAAGCTTCTTATCCTCATCCATCAGAGGGCAGAAAGAATGAAAACAGAAATCACAGAAAACTAATCAAACTGATCACATGGATCACAGCCTTGTCTAGCTCAATGAAGCTACGAGCCATGCCATGTGGGGGCACCCAAGACAGATGGGTCATGGTGGAGAGTTTGGACAAAATGTGGTCCACTGGAGAAGAGAATGTCAAACCACTTCAGTATTCTTGCCTTGAGAACCTCATGAACAGTATGAAAAGGCAAAAAGATATGCACTGAAAGATGAACTCCCCAGGTTGATAGGTGCCCAGTATGCTACTGGAGAAGAGTGGAGAAATAACTCCAGAAGGAATGAAGAGGCTGAGCCAAAGCTGAAACAACGCTCAGCTGTGGATGTGTCTGGTGGTGAAAGTAAAGTCTGATGCTATGAAGAACAGTATTGCATAGGAACCTGGAATGTTAGGTCCATGAATCAAGGTAAATTGGACATGGTCAAGCAGGAAATGGCAAGAGTGCACATCAACATCTTAGGAATCAGTGAACTAAAATGGACATGAACAGGAATGGGGGAATTTAATTCAGATGACCATCATTTCTACTACTGTGGACAAGAATTCCTTAGAAGAAATGGAGTGGCCCTCATAGTCAACAAGAGTCGAAAATGCAGTACTTGGATGCCATCTCAAAAACAACAGAATGATCTCTGTTTGCTTCCAAGGCAAACCATTCAATATCACAGTAATCCAAGTCTATGCCCCAACCAGTAATGTTGAAGAAGCTGAAGTTGAATGGTTCTATGAAGATCTACAAGTCCTTCTAGAACACCAAAACAAGATGTCTTTTTCATGATAGGGGACTAGATGCAAAAGTAGGAAGCCAAGAGAGATACCTGGAGTAGCAGGCAGTGTAATTGTGGTGTACAAAATGAAGCAGGGCAAAGGCTAACAGAGTTTTGTCAAGAGAATGCACTGGAAATAGCAAACACCCTCTTCCAACAAAATAAGAGACGACCCTACACATGGACATCACCAGATGATCAATAACGAAATCAGACTGATTTTATTTTTGGCAGCCGAAGATAGAGAAGCTCTATACAGTCATCAAAAACAAGACCTGGAGCTGACTGTGGCTCAGATCATGAACTTCTTATTGCCAAATTCAGACTTAAATTGAAGAAAGTAGGGAAAACCACTAGGCCATTCAGGTATGACCTAAATCAAATCCCAAATCACAAAGTGCTGCACCCAATAAGCCAGCAAATTTGAAAAACCCAGCAGTGGTCACAGGACTGCAAAAGGTCGATTTTCATTCTAATCCCAAAGAAAGGCACTGCCAAAGAATGTTCAAACTACTGCACAATTGCACTCATTTCACATGCTAGCAAAGTAATGCTCAAATTCTCCAAAAACTGGACTTGAAACAACAGACTGGTTCCAAATAGGAAAAGGAGTACGTCAAGGTTGTATATTGTCACCCTGCTTATTTAACTTATATGCAGAGTACATCATGAGAAACATTGGACTGAAAGAAGCACAAGCTGGAATCAAGATTGCCAGGAGAAACATCAATAACCTCAGATATGCAGATCACACCACCCTTATGGCAGGAAGTGAAGAAGAACTAAAGAGCCTCTTGATGAAAGTGAAAGAGGAGAGTGAAAAAGTTGGCTTAAAGCTTAACATTCAGAAAACTAAGATCATGGCATCTGGTCCCATCACTTCATGGGAAATAGATAGGGAAACAGTGGAAACAGTGGCTGACTTTATTTTTGGGGGCTCCAAAATCACTGAAGATGGTGATTGCAGCCATGAAATTAAAAGATGCTTACTCCTTTGGAGGAAAGTTATGACCAACCTAGATAGCATATTAAAAAGCAGAGACATTACTTTGCCAACAAAGGTCTGTCTAGTCAAGGCTCTGGTTTTTCCAGTGGTCATGTATGGATGTGAGAGTTGGACTGTGAAGAAAGCTGAGCGCTGAAGAATTGATGCTTTTGAACTGTGGTGTTGCAGAAGACTCTTGAGAGTCCCGTGGACTGCAAGGAGATCCAACCAGTCCATCCTAAAGGAGATCAGTCCTGGGTGTTCACTGGAAGGACTGATGCTGAAGCTGAAACTCCAATACTTTGGCCACCTCACGCAAAGAGTTGACTCATTGGAAAAGACCCTGATGCTGGGAGGGATTGGGGGCAGAAGGAGAAGGGGATGACAGAGGATGAGATGGCTGGATGGCATCACTGACTCGATGGATACAAGTTTGGGTAAACTCCGGGAGTTGGTGATAGACAGGGAGGCCTGGCGTGCTGCGATTCATGGGGTTGCAAAGAGTTGGACATGACTGAGCAACTAAACCGAACTGAGCTGATACATAGAAAGGGTCTTCCCAGTTGTTGCTAGTGGTAATGAACCCACTTGCCAATGAAGGAGATGTAAGAGATGTGGGTTTGATCCCTGGGTCAGGAAGATCTCCTGGAGAAGGGCATGGCAACCCACTCCAGTATTTTTGCCTGGAGAATCCCATAGACAGAGAAGCATGGTGGGCTACAGTTCATAGGGTTGCAAAGAGTTGAACTAGACTGAAATGACTTGGCATGCACGCATACACAGAAAATCCTAAAGATGCTACCAGAAAACTACTAGACCTCATTAATGACTTTGGTAAAGTTGCAGGATACAAAAATACCCAGATGTCTGTCGGAGTTCTATACACTACCAATGAAAGATCAGAAAGATAAAAAAACAATCCCATTTACTGTTGCATCAAAAAGAGGCAAATACTTAGGAATAATCTTACCTAATGAAGCAAAAGACCTGTACTCCATCTTGCCTGGAGAATCCCTGTCAGGCTTCCCTGTCCATGGGGTCGCAAGAGTTGGACACGACTTAGCAACTAAACCACCACATGCAAAGCGTTTGCAAATGTCTCACATAATCTAAATCTTAAACAAAATGGGTGCACTTCCTCAGACCATCCAACCTTATTCTCTGGTCCAGAGTAGGTAATGAAATGTCTGACCCTGACAGAGGGGAGTTACAGGACTCAGGCTTCTGAGAGGCATCTGCCAGTGGTTGAAAAAGATCCACAGGCCCAGAGGTACATGAAATATTCATGGGAAGGACCTGTGCAACGGGGTTGTCTTGTACTGACTCTCAGACCAGGGAACGAGAAGGGAACCCATCACAGTGGGTGCTCGTCCTTGTCCCTGTCCCCAGAACTACCTCAGTATAGCTAGAAAGGAAAGAGCCTGTATTGAATTGAACTTGGCTAAATTTCCTGTGAGTGGAGGACTTTATGCTACAAGCAAAAGCTGAGAGAATTCAGCACCACCAAACCAACTCTTCAACAAATGCTAAAGGATCTTCTCTAGACAGGAAACATAGAAAGGTTGTATAAACGTGAACCCAAAACAACAAAGTAAATGGCAACGGGACCATACCTAAGACCTGTACTCCAAAAACTATGAGATGCTGATGAAAGAAATTGGAGATGACACAAACAGAAAGATATACTCTGTTCTTAGACTGAAGAATCAGTATTGTCAAAATGACTGTACTACTCAAGGCAATCCACAGGTTCAATGCAATTCCTATCAATTATCAATGGCATTTTTCAGAGAACAACAACAAAAATTCTTAAAATTTGTATGGATATGCAAAAGACCTTAAATAATCAAAGTAATCTTAACAAATAAAATGGAACTGGAGGAATCAGGTTCATGATATCACACTATACAGTAAAGCTACAATCATTAAAGCAGTATGGTACTGGCCCAAAAACAGAAATATAGATCAATGGGAAAGGATAGAAAGCCTAGAAATAAACCCATGCACCTATGGTCCATTAATCTACAACAAAGGAGGCAAGACTATATAACAGAGAAAAGATAGTCTCTTCAATAAATGGTGCTGAGATAACTGGACAACTGTATGCAAAAGAAGAAACTAGAACATACTTTAACACCATATGCAAAAATAAACTCAAAATGGATTAAAGACCTAAATGTATGACTGAATACTATAAAATTCTAGAGAACAATATAGGCAGAACACTCTGACATAAATCACAGCCTATCTTTTTCCATCCATCTCCTAGAGTAATGGAAATAAAAATAAACAAATGGAACCTAATTAAAATCAACAGCTTTTGCACAACAAAGGAAACCATAAACAAAATGAAAAGACAACCCTCAGAATGTGAGAAAATATTTGCAATCAATGTGATTGACAAAATTTACAAATTGCTCAAGTAGCTCAATATATATAAAAAAAAAAACCCCAAACAACCCAATCAAAAAATGGGCAGAAGACCTACATAGACATTTCTCCAGAGAAGTCATACAGATGGCCAACAATCACATGAAAAGATGCTCAATATCTCTCATTATTACAGAGATGCAAATCAAAACTACAATGAGATATCACCTCATATCAGTCAGAGTGGCTATCATCAAAAAGTCTACAAAGAATAACAACTGGAAAAAAGAGAATTCTTTTTTGGAGAAAAGGGAACTCTTCTACACTGCTGCTGGGAATGTAAACTGGTACAGCCACTATGGCTAACAGTATGGAGATTCCTTAAGAAACTAAAAATAGACTGCCAGATGACCCAGCAACCCTAGTCCTGGGCATATATCCAGAGAAAACTCTAATTCATAATGATGCACAACTCCAGTGTTCATAGCAGCACTACTGTTTAAAATAGCCAAGACGTGGGAACAACCTAAATATCCATGGACAGAGGAATGGATAAAGAACATGTGGTACACATATACAGTGGAATATGTAATTTAAAAGAAGGAAATAATGCTATTTCCAGAAATATGAATGGACCTAGGGATTATCATACTAAAAAAAGTCAGACAGAGGAAGACAAATACCATATGGTATCACTTAAAAGCAGAATCTTAAAAAAAAAAAATGGTACAAATGAACTTATTTACAAAACAGAAACAGACTCAGGCTTAGTGAATGAATTTAAGGTTTCCAGCAGGGATTAGTTGTGGGGAAGGGATAGATTGGGAGTTTGGGATTGACATGTACACACTGCTATATTTAAAATAGAAAACTAACAAGGATCTACTGTATAGCACAGGGAACTCTGCTCAATACTCTAATAACCTAAATGGGAAAAGAATTTGAAAAAGAATAGATACATGTATAACTGAATCACTCTACTGTACGTATAAGACTAACACAACATTGTTAATTAACTATATGCCAATATAAAAGAAAAATATAATGTATATGCAAACTATGATTACACCAGTGTTTTTAAAGTTGTGTACTTTAAAAAATATAACAAAGTGATAATAGTAATAGTTGGTTTAAGAAGTGAAATTAAGGGTGACAACATGTATTTTAAATTTTTTAAATTTATGAACACATAGTTTTACAAGATAGGCAGATAATACCACCTTCGTGGCAGAAAGTGAAGAGGAATTAAAGAGTCTCTTGATGAAGGTAAAAGAGGAGAGCGAAAAAGCTGGCTTAAAACTCAGCATTCAAAAACAAAGATCAGGGCATCTGGTCCTATCTCTTCATGGCAAATAGATGGGGAAACAATGGAAACAGTGACAGACTTTATTTTCTTAGGCTCCAAAATCACTGCAGCCATGAAACTAAAAGACACTTGCTCCTTGGAAGAAAAGCTATGACAAACCTACACAGCGTATTAAAAAGCAGAGGCATTACTTTGCCTCATAGATCCATATAGTCAAAGCTATGGTTTTCCCAGTAGTCATGTACAAATGTGAGAGCTAGACAATAAAAAAAGCTGAGTGCTGAAGAATTGATGCCTTCCAACTGTCGTGCTGGAGAAGACTCTCTGAGAGTCCCTTAGACAGGAGATCAAACCAGTCAATCCTCAAGGAAATCAACCCTGAATATTCATACCCTGGATGCTAAAGCTGCAATAATTCGGCCACCTGAGGCGAAGAGCTGACTCACTGGAAAAGACCCTGATGCTGAGGAAGATTGAAGGCAGCAGAAGGGGACAACAAAGGATGAGATGGTTGGATGGTATCATTGACTCAATGGACATGAGTTTGAGTAAACTCCAGGAGGTGGTAAAGGACAGGGAAGCCTGGTGAGCTGCAGTCCATGGGGTCGCAAAGTTTCAGACACGACTGAGTGACTAAACAAAACAATGTGTGTGTATGTATGTGTGTGTGTATGTATGTGTATACATAAAGTTTCAAAGGAATTAGAAAAGAAGGCCAAGGAACAACCAACTTATCTAGAAGTGGGAAAATCTGCCGGGACCAGGAGAAGCAGGAGCAGCCCCAGGCCTGGATCTGGTCAAGTTCATCAGTCTCCTGGAATTGAGTGGGGTAGACTGATTCCTCCTACTTAGTAATGCTGGGGACCCTTGGAAACGGAGTGTAATCAGAGCATCTGGAACATAATTTAAAGCAGAGAACTGGGGAGAGACAGAGGTAAGAGGCAAGAAAAGGGGGGGTACTGGCCCACAATGGAATCAGTGCTCCATGGGGTTAAGAAAATGGATGAGTGTAAGCAGAAGAGGCAAAGTACCTGGGGAGGGGAACAGGAGAGAACTGCAGCCTGGAAACTGAAAGACAGCATGTTGAGGATTATGGCTGGGGAAAGTGGCAGGCATGCTAGTGTGGACTAACAGAGTTTCTCAAATTCTGTTGCTTTTCCACTATAAAGTTTCCACACATTTTTTGTAAAATGAAAAAAAAAATAAGAACAATATGATATCGATACATATGTGCTCAGTCGACTCTTTGCAACTCATGGGCTGCAGCCCACCAGACTCCTCTGTCCATAGAATTCTCCAGGCAAGAATACTGGAGTGGGCTGCCATGTCTTCCTCCAGGGATCTTCCAGACCCAGGGACCAAACCGGCCTCTCCTGCATTTCCAGCATTGGCAGGTGCATTCTTTACAACTGCACCACCTGGGAAGCCCCATGATATCGATATATTGGCTTAAATTTCCAATTGTTGTAACTTGGGAAAAACCTTCCTTTGTGTGACCTTTATCTAGGGTGTTACAATTTTTGAACTGTTAGTGGTGGTAGATGAGGGGCTTTTCCCCAATATCTTCACTTGCACAACTAAAAGTTAATACTCTTGTTACTGTTCCCCATTTTCCCATCATACTGCTTCATGAAACCTCAAAGGCTGGGGAGCAGGATAAGATCGATGGAGGTGGAAGTGATAGTTTGTGATGAACTGTGTTGGATTCGTGATCTCTGAAGAAGATGATTTAACTTCAGGATCAGAGACCAGGCTTGATCACTCAAGACATTTTGTATAGCAGAGTTTTTTAAAGTATAAAAAGGGACAGAGAAAGCTTCTGACATAGACATCAGAAGGGGGATGGAGAATGCCCCCCTTGCTAGTGTTAGCAAGGGAGTTATATACTTTTTCAATTAGTTATTACAGTAAATCAAAAGAATGTCTCAAGGTGGTAAAGATCTTACTAGACTCACTCCCATAATTTGCATTTTAAAATAACAGGATTAGCCAGAAGGTTTTCAGGAAGGAGAAACTGTCCTCAAGCAGGATACATTGTTGTTATATAATCCTTAGTACAGAGTTTAAACTGAGTTGCTTGCTGTATAATCATCAGATCCAGGCTGAAAGAGAGAAATGTCTTACATGACTAAGACTATGAAAGTAGAGGGGAAAAAAAAGATGTTTGTCCTTTCCTCCTCCTTGAGAATTCCAGACCCCTTTCTCCTCCTTGAGGACCCCAGACTTCTTAACAGCCTGCCTAGAAATTGACTCTCTCAGAAGCCCAGCTCTCTAAATGGAGCATCACGTGGGTGTGGGTAGGGGACCAGGGCCTGGAGATTCCATTACTCTTGATAAAAAAAAGATGGGACAGATGCAGAAACTACCTTTAATTCTCCTCATCCAAGAGTCTAAAGGATGAACTGGAGATTATCATTCTAAGTGCAGCCAGAAAGAGAAAGACAAATACCATATGATAATCACTTTTATGTGGAATATAAAATAGGACACAAATGAACCTACCTGTGAAACAGAAACAGAATCACAGACACACAGAACAGGCTGGTAGTTGCCAAGGAGGAGGGAGGGGATGGAGTGAAATGATGGGGTTAATTTAAGCTTTTATTATAGGATGGATAAACAAGGTCCTACTGTATAGCATAGAAAACTATATTCAATATCCTACGATAAACCAAAATGGAAATGAATATTTAAAGAATGTATATATAACAGAATCACTTTATCATATAGCAGAGATTAACACAACATTGTAAATCAACTATACTTCAATTAAAAAAATTAAAAAATAGAGTCAAAATGTACAGAAATGAGCTGAGTTATCACTTTAGCCTCACATATTTAATGAGATGTAGTTTCTTAATAGTAATTTTCTGTCATGTAGTAAGTTTCAACCTGTTTTACCCCTTCCTCTCTATTTCATCATGCTTAGCTGTGATTTCAAAGCCTTTCTAGGCTAAGAGCCTGGGGTTCATTTTGAACCCTGAATGCTTCACTGCTATAGAATTCCAGTCAAAAGTAGTTGAGTAAACTGGTGAGTGGGTAATGGCTGCCAGAAACTGATTAGTTCTTCTCCCATATTCCTGCTACTGGCTTTAAAAGAACATTCTTATATTCCTTAAATTGGTGGAAGACTGTTATTCAGAAAAAAAGAACATGGTGCTAAAAAAGCTGAAGCCCATAGCTTCAGCTAGTGGGCTGAAGGGTGGGGGCTGGGTGGCAACAGAAAGTATGCAGTTATTTGAACGTTGAAATGGTCCTTGGCCTCCTATATGACTCTTAGCAATGCCAGCTGTCTCAGGCAAGATCATCCACTCATTACCACCCATGAATAACACTGAGTAGGGAGCACCTCCAGCTATATTTAAGGAGTGTGGGAGGCAGTTAGGGCTTCACTCAATTGATCCCTGGGTCGGGAAGATGCCCTAGAGGAGGGCTTGGCAACCCACTCTAGTATTCTTGCCTGGACAATCCCATAAACAGAGAAATCTGGTGGGCTTTGGTCCATAGGGTCTCAGAGTCAAACATGACTGAAGCCACTTAACACCCATGCACAAATGCAGTTAATTATCTCACTTGGTCCTTTATGAGGGATGGAAAACAGCAGAATGAGGCCCATGTCCCTCCCTTCCCCCTAGCAGTTTCATGATCAAAATTAGATTTATTGGGGTGATTAAAAATATTTATTGAGGGCCTACTAAGAGCACAACTTCTAGACATACAAGAAAGTATAATCATTCCCATTTTCCAGGAATTTATTCTTAAGAAAAAATGGAGGTATTTATATTAACTAGTTAAAAAAATCATAAGTGCCATGAAGAGCATGAACAAGTGATTAATCACCAAATGAGTGACCCAGCCCATAATGCAGACTTTACATGATATACATCCCATTCAAAACATAGCTTCAGAACTTACGGTTACCATTGGGGAGGGTTGGGGAGAAGAGATAGTTAGGGAGTTTGAGATCAACATGTACACACTGCTATATTTAAAATGGATAACCAACAAGGACCTACTGTAAGGCACATGGAACTCTGCTCGATGTTATGTGGCAGCCTGGATGGGAGAGGAATTTGGAGGAGAATGGATACATGGGTACGTATGGCTAAATCACTTTGTTGTGCACCTGAAACTGTCACAAAATTGTTAATCAGCTATACTCCAACATAAAATAAAATGTTAAGGACAAACAAAAAACATAGGTTCAAACACCCTGTTCATCTTGCTGTTGGGTTTGATTCATTTTCATGAAAACACTGGAACTAAACTTTATGCGGGGCTGATGATCCTGATCTGTGTTGTGTTTCCTTATTCTAGACAAGGGTAATCAGCCTGATGACATGAATCTGACACGTTTGATGTGAGGCAGTGATACTTCCAAATGTCCCAGGGACAAAGAAAATAACAAAACTGTTTCCAGCTTGTAGGAGTCTCTACCCTGATGGGAAGGAAGAGAAATAGACCAATACTTAAACACAGGGTGATTCTGCAATTGGACAAATAACTACCAACACACTCTAAAATTCTCCTTGATCCAGAAATTCAACTTCTAAAAGTTTAAGAAAATACCCTTATCAGAAATGTACACAAATATCTATGTATAATCATACTGATCATAATAAAAAACTATGGTCATAAACAACACCGATCATAAGAAAAAATACTGAGATATTCAATGAATAACACTGATCATAATAAAAAAATCTAAGATATTCTAAATGGCTAACAGTAGGGAGTAGCTTTAATAAAATATGTATACACTAATTCTCTGCAGCTATTAAAATTATGATATGTATGTATATTTTTGACATTGTAATATATTTACAACACTAACTCAAAAACTATATCATAGAAAAAAATTTTTAAGTATAATACTCTCTATATAATATAAACCCACTATCAAATAATTATTTATATATAACACATAGAAATATAGTCTTAGGTATATGCCCAAAAGTTAATATTGACTAAATCTTGGTAGGAGAATTTTAGGTTTGGGTTTTTCTTTTTTTCTTATACATATTTTCAATTTATCTATGATTAATTTACTACTATAAAAAATAACTAGCTAAAATGATGAATAAAAAATAGGGCATGATAAGGATTATAAAAGAATCATGAGGAGGCTGTATGGTAGTGCTCAGGCATTTAACTTAGAGTGGGAGTGCTGGGGAAAAGTGGGACAAGAGGAGACAACACAGAGTTGGGAGCCCTTATTCAAAGACTTGAAGAACCACCAAGAATGACACGGCAGGGAAAAGACATTCCAGGGAGAGAAACTTGCGCAAGCAGAGACCTGGGAGCGAGCAAGAGTGTTCAGGGGATGGTAAGTGGGCTCTGATTGTAGGAGCACCTGGAAACAAACTGAGCGAAGAGGAGTGGAGCTAAAGAGGTGGGCAGGGACAAGATTACAAAAAGCATGGTTTGCCATGCCAGGCATCTTGGTCTTTTTTCTAGTGGTTTAAAGGAGCCTCTAGAAGATTTTAAGCAGGACAAAAGCATGTTCAGACCTATGTTTTAGAAAGGTTTTTGTGCCAGTTTACAGGGTTGAGGAGGACAGACTGGGAGAAGCGAAGAATGGAAGAGGCAGAAAGACCAGCTAGGGGCTCCTATTGGGGTTTTCAGTAAGGGCAATCTGACTAAAGCCGGAAAAGTGGAGAAACAGGAAGGACAAAAAGAACAGATCTGTCTGCAACAGAAATAATAGGATGCATCTGGGAGAGACATAGTTGACCTATAGGGTAGGTCACCTGTAGGGAAGTTGACCTATAAGATAGGCTTCCCAAGTGGCTCAGACAGTAAAGAATCTGCATGCAATGCGGGAGACCCAGGTTCAGTCCCTGGGTTGGGAAGATTCCCTGGAGAAGGGAAAGGCAATCCACTCCAGTATTCTTGCCTGGAGAATTCCATGGACAGAGGAGCCTGGTGGGCTACAGTCTGTTGGGTCACAAAGAGACGGACTTGACTGAGCCCCTGATACACACACACATAGGGTAGGTGAAGATGCTTTCGAAGATAGGAAGGGATTCAGAGGGTAGATAAAGAGGAGGATGTCTCTTCATTTCAGACTCTTGATGATGACTATAGAACAGTTTTTTAAAGAGATATAGTAAGAATTAATGGGCTTCCCTGGTGGCTCAGAGGATGAAGCGTCTGCCTGCAATGTGGGAGACCCGGGTTCAATCCCTGGGTTGGGAAGATCCCCTGGAGAAGGAAATGGAAACTCACTCCAGTATTCTTGCCTGGAGAATCCCATGGACAGAGGAGCCTGGCTATAGTCCATGGGGTCGCAAAGAGTTGGACACGACTGAGCGACTTCACTACTAGTGGTCCTGTTTTATCCATGTAGTAGACGGAGAATTATTTGCTGAGAGAAAAAGACATCACTAAACACTTATATGTGTGTTACTAAACACATATAAGAATTATCAGGCAGTGAAGGGCCCACTGAGATTAGAAATCATGATTTTGTGATGGCATCAATTGGTGCAATTTTGTAACTTTCTCCAGGAGTACTTAGTGCTCAAGGCCTAACTCCCAGGAGGGCAGATGAAAGTTGCCTTCATATTAGTTCATCATAGTTGAATGTTAGTGGGGCATGAAAGACCAAAGACACACATAAAGCAATGGATCAACTAGGGTGGGTCAGACAGAGAAGGGAGTGAAACTTGTGGGGGTCTAATAGACTTGGAGGAATGTGACTGGATGTTTGGATAAAGCCAAAGAGGAGATGTTGGAAGGAGTGAGAGCTGGAAGGAGAAGTGTTGGGTCAAGAGTAGGATATTGGGGATTATTTCAGAGAGGTTCTGGGGGACCAGTAGTCCACAGGGTACAGTGGAAGTGAATGGTTGATGTTAAAGGAAAGTGAAAGTAAAAATCAAAATGCAGCACAGTATATAATCCTAATGTTTATGTAGATTGGTGTAATGGTCATTGGTGCATTCTTCTTTGGAATACTTTAACTGTTTTATTATTTGTAGGCTAATATAAATTTCTACCCCAAATATACTATTGCTTATGTCTTTGTGTTGTGAAGTGTTAGTCACTCAGTCATGTCCAACTCTTTGCAACCCATTGACTGTAGCCTACCAGGCTCCTCTCCACAGAATTCTCCAGGCAAGAATACTGGAGTGAGATGCCATTTACTATTCCAGCTCATGTCTTTAGAGATGTTTTATTTTCCATTAGTCAAAACACTGAATTATTCCTCCTGTTCTATAGACTCAATTTCTTCAGGGTGGGGGTGAGGGGGGCCTCCCAGATGGCTCATGGTAAAGAATCTGCCTGCCAATGCAGGAGATATAAGAGACGTGGGTTCCATCCCTGATTCAGAAAGATGCCCTGGAGGAGGAAATGGCAACCCACTCCAGTATTCTTGCCTGGAGAATCCCATGGGCAGAGAAGCCTGGTGGGCTACAATACATAGGGTCACAAAGAGTTGGACATGACTAAAGCAACTTAGCAGGCAAGCTCAAGCAAGGGGGTGAGGAGGGGATGAGGTGGGGTCTCCTGGTTCACTCATTGACCCACACTGTAAAGTAGCCTTCTCCAGACTTTAACCTACATTTGGGAGGTTTCATTATAACACCTCGATAGATTCATCACAAGAAGCTTTGGACTCCAAGATCCCTGTTTGATATTACTCAAAAACTCTTCTTCAGTAGAAAGAGCCAAGTTTTCCAACATTTCTATCTCCAAGGAACTGACAGTGAATTAAGTGAACATTTATTGACTCAAACCCATGGAGATACAACCTCAGAGATATTGTTCATGAACTTGTCCTAAGTGAGCCCCTTCATCCATATTTTTAGCTTCTAGGTGGCAATTTGGACGTTCTCTGTACCAACTTTTCTAGAGTTGTTATTCATGCTCCAGCACTTTTTCACTGACTAGTCATCACTGCAAATATGACTCCCCCAAATGTTGATGTGCTACTAGAAATAGCAACAAAAAGATGAAAATGTGTGTTTCCTTATTTTAAAACAAATGAAAAACAGAGAATCATTTTAGTGCCTTGGGAACACTGTCAGATATAATGATTGCAGCATCATCTGGTCAACCACGCATGTGCACTAAAACCAGGCGGTGGGGACTTCCCTGGTGGTTCAGTGGTTAAAAGTCCACCTGCCAATGAAGGAGACATGGGTTCGATCCCTGATTCGGGAAGATTCCACATGCCTCAGGGTAGTTAAGCCTGTGCAGCACAACTACTGAGCCCGTGCTTTAGGGCCTGTGCTGTGCAACAAGAGAAGCCACCAAAGCGAGAAGCGCGTGTGCTGCAACTCGAGAGTAGGCCTGCTTGCCACAGCTGGAGAGAGCCGAGTGTAGCAGTGAAGACCCAGCACAGTCAAAAATAAATAGGTAAAATGAAATAAAATAAAATATAATGGTTTTTTTTTTTTTTTAAAAAAAAAAAACAGGTGTGGTGCCCATCAGGCCTGAGTGGATCCTGAGTAGCAGAGGTAGCCACAAAAGGCCTCAAAAACTGGACTTTACATTAAGCTACTTTCCTATTTTCTGCTATGAGTGGTGTCCAGGTCATCTGTGTCACATTTGGAATTACGAGCTTAAATGCTAAGATCATTTTTCCCCCCATGGAACTACAGCCGTAAATCATGGTGTTAATCAGACAAGGCAGCGGCTGGAAAGAATTAAAGACTCCTATTTTCCTTATCAATTACAACAAGACCACACTCCCTGAGTCTGTTCAGAAGACAAGACTCTGAAAAGAGAGCCCTGTCATTACTTTGACCTGTTTCCTGGCCTTAGTGACTTATTATTCATTCATTTAACAACTATTGGGAGTATAATACATGTTCATAAATGTGCATATTAATACAAACAACAATTTCAGGATATTTTAATAACAAAAAATGTTGGCTTAAAAGCAACTAATTACCCCTAGTGGCTGCTAAAATACAAATTAATATAAATTGAATGCTTACTATAACCTAGACACTGTGCCAAGCATGTTTCATCACCATTATCCATATGAGGAAATAAAGCATAGAAGAGTGAAATTATTTACTCAAAGTCTCAAAACGAATACACAACAAAGCTTGAGTTATCAACCAAGATAGTTCCCATGCTCTCGACTCTAATGTTTAATTGCTTTTTCCCTCTAAAGAACAGACAGGAAGAGGTTTCTTGTTCAACAAGACATTCCTCTCTGCACTTTATTGCAACAAAGATTGAGCTGTGAAAAAAACTGGTAAGCTCTCACACTTTACCTGTCCCCTGATTTGGTGGACATTGCTGAACTAGTATCCATTTTTTCCTTCTTCCCTGAGGGCTAGAACTTGTTTGTTTTAGCTGGACTCATGGCAAAGACTTTTCCCAGCCTTCTTTTCAACCAGGAGTGGCCATGTGACTAAATTCAGGCCAATGGGATGTGATCATAAATGATGTATACAAATTCTGAGGCAACTTTAACGAAAAGACAAACTGTTGAAACATGTATATTACCCTATGCGAAATAGATCACCAGTCCAGGTCTGATGCATGAGACAGGGCGCCTAGGGCTGGTGCACTGGGACAATCCTGAGGGATGGGATGCGGAAGGAGGTGGAAGGGGGGTTCAGGATGGGGAATACATGTTCACCCATGGCTAATTCATGTCAATGTATGGCAAAAAGCACTACAATATTGTAAAGTAATTAGCCTCCAATTGAAATAAATAAATAAATCTTTAAAAAAAAGAAAAAAGACAAGCTGTTTGCCCTGGTCCACAGCCTTTCCTCCTTACTGCCAGTTGGAAATGGGATGAACTATAGCAGTGGCTTTGGGCCTGGAGATGGAAACCACACATTAAGAGCAAAGATTACTAGCCACAGAGTAGAGCCATTTACCCATCCTTAAACATTTGGATTATTATGTGGGGAGAAAGGGAAAAAAATCAAACTTAATCCACAGAATTTAAGCAGCTTAGGCTAAACCCTAACACATGTAGAATTTAAATTAGAGAATTGATGAAAGTGTGTCAGTAAAATTAAATTGTGTTTGCCAAGGGCTTCTTGTTGGATTTTTATACTGCAGCAAGCAGCCATAGGTAGAATGGGATAAATCAAAGCAGATGCTTAGCATATTTTTACATATACAGGAAAGATTATCTTCAATGAGTCTCTTTAAGTGTGTGTGCATGGCTTGAAAATACTTTAACTCCAAGAATATATGATGCCTTAAAAATACTTTTGAAGATTACATTCTCCCCTCAAAATCCAGGCAGATTTAATTCATACCTCAAACCATCTAGACCAAACATATAGTTAAAAGTGATGGCAAAGCAGATATTTATATGTGAATTTGACTTGATATTGAATCTCTGTCACTTAGTCAAGAAGATGTTATCTAAAACATTCTTTTAAAGTAGACACAAAAAATTTAACAAGTTTATATAGTGTATTTTCTGTTTGGGGAGAAATAACAACCTAGAAACCAATCTCCATTCCCAATTGGAGGATGCCTCCACTGTGGGTAGTATTGATAGGAGGCAGTGCTCAATTTTCCACCGTATAAGCCAAGAGTGCTAGACCTTATTTCTTTATGCTCCCCAGCAGAAAGAGGCCTCTTTAACTGGATAGATCACCTCAGTATTTTGAGTCTTGCTCTAGTGATATAAAGACAAAGTTTCAACTTAGAATTCAGTTCAGACTTCCTCTCAACCCCAATCTACTAATCACACCCCAGCCCCCAACCCTCCCTGTGTCCTCTAACTTCCCAGCACTGATAAACAATGTTTTTAATCTCTTTCCTGAATATTCCTTTAACTCCCTTTTTTTTTTTTCCAGTCCTACCACTTTATTGCTACCAGCCCATCTCCCTCCACCCTCGTGCACACATGCTCAGTCATGTGACCCCACGGACTGCAGCCCGCCAGGCTCCTCTGTCCATGGACTTTTCCATAACTCCCTGTCTTAACTGAAAAGTGACACCTCTGAGATCATCTCCCTTGCAAGTTGCAGCTCTCTCAAGTGGAGACTGTTTTCTCTTATATTCCATGGACTTCAAGACTCTGAGTTGGCTTAGGAGTTCTCCATAGTCCTTCCAATTTAGTTCAGGAGCCTAACCACATTTTACAAATCTTCCAAGGCCACAAATGACTTCTTTGTTGCCAAACCTGTGGGTATTTCTTTGTTTTCACTTTACCTGATCTCTCCCAGCAGGCAAAACACAGTTGACCATGACACTTAGAGCAGGAGCATCTAAATTAAAAATAAACTTGGACTTTATCAAAATTAAAAACTTTATGCTTCAAAGGGCATCACTAAGAAAGTGAAAAGACAACCCACAGAATGAGAGAAAATATTTGCAAAACATATGTTTGGTAAGGGACTTAAATATAAAGAATTCTTACAACTCAATTATAAGAGACAAATACTCCAATTAAAAATCTAGCAAAGGGTACGTCCCTGATGGTGCACGGTTAAGACTTCGCCTTTCAGTACAAGGAGTGGTTCCAAATCAGGAAAGGAATACGTCAAGGCTGTATATTGTCACCCTGCTTATTTAACTTATATGTGGCATACATTATGGGAAATGCTGGACTGGATGAAGCACAAGCTGGAATCAAGATGCTGGGAGAAATATCAATAACCTCAGATATGCAGATGACACCACCCTTATGGCAGAAAGCAAAGAAGAACTAAAGAGCCTCTTGATGAAAGAGGAGAGTGAAAAAGTTGACTTAAAACTCAACATTCAGAAAACTAAGATCATGGCATCCAGTTCCATCACTTCATGGCAAATAGGTGGGGAAACAATGGCAGACTTTATTTTTTGGACTCCAAAATCGCTACAGATGGTGACTGCAGCAATGAAATTAAGACTCTTGTTCCTTGGAAGAAAAGTTATGACCAACCTAGACAGCATGTTAAAAAAGCAGAGACATTACTTTGCCAACAAAGGTCCATCTAGTCAAAGCTATGGTTTTCCCAGTAGTCACGTATGGATGTGAGAGTTGGACTATAAAGAAAGCTGACCACTGAAGAATTGATGCTTTTGAACTGTGGTGTTGGAGAAGACTCTTGAGAGTAACTTGGACTGCAAGGAGATCCAACCAGTCCATCCTAAAGGAGATCAATCCTGAATATTCATTGGAAGGACTGATGCTGAAGCTGAAACTCCAATATTTTGGCCACCTGATGTGAAGAACTGACTCATTGGAAAAGACGTTGATGCTGGTAAAGATTGAAGGTGGGAGGAGAAGGGGACGACAGAGGATGAGATGGTTGGAAGGCATCACTCAACGGACATGAGTTTCAATAAGCTCCAGGAGTTGGTGATGGGCAGGGAAGCCTGGTGGGCTGCAGTCCATCAGGTCGCAAAGAGTTGGACACAAGAGTGACTGAACTGAACTGAACAAGGAGTGTGGGTTCGATCCCTGATCAGGAAGGTAAGATCCCACATGCCTCTTGGCCAAAAAAACAAAACATAAAAAGAAGCAATATTGTAATGAATTCGATAAAGACTTGAAAAAAATCTAGCACAAGATTTCTCCAAAGAAGACTTATAAATGACCAATTAGCACATGAAAAGATACCCAACATCCATAATCCTCAGAGAAATGCAAATCAAACCTTCACATAGACTAGAAAAGCTATAATCAAAATGATGGACAATAACAAATGCTGATGAGGATGTGGAGAAATTGGGGCTCTCATTCATTTCTGCTGAAGAGAGTAAAATACTACAAATATAAAATAGTGAAACCATTTTGGAAAACAATCTAGCCATTCCTCAAAGAGTTAAACTAGAGCTACTGTATGACTTAGCAATTCCACTTCCAAATATATGCAAGAGATCTGAAGACCTACATGCACACAAAAACTTCTATATTAATGATCCTAGCAGCATTATTCATAATAGCCAAAAAGTCAAACAACTCAAATGTCTGTCAACTGATGCATATCAGATAACAAAGTGTGGTATATTTATATGATAAAATATTATTTGTCAATAAACAAGAGTAAGGTCTTGATAATGCTACATAACTTGATGAATCTTGAAAACATATGTACATGAAGCTAATCACAAATGATGACATATTTCATGATTCCACTGACATAAAATATCCAGACTAGGCCAATTCATGTTTTGAGGGGACCAAAATATTCTGGAATTAGTGGTAATAGATGCTTAGGGTTTCTCAGGAGGCTCAGTGGCAGAGAATCTGCCTGCGTGTAGGAGATGTGAGTTTGATCTTCAGATTGGGAAGATACCCTAGAGAAGGAAATGGCAACCCATTCCAGGATCCTTACCTGGGAAATCCCATGGACAGAGGAGTCTGGTGGGGTCCATGGGGTTGCAAAAAAGAGTCGGACAGAACTTAGCAACTAAAACAACAAACAATAGATGCTGAAGTTGCTGAACTGTATACTTTAAAAGTGTCAACTCTATGGTATGTGAATTATTTCTCAATAAAGCTGTTGCTTAAAAGATCCTCAGTTGACCACCCCAGCCCTCTTGAAGTACTCTGCCTCCCAGAATACCGCACCCTCCTAATTTTCTCTGTGTAGCTCCATTTTCTCAGTCTCCTTTTCATTCCTTTCACCCTCTGCTAGGCCCTCTAGGATGAGTTTTCAAGCTCATCATAAGTTCTCTTCTCTGTCTTTCCTCTCCCCCTAGAAAATCCTCACCCCATCCCCACAGTTTCATATAGTACTGTTAGGCTAACATCATTCCTTCTCCAAGTTCATGACTGCTTGATCAAATAGCTTACTTGAAATCTCTTCTTGAATATCTTAGAAGCATCTTAGCTTTAGTTTCACCCCAAAACTGAACTTGAACTACACAAAGTACACAAACTGTATTGGGAGCAAAACTATAGCTTAGGAGAGCTGCTAGGAGTTCAAGTGGATGATCATTTGAGGGAGGAAATAGAGGGCTGCTCCATAGAAATGGGCAAGCTGTAGACAGGAGGCATTCCAAAGTCAATTTGTGCCCTTGAAATCCTTAACTGAGGTATGAGTGCTTCAGTTGTATCTGGGATGAGTGATGCATTGAGAGTATATGTGAATCCTGATAGCTTGCAGCCATCACCACACTGCGTCCATAATGAAGTACACAATAAAGACACAATCCCTCCTACCCACAGGAAAGAGACAAAGAAATGTGGAGAAAGTCTTATGGCAAACAAAATCAGTGTGGTCCAAGTCCAACATTGCAACATTTGTCTGCAAGCAAGGTCTTATGACCTAACTGTATGTTATAACTTGAGTGTCCAGGAAACAACCTCTGAGAAAGAGATTTCGGTACCGGATTTTATTGAGGAATTCAGGAACACAGTTGTAAGCAGTAAGGAAAGCAAGATTAGACAGAGGGAGAAGTTGAATGAAGATGCTCCTGCCAAAGAGCCTGAGCTAATCCCACTGGGAGCTCTGGGGCAGAGGTTATGTAACAGAGCGAGGCATTTCCCTTTGACCAAGTGCAGTTACTGGGGAAAGGGAGAGAACACATCTGTGAGTCAACCCTGCCCCAACTCCTAGTGGCTGGGCAAAGGAACAGCTCTGTCCTGGAAAGAATTCAAGTTGGGTATGACAGGATCACTGCTCTGCCTGTTTACTTGTCTCACTGCTGTTATTATACCCTATCATCAGTCCCCGCAACAAAGAAAGCACTTCAAGCCTCAGAATTCTTTGATGTGCAGTGATTTATTGACTGGATAAAAGAGAAAGGGGCTTCATGTACTCCCTTGGTTTTGGAGCTAGAAGGGAATTGTTTAGATTTCCACCAACTGATTTTGGAAAATTGTTTTCTTGTTCAGGTCAGTTCAGTTCAGTTGTTCAGTCATGTCCGACTCTTTGCGACCCCATGAATCGCAGCATGCCAGGCCTCCCTGTCCATCACCAACTCCCGGAGTTTACTCGTCCGTGATGCCTGGGCGGCCATAAACAGGTTGAGAGGTACAGAACCACGGACTATATTGAGAGATGAATTGTAAGCTCTTGCAGGGCTGCTTGAAAGGGCCTCCACTGAAAAGGGTTAACATTTCATAGGCAATGGATAAAATGCTCTACCCAGGAAGGGAAATGACAGCAGATGGTGAGGTCAGCTTGTTAGCTATATTTATCTAATTAAAGGCTTTATACACATTGTCAGGTAAAAATCAGCTGTCAAAAAGTCCACCTGCTCATAATGGGTCCTTATTAATAAGTCTGTTCTAGTCCCTGCTGCCAAATCTTTGTTATGATCACATAATCTCAATTAATTAAGAAAACAACTCAAATAACAGAGCTTGGCATTACTCCCCGCAACAGGAGTGATGACTGACAGCAGGGAGGGGGATGGGATGGGATGGAAAATGCTTGTCATATGGATATATTTTGATTCTACAGCCAGGTACCATTATAAATCAGAGAGCTATGGTCAAACTTCTCTGTTGGGACTGAATTTGATTTTGACATGCATTGTGGGCACAGCAAAGTATTGATGAAAACAAATGAGTCTGGAATTCCTATTTGCCCTTTGAAACCAAATCCAGTTTGGGGCACTGTCTTGACCTTTATTTTAGATACCTTCACCTAAAATATCAATTTGCATTAAATCCATCGAGTAAAATTAGCCTTACTTGCTAAGAGAGAAAGCTTGATATCTGGTCTCTCTTCAGAGAAGCAAGGAAGACTGATTAAGAATTTTCATTTGAAAGGAATTCCAAGAGCCAAAAGAATGTATTTCATCAGTTCTTAAAGGTATCAACTAACTGGTGAAATTCAACCCTTTGGTATGGCTACTCTACCCTCTTACATGCATTTCAAAAGCAATTTATTAGTGTGATAGAGCAAAACCAGAACATACGCATTTTTTTCCTGTTCATTCTGCCAATGCTGTGGACTTTATAGTTGCTTATATAACACATATCCTAATATTTTAAATACATATTGGTATATTTTTAAATTATGTCTATTACAATGTCCATTTTTCCAGGAGTACATCAACAAATTTTTTCTTAAAAACTAGGCAGTTGTGACAAAGTAAAGCTAGCATGGGATTTGCACCTATCCATTAATACACCATCCACCAGAATTTTCAGACATCAAGGAACTAAAAAGAAGAAAAACAGGAGATCATATAAGGGTAATATGCCTAGAAACATGGTCCAGTTTCTAAGATGGGCAAAACTCCCTTTGAAGTCAAATACAGTTTTACTTACCTAAGAATTAAAGTATTTAGTTCCCAAAGAATATTATATGAAATAATGTTAGCTTAAATTAGCTCTCAGCAAGCAGGAATTAGACATGCCTATAATTGGCTTTGTCATATAAAAAAAAAATCACATCAACTCAGACCTTCGAGCTCTGTAGATTATATTTTCTTGTAAAGCAAATTTCTCAGCCTCTGGGCCTGTTTTAATCCCATTGGGATAGTTTTGATATTCCCAATGAAAATTTCACTGAAAGTGATAGATGATTTTAAGTAAAATATTGAAGTTTATCTAATACTTTCCAAAAATGACTTCAAAAATATAATATACTCAGCAATTCTTCTTCTTGCTTTTAAATTATATTTTCTTGGTCATTATGTGGGAACAAACTTGAAATGTTCAAGGAACTAGCTTAGCTCTATCATATTTAACCAAAAATCAGTGTTATATATTAGGAACTGCATATTGAAATCTTGACTTTTTCTTTTCTATAAGTGGGATATTTAGGAGAAAGTTATAATAGATCTCTGACATTACCAAGTTTAAAAATCACAAACTTGACTTGTTAATAGTGACCTTGGAAGTCTGTGATATTATAAATTGGAACTTTGCTAAGACAGTTTATTTTAATTGAAGTGTAGTTGATTTACAGTGTTGTGCTAACTTCTGCTGTACAGCAAAGTGATTCAATTATATATATATTAACTATATATACATATACACATTCTTTTTCATATTCTTTTCCATTACAGTTTATCACAGGATATTGAATATGGTTTTCTATGCTATATAGTAGGAACTTGTTGTTTATCCAACCTATGTATATACTTCCCCCAGTGACTCAGTGATAAAGAATCTGCCTGCAATGCAGGAGCCACAAGTGATTTGGGATCGGTCCTTGGGTCGGGAAAATCCCCTGGAGAAGGGCATGGCAACCCACTCCAATATTATTGCCTGGAGAATCCCATGGACAGAGGGCAGGCTACAGTCCATAGGGCTGCAAAGAGTTGGACATGACTGAAGTGACTTAGCGCATACACACCAACACACACATATATATACTAGTTTGTATCTGCTAACTCCAAGCTCCCAATCCAACCCTCCCCCTGTTGGCAACCATATGTCTTCTCTGAGACACAAATTTGAATTCCATAAATTTCCAGTTACATAGTTAATGTATGAGCCTAGTTCACTCCCTACAGAATCCCTATCTCAGGTCAACTTTTTTGTTATCTAAATTTAACATTTATTTAGCCGTTACTATGTACCAAGTACTGTGATAAAACCTATCACTTAGGTATCTGCTCTGTTCATTAACTGCTGTATTTCTGAGATCTATCTTCTATCTATAATGACAAACCCTGAGACCACATATATACCACACACTCATGAGCATCCAGAGCAGGTATGGACACCTGACCAAGCTCAGCCAACCAAAACCCTTTGTCAGGAGTTTAGAAATCTGGACAGGGCTTTAAGCCTGCATATAGACCTTTGAGGCAGCACTGTATGTGGAAAAGCCAAGATAACTCATCTGCAGACAGAAGAATGAAGCCGGTGGGCTGATTACAGGTACAAAAGGACCGTGTGGCCACAGAAATTGAGATATACAGAGAGACAGACAAAGCCGTGGAGAGAAACAGAATGGCTGCCTGATGGCTCTCCCAGTCTGGATTCCCCCAGACTTGACTATACTTTCTGCCTTGGATTTTGTGAAACAACTCTGCTAGAACTTAAGAGAAATTCTACATTGTTCCTATGCTGGTTTGCAATGGTTTTTATTTTTTTGATTCACAAACACAAGAGCCCAGTTCTCCAAGCAGGAGGTTACACGGCCCCAACTGTGGAGGCCAGAAAGCCAGTGTGTCAGGGCATCATGTCAATGTGCATAGAGGTCTCTAAAGAAGGTTTTGACATTTTTTTCCAAGTTCTGAATCACAGCTAATATTCATCACATAGTAGAGAATGAATAGAGGGAGTCCTTGTTGAAACTTCAGTGCTTAACACAGAATAATTTGTTAATGTAATTGATAAGTGTTGTCACTGAGTCAATGAGTTTCAGACCAGGAAGGGACTTTCCTATGATTCCCCTAGCAGATGGCCACATAGCCGCTACTTGGCTCATCTCGCCCCCTCATGAAACATTGTATTTTCTTATTGAGAAGTTTGGGGGCACTTTGACAGAGCCGAAGGCTTTCTTGCTGAATCTTAGCCCACTGATTCTTTGGGAAACAAGTGTCTCTGTACCCAAGGACAACTCTTCTTGTGTTTAAATACATCTTAGTCTGGTTGGTGCCAGATTATACATTCCTCCAAACATTCTATGGGCCATGGATCCAGGATCCCTTAGTACTCTGAGATAAGCTCTAGCAGTTATCTCCTCCACAGTGTGCTCAGAACCAAAGTGAGGTTCCCGTAAGCTCTATGAGAATTATACATATACAGTTGCACACATTTTAAGAGAGACCATTATTTACAAAAATCTGAAACTCCAGACATATATACACCTTAGAATGCCTTAATGATTTTTTAATGTACTGATATGATTTAATAATGTGTTTATTTTTATTGTGGTAAAAATACATGAGATCTGTTCTTAAAAATGTGTTAAGAGTATAGTACAGAATAGTAACTATAAGCTCAATGCTGCACAGCAGACCTGTAGAACTTTTTCATCTTATGTGACTGAAACTCTAAACTCACTGAACAGCAACTTCCCATTTCCTCCTTCCCTCGGCCCCTTGCAATCACCATTCTATTTTCTGTCTCTCCGAGTGTAACTGTTTTAGATACCTCATGTAAGTGGAATCATGTGGCTTTTACATAAAATGGAAATTATACGTAATTACATAAAAAGGAAATCTTGTCATACACTATGACGAATCAAACTGAGGATATCATGCTAAATGAAATAAACCAGTCATAAAAGGACACCCAGGACAATTTTTTTCATTGGTGAATCATATCCAACAATTATAGATGAATTAAATCCAATTTCTCCCAAATCACTCCAAAAGAAAAAGAAAAAAAATGAAAGAGGAGGGAACACTCCCAAACTCATTTTATGTGGCTGGCATTACCCTGATACTAAAGCCAGAAAAGGACACTGCAAGAAAAGAAAACTATAGGCCAATATTTCTGATTAATATAGACCAAAAAAGTTCTTGCCAGAATACTAGCAAACAAAAATCAACAACACATTAAAATGATCACATACTGTGATCAAGTGGGATTCACCCCTGGGATACAAAGATGGTTCAACATGTGCAAATCAATCAGCGTGGTGTATCACTTAATAGAATGAAAAATAAAAGTCACAATCACCTCAATAGATGCAGAAAAGGCATTTAACAAATTAAACATCCATTCACGATGAAAACTCTCTAATTGGGTTCACAAAGAACATACTTCAACAAAGAACATACTTCAACAGATCTTCCCAACCCAGGAACTGAATCCAGGTCTCCTGCATTGCAGGCAGATTCTTTACTATCTGAGCCACCAGGAAGCCCACTTCAACATAACAAAGGCTAAATGTGAGAAGCCAACATTATACCAGATGTTCTATGCTTAGAACATTATGCTCAATAGCAAAATCTTAAAAGCTTTCAGAATAGTGCTGGAAGTTCCAGCCAGAACAATCAACCCCTGCCCCTCAAAAACAGAAAGAAAAGGCATGCAAGTAATCAGGAAGAAGTAAAGTTTCTCTATTTGCATATGAAATAATCTTTTATAGAAAATCCTAAAGCCTCCACCAAAAAACTGTTAGAACTAATAATCAAATTCAGTAAACTTGAAGATTTCAAAATCAATATTCAGGGATTCCCTGGTGGTTCAATGGTTAAGAATCCACCTGTCAATGCAGAGCACATGGGTTCAATCCCTGGTCCAGAAGATCCCATGTGCCACTCAGCAACTAAGCCTACACAGCCAAAAACAAATAAATTGTTTTAAAAAATCAGTATACAAGAATAAGTTATATTTCTTTAAGTAACAATAAATTATTCAAAGAAGAAAATTTTTAAAAAGCAACCCCACTTATAATTGCATCAAAAACAGCAAAATACTTAGGGATAAATTTAACCAATTAGGTGAAAGATCTATACGCCCAAAACATTAAAACGCTAATGAAAGAAACTGAAGACGACACAATAAATGAAAAGATAACAGTGCTCGTGGATTGGGGGAGTCTACAGCACCTCACTTTTTAAAGAGAACAGTGTCAAAGAATTTGTGGCCAAGTTTTCAAACCTCCACAATTGACCCAGTGGCCATAAATATGTAAATATTTACATACATAAATATACTTACATTCTTATGACATATAAAACATACTCACTCTCTATCAAGAACTTACTAAAGTCCCATTATTTTACAAGTTTAGGTTTGAGGTTAGTTGTCAAAATCAGGTCTGGATGTGGATGAGACTCCTGGGGTATAGTTCCTAGGATATGATTTCTCCTGATTTAAAAACCTGTGAACCAAACCGACACGCTAACTTCCCCCTATGTAGCAAACATATCGAGGCATGACAAGTCTAGAATTACTGTGATACTCTTGATCAAAAAGAGGGGAACTAATAAATAAGCCACTTAACGGATTACAACTTTGTTGTGACACAAGGGCAGCTATGAGCCCTGCCATGCAGGACCAACCAAGATGGACAGGTCCTAGTGCAGAGTTCTAACAAAACATCAACTACTGGAGGAGGGAATGGCAAAACCACTATAGTATTCTTGCTGAGAGAACCCCATGAACAACATGAAAAGAAAAAGATATGACACCAGAAGATGAACCCCCCAGGTTGGAGGGTGTCCAATATGCTACTGGGGAAGACCAGAGGGCAATGACTAATAGCTCCAGAAATAATGAAGCAGCTGGACCAAAGCAGAAATGACACTAAGCTGTGGATATGTCTGATGGTAAAAGTAACATCCAATGCTGTAAAGAGTAATATTGCCTAGGAACTTGAAATGTTAGCTCCATGAATCAAGGTAAATTGGACATGGTCAAGCAGGAGATGGTAAGAGGGAACATCAACATCTTAGGAATCAGTGAACTAAAATAGCCATGGACGGGAATGGGGGAATTTAATTCAATGACCATTATATCTACTACTGTGGGCAAGAATCCCTTAGGAGAAATGGAGTAGCCCTCATAATCAGCAAGAGTCTGAAATGCAGTACTTGGGTGCAATCTCAAAAATGACAGAATAATCTCTCTTCCTTTCCAAGACAAACCATTCAACATCACAGTAATCCAAGTCTATACTCCAACCACTAATGCCAAGAAGCTGAAGTTGAACAGTTCTAAGAAGACCTGCAAGATCTTCTAAAACAGACAGCAAAAAAAGAGACATCCTTTTTATCATAGGGGATTATAATGTAGAAGTAGGAAGTCAAGAGATACCTGGAATAATAGGCAAGTTTGGCCTTGGAGTACAAAGTGGAGCAGGACAAAGGCTAACAGTTTTGTCAAGAGGATACGTTGGTCACAGCAAACACTGTTTTCCAACAACACAAGTGGTGACTCTACACATAGACATCTCCAAATGGTTAATACCAAAATCAGATTGATTATATTCTTTGCAGCCAAAGATGGAGAAGCTCTATACAGTCAGCAAAAACAAGACCGGAAGTTGACTGTGGCTCAGATCATGAACTTATTACAAAATTCAGACTAAAATTGAACAAAGTTGGGAAAACCACTATGCCATTCAGGTATGACCTAAATCAAATCCCTTACGATTATACATTGGAGGTGACTAATAGATCAAGGGACTAGATCTGGTAGACAGAGTGCCTAAAGAACTATGGACAGAGGTTTGTAACACTGTATGGGAGGCAGCAACCAAAACCATTCTGAAGAGAAAGAAATGCAAGAAGTCAAAGTGGTTATCTGAAGAGGCTTTACAAATAGATGAGGAAAGAAGAGAAGCAAAAAGCAAGGGAGAAAGGGAAGATATACTCAACAGAATTCAGAGTACCAATGAACAATTCAAAGAAGTAGAGGAAAACAAGAGAATGGAAAAGACTAGAGATCTCTTCAAGAAACTAGAGATATCAAAGGAACATTTCATGTAAGGATGGGCACAATAAAGGACCTAACAGAGGCAGAAGAGATTAAGAAGAGGTGTCAAGAATGCAGAGAATTGTATTAATAAGTTCTTAATGAACAGGATAACCAGGATGGTGTAATCACTCACCTATAGCCAGACATCCTGGAGTGTGAAGTCAAGTGAGCCTTAGGAAGCATTACTATAAACAAAGCTAGTGGAGGTGGTGGAATTCTAGATGAGCTACTCAAAATTCTAAAAGACGATGCTGTTAAAGTGCTGTACTCAGTATGTCGGCAAATTTGGAAAATTCAGCAGTCACCACAGGACTGGAAAAGGTCAGTTTTCACGCCAATCCCAAAGAAGGGCAATGCCAAAGAATGCTCAAACTACCAGACAATTGTGCTCCTTTCACATGCTAGCAAGGTAATGCTCAAAATCCTTCAAGCTAGGCTTCAGCAGTGTGTGAACTGATAAGTTCCAGATGTACAATCTGAGTTTAGAAAAGGCAGAGCAAGCAGAGATCAAATTGCCAAAGTCTGTTGGATCAAAGAAAAAGCAAGAGAGTTCCAGAAAAACATCTGCTTCATTGACTACTCTGGAGCCTTTGACTGTGGATCACAGTAAGCTGCGGAAAATTCTTAAAGAGATGGAAATACCAGACTACCTTACCTGCATCCTGAGAAACCTGTATGCAGGTCAAGAAGCAACATTAGAACCAGACATGGAATGACAGACTGGTTCAAAATTGGGAAAGGAGTATGCCAAGGCTGTATACTGTCACCCTGCTTATTTAAATTATATGCAGAGTACATCATGTGAAATGCTGGGCTGGATGAAGATCAAGCTGGAATCAACACTGCTGCTGGAAGAAATATCAATAACCTCAGATATGCAAATATGCAGATACCACCCTAATGGCAGAAAACTAAGAGGAGTTAAAGAGCATCTTGATGAAGGTGAGAGTGAAAAAGCTGGCTTAAAACTCAACATTCAAAAAACTAAGATTATGGCATCCAGTCCCATCATTTCATAGCACATAGATGGGGGGAAGAAATGGAAACAGTGACAGACTTTATTTTCTTGGGCTCCAAAATCACTGTGGATTGTGACTGCAGCCGTGATATTAAGACTCTTCCTCCTTGGAAGAAGAGCTATGACAAACCTAGACAGCATATTAAAAAACAGAGACATCACTTGGCTGACAAAAGTCTGTATAGTCAAAGCTATGGTTTTTCCAGTAGTCATGTACGGATGTGAGAGCTGGACGATAAAGAAGGCTGAGCGTCGATGAATTAATGTTTTTGAATTGTGATGCTGGCGAAGACTGTTGAGAGTCGCTTGGACAGCAAGGTGATCATACCAGTCAATCCTCAAGGAAATCAGCACTGAATATACCTTGGAAGGACTGATACTGAACCTGAAACTCCAATACTTTGACCACCTGATGCGAAGAGCTGGCTCACTGGAAAAGACCTGATGCTGGGAAAAATTGAGGGCAGGAGGAGAAGGAGGTGACAGATGAGATGGTTAGATGGCATCATCAACTCAATGGACATGGATCTAAGCAAATTCTGGGAGATGGTGAAAGACAGGGAAGCCTGGTATGCTGTAATCCTTGGGATAGCAGGGTCGGATATGATTGAGGGCATGAACAACAACCACCAGTTTGCCAGCAAACAAGTTTTGTGGTTTTCATCTAGCATTCAGTGTTATTTCTGCTGAACTCTATTGATGAAATCTTCAAAACCTACCCAAATTCCATGAGACAGGTACAGACTTCCCCTCTTAAGGGGAGGAGTGTCAAACAATGTGAGGCCAGATTGCAAAAGCTTTTAAACAACCAC
Organism: Cervus elaphus; assembly: GCF_910594005.1. NCBI lineage: Eukaryota > Metazoa > Chordata > Mammalia > Artiodactyla > Cervidae > Cervus > Cervus elaphus. Next base: position 64,800,968 of record NC_057832.1, read on the forward strand.
AAACTTATTTTATCAATTTGACCATAGTTCAGAAATTGAAGTCCTCTTAAGTTTCTTTGCTTGACTAGCACATCTCTTATTTTGAAACACAAAAGCGTATCCAACCACACATGAATGGAATGAGATGTCGTGAATTGGAATTTCAAATGAACAATAAGTATCATCATGTAGCTGCAGGAAACAGTTCAAATAACTTCAAGGAGCTGCTGAAATTAGATCTTGACTCAACATTAACCTCAATAAAAGTGATATATAACTTGGGGAACAATTGTATTTAACCTTATGAAGTAAGATCAATGCAATTAAAATGAATTTTCTCTTGAGACTGCCACATGACTCTGCTTGCTCTTATTTCATCTGCCTTTGGTTGGGGGAACAGAGAAGCAAAACTCTCCCAGAAAATACTCTAATTTGGAGCAAGTAATTTTAGTTTTCAGGACCGACTTTTTTTTTCTTTTTTACTAAGAATCAGTATGCAAATTGTAAGCTTAGAATATTCTAATTATGAATAACTCAAAGAGGAAATACTTCTTAGAACTTCATTCTCTTAAATTATGAGTAAGAGTTTTTATAGGGAAAAATCACCTATGCCTTCCCCACTTTAGAACACAAGCTAACAGTTTTAAATTTAGCCATAATAATATGTGTATGTTTTCACTCCCTTTCTGCCAAACATATTCCTTGTTTATATCAACAATTATATCACAGGAAAGAATTTTATTTTCTTTGTCTGAATATTAGAAAACCTTCTCAGATACTTCTCAGACCTTCTCAGATACTCATTGGAAATCTGTTTGCCAACTAGTTATCTGAGGACTCCTTAAGTGTATAAAGAAAGAAAAATGATTATTTGGTGCCTTAAAAACCATAAATTTTCAAAATCACTTTTATTGAATCCAAGTTAACAATTTAAATGGTAAAACTCTTAAACAACCAAAGTTGTTTTTGAACATTTAAACTGGTCTTCAAATGGAAAAAAATTTGATCTATGAAATCAGAAATTAATTATGTAATCCATTTCATTTTAGACTTGTTCATTCAGAGGCAAACAATTTTGGATTTAGCAATCACAATTACAAAAATTGGTAAAACCTAATATATACTTTGTGAAATTTATTTTTAGCAGGTTATAAAATCTCATGGAGGCAGACAGTTCTGGTGGCTGTTTCCATGAAGCATGTAAGGCAGGAAAACCTTTCCTTTTTCCATTCATAGGGGAGCAAAATTTGCCATTCCAAAATATGTTTCTTTGGCATATTTTAAGCTGGTTATTTTCTAAGAAATAAGCAGACATAGTATAAACTGATAACCATGTAGGAGTTACTGTTTTGTAAGAAACAATTACACTTACATGAGAAATCTCCATTTGTAAGGGTTCTCATTAGGAACTTAAAGATGGAGAAGGCCAGGACTTAAACCTGCATAACAAATTTACCCTCATTTATTGCGCTTTTCCTGGTAACTTCTCTGACTACCCATGTTCAACATCTTTTGTCCATAGCTGTGTATGGTTAGTTGCTCAGTTGTCTGACTCTTTGAGGCACCATGGACTGTAGCCTGTCAGATTTCTCTGTGAAATTTTCTAAGCAAGAATACTGTAGTGGGTTGCCATTTCCTACTTCAAGGGATCTTCCTGACTCAGGGGTCAAACCCACATCTCTTGTGTCTCCTGCATTGGCAGGCAGGTTCTTTAACACTGCGCCACTTGGGAAACCCTTTGTCTGTAGCTAAGGATGATATTCAAAGTGACAGCTTTAGCTACTTTGCTGAATTACTCAGTTATCGTGAGTCTCTCCCATGTAAACATGTTATTAAGCTTCAGTTTGGTTTTCTCCTGTTAATTTGTCTCACGTCTATTTAATTCATATCAGCAAGAACCTTAAAGGGCAGAGGAAAAGTTCTTCCTTCCAACATCCTCTCTGTTCTTTGGTTGGCTTAATCATTAAACTGACGTAAGATGGATTCACAGAAGAAAAACAAAATTTGAACATGCTGGAGTATAATCAAAACACCAGATTCAAAGTTATCAGCCAGGCAACTGATGCTCATGTTCATCTGAGCTAAAGGATGGGAGAGGAGCCTGGGGCTTCAAAGGAAAGGAAGACAAATCACAGGCAGATGTCAGGGAAACAGCTGTGTGACATGCCATGCAGGTGAGGCTTTCTCTTTAAAAATAAATAAATAAATAAATAAATCTTTATTTGTCTATTGCATTCGGAATCTTAGTTCCCTGACCAGGGACCAAATCATGCAGTGGAAGCTCAGAATCTTAACCACTGGACAACCAGGGAAGTCTGCAGATGGGTCCTTCTGACATAACAAGTTATCTTTGGTACTAGCTTGTCCTGGTCCAGGCCCTCTATACAAATTCTTTTAGGCAGTTGAGAGAGGCAGAGAGGCTTTTCTTGAGTTTGCTGGGTCTTAATTGCCTTTAGCTCAAAGCAGTCCATATGTCAAAAGTGGCACATTTTGGGGTGGCATATTGCTGCGCCCTCTTAGGTACTTACATTAGTTTATGTTATATCACCTTAGGTAGGTAGATAATTCTGGGTTATGTAAAGAAGAGAAATAATAAGGTTTGCCAGCACCTTCACAAAATTGAATTTAAATTTTAAAACTTGGGTGGCACAAGAAATAATATGAAACCAAAAAGCAACTTTATATTATAAATAAACTGCAAAAATAGAAAGCATGCAAATGCTAACTGGGAAACTACTGAGCACAGATTTATTTACAGAAAAGATTATAGCAAGCATCACAAATGCATGGTACTTGTGCTGCCACACCCAGCTCCAGAACCCATGGGAGACATTTCTAATTAATTATCTTTTCCTGAGAAACCTTGAAACTCTGTCCCAACGCAGAGCTTCTGCTTGTTTTTTGACATGGACATTCAGATGAAACCTATCTGCCATCTCTGAATGAAATGGTCATAGTGATCCCAAAATGAAAATGAGTTAGGGGCATACTGATTTGATTTTATCACTTGGAATATAGCAAGCAGAAACTTCAAGGCAGTGGTACTGTGATCCTCAGCCATGAGGTGACTACTGAAAAAATTCCAACTCGTTCTCAGAGGCAGCACCAGTAGGGGTGAACCAACAGGCCAGTTAAATCCCTTGCCGGGGTCCAGCCCCAGCAGGATCCAGGGGAACCCTCAGGATGAACAGCGTTGGCGAATGAGAGAGAGAGTGAGACAAAGCTCGGGGGCTAAGTCTGAAGTTTATTTTTGCACGGCCCCTTTATACCCTTAACAACATCTTTTTGGGGGAAGTGCATATTGCTTATACACAGGTCATCTCAAAACATTACAGCAACTTGACCTTCAACAGAAACAGAATGTCACCCACATACTTTTCGTTCACAAGACTTATCATTTGGCCTTCAGGCCTGCTAACATTTTATGGCTTGCACCTGGTGTGACTTAAGCAACTTCAGTAGCCGACCCTGTTTTTCTTATAATTAATCTATTTTCTTTCTAATAAGTGTCATCTCCATGGGAACTAGATAGGATTACATTTTTACAGAACAGAAATGCGAAGGACTGCAAAAACAGCAGATATGGCACAAAACAGGCTCTAAGTTTAAAAGTTAACTACCTGCAAGAAGTCGCCAGCTAAACTCTATCTAAACTATTTTCTGTTAGGCACATTTGTGGCTATAATATTTGTGGAGCTTTTCTCACCCCGTGAAGGGGCCTTTGCTTAATAGTTTCTTTTGTTAGCATATTGTGCTTAGGATGTTTAGAACAATCAAGAGCATTTTTTGCAATGAGAGCACACATTTATCAAACAAGCCAGAATGCCAGCAAAAGGGTTTGAACTGAAGCATTTCCTTCATCCCTGGCCCCTTCATAGGGTAGCAGTGTCCAGGAGATTTATTAATTAGGGTTTTAAGTTGGTCCTCATCCAGTGAAAGAGGAGCAGGAGAGCTCTTGGCAGGCAACACAAGAATCTGCAACAGGGCAAACAAGAACGACAGCAGAAAAAGGGGGGAGGATACAGGGTGAGGTAGAGGCCGAGGCCAACCTGGAGGGTCCCTTATCCTAGACGGCCTTGCCTGTCAGGTTTTGTCCTCGTGACCTTGTCATGGATGGGGTCCTGGACGGCCTTGCCTGCCCAGTATTTTCTTCATGACCTCGTCACGGGCGGGACCCCCCATAATGGCTCCCGGCAATCCCTATCTCTATAATGGACAGCAGAATTTTCACAGCATCTGTAGAACAGGGATGATGCCTATTTCTCAAGTTTGTTATGAAGATTAATAGAGACAGACCATGTAAATTACCTTAAATAGGTGCTAGCTCATCGACATGACTTAGCGACTAAACAATAACAAATGTCAGCTCCAAATTCTAACAGCATGACCTTTAAAGGGACATGAAGAAGGGCCCACTTCCTAGGTGGTGCTAGTGGTAACAAACCCACCTGCCAGTACAGGAGACGCGGAGATGTGGGTTTGATCTCTGGGTTGGGAAGATCCCTTGGAGGAGGGCATGGCAATCTGCTCCAGTGGTTTTGCCTAGAGTATCTCATGGACAGAGGAGTCCGTGGGGTAACACAAGGTTGGACATGGCTGAAGTTACTGAGCATGCATGCCCGAGGAGGGGCCAGAGCAACACATATGAAGTGGTTAAAAGTGTTGGAAAGTAAAATAGGAAAGATATTAATCAGAACTCTTTCAGGCACAAAAATGAAAAACAATCAGGAATTCCTACTCAACACAGATAGCAACAAGGTTTTCACCTGTTCTGATGCTGGGAACTCCAGCAATGTCATCCAAAGTGTGGTACGTGTATTAGCAGTGGTGCATGACCAATGGTGTCAATAAAAAATTAATAGTTGATATAAAGAAAAAAATGGGCATTCTTATTCAAGCCAATCTAAGGGTTATAACCTGGGAGACAGTCTCTCAGAGAGTTCTGAGAACTGAACTGAAAAGGCAAAGGGGGAGGTCAGTATATATGTGATTTTGGCAAAAGAGGACAGTCAATGAAGCACACATTTCTGTAGAAGGTTGCTGCTAGCCGTTAGGAATAGATACCCTAATGGTTTAGTGGTTTCTAAGATATGAGAATTCAGATTCATAAAAAGTAGCTCCTGAAAACATCTGACTATCTGAAACCCCATTCTTCCAATTTTCCTAGAGCACAGAGCGCTTCATCCTGATCTTTGCCCTGAATTCCTTGCAGGATGTGATGTGGGTCAATGACTACAGTGGCTAAGTGGCTAATGGCTTGGTTCTCATAGAACTGAATGATGGGCAACATTATGCCACAATCCTTTCCCTTTTTATTTTAATTTCAACCAAAATTTGGGAGGCATTTCAGGACGAATTTGTCCCACAGTGTTGGGAATGCTCATTCCCAGGTCAGGTAAGGATTTCATTGACAGGCCCCTCAACTAGCTCTTACTGGACTAGGCTCTGTTAAGAGTAGCCAAAAGCCTTTCGACCCACTGTCTTACTAGTCTGTTATGGTCCAAGAAGTGGTTCCCTTTAGCCACTTCTTCCCATATCTAGAGTTACACTGTTACAATCATTGATCTTATAGAGCTACATAGTTGGTCAACTGTTTCAAGTCACCTAATCATTAATTTGATCTGAGTTTCAGTCACATGTTTAGTAATTCAAGAAATGATCTAGGGCTTCCCTGGTGGCTCAGTGGTAAGGAATCCGCCTGCCAATGCAGGAGATACTGGTTCAAGCCCTAATCTGGGAGGATTCCACATGCTGCAGAGCAACTAAGCCCATCTGCACAACTATTGAGCCTGTGCTCTGGAATCCGGGAGCCACGAGTGCCGCAACTACTGGAGCCTGCACACTCTAGAGCCTGTGTTCCGCAGTGGGAGAAGCCACTTCAAGGAGAAGCTCATGCACTGCAACCAGAGTAGCCCCTACTTGCTGGAACTAGAGAAAAGCGTATGCAGCAATGAAGACCCAGCACAGACAAAAATTTAAAAGAAACAATCAATCTAGTAAAATAGGCAGAATACAGGTAATATGGTTAGTAACACAAATAAGTCATAATCAAGTATTTAAGCTAAGAACTTCAATTAGGTGAGACTCAGTATCCCCCCATGCCACGCCTGCCCCAAGTCATCTGACCAATCTGTTCTAAATCAATTGCTGTCTTTAAGGGGAATGATATATTAGCATTGCACATAAAGTTCAAAGATGTCTGCACATGCAATTGAGTGGTGGGTCATCATTAACCCCTTACAGAATTGAAAAAAGAATGTTATCTTCTAAGGTATTGGCCCCAGAAAGAGAAAAAAAAACAAAACTGATGTTCATGGTTAAGCAGGTATTTCTACTACTGAGGAGGTCTGGTTAGCACATAATGCAGATGTACAATGCTTACTGGGGGTGAGGGCAGAGGCCAAAAGAGAAAAATTTTATGTTTAAATTTTTCTTGCCTTGCCTTAAAATGGTGACTTGTTAGTTGTTGTTTTAGTTGCTAAGTCATTTCTGACTTTTTGCGATCCCTTGAACTGTGGGCCAACAGGTTCCTCTCTCCATGGGATTTCCCAGGCAAGAATATTGGAGTGGGTCACCATTTCCTTCTCTAGGGGATCTTCCCAACCCAGGGATGGAATCTGAGTCTCCTGCACTGGTGGGCAGGTTCTTTACTGCTTCCCCAGATTTGTTAGCTACCTGGCTTTAGATAGGACCTGAATGATAATTTGAAACACAGCCTTTCACCACATCCAAAGAAGATAATCAAGGGGAGAAACCTCTAGAGGTAATCAGGACCCTAGGGAGGGGCCCCATGAATTTTTCTGCTCTGTCAGGGTGGAGCAGATTTCTTGGCAGGCTAGAAACCTAGGATATGTTATGTACTTTGGGGGTGACTTTTGGCTCATGACAAGTAATATTGGTTACTGTTTAAGGTAGTCACCTCAAATTTGCCTCTTGTGTGCATTAAGAAAAGACACGAGCCACATAAAAATATTAATGGGACACAAGAATGGAAGAAATTTTTAAAGTATATCCTCTGTGGTAATGACTATAATTTGGCAAGGAGTAAACTAAAATGTGAAGGAGAAAGAAGGAAGGTAAAAGAGACAAGAATGTAGGTAGGACCCTCTCATTCAGGTAGTCCAAGGTTTTCTTCATGGGACCCTGCTTTTGACATTATAATGCCTGTCCCCCAGCTCTAATCCAGAGCTGAGGATGAGTCTCAGGATTCAGCATGGCCACTTTAAACAATTATCAGGTCATTTAATTCAATTGTTTCCTGCCTTTAATTAAAAGACAATTCATGCTTTGCAATTTAGTCCCTTTTGACATTTAATTAGGGCTTCTCATCTGGGTGAGAAGTCATCAATCAAATCAGAGCAGCAGCAATGTTCATTCTCACATAAACAGCACAGAGGTGGTTACTGTCAGAGCCAGTCCGCTTTAAACCTGTGATCATTAATCAGGCAGATTTTTTTCCAGCAAACATTTATGGAGTACTTTCTCATCAGCCACTACATATGTGAGTCTAATAGTGTTTTACCCATTTTAAGATAAGTAAAAGGAGGACTTGTAACACAGTATGCCCAAAATAGTGTGGTAAGTACTCTGATGTAGGTAAACAAAATGCGGAGTTGTAGAGGGGGTCGAGGAAGACTTCCAAAAGAAGGGAAGAGCTCATTTTAGTCCTAAGCAATGCTCCGGGACCAGCTGGAAGATGAGGTGGGCAAGGAGTTCTGCCCAGATGGTGTAGCTTATGCAGAGAGACCCAGGAGAACATGGTGCTAATAATCAGATGCAAGTAGACTGTGGGGCTGGAGATTAGGGCTTGTTGGAAGAGTAGCAAAAGGAGAGTCTGGACTTGGACTGTGAAGGGCCTTCTGGGAACTGCGAAGGAGTTTGGACTTGTGAAAGAAAATGCATCCAGCAGTTAAGGAAATGATTTATTCAGGCAACTGCAATAGAGAGAACATTCATTAATGAGGACAGTCTCAGGAAGAGAGACAACTAAAGGTTTTATAAAACAGGCAAGTCACTGAGGAACAGTGAAGGTGGGTCTTATCTGGGAACAGGCAAGGTCAGGCTGGTCCCTCAGTGAGTCTTTTCTCAGAGCATAGAGGGATCACAAGGATAGAAGGGTGGTTTCTCTACCACTGCTGCGTCTTGTAGCATATGTGGGGTGGGTGGGTGTGTGTGTGCGTGTGTGTATGTGTGCATGTACATGCTCAGTCATGTCCAACTCTGTGACCCCATGGACTATAGCGCACCAGGCTCCTCTGTCTATGGAATTTTCCAGGCAAGACCACTGGTGAAAGTGAAAGTCGCTCAGTCGTGCCCAACTCTTTGCGACCCCATGGACTATACAGCCCATGGAATTCTCCAGGCCAGAATACTGGAGTGGGTAGCCTTTCTGTTCTCCAGGGGATTTTTCTGACCCAGGAATCTAACCAGGATCTCCTGCATTGCAGGTGGATTCTTTATCAACTGAGCTATGAGGGAAGCCCAAGACCACTGGAGTTGGTTGCCATTTCCTTCTCTAAGGAATCTTCCTGACCTAGGGATTGAATCACATCTCCTGCATTGGCAGGCAGATTTTTTACCATTGCACCACCTGGGAAGCCATGATAAAGTTCAGGATTATCAGATTTGAAGTCCTGGTTGTACCACAGAGGATAATCAAGTTGAAACAAGAGGGAAGGGTGCAGGATTCAACCTTTAAAAGAATGACATATCCATAGCACGTAACAAAAACTGCTTGGAACCAATTAGGTTCAAGATAGTGGAAGATTTGACTTCTGGTGGACCTTGAAGCCCATTATACACTAACTGTAATACATTAGCATGCTAATTGACTCACCCACAAGCACCATCACAGTTCCAAGGCTAACCAAAGACCATAAAATGGATGGTGGCCCAATTCCTGGAAATCTCCACCCCTTCCGCAAAATAATTGGAATAATTCTCCCACTAATTAGCCTGTGAAATTACCCAGCCCATAAAAATTAACCACACCATATTTGGGGCCTCTTTCTCACCTTCTGAGATGGCCCACACTATGCCTGTGGTGTGTGTTTCTCTTTAAATAAATCCACTTCTTACCTATAACTTTGTCTCTCACTGAACTACTGCTGTGACGAGACATCAAGAACCCAAATTCACCAGGAACAGAGGTATTCAAGGTTTGTAAGCAGAAGTGAGACCTGATCAGATGAGTGCTGTAAAATGATGGATAAACAAGCCAGCTGCCACCACTTGCCCTCTCAGAAAAACTTGCCCCTGGCCCCTGTTCCTTGCTTTTGAAACTGAAAAGAAAGTGGAAGTCGCTAAGTCATGTCCAACTCTTTGCAACCCCATGGACTATACCCTCCATGGAATTCTCCAGGCCAGAATACTGGAGTGGGTGACCTTTCCCTTCTCCCGGGGATCTTCCCAACCCAGGGATTGAACCCAGGTCTCTCACATTGCAGATGGATTCCTTACCAGCTGAGCCACAGGGGAAGCCCGAGTCCCCTTTAAAACCGAACTCCTTGCAGAGTTTATGATTAACCTCTTTCTCAAGAGAAGTAATTGTACTAGATCAGCAATAAGACAAACCTAGCTTTTCCTCAAGGAATATACCTAACAATCTGACTCATATCTTTGAGTTGTTCTGAGAAACTAAGACAGTGGTCCAGGTGGCTACATGCTGACCACAAACATAAACCCCAGACTGGTTGGAACCAGAAGGTTGATTATCAAGATTCCTGGAATACCACTCTGTTGCTTCACCACCAACCAATCAGAAGAAAGTCATGTACCCCTCAGCCCTAATGTTACCTTTAAAAACCGTTCCTTGAAGGCCAGCAAAGAGCATGGGTCTTTTGAATATGAGCTGCCTATTCTCCTTGCTTGGTTCCTGCAGCAAACACAGTCGTTTCCTCCACTATAACCTGGTGTCAGTAAATCAGCTTCACAGTGAGGCGGGCAAGCAGAATGAAGTTCAGTTTGGCAACACTTTCATCTTTGACGTCATCCCTGTGTTCTCTGGATCCCAGTCCAAGCATCATGCCTTAGTTTGACGACCAGGGGGTCTCTAGTTCCTACCTCTTACCTTGGGACTTGTTCACACCTGAGACCTAACTAAATCATTACCATATTTTTACCTGTTCTCTTGGAGAACCTTATCTTTTCAATCTCCTCCATTTCATTCCCGGTCACAGTTTCCAATCCATTCTATCAATGTCTTGGATCAACACCTCTTCCTGGGCAAAGAAAGATGTTGGCAAATCCTGCATTGCTGCAGCAGCCCATCTGCTCTCCCAACAGTTGGGGTGTTGTCCCACAGCCTGGACAATGGATGGCCCTTGGGATCTAGACTCCAGCTCCTGCAGGTTGGGGTGTAAGCTGACTTGGCTTTGGACCCAAGAGAAAGCACAGTTCTGAATTTGGCTGCTCAGCATCTGGCCATTCAAGCCCTGAGCCACACAGTAACAAGGGTTTGCAAACCTTGCCTTCTATGAATTAGCTCAAATAATTATTCTACTTAATCCATAAGCCCTGAAATGAGAATCAATAGATAAGATTAACCTTGTACCATAAGATGGACTGGGTGGGGGCAGGAGGTAGAGAAACCACTACGAGTTATATGGGTTATGAAATTGTGTTACTAAATAAACAAGTTCAGCTCAGATGTTCTGTTTAAAAAAAAAAAAAAACTAATAAAATGCTAGTCACTTCTGATGTTGCTGAAGTTTCCCAAGGAGTAATCAAACACAAATAAGCAGCACTGACAGGCATTCAAAAGATATGTGGAGAAGGGAAGACCTCAAAGTAAATCCAATTATGATCGTGGTGGTTGGGGTGTGTTTCCTGGTTCAGCTTCACAGAAAACTAAAGATCCTCATGCACAAGGGCTTTTTTAGGAGACAGATAACAAATAAACAGCAGATCTTAATCTCTGTAACAAATGGTTTTAATGGAGGTGGTTAGGTTTGTACTAATATTATGAATTTAAACAAAATTAAACTGAGCCATGACACTTTATACCTTGGATTTATAGACCACTATTCTGGATAACTCCCTTTATTCCTGGGTGCTTATAAAATCGATTTGCTTCTGTCTGACATAATTTTCAAAGCAAAGCATAAGATTTACCAATTAAACTCCCTTCCTCTCCCAGTAAATTTTACTAGCATTTTCCCTCACAGTAATCTTTTGCAGTTACATAGTGATTTCTATAGAAGGTCCTTCAATGTTTTGCAAACATTAATTAAGCTTTGCAATACCCCAGCAAGGGAGAAGGCCAGCATCACACCCAGGAGTCCTCCTCCTGCAGAGAGGGTGATTGGAATGACATTTGTTCCTGTCACTCAGAATCAGCACATGGGGCTCTAACCTGTGGGAGGAGAGGATGTGCGGATCCTGCCAGAATTTCAGATGACACTATGATGCCTCTGTTAGCTGGTGCTAACAAGGGAAGATGGGGCGACTCTATAAAGTCATTTTACTTTATTTTTAATCTATGATTCTGAATAAATGATACTTTGTTTTATTAAATAAATGTTTGAAATCAGCTGAAATTCAATGTTCTACCTACCCTGTTTCATTCATAAATACTGTTTGAGTAGCACCACTTTATGCAACCAGCTATTTGAAAATGAGAAATTACAGAGTATAGCTGGAGAAGTGTCTGCTTCTAGATAATATGGATTTCATTCCACCTTCAAAAGTTCACATATAACCTTAGCTTAAAGCAACTGGCAATTAAACAAAAATCTACATGTAGATAATAACCTATATGTAGAAAAAATTCTGAAAAAGGATATATATATCTGAATCTCTTTGCTGTACACCTAAAACTAACACATATTGTAAATCAACTATACCTCAGCTAAAATATATTAACAAACAAAGAAAAAAGAAAACAAACAAAAAATCACTAAAAAAAAACTAGGCACACTGAAAAAAATGAAGAAAAGATGGTACTGAATAAATGACACTGACTCTTCTCCAGTCATTAGATGTGAACTGCAGAGGTCAAGATGCTTCAAGTTAAACAAATAGATCTTTATTTATTAACCTAACTTAAACTTTCCGCGGGAGTTTTTAAAAGCCATTTTCTTTCTAATGTTACTTTACCAGTTATTACAGTGATCTCCTCTGGCCCAGAAATCTAGGCTGCCTATTTCCCGGTAGACAGACAGCACAGCTGGCCTGCTCCAACCACCAGCACAGTCTTGGCATCTAATCCTGGAGGTGCCTGCTTCGCCCTCCCATCCCTCATCCAGTCCAGGGAACTTGACTGCTGCCCAAGTTCCACGGGTGGACACTGTCTGCTAAGTAGGAGGTCTTCTTGGCTCTCAGCCCTGACTGCCCCTCACAACCACTTGGGGAGCTCTTTGTAAATACATCTGCAACTACTACACGCCAACTAAAACACAGTATTTAGGAATGAGGCTGGCTGCGGGCATTTAAAAGTCCTCAAGAGGTTGCTCCCTGTGGCCCTGGTTAATGGACCTTGGGGAGCAACTGAGGGGCTCATCAGGAATGAGGTGAACCTGCCAAGCTTTCCCTGCAGGGTAACAACTATGCAACCAATTCTCAGAAAAGTCTGCTGCTCAAACCTTTGAAAGTTTTTGCACTTGTCATGATGCTGTGTGATTTCCATCTCATGTTGCAAGTACCTGGTTGTTGGCTTGACACATTGGCCAGTGATAGGGAAGGACTGCCTGGGTTTGAATCTCTTCTCACCTTTGAGGTCAAGGTGTGTTCCTACCGATGTGTGATCCTGGGGGCATCACCTAGTGCCCATCTCAGGTTTTGCTTGCCACCCCCAGGATGATGCTCCAGGCTCAGTGCCTAGAGTCCTTATTGAGCCAAAGAAGTTTTGCAAAAGAGGATGAGCTTAGCTTTGAAGAGAAGAAGGCAGATGCTGTTGTAAGATATAGGTCAACGGACCAAGGGATACACACTACAAATGTTGTTTGCAGAAATACTGCAAAACAGATCAACTGGGATGATCCCAAAGATGTTATCTAGGTTAGCTTTTAGTGAAATAAAGTTTTTTTTTACTCCTATTCCATAGCTAAATCTTCTCATAAGTCAGATTTTCTGCATGAATCTTAGTGGTGGAAGATGTGCAATGTTAGTTGCTTCACAGCTGTTTGATACTTCTGATGGTTTTAGGTGGTGCCACGGCAACTGCATTACGTATATGTTGAACTATTATAAGGAAATGTTTTTTCCGATTCTTTTTCAGTTTTTTTAATATTCAAAATTCTTTTAATTTTCACCAAGTCTCAGTTTGGTGTTATTAAATCTTTAAAATCTTTCTGGTACTGATAATATCTCCAACAAAAAAAAATTGGGACGTAATGTTAAATGGGAATTTAACAACAATTTTTATTTGCGTTTATCTTTTACTCATGACAAACAATAATGTTATCCAGTTTATAGTAGTGATTTGGAGCTTTATAAATTATGCTTAAACTCTGAGTTGTTTTAAAGAGATAGTTTCACATATATAGCAAAAATTGTGAAAGGGGAAGCTAAAAAGTATCTTACCATCACTTTTTTTTTTTACAGTGGTGCATGATTTTAAAACAAATATCATTGCTAACTTGACCCTAGGACAAATGTAAAAAGTGTCAGGCCTAATTTTTAAAAAATAATTAATACTTTAAATTTAAATATACCTACCCTAGATGTATCATGCACACCTATTCCTAACTTTGTTTTCAAGTGGGAGCACTGGTCATATTTGACCATGCAAAAATCCTCAATAAATATTGGCAAACTGAATTCAACAATACATTAAAAGAATCATACACCATGATTTATTCCAGAGAATGCAAGGATGACTCAACATCTGAAAATCAATAAATGTGATACATCATATCAACATAACAAAGGACAAAAGTCATATAATCCTCTCAATAGATGCAGAAAAAGCATTTGACAAAATTTAACATTCATTGATGATAAAAAACTCTCAATAATCTGGGTATAGAGGAACTTACTACAACATAGTAAAGGCCATATATAAATCCACGACTAACATTATACTTAATGATAAAATGCTGAAAACTTTCAAGACAAGGAACAAGATTAAGGTAACCACTCTCATCACTTTTATTCGATATAGTACTGGAAGTCTCAGCCAGAGCAATTAGGCAAGATAAGGAAATACAAGGCACTCAAATGGGAAAAGAAAAAGTAAAATTGTCTCTATTTGCAGATTACATTACATTTAATCAGAAAACTCAAAAGACAACACCAAAAAAACCTGTCAGAATTAATAAATTTAATAAAATTGCTGAATACCAAATCAATGTAACATCACCTGTATTTCTATATACCACCACCGAACAGAAAGAGAAGAAAACAATTCCATTCACAGTAGCATCAAAAACAATACCTATGAATAAATTTAACCAAAGAGGTAAAATATCTGTGCTATGAAAATTATAAATGATGAAAGAAATTGAAGAAGACAAAAGTAAATGAAAAGATGTTCTGTGCTGGTGGAGTGGAATAATTAATAGTGCTAAAATGTCCATATACTCAAAGCCACCTACAGATTCAATGCAATTCCTATCAAAATTCCAATGGTATTTTTCACAAAAATAAACAAAACAATTCTAAAACTTGTATGGAATCACAAAAGAAGCAAAATAGCTGGAGGAATACTGAGAATGAGGAACAAAGCCAAATGTATCACACTTTGATTTCTACTTTACAAAGCTACAGTGATGGTGGCTCAGATGGTAAAGAACTTGCCTGTAATGTGGGAGACCTGGGTTCCATCCCTGGGTGGGGAAGATCCCCTGGAGAAGGGAATGGCTACACAGTTCTCCAGTACTCTTGCCTGGAGAATCCTATGGACAGAGGAACCTGGTGGGTTACAGTCCATGGAGCTGCAGAGAGTCAGACACAGCTGAGTGACTAACACACACATAGTGATCAAAACAGCATAGTACTGGCATAAAAACTGACACGTAGACCGATGGAATAGAATAGAGAGCCCAGAAATAAATGCATGGATATATGGTCAGGTCTTCCTTAGTGGCGCAGTGGATAAGAATCCACCTGCCAATGCAGGGTGCACAGATTCAATCCCTAGTTCAAAATATTCCATGTGCTGCAGAGCAACTGAGCCCATGTGCCACAACTACTGAGCCCACATCCTGGAGCACATGAGCTGCAACTACCGAGCCAGCATGCTACAACTACTGAAGCTTGTGTGCCACAACAACTCACGCCCATGTGCTAGAGCCTGTGCTCCTCAACAACACTGCAATGAGAAGCCCTCACACCACAAAAAAGACCCAGTACAGCCAAAAGTAAATAAAAGCTAAAAAAAAAAAAAAGCAAAGTCTACAAAAGCAAAATAACCAAAGTAGGACTACATCAGATTTAAAAGTTTCTGCCCAGCAAAGGAAACCATCAACAAAATCAATAGACAACCAAGAAATGGAAGAAAATATTTCCAACAGCAAACCCAGAGATAAACCTATGCACATATGACCAACTAATCTATAACAGAGAAGGTGAGAATATACAATGGAGAAAGGACAGCCTCTTCAAAACAGGTTATTTGACAGCTAAGGTAAAAGAATGAAATTAGAAAACTCCCTAACACCATACTCAAAAATAAATTCAAAATGGATTAAAGACCTGAATGTAAGACCAGACAGTATAAAACTCTTAGAGGAAAACACAGTAAGAATACTTTTTGACATAAATTGCATCAAAATCTTTTTTGACCCACTTTCTAAAGAAAATAAAAACAGAAATAAACAAATGGGACCTAGTTATACTTAAAAGCTTTTGCACAGCAAAAGAAACCATAAATAAGACAAAAAGACAACTCTCAGAATGGGAGAAAATATTTGCAAATGAAGCAAATAATATTAATCTCCAAAATAATACAAACAGCTCATGCAACCAAATATCCAAAAAAACAAACAACACAAGGAAAAATGGGCAGAAGACCTAAATAGATATTTCTCCAAAGAAGACATATACAGATGGTCAACAAGCACATAAAAAGATGCTCAATATCATTAATCATTAGAGAAATGCAATATGGAATTTATAAAGATGGTGATGATGACCCTATATGCGAGACAGCAAAAGAGACACAGATGTAAAGAACAGTCTTGGACTCTGTGGGAGAAGTCGAGGGTGGTATCTGAGAGGGTAGCGTTGAAACGTGTATATTAGCATATGCAAAGCGGATCGCCAGTCCAGGTTTGATGCATGAGACAGGGTGCTCAGAGCTGGTGCACTGGGATGACCCTGGGGGATAGGATGGGGAGGGAGGTGGGAGGGGGTTTCTGGATGGGGAACACGTGTACACCTGTGACTGATTCATGTCGATGTTTGGCAAAAACCACTACAAGAGTCCCTTGGACTGCAAGGAGATCCAACCAGTCCATCCTAAAGGAGATCAGTCCTGGATGCTCATTGGAAGGACTGATGCTGAAGCTGAAACTCCAGTACTTTGGCCACCTCATGTGAAGAGTTGACTCATTGGAAAAGACCCTGATGCTGGGAGGGATTGGGGGCAGGAGGAGAAGGGGACAACAGAGGATGAGATGGCTGGATGGCATCACCGACTCAATGGACATGAGTTTGAGTAAACTCTGGGAGTTGGTGATGGACAGGGAGGCCTGGCGTGCTGCTATTCATGGGGTCACAAAGAGTTGGACACGACTGAGTGAATGAACTGAACTGAACTACCATATTGTAAAGTAATTAGTCTCCAATTAAAATAAATTAATTAAAAAAAACTACAAAGAGGTATCACCTTGCATGGTCAGAATGGCCATCATTAAAAAATCTACAAACAATAAATACTGGAGAGTGTATGGAGAAAAGGGGACCCTCTTGCACTGTTGGTAGGAATGTAAACTGACAGACTCTATGGAGAACGGTATGGAGGTTCCTTAAAAAAAACTAAAAATAGAAGTAACATATGACACAGCTATTCCTCTACTGGGTATATAGCCAAAGAAAATCATAATTCAAAAAGACACCTCAATGTTCATTGGAGCACTATTTACAATAGCCAGGACATGGAAGCAATCTAAATGTCCATTGATAGATGAATGTATAAAAATGTGGTATGTATACACAATGGGATATTACTCAGCCATTAAAAGGAATAAAATTGGGTCTTTTGTAGAGAGTGGATGAACCTAGAGACTGTGATACAGTGTGGAGCAAGTCAGAAGAAGAAAAACAAATATCGTATATTAGCACATATATGTGTAATCTAAAAAAATGGTACAGATAAATTTATTTGCAGGGCAGGAACAGAGGTGCAGACATAGAGAACAGACATGTGGACACAGGTTGGGGGAGAAGGGGATGAATGGGAATACTGGGATTGGCATGTAATAGTTAAAACAGACACTAGTGAGAATATGCTGTATATAGCACAGGAGACTCTACTCAATGCTCTGTGGTGACCCAGATGAGTAGTATGGGGGGTGGGGTAGGAGGGAGACCCAGGAGGGAGGGGATATTTGTATACATACAGCTGATTCATTTCGTTGTACAGCAGAAATAAACACAATATTGTAAAGCAATTATACCTCAATAAAAAACCCAAACCACATATCTGATAAGGAGTTAACATCCAAAATGTGTAAGGAATACAGTTCAATAGCAAAAAGTTAAGCAATTCAATTTTAAAATGGACAAAGGATCTGAATAGACATTTTTCTAAAGACAACATACAGGTAGCCAATAGGTACATGAAAAAGTGCTCAACATGGCTAATTATCAGGGAAATGCAGAATAATACCAAGGTGACATCCCCTTATACCTGTTAGGCTGTCAATTATCAAACAATGACAAAGCAAGGCTATAGAGAAAAGGAAACCCTTGTACACTGTTGGTAGGAATGTAAACTAGTACAGTCATTATGGAAAACAGTATGGAGTTTCCTGAAGAAATTTTATCTAGAACTACTGTATGATCCCAGCAATTCCACTTCTGAGTATATATCCCAAGGAAGTGAAATCATCTCAAAAAGCTATCTGCACATCCATGTTCATAGCAGCATTATTCACAATAGACAAGGTACGGAAATGACCTAAGTGCATGACAACTGATAAATGAAATAAAAGAAAATGTGGCACACATATATGTAGGCACATATATATACATGTATGTGAATATACACATGTTTACGTATATAATAGCTGAATATCATTCAGTTATAAAAAGAAATCCTCTCATCTGTGACATCATAGACAAAGCTGGTGGGTATTACACAAAGTGAAATAGAGCAGGCAAACAATGCCGAATGATATCACATTTATGTGAAACCTGGAAAGAAAGTCAAACTCAAGTTTACAGTATAAAAGTGCTTGCCAGGGGTTGGTGGATGGGAGAAATAGGCAGAGGTCTGTAAACGGGTACAAATTTTCAGTTATATAGCTATAAAATAAATAAGGTCTGAGGGTATAATGTATCACATGGTGACTACAGTCACTAACACTGTATTATATAATTGAACTTCGCTAAGAGAGTAGAACTTAAATATTTTCAACAAAGTAAATATGTGTATTGAGGGATGTATTAATTGACCTGATGGTGGGATTCTTTCACAGTGTATACATTTATCAGATACATCAATTCCTCACATTGTACACTTTAAAAACCTTATTTCACTTGTGAAATATAGCTCAATAAACCTGGAGAAAAACTTGTTTGTAAAAACAAATTAAATAATCATATCTTTTTGCAGAAACTGAAGTGTTTTTTTTTTTTAATTCTGTGTTTTTGTGATTTAGACATTGAATTGAATCAAAGAGTACATTTCACAGCAATAACACTCTTGGCATTTATCCCAGATTAACAAAAACTTATTTCATGAAAAAGCCTGTATATCAGTGTTCACAACATTATTTTTAATAGCCCCCAAATGGTAATAACTCAGAATACAATTTCAACAGGTAACAGTCAAACAAAATGTTAGATCCATACAATGGAATGCAACTCAGTAATAAGGCATAAGCTACTGATACACACAAAAACCTAGGTGGACATCAAGATCACTATGCTGATGGAAAAAAGCCCATCTTAACAGGTTTACTTTGTGTGATTCCATTTAGATTGTTGTTTAGTCACTGAATCATGTCCAATTCTTTTGCAACCCCATGTACTGTAGCCTGCCAGGCTCCTCTGTCCATGAGATCTCCAGGCAGGATTACTGGAGTGGATAGCCATTTCCTTCTCCAGGGGATCTTCCCAACACAGGGATCGAATCTGCATTTCCTGAATTCCAGGTGGATTCCTTACCACTGTGCCACCTGGGAGCCTGCGTACTATTCAACTCACCTACAAATCCATGATCCTCACAACTTCACTCTCAGATTCAATAATTTGCTATAATGATTCACAGAACTCAGGGAAACACTTACTTACATTTACGGGTTTATATTAAAGAATATGACAAAGGATACAGAAGAACATCCAGATACAAAGGTACAGTGAGTGACATTGTGTGTCCTTGCTCTGTCTTTCTGCAGGATCCTCCTTGGCCCTGATGGGTCTACAATAATCTTGGGGGAAGAGTAAAACATTTCTCCTTTCTCCCTTGGGAAACTGATTACAAACCTAAAACAAACACTTGTCACCCACAGTGAAACTTGGATCCCCCATCCCACTACAGCCAATTTTCTTGTTTTCTTTCCCTGGCCTTTGTCTAATCAGCCCCTCAGCGTGCAGTCACTCTGTTAGATTAGAAACGGGTATTCCTGTGTAGTGACCCTGCCTCCACCCCCCACTCCATCCCTTAATGAACTTGAAAATTCTCTTCATCTAAAACCCTTGGACTTCAAACTCAGAAATCAGGTCTGAAGCAAAAACAACAAAGGGAGCTTAATATCAAAGCAGACTCTCATCCTTTCAGGTGGTGTCACCTGCAAAACGGAGGGAAGAATCTGGAAATGAGCTTCGTTCTGTGGCGTGAATTGTGCTTTGGGGATCCTGTAGTTGCTGCAACACCAGAATGAGCTTCCTTTGGCTCCTACCTCTCAGTACACTGGAAGGTCTGAGGGTTACATTCATGTATACATCAAACAAGAAAAATTGAGGTTCATACCTGAATAATTCGGGCCTTCCCAAACTTCTTACCTGTTTTACCTCTCAGACTTAGGCTTAAACAGCTCACTTTACTCTTCCCATGTGGCTCCATAAAGCAATTAGAATATTCTGGTATCTGAGGAACACTAGCATTTTATTGGCTTCCCTGGTGGTTCAGTGGTAAAGAATCCACCTGCAATGTGAGAGACTGCCTGCAACGCAGGAGACCTGGGTTCGATCCCTGGGTCAGAAAGATTCCCTGGAGAAGGAAATGGCAACCCACTCCAGTATTCTTGCCTAGAGAATTCCATGGACAGAGGAGCCTGGTGTGCTACAGTCCATGGAGCCGCCAAGAGTCAGATACAACTGAGTGACTAAGCACACACATACATCAGATGATCACCTCTATGGTGAACACAGATTGAACACCCATAGACATGAGTGTGTGCAACCCAGCAATGACTTTGGTGCTCAAATGACGTGTTGTATATCGATGACCTTGTGGTTCACTTGCTGGTTTTTTGGAGTTTGGTTCTTCTATTTACCCATGGCCAGGAGTTAGGCAATTATTTCTGGGACCATTTCTCAAAGACTATCCTCCCCTGATTGTCTTACACCCAAAATGAAACTTTTTCTAATGATGAGGCAGGTATTTTTAAAAAACAACAAGAGTGTGAATCATCAACCTACTCTCAAGTGGTGCTGGTATGCAATTGAAAACAGCTTCTACCCTAGAATTTGAATATTTCCAATCGATGCTTAAAGATTAATGTGTGGGGCTTTTGAATACCTTGGCGTCAGTCATCACACATCCAGAAATGCATGTACTGGAAATGTTAGGAAATAAGAGGCTTATTTTCTAACCCAAAACAAAAAGATGAAGGGCCTAGTATTACTTTTCTATTTCTGGCCTAACAAACAACCATAGCCACTTAAAACAGTACAAACTTAACTATCTTATAGTTCTGTAGACCATAAATCCGATATAATTGTCACTGGGCTAAAATCAAGGTGCTGGCAAGAGGAGGCTTGGGAATAGAATTTCTTATCTTACCTTTTCCAGTGTCTTCCCATGTTCCTCAGCTCCTGGCTTCCTTCCTCCATTTTTCAAACCAGCAAGAGATGTTCAAGATACCCTCCTGCCGCTGTTTCTCTGGTTTCCCACAGCTGAGCGTGGTTCTGTTTTTAAAGACTTGGTTGAGTACATTGGCCTCACCTGGATAACTTGGACTAATCTCCACATCTCCAGGTCCTTAACGTTAATCATACCTGCTGAGTCCCTATTGCCATGAAAGAAACATTCACAGGTTTGGGAGTAAGATGTGGGCATCTTTAGGGGGCATTTATGCTGCTGACCACAGATCTCTGTGCAGAAGCACGCCAGGCTAGTATTTCACAGTTATCTGAAGGCTAGAAGTCTGAGATAACTGTGCCAGCTTGGACAAATTCTAATGAGAGCCCTCTCCTGGGTTTCAGACTGCCAGTTTCTTATAGAAGAAGCACGCTCTCTCCTGTCTTTTCATAAGGTTATTAACCCCATTTGTGAGGACTTCACCCTCATAGCTAATTACCTCCCAAAGGCCCCACCTCTGATTATCATCATACTGGAGGTTAAGATTTCAAAGTATGAATGTGGGGACACAGCATTCAATTTAAAGAACATAATGCAGTCTCCTAGTGCTCCTGTTTTAAGAAAACACTGGTAATCGAGAGCTTACAGGATGACTGCTGTCTACTCTCATCAACTGTTACTATTAGAGATTTACACTCCAAATCACACACAGCCTGATGAAAGCCCTGTTGCCTTGGTGACAAAGCTGTAGACCTTCTCTCAACAGTACAACCTGAGGATTTTTAGATCATGTGTTGGGAAAGTCGTGATGCAAAATCCGAGAGGAAGAGGGGTTTACATTAATTACATTTCTACTCTTAAAAAAATTTCACCTTTATGGACTGTACCTCACAGGTGCCTTTGCCCTCTACCTTAGGGTTGAGTTTGGACGAAAGGATGCACTATCTGCTAGTGACTAGCAGATCAGAGGGCTTGAAGAGTTCAAAGAGTATATTGTCAATCTTCATCCTTTTGGGCCTCAATGTGCCAGTATCTGCTTTTCTCTCCCTAAGATGACAGTGTCTATTGGGTACCCCCTCTCCTGTGACTGCAGGTCTCTCCTGGTTGCAGGGAGTGCTTCCTGCTCTTGGTCTTGGAGGCCTTGGGGTGGGCATCTTTCCCATCGCTGATTCTGCCTGTCCCTGCCCACACCTCAACAAGCAGATCCTTCATTAAACTAGCCCCCATTATCTTGTTTAGGTGTACCAAGCTTCTCTGGCCAGGGCCCTGTCTGATACACCTGAGGGTGATAGCATCTCATGATCTTGGACAAGTTACTAAAACTTTCTCAAACCTCAGTATTTTCATATCTGAAATATAGATAAAAATAGTTACCTTGTGGGGTGATGATCACAACTAAATTATTTAATTCATATATATCTTAATACAACATTTGGTGCACAAACCCTTAAATGCTTTTTTTTTTTTTTTTTTTTTGCCAAAATAAAGGGAATGGATTCTCTGAGGAACTGAAATTTCCACCTGGATTCAGATGTTCCACCATTTGTAACTTTACACAATGCACTTTTTACCCCAATGAAAAAGAGCTATTTTGAGCAACTATTAGACTAAGGTCTTGGGATTTACTGATAAACAATTGCTAGTGATACTGCTGGAGGTACCCAAACAGTGCCCACTTACTTACTGAGAGATGTTTAAATTCAAGCATCTTTACTTTATAATCTGATGTTTCTGAAATTTTCTAATTCAATACTGAGACTCTGCTTTCTAGTATTCTGGATATAGAATGATTTAAATAATGTAAACAGAGAACTATTACAGTAGAATAGGTAACAATTGTAATAAAAGTCTGTCTACAAATCAGCTCAGATACATTAACTACTTCTCAGGTTACAAAGTCTGCACCATGATCTGCTTATAAGAATATAAAGGTAGAATTTTGCAAAGCACATTCAATTTTTAAAAGGTAATGCTTATTGCAAAGGATAAAATTGCAAAAAACTTCAGAAAGTCTTTAGCATTTTGGTGCATGAAAATCTAAGTTCAGAGACAGAAGTAGATTTGGATTTGGAACTTTCCATGTCACCTTTTCAAATATAGATGGAAAAACTAATTTAACAGCTTGCACTAGACCCTTTAGGCAGTGTTGCTGTTGTTGACTTAAGACTACACAGTGAAAGATCATGCTCAGAGGGAAGACAAGACCCCCTGAAGGTGTGATCTAGAAGAAGACTAAACTACTCTGAATAAGAAATAAAAGAAATTTGGTGATGAGGGAAAGCAGAGAATGGAAGGAAGCAAAGATGGGGGTAGGAGATAAAAGAGGAAATAGTTATGCTAGATGCTGCTGCTGCTAAGTCACTTCAGTTGTGTCCGACTCTGTGCGACCCCATAGACGGCAGCCCACCAGGCTCCCCCGTCGCTGGGATTCTCCAGGCAAGAACACTGAAGTGGGTTGCCATTTCCTTCTCCAATGCATGAAAGTGAAAAGTGAAAGGGAAGTCGCTCAGTCATGTCCAACTCTTAGCTACTCCATGGACTGCAGCCCACCAGGCTCCTCCGTCCGTGGGATTTTCCAGGCAAGAGTACTGGAGTGCGGTGCCATTGCCTTCTCTGATGCTAGATGCTAGAGCTGTGTAAATTTAAAGTTGCTTGCCTTCTTGGCATTTAACCACCCTTTCCCCAAATCTTCAATAAAGACTAGCTCCCCATCTATGTGCTTTTCTCAAGAAGGAAATGGGGCTATCATCCACATCTGGGTCAGCACTTAGCAGAGAAAAGTGGAGAAGAGGCGAGGATGGGGGCCAGACAAAAGTGACACCGAGAGGTTAACAGAAGTGAGAACTCAGAGCAGATATATCCATACAGATGTGAGTCCTAAGACCTTTGTGAAAATACCAGGGAAAGCATTAGCCTTCCCACAGGGCAGAACAAAGAGACTTAGACCAGTTTTATTTAAATTTGAAAGGGCAGGATGACCAAAGCTGATCCCTTAATTACAATTTATCAGGGATCCAAGTGAACAAATAGAAATATGAAATTGGAGCTACTGGTGTCAATCTGTTAGGAGACCTGTATTCATCTATCAATCACCTGCTGTCCTGAAAATCAATGTGCCCAGGGAGCTTATAGATAATTGAAGAGACAAAGGAGGCAAAGGCTATATATATATATGGAATAACTTACCTCTGAGGTCTAATTTTATAGACCTGTGATGTCAACTTGCTGGGCCTAGATTTTGTCAAATATTTCTGTGAAAGTTTTTGTGTGTGTGTGTGTGTGTGTGTGTCTGGGTGTGGGATTAACAATAAAGCTGGTGGACTTTGAGAAAAGCACATCACCCTCTGTAATGTGGGAGGACCTCAACAAAAAATCAAGCCTTAATAAAACAAAGACTGATCTCTCCTGAGAAAGAAAAAATTGTGCCAGCAGACTGCCTTGAAACACAAACTACAACTCTTCTCTCAGTTTCCAGCCTACCTTGCCAAGTCTGTACAATCATATGAGCCAATTCCTTAAAATAAATCTCTCTCTCTACACACACACACACACGCACGCACACACACAAACAAAAATCTGTTGCTTCTGTTTTTTGGATAACCCTAATGAATATACTTGGAAAAGGCAATGACAACCCACTCCAGTACTCTTGCCTGGAAAATCCCATGGACGGAGTAGCCTGGTAGGCTGCAGTCCATGGGGTCGCTAGAGTCAGACATGACTGAGCAACTTTACTTTCACACATTGCAGAAGGAAATGGCAGCCCACTCTAGTGTTCTTGCCTGGAGAATCCCAGGGACAGGGGAGCCTGGTGGGCTGCTATCTATGGGGTCGCACAGAGTCGGACACAACTGAAGTGACTTAGCAGCAGCAGCAATGAATATACTACTGTTTAGGTAGTTCAGTTCAGTTCAGTTCAGTCGCTCAGTCGTGTCCGACTCTTTGTGACCCCATGAATCGAAGCACACCAGGCCTCCCTGTCCATCACCAACTCCCAGAGTTTACTCAAACTCATGCCCATCGAGTTGGTGATGCCATCCAGCATTCTCATCCTCTGTCGCCCCCTTCTCCTCCTGCCCTCAATCCCTCCCAGCATCAGGGTCTTTTCCAATGAGTCAACTCTTCGCATGAGGTGGCCAAAGTACTGGAGCTTCAGCTTCAGCATCAGTCCTTCCAGTGAACACCCAGGACTGATCTCCTTCAGGATGAACTGGTTGGATTTCCTTGCAGTCCAAGGGACTCCCAAGAGTCTTCTCCAACACCATAGTTCAAAAGCATCAAATTTTCAGCACTCAGCTTTCTTCACAGTCCAACTCTCACATCCATACATGACCACTGGAAAAACCAGAGCCTTGACTAGACATATATTTGTTGGCAAAGTAATGTCTCTGCTTTTTAATATGCTATCTAGGTTGGTCATAACTTTCCTTCCAAGGAGTAAGCGTCTTTTAATTTCATGGCTGCAATCACCATCTGCAGTGACTTTGGAGCCCAAAAAATAAAGTCAGCCATTGTTTTCACTGTTTCCCCATCTATTTCCCATGAAGTGATGGGACCGGATGCCATGATCTTAGTTTTCTGAATGTTAAGCTTTAAGCCAACTTTTTCACTCTCCTCTTTCACTTTCATCAAGAGGCTTTTTAGTTCCTCTTCACTCTCTGCCATAAGTATGGTGTCATCTGCATATCTAAGGTTATTAATATTTCTCCCGGCAATCTTGATTCCAGCTTGTGCTTCTTCAAGCCCAGCGTTTCTTATGATGTACTCTGCATATAAGTTAAATACGTAGCGTGACAATAGACAGCCTTGATGTACTCCTTTTCCTATTTGGAACCAGTCTGTTGTTCCATGTCCAGTTCTAACTGTTGCTTCCTGACCTGCATATAGGTTTCTCAAGAGGCAGGTCAGGTGGTCTGATATTCCCGTCTCTTTCAGAATTTTCCACAGTTTATTGTGATCCACACAGTCGAAGGCTTTGGCATAGTCAATAAAGCAGAAATAGATGTTTTTCTGGAACTCTCTTGCTTTTTCAATGATCCAGCAGATATTGGCAATTTGATCTCTGGTTCCTCTGCCTTTTCTAAAACCGGCTTGAACATCTGGAAGTTCTCAGTTCACGTATTGCTGAAGCCCGGCTTGGAGAATTTTGAGCATTACTTTACTAGGGTGTGAGATGAGTGCAATTGTGTGGTAGTTTGAGCATTCTTTGGGATTGGAATGAAACTGACCTTTTCCAGTCCTGTGTCCACTGCTGAGTTCCAAATTTGCTGGCATATTGAGTGCAGCACTTTAACAGCATCATCTTTCAGGATTTGAAATAGCTCAACTGGAATTCCATCACCTCCATTAGCTTTGTTCGTAGTGATGCTTTCTAAGGCCCACTTGACTTTACATTCCAGGATGTCTGGCTCTAGGTCAGTGATCACACCATTGTGATTATCTGGGTCGTGAAGATCTTTTTTGTACAGTTCTTCTGTGTATTCTTGCCACCTCTTCTTAATATCTTCTGCTTCTGTTAGGTCCATACCATTTCAGTCCTTTATCAAACCCATCTTTGCCTGAAATGTTCCCTTGATATCTCTAATTTTCTTGAAGAGATCTCTAGTCTTTCCCATTCTGTTGTTTTCTTCTATTTCTTTGCATTGATCGCTAAGGAAGGCTTTCTTATCTCTCCTGGCTATTCTTTGGAACTCTGCATTCAAATGGGAATATCTTTCCTTTTCTCCTTTGCTTTTTGTTTCTTTTCTTTTCACAGCTATTTGTAAGGCCTCCTCAGACAATCATTTTGCCTTTTTGCATTTCTTTTCCTTGGGGATGGTCTTGATCCCTGTCTCCTGTACAATGTCATGAACCTCCATCCATAGTTCATCAGGCTCTCTGTCTATCAGATCTAGTCCCTTAAATCTATTTCCTACTTCCACTGTATAGTCATAAGGGATTTGATTTAGGTCATACCTGAATGGTCTAGTGGTTTTCCCTACTTTCTTCAGTTTAAGTCTGAATTTGGCAATACGGAGTTCATGATCTGAGCCACAGTCAGCTCCAGGTCTTGTTTAGGTAGTTAGAATAGGGAAAAGGAGTCCAAAATGGCGGTGGCTAAAAGACAAGGAAGGGAAAAGCCTGGGAAAATAGAACAGAGGAAGGTCAAAGGAAGGTCTGAGGACTGGAGTGAGGACTTCAGGTAGAACAGCGCTCCTGCCTAAGCCCAATTTACATAGGACAGGCCCCGGGGGTGGGCGGGGTGGGGATCATATAAGAAGAGGAGCTAAAATAGTCACCCTGCTTTAAGCTGGAGAGTGAGGAGATAAAGTGCGTCTGTGGGATTTTATATCAAGTGTTTGGAGTAAGTGACATTTTAGCAGAAAGAAATCTGAATGAAGTGAAAGAGAGTCATGAGTGGGAGAAGATCCCAGCACAGAGAGCGCCAAAGGAAAGGGCTGTGGGGCAGAAATGTGTGCAGGGAATTAGGGAAACACAAGGAAGGCAGTAGGCTGAGGAGGAGTGAGCAGGGGAGCGTGGTAGGAGATGAAGCCAGGAGTTCCCAGGACTTGACCATGTAGGGCCTTTTAGGTCATAAAGACTGAAGATTTTGTTTGGAAGGAAATGGAAAACAAAGGGAAGGTTTAGAACAGAAGCTTTGCATAATTGAACTTAAGCTTTAGCAGTCTCCCTTAGGCTACTCTTGATGAAAGTGAAAGAGGGGAGTGAAAAAGTTGGCTTAAAGCTCAACATTCAGAAAACTAAGATCATGGCATCTGGTCCCATCACTTCATGGGAAATAGATGGGGAAACAGTGTCAGACTTCATTTTTTTGGGCTCCAAAATCACTGAAGATGATGATTGCAGCCATGAAATTAAAAGACGCTTACTCCTTGGAAGGAAAGTTATGACCAACCTAGATAGCATATTAAAAAGCAGAGACATTCCTTTGCCAACAAATATATGTCTAGTCAAGGCTATGGTTTTTCCAGTGGTCATGTATGGATGTGAGAGTTGGATTGTGAAGAAAGCTGAGCACTGAAAAATTGATGATTTTGAACTGTGCTGTTGGAGAAGACTCTTGAGAGTCCCTTGGACTGCAAGGAGATCCAACCAGTCCATCCTAAAGGAGATCAGTCCAGGGTGTTCACTGGAAGGACTGATGATGAAACTCCAATACTTTGGCCATCTCACATGAAGAGTTGACTCATTGGAAAAGACCCTGATGCTGGGAGGGACTGAGGGCAGAAGGAGAAGGGGGCGACAGAGGATGAGAATGCTGGATGGCATCACCAATTCAATGGACATGAGCTTGAATAGACTCTGGGAGTTGGTGATGGACAGGGAGGCCTGGCGTGCTTCGATTCATGGGGTCACAAAGAGTCGGACACGACTGAGCGACTGAACTGAACTGAACTGAACTTAGGCTACTCTAGAGACTGGAGTGTGTGTGTATACAGAGTACATGCAAAGGTCAGGGAGAGAAATGGTGGAAGAGCAGTAATCCTACCAGGAAATGATGATAATGGGACAGTAGAGTTGGATATCTTTCAAAAGTGGGGCTGGAAGAACAGAAAAAGAAAGAGGGGAGTCAAGGATGACCACATGTTTTTTCTCTTGAACAAGTAGAAGAATGGAGTTGACTTTATTCAGATGCAAAAATCTGGGAGAGGAAAAACGGAGGGTGTACACAGGGGAGTGAATTAAGGAACTGGTTTTGGACATGGTGCACTTGAAGTGTCAATCAGACAATTAAGCAGAAAGGTCAAGAAGGCAGCTAGATATATTAGTGTGGAATTCAGGGGTGAGGTCTCTGCCCAAGATATGTATTCAGGAATTGCTAGTGTTTAGGTGGTTTAGAAAGGTCATGAGATTGGATGAAATACCCCAGAGGGTAAACATAGAAACTGAAGAGGAGAAGTCTAAGGTCAAAGTCTTGGGACACTCCAGTGTTTAAAGGGCAGAAGAGGAATTGTGCCAAGGTAAAGACACTAAGAAGGAGCAGCCAGTGATGTAGAAGAAAAAGCCAGAGAAAGTGAGGTCTTAGAGGAAAAGTGAAGGAAGTGTTCCAAATAAAGGAACATGATCAACAGACAGGTCAAGTGTAATGAAGACTGAGACTTAGTGACTGGATTTACCAATGTGGAGGTTTATCAGAGTCTTGCTAACAGGAGTTTGACTATAGTAGAGAAAACAAAAGACTAATCAGAGTCTATTCAAGAATGACTTAGAGGAGGAGTGTAGATGAAAACTTAGGTGACTCTCTTCAGAGTTTTGAGGTTTGGAGAGTGGGGAAACTCTCTTTTGACTGGCCAGTTTATTTCAATAAAGTAAAAGCAATAAGGAGAGAGTGAAGATAGGGGAAGAGATGTTAAATGCCAGGAACTTTCTTTTTTGACAGTGGTTCTCTATTTTCTTCAGTTTAATTTAAGGAATTGGGAGCAGGAGACTATCTTATCCTCTCCAAGAGAAGAGTTTATAACTGAGAACATCTTTGAGTTTATTCTGGAAAAAAGTTGCCCAAGAACATCTACCAGATTTCTCATTGCCTAACCTGCTGCCCTTCCACTGCTATAGGCACCAGGGTCTGTTCAGAGTCATTGTTAATGGGAACACAATCTTGAATTTCTATCTCAGCCTAGATAAGAGCTTATGAGTGGTCCTGTTAGCAGTCCCTTCTTGATGGCTAATAACTTTTTTGCTCTAGTAAGGGCTGAGCCTTCAAGCACGACCGTCATTTAATACAGATATTGACCAAAGATGAGTTCATTCTGCCCTGGAAATGTAAGTGGTGTGCCACTGATATGTATTTATAAAATTCAAGCAGGCTATCTTTTTATAGCAATAAAGATTGAAATATAGCAGCACAATTCATGATTGCCAAGGCATGGAAACAACCTGAATGTTTGTTGACAGATGAATGGATAGACACGTGGTACATACATCCAATGGAATACTGCTCAGCCATAAAAAACAATGAAATAATGCCATTTCCAGCAACATGGATGAACCTAGAGATTATCATACCAAGTGAAGTCAAAAAGAGAAAGACAAGCACCATATAATACCACTTATATGTGAAATCTGAGATATGACACAAATGAAGTTATTTAGAAACAGACTCACAAACATAGAGAATAGACTTGTGGCTGTTGAGGCAGAGGAGAGTTGTGGGGAGGGATGGAGTGGGAGTTTAGGGTTAGCAGATGAAACCTACTATATATAGAATGTATAAACAACAAGTTGTACTATATAACACAGGTAATTATATCCTGTGACAAAACATAATGGAAAATAATACTAAAAAAGTGTGTGTGTATATAACTGTGTCAACTTGTTATGCAGTAGAAGTTAACACAGCACTGTAAATCAACTATACTTGAATAAAATAAATTTTTAAATGGAAAAAAATAATTTAGGAGTAAAACTGTGTTCTAGGTACTACACTGGCTCTTGTTACCAGTCCTCCATTTTCAAAGAAAAATCTAATCCCCAAAGGTGTTAAGAACACCTGCTTTGGAATACAATTAAGCACTGATTTTAAAAAAATCATTTCTCTGACAACTTACAAGGAATATAAAACAAGTACCTATTGAGTATCCACTATATGCATGATACTAAGTTTTTGTAAGATCCATGAAGCAAAAGAAGCAATAATTCTCTGATTCCTATAACTGCTGAAGGTAAATGTCTTAAAATTCTTCAGTTCAGTTCCTCAGTTGTGTCCAACTCTTTGTGACCCCATGAATCACAGCATGCCAGGCCTCCCTGTCCATCACCAACTCCTGGAGTCTATTCAAACTCATGTCCATCGAATCGGTGATGCCATCCAGCCATCTCATCCTCTGTCGTCTCCGTCTTCTCCTGCCCTCAATCCCTCCTAGCATCAGGGTTTTTTCCAATGAGTCAACTCTTCACAGGAGGTGACCAAAGTATTGGAGTTTCAGCTACTGCATCAGTCCTTCCAATGAACACTCAGGACTGATCTCCTTTAGGATGAACTGGTTGGATTTCCTTGCAGTCCAAGGGACTCCCAAGAGTCTTCTCCAACACCATAGTTCAAAAGCATCAATTTTTTGGTGCTCAGATTTCTTCACAGTCCAACTCTCACATCCATACATGACCACTGGAAAAACCAGAGCCTTGACTAGACATATATTTGTTGGCAAAGTAATGTCTCTGCTTTTTAATATGCTATCTAGGTTGGTCATAACTTTCCTTCCAAGGAGTAAGCGTCTTTTAAT
The DNA here is from genome assembly GCF_910594005.1 of Cervus elaphus. Taxonomy (NCBI): domain Eukaryota; kingdom Metazoa; phylum Chordata; class Mammalia; order Artiodactyla; family Cervidae; genus Cervus; species Cervus elaphus. Next base: position 64,832,300 of record NC_057832.1, read on the forward strand.
TTCATGGCTGCAATCACCATCTGCAGTGAGTTTGGAGCCTAAAAAAATAAAGTCAGCCATTGTTTCCACTGTTTCCCTATCTATTTCCCATGAAGTAATGGGACCAGATGCCATGATCTTAGTTTTCTGAATGTTGAGCTTTAAGCCAACTTTTTCACTCCCTTCTTTCACTTTCATCAAGAGGTTTTTTAGTTCCTCTTCACTTTCTGCCATAAGGGTGATGTCATCTGCATATCTGAGATTATTGATATTTCTCCCAGCAATCTTGATTCCAGCTTGTGCTTTATCCAGCCCAGTGTTTCTCATGATGTACTCTGTATATAAGTTAAATACGCAGGGTGACAATATACAGCCTTGATGTACTCCTTTTCCTATTTGGAACCCGTCTGTTGTTCCATGTCCAGTTCTAACTGTTGCTTCCTGACCTGCATATAGGTTTCTCAAGAGGCAGGTCAGGTGGTCTGGTATTCCCATCTCTTTCAGAATTTTCCACAGTTTATTGTGATCCACACAGTCAAAGGCTTTGGCATAGTCAATAAAGCAGAAATAGATGTTTTTCTGGAACTCTCTTGCATTTTTGATGATCCAGCGGATGTTGGCAATTTGATCTCTGGTTCCTCTGCCTTTTCTAAAACCAGCTTGAACATCTGAAGTTCATGGTTCATGTATTGCTGAAGCCTGGCTTGGAGAATTTTGAGCATTACTTAACTAGCGTGTGAGATGCGTGCAATTGTGCCATAGTTTGAGCATTCTTTGGGATTATCTTTCTTTGGGATTGGAATGAAAACTGACCTTTTCCAGTCCTGTGTCCACTGCTGAGTTTTCCAAATTTGCTGGCATATTGAGTGTAGAACTTTCACAGCATAATTTTGAATAATCCTTGAAAAAGTATTCTACTTGATGGTTAAGATAATGTTAAGGGGAAACCAGAGGGCATTTTAAGGTTCAGTACCAGTATTTATGTTTCTAGGAAGATCCTTTTTAATTTTTCTGTATCAAATTCTAGGCTTTCCCTTCCCACTGCTGGTTACACTATAACAAGGATAGGAAGACAAGGAGGAAGAGGGAAACTAACATCTTGCATCCAATATCTCTCTGGTGGCTCAGTGGTAAATAATCCACCTGACAATGCAGGAGATGTGGGTTCTTTCCCTGGTTTAGGAAGATCCCCTGGAGAAGGAAATGGCAACCACTCCAGTATTCTTGCCTGGGAAATCCATGGATAGAGGAGCCTGCTGGGCTACAGTCCAAGGGGTCACAAAGACTCTGACATAGCTTAGCGACTAAACAACAAGAACAAATCTGTCAGGCATTATCCAGGAGTTAATTAAATTTTAAAAGAATATGGTGAGATTCATGTTGATGTATGTATGGCAGAAGCCAGCGCAATATTGTAAAGCAATTATCCTTCAATTAAAAGTATATACATTAAAAATAAAGAATACGGTGAGACATGTCTTTGAGTTTCCATTTTGCACATTAGAAAACTAGTACAATAAAAGTAGCTCTAAACCACTTGGCATCATGGAGAGTTGCTAATTAATTATAGTGCCTTAGAAAATTTTGGAAACAAAACAGTACTTCCATTTACTGCAACATGCCATAAGCCCTGCTGCATAGAAAATCTGCCCACTGTGTCTTGGCCTGGCATCCTGGCTTTGAGATTGTTCCACTCTACCAGCCCGACTTAATCAAGGTCATTGAAAACTGTTCCTCTCTTGCCAGGTGTAAGAGGCTGCTCCAGATTGGTGTTATCAGCAAATTTATTGAACTTATGTTCCCTTCCATCACCCTGTGGATGACTCTGGCCCTCAACCAACCCTTATAGATGGACACTACTTGATAAATGTCCTCAGGATGACAAGAAGTCACTGATAGCTCCTCTTTGATTGCAACTCTTCAGCCACTTGACAGCACTGTGAGCCAAGCTATGTATTACAGTCGTTGAAAAGAAATGTCATGTGATATGGTAGCAAAAGCCTCTCTGAAGTCTAGATATATGATATCTATTACTCTTCCTTTGTCAATGTGTCAAAGAAAGAAATTAAACTTACTTTCCTGGTTGCTTCCTACAGATATGTAAGTGACTATCCAACACCTCTTATTTATTAATTTGCCAATGAATGGCTTGTTTGTATCTTACCAGAAGCTTTTGCATGTCAACTGCAAGCATCCCTAATACAATGTTTTAAAAATCTTCAGACACTTTTAGACTGTCTTTCACTAGATTTCTATTCTGACTCTGTGCAGTATAGAAATAAGCCCTTAGGACCCAGGAGTAGTGAAAAGATTCCTTTTGTCCATTCACAAGTCCTATTGTTGTTTGTTGTTGTTTAGTACTAACTCATGTCCAACTCTTTGCAACCCCATGGACTGTGGCACTGTGGTTCAAAAGCATCAATTCTTTGGCGTTCAGCCTTCTTTATGGTCCTGTCCAACTCTCACATCTGTACATGACTGCTGGAAAAACCATAGCTTTGACTATATGGACCTTTGTCAGCCAAGTGATGTCTCTGCTTTTTAATACGTTGTCTAGGTTTGTCATGGCTTTTCTTCCAAGGAGGAAGCATCTTTTAATTTCATGGTTGCAGTCACCATCCACAGTGATTTTGGAGCCCACAAAAATAAAATCTGCCACTGTTTCAACTTTTTCCCTTTCTATTTGCCATGAAGTGATGGGACTGGATGCTGTGTTCTTAGTTTTTTGAATGTTGAGTTTTAAGTCGGCTTCTTCACTCTCCTCTTTCACCTTCATAAAGAGGCTTTTTATGTTTAAGGCCATTTCAAACAAATAAGTACTGGCCACTAGAGAATGGTTGTCTTTACATTCCACTTCTGACTGCAGAATCTCAGGGCAAAGTGTCCTTATTTGAATGAAATCAGCCAGCTTTGTGAGATGAGGAAGACTGAAGGTGTGAGTGTATGTGTGCTTGCGAAAGATGGTACACAGGAAGGAAGCAGTCACAGTTTTTGAAGGCAAGGTGGATTCTTTCTTATCACTCTGCTTTGCTTCCTTTCCTTAAATAAACCAGAGAGATTTCCTCCAAATTTTCTATATCACTAATGAGTATAAATCAGTCCATAGTATAGAAAACTAAACTCAGTGCACTTATACTTTGAACGATAGAATAAAGGCTTGATTTATTCTAAGTTTTCTATCATCCCCTGAGGAGTCATCTCTTTTTCCTGACACCACTTCCTGCTTCCTTGCTACCAAGTCTTCTGACCTATTATTCAATATCCTCCTATTTCAGGTGGAGATCATTAGGCTCTGGATTTGATGCTGAAGCTACTCTTTTCCATGGGCTTCGTGGGTGGTGCTAGTGGTAAAGAACCTGCCTGCCAATGCAGGAGACATAAGAGAGGCAGGTTTGATTCCTGGGCTGGGACATCCCCTAGAGGAGGGCATGGCAGCCCACTCCAGTATTCTTGCCTGGAGAATCCCGTGGACAGAGGAGCCTGGTGGGCTACAGACCACAGGGTCGCAAAGAGTCGGACACGACTGAGTGACTTAGCACAGCACTACTCTTTTCCATCTCATGCCTCCCATCGTGATATTCTGCCTTCTGGGCAGGGCACAGGGCAGGGTTGATAAAACATATGGCACTCGTCTCCCATGAACATAGCAGACATAGAAAATAAATCTTAGCACTCTTTCCTTCTAGGACTAGTTGAGGCCTTCCCAACATAATACTCCAGACAACAGTCTTCCCAACATAATACCCCAGACCAGGAATCACCAAACACTTGCTGTAAATAAAATGTAAGTAAATATTTTAGGCTTTTCGAACCAGACAGTTTTTGTTGCAACTACTCAGCTCTGCCCCTTTAGGGTGAAAACAGTCACAGACAATAAGGAATGAATGAATGTGGCTGCGTTCCAACAAAACATTATTTACAAGCGATGAGCAGCTGGCTGGATTTGGCCTATGGGTTGCAGTCCAGTGGTTTGTTGGACATAGTTTGCAGGCCCCTGCTCTAAATACCTACCACCAGTCAGAGTTGCCGTCTAAAACTGGAACCTATCTGATGTTCCTGGGCTGAAGTACATGATGCTACAATGTTTCAGGTTTTACTCCCTTCATGAATTGACTTCCACCTGAGGAGCTGATTTAACTGAGTTTGGGGCCCTCAACTCTGAGTGTCTTGAAGTTAAAAGTCACTTTGGGACCAAGGAGAACAAGTTTCAGGGCTTCCCTGGTGGCTCAGTGGTAAAGAATACCTGTCAAAGCAGGAGACTTGGGTTTGATCTCTGCATCAGGAAGATCTCCTGGAGAAGGAAATGGCAATGCACTCCAGTATTCTTACCTGGGAAATCCCATGGACAGAGGAGTTTGGCGGGCCACAGTACATGGGGTTGCAAAGAGTTGGACATGATTTAGCGACTGAGCAGCAACAACATTCTGATTCTCTTTCACTTTGTCATTGCTGGGGCCAGCACTGGATTTCTTTACATTCTGTTTTCAGAGATATGAGAAGAAATGACATGAAACACCTCAAAGCCTTTGCCTTAGAATAGGTACTATCATATATAGCAGTTCAATCACCAAAATCTTTGCTCCTAAAGGATTACAAAGAAGGAAAAAAAAAAATCCTAAACAAACCTAAATTAAATTATAATGGGATAGGATGAAATCAACTGCAGCCTAGCAACCATACACTTCATCTCAATTATTTATGAGACTTAAAATGTGTGGAACTAGTTTGAGGGTTCTATTCCTGTTTTCTGTGGCTGACTCCTTAGACAAATGAATGTCTGAAGAGAAGGTAGGTAAGGCTTTGAAAATCTAATGGGGCATTTCAGGCGGAAAATAACATAAAATTAATAAAAAAAAAAAAAAGAGAGAGACGTTAATTATTCTGAGAAGAATATTGCCTGAATGGAATTTATATTTTATTGTCTTCTAGTAAGGATAATTAACAAACGTCTTAGAACTGTACATCTTTATATTTTAAAAAGGAAACTATGATTTAAATGATAGAATGTTAACATGGGCCCTCTTAGGAAGTAATTTAACAGAATTCATTCTCTTCTCTCAAGTTTTTACTTATCCCCTACCTGTTTTGGTTTTCTCTTCTTTTCTTGACATCATTGCAGCAGTCATAAATGTCCACTTCTCAAAATTACTATACAGAAGAAAAAGTACAAAATACCTCATTTGATCCTTTCAAGCCCGACATTATATGAAAAGACAAGAAATCTATTTTTATATTCACTCATTACCTTCAAACTCTCTTTAATGTGACTTTATCAATTTGGACAATAAAATCTCATTAATTTGTACTTCAGCACTTTAGAATTTGAGATCATTTGGGCAGGGCTAGCTTAAAGATGATATATTCAATATTTATTGGAAAATAAAATTATTCAAGCTGCTGATTAATGCAAATAACTTACCAAAGCAAGATAATGTTCAACTGAGATTATTAAAGTCTAAATGCTTTTAACTAACCAGAACATACTCTCCAGCTTCATAAACCAACTCCATGTAGTTTCTGTCATTGTTGTTTTTGTTCAGTTGCTAAGCTGTGTCCAACTCTTTGTGACCCCATGGACTGCAGCTTGTCAGGCTTCCCTGTCCTTCACTATCTCCTGGAGTTTGCTCAAATTCATGTCCACTGAGTCAGCAATGCTATCTAACCATCTCATCTCTTGCTCCCCCCTTCTTTTGTCTTCCATTTTTCCCAACATCACAGTCTTTTCCAGTGATTCATCTCTTCGCATCAGGTGACCAAAGTATTGGAGCTTCAGCTTCAGTATCAGTCGTTCCAATGAATATTCAGGGTTGATTTCCTTTAGGATTGACTGGTTTGACCTCCTTGCTGTCCAAGGAACTCTCAAGAGTCTTCTCTAGCACTACAATTTGAAAGCATCAATTTCTTGTCACTCAGCCTTCAAAGCCAAAGATCATCCTGTATTCTCCTTTTTTACGCCTTTTTTGTACTCTCTGTATTGGGAATGCTCTTTTATTCTTCTTCTATTTATTTATTTCAAAATTCTATTCAGAGGGAAGTCCCACAATGGTGGAGGAATAGGTTGGGAGATCACTTTCTCCCCCACAAATTCATCAAAAGATCATCTGAATGCTGAGCAACTTCCACAGAACAACTTCTGAATGCTCGCGAAGGACACCAGGCACCCAGAAAGGCAGCCCATTCCCTTCAAAAGGAGGTAGGACAAAATATAAAAGACAAAAAGAGAGACAAAAGAGTTAGGGATGGAAACCCATCCTGGGGAGGGAGTCGTGAAGGAGGAGAAATTTCCAAACAGTAGGAAACGCTCTCACAGGTGGGTCTATGGGGAGTTTTGGAATCTCAGAGAGCAACATAACTGGGAGGAAAAAAAAAAAACCCACAGAATACGCACCTAATTGCAACTGCCAGCAGAGAAGCAGCCCAGATGCTCATGTCTGCCGCCAGCCAGTGGAGGCAGGACAGGGAGGGGCGGGCTGCAACAGTGGTGCTTAGGGTAAGGACCAGGTCTGAATGCCCTGAGGACAATCTGAGGGAGCTAAGGTGAGGTAGCAACCCAAGCTGTGGGATCGCCAGAGAGGGGAAAAAGAGAGAGAGAGAACTTTCCTGTGAAAGGCTCTAATGTGCAGCCTGGCCGGCTCACAGAACAAAGGATTGAGTGAATGCCAAAGGTGAGCTAACCAGCTACATACAGACCCCTCCCTTCTGCCGGAGGCAGAGAGGCAGGCGAGCCACCGCCAGAGGCTAAAGGAAGGGGCTGCTGCAATCTCAGCCAGAGACCAGCCTACTCCACCAAACTGTGAGCAGGCTCCCAGTTGCTAATCACATCTTCCTGGGATCCTGGACAGTTGATATCCGCCAGGAGGGTCGCAGCCTGAGATCAGCTCCCCAGAGGAGACACACGGCACACCTGAGACCGTGCTGTCACAGCGCACCCAGGAAACTGAGTGGCCAGGACCGGGGAGGTGATTAGGACACACGGTCCACCTGGGACAGTGTGCTCGCCAAGCACCTGGTCACCTGAATGGCTGGAACCTGGGAAGGGCAAAACATGCACGCCCAGCCGAGTCTGTGCCCCTGCGGAGTACCTGAGAACCTGAACGTGAGTGGCTTAGACCTGGGAAGTGCAAGAAATGTAGGGCCCACTTTGGATGGTGCTCCTGCAGACCTGGAGCCTGAGCAGTGTAGACCTGGAAAGCACACACCAGAGAGCTGGGACAAACCCATTGTGGGCCATACACCAGGAGCACTCCCCACAAGCCAGAGATATTTGTTTGCAGTGTCCCTCCCTCCCCACAACACAATTGAACAAGTGAGCCTAAATAAGTGACCACCTTCACCCCCTTGTGTCAGGGCAGAAATTAAACACTGAAAAGACTTGCAAACAGAGGAAGCCAAAATAAACAAAGAAGAGGGAACCGCCCTGGAAGTGACAGGTGCAACAGATTAAAACCCTGTAGTTAACATTAAGCATTAGAGGGGGGCCCATAGACCTTGAGAATAAGTACAAACTGGAAAAAGGAAATATTTGAAACTGAACTGACCCTACACTGCCCACAACAGCTCCAGAGAAATTCCTAGATAAATTTTTACTATTATTACTTTTAAATTTTTTTTTAAATTTAAGTTCTTTATTACTCCTTTAATTTTCATTTTTATAACCTAATATTACTTGAAAAAGAAAGACTCTATTTTTAAAGACAATTTCATATATATATATATTTTATAATTTTTGTGACAGATTTTGTTTTGTATTTTAATGTTGTATTTTTGAGAGTCTAACCTTTATTCTAGATTTTTAATCTTTGCTTTTTGGTATATCAATTGTGTACCGTTAAGAATCTAATCAGTACCCATTTTCACTTAGGGGTGATGTTACTGACTTGATTGCTCTCTCCCCTTTTGACTCTCCCTCTTCTCCCCCAGGGATTCCCTGGTGGCTCAGAGGGTAAAGCATCTGCCTGCAATGCAGGAGACCTAAGTTTGATCCCTGAGTTGGGAAGATCCCCTGGAGAAGGAAATGGCAACCCACTCCAGTACTCTTGCCTGGAAAATCCCATGGACAGAGAAGCCTGGTAGGCTATAGTCCATGGGGTCACAAAGAGTTGGACACGACTGAGTGATTTCACTTTCGCTTTTCACTTTCTCCCCCAGGTCACCTCTATCTTCTCCCTCCCTCCTTCTCTTCTCTATTTAACTCTGTGAATCTCTCCAGCTGTTCCAGGCTGTGGAGAACACTTAGGGAACTGATTACTGGCTAGATTGCTCTTTCCTCTTTTGACTCCCCCTCTTCTCACCCTGGTCATCTCTATCTCCCTCCTCCCTCTTCTCTTCTCCATGTAACTCTGTGAACCTCTCAGGGTGTCCCTCGCTGTGAAAAATTGTTTCACCATTAGCCTAGATGTTTTATCGTCTGTGCTGTATGGATGGAGACATCTTGAGGCTACTGTAAGAATAAGAATGAAAGTCATAGGCAGGAGACTTAACTTCAAAACCTGAGAACATCAGAGAACTCCTGATTCCAGGAAATGTTAATAGACAAGAGCTCATCCAAAAGCCTCCAAGCCTACAATGAAACTAAGCTCCACCCAAGAGCCAACAAGTTCCAGAGCAAGACACACCACTATAATTCTCCAGCAAAGCAGGAACACAGCCCTGAGCATTAAAAGATAGGCTACCCAAAGCCTTGCCAAACCCATAGACACCCCAAAACCCACTACTGGACAATTCATTGCACTTCAGAGAGAAGAGATAAAGCTCCACCCACCAGAACACAGATGCAAGCTCCCCTAACCCAGGAAACCTTGATAAGCCACTAGTCCAACCCCACCCACAGGGAGCAGGTTCCACGATAAAGAGGAACCACAAACTTCCAGCCTACAGAAAGGGCATCCCAAACACAGCAATCTAAACAAAATGAAAAGGCAGAGAAATATTCAGCAGGTAAAGGAACATGATAAATGCCCACCAAACCAAACCAAAGAGGAAGAGATAGGGAGTCTACCTTAAAAAGAACTCAAAGTAATGATAGTAAAGACGTCCCAAATTTTTAAAAACAAAATGGAGTTACAGATAAATAGACTAAAGACAAGGATTGAGAAGGTGCAAGAAATGCTTAACAAGGACTGAGAAGAGATAAAGAAGAGTCAATCAATAATGAATAATGCAATAACTGAGATCAAAAGCAATCTGGAGGGAACCAACAGTAGAATAACTGAGGCAGAAGACAGGATAAGTAAGGTGGAAGATAAAATGTGGAAATAAATGAAGCAGACAGGAAAAAAGAAAAAAGAATTAAAAGAAATGAGGACAACCTCAGATATATCTGGCAGAATGTTAAACACCCCAACATTCAAATCATAGGAGTCCCCGAAGAAAAAGGCAAAAAGAAAGGGCATGAGAAAATACTTGAGGAAATAATAGTTGAAAACTTCCCTAAAATGGGGAAGGAAATAGTCACACAAGTCCAAGAAACCCAGAGAGTCCCAAACAGGATAAACCCAAGGCAAAACACCCCAAGACACATATTAATCAAATTAATGAAGATCAAACACAAAGAGCAAATATTAAAGCAGCAAGGGAAAAGTAGCAAATAACACACAAGGGGATTCCCATAAGGATAATAGTTGATCTTTCAATAGAAACTCTTCAGGCCAGAAGGGAATGGCAGGATATACTTAAAGTGATGAAAGAGAAAAACTACAACCGAGATTACTATATCCAGCAAGGATCTCATTCAGATATGAAGGAGAAATCAAAAGCTATACAGACAAGCAAAGGCTGAGAGAATTCAGCACCACCAAACCAGCTCTTCAACAAATGCTAAAGGATCTTCTCTAGACAGGAAACACAGAAAAGGCTTATAAACTCAAACCCAAAACAATGAAATAAATGGCAATGGGATCATACTTATCAATAATTACCTTAAATGTAAATGAGTTGAATGCCCCAACCAAAAGACAAAGACTGGCTGAACGGATACAAAAAGAAGACCCTTATATATGCTGTCTACAAAAGACCCACCTCAAAACAAGGGACACATACAGACTGAAAGTGAAGGGCTGGAAAAAGATATTTCATGAAAATGGAGAAAAAAAGAAAGCAGGAGTAGCAATACTCATATCAGATAAAATAGACTGAAATAAAGGCCATGAAAAGAGACAAAGTAGGACACTACATAATGATCAAAGGATCAATCCATGAAGAAGATATAACAATTATAAATACATATGCACCCAACATAGGAGCACCTCAATATGTAAGGCAAATGCTAACAAGTATGAAAGGGTAAATTAACAGTAACACAATAATTGTGGGAGACTTTAATATCCCACTCACACATATGGATAGATCAACCAAATAGAAAATTAGCAAGGAAGCACAAACTTTAAATGATACAATGGACCTGTTAGACCTAATTGATATCTACAGGACATTTCACCCCAAAACAATGAATTTCACCTTTTTCACAAGTGCACACAGAACATTCTCCAGGATAGATCACATCCTGGGCCATAAATCTAGCCTTGGTAAGTTCAAAAAAATTGAAATCATTCCAAGCATCTGTTCCGATCACAGTGTGGTAAGATTAGATGTCAACTACAGGAAAAAACTATTAAAAATACAAACATATGGAGGCTAAACAACACACTTCTGAATAACCAACAAATCACAGAAGAAATAGAAAAGGAAATCAAATATGCATAGAAACAAATGAAAATGAAAGCACGACAACCCAAAACCTAAGGAATTCAGTAAAAGCAGTGCTAAGGGGAATGTTCATAGCAATACAAGCCTACCTTAAGAAACAGGAGAGAAATCAAATAAATAACCTAACTCTACACCTAAAGCAACTAGAAAAAGAAGAAATGAAGCACCCCAGGGTTAGTAGAAGGAAAGAAATAATAAAAATTAGGGCAGAAATAAACGAAAAAGAAACAAAGGATACCATAGCCAAAATCAACAAAGCTAAAAGCTGGTTCTTTGAGAAGATAAATACTAGACAAACCATTAGCCAGACTCATCAAGAAAAATAAGGGAGAAGAATCAAATCAACAAAATTGAAATGAAAATGGAGAAATTACAACAGACAACACAGAAATACAAAGGATCATAAGAGACTACTATCAGCAACTATATGCCAATAAAATGGACAACTTGGAAGAAATGGACAAATTCTTAGAAAAGTATAACCTTCCAGAACTGAACCAGGAAGAAATAGAAAATCTTAATAGACTCATCACAAGCACAGAAATAGAAACTGTAATAAAAAATCTCCCAACAAACAAAAGCCCAGGACCAGATGGCTTCACAGCTGAAATCTACCAAAAATGTAGAGAAGACCTAACATCTATCCTACTCACACTCTTTCAGAAAATTGCAGAGGAGGGTAAACTCCCAAACTCATTCTATGAGGCCATCATCACCCTAATACCAAAACCAGGCAAAGATGCCACAAAAAAACAGAACTACAGGCCAATATTACTGATGAACATAGATGCAAAAATCCTCAACAAAATTCTAGCAAACAGAATCCAACAACATATTAAAAAGATCAAACATCATGACCAAGTGGGCCTTATCCCAGGGATGAAAGGATTCTTCAGTATTAGGAAATCAATCAATGTGATACAGCACATTAACAAATTGAAAGATAAAAACCATATGATTATCTCAATGGATGCAGAGAAAGCCTTTGACAAAATTCAACACACATTTATGATAAAAGTCCTCCAGAAAGCAGGCATAGAAGGAACATACATCAACATAATAAAAGCCATGTATGATAAACCCACAGCAAACATTATTCTCAATGGCAAAAAGTTGAAAGCATTTTCCCTAAAGTCAGAAACAAGACAAGGGAAAGCTTTGGAAAGCCCACTCTCATCACTGAAATTCAACATAGCTTTGGAAGTTTTAGCTACAGCAGTCAGAGAAGAAAAAGAAATAAAAGGAATCCAGATCAGAAAAGAAGTAAAACTCTCATTGTTTGCACATGACATGATCCTCTACATAGAAAACCCTTAAGACACCATCAGAAAATTACTAGAACTAATCAATGAATATAGTAAAGTTGCAGGATATAAAATTAATACACAGAATTCCCTTGCATTCTTATACACTAACAATGAGAAAACATAAAGAGAAATTAAGGAAACAATCCCATTCACCATTGTGACAAAAAGAATAAAACACTTAGGAATATATCTACCTAAAGAAACAAAAGACCTATATGTAGAAAACTATAAAACACTGATGAAAGAAATGAAAGATGACACAAATAGATGGAGAAATATACCATGTTCATGGATCGGAAGACCCAATGTAGTGAAAACGAGTATACTACCCAAAGCAATCTATAGATTCAATGCAATCCCTATCAAGCTACCAACGGTATTTTTTACAGAATTAGAACAAATAATTTCACAATTTGTATGGAAATACCAAAAACCTCAAATAGCCAAAGCAATCTTGAGGAAGAAGAATGGATATGGAGGAATCAACCTGTCTGTCTTCAGACTATACTACAAAGATACAGTCATCAAGACAGTATGGTACTGGCACAAAGACAGAAATATAGATCAATGGAACAGAATAGAAAGCCCAGAGATAAATCCATGCACCTATGGACACCTTATCTTTAACAAAGGAGGCAAAAATATACAATGGAGAAAAGACAATCTCTTTAACAAGTGATGCCGGAAAAACTGATCAATCACCTGTAGAAGAATGAAACTAGAACACTTTTTAACACCATACACATAAATAAACTCAAAGATTAAAGATTGGATTAAAGTTCTATTAATCCAAAGATGGATTAAAGATCTAAATGTAAGACCAGAAACTATAAAACTCTCAAGAGGAAAATATAGGCAAAACACTCACTGATGTAAATCACAGCAAGATCCTCTATGATCCACTTCCAGAGTAATGGAAATAAAAGCAAAAATAAACAAATTAAACTTAAAAGCTTTTGCACAGCAAAGGAAACTATAAACAAGGTGAAAAGACAGCCTTCAGAACAGGAGAAAATAATAACAAATGAAGCAACTGACAATGAATTAATCTCAAAAAATTACAAGCAACTCCTGCAGCTCAATTCCAGAAAAATAAATGACCCAGTCAAAAAATGTGCCAAAGAACTAAACAGACATTTCTCCAAAGAAGACATGCAGATGGCTAACAAACACATGAAAAGATGCTCAACATCACTCATTATCAGAGAAATGCAAATCAAAACCACAATGAGGTACCTTCTCACACAGGTCAGAATGGCTGCTATCCAAAAGTCCACAAACAATAAATGCTGGAGAGGGTGTGGAGAAAAGGGAACCCTCTTACACTGTTGGTGGGAATGCAAACTAGTACAGCCACTATGGAGAACAGTGTGGAGATTCCTTAAAAAACTGGAAACAGAACTGCCATATGACCCAGAAATCCCACTGCTGAGCATACACACCAAGGAAACCAGAATTGAAGGAGACACGTGTTCCCCAATGTTCATCACAGCACTGTTTACAATAGCCAGGACATGGAAGCAACCTATATGTCTATTGGCAGATGAAATATCAACAACTTCAGATAGGCAGATGACACCACCTTTATGGTAGAAAGCAAAGAGGAACTAAAGAGCCTCTTGATGAAGGTGAAAGAGGAGAGTGAACAAGCTGGCTTAAAACTCAAGATTCAAAAAACTAAGATCACGGCATCCAGTTCCATCACTTCACACCAAATAGATGGGGGAAAATGGAAACAGTGGCAGATTTTATTTTCTTGTGCTCCAAAATCGCTGCAGATGGTGACTGCAGCCATGAAATTAAAAAGACACTGGCTTCTTGGAGGAAAACTATGACAAACCTAGATAGCATATTAAAAAGCAGAGATATCACTTGGCTGACAAAGGTCCATATAATCAAAGCAATGGTTTTTCCAGCAGTCATGTACAGATGTGAGAGTTGGACCGTAAAGAAAGGTGAGCACTGAAGAAATGATGCTTTCAAACTCTAGAGAGCCTCTTGGACAGCAAGGAGATCAAAGCAGTCAATCCTAAAGGAAATCAACCCTGAATATTCATAGGAAGGACTGTTGCTGAAACTGAAGCTCCAGTACTTAGGTCATCTGATATGAAGAGCTGACTCATTGGAAAACACTCTGATTCTGGGAAAGACAGAGGGCAGGAGAAGGGGGCAATAGAGGATGAGATGGTTGGATGGTATAATCAAGTTTGAGCAAACTCTGATGAGAGTGAAGGTCAGGGAAACCTGGAGAGGTGTGGTCCATGGGGTCGTGAAGAGTTGGACTCAGTGACTGAACAACAACAATCCTTGCTAAAAATCTTTCTTTTCACTATAGCAGAAATGAGATTAAAAGAGGGATCTAAAGCTTTTGAAAACATAGAATTCTCTATCTGGGCAATTTTAATACCAGATTTACAGTTTGAAAGAGACAACGCAGTCAACATATTATACAAATATGTATCATCTATAAGATTCAGGCAATGTTCTTTATTTACAGTAATAAAAACTGGATAGATAAAATGTATTAAATTTTAATGCATAAAGTTAATGAAATACTGTGCAGCAATTTAAAAGAATGAAGTAGAACTTTATATGCTGTAGAGAGAGTTTCAGTTATATATTAAAAAGATGGAGAACAGTAAACATAGTATGATTCAATTTCTGGGCATAATATAAAGTATACACATATATATGGCAACATTTTTCTGGAGATTAACAAGAAACTTGATAGTGGTTATTTGGAGAATCAGGAGTATTTATGTGTTTTGGAGGGGTGCTGGTGATGAAGAGTGTGGCAAGGAGGGAGATATTACCTCTAATTTTCTATTTTGCTGGAATTTTTAATGTACATTTTAATTTTTATAACAAAAGCAGTGTTATGTGTCATTTTTCCTTTTTTATATGTCCCTGTATTAAAAGTAGATATGAAAATTACATTGAAAATGAATATTCTCTATTTCTGCTTTGGAAATAGGTTCATCTGTGGACACAGTGGCAGGGCGGGAGGGTAGATGGGAGCAAATTGAGAAATTGGAATTGACATATATACACTGTGCTGTGTTGTGCTTTTGTGACCTCATGGACTGTAGCTCGCCAGGCTCTTCTGTCCATTGGGATTCTTCAGGCAAGAATACTGGAGTGGGTAGCCTGTCCCTTCTCCAGGGGATCTTCCTGACCCAGAATTGAACTGGGGTCTCCTGCATTGCAGGCAGATTCTTTACCAGCTGAGCTCCCAGAGAAGCCCCATAAACACACTACCATGTGTAAAATGGGCAGCTAGTGGGAACTTGCTGTAAAGTACAGAGAGCTCAGCTCTGTGGTCTGTGATGACCTAGAGAGGTGGGATGGCGGGGAGGGTGGGAGGGCAGTCCAAGAGGCAGGGAATATACATACGCATATGGCTGATTTGCTTCACTGTACATCAGAGACTAACACAACATTGTAAAGCAATTATATACCAATAAAAAACAATGAATATTCTCAGGTGATTCTCAAACTTTATTGTGCACCAGAATCACCTGAAGTGCTTCTTAAAAACCAAATTCCAGACTCCCACCTCAAACCTCTGAATTAAAATCTCTGTATGTTGGGAGTCTAAAATAATAAAATTTTAACAAGGGTTTCAAATGATTCTGGGTCGGGAAGATCCCCTGGAGAAGGAAATGGCAACCAACTTTGGTACTCTTGCCTGGAAAATCCCATGGACAGAGAAGCCTGGTAGGCTACAGTCCATGGGGTCACAAAGAGTCGGACACGACTGAGCAACTTCACTTAGCACTTCACTTCAAATGATTCTGGCACAGGCAGTCTGAGCAATATACTCTGAGAACAACTGCAGAGCAAATAATTAATACTTCACATTCATACCTCTGCATGTCTAGGACATCTTCACCAGTAGTAATAGTAACAGTCAATTGCTGTGAGGATAAAATTAGATAATCCATGTAAATCTCTTAGTATGGTGCTTTGCACACAGCTAATGCTACTGGGGGTTGGGAGTTACCTGTCATTTTGTTTGGTTTGAGATTTTTATTGTTGACCATTATTACTTGTAGTTTAAAGGTTACTGGAAGGAAACTAACCTATTTTTAAAAACAGACAAGTGTACACTTTGAAAAATTGTTCTTTGAGAACTTTTAAAAATGCTTCTTGTTCTATTCTTCACTGACAATAACCACTTTTCCATTAGGTATAGCAATTATATTTAAATCATATTTAACTATCTAATGCTATTCTTTCATTATAAAATTTTATTTTTCAGCTAAAAATATGAATTCTTCACAATGTTTTTAGAGTCAAGATTTATGCTGTGTAAGAATGTATATCTTATAAAACAAAAGTCAATGGCAGAGTATGATTTGATTTACAAGAGTGTCGCTGTCTTTAGACTTTTTAAAACATGCTATTATGTAAAGTGGGATACACAAGACTATGGGGAGGGCCTGCATTGATGCTGTGCATTATGATTCATACTGTGTTTGCCATTTTTCTGGCCTGGAGGATGCTTGTAAGTCCTGTGGTCAAAAGTAAGACAGTAAATCTGTTGGCAAACATAGTAGTCAGATTCTCATGCTTCATATCTGCCAGAAAACTGACTTAGCAAAACACAGCCGACAGCACAAAAAGAGCAGCCGGATTTGTAGGGAGTTGTAAATCCTGATCAGCTAGTTCCACTTAATTCCATCTCTGGTGACATATTTTGGAGCCCTGGGGACAAGTAGAAAAGTCTGCCATGTATAACCCAGCTGGTCCTTCAAGGCATTGCACAAATGTCATAGCTGTAGAGAAAAAGGGGGCACAAACCAGCCCTTTTCCAGGGTAGCCAGACTTTATTTCCCCCACAGCGCTCAGAGATCTCTTCCCCAAGGCCACCTTCAACAAGCAGCTCTGCCTGGGATGTATCTTGATTTCTTTGTGCATGCATGCTAAGTCACTTCAGTGGTTTCTGACTCTTTGCAACCCTATGGACTGTAGCCCATCTAGCTCCTTCTCTGTCCATGAAGTTCTCCAGGCAAGAGTACTGGAGTGGGTTGCCATGCCCTCCTCCAGGGGATCTTCCCAATCCAGGGATTGAACCTGCATCTCTTGTACCTCCTGCATTGGCAGACAGATTCTTTACTGCTGCCAATAAGGACAGTTGACCTCAATTCTGCAAAGAACTGGGTTATTGCCTTGGTGCTAAAGGACTGACACACTCAGCCACCTTTATTGGAATATTTCCCTCCCGTTTCATTCAGCTAAGAGGAGATGGCCAAAAAACTTTTTTTCTATCAGCCGCTGAATATGTTTTCAATTTGGCTTAAGTTATGGTTATAAAGTTATTAAATCTCTTCAAACATCTTCTCAGGTCTCTGCTGGGACAAGCAATGATTATTTCTGGCAATATTAAACAGTGTTTTGGATTCAGGAGTTATCTCCCCAAAGGGTGTAAAATATATTATTTTTTGCAAGATCTAGAGTTGCTCCCAAAGGCCAGCCAAAAGAAAGAACTGACAACTTGCATGGCCCAGGGAGGCAGATAGCAAAGCCAGGGACTTAGAATGTAAAACAAGACAAGAAGAAAGGAATAGCTATTCCAAGGACAGGAAGATCAATGACCAATGGGTTTTGGTTTGGAAAGGGAGGGGCAGTGTGAAATTTTATTTCCTTTCATGGTTACACATTACATATAGATATTTGGGAGTGCTGGCTCTGATAAGAAACCTCACTTTCTCTGGCCTCTGCCAGTTTTCCTAGGATGCCCTCTGCAGGCTCTGGTTTTTCATGAATTTTAATTTAAGATTCCCTTGACAGTTTAAGGACTTCCCTGGTGGAATCTTCCCTGGTAAAAGCGTCCGCTTACAATGCGGAAGACCCGTGTTTGATCCCTGGGTTGGGCAGATCCCCTGGAGAAGGAAATGGAAGCCCACTCCAGTATTCTTGCCTGGAAAATCGCATGGACAGAGGAGCCTGGCAGACTACAGTCCATGGGGTCACAAAAAGTCAGACACAACTGAGCGACTTCACTTTCTGACAGTTTAAGGGAATAATGTAGCAGTTTACTAGAAATTTCCTCCGAGTCTCATCAACTCTGGGCAGAGTCCATACAGCTGGTCCTCCTTTGAAGGTAGATAGGGGGTGTCTGGAAGGCCATTAACTTCACTTTTAGAATGTTACTCAAAGGAACTTTAGTTGAAGAGTTCTACTTTTTAAAATGGAGAGTAATTTACTATACCATATCAAATTATCCTGGGGGAAAAAAAATCATAACCTTCTTGAAAGAGAGCAATTTACTGGCTTCTTACCAGCAAGCTCAGGCTGAACTCAAATGTCTTTTGAACCTGTCAACTCACAGGTGAGTGCTTTCTTGATTGATTTTTAGACTTCTAACAATACTCTTCAGTGTTCTCATTCACTCCTTGAAACACAACTAACCTTGGTTCTAGGGTACTGGGAAGTCTATTAGAAAAGGTAATCTAGCAAATGGGATTCTTGTAGCCTGAAACAGTTCATGCAATACTAGAGAGGAGAAACTTAACTGCCTCCCACCCACAGGTATCTTACATCCTTAAATGTTCTTCAAATTGTAGCAACCTATCAATAAAGCAAAGATATCAACAGACTAAAGAACCTAAATAATGGACATTTGTTATATTCACGAGTAAGATTTATATCTGATGGTGTACACGGTTAATTAAATATTTGAAATGGTAGATATCTAAACGCATTGACATTTTTAGCCATATATACACACGGGTATGGGCTTCCCAGATGGCTCAGTGGGTAAAGAATCCACCTGTAATGCAGGAGACACAGGAGATGCTGGTTCGATCCTTGGGTCAGGAAGATCCCTTGGAGGAGGGCATGGGAACTCACTCCAGTATTCTTGCCTGGAGAATCCCATGAACAAAGGAGCCTGGCAGGCTACGATCCATAGGGTCACAAAGAAGCCACTGAAGACAGTTAAAGTGACTAAGCATGCACACACACACACACACACACACACACACACACACACACACACACACACACATTATACTATGTATATAAATATGTATATATCAATTAGAGAACAAAATAAGTGAACAGTTTCTATTTGATTGTTTAGAAACAAATGAGAAGAAACTGTCCTTTCTTCTTGAGCATTCTTGACAGAGTGTGAAACAGTCTGTCAGAGAATAATTACTTTTTTCCTAGCGTTTCTAAAAGGAATAGGTAAACAGAATTTAAAATTGCTCTCTACTCACTAAAATACTTTGAATGTGCTTTGAATTGTGTTGTTTCCACTAAAATCTGAAACTACACATCTGGAATAATGCGTAAAAACACCTGCAGCAGAAAATTAGCCCAAAACAATTATGAGCGACTAATGACAGACACGCACCTTTTTCTTACAATCAAGCACTTCAAGGTGATCATCTTCCTCTTGAAATTCTTCATACAAGAAGAGATGTGATCACATACTGCTGTGAATGCAAATCTCTGCGCACTTGTCCCCCTGTGGCTGACATATTAAATAATAAGAAACCAACATAACATTACAGATGAGCGCTTGTCTAACTGCTCTGAGAGTTCAGGCCGACCAGTCTGACTGATAGTCTGGAATCATTTTGATGCAATTTACTAATGCCCCTTCCTAGAAGAAGATGAATAGGGTTTAGCATTGAGCAGCCTGAAATAAATGGCAATAGGGCTGAACACCATCGTGTTTATAATGCCTTTCTGTGAAAGGCATTTTGTTATTTTCTTCTTTGGCATTTGGACAAAAGCTGGTGGGTGTGTTGGTAAAGCGTTTTGCAGATTTTAAATGCATCATTGATACTGTCAACAAGTCCACCACCATGTTCTAAACTGAAGTAGGGCTCTTGTCCTCAGCTGTATCTTAGTTTGTGGCAATTTTTCTCCTGGTATCCCATTCTTTCCAAGTCCCTGCAAACCAAGACAGATTTCATAAGAAGTGTATGTAAGGACAGTATCAAATAGCCACAAAGATATAAAGTTCTCTCAGAAGAGTAAATTGGAAAAGTTTTTAGAGAGGAGGCGATAAGAAAAGAAAATGGTATTGAAAGAACACAGTAATAAGAAAAATGGCTGAGACTATTTTGAGCCACTGACCCCACTGGCAGTCTGTGAAGGCTGAGAAGTCTGAGAGTCTGAAGTCTGAGAGTCTGAGAAGGCTACAGACTCTCCTTTTCAGGAAAACTTGCAGATGCAGGAAGATACGGATTTCTTCCCCAGGTAAGTCCACAGAAATGCTTCTCCTAATAGTGGATGAATCCGGCCAGCTCAGGCTGAAAGTGTAAAGTGGGTTCGATAGGTTGTGGATGCTCGGCAGGCCTTCTCTTTCCACATGCACTCCCTCTCCCGGGTTCCAGTGACCATCGAGCCTCCTACGTTTGGATGTCCTGACCAGGCTTACCCTCTCTGAGCAACACTCCATCTTTAAACCCCTCCCCTCTCTTCACACTGTTCCCACCTCCTCAGTTCCATACATCCACTCTCTCAGGTTTTATTCTCATAGATTAGAAATTCTTAAGAGTGGGATTCACTTTCTGGCAAAACATATCAGATTTTAAAAAACATAACAGTTTTTAAAAAACACATCCAACACACACACACCCTAATAGATGTATCTTCATGGGTGTGATAAGAGAGGGATATCTTTGGCTTCCACTGCTGGTCCCCATTGAAAACTGGCAAAGGGAACAAGAATCATGATGATTGCCTTGGTGGAGGACTTGTGTGGAGGCAGAAAAAGAGCCTCGTGACCTCAAGAAAGTTACTAGGGCTAGTAATGAATTTATACTAAAGTATGTCCAACATGGAATCCATTTTATTTAAAACAAGATTACCTTTTAAAAATAGGATTGATTTTATTGCTAAGAATTAGGATAGCACGGGCAGGCCAACATTTTGAGGTACACTTTCCATTTAGTAAGAGGCAAATGCCTACTCCTTCACATCAACCTGGAGGTGTGGAGTTAGCCATCGAATATAGACCCATCCAATAGACTAGGCTTCCCTAACAACAGAGAACAAAAATAAGCAAAACTCTTGCCACAACCCACACAACGATATGCTCCAGATGATAGAGCCCAGCAAGTCTTTTCCCATGAAAACAACCTAAATGTCTATCAACAGAGGCATAGATAAAGATGTGGTATACATATGCAATGGGATATTATTCAGCCATTAAAAAGAATGAAATAATGCTATTTGAACAACATGGATGGAAAGACCCTGATGCTGGGAAAGATTGAGGGCAGGAGGAGAAGGGGATGACAGAGGATGAGATGGTTGGATGGCATCACCAACTCGATGGACATGGGTTTGGGTGGACTCTGGGAGTTGGTGATGGACAGGGAGGCCTGGCGTGCTGCAGTTTATGGGGTCGCAAAGAGTTGGACACAACTGAGCGACTGAACTGAAACTGAACTGGATGGATCTAGAGATTGACACAGTGAATGAAGTCAGAAGTCAGCCAGACAGAGAAGAAGAAATATCGTATGACATCCCTTACATGGAGAATCTAAAAAAAAAAAAAAAAAAAAGAATGATACAAATGAACGTATTTACAGAAAAGAAACAAACTTTACACACTTCCAAAATGAATTTATGGTTGCTGGAGGGAAAGATGAGGGGAAGCAATATTAGGGAGATTGGGATGGACATGTACACACCGCCACGTTTAAGATGGATAACCAACAAGGACCTACTGTATAGCACAGACTGCTCAGGGTGGCAGTCTGGATGCGGAAGTAGCTCAGGGGAGAATGGATACCTGTGTGTGTATGGCTGAGTCCCTTTGCTGTTCACCGGAAACTACCACAACATTGTTAACTGGCTAAGTTCCTGTATAAAATACAAAGTTAAGACAAACGTCTTTTCCTAGAGAGAGCAGAGGTACAACCTGGAGAACTCCAGCTAATATATTGATATGGACCATGTCTGCTCCTCAGTTTTTGTATGGCTTATTTTTTTCTTTCTGGTTTATTTGTTCCACCACCCCCACCCCCCAACCTTGAGTCATGTCAAATTTAGAATTTCTTTAGGATTAAAGAAAAAGTTCCTGGAGTAGCATTTTGCAGGGGGAGGGTTAAAGGATCGATGTACATTTCATGTGACATCTACGCAGAGGCGTATAATGAAAATATGGTCACCGTGAAACAGGAGAGAAGGAGGCAGGGCACAACCTTTTCAAGAAGGACATAGCTGTTGGGGATATGACGTAACTGGTTAGAACAAATTAGGCACAAGATGGTGGAAGATTCGACTTCCAATAGGCCTTGAGCCTCATTATATGCTCATTGTAATATATTAGCATGCTAAATGACATACCCACTAGCGACTTGACAGTTCTAAGGCTGAACATAAAAGTGCAAAATGTGGTCAGTGGCCCAATTCCTGGAAATCTCCAGCCCTTCTCCAAAATAGTTGGAATAATATTCCCACTCATTGCTGTGCTGTACTTAGTCACTCAGGGTCTCATGTCTGACTCTTTGTGACACTGTGGACTGTAGCCTGCCAGGCTCCTCTGTTCATGGGGATTCTCCAGGCAAGAACACTGGGAGTGGGTTGCCATGCCCTCCTCCAGGGCATCTTCCCAACTCAGGGATCGAATCCAGTTCTCCCACATTGCAGGAGGATTCTTTACCGTGAGAGCTACCAGGGAAGCCCAAGAATACTGGAGTGGGTACCCTATCCCTTCTCCAGGGGATCTTCCCGACCCAGGAATTGAACTGGGGGTCTCCTGCATTGCAGGTGGATTCTTTACCAGTTGAGCTACCAGGGAAGTCCCACTTATTTAAGCCTGTGAAATTATCCAGCCCATAAAAAACCAGCCATCCCATACATCAGGGCCTCACGCCTTCTGAGACGGCCCACTCTGTCTGTGGAGTGTGCTTCTCCCAGGGCCACTCTTGTCTTTTGAGACAGATGGCATTCTGTCTATGGAATACGTGTCTCTCTAAATAAATCCCCTTCCTATCATTTTGCCTCTAGCTGAATTCCTTCTGTAGTGAGACATAACCTGAGCTTCATTAAGTTCTGAGACCAAGTGTGTGATTTTAACTAAAAGACAGTGGGTTCGAGCCCCAGTCTGGGTTTTGGCTGGGTTTAGATTCCATCTGAGTTAGGCTGTTTCCATAGGTTATTTTTTTCATTGTCAAACCAGGAAGAGCCCTTGCCTGAATATATGATATCAAACCTTACACCAACACTTGCTAAACTATAATTTTCAAAAAGTCAGAATTATAAGTCTTATCTAAATACACAATGAATACATGTCAAATATTTTAACTCATTGTTGGTAAAGGAACTAGTAAGATGTTAAAACCAGCTCAAACATTTTTTTTTTGAAGTACAGACATACATAGCGGCTACTAGAAATTCTGAAATGAACTTGTCAACAAATGCAAATTGGTTAATATTCTATGTGTGGGTGTGCTCAGTCACTGGGTTGTATGTAACTCTTTTGCAACCCCATGGACTCTATAGCCCACCAGCCTCCTCTGTCCATGGGAATTCCTAGGCAGGAATACTGGGGTGGGTTGCCATTCCTTTCTCCAGGGGATCTTCCCAACCCAGGGACTGAATCTGCATTTCCTGCCTGTCTTGCATTGGCAGGCGGATTCTTTACCACTGAGCCACCTGGGAAACACTATACTTTATTGGGCAATAAAATGTAATATTTTGGGTGGAAATCATCTGTAACTCTACCGGACAAAATTTATTTGGATTTTTATGAAAAAAAATCACTTGCAATATTATGGACAAGAAACATTTGTGTTGTTATCCTTTTTCATTTTCTACAATTTAACTGCTTTCTCTATAAGCTGTAAAACAGTGTAATCAATCAAAGACAAGGACATGATATTTTATATCAAGAGTTATTTCACTCTGGCAGAATAAGTGTTCAGTGATTAGGGCATACTTACTTGTTCATTTTATTCTTCCCAAACTATTTAATACTCCAAACTTCAAATCAACTCTTTATTGTCTTCCTTTCCTTTTCATCAAACTTTCCATTTTGAACTTAAACAGCCTCCCAGACCACCTAGGCTAGCTCAAATTCTCTCTGTCAGATGCTCTCAAAATACTCTGTAGTTTTCATTCTTCTCAATTTCCATAATTTCGTTTGATTTGGAAAACTATTTAATACAGGTCTCTCCATGTAAGTTTCATGAGGACAAAAATCTCACCTGTTTTATCCATAATTACATTCTTAATTCCTAGCAAAATCCCTAGTACATAGTAGATGCTCAATAAAAAGCCATTGATGGAATGTATGAATTCTCTCAGTGCATTTCCTCTCAAGTAGGAAGTTTGTAGAGGCAGTATAATACATATTTTTAAAAAAGGACTTTAACGCCACACTATCTGGGCTTGACCTCTAATTCTACTATATACTAGCTATTATAAGGACAAATAAAAATGAAAAATAAGAGACTTAATAAAAATAATAAATTTCTCTCATCTCTTCTTTTTAAGGCATTTACTTTAGAAAACTTTTAATCACAAGTACTTTCTCCTCTATTTGAAATATATAAAAATCTTTTTGAAAACTAGATATGCTTTTTGTCAGCTTTGCAACCTAGTAATCCTTTCTGAAGGACCAGGAGTCATCCATGTGAAATGTAAATATTAAGTGATAGCACACTAAGGGTGGATGGGGAGGGGGTGGGATGGATTAGGAAATTGGGGCTCACGTATATATTTATACTCTGTATAAAACAGATAGCTAATGAGAACCTCCTGGGCAGCACAGGGAACTCTACCAGTGCTCTGGTGACCTGAACAGGAAGGAAATCCAAAAAAGAGGGGATATATGCATATGTATAGCTGATTCACTTTGCTGCGCAGCAGAAATGAATACAATATTGTAAGGCAACTATACTCCAACAAAAATTTAAGAAAAGAAATATATAAGATAACATCATGAGCAAAGTTTTGGCAATAAATGAAAAATAATATGAAATTAAAAAAAAAAAGAGAGCACCACTATCTCCTTATTTCTGTGAAAGGTGCAAGCATCCCTTATTTAGGCGCCTTGCTCCAAGTTGCAAAACTCTCTCCTGTCATAAAAATATAAGAGGTTTGTGTTTCCTCTGAATAAAATCAATTAGTTAATATGGATGGTCATCCCCATGTACATCTAAGTATCCCTAGGTACATCTAAGATGACTTATGTGTCACAAAAGGAGCTATCTAGGCCTCTTACTTGAGGATTAGCTATCATTTATCTTGAGAACATGTATGTCATGGTTGTATCTGTTTGACTACAAAAAAGGAGAAAAAAAGATGAGACTTCCCCTGTCTTTGTTAGCGGATTGCCTGTGATGTGCATCACACTCTGGTTTGATGTTTGTTTGATAATAAAACTGTTTTCTTTCTCTTCTAACCTCTATGGGAAGATTTTCTTGGTTGGCAGATTTCATTTTAATTATATTTCCCCAACACTCTGTAACCTTAGGCAAGTTACTTTTAACTGAAAAACTGTGCCCCAGTTCCTGCATCTATAAAATAAGCATCCTAAGGTACTTTCCATGGGGTCACTGGGGAGATTCAGTGAATTAATACCATAAAGAACTTAATGCAGAGCCTATGGGAAGTCACGGTGGGTCTTCTGGCAGAGCGCCACTACACACAGCTCCATGATCCATACTCTGGAAATGGACCTGGAGAAGGAAGGGTGGGGGCAGGCCAGGTGTGCCAAGGAGCAGCTCCAGGGAGGGTGAGGGGCCCCAGGGGCCTGGCCGAACATGGATTCAGTCAGGGACAGTGTACAGTTCAATTCAGTTTAGTCCCTCAGTTGTGTCCGACTCCCTGCAGCCCCATGGACTGCAGCACACCAGGCTTCCCTGTCCATCACCAACTCCCAGAGTTTGTTCAAACTCATGTCCGTTGAGTCGGTGATGCCATCCAACCATCTCATCCTCTGTCGTCCCTTTCTTGAGGAGAAGGGAGTGTACATTGAGTGCTTATGAGAGCCTATGCTGTGCTGGGCACCATTCAAGGTGAGTCCTTGTCTTAAGGGACAAAGAATACACAAGCAAATAAGATAATTAGAGGTATTAGTGAGGGCTGTAAAGAAGACAAAATATTAATAGATAATGTGGTAGAAGAGCAGCCGGGTTGTTTTAGGTAGCTGGGCAGGGGACCTTCTCCTGCTGGGGACCAGTAAGACACTCTTTAATGCTGTGCTGCTGTCCACTTGAAATGAGGCCAGTTAACAATATGAGTATTAACTCATATTGGATTTCAAAGATTTAGCTGGAACAAATGTAAAATACCTTATTAATAATTTTATATTAGCATATGTTAAACCAATGATATCTTTAATATATTTGGTCAAATAAAATGTTTTATAATTTTAAAAAAAGACAGATAAAAAACCATAAATGATTGCTATAAATCAAGAACTCAAAAAACATTGGCTGTTAATATCATACAGAAGTGATGATCACCATAGCTGCTTCTGGAGTTGATCCCCCCAAGACATATCAGCATCTAGAAACAGACTTTGAAAGTTACAATGTTCTAGATGGAAATATTGATGTAGCTTTGACAAGTAAAAAAGAGAATGTTACCACTTAACTAGCATCTGTGCTTTGTTGCATGTTGGTTAACTGTCTATCCAAGGCTTACGGGTATTTTGGACATATGTTTTCACATATTCTATAATTTCATTTCTGGTTATATTTTTTTAAAGGCCAGGACACAGTTTTTGTTCTTATTTATTTTTCAAACTTATCTAATAACTCAATATTCTCTCTGATCCCAAATTACCCCTTTTGGTTACCTTCGGACTCTACACTTAGCTATTTCTGTTTTAGCTGCGTTTTCAATATTCCAGCCTTGTATTTTTTAGCAGTTCTCATTCCATTATGTTTCTATTTTAATTTCTTCTCAAGCTGATTTTTAAAAATCTATTATTGAATAGAAGGCAAGGCAATTTGAAGGGAAAAGCAAACTATTTTAGTGATAATTCAATAATAATACTTTTGTAACAAATTGTCCCTGTGGATCATGTGATAAATTCTAAAACAATAAAGTGTGTTAGCTGCAAACATTTGCAACAAAGCCAGTGCCAAAAGCGTAAGGGTTATTCCAGAAGTTGTAGGTCGATGTTAGGGCTGAATTCAGTTAACTGGAGGCAATCCCTTAACATTGTAGCTTATAGGGCCACATTAGGAGTGCTGTGTGTGATCACATTTTAGTGCCTATTATGTCTTGATTAAGACTCCCCTGGATATTCCTTTTTAATGGAATTTGAGGAATTAAAAATGGCTTCACAAATCACTTTTTAATCTGGTGAAGTAAGCAGGGAATGAAAAACACCGCGCTGTCATCTTCAAGTGCAAGGAAAGTTGTAAATAAAGAAAACAAATTAGTGACTGGTTCACACCTCATCAGCTACCTAACAACCTGTTACCAGTTAATTACACACATTTAAAATTCATGTACAAGAGAAATTATTCAGAAATCAGTTTCTCTAAGGGGGAGGGTGGTGGACAAGTATCATGGCAGAAGAGGCTATATTTAACTATTTAGACAACCAACCGTGAAGGGGAAAAAAAGAAACCTTTTTTTTTTCCCTCAGAAATTATTGTCCTAAAAGTGCCACCTATTATTGGTGTAGCCTCTGTGGCCTCCACACCAACAGATAAATATTTGCTGAGCACCTCCTGGGAAATAGTCTCCAATATCCCTTTGTGACCCACTGTAATCTCCATCTGTCAGTAGCGTCCACTGGTTACTATGTTCAGAGCCCAGTCCTGAGCAATTTGAGAATTAACCACAGATGACAAAGTTAAACACCATCATTGCCAAAAATTTAAAGTCTGATCGCATGCTTTTTCTTTCACAATATTCCTATTGCTTCTTGTTGTAGCTTTAGTGTAAATAGAAAACAGTTGGAAACTATACATATTGAACAAAAAAATAAATTTGGAATGGAACCTGGTTAAGTCTATTATGTTATTTCTTTTACATATACAGCCTTGTTGAGGGACTTATACATGTCTGTGTTTGATTTATTTCACTAAAATTGTTTTCAATAAATAGAAGGCTCCAAAATATGGCTTTGTAAAATCAATACACATGGAGCTGTCCTCCAGAAGATTGATCTGCATACTGGTTATCTGGAATCAATCATTTTCTCATCCTGTGCCCCTAGTTACCTCCTGTTAAACCAGGATAAACATAACCTACGTCACTGGGTTGCTCAGATGTGTAGCTGACAGAAGTAATTTCAATGCACTGAGGCTGTGGTAAATGTTAATTACTATTATTTGCCACAGTATTTATGGTTACTGAACCATGACATTGGTTTGGTTGCCTGACTAAATCTATTTCCTATAGCACTTCAGTGTAACTTACGATCTAAATTCTTAAAGTGGTATTATGTTATGCATCTACTGAAGGGTCAGCTTCAAATTAGCCTGTTTTGCAATTGGGAGTATATGCAGTTTGAAATCAATCAACTCCACAAATAACTTTTTAAGATATATTGATTCTATCTGCATTATATTCACTTGGAAGTGATTATTTACACGATGCATATTCAGATTTTTTGGCATTAATTCATCTTCCAGCAACTTAGTTCTTCACTGGGTACTACAGTCAAAAGACAACTAGTCATTTTTAATTTTAAAAATATGCATATATGTATATATACACACACATATGTGGAGTAGGAAATGACGACCCACTCCAGTATTCTTGCCTAGAGAATTCCATGGACAGAGGAGCCTGGTGGGCTACAGTTCATGGGGTTGCAAAGAGTTGGACATGACTAAGTGAACACAGCATATATACACATGTATATACACATACACATATATACATTCCATAGTCCATAAGTTGTTCAAAATCATTTACATAAACTTCTCATGGTTATTGGCCCAAAGACAAGGAGTTGGTTAGGAAAACGTAAAGGGTATGACTGGTTTGGGCAGGGTGTACAGATCTTTATTAAAGCCTAGTCTGAATATTGTGCACAGGCACAGAAAAATCCTCTGAGAGTAATGACCTCTCTTCATTCCGTGTAGGTCAATTTCAGAAAGCTGTTGTACAACCCTCCCCATTCCTGCTGATAAGCTTCCAATGAAGCATTGAAAAGATGAGCTAATTTGTATGATATGGTCCATTACATAATAGCGGAAAAGATACTGCCTCAAGTTTAAAAGCTTGGATTCTCCTACAGTTAAATTTTCACTACATTATTTTTGGATGTTATAAAAGTAATACAAACACATAAACAGAAAATGTGTAATGGTGGACTTCCATAGTTGCAGCTGTCTAAGATAACTACTTTATATATATATATATATATATAATTTTTACAAACTACATTATGTACTCTGTTCTGAAGTAACCCCTATTGATGGAAATGTAGAGTGTTCCTGAAATTTTCTATTAGAACATTACTAGAAATAAATGTCCTTGAATATATATCATCATATACTTTTGCCAGTCTTTAACTGGTTAAATATCTAAAAGTAGAGTTGCTGGGTTAAAAGGTGCGTGTGTGCATGCTGAGTCTCTAAGTCATGTCTGGCTCTTTGCAACCCCATGGACTGTAGCCTGCCAGGCTCCTCTGTCCATGGAATTTTCCAGGCAAGTTTTGAATAAATATTACTAAACAGCCACATAAATAGTTTATAACTTACTTACAAAGCAGAAGTGTACCTATTCCTGCTAGGCTTCCCAGGTGGCTCAATGTAAAGAATCTACCTGCCAATGTAGGAGACCTGGGGCTTGATCCCTGGGCAGGGAAGATTCCCTTGGAGAAGGAAATGGCAACCCACTCCAGCATTCTTGCCTGGAGAAGTCCATGGATAGAGGAGCCTGGTCGGCTACAGTCCATAGGGTCGCAAAAGAGTCGGACATGACAGAGCAACTAAACAACAACAACAAATCTATTCCTGCTACCCCTTACTTGCTCTGGACAGTATCACTTTTAAATTTTGGCCATTCTCTTAGATAAGAAAAGGTAGTTCTTGTTTTTTTTTGTTGTTGTTGTTTAGAGGTTTGAGACTACTATGGGATTGAACATTCATTCATCTGTTTTTGGTCATTGTAATATATTTACCAGAGGTCTCAACCTGGCGGTCCAGTGGTTAAGACTCCAGACTTCCAATGCAGGGGGCATGGGTTTGAATCCTGGTTGGGGAACTAAGATCCCACATACGTGCACCACAGTAAAAAACAAAACAAAACAAACCCCTTTTCTTTCTTATTGTTTGTGCTGTGCTGCGCTTAGTCACTTGTGTCCGACTCTTGGCGACCCTATGGACTGTAGCCTGCCAGGCTCCTCTGTCCATGGGGTTATCCAGGCAAGAATACTGGAGTGGGTTGCCATGCCCTCCTCCAGGGATCTTCCCAACCCAGGGATCTAACTCAGGTATCCTGCATTACAGGCAGATTCTTTACCATCTGAGGCACCAGGGAAGCCCAAGAAAACGGGAGTGGGTAACCTATCCCTTCTCCAGGGGATCTTCCCAACCCAGGAATCGAACCAGGGTCTCCTGCTTTGCAGGTGGATTCTTTACCAGCTGGGCTACCAGTGAAGCTCTAATTAATGCTTATCCTTTATCTTTATGTCACCCTCATTTTCTGGTTTTATCACTTTGATAAGAGTCAACCTCCCTGAGGCTTTGCTTACTATCTATACACTGTTCAAATAAGACACATTCAAAACCTATGCATTTTGATTGTCCTTTTCTCTCTTACTTTATTTTATCTCCATCCCATTCTGAAATATATTATTAGAAGATAATTTTTTAAAAAAGTAAAAATCATGACTCTTATGCAGATATACAAATGAACATGTGTTCAAGATTTTACTTTACTTATCTGATGAGGAATCCTGGCAAATGTTATACCAGTTCCAAGGAAAGTCAAAAGGCACCAATCTATGTAGAGTAAATGAATGGAATAGCAAATGAAGGAAAAAGTGTTTTTTTTCCCTGAGGGAAGAAGGAAGTCAATTGAAACTCTAACAAACAAGACAGAACATAACTATGAATTTTTTTAAAGTTGTAAAATAGCTCAAAGACTATGAAAGGCTAGCATGTGTTAATACAAAAAACTAAGCTATTTGCATATAATATATAGTTTTACACTGAAACACAATTTTTTTCTACAGTGTTTTCCCTTTTGATCAAAAATGATCTCAAATGATTATTCTTGATTATAAAATAAGATTGGTCTTAGTAGATTTGCCCTGGTAGTTTATACAGAGGCAATAAGACTACTACTTCACCCTGTAAGCCTTTTAAAATCTGCTTTATTGTAAGTTTTCATAAGTAATCTCAGAATGGACTTTTAAAAGCTTCTTGACATGTGTTATTCTGAGATTAGGAGACCAAAGTAAGAGCTCACCACTAGATTTCACCTGCATTACCTAGAAATGTGGACAAATTCCTCTCTTTTCCAGTTCTCCCAAGTATTCTAAGATTCTTAAGCCTACCAGGAAGTAAATTACCACACTTACCTGGAAGGCTGGGGATCCTGTGAGAGTGCCAGTCCAGTGTACCCAGGAGGGTTTGTAAGCATTTGCTTGTAAAGCCTAAAATGTTACTTGCTTAAAAGTACATGTCATGCTTGACTAAATTATCATCATTCTCAAATATAACAATGGAATAACCACACACAAAACAATAAGGTTGGATGCTTTTCTTATATTGTGCACAAAATTAATTAAAAATAGAACACAGACCTAAATATAAGAACTAAAACAATAAAATTCTTGGAACAAAATATAGGAGGTAAACCTTTGCAACCTTGGGCTGGGCAAAGGCTTCCTAGATAAAACATCAAAAGTACAAGTGACAAAAAATTAGGTGATTTGGACCTCATCACAATTGTGCTTCAAAGGACACCATTAAGAAAACGAAAAGACAACCCACAGAATGGGAGAAAATGTTAGCAAAACATGTATCTGATAAAGAACTTGTATCTAGACTACACAAAGAAGTCTTACAACTCAATAATAAAAAGATAAGTATCTCAAATTTTTAAATGGGTAAGGGATTTGTAAAAAGATTTCTCAAGGACTTCCCTGGTGGTCCAGTGGTTACAGTCTGCCTGCTAATACATGGGATATGGTGAGTTCGATCCCTGATCCAGGAAGATTTCACCTGCTGTGGAGCAACTAAGCTGTACACCAAAAGCCCTGGGCCAGTGTGGAGCAATTACTGAGCCTGCGTGTCTAGAGCTCATGCTCCAGAGCAAAAGAAGCCACTGCCGTAAGAAGCCCAAGCACTGTAGCTAGAGAGCAGCACCACTCACTGCAGCCAGAGAAAGCCCACGTGCAGCAACAAAGACCCAGAGCAGCCAAAAAAAAAAAAAAAAGATTTAGATATAAGAATGGCCAATAAACAGATGAAAAGATGCACAACATCATTACCCATCAGGGAAACGTAAGTCAAAATCACAGAGTGATACTTCCTTGGTGGCTCAGCGGTAAAGAATCTGCCTGCAATGCAGGAGACCCAGGTTCAATCCCTGGGTTGGGAAGATCCTCTGGAAGAGGCCATGGCAACCCACTCTAGTAGTCCTGCTGACAGAATCCCATGGACTGAGGAGCCTGACAGGCTGTAGTCCATAGGGTCGCACAAAGTTGCACACGACTGAAGTGACTAGCAGCAGCAGCAGTGGCTAAAATAAAAAAGACAGAAAATAGCAAGTATTGGCAAAGATGTAGAGAAATTGGACTCCTCATACGCAGCTGTATGTAATGTAAAATGGTACAGCCACCATTCTGGAAAACAGTCTGTCAGGTAAACATACAGTTATCATAAAAACAGTTAAACACAGAGTTACCATACAACCTAGCAATTCTACTTTAAGGTATATATTCAAGAGAAGTGAAAACATATATCCACACATAAACTTGGATCTATAATATTTATCTATAGATATATATAAATATCTATAAATATTTATGAAAAACTGAAAGTGAAGTAGCCCAGTCATGTCTGACTCTTTGTAACCCCATGGACTATAGTCTACCATGCTCTTCCGTCCATGGGATTTTCCAGGGAAGAGTACTGTAGTGGGTTGCCATTTCCTTCTCCACAGGCTCTTCCCGACCCAGGGGTCAAACCCGGGCCTCCTACATTGTAGGCAGACGCTTTACCATCTGAGCCACCAGGGAAGCCTATAAATATTTATAGCAGCATTCAAAAAATGAAAAAACCACACCAAATGCCCACAAACTGATGAATGGATAAGTAAAGTGTGTTATATTCATACAGTGTAACAATTGACAATAACAAGGAACGAAATGTTGGTACATATTACAATATGGATGACTCTTGAAATGTTATGCTAAGGGGAAGAAATCAGTTGCAAAAGATCACATATTATAAGATTCTATTTATATGAAATGTCCAGAATAGGCAAATCTGGGTTGGTGAGTTTGTAAGCAAATGGGGAATTATTGCTAATGGGCTTTCAAATTGTGGTGCTGGAGAAGACTCTTGAGACCTAATTGGACAGCAAGGGGATGAAACCAGTCAATCCTAAAGGAAATCAACCCTGGATATTCATTGGAAGAACTGATGCTGAAGCTGAAGCTCCAATACTTTGATTACCTGATTCGAAGAACTGACTCATTGGAAAAGACCCTGATGATGGGAAAGATTGAGGGCAAAAGCAGGGGGTGGCAGAGGATCAGATGGTTAGATAACAGCACCAATTCAATGGACATGAATATGAGCAAACTCCAGGAGATAGTGAAGGACAGGGAAGCCTGGTGTGCTGTAGTCCGTGGGGTCGCAAAGAGTTGGGCATGACTTAGTGACTGAACAACAACAACACAATGTTTAAAGGTGATAAAATTATTCTAAAATGGACTGTGGTGATGGCTGTATAATATACCAAGAACCACTGAATTATACGCTTTAAATGGTTGAATTGTATGGAATTATATCTCAGTAAAACTGGTATATAAAAAATAATAACTAAAATTATAACCCTACATTGTTGTAGAGTTATATAATGGTATATATAAGTTATATAATGATAACTCTACATTGTTGTTGTCTGATAGTAAGCAGAGTCACACCAGGACTCTGATAAATGGAAATATGTCATTGACAGTGAGGGAATAAGCAAATCTCCAGAAATGCCACATTTATATTTCAATTTCTGAAGTGTTTGTATTAACAAGCTTATATACAAATTTAACCTAGATTAGGCTAACCATCTTTTCTGATTTGAGAGCTCTTTTCACATAACTCATCAACAATAACATATCAAATAAACCTAATTTTTTTTCTAGCATGTCTCTTTTTATAAGGTGAAGGAACAAATCTTTGTGATTTTCAAGGAGCCCTCTGGAAAATCTCAAAGACAGTTTTAATTATTTGTGGTTCTCAAGAAGCTTGAGGACCCCAGAGAGGGTTGGAGACCACATAGGCCCAGCTCCTTTGGTAAAGAATTACTCTTTTTCTCTCCAAATGGAAGTATGTACATAGCTGTATTTCTTTGAAGCTATGACTCCTAAGTATAGTGTAAACCATATAGCAGTTATAACTTTTACTCAAAGCAGCTAACTTCTATTTCACAGAAAAAAAATTGGGGAGTGAATAATTGTCTGTCACTCACCAGCATTCTATAGTACATTTGCAGAGGCCATGAACACACCTAACGCAGCTTTCTAGAACCACACACATCATTTATGTTTGCTTCTCAAAGTGGCAGAAATGAGCACATTCATTACCAATGCAAAGAAAGATTCATAAAAATAAGAAGGAAATGGATATTAACTTGAAATTATGATTAATAATTGGTGTTTCAATATTTTATCTTACTGTCTTAAGATACTTACTGCCATAGTAATTATCTAATGAAAGTCCAGTAATTAACTCAAGTTACTGTCGGTCCAAGGTTTTAA
This sequence comes from Cervus elaphus, assembly GCF_910594005.1. Lineage (NCBI taxonomy): Eukaryota > Metazoa > Chordata > Mammalia > Artiodactyla > Cervidae > Cervus > Cervus elaphus. Next base: position 64,867,175 of record NC_057832.1, read on the forward strand.
GTTACCTACAGTTCTTAGAAATTATCTTTAAGCTGACATATGACAAAACATAATTATCGTTGACATAAATTTATTGGAATAATAATTTAATCTGGGTAAAATCAAATTTATGTTTTCATAATGTTAAACATTAAGTAGAAGTAAGTTTATTTAATCAGTGAATCTATTTAAGATTAGGTAGTACATATTCAAGTAAACATCTATACTTATGTATTTTACTTAATATTGACAAATCATAGATGATATATAACTTTCAAAAAATAAAACCAGTAATATTAAACTTGTCTCGTTAAATTATTTGAAAGTGAAATCTTAAAACACTTCTGAGCTGAATACTTTTTAAATCTGCCACACTGAAAGTAAGAGAACTTCAATTTCCCTATTTTCTGAGAATTTTGCATCCTAAATCACTTCAGTGGTGTGTGACTCTTTGCAACCCTATGGACCATAACCCGTCAGGCTCGTCACATAAGAGGTAAAAGTCTTTCTAAATTATAGCAACATACAGATATACAAAGAGAAAGGGAGAAAGCTTATAGCATCCTTTCTAAAATTTTAGCCATGGGTCAAGAGTAAACACAGAAGTATAAAATTCATGAATGGACACAAAATTCTTAATTGATTAGGTCTCAAAACAGGCAAACAAGAAAAGACTCACATGCCAGATTCTCTGCTTTCTCTCAGCCAGCTGTGTTCTCTATTACTATTACTTCATTTACAGAGATCATCAATGATCAGGTCATAAAATCAAATTGCTAACAACTACTGGGAAGGAACGTATTGACCCCCAAAAATCCAAACACAAACGTAAAACTGGTAGAGAGGCAACTTAAAATTAGAAAAGCAGAGAGGAAGCAAAGTTTTGTTGCCATTTTGGGTTTACCTTTGGAAGCCAAGAGAAGACTACCTTGGGCGTAAGCTGCCCATGGAGTGCACTTCTCTCCTTATGAAGTTTTCCTGGCTCTGGTGCCTGAATCCATCGAGCATCTCAGTGGAACCTCCAAAACTGTTAAAAGATAATTTTTTCTGGAAAAGGTAAAATCATGACTCTCATATGGATTTTAAAGCAAGCATGTGTTGAAGATTTTATTTTACTCGTTCAATGAGAGAATCAGGTAGTTGGTGTAACAGGCTTAAAGGAGAAGTCAAAAGGCAGTGATTTCTATGAAGCAGACAGGAATGAGAGGAGGGCATGGCAGCCCACTGCAGTATTCTTGCCTAGAGAACCCCATGGACAGAGGAGCCTGGTGGGCTACCAACCACAGGGGTCATAAAGAGCTGGACACGACTGAAGCACGGCACAAAAAGGAATGGAGGGAAGTCAACTGAGACTCTTCCAGACCAGACAGAATGTGCACGTGCTTCAACTTATAAAAGTTGTAAAACGGTGCAAAGATTATGAAAGGCTAAAGTCTAATGCATAGTTTCCCACTGAAACACAAATTTATTTTTTCTATAGTCTGTTCTCCTAGATGTCTTTATATAGCATCTGTTCATGTTTCCTGTAGATCCCATAAATGTTTAACTGCTCTTCATATAAAACCTGGCTCTCCTATGATGAGCAGTTGAGAAAAGATTCCTACTTCTGTGGTAAATGCAAAGCAGTTTTTAAAAATTTATTTTATATTGAGGTATAGTTGATTTACAATGTTGTATTAGTTTCAGGTGTACAACAAAGTGGTTTAGTTGTACATATACAAATATGTGGAGCTTCCCCGGTGGCTCAGATGGTAAAGAATCTGCTTGCAATGCAGGAGACCCAGGTTTGATCCCTGGGTCAGGAAGATCCCCTGGACAAGGGAATGGCTACCCACACCAGTAGTCTTGCCTGGAGAATTCCATGGATAGAGAAGTCTAGCAGGCTACAGTCCATGAGGCCGCAAAGAGTTGGACATGACTAAACAACTAACACTTCATACTTCATACACATATATATATATTCTTTTTCAGATTCTTTTCCCATGTAGGTTATCCTTTCACAGAGACCATGCTAATCTCTGTATCATTCCGATTTTAGCATATGTGCTGCTGAAACAAGCATGCAAACTGACTTTGTTAACACTTCCCCCTGCTTATGGGATATAAAAGATTGCTTTAACTATAATTTTTCCACTTCTCTATTAGTTGTTTGTGTATCATTTATAGATGGTATGCTAAAGAAAAGAGATTGTTCATTGTTAGGAACAATTGTATTTATAGGCTGAAGTGGAGGGACCCACAAAGTTCATTTAATTAACTGATTGATTGATTGAATAATTACTTATGGATTGTTCTCCATTGCTAGGCTTCATGCTTTTAAAAAATGCAGTTTCAACTTTCAAGAATTTAATATTTATCAGGGTCAATAGACAAGGAAATAGTCACCTCTTGGTAGCACAGCCTGGGAGTAAGTCACCTGAGACACCTGAGTTCAGTCCTCAAAGTTAGCAAGGTCAGGGTTGTTAACAGGTTTCAAGCACAGTGAATAACAAGTGCATGTGTTGGAAGGCCAGAATGCACATAGCACTATGGAAATTATGATTCCGTCTGTGTACCTGGAGCATAGAATGTGAGAAGAAGACATAGCAAGAGATGAGATTGGGAGGAAAGCAGGGTCAGCCATGGGATGAGCCGATTGTGACAAGCTAAAGAGCCGGCTGTCTGCTGCAGGTAAAACATTTTAAGCTAGAGAGTTCCAAGATCAAATTTGCATTTTAGAAAGATCTCTCAAGCAGCAGGGTGAGGAAAGGACTGTTAACTCTAATGTTTTTCAGTGTATATTCTATTACTAATTTAGTACAGATTTTTTAAACAAATTTTCACGTCCCCCCCACCCACCCCCTGCAATCTTTGTTTACAGTGTTTGGTCTGTAGCCACAGCTTTGCTGCATTTTCAGTATGAGGCTGTGACATCGTGATAGAGAATAAATGAAAAGAAATGAAGGGGATAAAAGGATATAAAGCATGAGTCAGCAAACTGTGGCTTGCAGGCCAAAGTTCGTTGCCTGTTATTGTAAATAACACTGTATTGGAGCACAGCCAAGCCCGTTTGCTTCTGGAGAGTCCTCTGGCTGCTTTTGTGTCCCTAGAGAACAAAGCTGAGTACTTGTGAGGGGCTGTCTGGAATGCAAAGGTGAGCACATTTACTTCAGAGAAAAAGTTCGACAACCTTTGATGTGAAGAGTTAAAAGTCTGTATGTTAACTTGTTTAGTTGATTTGATCATATTTCCTGGACTCAAAGGATTTATGCAAATGTGTATGGCCAGTCTCATGAAAAAATGTAAACCTTGAAAACTTTGCTGGTAATAATATGTATGAAGATGACTAAATTAATTTCATGTAGAAGATCATCTACATGATTTTAATTCTTCTCAACATCTTCCAAGAAGGAGTAGAATGATCTGGTTTATGTGCTGTGGAGCCTGACTTATTTTGGTTAAAGGAAAGATACTCGATTACAGATACATTTTTAAATATTCTGCATACTTTTAGGATTTTGAATTTGAAAATCTCCAGGACAATAAGTACAAGTTTGAGAATGGAGAATAAATAGTTACAACGTTTCCTCGATTTCTGGTGTCCTGTCTCTGGTTTTAGCGCAATGCCTTATTTGCTGAATTTGAAAATCTCCAGGACATTAAGTACAAATTTGAGAATGGAGAATAAATAGTTACAATGTTTCCTGGATTTCTACTGTCCTGTCTCTGGCTTTAGCACAATGTGGGAGAAATACACACAAGTATTTTGTCATTAACAAATTGTAGCCACTCCTTAGAGTCCCTATTCTAAACAAGAACCACTTGACTTGGACTGCACCAAATAGGTACCTTACAGAGAGTACGGGACTCAAAAAGGTCAGACACAAACACTTCACAGCTAGTGTCCCACAAGCTGCCTGCTCAGCCATCCTTAGAACACCTTGAATATTTGAAAATTTGGAAAAGAAGCAAAAATCCGTTTTATGGTGAAATGTTCTAGTGTCTCAGTGCCCACCTCAGGAATCTGACTGAGACACATGCATCAGTAGCAGTTATTTAATAAGAAATTGCATTGACGGGTTTAAGGCCAGAGAACAGTGATGTTTAAAAAAAAAAAAAGTGTATTTCAGTCCTTGATTGAAATTATCCAACATTTTGAGAAAAGTCAATTTGCATAACAGTTGGTGTTTCACCTCCTGGTGTTAAACCCATCTTCCCTACGCTGTCTTTTTGGATCTGTTAATCAAGTTTCCTGTCTTCACTAGACAGCAGCCTAATTGCTTCTGTCCTGCAGAAACCCCTTACCGAGAAAGAGATTTAATTTGTAGCTTAATCCAATATTTTTATGCAGTATGGTAAAAACACTCACTTGTTACAGTATTTTGTCAGCTTCATCATTAGTCTCTTAATAGAATCCCCTCCTTTGATCTTAATCTGACTTCTTTTTTTCCTACTACCTCTCCCTCAACTTTTGGTTTTATTCTTTGACCCAGAATATCCTTTCCTGCCAGAGAAAAATCATCATCATCACTGTAAGAAATATAGATTGCTGGCCCATGGGGTACATTTCATTGTACCTGGTGCTGTGGGATTTTACCAGGTTTCATTAGCCTCCTTCCCAGATGTGGAAGAAAAAAATATAAAACAAGAACAACAAAAAACAAAAATACACACACAGACACAAAACCTTTACTTTGTGTCATTCCTTGTATTTGTAGAAAATGAAAAACAGTATTCCAAAGTGTGAAGTAGGCACTAATACGGATCTCAAAACTATGTGACTTAATTAGAAATGTATTCAAGCCTGTAAGCATATTAGGACTGAACTTTCACCCTGTTTGGTTTTCTGTTTCTGGCCAGCATGACTTTTTCTTCCATCTACCCTTTTCCTTTTTGCCCCCATCTGGCCTTCTGACAGACGCAGAATGAGTATTAGCTATGTACTATTATTTGACATCCTTCTTTTTATAAAATTGAATTTCTCTTGATAAATGTCAGAAGGGCACACACATTCTTCAGTAAAATGAGCTAAGCCTAGAACAGATTTGTCATTGCCATCTCCCTAGTCATCTCTTTTGCTTCTGACAAATACAGTATGTCCTGAGCTTGTCTGTCCTTGGTGACCTTAAAGAAATGGAAAAGTGATCCCATCCTTTCTGATTTCAGCACCATGAATTGTCGCAGATGGCAAGTTAGAAATGATTAAAATGTTTACATATTCCTCCTTTGTTTGCTGTCCTCTCCAGGCAAATGTATAGAAGGATGGCAGAACAAAGCAATGGGACAGGCTTTACAGTAAATAAGACTAGCTTGCATTTTGATTTGAAAATTTTTAATATTGTAAAGATTCTATTAGTTTTTATTTTCCAAATCCTTTTAGCATCCCAACAGAGGGATCAATTTTAAAAATAGCTGACTCTTCATCATTGAATTCCCCTCTCTATGAATCATATTTAAAGAAAACAGGAAATTCGCATAATCTTTATTCCAGTGGAGAGGGGGAAGAATATCTTTTTCCTTTACCTTTCTAAGTTCTCTGTTGGGATCCCTGTAACACAAGGAAGATTAGCAAGAGAAAAACATGGCAATCTATTAAATGTAAGTTTTATGTGACACAAGAGACTTCATAAAGTAACTCAAAGAATGGTTAAACCTGTTTTTATGCTAGATTTGATGAAGAGTGGAAAGTTCTGGAAAGACACTACGGCATAGAGTATGAATGAACTGTATAGTCAGAGGGACCATGGGGGTGGGATAGGGACTGTGCACTTGGATTCTTCTCTGTGGCCCTCTGTCTTTAGAGATTAGGATATTCCTTTCCTCCAGGTATAGGGAGGGCACTTCTCATTGAATGTTTTATGACCTGCTTCAGGGGAAGTGCTTCCCTGGTAGCTCAGACAGTAAAGCGTTTGCCTACAATGTGGGAGACCTGGGTTCGATCCCTGGGTCAGGAAGATCCCCTGGAGAAGGAAATGGCAACCAACTCCAGTATTCATGCCTGGAAAATCCCATGGACCGAGGAGACTGCTAGGCTACAGCCCGTGGGGTCGCAAAGAGTCGGACACGACTGAGCCACTTCACTTCACTTCAGGGGAAGTAAAAAAGTCCTTCCTTTACATGGCTTTTTAAAAATTTCAACAGCTAAAAATATCTAATATGCTAAGTTGCAATATTTGGGAGGTACCCTGCGTAGTGTCAACTATAGAAAAGTGTACAACGTATGAGTTGTGAGTTAAGTTTTATTCAGGATCTTACTGAGGACTGTAGTCTGCACACTTAGTTCACACTATAGTTTTCTATGGTAACAGCTCCCTTCCAGGAACAAGTCTTCTATCTATATTCTTTTAGGCATCCAGGAGAAGGCCAGTTTCTTTCTGAGTCTCTTGGGCATTGTTTTCAGCTGGAAATAATCTGCATGCCAACAAGACATTTTGGGGTGGCAATTTTTGCTCCCCTGAACCTGTCTTGAATCTTCTCATAAGAGAATGATCATTCTTTCTCTAAGAACATGATATTATTGTTAGTTATTCCAATGTCAAAACTGCCCTGAAGAGCAGAAATAGGAGATAAAATCAGTATATGCCTGTAATGATATATTATCCTATTTTCAGGTAGTTGGTCTTAGAAATAATAAGTCCTTCTTTTTCAGATCTGGCTGAAGGCCTATTGTTGTCACATTACTTTTCTTTGAATTTCAAGTTAGAAGGAATTTCAGTGTGTGAACTATCAGGAAACAAGGGGTATTGCTACCATCAAGCCAGCACATTACAGTCACCCTGATCATGTACCCTGAGGGAACTCGGGATGGAGACTGGACTTGTACCTCTATCTATCAGTCAGTCACTGCAGTCACCTCTGATGATATACCCTAAAGAGACTCAGGATGAAGTCTGTCTTCAACCTGAGCATAGGATACTGACCCCAGATAGCTGAGGTACATTTCAAAGGGTTGATTTCACCAAGGTCAGACTTTTGCATCTTCCCAAACACAGTAAAGGACTCAATTCCTTAACTCAAGATATCTGGTATTCTTTAATTAACAGCAATCTTTTGATGTTTCCTGCAATGCAGGAGACCTGAATTCAATCCCTAGGTGGGGAAGATCCCCTGGAGAAGGAAATGGCAACCCACTCTAGTATTCTTGCCTGGAAAACCCCATGGACAGAGAAGCCTGGTTCATGAAGTCACAAAGAGTCAGACACGATTGAGCGACTTCACTTTCTTTCTTTCCTTCTTTTGATGTTTCAACTACCTGGTCTTTGTTGCAAAACCTTCTGTATGTCCTGGTTTCTGTCCCTTCAGAACAGTCCCTTAGAGTTATCTGAGATACTGTGTCCTAGGCTTAAGTCCTCAGTTTTGTCCATGGAATAAAACATACCTCTCAACGTTAAGGTTGTGAACTTTTTTTCAGTTGACAAATGTTAGCTATGTGAGAACGATTTCAACTAGACATTATAGACGAGTCATCAATGATCATTCAAAGATCATTGAGTGAAATGAAACATTCATCAATTTTATTTCTTCTGTGGATGAGGTGTTAAGCATGGAATGGGTGGGAAACTAAACAGACCAGGTTCTTGCCTTCATGGGACTTGTTAGCAGACAAGTAAGTTAAACTACAGATTATAATATCATCATGAAGGAAATAGGAAGATATGAAAACCTAAAATAAAATAAGGAAGGCCTACTTTGGGTTGCAGTATGGAATGTGAGAAGGTTTTATTTTACATAATAATTTAATACCATATTTGTGGATATTGATCACGTACTGAGTGCCTACTAATCATCACAACAATTTTAATGCAGAGGGTCTTATTGTTATTCCAGATTACAATGAGGAAACTGAGGCACAGAGAGGTTTAGTAATCTGCCCAAGGTCACAAAGATAATATGTGAGAGCCAAAATTTATCCTAGGTGATCTAGCTCCAGAGCCTGGCCCTTAACTTCTGTTGTTACTGCAATAAATGCTACAATTATTACACAAATTACTTAAGTGCTGAATTCTGTGTTAGGTAATTGAGATACAAATATGGATCATTGCTCTCAAGAAACTCACAATTTAGAGGGGGAGACAGAATGATAATTACAATGCATTGGGATAAATACAATACTAGAAATATAAATGAATTACATTATGAACACTGAGGATGCAACAACACTATGGTGTTGTTTTCTTATTAAAAAAAAATAACAACTAATAGAGATAGCAATCCAAGGTGAAGTTTAGAAAGGGATGCTAAATTTGCTACTAAGGCAAATAGGAAATTAAAGCTCTGCTAATGACTGCTTCCAAACTCGTGGAAATTTGTTGGTTCTTATAAGCCAAATTCATTAACCCTCAACGATGCTAGCTTTCTCCCCACCCCACCACACAGAAATAGAACTTGGAAATGGGAGGGAAACAACTGTGTTGAAGTGGGCAATTAAGCTCTTTAATTATGGTCTAAGTTGTACACTATTTTTTGATGAAATTTACTTTTCTTTCCCCAGAAGTCTCATTATCATTCACTCTTCAAGCCTAAGTCCATAATCCCAAACCCTGCCATATTCTCATCCCCTTGTTAATATTTCCCAGATGTCTTGTAGGCAACATGTCAATCCACGGTAGTGATGTCTTCCTAGACTCCTATGGTTCAAAGTGCCTCCCTCTCCTTCACATGGATATTAGTTTCCCGAGCTGCTGGAAAAATTTGCCACAAAGTCGCTTAGAAAGCAGAAACTGATTTTCTCAGAGTTTAAGAGGTCAGAAATTAAAAATCAAAATAGCAAACCCATGCTCCTTCCAAATGTTCTAGGGGAGGATTTTATTTTGCCTCTTGTCTCTTCTGATGGCCCCTGGTGTTCTTTGATTTTGGGGAGCATAACTCCAATCTCTGCCTTCATCTTCACATGGCCTTTTCCACTTTCTGTCCACATCTTATGACCACCATTCTCTCCTTTTACCAAACTCTACTCAGGCTCCTCTAAGCCCTCTTTTTGATGAGGCCTTAGACTTTGTCTATTAAAACTGCAGAGTCAGCAAATGATTTTGTACATCTTCCCTTCACATCTGGGCTTCCCTGATGGCTCAGCTGGTAAAGAATCCATCTGAAATGCAGGAGACCCTGGTGCGATTCCTGGGTTGGGAAAATCTGCTGGAAAAGGGATAGGCTACCCACTCCAGTACTCTTGGGTTTCGCTTGTGGCTCAGCTGGTAAAGAATCTGCCTGCAATGTGGGAGACCTGGGTTCGGTCCCTGGGTTGGGAAGATCCCACGGAGAAGGGAAAGTAAGCACTCCAGTGTTCTGGCCTGGAGAATTCTATGGACTGTATAGTCCATGGGGGCACAAAGAATTGGACACGACTGAGTGACTTTCACTTTCACTTTTCCATCTACACACAAAGACTTGAACAAACACTAGTGTGGTTTCTAACAGTTCAATGTCGAATTCCTAGGATGACCTTCTTAAACTCAAGGCTGTCCAAAGAATTTCTTGTTTGCATTAGCTCAGTTCAGTTCAGTTCAGTCGCTCAGTCGTGTAGGACTCTTTGCGACCTCATGAACCGCAGCACACCCGGCCCCCCTGTCCATCACCAACTCCCAGAGTTTACCCAAACTCATGTCCATTGAGTTAGTGATGCCATCCAACCATCTCATCCTCTGTTGTCCCCTTCTCTTTCTGCCCTCGATCTTTCCCAGCATCAGGGTCTTTTCAAATGAGTCAGTTCTTCACATCACATGGCCAAAGTATTGGAGTTTCAGCTTTAGCATCAGTCCTTCCAATGAACACCCAGGACTGATCTCCTTTAGGATGGACTGGTTGGATCTCCTTGCAGTCCAAGGGACTCTCAAAAGTCTTTTCCAAACCACAGTTCAAAAGCATCAATTCTTCTGTGCTCAGCCTTCCTTATAGTCCAAATCTCACAACCAAACATGACTACTGAAAAAACCATAGCCTTGACTAGACAGACCTTTGTTGACAAAGTAATGTCTCTGCTTTTTAATGTGCTGTCTAGGTTGGTCATAACTTTCCTTCCAAGGAGTAAGCGTCTTTTAATTTCAGGGCTGCAATCACCATCTGCAGTGAGTTTGGAGCCCCCAAAATAAAGTCTGCCACTGTTTCCCTAACTATATGCCATGAAGTGATGGGACCAGATGTCATGATCATGCTTTTTTGAATGTTGAGCTTTAAACCAACTTTTTCACTCTCCTCTTTCACTTTCATCAAGAGGCTCTTTAGTTCATCTTCACTTTCTGCCATAAGGGTGGTGTCATCTGCACATCTGAGTTTATTGATATTTCTCCTGGCAATCTTGATTCCAGCTTGTGCTTCTTCCAGCCCAGCGTTTCTCATGATGTACTCTGCATATAAGTTAAATAAGCAGGGTGACAATATACAGCCTTGACGTACTCCTCTTCCTATTTGGAACCAGTCTGTTCTTCCATGTCCAGTTATAACTGTTGCTCTCTGACCTGCATACAGGTTTCTCAAGAGGCAGGTCAGGTGGTCTGGTATTCCCATCTCTTTCAGAATTTTCCACAGTTTATTGTGATCCACACAGTCAAAGGCTTGGGCATAGTCAATAAAGCAGAAGTAGTTGTTTTTCTGGTATTCTCTTGCTTTTTCAATGATCCAGTGGATATTGGCAATTTGATCTCTGGCTCCTCTGCCTTTTCTAAAACCAGCTTGAACATCTACAAGTTCTCGGTTCACGTATTGCTGAAGCCTGGCTTGGAGAATTTTGAGCATTACTTAACTAGCATGTGAGATGAGTGCAATTGTGCCATAGTTTCAGCATTCTTTGGGATTGCCTTTCTTTGGGATTGGAATGAAAACTCACCTTTTCCAGTCCTGTGGCCACTGCTGAGTTTTCCAACTTTGCTGGCATATTGAGTGCAGTACTTTCACAGCATCATCTTTTAGGATTTAAAATAGCTCAACTGGAATTCCATCAACTCCACTAGCTTTGTTCGTAGTGATGCTTCCTAAGGCCCACTTAACTTCACATTCCAGGATGTCTGGCTCTAGGTGACATCCTGTTTGCTTCAGCCAGCACCTACTGATAGGCTTATCTCCCAGTCTCTGTGTGAGGGTAGAAGACTAACTCTGATAAGTGACAGTTAACAAACCCAGAGAAAGATAGAGGAAAACAATAGAATGGGAAAGACTAGAGATCTCTTCAAGAAAAATAGAGATACTAAGTGAATATTTCATGCAAAGATGGACACAATAAATGACAGAAATGGTATGGACCTAACAGAAGCAGAAGATATTAGGAAGAGGTGGCAAGGATACACAGAAGAACTATACAAAAAAGATCTTAATGGCCCAGATAACCTCAGTGTTGTGATGACTCATCTAGAGCCAGATATCCTGGAATGTGAAGTTAAGTGGGCCTTAAGAAGCATCACTGCAAACAAAGCTAGTGGTGGTGATAGAATTCCAGCTGAGCTATTTCAAATCCTAAAAGATGATGCTGTGAAAGTGCTGCATTCATTATGCTAGCAAATTTGGAAAACTCAGCAGTGGCCGCAGGACTGGAAAAGGTCAGTTTTCATTACAATCCCAAAGAAAGGCAATGCCAAAGAATGTTCAAACTACTGCACAATTGCACTCATCTCACACACTAGCAAAGTAATGCTCAAAATTCTCTAAGCTAGGGTTCAACAGTATGTGAACTGAGAACTTCCAGATGTTCAAGCTGGATTTAGAAGAGGCAGGGGAACCAGAGATCAAATTGCCAACATCTGTTGCATCAAAGAAAAGGCAAGAGAGTTCCAGAAAAACAACTACTTCTGCTTCATTGACTATGCTAAAGCCTTTGACTGTATGGATCACAACGAACTGGAAAATTCTTCAAGAGTTGGGAATACCAGACCACCTGACCTGCCTCCTGAGAAATCTGTATGTAGGTCAAGAAGCAACTGTTAGAACTGGGCATGGGAACTGGGAACAATGGACTCATTCAAAGTTGGAAGAGGAGTATGTCAAGGCTGTATACTGTCACCCTGCTTATTTAACATTTGTGCAGAGTATATATCATGCGAAATGCCACACTGAATGAATCACAAACTGGAATCAAGCTTGCAGGGAGACATACCAGTAGCATCAGATATGCAGATGACACCATCCTTATGACAGAAAGTGAAGAGGAAGTAAAGAGCCTTTTGATGAAAGTGAGAAGAGAGTGAAAAAGCTGGCTTAAAACTCAAGATTCATAAAATGAGGATCATGGCATCTGGTCCTGTAGTTAGTTAAATCGCTCAGTCGTGTCCAGCTCTTTGCGACCCTGTGGACTGTAGCCCACCAGGATCCTCCATCCATGGGATTCTCCAGGCAAGAATTCTGGAGTGGTTTGCCATTTCCTTCTCCAGGGGATCTTTCTGATCCAGGGATCCAATCCAGGTCTCCCGCATTGCAGGCAGACGCTTTAACCTTGGAGCCACCAGGGAAGCCCAAAACTTCATGGCAAATGATGGGGAAACAATGTAAACAGTCAAATACTTTTTTTTTTGGGGGGGGGGGGCTCCAAAATCACTGCAGATGGTGACTGCAGCCATGAAATTAAAAGATGCTTGCTCCTTGTAAGAAAAGCTATGAACAACCTAGACAGCATATTAAAAAGCAGAGACATCACTTTGCCAACAAAGGTCTATCTAGTCAAAGCTATGGTTTTTCCAGTACTCATGTATGGATGTGAGAGTTGAACTATAAAGAAAGCTGAGCACCGAAGAATTGATGCTTTTGAACATCAATTGGAGAAGACTCTTGAGAATCCCTTGGACTGCAAGGAGATTCAGCCAGTCAATCCTGAAGAATATCAATCCTGAATATTCATTGGAAGGACTGTTGCTGAAGCTGAAGCTCCAATACTTTGGTCTCCTTATTTGAAGAGCTGACTCATTAGGAAAGACACTAATGCTGGCAAAGACTGAAGGCAGGAGAAGGGGGTGACAGAGGCTGAGATGGTTGATGGCATCACTCACTCATTTCTCGGTAGACAATTATAACATCCTCATTAGCCTCCCAGCCCCCCTGCCTCATTCCAGTCTCATCTGTTCCCTGTGGGTCCGCCAGGTAATTGTTTGCAACACAGATCGTGCCCTCTGCTCAGAAACGTTCCTCAGCTCCCAATTATTTAGAGAATAAAGTCTAAAATTGTCAGCATTAATGATCTGGCCTTAATCTATTGTTTTCTAGTCTCATTTACTTGCATATCTCTCATTTGCTCTACCCTTGGCACCACCAGATGACTTTCTTAGTGCGTGCGTGCCTGCGTGATAAGTCGCTTCAGTCTTGTCTGACTCTGCAACTCTATGGACTGTAGCCCTCTGTAGCTATGCTCCTCTGTCCATGGGATTCTCCAGACAAGAATACAGGAGTGGGTTGCCATGCCCTCCTCCAGGGGATCTTCCAGACCCAGGAATAGAACCTGTGTCTGTTAGGTCTCCTGCATTGGCAGGTGGGCTCTTTACCACTAGAGTCACCTGTGTATTTTCATATCTCAGCCTCTTTCTTCCATCTGGAATAATTGGGGGAACTCCTGTTGATCCCTCAGAATCCAGCCCAAATGTGTCCTCCTCCATGAAGGCCTCTGTAGTCATCCAGTAGGATTTTAATCCTTGAACCCACATAGGATGTCATGTGCTATTTCAGGAAGCCTCTAGCTTTAAAATGTGTGACTTTCAGATAACTTGCACTTCCATCTACCGCGCATTTACACAGCTAACTCCTCTTTCCCATGCTGAGTGTAGACTTTCATCCTTCAATGATAAACATTTCACACCATCACAAGGGCCTTCTACCTGACAGCCAAATATTTGATCTTGACAGCTTCATCATCTCGATCCCTTTGCAATCCCCATGCAATTATTTGAATATCCTATCGCATTCACTCAATATTTTATAAACATGAAAGTGATACTACTAATGAAAATATAATTGGCACCAACATTAAAGTCATGAAATGGGCTCAGATTTGCTGTATCTTTGGCTTTAATCAGATACTCATTGCACTTAAATTGGTCCACCATGTTTAATTGTGAAGAAATGGTACAAAAATAGAGAATATGTAGAAAATGAGAGAGTATATTGTTGCAGGTTATGACTTGAAGTCCAGGTCTAGTAATGGGAAAAGGAGACATATTTTAAATGATGGATTAAATGAACTGCAAAATATAGTGCAATTATCCAAAGGCATAGATAATATCACAGGTCCTACAGCTGTTTATTGGAATACAGCTTAGTAGAAATACTATTATCAAGAAAAAAAAAGGAGAATTGGTGCTTTATTTTTTTAAAAGTAAAAATGTTTAAAAGTTACAGACCACAAAGCCAGCATCACATTTTCTGCAAAATCTCCATTAGCAAGTCCTTCTCCCCAAAATGGAAATAACTTTTTAAAAGGAATTCTAAAAGTCATCTAAAGGAGATAGAGAACTCTCAATTGAAGAAATAAATTACTTTGGAAAGTTACTTTTATTGTCTCTATTTAACATTTAATCTATGTTTTTAATTTTAAAAAAATGTTAAAAATCATCATGTACACATGCTAGAACACTTAGGGATAAAATAAACTGCACATTTGTATCATAATTACAGCTTGCATCACATATTGAGCCCCGCATAAACAGAATCCCCCACATGGCTGGTACATCTGTAGCTCAACTTCTGTAGACACAGTACAAGGGAGATGTTAATTAACTGGACTTCAAGAGAACAGAGAATCCTGATCAAATAAGTTTAGGAAGGCCATTTACTAAGTCCCCATCTAGGAGATTCAAAAATGCACATTAGCATGTTAAAGAAGTCCCATGTTTAAAATAAATCCATTTAACTTTGCCTAATTATTTATTTGTAAAAGAAAGATTTTTTACCCCCTGAACACACCTATTAACAAGCCTTTCCCAACAAAGAACACAAAACTGTATAAAAAATTGAACAGCTTTCCCCTAATCTCAATTTAAGAAAACTCAGTGATGGATTTCATGGAAAGAAAGATGTCTTATTTTGAATTTTCTGCTGTGCCTAGCACAGTGTTTAGTACAAAAGCTCTCAACAAATGCTTAACAATTATTTAACTTAATGAGAAGAAAAAAAGGAAGACAATTTGGAGTGTCTAGAGCTTTGAGAGAGCTTTGAAACCTACTTGACTTCCAACCAGTGATCTTTGGTGTGCGTGCACTAATATATATATTGAAAATTTACCATTCTAACCTTTTAAACATGTACAATTCAGGCGAATTAAGTACATTCATATCATTGTGTGTGTTTCTCTCTAAAACCTTTTCATCATGCCCAAGAGAAACTCTGTGCCTATTGCAGGGGAGGAAAAAAGTTTTCCTCTACCCTCTTAGGGTCCCTGGATGGGTCTGAAAATTAAACTGACAAAGACAGATTAATAGGAGAACATACAAATTGAGTTTATGCAAGTTTTATGTGACTTGGGAGCCTTCATAAGGAAATGAAGACCCAAAGAAATGGTTAATCCTGAGTGTTCTCACACCAAATTTGGGGAAGAGGGAAAAGCTGTGGGAAGATGTCAGAGGACAAAGGTGAGCCAAGTATGGTAAACTGGGGGAATCTAGCAAGGCCAGTTAGTTCAGATTCTTCTCAATGCCCTCCTCCTTAGAGATAAGGAGACTCTCTCCAGATATAGGAATGGTACCTCTCACATAGGGCTCTTTTTTTTTTTTTTCTTCTGATTTTTTTTTTTAAATTTATTTATTTTTTCAGTGGGTTTTGTCATACATTGATATGAATCAGCCATAGATTTACATGTATTCCCCATCCCGATCCCCCCTCCCACCTCCCTGTCCACCCGATTCCTCTGGGTCTTCCCAGTGCACCAGGCCCGAGCACTTGTCTCATGCATCCCACCTGGGCTGGTGACCTGTTTCACCATAGATAGTATACATGCTGTTCTTTCACAACATCCCACCCTCACCTTCTCCCACAGAGTTCAAAAGTCTGTTCTGTACTTCTGTGTCTCTTTTTCTGTTTTGCATATAGGGTTGTCGTTACCATCTTTCTAAATTCCATATATATCACATAGGGCTCTTAAAACTTGCTTCAGGGGAAGGTCAGAAAGTCCTTCTTGCACATGTCATCCTCAGATTCCTTCAGCTTGAAAGGAATATTCATATTCAATATGGCAAGTTGCCATATTTTGGAGTAGTGAGTCCTGAACCCCATCATTATTAGGCAATAACCCAATTCTGCACACTCTTCAGTTTCTGGAAACCTCTATTCTTTCTCTTTCTAGACATTTGCCAATTCTAGATACTTCATGTAAATGGAATCTTACAATACTTCACTTATTCTACTTAGCATAATGCTTCAAAAGTTCATCCACATTACATCATGTATCAGAATTTTATTACTTTTTAAGGCTGAATGATATTTCATTGTACTGAAAGGGTTCAAGATGAGCCTTCCCAAAATGGATCACTTTGGTATGTGGGTTATTTTGAGCTGAAGATAATTAAAGCCCAAAAAACCTAGGAAGCAATTTTTTTAACCTTCCTATTAAATATCTGTAAGAAATTAGGGGCCCTGGCTCAGAGAGAGCACTATCACCAAAGATAACTTTTATTTGAATGACCTATCTGTATGGCAGGGCAAACATCCAATCACCGAACATCCACTCTTCTTACTATCCTGTGAATCACTTTCCTCCGCTTTGAAGACTCAGGACCCTATCCCATTCCTTAGCTCAGGATGGCATATAAGCCTCTATTGCCTGACTACCTTTTGGGGTCTTATATTTTTAAGTACTCCTGCATGTACAAAATTAAACTGGTTTTCTCCTGTGATGCCGTCTTATGTCAGTTTGCTCATTAAACTAGCTAAAAACCCTAGAAGGGTAGAAGGAAAAGTGTTCCTCCTCTGTAATATCTATATAATGAAAGGGTACAGAACATGCCACAATATATGCCATTGTGGCATATTAATTATTTTGAGCTGAAAGCACTTGAGAAAAGCAATAGATGCAGGAAGGACACTCTCTTTTGTTTCGCTTTTTTTTTTTTTTGGCTGTGTCACTGGTCATGCAGTATCTTAGTTCTCTGACCTTGGATGGAACCTGCGTCTCCTGCAGTGAAAGTGTGAAGTCTTAACCACTGGACCACCAGGGAAGTCCCAGGAAGAGATCTCTGATCTCCCTTTTTCTACCTAAAATCGGATCATAAAATTTCCCATTAGAGGGGTGCCACCTCTATACTAGGAAGAGAAGAATGCTTTTATCACAAGACCGGGAGCCTATACTGAAATGATCTGTACAAATTCTGCTAAAATAAAACAAACCAATTAAAAGAACTTCCATTAGTTTCCCTCATATATTTCAATCTGCTGTCCCATAATTTTTTGCCCCTGACCCAAAGCCTTATGTCTTGTCACACCTGCACAATTTCTCATTCTTTGTTTAAAAAGGTATGCAAGTTTTGGAACCTAATGTCTTCATTTTCCTTTTGACTATTTCCTGAGTACATGGAAAAATATTAGATAACATTTGTATGTTTTCCTCCTGTTGAACTGTTCTGTCAGTTTAACTCATAGGCCCAGCCATATAGACTACAAAGGTAAAAAGGAAAATTTCCCTCCCCTATAAACCACATTTTGTTAATTAATTCATCTGTTGATGGGCACTTGGATTATTTCTAATTTTTGACTAATGTAAATAATGTAGTGTAAAACAAATAATATGGCTCACTCTCCAGTTCTATGAGGATGGGAGTTTCAAGTCATTAGTCACTGTAGTAGCTGACTGACGGTAAACCCTAAAAGAAATTCAGGATGAAAAACAGGTAAGGCACTCCATGCTTTGGAAAAATAGACCCCTTAGATAGATATCTCTGGAAAAAATTTTAATGAACCCAGATTCTTAACTCTTCGCATACACAGAATGGCACTAAAATCATTAACTGAGATACCTGATCCTCATGACTAGCAGTACGCTTTTACTGAGATTTATGCTTGACTGCAAGCATTCTATAACCAAAGTGATATAACCAGATATATACATATATCTGTGTAATATACATGCGTGCATAAGAAGTCGCTTTAGTCGTGTCCAACTCTTTGTGACACTATGGTAGGGTCTGTAGCCCACAAAGGTCCTCTGTCCATGGGATTCTCCAGGCAAGAACAGTGGAGTGGTTTGCCATTCCCTTCTCCAGGGAATCTTCCCAACTTAGGAATCGAACCTGCATTTCTTTTTTTTTCTTTTTTTCATTTATTTTTATTAGTTGGAGGCTAATTACTTTACAATATTGTAGTGGTTTTTGCCATACATTGACATGAATCAACCATGGATTTACATGTGTTCCCCATCTCAATCCCCCCTCCCGCCTCCCTCCCCATCCCATCTCTCTGGGTCTTCCCAGTGCACCAGCCCTGAGCACTTGTCTCATGCATCCAACCTGGGCTGGTGGTCTGTTTCACCCTTGATAGTATACTTGTTTCAATGCTATTCTCTCAGAACATCCCACCCTTGCCTTCTTCCACAGAGTCCAAAAATCTGTTCTGTACATCTGTGTCTCTTTTTCTGTTTTGCATATGGGGTTATTGTTACCATCTTTTAAAATTCCATATATATGCGTTAGTATACTGTATTGGTCTTTATATTTCCGGCTTACTTCACTCTGTATAATGGGCTCCAGTTTCATCCATCTCATTAGAACTACCTGCATTTCTTATGTCTCTTGCATTGGCAGGCAGGCTCTTTACCACTAGCACCACTTGGGAAGCCTGTATATATATATACATATATATATATACACACACACACACACACATATAATCTTAAGATCATTACCTCAGTGCTTAGAGATTATTTCCCAGGCTATAGTATAGTCCTCAGTAAGGTCCTTGAATAAAACTGAAACCCACAACTCTTGCACTGTGCTTTTTTCTTTTAGTTGACAGTTCCTATGAACATTGGTATGCAAGTATTTGTTTGAGCTCCCGCTTTCCAGTCTTTTGGGTATACTCCTGGAAGTAGAATGGCTGGATCATATGTTTAATTTTGAGGAATCACTATATTGTTTTCTATGGTGTATCACTATTTCCTTCAGCAAAGCATAAAAGGTCCAATTTGTCAGCCTCCATAGTCATGTACAGATGTGACAGTTTGACCATAAAGAAGGCTGAACACTGAAGAACTGATGCTTTCAAACTGTGGTGATAGAGAAGACTCTTCAAAGTCCCTTGAAAGACTATTGAAAGTGCCTTGGACAGCAAAGAGATCCAACCAGTCAATCCTCAAGGAAATCAACCCTGAATATTCTTTGGAAGGACTGATGCTGAAGCTCAAATACTTTGGCCACCTGATGTGAAGAACTGACTCATTAGAAAAGAACCTGATGCTGGGAAAGAGTTAGGGCAGGAGGAGAAGTGGGCAACAGAGGATGAGATGTTTGGATGGCATCACTGACTCAAGGGACATGGGTGTGAGCAAACTCTGGGAGACAGTGAAGGCCAGGGCAGCCTTGTGTGCTGCAGGACACAGGGTTGCAAAGGGTTGGACACGACTGAGCAAATGAACAACCACCTCATCAACACCAACATCTGCTATTTTCTGCTTTTTGATAACAGTCATTCTAACAGGTATGAAACAGTATCTCATTGTAGTTTTGAATTGTAGTTCCCTAATAACTAGGGGTGTTAACCATCTTTTTATGTGCCTATTGGTCATTTTAATACTTTCTTTGTCCATTTTTTAATTCCAACCAATCATCTTTTAACATGACAAGATCAGGGAATGCTTCAGCTTGTCAGTGATCATCTAGACATATAAAATGTTATAAATTATTATTTTTAAATATAATTTGTGGCAGAAGAATGAGAAGGTACATGAATAGAATTTATTAATTTTCTTATCTTTCTCTTTTTTCCAGTTCCCATCTGACCTTAGTGAGTAACTAGGTTTATTTGAAGAATGTGACAAAGAAGAATCTAAAAAGTAATTTTATGATTTTTCTGGATTATTCCATTTCTTATAAATTTTCATATGTCTTTTTAAAAAATATAAAATATTTCAAGCATTATAAATTTTCATTTGCGGATTCCTGGTTGGTACAGTGGTAAAGAATCTGCCGCCAATGCAGGAGACATGAATTGGGAAGATCCCCTGGAGTAGGAAATGGCAACCCACTCCAGTATTCTTGCCTAGAAAATCCATGGACAGAGGAGCTATGTAGGCTACAATCCATGGGATTGCAAAGAGTCAGATATGACTAAACAACTAAGCAAGCATGCATGCAAATTTTCACTTAACCCAAGATTTTCCCAATTTTTCTCCTTCATGTCCTGTTAGGAAAATCCATTAGGAAAAATTGTTAAAGATTTTGAAATGGGCATGATTACTTGGTGTCCTTTCAATGGAACGTTTGACATCTCCTGGTTCTCCCTTTAGGTTACCTGATCTTCTTGGGGCCTGTGCTTTGAACTGTGTTTGATTTAGCTATTTTATAAGTCAGGATATTATAGAAAACTGACTGATAGTAAAATGTTAATTATTTTTGTTCATAATTTGTCATAGAGACACAACTGCTTTCCCCTCTATAGAAAAGATGATTCCAGCATTATAGTTTAGTGCCTATAGAATCTCTATTTTTTGCATCCATTAGCAAATGTACTTTAGGATTCCTGATTGCCTTCCATATGTCTGTTTTGATTCTTTTTTGAACAGGCTGCAATAGCTTACTGGTTCCTTTGAGGAAGGAGATAGATGGGCTCCAGACTGAGCCGCTGGAATTTGTTCCCTGTGGATAGATCCTCCAAGAGGAAGATAATAGCAGGAACTAGAGCGGAGCTGAGCCCCGCCCAGATAAAAGAGACCACATATTACTCGTTCTGGAGGTCGAGGAGGTCTTTCCAACTATACATTCCCAGAGAGGCTCCTTGGAGATCAAAAGGGAGTAATGTCAACCTACCCATAGGCCTCTTCACTAGAATCCATCTTGGCTAAGACATGTCCATGCAAATATGGGAGGACCCGGAGATAACCAAATGCAGACTCAGAACCAGCAAAATGAGATGACTAACCAAAGGAAACCTGGAAGAAATGCCCATATAAGTAATTCAAACTACCAGAAGGGCATGGATCTCTCTGGACCTGCTTGTGTGTCTACCCGCTTATACTCTTTTTCCTCATAATAAACACTTATTTCACTACTGTTCATCTCTGTGGGAATTTGTTACTATAAAGCTGATAGGCCAGAGCCTCATCTCTGGTCACTGGTCTAGTAGCTAGGATTCAGCACTCTAGCTGCTGCAGCCTGACTTCAATCTCTGGCCGGAAACCGAAATCCTGCTTCAAGCTCTTTGCAAGCTGAGGCCACCCAAGATTGACCTTGTTAATTAATGAGTTCAATAAAATCTTAAACATATGTTCACTTTGTATTTGTTTTTTACCATTTTTGAAAATCATCCTTGAACAACCTCCTTATTTTCAATCCTGATTATGTACTTAGTCCCCTTGTGGCTTTAAGTAAATTTTTAATGTAAGCTATGTTTTACCTTTGAACAAATTCCATTTTTTCCACTAATAAAGTCAACATTTATAAAGAGAGTCAATACTGCGTATTTACCTATTAATAAGATAAACATTTACTAATTTTAAGAAGCATTATTTAATGTCATTTCACCTTCTTTCCCTCTCCACTCTGCCAAAGCATTCTAATTGTCTGTTGCTTATCAAATCTAGGAGTCATTTCTCTTTTGGACAAGGTCACTCAGCTAGTAGATTAAGGTAAATTGTAGAAACAGTTTGTCTGTTTATCTGAGTTAAATATCTAAATATCTGGAGTTTATTATTATCTTATAGCTTTCTGAATAAACTGAACAAGTGCAAACTGTGTGAGACTACAATTAGTGCTGGCCCTGTCTCAATGAGTATTTTACCAATGAGTGTTATATCCATTGTGGGGATGATTTAAATTAATTTTTATTGAACACATGCTGTTTTTCAGGCACTTCTACTGTATTATTTAAATTAGATGATACAGTAAAAGTGCCTGAAAAACAGCATGAGTCTGTGTTCAAGGGCCAAATTAAGATCTATAACTTAAAGTTACAGGGAAAATAATTTCACTGAATATAAAAGAGCAACTTTTTAGTTGTCAGGGCTCTCTGAAAATGGAGCAATATATTTCATGAGGCAGAAGAAAGCAGAGTGGTTAAGAACAAGAAGTTTGATGTCAGGCAGACCTATATGTGTATTCCAAGTCCATCATACACTAATTTCATGACCTTAAAAAAGCTTCTTTTTAGTTCCCTTACCTGTAAAAA
The DNA here is from genome assembly GCF_910594005.1 of Cervus elaphus. Taxonomy (NCBI): domain Eukaryota; kingdom Metazoa; phylum Chordata; class Mammalia; order Artiodactyla; family Cervidae; genus Cervus; species Cervus elaphus. Next base: position 64,889,405 of record NC_057832.1, read on the forward strand.
AGACAAAAAGTATCTACTTCATAGTGGCTTATTTTTTCTTTCTGAGCAATTAACAACTTTCTCACACTTTTCCTCCTACATAGTATGCCTTCACCAAGTCTGTGTCCACTTTGTTGAGGTGAATATTCTGGTAGAATAGAAGACAATTTGCTACTAGGGTTGAGAGTCAACTTACTAAGTTTCTTTAACAGAGACAGGTTGAGAGGCAGCTAGAACATTCTGGGAGTTTTCATTGATGGAGACTCCAGGGTCAAGGTTAGGTTAAGCTTTGATGAGTCTGCTGGGAGTCTAGTCACAGCTTGAAGCTCCTCACAGATCTTTGGGTTTCAGTGGAGGGTGATGCTTTAGGCCCTAAAATTAATACAAAGTAGTCTGGAAGAACTGGAGAGCCAAAAAAGAGTGAGAAAAATTCAACCTTCTTCACAATGTTTTTATGAAGAGTAAAAGAGGTAACACTTTTAAGTGTTTCTAGCACAAAATCTGGCGCACAGTAAGACTTCAAGAGGCACTTTTTAAAAAACACTATTATTATTATTTTGCCTGTGATCCAAGGAGAATGAGAAACACATGGAATGAAATTAGCTCAGTTGAGCCCAGACTAGATCAGTCAATCCCTAGCTAATCCATAGCCATTAACAAACACGTGTTTGTTGTTTTGAGCCAGCAAGTTTTACGATGGCTTGTTATTCAGCATTGGCTAACTAATACACGAAGATCACTTTCAGTTCCAACATAATATAATTCCATAGGAGTGTAGTACACCTCTTTGTCTCTCTTATTTGGAAGCTAATTACAGATACTTCCCAACCATGAAGTGAAGAGTAAAGTCTATCAATTCTCAACACTGAAGTTTATACAATTGCTGTCTCAAGAATCTACACTTGATTACTGATTATACTTGCTGTTTCTTTCACGATTCTCTCATAGCTTGTCTCTCAGACAGATATGATGCAGCTTATCACCACAAAAAAGCCAGTCTGTATTGCAAGTACACAATGACTTGTCAGTTAATTTAGAAAGGACCGTTTGGTGTTTCCAAAAATATTGAAACCCACATTCTTAAGCATTTAAACATTAACTCTTATGATCTGTTCCTGCCATTCCTAATGAAAGAAGAGGAGAAATCTTTACAGATTTCTAATAGTCTCCACATCCTCGGGAGTCTAGGAGTTCTCAGTTTAAGACTCTAATTAATTTTAATTATTTATGCTCAATGATAATCTTTGTGTTTCATACTTTGAATTTTTAATCTAATCTTAGTTATGTATAAGTAAAATACAAAAAATAAATCTTACTTATTTGGGACTGATTATTCAAATCATTATTTCCCTTTCTTTTTAATTTTGCTCAATTTAAAAAATTATCTCCCTCACAAAAATCAAATAGGTCACTAAAAATAGATAGACCACACAGTTTTATTTTATATTACATGATGGAAAGTATTAGAATACTTTAAACACAATTTTCAATTAAACTATTTGTTTAATCAGTAATTCATTTTTTTATTCCCATGTTAGCATAGTAGAGTTTAGGCTATGCTTACACAATTTAAAGAAACAATAAAGTTTAAGTGGGGCTTCCCAGGTGGCGCTGGTGGTAAAGAAGCTGCTGCCAATGCAGGAGACCTAAGAGATACTGAATTGATCCCTGGGTCGGGAAGATCCCCTGGAAGAGGGCATGGCAACATACTCCAATATTCTTGCCTGGAGAATCCCATGAACAGAGGAGCCTGGTGGGCTACAGTCCATAGGGTCGCAAAGTCTGACATGACTGAAATGACTTAGCACAGATGCACACAAAGTTTAATTAAGTGACAAGTTTGAAAGAATTAAGTTGTCGAATTGAATTCAGCCTATTCTTCTTCTAAATTGTTTTCTAAGTTCGATGGAAGAGTAAACTGTTGAGACTCTAAAATTGCTTATGTTGGTCTTTCTATTCAAAAACCCTAGTTTTCCCTACTAATTATTAATTTACAAGTCAAGGGTAACAGGGATAAAAGAATGAACTAAACAGTGATTGTTAAGACTTTTTTTTTTAGGTTCCTGATATTAATCTCCTCTATCGTCTTGAACAACTCACTGAATATTTATGCCAAAAGATGCTTATTTGGGTGTATTTGGTCATCCTTTCTTTCCTGGGGAATGGTCTTGTCATTGATGGGGTGAATCTCTGACAATCAGGTCTCCTCTACAAGAGTTTGACCAGTTGGTATAACTGATTGTAAGACAGGCAAGTTTTTAGTTGTAAACAACACAAAACGACTCTGGGATATTTGAAAATAAAAAATAATTATTGTGAGAATTTAGGAATGCTCACAGAATCCCTGAGAAGACCTGAAAAGCTGGGCTTGGGAAAAAATGAGCAACGTCTAAAGGAGACAATAGTAGGACAGTCAAAGTCATGCTGCAGAAAGAATCTGGGTAACATGTAACTGATGTCATTGCCCTGCAGTCATCACTGTAACACCAGATATTGGAAGCTGCTACTGGTACTACTGCCACAGAGAACTAGACGCTAGGGTCATTGGTTATAGAAAAACAGTTACAGAAAAAAAAATTTTCAAAATGTTTGTATCACTTGTTGCAAATTCAAAGTTTCAGACAAGAGGATCTGCTTTTTACCAAGTGAGTTCAATTGAAAGGAAAGCTGTAGAAAACTCCATCTGTGCCCCAAGTTCAAGTCACATTATCCAATCCAGTTTTACTGTGGTTATTTATCAATTGGCACAGGAATCAGAAGGGAGAACAATGTGATGAATTGATACCATAAAGTTCAAAATAATTGAGGCAGTCAGTCATTCTGGGCTGTTCTCTTGAATGACAGAGATGTAAACTAGGGAGCCGTGGAATTTCTACCTATCATGTGGCTGGGAAGCACAGAAAATATATCTGTAGAAAAAGAGAACAAAGCAATTTATAGAGAGACTCAGAGTTGAGACATAAAGTTCTGTTGACTTCAGTCCCTAGCTGCATTATACTACTCTTGTTGTTTAGTTGCCAAGTTGTGTTTGACTCTTTGTGACCCCATGTATTGCAGCACGCCAGGCTTCCCTGTTCTTCATCACTCCCAGAGCTTGCTCAAACTCATGTCCATTGAGTTGGTGATGCCATCCAATCATTTTGTTCTCTGTCACCCCCTTCTCCTCCTGTCCTCAATCTTTCCCAGCATTAGGGTCTTTTCCAATGAGTCGGCTCTTTGCATCAGGTAACCCTGTAACTTCAGCTTCAGCATCAGTGCTTCCAATGAATATTCAGGTTGATTTCCTTTAGGATTGACTGGTTTGATTTCCTTGCTGTGCAAGGGACTCTCAAGAGTCTTCTTTGGCATCACAGTTCAAAAGCATCGATTCTTCAGTGCTCTGCCTTCTTTATGGTGCAACACTCACATCTGTACATGACTATTGGAAAAACCATAGCTTTGATTATATGGATCTTTGTCAGTAAGGTGCTCTGCTTTTTAACATGCTGTCTAGATTTGTCATAGCTTTTCTTCCAAGGAGCAAAAATCTTTTAATTTCACGGCTGCAGTCACTGTCTCCAGTGATTTTCAAGTCCAAGAAAATAGTCTTTCACTGTTCCCATTTTTTCCCCATCTATTTGCCATGAAGTGATGGGACCAGATGCCATCATCTTAGTTTTTTGAATGTTGAGTTTTAAGCCAGCTTTTTCATTCTCCTCTTTCACCCTTATCAAGAGGCTCTTTAGTTCCTCTTTCTACCATTATTGTGGTATCATCTGCATATCTGAGGTCATTGGTATTTCTTGCAGCAATCTTGATTCCAGCTTGTGATTTATCCAGCCCAGCATTTCGCATGAAGTTAAACAGGCAGGGTGACAATATTCAGCCTTGGGTTCTAAGAAATAGCACTCTGTCTTATACAGTCCTTCAGTTTTGCTTAGGCTAGGTCAAGTTGCTTTTATAATTTACCAAGTATCCTAAGCAACATAACTCTCTGAATTTCGTTATTCTTAACCATAAGTGGCAATTTTAACACTTACGTATCTCATGAAGAGAATAAAATAACAGAGTTAGAAAGAATCATAAACTTTTAAGATTCCCTTTAATAATATCCCCAATAAATGGTTGTCCAGCCTTTTTCCTTGACAGGAAACCACTATTTCTTGAGGCAATCTGTTCTCTTTTCAGAGTTCTCTGGTTGTTAGAAACTTATATATATATACACAAAATCAAAATTTTCTTCCCTGTAACTCCATCTCATTTATCTTATTATCCTCTTGAGTCTTACAGAATAAATGCAGTTTCTCTTGTTCAGGACAGCCTTGAAGTTTATGAAGATAGCTATCAAATTTTCACCAAAGCTATTTTCTTCTAAAGGCTGAACATTCTCAGGTTGTTTAAATATGTGTTAAGATTTCCCTCCATCAGAGTGCCTACAATGACCAACTCGTTTGGATCTATGAGTTGGAGAGAGAAAAAAATTTTGATTAAGGTCTATACCATTGGGGAAAAAAAAAGACTTTGTTAATAAGGCCATCAGGCTGTGTATTCACATTTTTACAGTGATTTCAAATTCCCAACAGATAATTTTATGATTAAGAAAAAACAGGAATTCCACGAATCATAAATTATTATGAATTTTTTATTGTATTTATGTGTTTTTATATAATGATAAGTGACCATAATAATAAGCAGTGCATCATTTTTTTACTAACAGGATTATTCTGAAAGTCTCAGAGGTTTTCTGTAAAAATAAAGAGAAAAAATGTGGGGCTTTCCTGATGGCCCAGTGGTTAACAATCCACCTTTCAATACAGGGGAAATGGGTTTGGTCCCTGGTGTGGGAAGATAACACATGCGAAGGAGCAAATAAGCCCATGCAGCACAACTACTGAGCCAGGCACCCGAGCCCACAAGTCGCAACAAGAGAAGCCACTACAGTGAGAAGCCCGCACCTCAAAGAGTAGCAGCCCTGCTTGCTAAAACCAGAGAGACCATGCGTGCAGCAACCAAGACCCAGTGCAGATAAAAATTAAATAAGCAAATTAATTAATTAATTAAAAGCCAAAAAAATGCCAAAGAGTATATATTTGAATAACATATAACAATGATCTTTACCTCATAATAGAAAAAAATTAAGAAGAGAAAATTAACACTAAATAAACACCCAGTGAAGCGGACTAAAAAATGAAAATTTCAGTTATCAGTCACAAAACAAAGGAACAAAAATACAGAAAACATAAATTGCCCTGATGATCTTGATTTTTGTTTTGTAACAAATATTCTACATGTAGAAAATTTTATTTCCCATTGACGCCCATTGAATTGTTGAGTGTGTCTAAAAGCATCTTGAAATTGAGTATTATAGCACATTAACATCATATAAGCACCTTTATTAATTTTTATTTTGTCTGCTTGTTTTGATTTTGGAAATTGATATTGTTTTAAATAAGTAAGATATGAGATTTATTTCTTATATGTTGGACTATCCATTGATGATTGTTGCCTGAATCATTTGTTTCAGGAAGGATTGTTCAGTTCAGTCACTCAGTCACGTCTGACTCTTTGTGACCCCATGGACTGAAGCATGCCAGGCTTCCCTGTCCAACACCAACTCCTGGAGCTTACTCAAACTCATGTCCATCGAGTCGGTGATGCCATCCAACTATCTCATCCTCTGTCATCCCCTTCTCCTCCCACCTTCAGTCTTTCCCAGCATCAGCATCTTTTCCAATGAGTCAGCTCTTTGCATTTGGTGGCCAAAGTATTGGAGTTTCAGCTTCAGCATCAGTCCTTCCAATGAATATTCAAGACTGATTTCCTTTAGGATGGACTGGTTGGATCTCCTTGGAGTCCAAGGGACTCTCAAGAGTCTTCTCCAACACCACAGTTTAAAAGCATCAATTCTTTGGCGCTCAGCTTTCTTTATAGTCCAATTCTTACATCCATACATGACTACTGGAAAAACAATAGCTTTGACTAGATGGACCTTTGTTGGCAAAATGATATCTTTGCTTTTTAATATGCTGTCTAGGTTTGTCATAGCTTTTCTTCCAAGGAGTAAGGGTCTTTTAATTTCATGGCTGCAGTCACCATCTGCAGTCATTTTTGAGCCCCCCAAAATAAAGTCTCTCACCATTTCCATTGTTTCCCCATCTATTTGCCATGAAGTGATGGGACAGGATGCCATGATCTTAGTTTTCTGAATGCTGAGTTTTAAGCCAACTTTTTCACTCTCCTCTTTCACTTTCAAGAGGCTGTTTACTTTTTGCTTTCTGCCATAAGGGTGGTATTATCTGCATATCTGAAGTTATTATTTCTCCCATCAATTTTGATTCCAGCTTGTGCTTCATCCAGCCTGGCATTTTGCATGATGTACTCTGCATATAAGCTAAATAAACAGGATGACAATATACAGCAGTGACGTACTCCATTCCCAATTTGGAACCAGTCTGTTGCTCCATGTCCAGTTCTAACTGTTGCTTCTTGACCTGCATACAGATTTCTCAGGAGGCAGGTAAGGTGGTCTGGTATTCCCATCTCCTGAAGAATTTTCCACAGTTTGTTGTGATCCACAGTCAGAGGCTTTGGCATAATCAATAAAGCAGAAGTAGATGTTTTTCTGGAACTCTCTTGCTTTTTCTGTGATCCAACGGATGTTAGCAATTTGATCTCTGCTTCCTCTGCCTCTTCTAAATCCATCTTGAACATCTGGAAGTTCACGATTTTGCTGAAGCCTGGTTGGAGAATTTTGAGCATTACTTTGTTCGCATGTGAGATGAGTGCAATTGTGTGGTAGTTTGAAAATTCTCTGGCATTGCCTTTCTTTGGGATTGGAATGAAAACTGACCATTTCCAGTCCTGCGGCCACTGCTGAGTTTTCCAAATTTGCTGGCATACTAATGCAGCACTTTCACAGCATCGTCTTTTAGGATTTGAAATAGCTCAACTGGAATTCCATTACTTCCACTAGCTTTGTTTGTAGTGATGCTTCCTAAGGCCCACTTGACTTCGCATTCCAGATTGTCTGGCTCTAGGTGAGTGATCACATCATCTTGTTACCTGGGTCAGATATACAAAAGATCTTTTTTGTATAGTTCTTCTGTGTATTCTTGCCACCTCTTCTTAATATCTTCTGCTTCTGTTAGGTCCCTACCATTTCTGTCCTTTATTGAGCCCATCTTTGCCTGAAATGTTCCCTCGGTATCTCTAATTTTCTTGAAGAGATCTCTAGTCTTTCCCACTCTATTGTTTTCCTCTATTTCTTTGCATTGATTTCTGAGGAAGGCTTTCTTATCTCTCCTTGCTATTCTTTGGAACTCTGCATTCAGATGGGTATATCTTTCCTTTTCTCCTTTGCCTTTAGCTTCTCTTCTTTTCTTAGCTATTTGTGAGGCCTCCGCAGACAACCATGTTGTTTGGTCCTTCCAATTCTGGAAATTTCTTTCATGTATTGTAAAAAAACAACTTACCCTCAACAACCATTTGGTTTTCTGAAATACAATTAAATCAAGAAAGACAGTGAAAGTTCTAATTCTTTTAATTGACAATTTTAGAATAAGGGGTGTGTGCCCTAGTTACTTGAAATAGTGTCTAGTGACTTTTTTGTTTGTTTATTTTTGTCTCTCTCCTTTGAAGCATGATTAAGAATTCATAGATTTTCATATACTGAATGTGTTTCAAACAACAGTATTTATTACTTTTTTTGATTGTCCCATCTTTAGCCAAAGAGATCCTTTGATTTTGGTTTCAGTCACCTTTTGACACACTTATTTATTGTGAATGGATTCCTTTGTTTGTGTCACAAGATATCACATTTGTCTTTTGTATGTATTCTCCCCAGAGGTGAAATCAGACACTCCTCTGAGTGGCCCAGGTGCCTTTTAGTTGGAAATTGTATTAAAAATCCACAATGGATGACTTAAGTTACTTCATTTGTAGTAAAAATAAAAGCTTATACATATAATGTTTTATTCCAAGGCAATAACTTTAGAACCTAGTATTTATTTAGGTAATAAATACTGTAATTGCCTGTTTTATTTTTATTTTAAGTTCACTTTTACATTACTTATGTAAAAGAAGATGTGCGTTGTTCATTATAAGTATGCCTAAACTGGTTAATAACTATATATCAATGTTTCATTTTTCCAGATGGCACAATTTATATTAAAAATTTCCCAAAAGTGTTTGTAATGAAGGATATACATGAAATCTCAAATGTTTTTATATGTACACAAAAAGAATATAAATTTCATCAGAGTTGCTATAGTAAAAGCTTTGAAAAAACTTTCAGAAATGGGATGGGTTTTATGTTAGCTGTCAAGTCAGAGTTTTAACTTGGAATAAGTGAAGGACTATAATTTCAGGTGTTAGTAAACTCTGGTGTGGGAATGCATGGTATTCAAGTCAATGAAATGCAAAATGCTATCTGGCAGCAATTTTCAAAGTGAGGTCTGAGGACCCTTGGGGTTTTTTGAGACCCTTTTACAGGATTTTCAAGGTCTTTCCTTTTTCAACCAGGAATTTGATTGAGAGCCAGTTTTCTCCATAATATCTTAGCTATTACAACATATCACAACAGACTGAATGTAGAATCAAAATGTGAGCTTCCAGCTCTCTCATGACAGAGAGTAGACCGACTTGAAAAAGACGTGAAGAAACCCATTTTTCTCACTAATTTTTTTTAATGTGGTCACCATTAAAAAAATATTTTTTGGAGTAAACAAAATGGGTTTATTATCTTAAAAATGAGTTAATAAACATACATCTACATTTTCTATGTTAATTTTTAATATAGTAAATAGGGACATATGTAACCAGCACAAACAAAAGCTCTTTAAAGCCCTCATTTTTAAGAATGTAAAGAGATCTTGAAACCAAGAATTTCAAGAACATTATTCTATGATATTTTGCACTATTTGCTTACTAATTGTAAGTATGTATGAATAGGAATGGGCTGCCTAGGTGGTGCTAGCAGTAAAGAACTTGCCAGCCAATGCAGAAGACATAAGAGATGCCAGTCATAAGAAGATCCCCTGAGGAGGGCATGGCAACCCACTCCAGTATTCTTGCCTGGAGAATCCCAGGGATGGGGGAGCCTAGTGGGCTGTTGTCTATGGGGTCGCACAGAGTCAGACACGACTGAAGTGACTTAGCAGCAGCAGCAGCAGCAGGAATACATGATTCATTTTCTTCCTGATGTTATTAATGCTGAATGGAAGGCAACTCCACACAGGAAGCCAAATATCCTGTTTGGAATTTAACTGATGAATTTGAAGAATATGGGATGTTCTGAGGCTTTACCCCATCTTCTTTTTCTTTAAAAGTCTATTTCTTTCTTAAAGACCAGTTTTATGTTCACAGCAAAATTGAGCAGAAACTACAGACACCCCACACCTGCACAGCCTCCTCAACTATCAACATCTCAGGACCCAAATGGTACATTTGTTACAACTGAGGAACCCACATTGACACATCACTATGACCCAGTCTGCAGTTTACAACAGGTTCACTCTTGGTGTTATCCATTCCATGGGGTTTGACTAATGCTCTGCCTATTTGTACCTTCTTCCATCATAACCCTTGTCAACCACAGATCATTTGACTGTCTCCATTGTTTTGCCCTTTCCAGAGTGTCAGATAGTTGGAGTCAAACAGTATACCATAGCCTTTTCAGATTACCTCAGCTTCTTTTTTAGAATTTCTTATTCATACTTTATTTTTAAATACATTTTTAATTGGAGGATATTTGTTTTACAATGTTGTGTTGATTTCTGCTGTATGACAATGCAAATCAGCCAAGTATATATGTATATCCCTAATCTCTTGAGCCTCCCTCCCACCCCACCTCCACCCTAACCCCCACACCACCCCTCTAGGTCATCACAGAGCACCCAGTTGAGCTCCCTGTGCTATACAAAGAGTCCCACTAGCTATCTAATTTACATATGGTAGTGTACATGAATCAGTGCTACATTCTCAGTTCATCCACCCTCACCTTCCTCCTTGTCTACAAGTCTGTTCTCTATGTCTGTGTCTCTATTCCTGCCCTGCAAATAGGTTCATGGGTACCATTGCTTCAGTTTCTTAAGTGAAGTCATTCAGTCGTGTCTGACTCTTTGCACCCCATGGACTGAAGCCTACCAGGCTCCTCCGTCCACGGAATTTTCCAGGCAAGAGTACTGGAGTGGGTTGCCATTTCCTTCTCCACGGGATCTTCCCGACCCAGGGATCGAACCCAGGTTTCCCGCATTGTAGGCAGACGCTTTACCATCTGAGCCACCAGGGAAGTACATTTGATGAATCTTTGTAACAGGTCAGACTTAGCAACTCTTTTTGTATGTTTAATTCCATTCCATTATAATAAAAATCACACACCTGTCTTGTTTGTCCGCATACATTCCATTCCAGACTGTCAGCTCCTGGTTGCCAGGAACTCCGTCTACTTAACTTGTGGTTGTTGCTTAGTTGCTAAGTGGTGTCCAACTCTTTGTGGCCCTATGGACTGTTAGCCCACCAAGCTCCTCTGTCCACGGGATTTCTCAGGCAGGAATACTTGAGTGGGTTGCCCCTTTTCTTCTCCAGGGTCTCTTCCCCACCCAGAGACTGAACACGAGTCTCTTGCACTGGCCGTTGGAATCTTAATCTCTGAGCCACCTGGGAAGATTCAGGAGATTCTCGAAGTTCTAGCTATCAGTTTCATCTAAGTCTCTGAGTAGGTTTTTAAACCTTTATAATTAGTTTTGAACCCTAAGTACTAGAGTGTCTTGTCCTTTGATTTATATTGAATGATTTGCACAGATCAGTTCGTCAGTATCCAGAAAGAGAATAAAGGGAAAACGTAATTGCAAGTTCCACTTTCTTTGAAAGTTTAAAAAACCCAGTTAAGAGTTTGTCGTTTGACGTCAAAAGCTTAGGTATGAAATTCCAGTTTCTCCAAAGTAAACCACTTGTTCTGGATTAATCTTTTTCCTGTGCCCATTTTAGCAGAAACAAGGCCATAATGAGGCTTCCAGAGGGGAGTGTCCCCATAAGATAGTTTGTCCCCATAGCTGTGCACTCAAAGCAACGGCTGGGGTCTCGGTTTCCTCACCTGTAAACGAGGGGAGAGGATGGAGCCACAGTTTCATACATTTTCAACTCTTTGTCGCCCTCTCAGCGGATAGTACAATGCAGAGCTCAGAGCTAGCGCTGCTGCTGCTGCTGCTAAGTCGCTTCAGTCGTGTCCGACTCTGTGCGACCCCACAGACGGCAGCCCACCAGGCTCCCCGGTCCCTGGGATTCTCCAGGCAAGAACACTGGAGTGGGTTGCCATTGCCTTCTCCTCAGAGCTGGCGCTAAGCAAGGGTTATTTTTGATCCGCTGCAGATCCAGGCCGGGTTTTGGATCTAACCCGCGCAGGCATTCGGAAGCGCAGCTTTACCGCCGGGGCGGAGCTTCGCGTGGCTCCCGCTCGCAGGGGGCGGGGGCGGAGCTTGCCGTCGGCGGAGGGCGGGGCCCGCGCGGGGAAGTCCCTTGGGCTGAGCGGCGCAGCGAGTGCGGAGGGCGGGCGCCGGGAGGCGAGTCGGGGGCTGTGAGGTTGGCGGGGGTGGGCAGGCGCGCTGCTGCCGCCGCCACTTGGTGGTCCCCAGGGCTTGGGACCCTTCCTGGGGACTTAGCCCCAGAGGGGAAGGGCTTTGCTGGGAGGCAGAGGGCTGCTTGGCCGCGAGTCCTTGGCTGTGATCGCGGACATGTGTGCGTGCGCGTGTTTATCTGAGGCTCCGCGGGGCAGCGGACCCGGCCCCCTCGGCCCCTTCCTCCTCCCGTTACTTCCAGCAGGAAACCCGAGCCGGGAAAGAGCTACGCCAGGCCTAGAGCCGGCCAGCCGTTCCCCGCCGGGCGGGCGCCCCATATCGCGCCCTCTCTTGTACCCGCTAGCAGAGGGGACAACTCGGGCCCAGAGTCTGGCCGTGAGGGAGCGCTGTGGAGACGCTGGACGTGTCTGGACGTGTTGGGCAGGTGGTGGGAGTTCCTGAGGCTTGAACGTCAGGGATTTAAAACACGTGTTTGTCATTTTTACTTTTAGGGTTTTGGCCAAATTGGGAGAGGGCACAAAATAACCACTTACCCCTTCTCACCGAGGAAGAACGGGAGAAAGGGTAAGTAAGGAATGATTAAAGGTGGAAGCAGCTAGGACTTTATGCTGAGAGGGAGCGAGCCAGGAAGAGAAGGACTACATCCAGAACTGCTCTTGCGGAATCTTGGGGCCAAATTCTACCTTTTCAGCAGGAACCTGAGAGCCACATTCAAGGGTCACAGGCTCCAAGCTCAAAGAACTTATTTCAGATTTTTCGGAATCTGTAGAGTTAGCTGGGAGTTTGACAGCTGGCATGCGTCCCCTTTAGCCACTTGACCTGGCAGAAAACTGCGATTACCCTTAACCTCTCTGTAGTTGTCTGTCTTGTGGTTGTTTTGTAGTTGTCTGTCTCAGTCCCCTTAGCTCACTTGGACTAATCTCTGAGACTGTAAAATTAAAGCATCATGGCTTTCCGTGATAATTAACACGAAACTCCAAGGATAAAGTTAATAGCAGTATCACAAGTGTTGACGTTCCTTTGGGATCTTCTCTCGAGCTCATAGGGAACGGTATTTTGGGAGGGAGAAGTGGCCAGACTGGGCCTTTTTCTCTTGACTTTCACTTTGATACCCATCCCCCACCCCCCAGCATTCTCTTCACTACTGAAAAGTTGCCAAACAGCACACTGACATTTCTGAAAGTTTGCTGTGATTTTCAGTGTGGGCTCTTTAAAAGATTCTTCTCTGGGACTTTTCCATTACTTCCCGACTCCACCACTCTCTCCTCTCCTCAAATTGGTGAAATGAAACACAACTGCTCTCAGAAGTTTGGAAATACCTTAGGCATCCCTGAAGTCCTATATAAAGAAATGTTTTGAATTAGTTAAAATTCATGTTAGCCACAAGCAAGGAGTTTGTGAGTCACATTCTTGGATGCTTACACAGGAAAACTAAAATGGTCCTCTGTGACATCTTGACATTGGTTTCCTGTGTCCTGAACCTGCCTTCTTATTTGTTTGTGCTCAAGTGGCGGATGGCCCCTTAATTTACTTTATGAAAAAACAGAAAATAGTTGTCTATTTGTGATAGGTTCATTTATTTATTCAATAGATATTTATCTTTTTTATCAAAGTGCTGAGCACTTTGAGTAGGATGGGGAAAATGAGGAAGGTATGTAGAAGACGGCCATTTGGGGTCAGACCTTTTACCAGTTTTCTGTGACTTTTCTAAATGTGCTGTGCTGTGCTTAGTCACTTAGTCATGTCTGACTTGCATGCCCATGGACTGTAGCCTGCTAGGCTCCTCTGTATATGGAATTCTCCAGGCAGAAATACTGGAATAGGTAGCGATTTCCTTCTCCAGGGGATCTTCTAAACCATGGGATCAAACCTGGGTCTCCTGTATGCAGGTAGATTCTTTACCATCTGAGCCACAAGGGAAGCCCATAAAGTAGTGTGTATATGTCAATCTTTTTTTTTTTTTTTTTTTTTTTGAGCCTGTGTGCAACTTGCAGGATCTTAATTCCCCAACCAGGGATTGAAACCAGGCCTGCGGCAATGGCAGCACTGAGTCCTAACCACTGGACCACCAAGGAATTTCTATAACCTCATTTTTTACATCGACATGAAAGTGTCTTTTTTTGGGTTACAAAGATTATATAAGGTTAAAACAAAGTTCCTTAAATCTTGCAAGAATAGAAAAGGAATGGGTTGGCCAGAAAGTTCCTTTGGATTGTTCTGTGCCATCTTAGGGATGTTGCAATAGAAAGTTAATCTCAGTCAGTGTCAGAGGACCACTGCTTGATAAAATTCGGAGTTTCTGCCTTTTACTTCTGTATTCTTGGCTGTTTACCACTGCTCTTTGTTCCATTCCAAATCCTATGTAAAAGTTGCATGCTTTTGATATAGTCTGTTAGACATGGATGTGAATCTTGATTCTTATTGCTGAATGTATTAGCTCTGCTGCTGCTGTTGTTGTTCACTTGCCAAGTTGTGTCCAATTCTTTGCGACCCCATGGAATTCAGCACGCCAGGCTTCTCTGTCCTTCACTATCTCCCAGAGTTTGCTCAAACTCATGTCCGTTGTGTCAGTGATGTTATCTAACCATCTGATCCTCTGCCACCCCCTTCTCTCGCCCTTAATCTTTCCCAGCATCAAGATCCCGCAAGGGCAGTTCTGCCACCCCCTTCTCTTGCCCTCAATCTTTTCCCAGCAATCTTTCCCATCTGACTTTTCCAATAAGTCAGCTATTCGTGTCAGGTGGCCAAAGTACTGGAGCTTCAGCTTTAGCATCAGTCCTTTCAATGGATATTCAGGGTTGATTTCCTGGTTTGATCTCCTTGCTGTCCCAGAGACTCTCAAGAGTCTTCTCCAGCACCACAGTTTGAAAGCACCAGTTCTTCGACACTCAGCCTTCTTTATGGTCTAACCCTCACATCCATACATGACTACTGGAAAAATCCATAGCTTTGATTATATGGACCTTTGTGGGCAAAATCATGTCTTTGCTTCTTAATATGCTGTCTAGGTTTGTCATAGCTTTTCTTCCAAGGACCAAGTGTTATTTAATTTTCTTCCAAGGACCAAGTGTTATTTAATTTTGTGGCTGGCTGCAGTTACCATCTGCAGTGATTTTGGAGCCCAAGAAAATAAAATCTGTTTCTACTTTTTCCACATCTATTTACCATAAAGTGATGGGACCAGATGCCATGATCTTAGTTTTTTGAATATTGAGTTTTAAGCCAACTTTTTCACTCTCCTTTTTTACTCTTATCAAGAGGCTCTTTAATTCCTCTTCGCTTTCTGCCATTAGAGTGGTATCATCTGCATATCTGAAATTGTTGATATTCCTTCAAGCAGTCTTGATTCCAGCTTGTGCTTCATCCAGTCTGGCATTTTGCATAATGTACTCTGCATATGTTAAATAAGTGGCGTGACAATATACAACCTGGTGTACTCCTTTCCAAATTTTGAACCAGTCTCGTGTTCCATTTCCGATTCTAACTGTGTCTTCCTGAACTGCATACTGGTTTCTCAGGAGATAGATAAACTTCTTTGCCCCTTAACTCTTTGTGTATCAAAACACAACAGTGAGTATATTAAAAAGAAAGTGTAAGAACAGTGCCTGGCATGCAGATACTGTTGACTTCCCTCCCTGTTTCTCTGTCTGGTCACAAAACTTTCTTTTGATCTTACTTGTGACTATAGAAAGCAGTCTGGTCCTTACTTTCTTAAAGGTCCTAAGCTTCCCAGGTATTTACATTTTCACAGGTAGTACCTGTTCTGACTGGTTCTCAAATTTCTGGGACAAGGGCCAACACCTGATTCTCCCTATCAGATCATTCCACAGCCCTGGGGAAAGAATGTCAGCTTGAAAAGTGAAGGGGAAAGGTGTCCACCAGGTGTTTAAAAAGCTCTGACACTGTTTCCAAAGGGAGAAAGACATACTACCACATTTAGCTTAAAGTTAGGATTTCTATTTCAGAAATGTCTTTGGTTTATAAGAATTACAATAAAAATGCTGATGCTTCACATCCAAACTGTCATGATTTTGCCAAGTTGTGGGTTTTAACATACAGCTAAGCTGGGTATTTAGTGTAGCTAATGTTGCTCTGGAAGCCAAGAGAGAGACAAGTCCCCAGACATCTGCTTTCAGACCAGACATCTGCTTTCACTTTGCTAAGGACTACGTTTTGTTAGTAGATTACAGGCATATCAACTGTACTGCTATAGTCTGTGGCATTTCTATCATAAGCTCTAGTCTGTAGGGTTTAGTATGATGTTTTATTCAAATGACAGCACATTGTCAATGAGCACCTGGTCAGATAAGCACATTTCCCACAGGTGTCTTCTGGTGTCATTGTTCTTACAAGTTAACAGGGCAAAATGGTTTCTATCCTTACTGATTTTTTTTTTTTTTTTTTGGGTGGAAGAAAATATTCTTAAGGAAAAACCTCACTGAAGAACCCCTGGTATTCCCCAAATAAAATTTCAAGACCATTTTTATCATTTTGAACAGTGTCCTTACAGGGATAAAATAACAGAGTATGTAGATTTCCAAGCCAGGGTCCCCAGACTTTGTTAACTCATTGTGTGCCATTATGTATTAGTGGTACTATAGACTCTAAACCTGGGGGCTGCCATGGCAGCTCACTGATAAAGAATCTGCTTGCCAAGCAGGATCTGTGGAATCTCTGGGTTGAGAAAATCCCCTGGAGAAGGAAATGGCACTCCACTCCAGTATTCTTGCCTGGAAAATCCCTTGGATGGAGGAGCCTGGCGGGCTACAGTCCATGGATCACAAAGAGTCAAGTACGACTGAGCTACTAAACAACAGCAAGATTCTAACATACGCTTATGATAGTGTTTTGGAGAATAATGTATTCTGAGTTCCAACCTAGAATGTCTGGACCATATCCCACTCCATTTTGAGGTGGTCAGGGGTGTAGAAATACTCTGGAGGTTGTCATTACTAGGTTCTTGGGCCAGCTCTGTCATTGCTTAGCTGTGTGACCTTGAACACACATTCCTCATCTGTAAAATGGGGTCATTACTTATCATTACTGTGAGACTTAGTGAGTGTTCTTAAATTAACACAATAACTGGTACAGAATAGGTTCCTCAGCAAATAGCAGTTCCTTTCCATTCCTCTAGGTCCTGGCCATGAGAACAAAGACTCCCCCTCTCATATCTAGGCTTATGGCTCCATCTGAAGGGAATTTCCCTTGGAAGCTGGGCCTTAATGGGATGGGGAAAGGGGTACAGAGAATCCTGACAAAGGGGAAGAGTGGGATCTGAGAGAGGAAGGTGCCAGTCTTTTGCTCAGTCTCTGGACTCAGGTTGATGAATTGCTTGACTCAGAGAAAGAACCACCTTTATCTCTGACCTGTTAATCTTTTGTCAGCTGCTCCATTGGAGATGATTAGCTCCTTATTGCCTGCTTAGTCCAATGACAAATTTTTTTCTTTGTCACCTTCATAATTCATGAATAACTATATATTTCTATTTTTAAAAAATGCATGGGACTTAATAATGTCTGTACTTCCTTAAGATCAGGATTTTTTTTTTTTTAATGCTTAAAGTCCTGTTGGGGCTTCCCTCGTTGCTCAGCTGGTAAAGAATCCACCTGCAATGTGGAAGACCTGGGTTCGATCCCTGGGTTGGGAAGATCACTTGGAGAAGGGAAAGGCTACACACTCCAGTATTCTGGCCTGGAGAATTCCATGGACTGTATAGTCCCTGGGGTTGCAAAGAGTCAGACATGACTGAGCGACTTTCACTTCACTTGACTTCAAAGTCCAGTTGATCTTCTTGTCCTGTTACTGGTCTGTAGTTCATGAATTTCTTTTCTTCTTTCTTTTTTCCTTTTTGTTATGCTTAGTATGCTGTGTGCCTTGAACTAGTTCTGAGGATATAAAGTTGAAAAGTCACTTTCCTTGAACAAGAAGCTTATAGTCTCGTAGGACAGTAGACATCTTGACCAACAGATGAAACATTGTGTGAAATGTGCTCTAATGGAGATAGGTACACATGCAAAGCATGCCTGGCAGAAGCGCTTGCTGTCTGATGGCAGTGCCAGAGAAGGGCTCTAGCTGTGGTTGTATTTGAGCTAGGTCTTGAAATCTGAGTAGAGTTGGGCAGGGTGACAAGCAGCTCAGAGCATTTCCAGGTGGAGCTAATAGCATGAATAGTCATGTGGATTATGAGAGCATTGTGTGTTCTGGAACTGTACGTGGGTCATTCTATTAGAGTGTGAAGGGCAAGGTCAGGAGTGAAAGGAGATGCAAGTGAAATGCTAACTCTGGATGCATTTGCTATCCCATGCCTTGTAATGAGCTCTGAAGAACTCTGAGTGGAAGATCACCATGAGCGCAGAGTGCTGGGTAGCTTGGGGTGTTGTGTGATGGGGATGTGGTGAGATTGGGGGCCAGAGTGGACAGTGTGATTAGTGTGGATAATATGAGGTTGTGAGCACAGACAAAGGCAGAAGTCATGGTGATGCTCAGAAGTGAGAATGTTTAGGAAAATATTTAGGAGGATGGAGAACTGGCTGGTCTTTGGGATTGTTTGAATGTCAAGGGAATGGGAAAGTGAGCAGCTAGAAGGACTGCCAGGTTTCTGGGTCATGGAGAGATCAGAGCAGAGGAAGCAGTTCTGAGGGGAAGTTCAGGTTTGAAGACATTGTGTTTACTGTGTTGTGGGGCATATCATTGGTGCATTGGAGGCATCTTGAAGGCAACTGGATGTAGGGTCCTGGAGCATCATGAGAGCTGGGGAGAGGCTGGAGACACAGGTTTCTGAGTGCTTGCTTATGGAGAGTAGTTGGAAGCATGGTAAGGATGAAAATGCTCAGAGGAACCGCATGGAAAGAGAAGAAGAAAGGGCTGAATGTAAGTTTTAGAGGATAAACCAAGTTAGTTACAAGCCAAGAGAAAGAAAGATATAAGGATGCTGGAGGAGAGTGACCGGATAGGCTGGGAGAGAAGAAAAAGCAAAACTTTTCAAGATTCAGGGCAGAGTTTCACAAAGTAGAATGCAGTTAAAATTTAAATCTACAAATCATTAAGTACAACGAAGATTGTAAAGTGCCTGGTAGAGGTCCTTGGTTGGAGTGATGGACTAGACACTGAACTGCCCTGGGTGAAGGGGTGAGCAGGAGAAGGGGAGTGAGGAGAGAGTCGATGTGCTTGGGTTCCTCCTCAGAGCTTCTGGCTTCACTGGTCTTTAGTCCAGAATTTTAAAATCTCTGTTGAAGATACAGTTGCCAGCAATCACTGTTCTTTGTCACACTCTCTTGGGAATGAAAAATCAGGTTGTCCCTTTGTTTGCTTAATCCTCCCTTAAAAAAAAAAATCATAACTGATCTTACTTTGAGTATCTCATTTTATCCCATTCATCCTATTCTTTCTTGGGCTAGAGTTCCACAATTGTCTTATTCTTACCATATTTGGCCTTATTGCATACATTATTCTCTAACCCAATCCAGTTGTATGGGGGGGGCATGTCCCCTTTCTTTTATTTAAGTTGAAAAATTTCAGAAGAGTGTCTACTAGGAGGCCAAGGGGAAAATAACCATACTAAACATTAAAAAAAAAAATCATATCATTCAGCTTTTTAATATTTTCTCTCTTCAAGGCTCTGGATAAACAAAATGTATTAGATGGAAAAGCTGAATAAGATAGGGACCCTACCCTTAAGGAGCTCCTTAAGAGAATAAAAGAATCCAGTAAGTGAAATGTATGTGTAAATAAATGCCCTGTGCACTATATGCTGTTTAGAGGTAGAGTTCAGGGTAAGATGGATGCAAAACAATAGGTTTCTTTATTTGGTGTGATCCAAAAGGGTTCATGGAAGAGGTGATCACTTTAGTTAAAACTTGCAGTGGAGTTAAGGTATAGAATGGTGAGGTTCAGGGAGTGGGATAAGGGGAATAAAATATTCCTTGACTCCATGAAAGCTGTAGAATGGTTTTGACTTTCCCATCTCCTCTTCCTTCTTGTTCTGCTTCGTTTGTTGCCGGATTTCTTAGTCTTAGGGGATAAGGATATTTTAGCTTACATGGAACTGTTCAGTCGTTAAGTTGTGTCTGACTCTGCGACTCCATGGCCTGCAGCACGCCAGGCTTCCCTGCCCTTCACTATCTCCTGGACTTTGCTCAAACTCATATCCATCGAGTCGGTGATGCCAAACAACCATATCATCCTCTGTTCTCCCCTTCTCCTCCTGCCTTCAACCTTTCCCAGCATCAATGTCTTTTCCAGAGATTTGACTCTGTGCATCAAAGAGCCAAAGTATTGGAGCTTCAGCTTCAGCATCAGTCCTTCCAATGAATAGAGTTGATTTCCTTGAGGACTGACTAGTTTGATCTCCTTATTGTCCAAGGGACTCTCAAAAATCTTCCCCAGCACCACAGTTTGAAAACATCAATTCTTTGGTGCTCAGCCTTCTTTATGGTCCAACCCTCACATCCATTCATGACTACTGGACTTGTTCTGCTTTATTTGTTGCAAAGTTTTTTTGTCTTAGGGGATAAGGCTATTTTAGCTTACATGGAGAGATATCCAGTTTCTCCCTTTATGGCATAAACTTGCTGTGAATTGATCACCACTGGTTTATTATATGTGTGTGTGTGTGCTGAGCTGCTTCAGTCATGTCAGACTCTTTGTGACCCTGTAGACCATAGCCTGCCACGCTCTTCTGTCCCTGAGATTCTCCAGGAAAAAATTCTGGAATGGGTTGCTATGCCCTCCTCCAGGGAATCTTCCCAACCCAGGGATCAAATCCGAGTCTGTTACATCTACCTGCATTGGCAGGTGAGTTCTTTACCGCTAGCACTACCTGGGAAGCCAGTTTTTAATATATTAGATGGCTAAAACAGACCAAAGCAATCAAATCAGAATTTCTGGGGGATGATGTCCAGGTACTGGTAATTTTCAGAGTGCCCTAGGCGTTCAAGGCAGAGAACCACTGGCTAAAACATGGGGCAGAAGAGAAGTCTGGGATATGGAGCTAAAAAATTGTAGGTTGAATTCTTGCAATTCCTTTTAATAACTAGGTGTCTTTATTTGAGTTACTTAGACTTTCCTAAGCCCCATCATCTTTTGGAAAATGGGGATGGTGGTATGCCTGTCCTGTCTGTCTTGTAAGATCATGTGAGTCAAAAGGGGCAATTGTGCAAAGGAACATTGCTTGCAGACGCGGTTGTAACAGTGAAATGTTCTGTTCACCTTCTCCAGCGGGAGACAGGCTAAGAGCCAGCCACTATGTCTTGCAAGATAGTAACCATTTGGTGGATTGGGACTTATGATTTCACTATCATGAGCATTTTGGTAATTCATTTTGCAATGTTTGTGTAATGTTAAAAGTTGGAGACTGAAAGCACAAAATCAAATCCTTAAAACAATGAGCAGTTGAACTTTTCTTAGTGTGATATATGAATTCTGTTTAAAATTATACAAATATATATTGTGATTAAGATTGTAAAGTGTATAAATATTCTCAATATCAATAATGTAATTGTTTAGTGTAAAATTCTATAAATACGTTAGATTTTTATTCAAAAAATCTGTACATTGGGAAAAAAAAACCAGTTCTTTTAGAAGATAGTAAAAACCCCCCAAATAGCACGTGCGTGTAGTTGCTTCAGTGGTGTCCGACTCTTTGCAACCCAACGGACTCTATCCCTCCAGGCTCCCCTGTCCATGGGATTCTTGGAGAGTCACAAATTCGATTATATCGCAGGTCCTGTCATGTCTTTTGGGTTTGCGGAGACATGGCGCTGTGTCTCTGTGCTCTGGAAAGCCTGGTGTGTTAGTGCCAGTCATGTGATTGTATGGGTATGATTGTTCTTGTGGCATTATAAATGATTTTACTTGAGAAGTGGTGTCACTTAACAACAAGGAAATTGAATCTGAAGCCTAGAGACTGGCTTCCAGATGTGACTTAGTGCTCGCTCCTATGACAGGAGGTGAGCTAGCCTCTCTGAGCCTTGTATGTAAAATCTGGATGCGTTTATTCTCGGTTACTTTGTAGCGTGACAAAAATTTAGTGGCTGCAGACTGCAGTAATCGTTTATTATCTCATGGTTTCTGTGGGTCTGCCATTCAGTTGGCCCTTGCTCACGGTCTCGTGAGGTTGTCATCAGATGTCAGGTAAACGTACAGGTAGTGGAGGACCTGCCTGAGTCTAAAAGATTCTTCCACAGTGACCTGCTTAGGGGATTGACAAGTCAGTGTTGGTGAGTTGGTTTCTCTTCACGACGAAGTTGGCTTTCCATGGGGCTGTTCCTTCTCAGGCTTCCCCAGACTGCGATACAGGAGACCAAGGTCTCTTTGGTGTCTCCCTGCATCTTTACCCTAGTACTTTGTTGATGCTTAATTGGTATTTCCTAAACTGAGATGGGTTGCTGGTCAAGCTCCAGACTGTGCCTCCCTTGAAACTTGAGATACAGAAGGTTGATTTTTGCTCGGGTGGTGGTGGTGGTGATGGTCATGGCTCCTGCCAGAACACTTTTAAGCCTGTCTTATGGGTCCCTGTTTTTGCCCCTGGAGTCCTGAGCCTCTTCCAAATGACTCAGGTGTTTGGGGCTTCCAGTGCTCGGCCTGACCTCCTCATAAGTAAACGGAGGAAGCCAGCGAACAGGCAAACAAGCACCCCCACTGTTTTTCTGTGTGACTGCTTCAAGATCTCATTGAACTCCTGCTCTACTTGGTAGCTTATATGTTTCTGACATCTGAGATTAAGGATACCCAGAAGATACAAGTGTACATCTTTCTTCCACATAATAAATCATCAAAATTTAATCTTTGCCATTTTATCCAAAAGTTTATTCTGAGAGCTAGGTCTTTGGCACTTTGACACACACACTTTTAGATGTATCTTTCTGTTGAAAAGTATAGTATTTATGGTTTACTATTGAAAAACCATCTTTCTGTGACTGAAGGACACATTGTCAACACATTATCAGGGTCGAGTTTAGGAATCATGTTCAGCAAAGACGTTTTTTAAAGAAAAGAAATGCTTGTAAGATCATGTTTTATATTTTAACGACAATTTAATTTCACGTGATTTTTGCATTATGTAGACAGGTAAGTTCAGAGCATCTTAGAATTGTTTCCTCCTCTCTACTCTCTCTTGGGAACTTTTCTGCAGGCATTATTTATCTTCTTAGTCACTACCTGCCTTCCCCACCTGTTGTTTGTATTAAGTCTTTGGACTTAGTTGACCGATGTCATATACGAGGGTGAGCTGCTTGTGAGGGGTGGAGCAGTATTGGAAGGAGCAGAGGGTATGTAAGGCAGAATATCTCTGAAGGTTAGGGTTGATGGACAAGGGTACTTTTTCACTAAATAGGTAAAAGTGGACCACTAAAGCACTGGTGGAAAAGGTTAGAGTTGCCACAGATATTTTAACCTTAATTTTTAAACTACACTTTATTTTTTTTGGAGTAGTTTTAGGTTTATGGCAAAATTGAGAGGAAGGTACAGAGGTTTCCCATATACTTCCCATCCCTACACATGCAGAACTTCTCCCATTATCAACCTTACTTTCCAGAATGGTATATTTATTACAGTTGATAAACCTGTGTTGACATGTCATTATGCCTAATGCTCATAGCTTGTATAGGGTTCCCTCTTGTTGTTATACATTCTGTGGGTGTGGGCAATGTATAATGTCTTGGATTCACTATGGATTCATCACGCAGAGTAGTTTCACTGCTCTAATAATCCACTATATTCCATGCATTCATCCCTCTTCCTAACCCCTGGCAACCACAGATTTTGCTACTATCTCCATAGTTTTGCCTTTACTAGAATATCATATACTTGGAATCAGTGTATTCAGTATGCTGCCAATTTGCCTGAATTTTTAGTTTTCCTGGTATAGCTGATTGTTTACAAAGCATTTTGATAATTTTCCAAAAGCTTATTTGTTTAATAGTTACTTTAATAAGAGTTGTATTAGTGTCAGATGAGGATACTAAATAACTATTACTTGATTTGTTAAATAATAAATATTTAGTGTTGCTGTTATCAAACAGTAGTTTGAGGCACTTTATAAACTAATTAGCTTGTATTTTTTATGAGCCTCCCTGTTTCTTCTGGGTAAGAAAAGTACTATAATCTGAACAAATAGGTTGTGAAAATACATTAGAATATTAATAGTTTGAGGCATGTTTGTTGTATATGGCTGCATGGCATTAATACTATAAACAATTTATTCAAAGTCTTATTTTGAAATTAAAAAATAGGCATTAAATGTAAATTTCCAGACATTAAAGTGGTGATATAGAATATGAAATGAGGTTATGAAGACTTTTATTCAAATGCTAGCTCTACTGTTATCTATGTGGACATGAACTTTTGGTCTCTGAATTTCATTTTCCTTTTGGGAAAATGGAGATAAAATATACTTCATTGGTTAATTTTGAGGACTGTGTATGTAAGCTGTTAGTAAGAATCCGAAGTAAATTTAAACTTATTACAAAGAAATGTGAAGAGTTATTTGGTTAATAAGTCATACTTGGTTACTATTTCCAACTTAATTTCTTTTTTCCCAAGTAATCAAGGGAAATAATGATTTGGATTTAAGAAGGCAATACTGCTGAAAAGATGCTTATTTAACTGTGCCTGAGGGGAAAAAAACCCTGCATTTTTTATCTGAATTTGTCTTACTGATAGGCCTGCTTGTTTCTTCTTGTGAAAGGTATACACTTTGGGGTATTCTCCTTGTGTGCTTGGCTCCTGGTTGTATTTATTACCTAACTGTCAGCTTGAAATGTTAGTCCTTCTTGCAAAAGCATGAGTTATAGTGCCACGTTCTGTACAGAGTCAGAGACACATTATTTCTTATTTATTGTGAGAAAAGTCTGGATTCTTAAGCTCTTATGACCAGTCTTTGTGTGGTTGAAGCCACTGGGGCAGCGGAGACTTTGGTAGAAAGATTCTGGTGTGAGAGAATAAAAATAGTCCCATGAAGTTGAAATCCTGATGCAGCTGGAAAATTTAATATAATCTTAATTTACAATCAAAATGTCCTTGTTTAATATACTTAGAGGTATGGTCAGTGATATTGTGATATTATACAAAACTGTACACTTCTGAGTTTGAGAATGCTTGACAGATCTTAATTAGTACCAGACAAAAGTGTAATGGTCACTTCTTGGCAGGACAGTTGGCATCTTTAATATATTGCAATCTAAACTTTTTGTGGCCCTACTAATTTACAGTATTTTAAGAAGGTTAATCTGACAAGTGTATGGAATCAGTTGGAGGTAGAAGGAGTAATGAGAAGTAGACCATTTGGGAAGCTGTAATTTGCTTACAAGGTAGTGAGGATTTTCATTGTCATAATTGTGTGAATGGAAAATAAGAGATGCTCAGAAACCATTAAGAAAAGAATAGTAAAACCTGACTGTATTAAAATTATGCATTGCCAAAAATAGATTAAAAAACTATAAAAAGTAAAAACTGTAACAAAAAGCAAAGACAAACTCGGAAGATTAGCAATCCATACCATAGAAAAAGGACTAATTTCATACATATATTAAAAATACCAACAACTCAATGGGGAAAAATCAACAATCAGAGGAAAAATGGGCAAAGATATGAAAGATTAGGAATAGGCAATTCATAAAAGAGAAATGCAAAATAAAACTTCAGTGAGAAACTCTTTTTTAACCTATCAAATTGGCTAACAAAAAATTTTGAAAATGTGAGGAGTTACTGAGGATATGAGGAAATAGACAATGCCATTATTGCTAATGGATGTAGGTATTTTTGTAGTTTTTGTTGAGAACAATTTAGAAATAGTTATCAGAACTTAAAATGCACATATTATTTTATCCTCCTAGAATTTAACCCATAAATCTTGTACTTGTGTGAAATAGTATATATTTAAGGATATTCCTGGCAGCAGTTTGAAATAAATGCTCATCCTTTGGGGACTGGATAAATTATGGGACATATAGTAGAATATTTAGTAGCTGTTAAAAAGAATAAAGCTGCATATATATACACTGAAATGCAATCATTATTAAGTCAAAAAGGCAAGGTACAGAACAGTGGGTATTAATAGGTTATTATTTTGTAGGAGACTAAATTAAGATACGTATTTTCTCCTAAATGCATAGAAAGTCTCTGGAGGGAATTACAGCAAAATGGAAAATGCCCCTGGGGATTGAAACTCGGATATTGGACAACTGGGATGGGAGGGGGTTTCATTTTCCACTGTGTATTCATCTTTGGATATCCTGAATTTTGTATTATACAAAAGAAAAAAAAAATCCTAAAAAGAAGAAACGTGTTCAACTCAAAATATATTTCTGTAATACTTATAGCCAACTCTGAGAAATTAGAGAATTAGAAAACTAAATTTAAAAAGAAGTTGTTATTCATATATTTGATAAGGGATTAATATCTAGAGTATATGAAAAAATTCTTATAACACAACAAAAGCAAACAGTACAATTAAAAATTGAGCAAAGGACTTGAACCATTTCTTGAATAAGATAGATAAGTGATAAGATAAGTGACCTATAAGCACGTGAAAAGCTCAAAATCACTAATCACTAGGGACATGCACACTTATTAGGATGGCTGTTATTAAAAATAGAAAGTAACAGGTGTTGGTGAGGATGTGGAGAAATTGGAAACCTTGTGTACTGTTAATGAGAATGTGAAATGCTGCAGCTGCTTTGGAAAACAGTTCCTTGAAAAAATGAAAATAGTGTTTCCGTTGTTGTTCAGTTGCACAGTCGTGTCCGACTCTTTGCAACCCCACGGATTGCAGCACACCAGGCTTCCTTGTCCTTTGCTATCTCCTGGAATTTGCTCAAACTTATGTCTGTTGAGTTGATGATGGCATCCAACCATCTCAACCTCTGTCGTCCCCTTCTCATACCCTCAGTCCTTCCCAGCATCAGGGTCTTTTCCAGTGAGTCAGCTTTTTACATCAGGTGGCCAAAGTATTAGAGCTTCAGCTTTAGCATCAGTCCTCCCGTTGAATATTCAAGGTTGATTTCCTTGAGGACTGACTGGTTTGATCTCCTTGCAGTCCAAAGAACTCTCAAGAATCTTCTCCAGTACCATAGTTTAAAAGCATCAATTCTTTGGTGCTCAGTCTTCTTTATAGTCCAACTCTCATATCCATATACGACTACTGGAAAAACCATAGCTTTGACTATATGGACCTTTGTCAGCAAAGTGACGTCTCTGCTTTTTAACATACTGTCTAGGTTTGTCATAGCTGTTCTTCCAAGGAGCAAGGGTGTTTTAATTTCATGGCTGCAGTCACCATCCACAGTGATTTTGGACCCCACGAAAATAAAGTCTTTCACTGTTTTCTATCTTATCTTCATCTATTTGCCATGAAGTGATGATACTGGATGCCATGATCTTAGTTCTTTGAATGTTGAGTTTGAGACAAGCTTTTTCAACTCTCCTCTTTCATCTTCGTCAAGAGGTTCTTTAGTTTCTCTTCTCTTTCTGCTATTAGGATGGTGTCATCTGCATATCTGAGGTTATTGATATTTTTCCTGGCATGTTTCCGTATGATCCAGCAATTCCACTTTTGGGTGTATGCCCTAAAGAACTGGAAGCAAGATCTTGAAGACCCGTGTTCATAGTGGCAGTATTCATAATAACTAAAAGATAGGAGCAACACAAGTTCCACTGGGGGATGAATGAATAAACAAAATGTGGTGTATGCATGCAGTAGAGTTTTATTAAGTCTTAAAGAGGAAGGAAATTCTGACACATGTGACAAGATGGATATTATGCTAACTAAAATAAACCAGTCATGAGAAGACAAATACTGTATGATTCAATTTACATAAGGTACCTAGAATAGTCAAATTCATAGAGGCAGAAAGTAGGAAGATGAACGCCAGGGGCTGGGGGTAGGAGGGAATTGGAGGAGATGTTGTTTAGTGGGTAAAGAGTTTCAGTTTTACAAGATGGTGGAACAGTGTAAGTATACTTATCACTACTGAGCTGTATACTTAAAAAATGGTGAAGACAGTAAATTTTATGCCATGTATACCACACTTTGAAAAAAGATAATGTAACTCCCCGCTGCTGCCACCAAGAACCCTGTGGTGTAGAGGTAGGGAAGATGAATATGTAAATAAATGGCTGTAATTCAGAATGTAATCTGTGTCCAAAATGGGTATAATTGAAGCTTTGGGGTGGCATAGGGTGGGACGTAGATAAGGGAGATTGCTTATGATTTCACATGATAGGGGGTGGTACTTTGAGCTGATATTAGGGTACAGTATTGATAGGGTAGAGAAAATAGAAAAAAATTCGGTACAGGAGTAGCACAAGTAAAAGTGAAATGAGGGAAAGTGAATGGTATCGTCATAGAGCAGAACAAGATGATGCTGGAAAAGAATCAGGATAGATTCTAGGGCCAACTCTGGGAAATGAAGATGTGGTCAAAAGAAGTTTCATGGGGTTTGTAGGATGCCTCTGGGGGGGGGCGGAGATGACCAACCAGGCAAAGCTGTTTTCTTCTTGGTTTTCTCTTGATGTAAAATATGTCATCCCTTTGCTCTCAGAGTATGAGAGAGAGGGAAGTAAAGAGAGATAGAAGGGGTGAGGAAGGGAAGAAGGAAAGGAGAAAGAGAGAGAGAACCAGAGCACCTGAATTCTGGGTTGAGACTTTGTTCCTGTCTCTCAGAGTATACAAGGAGGTGGGGGTTTTGTCTTTTTCCTACTTGAGTTAACCTCACTCTTGTCTTGTTTGGGGCTGTTAACCACCCTCAGGGCTACTTAATCCCCTTGCTGTTTTGTTTCTTGCCAAGTTGATTCTGCCTGTTTCATTCTTAGAGTTGCCAGTTATATTCCTTTCCCTGTAAAAAAACCCAATATATTTGATTTTTACATAAATTGAATGTAAACCTTCCCTCCCCAGCTGCTTTTCTCCCATCTTGTTTTGCTTTTCTGTTAAAATATAGCTTGAGTCCTATTTGCCCTCCACCCAGAGGCCATGGAGACATTATATTTCACAGTTTTTCCTTAAGTCCATGTACAATATAAATTCATTGAGTCTTATTGATTTTTCTCTGTGACAGGTGAAGGTATCTAATTTAGTTCCTTGGTTGATGTTTCACTGTTTTATCTCTTCATGCTGTAACCTTTTTCATTCACTCTTTGCATTAAAGAAATATGAACTGAATTCCTAGAGTTGATAGAAACTATATTCAATTCTAAAGAGGGCATCTGTCCTTTAGCCAAATATTAGATTGCTCAGCTTGTTTTCTTGAAGTCTTTTTTTTCCTAATTCTCAAGTGTTAAAGGCAGTGGGATATACACATCTGCACCGTTTAGTAAATGGGAATGGGGTGGATTCTGATTTCATTTTTCTAGCTAATTTTTCTCTCCTACTTGGAGAGGTGCAGAAAAAAAAAGAGTCTGAGAAAATGTATTTTCTGATCAGCTTCTATTGAAAATACTTAATCAAAGTAGTCAAAAGGGAAAGAGATTCTCAAGGATTGCTACTTGATTATGAAATAAAAAAATTATGAGTGTCGATTTATCTCAAGTGTGATTCTCTCTTGGGGAAAGTTTGCCATTCTATTAGCATCGATTTGCATATCTTTACTTTTAACAAATGTATGATTGGATCTGAAGTGAGAAGACTACATTTGCTCTCATTCAAAATTTAATTTTATGATAATATCGACTACCTAATTATTGTTTTTGCTTAAAGTATCTTTGACTGAGGAGACTGGTTGGTTAGAAAATGTGCTGTTGAGACCAGTGCCTTGGGATTAATCAAGTGTGGTCTTGTTGGCTGTCAGAGAGGGCCCAGTTGGCTTTTTGCCTGATAGATATTTTTGCTCTCAAGCAGATGAATATGGGTAAATTGGGGAAAAATTAGTCATACTAGTAGTCCCTACCACTTGCAGGAGGTGACTGGGGTTTCATCAGCTTTGTATTTGAGAAGCTGAGTACCCTAGTAAGGTTATGGATGTTTAAAAGGTAATGTAACTACTACAGAAGAAGTCATAGTTTAAAATTAATTGCAGCTTTTGTTTAAAAAACGTGGTTGATTTTTAAGTACTTTGTTCTGTATTTGCTTTTATATTTGCTGCAGATATTACACATGAAGATTATGCTTTAAACACTGTAAAATGTTTTTCTAGTATTAACTAAATGATTATGGGAAATGTTACACTTTAAAGGTCATGTTGATTTTGCGACATTTCCAGTTATACATTTTACACATACATTTGAATTGGTTTAGCTTCTGATAGAGTGTTTAAAGATCCAGGGTAGTAAATGTGGAAGGGAAATTGCAAAAGGGCACAATGCTTTGGAATGCACTTGTCTTCCACCTTTCCTTTGTTTCAGCAGTGGAATTTCAAATTCTAAGAGGCAGTTCAGAGAGCTGAAAGGACAGTGTGATAGTACGGGTTTCGGGTTTTCAGTACTTGTTAAGTTCAAAGACAACTCTAATTATATCTTTCTATTAGTTGATTCTCTGTATACATTTGTACTATACTTCCTTTTGTATCCTTTCCTGATTTGAACATTTATTAGAAATGAAAGAGACTTAAGAATATGTCTTTTATATTTGTTGTTGTTCAGTCGCTAAGTTGGGTCCGACTATTATGGTGGATTGAACTAATTGAGTATTCAGACACTTTTCCTATAATTTGCACCTCATTGCTATAATAGCAGCTATGAGATCAATAACCCATCCTGATCTGTGTTTACTGGGAGTGGTGAATATTTACTGGGAGCCAGTGGAGCATAGTGCATAAGTGTACAGGCCACAGGGTCAGATTATCTGGATTCAGCTCTGCTGCCTAATATCTATGTGACCTTAGGAAGATTACTAAATGCTCTGAGCATCAGTTTACATCTGTGTTTAGGGATAAAAATAGAGTTAATGTAGGGATTAGTTGATATAATTAGAATAACAAAAATTTTTGTTGTAGTGTCTGTCATTGACATAGTGATATACTATTTTAGACAATACAAAATGAACTTTCTTCACTAGACTAAAATTTTTATTTCATTAGTTTCACAAAGTTGTTTTTTTTTTTTTTTAATTTTTCCTTCTTTTTCCAATTAAGGCTTCTTTCAGGGTTTATGGATTTGATAATTTGTGGAAGAGTACTTTTCACTGATTTTGTATGATTGGCCAATAGCTCTATGTTTGTTAAAAATGAAGCAAAACTCATGTTCTGTTAGTCAAAAATTTTTAGGCAACTGTTTAATATTGAGGTTATTGGGTGTTTGAGGTTAATACCTCAAATGTCACAAACGTAATATGTTTAATCTTGTCTGACTCTCCGTGACCTCACAGATTGCATCCAGCCAGGCTCCTCTGTCCATGGGATTCTCCAGGCAAGAATACTGGAGTGGATTGCCATTTCCTCTTCCAGGGGATCTTCTGGATCGAGGGATCAAACTCACGTTTCCTGCATTGGCAGGCAGATTCTTTACTACTGAGTAAGAATGTCACAAAGTGTTGGTATAATTTTCACCAAGGAAAAATAACATTTAAATATTTCCTGAAGGATTCAGATACATATATCTCACTTGTAAAGCTGGATCTTTTGTCTGGGTTTTATCATGGCTCTTTTTTTCTAGCTAAGAAGAACTGAAATTGCCACCCTACTTTTTAATTAATTGGTTAACAAGTTACTTGGCTAGGGAAAGGTCTTTGAGTGATATGCCTAGTCTTTTTGTAGTACAGAGATACATTAGGTTCTGCAAAACTTATTCATTATTTAAAATATTAATTTAAATTAATTTGAATTTCTATATGACTCTTGTATTCTTTTTTTATCTAGCTTATATATTCATCCAAACCTATCAAAAATTTTACTGGATTTTCTTTCTAAGTCATTTACTGTAACATTGTGACATTCCCTAATATCATTTAATATTGATTAGACAGTAAGTTTCTTACAAAATTGAAAGGATCAGAGTATTGTTTTCAGGGCCGCTGAGCTGTTGATTAGTTTGAAAAGAACTTATTTGGTGACCAACATGAAGATAATTTAATTTTATTTATTATTACTGGTGCTTCTTTGTAAATAGGGGTATACTTATCTTTGCTGCTGAAAGTAGGGACATGTTAAGAGGTTTCCCCAAGTGTGTGTTTTGTTCTATACTATCCAATTAGTTACTTGATGTGTGTTAGTTACATAAACACAGATATGAAATAAAGATCAGAAGAGAAATTTCACAGTGTCATCATTAGAAATGAATGTACTTTCATGAGTATGTTAACTTACAGAAGTCCAAAAGGTGTTGGAGCACAGGTGCAATGATGATAATGATGAGAGGTATCATGAAAGACAGGTTATTTTAGTATGGGAGGAAGGGACCATTCCATGAATTTCTGATGTGGAAGGTAAAGGTTTGAAATTAGTCTCACAGAATTATAGATAGAGCAGAGAACCTTAGAGTTAGTCTACTTATGTAGATGAAATGTATTGCCTAGTCCTTGGCGCAGTTGGGTCTTGAATCCAAGTTTTCTGATTTCTGATTTGGTGCTGAGCAGGGGAAGAGGAGAAGAGGTTTGGCTCTAGGAGAGGCTGGGTACTTGGTTCTTTGGGGGTGATACAGGCATGGAGGTATTATCAGATTGATTGGGTGAATCTCAACACAGGCTGACCGATTGCTCCCTTATGCTCCCAAGCATTTAAAAGAATGGACTGTCAGATACTACCATGCCAAATTGTCTTTCCATCAACACTGTAAGTGGGTATTAATACAAACCATATGTAAAATTAAACAAGCAGTCAAGAAATATTTATTTAGCACCTGCAAATGCTTAGTAAAATTCTCAGACTTTTAGGATATATAGGAAGGAGTGAAACATGGTGCTTGCCCTTTGGTGGCACACAGTCCAGCTGGGGAGAAGAGACATTCTATGAAAATATAACAATACTGGCTGGCATATGTGGGTGTGGCTAGTACATGCCAGAGGAGTTGAGGGGTGGAAGATGGCTCTGTGAGTCAGAATACTCACGTAAGTTTCCCCAGAAGAGGTAAAAATGAGGTTGGTTGCTTCTGTTAAACAAGGAGGCCATTTGATCGAGGTAGCTCTAATGCCATGAGAGTGACCTATTTAAGCCAAAATCTAAGCCTGTAGATGCTTCAAATTTACAAAATTGAAACCTAAGGACAACAAATCACCAGCCACTAACTCAACTTTCATCTGTAGCCAATCAAATATTTCCATTCTTTGGTTCCTTCTTTTTGGTTTAAAAATGTCTCCTTGAACTCCTCTTAGTGTAGCACTTCTTACCACTTCTGGTTTGGCACTGACCTGTTTGAATTGATTTTTGCTCAAATAAACTGTTAGCATTTTAATATGCCTCAGTTTATCTTTGAACCTTTCTCAGCTTATTAGATCTTGTCAATAATTATATGTGTTCAGCTCTAAAGATTTTGGATTCCCCTAATTTACTGCGATTCATGGGGTCGCAAAGAGTTGGACACGACCGAGTGACTGAACTGAACTGAACTGAACTTACTGCTTGGCTTCCCTGGTGGCTCAGATGGTAAAGAATCTGCCTGCAATGCAGGAGACCTGGGCTTGATCCCTGGTTTGGGAAGTTCCCCTGAAGGAGGCCGTAGCAACCTACTCTAGTATTCTTGCCTGGAGAATCCCCATGGACAGAGGAGCCTGGTGGGCTACAGTCCATGGAGTCACAAAGAGTCAGACACAACTGAGCGACTAACACTTTCAACTTACAGCAGGTGTTCTCTAGGGTGTGCCATTCCACAGTCTCCATGCCATTGTGCATAGATAGCAGAAGCCTTCTATGTGAGAGAATCCCACTTCTGCTTCTCTTCTGTGAGTGTGTTCAACAGCAGATCACACTCTCCCCACTGGTCTTCTGAATGTTGCGTGTTAGAGGGCCTGGTTTCAGTTATCTTGTTCCTCTTCTGTTTCTTGGCAAAAATAGCTAAAATTGCTTGTTAAATGTGAGTTTGGTGGGTTTTTCCACTTACAAAAATCTTTTTCCTAAGAGTATTAAAGTCAGATGGGATATTTGTCAATAGTACATGAAAACAGCAGCAGCTGGCATTTACATTGGGGTTTTCTGTTGTTCAATTAGAATATTTTGGTATTCTGTGTTATGAATCGTTAACTTGAAGATTGGTACATAAATAATGCCATTAAACATTATAAGATAAATAAATTTAGAAACAGCTGCATCAGAGATTAAATACACTTCTCAGAACTCATGCTATTTTCTCTCTACCTAGATATTTCTGTATTCAAATGGTATTTCTCATTTTAGCACAAATAAGGGCCTATAAACCTGACAGAGATGAATGTACTCTAAACAAGAAATATGAAAGACATTAAGGGCTTGAATTATAGAGTGTGAGCCTCAATCTACCACTGATTCTTTAAGGTGGTGATTTTTTTAACCTTTTTTCTTTTCTTATTTTAATATGGTGCACTCTTCTTCAAGGAAAGTTTTTTTTGGAATTCAATTATTATTGAAAGAAAAAAAAAGATAAAAGCAGAGTGGCTCTGATTGAAGCCAGGAGTCGGGGCTCAGAGCTCTGCTCACTTAGTACCTGCTTCTTTTGGCCTTAGGGAATCCTCAGGACACCATGGAGCATGGCTTGAAAAACACTGCTTTTAAGGAAAAACAAGCTAAATACTTTGTAAAAGTAAGCCTTTAAAGAAAGTTCTTACTGTCTGATAATTGAATGGATTGTGAAAGCTACTTGATCTTGTTACCCATCCTTACTGCCTTTAGACATGAATGCTGTGCTATGGTTTATTGAAGAAAAAAAGAAAAAAGCACCAAAAAAACCCAAAAAGCAAAAAACCTCTGGAAGTTACACACACACACACACACACACACACACACACACACGAGATGAGAGACGAAGATAATCAGATAAACGTACACACATGCTCACCTGTGTGTGCACACACATACAACTCACAGTTTGTTTCATGTTGATTGGGTAATTGCCTTTTCTCAACCCATGCATCTCCAACAGCCATCTCATTCTGAATCTAATATAGATAGTTGACCTGGACAGGAAATTTTGAGGCTAGCATACCAAAAATCATTAAATGAAGAATTATTTTTAGTAATGTTATTGGAAATGATTTATTTATTAATAAAGCTGTATTGAACACTTCATTGCAGGACAATGAGGTATGGCAGTGAACAAGTGTCCCTGCCATCATACAACTCACAGCTAATTGGAGGTGAGGATGAGAAAAACAAGTGTGATAAATGCTGTGTTGCTGGGTTTGGCTAGAACAGGATGTGCTATAGGAAGTGGAAACATATTAAAGGACTTCAAGCCAGAAAAGTTACCATTTGTATTTTTTTCAGGAGAGATCCCTTTGGTTAACTACCATGTTGACCTTGGGGAAGCTGTTTGGGTGATAAAGTCATTCTCTGGGAGTAGAAAGGCCAAAGATTATAGAATACAGTGTAGTTTGTCTTTCCATAACATCCCCAGTCACCCCTGTCCTTTATGAAATCTGTCTTTCTTCATCTTATTTTTATGGCCCTTTTAACCTTATCACAAGGCTAGTGTAATTCAAAAGAACAATGTTTAATGTTCAATGTCTATACAGATACATAGATATATCTTCATTCTTTCAGTAAAGACACTGGTATGATGCCTAGCACATAATAGGTAATCAATAAATGTTTATTGACATGAAAGGAGTAAATGCTGAAGAAAGAGATGCCAACTCAGTTCTCTTTTTTTGGTAATCATCACTCAGTTCCCCCCAGCCCCACCACCCTCGTCCCATATTCTTTA
The DNA here is from genome assembly GCF_910594005.1 of Cervus elaphus. Classification (NCBI taxonomy): domain Eukaryota; kingdom Metazoa; phylum Chordata; class Mammalia; order Artiodactyla; family Cervidae; genus Cervus; species Cervus elaphus. The sequence goes on from NC_057832.1 coordinate 64,924,696, forward strand.
AATTTAGATAATGTTAATATCAGCTGTTTCTTAAACCTGCAAAGGTCTAATCATTTTATACTACTGGTGTAACTACTAAAACTGTACATTTGAAATAGTTTAGATTCACACACTTTTCCATTTTACTTTCCATTCTGTACCTTCCCTGCCCAGCCCTGGAATCAATCCTTTCTTGAAGAGCCCTGGTTTTTTATTGTAACAAATCATACTCGAACCTAGTATTCAAGTTCTAGATATACACTTTGCTACTAGGGTGACTTTGCTTTTAGGTGTGTGAAAGGTTATTCCTTGGTTCTCCTCTGTGTATTTGTATTGCCTCTTTTCCATAGTGAGCACCCTGGCTCCCAGCTAACACCATTTTTCCTTTGCTCAGTTCTACAATGTATCTAAAATAGTTTCATAACTGCTGCCCTCATTGTTTGGATTTCTCCTCCACCTACCTCAATTATTGTTGTTGTCCAGGCTCTCAGTCCTGTCCAACTCTTTGTGACCCCATGGACTGCAGCACTGCCAGTCTTCCCTGTCCTTCACCATCTCCCAGAGCTTGCTCAAACTCATGTCCATTGAGTTGATGATGCCATTCAACCGTCTCATCCTCTGTAGTCCCCTTCTCCACCTTTCTTCAATCTTTCCTAGCATCAGGGTCTTTTCTAATGAGTCGGCTCTTTGCGTCAGGTGGCCAAAGAATTGGAGCTTCAGCTTCAGTATCAGTTCTTCCAATGAATATTCAGGGTTGATTTCCTTTAGGATTGACTGGTTTGATCTCCTTGCAGTCCAAGGGACTCTCAAGAGTCTTACTGAACACCACAGTTCAAAAGCCATCAATTTTTCACTGCTCAACCTTCTTTATGGTCCAACTCTCACATTCATACATGACTACTGGAAAAACCATAGCTTTGACTAGACAGACCTTTGTTGGTAGAGTAATGTCTGCTTTTTAATATGCTGTCTAGGTTTGTCATAGCTTTTCTTCCAAGGAGCAAGGGTGTTTTAATTTCGTGGCTGCAGTCACCATCTGCAGTGATTTTGGAGCCCAAGAAAATAAAGTCTGTCACTGTTTCCATTGTTTGCTCCTCTATTGGCCATGAACTGATGGGACCAGAGGCCATGATCTTAGTTTTTTAAATGTGGAGTTTTAAGCCAACTTTTTCATTCCTCTTTCACCTTCATCAAGAGGCTCTTTAGTTCCTCTTTGATTTCTGCCATATGGTGTCATCTGCATATCTGAGGTTACTGATATTTCTTCTGGAAGTCTTGACTCCAGCTTGTGCTTCATCCAGTCCAGCATGATGTACTCTGTGTATTAGTTAAATAAGCAGGGTGACAATATACAGCCTTGACATACTCCTTTCCCAATTTTGAACCAGTCTGTTGTTCCATGTCCAGTTCTAACTGTTGCTTCTTGATCTGCATATAGTTTTCTCAGGAGGCGGGTAAGGTGGTCTGGTATTCCCATCTCTAAGAATTTTCCATGGTTTTTTGTTGTGATCCACACAACCAAAGGTTTTAGCATAGTCAATGAAGTAGAAGTAGATGTTTTTCTGGAATTCGCTTGCTTTTGCTGTGATCTAATGGATGTTGGTTATTTGATCTCTGGTTTCTCTGCTTTTTCTAAATCCAGCTTAAATATGTAATTAAATATGATATTCAAAAATTAATGGGATTAAAAGAGGGTGGGAGAAAACTTTTGGAGAGGTCTGCTATGTTTATGATATGTGTTGTAGTGATGGTTTCATGAGTGTATACTTGTCTCTAAACTTACTAAGTTTTGGATACATTAAATATGTATAGCTTTTGGTATATCAATCATAAGATAAGCTTAATAAGATAGCTTAAAAAAAAGATGACAGGTGAACTGCCATGGTGGGCAATATAGGGTTAGTTTAAACTGCCCACTTCAAGAAATTTTTTATATCAGAAAAAAAAAACTCTCCCCTGTTTGTGCCACTTAAAAGCGTTAATCGAATTAATGCCCCTTCATCCACTGTAATTGATGCCTGTTCAATTTTCTGTCTTGCTTAGACTTTTCTGACTTGCATAGCTATATGTATATAAATGTGTCGTCAAAACCAAGAATATTGAGATTGTTTTGTCCTGTATTTCACATCTTTTCTTAGAAACTCTTGCTGAATCAAAATAAAGTTTAATGTTTCTTTTCATTTTTCTTTTTTACTTATGGAATGTTTCTCTACCTCTGTGTTTTACTCAGAATTGCAGAGGCAGTTCTCTCTTCCTGCCGTGTTTGCATTCCTGGAAAATCTTTAATTCTGCAAAATCTTGTGCTAAACGTGATAGAACTTCCAGGGAAAATAGGGTTGGGAACAGATGGTTTGAAACCAGTGGAATTTTGTAAACAGAACTGGCACCAAGAAATGACAATTGCAATAAAAATAACAGCATGATTAAATCTCAATTGGCATTTATACCCAGCATCACCATCAGTCCTTGGCCTTACACCGTGATTTTCCTCCTTTGAGTTTTTGGTCCTTAAAGTTACTCACTTTTAACAGAGACCATTTTCATCAAAGTTAAAAATCTGGTCCAGAGTGTTGACTTATCAGTTTTATTTTAAACACAGGGGGAAATACTTTTCATTTCTTCATCTGTACTCTCAGCTTCCTTGGATAGTTTACTATAGTGGAGAGTCTTGAAGGCAGGAAATGAGACTTTCCTGCATGTGAACTAATTTACATTAAAGAAATACCTTTTGTAGCAGAAGAGGCTAATGTTAATTTGCTTTAGTATGTAAACATAATATATACCCACTATAGATAATTTAAATAATGTGGGAAAGAATAAAGAAGAAAGAAAAATCCCTTGACTGCCAGTAAATATTACTGTCATCATCTGTGTGCCTACTGTTCTTCATCTGACCTCTTTTGATGATGTGTGTATATAAAATTTCACATAAATGAATTCATATTACACTTAGTGTCTTCCAACTTTCTTTTAGGGCAATGTCAAACAATATAGCTATACAATGTCCTTTTTAATGATTGCAAATGATTTTACTATATGCATGTCGAAGTTCATTTCTTTCTTTTTTTGTGGATGTTTAGACTATTTTCAGTTTTTCACTGTTATAAAGAGTGGTGTACTGAAAATTCTAGATCGTATCTTTGTACCCAGGGAGTGGTGTCTCTGCATCAGGGGTATGTGTTTGCATAACACTTTGGTCCTTATTGCAATGTTGCTTTCAAGAAAGATTGTACCTATTTATGCTCCCAGGAGAGCATGAGAAAGTCTGTGTTCCTACACAGGATGGTTTTAGTTTTCTGAATCTTTGCCAGTCTGATAGGTTAAAGAGGCAATATTTTGTTTTTATTTGTATCGATTTTATTATTAATGTGATTGAACATTTTTTCATACCTCTGTATAACACCCATATTTTGCTTTCAGTGAAGTGCCTTTCATGTATTTCATGTTACTCACTTTTCTCTCAGAACATTTACCTTTTTAAAAAATAAGAATTGTGTGATTTTAGGGATATTACACCTTTGAGATGAATATATATTGCAGTTTTTAATATCATGCTGATTATTTCATAACCTTATTTATGGGATGTTTTGATTTTTTTTTTCTTTTTTTTTTTTTTTGATTTTTATGAAGTCAAATCCATCAATCTTTTTTATGTTTCTTGCATTTGTAAAGTGTTCAAAAATGCCTATTTCCACTCCTAAAAGACTGTCTGCCTTTATTTTCTTTTATTGCATTTGTGTTTATTTCTTATATTTAATCTTTGAATTATCTGGAATTTATCTTTCTATAATGAGTAAAATGAATATCCACCTTATTTTTTTTTCTTCCTCCAAACCCTGATTATTTAACATCATTTGTTAATTTAAGCTCCTCTCCATCAGTGTGAAAGTCTCCATAATATACCCAATTTCTTTGTGTCTTTGTATTAATTTCTGGGTTTACTATTGTGTTAGTTATTTCTGCTAAATAAATTACCTCCAAACTCAGTGGCTTTAAACATTTATTCTCTTTCAGAGTTTCCATGGATGAGAAATTTGGGAGCAGCTCAGCTCTACAATTCTAGCTCATGATTTCTTTTGAAGTTGAGGTTAAGATTTCAACGGGAACCATTGTCATCTGAAGGCTTAACTGAGGTGGGAGGGTCTGCCTTACAGGTGGCTCACTCCCATGTCTGGCCAGAGAGTGCTGGCTCTTGCAGGGAGGGGGGCCTCAACTGTTCTCTGATTGGACTTTTGCCAGGTCTGGCTGTCCTTAGGACCTGGTGCTAGCTTGCCTCGAGGTAGTCATCCAGCAGAGAGAGGCAAGAGAAAGCTACCTTTTTTTTTGACTAGCTTCAGAAGTCACACAGCATCAGTTCTACCACATTCTCTTTGCTAGAAACAAGTCTCTTTCTAAGATCAGCCCACCCTTGAAAAGATGGAAATTGGACTACTCATTTTGAAGGGAGACCTGACAAGGAATTTGCAGGAATATATCTACACCTCCATAGGTCCCTTGACTGTTCCGTTCATGTATTCGGCTTGTGGTTTAGTTGCTAAGTTGTGTCTGACTCTTGTGACCCTAGGCTTCTCTGACCTTGGGGTTTTCCAGGCAAAAATACTGGAGTGGGTTGCCATTTCCTTCTCCAGGGCAGGGATCGAACCCACACCTCCCTCTTGGCAGGCCGATTCTTTACCATTGAGCCACCTGGGAAGCCCTATATTTGACTACTTCTCTAATATTACATTAGTTTATTTAAAGAGTCTTATATTGAACTGATGGAATGTTCCATAACACTCTGCTAAGCTATATTTGACAGCCATCAACTCTTACTGATCAAGTATTTGAAAACAGATCCACAAAATAATAATGATAATAATGGAGGGCTTTTTAAATTGCTTTATTCCTTCAACTTCCGATAATTCTTTGGAATTATGTAGTAGGGGTCATTATAGTTCATTGCAGATCCCTGCTTACCTTATTAAACCATTTTTTTTTTTCACACCCTTCCATATTTCTATGAGTAATTTTAAATACTTTGGCAGATACATTGTAACTTCGGGGCATTGCATGTTAATGAAATTTCACAGATATCTGAAACAGAATCTTCTAATATACCAGCAAGGAAGCAGAATCAAAAGAAGGCATTTCTGTGTGGGGAGCAATCTAAATAAGCATCTCAGCTCCATATGCTGTGACGTTCACCAGGGGCTCGTCACGATCCCTGGATTTTCTGTGCAGCAGACACGCGAGTTCATGGAGTGCTGGGCTCCATCTGCCTCAGTCCCCAGGCTGTACCGGAGGAGCCTCTTTGTGTTCTGACCTCTAGGCTGCCTTTTTTTTTTTAAAACATGTTGCCAGCCTGGCCTTTGTTGCCGTTTCAACAAGTGTGTATGCCTGAGGGTGCACTTACACTTGAAAGTTTAAAAGACCACAGCCACTCGCCCTCAAGACCTTGGTCACTGTTGCTCTCCCTTTAAATCGCACGAATCTTCTCACCCGGCTGCGTCTTTATCTGGTTCTGAGTTGGCACTGCCAGTGTGTTGGCTCCCCGTGGACACGCGGCTGCCGTGGACCAGCTGTGGCAGCCTTCCAAAAATTGCAACCGTGGTTTGGACAGGCTTTATTTTTGACAGACTAATCAGAGCCTTAATATGCTTCCCCTGCTGGGGGAGCCTGTGTTTCTAATTTTTAGATTTCTGATTCTCTGAAGAGTAGAATAAGTCCCTGGGCTGGCTGTCTGTCTGCTGGTTACCTTGTATTTCCTGATCTCACTTTTTTTTTGTGACCTTCTCTTCCCATCTTTGCCTCTTTGAGGTCTGGTGGGCTTGACTACCTTGAGAAACCTGCCTACGTCCTCTTTCCAATCCTGATCAAAGGAAAAGTCATTAAAAAAAATTGGAGTATAATTGCTTTACAGTGTTATGTCTCTGCTGTACAATGAAGTGAAATCAGCTATAAGTGTACATACATCCCTTCCCTCTTGGGCCTGCCTCCCACCTCTAGCCCCTATCCCACCCTTCTAGGTCATCACGGAGCACCAGCCTGAGCTCCGTGCACTATACAGCAGGTTCTCACTAGTTATCTGTTTTGCACATGATAGTGTATTAGAGAAGGAAATGGTAAGCCTCCCCAATATTCTTGCCTGGAGAATCCCATGGACAGAGGAGTCTGGTGGGCTACAGTCCATGTGGTCGCAAAGAGTTGGACACAACAACGACTAAACAACAACAACAAAGTGTATACATGTCAATCCCAATCTCCCAATTTGTCCCGCCCCAAAAGCCATGTTTTTGCTCCTTATCTCCTGTTGTGAATTTGAGTTGGTGTCTAGTTAAAGAAAGCAACATATTTGAGGCATGGTGGGGAGAGGGGGTCAGGATAGGATTTTCATGAGACCCTAATGGCATATTTGTTTTGAAAAATTGCCTTTTCTGTCCAACCCATTGAGACCCTTGTGCCATATAAAAATAGGGCAGAAGCAGAGGTATTGTGAAAAGTAACTAGCATAAATGAGTATGAAGTAGTAGTGGACAGTAGGACAGCTATGCTCTAGGAAATATGTGTCACATGGTGTTTCTGGGGCCATTTCCCCATCACCCATGTTATTGCCTGACACTTACTTTCTAATATTCTTCTTGTTTATCTTGTGTCCTTCTTCTTATACATTCTCAGTGTCATTATTTTTTCCCTATTTCCCTTGTCTCACTTTTATTTCTTAGTTTTGATTTTTGAAGGGTTTTGAGATTTTGCTTTTGATGGGCATGCTTTTTTCTTTTTATAGGCTTGCTTAACTTTTTAAAAGCCAGTTGCACTCATAGCTTAAATGCTAAATAATGTGGTATTTTCTTTTTAGCTGTTCAGCAAGTATTCTGATGCAGGAAATAAGTTCTTTAGCTAATTCAAAATTTTATTGCTTTAGGAATAAATAGGCTTATGGTGAAATAGTCCAAAGTCCTCTAATTACTTTGTTTGGGTTGTGGATAAGTACCTGGTCTGTTTCATTTACACATATATTTAAGTTGCCACATTGTTAGCTTAACATCCACATTGCCTTTAGCTTCTTCTTAATGACAGCAGTTATGCTTTCCTATTAAATTGGAAAAAAATATATAGAGTGCAGTGTTGAAATCTCAGTTTTGTGGTTATTAGAGTTTAAATCTTACCTAGCTTCTCCTTGCTAATGGTTATCACTTAATAGGATTTTTCTCATTCCATAAAGAACTATTTGCTGTCCTGTTAATTTTTAGGGTAAACTGTTTTTTGCAGAATTTATGGCATCTTAATAACTGAAATTTGTGATTGGGCCTTAGTTGTAAATGCAGTCAAATGGTGTCTATGTGGAGTTAAAGGATAAGGATAATCCGTAGGATTAGGATGGCCTGAGCCAGCTCTTAGAGAGGGCAACTGTTGTGATTTTGTTTTATGTGGTTTCCAAAAATATTAGAGTGATGAAGATTTCCATATTGCTAAGAAACAAAGCAAAACAAAATAAAAAATAAGTTTTAAATCCAGTCTTATCCCTCACTGCTCTTAATATATCTCTTGTTCCCTGGTTTGGCCAGCATTCACACTATCTCAGTAGGCCCATTTGTACCTTTACTCTCATAATCACATTTTCCTCTTGCCTGAGACATTTACTAAGTGTAATTTATACTTCTTTTATTTTTCAACATTTCAATGAAAACTTTTAAGCATATGGAAAAGTTTTGAGAATTTTATAGTGAACATTCCTAAACCTGCCACATACATTCTAATTAATTTTTTTCTTTAAAGTTTCTTTCATGAATTTTTTTCTTCCAATTCCATCTCTTATCTTTCTTTTCTTTTTTTCCAGTATCTAATATATGATTTATTCCTGTGGTCCAATTTTGTTGCTAAGTCATATGTTTTTTATATTCTGCTTAAAAATAATCCTCAAGACACCTAAGGCATTGCTGGTGTTGGCACTCATAATTCTTATTAATTGGCTGGTATCAGGAACTATGATCATCCTTAACCCATCAAATCTTAGAAAAAGATCAGGTTCAAAGCAGAAGAAAACTATCATCTGGATATTAGGTGTCCCATTATTTAGAAAATAGGCTTTATTGGTTTAATTATAAGTAATGGATGTTCTTAAGTTTCTTGCCCTTTTAAAATTTGTCATTGTTAGTCCTCTTCTTTGGACATGGCTAATGCTTTTATCTGAAGAAATACCTTTAATTTCATTATCTCACCGTTGTTCTCTAATACATTGGACATAATATGCTAGTTTTATGGGTGTTTTCCTTTCTTCATGCAAATGTTTACTGAAACACACACACACACAATATGAACATTTTGAATATCTGAAACACCCTACAAGATTTCTTATTTGAAAAAATTGTGGCTTGGAAAGATGAAGTAGTTTGCCCAAATTCACATGATTGGATCATGATTTGACCTGAGATCTGTTTCCCAGGTTGCACTAGTGGTAAAGAACCTGCCTGCCAATGAAGGAGACGTGAGAGACACAGGTTAAATCCCTGGGTCAGGAAGATCCTCTGGAGTAGGAAATGGCAAGTCACTCCAGTATTCTTGCCTGGAAATCCTAAGCACAGAGGAGCTTGGTGGGCTACAGTCCATGGGGCCGCAAAGAGTCGGACACGACTGAGTGGCTGAGCACGGTTGGAGCCACTCACCTTCCTGCTGAGTCCCCTGTTTGGTGACGCTGCCTCTGCAGAGCGCTGCCAGCCTCAGCTCCGACAAAGGCGGAAGGAGAGGTGGGGATAAATGCGAGGTTTGCAAGTGGAAGGAGTCCTTCCCCAAACTCAGGAAGCTTATATGAAATTGCATTTCTTATTGATTTCGGGTGGTGTTTTCTCTCTACATCATTGTAGTACAACATGCCCTTGGCATTCATTTGCATTTTAATGTTTCTGACTTAAAATTTCACCTCTCTTCTCTTAGCATCCAGGTGTTTATCACTCTGCAATAGACAATTATAATTATCTCTGTCAGAGAAGTGGTTTTAGGTCAAAATAGAGGACCTTTATCTTCATCAGTCTACCAGTGTAGACTTTTAAAGTTGGTTTCTTTGCCAGAACATGATTCACTTTATGTCTAACCCCATTGTATTTCTCTCCTTTATTACTTTTGACAGTTTTTCATTCTTTAATTTTGCTTGCCATTTTGTTCCTTCTGAGAATTTTTGACTTAAACTGTACATATAGGTCACACAGTTCAAAGATAAATAATTTGATGCTGGAGTTCACATTTCTGAAGATTACTAATTATCTTTTTGTTTTGATCTTCAAAAGATATCTTTTAGAAAATTAAAAAGCAAGACACAGAGAGGGAGAAAATATGTGCAAAACATGTATCTGATAAAAGACTTGTACCTATATATATGTACACACATGGTTTTCCCTGGTGGCTCAGATGGTAAAGAATCTGCCTGCAACATGTAAGACCTGAGTTCGATCCCTGGGTTGGGAAGAAGCCCGGGAGGAGGGCATGGCAACCCACTCCAGTATTCTTGCCTGGAGAATCCCCACGGACAGAGAAGCCTGGCAGACTACAGTCCATGGGTTCACAAAGAGTCAGACATGACTGAGCAACTAAGCACAAAAGTATATATATATTTATACAAACACACACATCCTTACAGCTCAAATAAGAAGACAAACCAATCACAAAATTGGCAAAAGATTTGAGCAGACACTTTAATAAAGGCAAGACTTCCTACTTAGCTCATGAAAAGATGTTTGACATTATCACTTATTAGGGAAATGCCAATCAAAACCACAATTAAATACCACACTGCATGCCCATTTGAATGGTCATAATCTAAAGGACTAAGAATGCCCAGTGTTGGCTAGGATCTGGAGAAGCCAAAAAACCTTCATATATTGCTAGTGAAAATGTAAAATGATAAAATCACCTTGGAAAACAGTTTGGCAGTCCTCAAAATACTAAAAACACACTTTTCATATAGCCAAGCAATTCCACTCCTAAGTAACTACTCAAGAGAAAGGAAAGCATAAATTCACACAAGGACTTGTATGCGGAGACTTAGCAGTCTTATTCACAATGGCTCAAAACTGGAAATAATCCAAATGTCCCATCAGCTGATGAACAGGTAAATTATGACATATCAATACAATGAAATGTTTAGCAATAAAAAAATGAACTACTTATAAATGCAACAACATGGGTGAACCTTAAAAATATTGTTAAATGAAACAAGCCAGATAAAAAAAAACCTACTAAAATTTCTTTAAAATGCACATCTCTTAGAGAAGAGAGCAGTATATTCCTGGGGCTTGGATGGGAATGGGAACTGGCCTTCAGATAGGCATGGGTGAACTTATGGGGGTGACAGAATGCTCCAAAAATGTATTGTGATGATTCCACAACAGCATAAATTTGCTAAAAATCTTTGAACTGTATACACTTACAGTGGGTAAATTTTATGGTATATAAATGATACTTCAATGAAGCTACTAAAAAAATATTTCCCTTAAAAGACTTCATTTTTTGGGTTAGTGGTTCTCCGATGAGGGTGAATGGGGGTTGTGGACAGAGAGGAAGACCAGAGACAGCATATTAGAATTAACTAAGAGTTCTTTTTAACACACAAGTATTTGTTCTTCCCTATAATCCCTAGAGATCACAGAATATCACCATATATTATGAGGAGTGGGTAAAGAATCCTCCTGCAATGCAAGAGATATAGGAAACTCAGGTTCGATCCCTGGGTTGGGAAGATCCCCTGGAGAAGGAAATGAATACCCACTCCAGTATTCTAGCCTGAAAAAATCCCATGCACAGAGGAGCCTGGCAGACTATAATTCATACAGTCGCAAAGAGTTGGACACAGCTGAGTGATTAAGCACACATATATCATTTGCAAATGCTCCCCTAGATGATTCTGATATACACGATCCACACATCTACCCTTGAGAATCTCCTCTTAATCAGGTTGAGTCCCAGGAGTCTATGTTTTCCATAAGCAAGACAGGTGACTATTGTGATCACTTAAGTTTAAGAAACTCTGCCCATGTTCTACAATGCTAAGAACTTTCAGCATTGTGGCAGAGCACAGTGGGATAAATGTTACTCTGGGAAAATCTATTTTCTGACCCTTTTAAAATCACATCTACCCAGATACTGGGGGCAGCCAATACCTAGCAGTTTTAATGAATTAAACCAATAATTAAGACTCCCAGTTACTCCACTTTTGGTGGGGATTCTGGTTCATTGAAAAGAATCTGTCTGAATTCAATACCAAAAAGGCCAACCATTTTGTTACGATTATGACTTATTCATGTAATGTGTTAGCTGTGAGATGTGTGCTTGCATGCTCACTTATGTCTAACAGTTTGTGATTCCAGGCTCCTCTCTTCATGGGATTTTCCAGGCAGGAATACTGGAGTGGGTTGCCATTTCCTAGCTATGAGATAATCTGCTATATTTGTGCCTAGTTGTGGTCCCTTGGGTTGAAAACTCTTGGGTCTCTACTTTCCCTTTTAAGAAGTAATGTCTTTTCCTTTGAAGCATTTTGTCATTCCTGAGTTGACAGAAGTCTCCCATTCTTGGAAGAACACAGGAAACAGAAAACAGAGCATTTGCAGTCACCTTCAATGGCTTTATTTTCCTGATTGTCAAGTTTGCCAAAAAAATTAGATTGCTAGAGATGATGGCTAAATGTTCCTATTGTTTTTAGAAAAATACAGTTTTGTAGGAGAGAAAACATTTCAAAAAACTTCAAAAAAATTAAAGTGCTATTGCTATCCATCGAGGGGTCACTGCCAGTTCTGTACATGTCAACAAGATTCCTATCTAGCAAACTGCCTGAAATCCCTACCATTGTTCAGTATTGTGTAGAAAACCTTAAGCATTAAATATATATTTTTATAATACATTATTTATTTATAATCTGAAAAGAGGAAGTTAGCCCCCCAATTTTTTTCTAGGTTAGTATCCATTGATTACTTTCCCAGATCTGCTTCTAGTGGAATAAAAATTGTTCTCATTCATCGGTTATTATTTTTTCCCTGATTTAGTTCAGATGCCTCCTGCCTCGTAACATGCATGCTTAGGCTCTGTTTGCAGAGTGAGGTTATTGGTATCAGGAGCTTCCGGAGAGATACATGGAGGAGGTGGCCTGATCTTGTGTGGTCATCTATTTCTTGTGATCTTGTCGCAGGACCTTTGGGAAGGAACTGTGGCTCTGTGTGCCTTTTTACTCTTGGTATCTTAGTGAGACATAGGGAGGCCTTGCATGCTGCAGTCCATGGGGGTCACAAAGAGTTCGACACGACTTAGCAACTGAACAACAACAAAACCTTAGCATAGTGAGTAGCACAAAGTAGGCACTTAATGAAGAAAGAATGAAAATGTAAGCTCCACATGGCCAGGGACCACGCCTTCCTTGTTGTGCATTGTATGTGCCGCTTAGCACAGTTACATAGTAGGTGATCAATAAAGTATATAATGACTGAATCAGGAATTTAGTGTCAGGTTTGTTTGGATCCCTGCTTTTGTATTTTCTGACATTTGTAGTTTGATATACAGTTTGAATTACAAATAAAATTTTGATTTGGTTGTCCAAATGTGTGGGCTGATTTCTATGATCGAAAGGTTACATTTTGTATAAGATACTGCTTTGTCATTTATTGTTTTTCTCTTACCTCCAAACCTGCCACACAGTTTTAAAATAGTTTTTTTTTTTCATTTATTTTTATTAGTTGGAGGCTAATTACTTTACAATATTGTAGTGGTTTTTGTCATACATTGACATGAATTAGCCATGGATTTACATGTATTCCCCATCCCGATCCCCCCTCCCACCTCCCTCTCTACCCGATCCCTCTGGGTCTTCCCAGTGCACCAGGTCCAAGCACTTGTCTCATGCATCCAACCTGGGCTGGTGATCTGTTTCACCCTAGATAATATACATGTTTCGATGCTGTTCTCTTGAAACATCCCACCCTCGCCTTCTCCCACAGAGTCCAAAAGTCTGTTCTGTACATCTGTGTCTCTTTTTCTGTTTTGCATATAGGGTTATCATTAGCATCTTTCTAAATTCCATATACATGCGTTAGTATACTGTAATGGTCTTTATCTTTCTGGCTTAGTTCACTTTGTATAATGGGCTCCAGTTTCATCCATCTCATTAGAACTGATTCAAATGAATTCTTTTTAATGGCTGAGTCGTATTCCATGGTGTATATGTACCACAGCTTCCTTATCCATTCGTCTGCTGATGGGCATCTAGGTTGCTTCCATGTTCTGGCTATTGTAAACAGTGCTGCGATGAACATTGGGGTGCACGTGTCTCTTTTAAAATAGTTTTTATAATTAGGATGACTTGAGGTATATTTATTCACTTGGTTGCCCTGGGTGAGTGATTAGTGACTTTGTATAAGATGAAATGTATGGGAATTTAAGAATGATTTTAGATGAATTCATGCGTGATCAAACCATAACACGTGAGAGGAAAGACAGGTATTTAGAGTGGAGGTCATTAGGCAGTTGAGGTCAGTAATGCCAAAAAAACTTTTACTTGCAGGTAGTATATACTAAGTGGCAAATATGATTTCAATGGAATCTGAAAGCTTATTTAAAAATATTCTGTTTAGGTACTTCAGCAGTCAATCAGGTGTACCTACTATTTAAACAGTAATTTTCTCAGGAGCAATGTTTTGAACCTAAATGCCTTGCATGGTTACTGGAAGAATGAGGTTACTGATAAAAATTATTCCTTTTTTGCTTGGGATATCACATTATTATTGCTTTAAGGGAAATTTTCTCAGAGAAAGCAGATGCTCAGTGCTTATTAGTATGGTAGCTTTAAATATTTAAGATGTGAACAAAAGACCAGATCATCCCAATGATTCTTTATAAAAAAGGAAATGTATTAACTTTACCAAAATGTGAATGCCATAGCACTTTAAACATTTTATTTAATATAACTTGACATAGAAGTGTAATGTTCATTTCTTCCTTTGTGCATAGCTTTAGTATTTTAATGATAGAAATCCCAAAGAGGGTTTTATTATTATGAGTTAAAGATATCATTCACAATTCAGGTAGGACAGGACGATACTGAGACTTTTGCTTTGAGCCTCTGAAAATAGTGGCCCCTCATCTGCAAGGGAGCTTTTATTTTTACCCTGGGCTTGGGCAGAGTCCGCATACCCTCAACTGACACACTGCCCACATAATTTTCATGGCAAATAGAAGGGGAAAAAAATGGAAGCAGTGACATTTTGTTTTCTTAGGCTCCAAAATCATTGCAGATGGTGACTGCAGCCATGGAATTAAAAGATAATTGCTCCTTGGAAGGAAAGCTATGGCAAACTTAGACAACTATTAAAAAGCAAAGACATCTCTTTACTGACAGAAGTCCATATAGTCAAAGCTGTGGTTTTTCCAGAAGTCATGTACAGTTGTGAGTTGGGCCATAAAGAAAGCTGAGTGTTGAAGGATGGATACTTTTGAACTGTGGTGCTGGAGAAGACTCTTGAGAGTCCCTTGGACAGCAAAGAGATCAAACCAGTCAATCCTAAAGGAAGTCAACCCTGAGTATTCATTGGAAGGACTGATGCTAAAGCTGAAGCTCCAATACTTTGGCTACCTGTTATGAAGGGTCAACTCATTGGAAAAGACCCTGTGCTGGGAAAGATTGAAGGCAGCGGGAGAAGGGGGCAGCAGAGGATGAGATGGTTGGATGGCATCACTGATTCAATGGAATCAGTTTGAGCAAGCTCTGGGAGATGGTGAAGGACAGTGAAACCTGGCATGCTGCAGTCCATCGGGTCACAGAGTCAGACATGACTTAGTGGCTTATCAGTGACAACAACAGTAGAAAAATATTCGTTCTGAGTTGTGCAGGAGATGGCAGCAGTTCTTGGGTCAGTGGTGGAGTTGTGACCCTGAGAAGGGAAAGGGCAGTGACTTTCAGGTCTTACCTGTATTTAATATGTCCCTTCACATAATTTGCACTAATTCCAACTTTATCTCTGCTCCCCTTTTGTGACTAGTTGTGTAATAAAAGTCTTCTTTCCTTTCAACATTAAAAAAACAAAAACAACAATTCTCAAACCTAAAAGGCAACATAATCTCTCTTCTTGGGCAATAATAATCTAAGTGCATTTCTTTATTTTAGTATCTTCTCAAAGAGTTGGAGAAATAAAAGAAAAATATATAGGAATATAGAGTGACAGCCCTGGAAAGAATGTTAGAAATTGAATCCGACCCCTTACTATTTTTTTTTTTTTTGGCTACACTAGATCTTAGTTGCCATATGTGGGAGTTTAGTTGCAGCATGTGGGATCTAGTTCTCAGATCATGGAACAATGTGAAGTATTGTTTCATGAGAGTTTTTAAATGATTTTATACTGTATATCTCTGTCTTTATATCCCCTGAACTTAGCATTGGTGTTTAGCAGGAAATAAATGTTTACTGAATTAAACATGAGCATATTAAAGTTTGTATATATACAAAACTGAATTTCTTATAGTTTCTTAAATAACTATGTTTTATTTTGCTCTGAGGTCTTCATGCACACTGCTGCTTTTGCCCGAAGTGCCCAGGTCTTACCTCAAATGCGTTTTCCTTTGGGAGACATTTCTTAATCATTTTCTAATGCATGCACTTCCTTGCCCCAGGCACATTGGCCCTTTTCAATGCCTTTTTCCCTTGGAAATATTTGTCTAAAGGCAATCTTCCGTGCCACTTTGTAACTCCTTGAGAGCGAGGACTGTGTCTGCTTTTCATTTGTGTATCTCTAGCATCCAGCCTTGTACTTATTAGAGTTTTGAGAAATTGAATGATGAACATGTTTTTAGTACTTTGGAATGTAATCCAAGGACATGATAAAATAACAGTGCTTGAATAGGTCACAACTACCTCAACACTTTTCTCATCTCCTCTCCCCAATCCTTGCCCATCTATTTTCATTTCTGTCTGTTTAACCTCCAAAAGGCATATGTGAAGTTTGCCCATTTTGATCCATTTCCATCACCACCACCACCACCACCACTATAATCCATCCTACCATCATCTCTTGCCCTAGCCCACTAGAATAATCTGGTCTTCCTGTATTTATCTAGTCCTAGTCAAGAAATAGAATGGACTGAAATTATAGCTTATCACATAGTATGAATCAGTATTATTTTGAGAAACTTGTGAACAAACTGGTCATTTATCTTCCCCAGCCAGGAGGGTTCTTCATCTGTTAGACTGTGTTTAGCTCCATTTTGGTCTTGTAGGGTAGAATCTCTTGATCTCTCACTATTTTGTTTTTCATTGCCTAAGACCATGAAAGGGTTGCATTAGCCCTAGAAAATCTGAAAATTAACCAAGTGGTTACAGGGTAAGTGAGGGTTGATAACTATCTGTATTGAATTCACGCAGTGATATTTTTTCTTGATTTCTCATATATTTCATGGTTATATTAGGATAAATTTGGCTGCCATAACATAGGCCCCATAACATTGGTTTAAACATGTAGAGTGATTTATCTCTTAATTAACAACTTGAACATAAGCAACACAGGACAGTTACAGTGCTTCCATGGTGTTGGAGATGTAGGACCCTTCTATTTTATTGCTTTGCCATCTTTAACTTGAAATGGCTACTCCTGTACCTACAAACACCATCACAAGTGTCAGCAAATGGGAACGGAGGGGAGGACATAATTCTTCTAAGGCAGTGTTTCTGCTTATATGCCATTCATCAGTCCCACTCACATGGTCATACTTAGCTGCAAGGGAGGCTGGGCAGCCATGTGTTTCCCTAAAACTTCTATTACTGCAGAAGAGGACAGGTATCAGGGCCTAAGGAGCATTTGCACCATAGTCAGCAACAGGAAAGGATTTACTTTTGGAATGCTTTTTTTTTTTTCTAACACTGCTTTATGAGGAGAAATTTTCTATTGAAATGATTAAGCTACTTGACCTGTGGGAAAGAATTCACCTGAGTTATTGTATTTGACTTTGGGATTTTAAGTCAGATATATTTCAGTGGTTATAGGGATGAGTATTGGAGAAGGAAATGGCAACCCACTCCAGGACTCTTGCCTGGAAAATCCCAGGGACGGAGGAGCCCGGTAGGCTACAGTCCATGGGGTCGCGAAGAGTCGGACGCAACTGAGTAACTTCACTTTCACTTTTCACTTTCGTGCATTGGAGAAGGAAATGGCAACCCACTCCAGTGTTCTTGCCTGGGGAATCCCAGGGACGGGGGAGCCTGGTGGGCTGCTGTCTATGGGGTCGCACAGAGTCGGACACCACTGAAGTGACTTGGCAGCAGCAGCAGCAGGGATGAGTATGAAACATATTGAGATGAGGTTGCTTTTTCTTAACTCTTATTTTTCTTGGACTGTTTTTATGTTTTCTTTTTTTACCTTTCTTGGGGCTAATCTAATATTATTTTTGTTGTGCTTTTAGGCATGGCGCAGTCACAAGGCTGGGTGAGAAGGTACCTCAAGGCCTTTTGTAAAGGCTTCTTTGTGGCAGTACCTGTGGCAGTGACTTTCTTGGATCGAGTTGCCTGCGTGGCAAGAGTGGAAGGAGCATCGATGCAGGTAAAACTGATATGACTCCTTTCTTTGAAATACACGTTTGCTTGTTTCTCAAGCACTAGAGATGAGATTTCTGTATATTGTCTCCATGCTAGAAACGGAAAGGTTTTTGAAAGGCCTTGAACTAAATTTTAACATTACTAAATGTCTTTATAAGGTCTTCTAATGCAGTCATATTATAAGCAATGGTGAATAAAAATAATTCTCTGATAGTTCTCTTTATCTATAGTTCCCCCTACCTTAGAAATGATAAATTGAGATTCTAAAGGAATTTTACAAAATAATATCACTTTCTGTTGCTGTGGCCTGAGATTTTAAGGTTTGTTTTTTTTTTTTTCAATTATCCATATATGACTGAGATCAGATTTATGAGTTCAATTGCAGGATGAATTTGTCTCCAACTCAGTTACCTGATTATTTTACACTCTCACACATGCACTCACACACTCATTTATGCACACATAGAATTCTGATAGGTAGAAAAGTCTACGGCACTGATTTCAGATATTCTAGTGTGTTTTTTAAGCATGTTGCTGATTAAGAAGATTAAATGCCATTTGCATTGGAAAAATTTTGGAGTGGAGATTTCCAAAAGTTATAACACAAATAGTCTCCAGTAACTCAGAGAAAACTTGATTATTCTAATGTTGATATCTGGAACTTAGCTGTTTCAGGAAGTTTATCAACTAAGAAGAATTTGCATTTTGTAATATAATTTGTTTTCTTCCATTATTTTGTGTATTAAGTTTATGCATTATACTAAATATTTCTATAAAACAAATAAAATGAATGTATAAACTTGTAAGAGTTTAAAATGATACAGAGAGTAACCAGCTTACTCCCCCTCCCTTTTTTAGTCTTTAAACTAGGTGAGGGCATAGACATCAGCTTTGAAGAGTTAGAATGAAATTGCTTTGTTAAAGTTGTAACCATTGCACTGAGAATCAGGTCTCTTCCTGAGTTCAGGTGCTTAGTGAGATCCTGAGTGAGTGCTTTTGGGGTGAAACTAGGGTTCTAAAGCATGGCTGCCTGAATATTTACTTATTGACTTGTGCTTCCATCATTTGAGAATGATGGGGGCCTTCTCTTGGGTTGGGGCTTCTGAGTTAAACCCTGTCTCTCACTTTCACTCTAGAGTGGGTCACCAGCTCCAAGCAAACCGGTTACTTACTTTGAATGCAAAAATATTGTAGTGCCTGGGTACAGCAAACAAAGGAAGAGGGGTTTATAAGTGTATGGCTTTATTCCTAAATGCAGTTTAATACCTTTAACAGAGGTGGGTTTTACATTTCCTTCCTCTTTAATTTTAAATTCCTAGCAGCCTCATCTTAGACCCAATTCTTTGGGGAAATTAAACTTTCTTTGTTGAGCTTTTGAATCAGATTCCTCATTTGAGATTAAAACTGCCTTGTCCACAGCCATCCAAATTCCTTTTTGGTCCCTTTCATCCCTTTGAACCCATTTACAGGTATTATTTTTTGATAACAAATGATCACATGAGTAATGACTTTTTTCCAGTTTTGCTAGTGCTATCTTGTTACACAACCCGCACTATCCTGAGATGGAATTTTTCCAGAACACAGAACCTCATAATTTTGGATCTCATGATATTCCAGAGAATCATATGGCAATCATAGTATTGCAGTCTCCATGCCTTTAGCCCAGTATAGCCCAGTATGTTTATGACTTGTGCTCAGAGGGAAAAAACACAAGGAACTAGCTGTTTTATGAAAACACAAAGCTTATCCCCAGTGAAGAAGACAATGAAGAAAGTCTTGAATATGCCAGATCTTGTCTTCTAAAGCCTTTAGATGACAAGATCTGTCATTTAAATGCCAGATCTGTTGATTAAATAGTAAGTTTATTCCAGATACATTAGAATTTCTTACAGTATTCCTGGACCACTACCCCAAGAATCAAATTTATTACCTTGTGGTTTGTTTGGTAGGATTTCCTTAGCTGTTGGTTAGAGAAGAGCAGTTTGAATTGACTTTGATCTACAGGGAAATTGATTGGAAGGCTTGTGAGTACGGTGGTGGAAGGCAGGAATGTGGCAGTCGTCAGGGACAGCTGGAACCAGGGACTTGAATGCTGCCAGGGTGCTCAGTCTTTTCTGTTTGAACATCTGCTTCTGTCAGCATCTTGGCTTAGTTCTCTCAGACCAGCTTTCGTCTCGACTCAGGGCACATGGCTGCTGGCAGCTCTCATGCCTTTAGATGCCCAGTTTCTTTACCGTCTGAGCGAGATTTCTCCTTATGCCTTAATTTCACTTTGAAAAATCTTGAAGAAGGACTGTGATTGACTTAACTTGGACCATATGCCCTGATCCATTCAAATACAGATCCACTTTGACCAGAAGGTTAGGGTGCCATGATTGGCCTATCTTTGGACAGGTACACACCCCTAGCCTGTGGCTAGGAGGAATGAGAAAGCAGCAACATATATTTGAATCACATTTTTCTGTGGGCTTTCAAGGTGAGGTAGTGGTGATACTTCCCAGAAGATGAGGAGGTGTTATTTTTGGAATAAAAGGGAAAAAGATATTCTGAGAAGAAAGGAAAAAAAAATGTATGGTTTTGTCTATATTATAAGAATTTTAGATTACTTTTGAGGATAATGGGTAATTTGTTTACACTTTCATTAGATATAACTGAATCACACTTAAAATTATTTTGGACTAGAAAGTGTAGTCATGAGATATTGTTATTAATTAATTCAGCATATTTGAAGAGATCTTTGCTATGCTACAGCTTTGATGAACTGAACATGTTTAGGCCATGGGGTTCAGCAGAATTTTTGACAAAAAATTCAAAAAAATTCTTGTCTTCAAATTTCTCTAATGATGCAAGTACTAAATAGTTGGCAGGGTGTGTGGTACTCTCTGGAAATCCCTGAGCTTCCTGCAAGGAACACACCTGCTTTTATTGACTCTTTTTATTCAACCAGGCCTGAAAATTATTCCCGGTTTATTGCAGTTGGTTGATTTGTTGTGAACAGAAGGAGTATTCTGGATGTGTGGTGATGTCTTGTTATATCAAGGCTTAAAGTGTGAAAGGAAGAGAGATAAAACAATAGCAAGAAAGAAAAATATGTGGAGAAGAAGAGGAAGGAAACTATCATAGATCAGTTGGGTGACGGAGAAAATTAAACACCTGAGTAGGAGACGAGAGCGGCACAAAGGATCAGTGACAAACAGGGAGAAAACCGCTCCAGTGAAGGCGCTCATGGCTCCTTTTGTGGAACCTTCCTTGGAACTGTACCCTTGAATGCTGACCCATCTCTGCTGCACATTTGTGTATAACACCATGAGATTTGTCACCCAGCCATCCATTCTAAATCTCAGTATTCATCGAAGGAATCTGTGTGCCCTTTTGAGGGAACCGCTATTGAAATAGGTTATCAGTCTTCATTGGAAGGATTGATGCTGACACTGAAGCGCCAACACTTTGGCCACCTGATGTGAAGAGCTGACTCGCTAGAAAAGACCCTGATGCTGGGAAAGATTGAGAGCAGGAGGAGAAGGGGGCAACAGAGGATGAGAGGTTGGATGGCATCACCGACTCAATGGACATGAGTTTGAGCAAGCTCCAGGTGACAGTGAAGGCCAGGAGAGCCTGGCGTGCTGTAGTCCATGGGGCTGCAAAGTGTCAGACCTGACTTAGTGACCGAACAACAACAACAGCAGCAACCAGTCTTGAGCGTCACTCATTGCGTAGTACCTGAGTGCTCCTGTGCATTCAGGTAGAAAGACCACATGTAGTCATTTCTTTCATTTCAACTATAGGAATCATTTTGTGACTCAGGGGGCATTTGCACATTTGCAACTACAGACAATAATAAAGGCACTGGTAACTATGAGTTGGAATAGGGAATCATTTATCAAATGGCTGGTATGTGCAAAACTGCTCTTGAGGTATGGGAGTCAGATACAGATTCTGTATTCAAGGTCGTCTTGCTATAGCAGAGGTTTAAGAATTATTAATCCTAGATAATTGCTACATCTTCAGATGAGATTTGATATAGAAGATATCGAGCTGTCAGATATTTGGCCAGTGCCTAGCACATCCGGAAATGGAAAAAGAAAAAAAAAACTTGTTTGGTTTAGCGTACTGTTTTAGAGAATGAACCTGGAAGTTTTAATATGAGACAGAATGGTACCAGAAAAATAATACCTTGAGCTCTTTTATAGTTCAACATTATTATTTTTACTGTGGCAACAAACAACCCTAAAATTTTAGAGTTTATATAACATTTTTATTTCTTGCTCATTGGTCTGTAGATTGATTATAGTCACTCTAGACTAAGGGTTTGGATCAGTCTGCTTCCTATATCTCTCATTGTGGGCCCTCTGCTGAAGGAATAGTGACAGTCTGGGGTGTGCCCTTCTTGTGGGTGATAGCAGGACACAGGGTGAATGAAAATGCTCAGAACATCTTAGAGCCTCAGTTCAGAACTTCTACTCTTCTGTCTACATTCCTTTGATCAAAGCAAGTCACACGAAAACACAAAGCAATTAGATGGAAGTATATTCCACCCATAGGGAAGTCATGGCAAGGTGACGAGGGAAGGATGAATTGTGAATAGGGCAGGTATATCTACCACAACCACTAGGATGCCAAAGATACATGCTAGATTTCAGAGGTAATATATTAACCTTTGAGTCTACCTAGAATAACCCTAATCTTTATAGTCCAAGTCTGACAAAATTGTAATAGGTTGAAATTCTAAGTCACTGAATTCTGGGATGGATTGAAATAGCCCAGGGCCAATTGGATCTTTAGAGTGACTTCTTAAAAAGGTCACTCTGCAACTTGTATACATGTTATTTAAGAAAATCCAAGAATTGAGAGAGTTTGAATTTCATTAAAAGTACACATAATGCCAATCTTTTGGAGTTTATTGAATAAATACTGTTATAGCAACCCTGGAAATTTGCTTTGAGTGACAAATTTTGCGCCAGAGCTCTTTTTTTTTTTTTTTAAATTTTTTTATTAGTTGGAGGCTAATTACTTCACAACATTTCAGTGGGTTTTGTCATACATTGATATGAATCAGCCATAGATTTACACTTATTCCCCATCCCGATCCCCCCTCCCACCTCCCTCTTCACCCGACTCCTCTGGGTCTTCCCAGTGCACCAGGCCCGAGCACTTGTCTCATGCATCCCACCTGGGCTGGTGATCTGTTTCACCATAGATAGTATACATGCTGTTCTTTTGAAACATCCCACCCTCACATTCTCCCACAGAGTTCAAAAGTCTGTTCTGTATTTCTGTGTCTCTTTTTCTGTTTTGCATATAGGGTTATCATTACCATCTTTCTAAATTCCATATATATGTGTTAGTATGCTGTAATGTTCTTTATCTTTCTGGCTTACTTCACTCTGTATAATGGGCTCCAGTTTCATCCATCTCATTAGGACTGATTCAAATGAATTCTTTTTGACAGCTGAGTAAAATTCCATGGTGTATATGTACCACAGCTTCCTTATCCATTCATCTGCTCAGAGCTCTTTTTATGTCTTGAAAAAAAAAATTCTGTTGGCTTGAGGTTTAATAGGAGAAACTCATTTTCAGGATTCTGTCTTATAAGAAATAATTCTTTACTTTTAAAATACTACTCAGTAGTTCTTTTTTGAGGTTAGGTTTTCCAGTATTAATTTACAGTATGACTAGAAGGATGGGGGAGGTCCATCATGAGGAGTCACAGCTAGTTAAAGGTAAGTCATCAATATAAAAAAGGTACGTGATGTAATTCAATGGAAAATAGGATTCAGTTTATGAAATAGTTGATCTTTTTTGTTTTATCAAGTTATATAGGCATGTCTCTTTTCTTGGATGAGATGTACCTTTAGCCATGCTCTGCCCACACAGAGCGCTAGCAGACATTGTTGGTTAATGATTATTCATACTGACCTGAATCACTTCTACCACTGGCTGCTGAAAGGTTACCATGAAAGTAGATGCACCCTTTTTTTTTTTTCAAGAAGCACCACATTACTCAACATTAATTTAACTCAGGAAGCGAAGGCTGATATTGCATACAGTTGAAACTACATAGGGAATTTATGTCGGTGAGATGCAATTATTCAAATTAGAAGTTCAATCGCTTACAAAGGCTTTTAGAATAAAAAGGTGCCCTAGGAATAGTTTAATGACCTCACGCCAAAGTTTTAGAATTTATTTGAGTAAGAATGCCTGAAGCAGGGTCACTGGTTCTTATAAAAGGTGTATGTGTTCTACATGCACAATTAAGATGTAAGACTTAAAAGAACAACGGAAAGAAATCATTTTGTGTCACTGTTCTTTTTTTGTTGCAGTTGCCACATAATTTTACATAGTATGCTCTTTGCCTTCTTCCAGAACCAGAGGGGAAAATGTTTGAAAACAGTGCACAATACTATCTCTTTAGCTCAGACTTCAGAGAAAGATTTATGCAGAATAGATTAGAAAATTAGAAAATTTGAGGGAAAATAGAGTCTAATCAACATTGAAGTCTTTATTTATCAATACCACACATTCATTTGTCCAAAATTGTCGATTTTCAGCTACCTGAGAATAATGATCCTGAAGAAACTGGCTTGTAATAAACCTTTTAGACTTCTGCCTGGCTCTTTGCACTCATTGTCTGTTGCCTTCTGAGTTTAAAATTAAAAGTTCCATAAAAAAAAATAAGCAAAGAGGCTGATGCTCTTTCTCTCTTTTTGTCACATTATTTATTTTATTTTATTAGAAAAAATTTAAACCTATAGTGAGCTTAATATACAATGGTTGTGGTAGTTAATTATTCTTTGCTACTCTGAGACACTAGATATAAACAGACTCTCAAGGAAAGAGATGTATCATGATTTACCTGCCACAGTTTAAGGTAGAGTTAGGGAGTTTTATGTTACTTGCTGAATTTGCACTTCCAAGGTGCTGGGAATTGCCTGGCACACGTTTCCTGTGAAGCTGACTGCTCTGTGCTCTTCCTACTTGCTCTTGGTGGCCTAGGGCTGACTTTGGGAAGCCAGGAGTTAATGTTGGAAGCCTTTATTGGCTTACGTGTGTGCATTCTTCTCAAATTACTTTTGGCTCAAAAAATCTCACCTGAGGTTTTTACACCTTAGGATGTTATGCATTTTTATATAGTTCTGCAACCTGTCATTAATAGAGAATTCAAATAGATCAATTTGCATTTATAGCAAGAAACATATGTGATACTAAAACCATGAATGAGTGATGACTTTAAAATGTTCCTTTGGAGGTTTTCTTCATGTCCCATGATAAAATAACAGGGTGCTTCTGTTCAATACAGCCAGGGTTAGATCTGTTATTTAAACACTGACTTCATAGCACTCTCTCTTTTTTTAATGTTGGAGTAGTTTTAGACTTATAGAAATGTTGTAAGAGTAGAGCAGATAACTCCCATGTGTTCTCTGCTCAGATTCCCCAGCTTCAATATTTTGCCACATTTATTTTATTCTCTTCCTCTTTCTCTTTCCTTCCCTCTCCTCCCCCAATTTATAACATATGATAGATAATATATAACATATAATATATGCAGCTGTGTTTCTATGTGTATATACTCACATGTATATATGTTAAGTCGCTTTAGTCATCTCCAACTCTTTGCGACCCTTTGGATTGTAGCCTGCCAGGCTCCTCTGTCCGTGGGATTCTCGAGACAACAATACTGGAGTAGGTTGCCATGCGCTCCTCCAGGGATCTTTCGGACCCAGGAATTGAACCCATGTCTCTTATGTGTCCTACATTGGCAGGCGGGTTCTTTACCACTCACATGTATGAGTAAGTTCAGTTCAGTTGCTCAGTCGTGTCTGACTCTCTGCGACCCCATGGACTGCAGCACATCAGGCTTCCCTGTCCATCACCAACTCTTGCAGCTTTCTCAAACTCATGTCCATCAAGTCCATGATGCCGTCCAACTATCTCATCCTCTGTCGTCCCCTCTTCCTCCTGCTTTCAATCTTTTCCGGCTTCAGGGTCTTTTGCAATGAGTCAGTTGGAATGTATGAATAAATATACCCACAAACATTGCTATTGAGCCAGTGGAGAGTAGGTTGTATACAGTACTTCTGTGTTCTCTGCTGAGTATATTCATGATGTTTGCTAATTGGCATATTACTGCTTTTCTTTTATATGTTTTTTAAATTTTAAAAAATGATTAAAATTTTAAATTTAATATTTTATTCAGATTTATATGCATAGAACATTTGATACATTGAGATGTTGATTCAAGTTCTAAATTTTACATTTGAAAAATGGAGGCCAGACATTGGAGATGATTTACATAAAGTGGCAGAGCCATTAAGTTTGAGAAATGATTTGAACCAACTCTGTTAATCCTTTGCATTTTACTAAATAATAACCCACAAAAGTTGTGCTTAATTGCAGTGCTACAAGTGTCTCCTGATAGTATTCCTGCTCATGGAGATATGTTCCATTTTGATTTTTATTTATTGAATGATATAATTAGCAAGTTATTTAATTTGGGGATGGTTTTATAGTATATTTGGCATTTAAAAAAGATAGAAATTACATTTATAAGTGGGAGATGAAAGATTTAAAAATTTTGAAACTCAGGTTGATAAAAGATACCCTATTTTAAACTGAAGACTATAGACTCTCTAAGAAGGAATTAGACAAAATTAGGCAGAGTAGACATATTGAAAGTATTTCCCATGCAGAACTCATTAAAAAGTATAAATAAAACATTAAGAATCTTTAAAAATGCATAGTGACCTTGCTGGAAGGTAAGGGAAATGATCACAGACCACAGATAAGAGGAAATGCATTTCCAGAGTAGTAAGTATGCATTAAAATAAGCAGCTTTCCTATGGACATTTGTCAGTACCTGGTAACTTAGAGTTTTGGTTTTAATGGCCGCAGGAGAGCAGAAGACAAGGTCCTGGGTTCATACAAGGTGGTTGGCACAGGAATTCTGAATAAATTCAGGATCATGAAAAAGACACGTCGTTAGGGAATGAATAAACTAACACCAGAATCTGTTCTGAGGGAAAAATTGTCTAGGTTCTGAGTACAGAGGAAAAGCCCTAATGTGGGATTGAGATTTAAATTCACCTTCACTATAACTGAAAAACCCTAAACAAAGATATTAATTTATAGTGGCGAGGGGTTTAGGGTAGTCTCAGTCACCTGGCAGGAGTTATCTCCAGTCCTCCTGGGCACATGCAAAGTTTGACGAGCGTGATTTCACAGTGAAAACTGTCACACAGTGAAGTGAGTGCTACTAGAGTTTAGTAACCTTTAGTAGAATCAGATCTTAAAGACTTTAGATATTAGAACTGCTGCTGCTGCTGCTGCTAAGGCGCTTCAGTCGTGTCCGACTCTGTGTGATCTCATAGACGGCAGCCCACCAGACTCCGCCATCCCTGGGATTCCCCAGGCAAGAACACTGGAGTGGGTTGCCATTTCCTTCTCCAATGCATGAAAGTGAAAAGTGAAAGTGAAGTCGCTCAGTCATGTCCGACTCTTAGCGACCCCATGGACTGCAGCCTACCAGGCTCCTCCATCCATGGGATTTTCCAGGCAAGAGTACTGGAGTGGGGTGCCATTGCCTTCTCTGATATTAGAACTATCATCTGTTCAACGTAGCATGTTTGAAGAAATAAAAAGGAAAGTGAAAATAATGTGAAAGCAACAAAAGCTTATTTAAAATGGTCAAACAAAGTACCATTTTTTAATCTCTTGTGCTTTAATATATTTTTTAAGATATAGAAATGGAATTGTGATTAGGTTAAAAATCCTTATCTTCTATACTATGAATCTGGTAAAATTTGCAATGAAATATATATATATAATAACATGTAGATGTTATATATATAATATATAATAATATAACATATATAATATATATACAATATAATATAATATATATTATATATATATAAAAAACAGAGATTTACTTTAATATGGAGGAGGAAAAGTGCAATGGGGTTAGAGATGAAACAACATTGGCCATGAGTTCATAATGTTGAATCTAGATGGTGCATAACATGGTAGCTCATTATTCTATTCTGTTTCCTTTTCTAAAAAAAGGGTTTATACCCATTTTGAGTGATTTTTAGTAAGTTTATAGAGGTATACAGTCATCACTTTTTAGAACATTTCCAAGATCCCTCATACCTGTTTGAAGTTAATTCTTGGTTCCATCTTGAGTTTGTCAGCCACTGATCTGCTTTATAGATTTTCCTTTTCTGGATATTTCTTGTAAATAGAAGCAAACAGTATGTACTCTTTTTGTCTGGCTTCTTTTACTTACCATAATGTGTTTTGAGGTTTATCTCTGTTGTGAATACATGCTAAGTCACTTCAGTCATTTCCCACTCTTTGTGACCCATCAGGCTTCTCTGTCCATGGGATTCTCCAGGAAAGAATACTGGAGTGGGTCGCCATGCCCTCCTCCAGGGTATCTTCCCTACGCAGGGATTGAACCTGTGTCTCTTACATCTCTTGCATTGGCAGCAGATTCTTTATCACTGAGCCAGCCACCTGGGAAGCCCTATCTCTGTTGTACCATATATCAATAGTTTGTAAAGTTTTCTTGCTGAATAGTATTGAATTGTATGGATATACCACATTTTGTTTATCTGTTCACCAGTCAGTGAACATTTAGATTATTTCTGCATTTTCATTATTGTGAATAATGCTTCTGTAGACATTTGTGTGCAGGTCTTATAAATAGGTTCGCCAGGTGGCATTAATGGTAAAGAACCCACTTGACAATGCAGGAGACATAAGAGATGCAAGTTCCACCCTTGGGTGCAGAAGATCCCCTGGAGGAGGGCATGGCAATACACTCCAGTATTCCCAGGAGAATCCCGTGGACAGAGGAGCCTGGCAGCCTGGCAGGCTAGTCCATACGGTCGCCCAGAGTTATACATGACTGAAGCGACTTAGCAGACGGGCACACTCTGTGAACATGTTTTCATTTCTGGTGTTGGGCCAGGTTTCCCTTTGGTGTTTGGCTGGATTAGGACAGGTATTATAAAAATATTTTTTGTTCCCCTTGGCTATCCTTTTCCAGTCTTTTGGCTATAAAGTGGGCTCTTCTTCAGCTTTTTTGTCCTGCCTGTTGGTATTTCCTGGTTGCAGGTTTCTCTGGCACTTCATCTAGGATGCACGGAAAGCAGAAGGGACACCCAGGGAACTCACCCACCATGTCATTCCTTATGTCCTCAGGTCCCTAGGCTCCAGTATATCTTTACACCTTTCAGAATCTTCTTGTATTTGTTAATTACGTCTGGAATGTTTTAGTTGTGAGAGAGGACCAGTGATGAATGGAGGTACACCATTTTGGTCCGAGACTATGTTTTTTATTTTTACTAGTAGTCAAATGTGAATGAGTTCTGCCCTGTGAAAAAAGACCAGAAAAGTGAGGTGCCATTTCCAGGCCTGATGCTCTATCTTCTGTCTGCTGGCCAGACAGAGGACCCAGTTGAGGACTCAGACAACAGGCGAGATGGTGAATCTACCATATAGAAAGAACCTGGGTTTCTCAATGACCAGGTGTAGTAAATCCACTTACTGTTGTGTCATACACTTGAGCTTTGGAGATTCTTTTCACAGTTAGCCTAGTTTGGTTATACAGTAAGACTTAATACTATACCTTTTCCTCTCTGCTTTTTCTTGTTTTACACGTCCTTTAAAGCTAAACTCAAATTCGGTTGTTTTCATACAACTTTCCCTAATCCCATCATTCACTTATTTGAAATCCTACAGCCCTGTAAATTTAACTTATGATTATACTTTTTTTTAATATTGTTCTCTAGTCATCTTAACCACATGTTAATACTATAAGCTTCTAAAAGATAGGGACCATATTCCTCTCACCTACCTGTTCATGGGGATGCTTAATAACTGCATATTAAATTTGTTCTTTGAAGCATTGAAGTGCCTGAATAATTAAACCCTACAGCAATAATGATAAAATGAAATTATCATCATTAAATTTTTTTTCCTTTGAATTTGAGGGTGTTTCTGCACTTTTCACCTGAAAAACTTTTAGCTCCTTGATGACTCCATCATATTCTTTATAGCAGAAATTTTCAAACCTTTTTACCTATGACTCATATCATAGATTTTCATTGTACACACAGACACATGACTGAAACAAAAGTTTCATGTAACAGTACTTAAACTGTAATTGCCATCATTATGTGCAATGCCCTCTGATATTTTCTATTTTGGTCGCAACCCATTAAATTGATTCTGTGACTCATTCATTGGTCATGACCTGTAATATGAAAAATGCTGCTTTACTGCAAGAGGGAGGATTGAAAGGCAAACCTGCTCAAACTGAGCTATTAGCTAAGGACGTGGAGCATGTTAGCCCTTGAGTCTGACATTTTAAAGGTGGGCTTGTCGTAAGAACTTCAAGCAGTAGATGTAACACACAAAGGATAAGGAGGCCCGTGGTCTGAGAAAGCCCCTGTAGTAGTTAGTGTTGTCTTTGGGTCTTTTAAATTAACACTACTTGGGTACCTGAGCCCCATTTCATATCTGTGGAATTAGAATCACTGCTGGGACCTTGGAATCTGCATTGTGACAAGCTCTGTAAATACTTAAGTTTGAGAATTGTTGTTGTTTTTTCCATAGAGTCCCAGCTCTTGGGTATGACAGATTGTTGGGCAATTTGCCAAAATGAGAACTACTTTTGCTTAAAAAATCCTGATTGCCTTGGTTTGTCAAGCCTTTGAATTCTAACTCTTAGTAATTTTTTAATATTTTTGTTTGTTTGTTGAGTTATTCACCATATACTTGGGCTAGTTTTAGCTTATTTTTGTTTCTAACCTCATACCAATTGTTATATAAATTTATAATATTTTCATTGTTGATTTTTAGAATTTCTAAACTTTGTTTTTTTTATTTCTTCTTCCTAATTTTACTTTTATGTTATCTTCCTACTTTATTAAATCTTTAAAAATGTGTGACCTACATTTTCTAGTTATCTGTTAATGATAGTTAACTACTATTAATGATAGTTATATATTAATTTTTAAAATTTAGTTTCTTTGTTTTACCAGCTGTATTGTTCAGTTGTGTCTGAAAACATGTGTCACTAAGTCCTGTCTGACTCTCTGTGACCACATGGACTGCAGCATGCCAGGCTTCCCTGTCCTTCGCTATCTCCTGGAGTTTGCTCAAACTCATGTTCATTGATTCGGTGATGACATCCAACCATTTCAATCTCTGTTGCCCCTTCTCTTCTTGTCCTTAATCTCTCCCAGCATCAGGGTCTTTTCCAATGAGTCAGCTCTTCGCATCAGGTGGCCAAAGTACTGGAGTTTCAGCTTCAGCACCAGTCCTTCCAATGAATAGTCAGGGTTGATTTCCTTTAGGATTGACTGATTTGAGCTCCTTGTCGTCCAAAGGACTCTCAAGAGTCTTCTCCAGCACCACAGTTTGAAAGTGTCAATTTTTGGATGGGAGATTTGTAGATTTTTACAGTAATTGCCCCTCGATGAATCATACCTGCCTCGTTGCTTTATATAGTTGCCCCCACCCCCCACACCCACGCATTGACTCTGGCCTTGTGCCTTGCTAGCATCAGCGGATGTTATCCAAGTGGAAACTTGGTAAGCACTTTTGAACTGGGAACATGCAAGACACTCAGGCTATGCTGCTAGAGGGGACATTGGAGGACCAAAGAGACATTCTGGCTAACAAGCCCCAGGTAGGTGCCTGACATGTGACTAGGGCCATGTTGGGCTTTTCAGTTCCATTTGAGCCCCAGATGGTTATGGCCACCTGAGTGACCACAGGAGAGAGCAGCAGAGAATCTGCCCCACTGACTAGAGCCCAAATTGCAGCATCACAATCAAATAAATGGTTGTTCTTTTAAGACATAGTTTTGGAATGATTTGTTAGGAAGCAATAGGTAGCTGAAACAAAAACTGGTGTTATTAGTGAGGTGCTGACATAACAAGATCCCAAAATGTGTCTCATCGGTTTTGGGACTGGGTGGCAGTTGGGGGCTAGAAAAATGGTGATGGGATTGTCGGCAGAGGCTGGGAAAACGACAAACAACTGTCAGTGGAAGCTTGAAAGGTGGTGGGGAAACTGTTTTTGGAGATTGGAGTGGTGGTGACCCATTTTTATGGTACTGAAACAATTTTAAAAGCTATTACCTGCAGGAACTTAGAATCCAGATCTATGTACTGAGTTTGTGGATCTGGCTGCAGATCCAGGCAGAACATTGAAATTGTCAGCTGGCTTCTGATAGCTCTGTGTAAGGTATGGGGAGAGAGAACTGAACTTAAAGCAGAAATTAGAGGAAATAAAGGGTGCCCAGAAATTTCTGTGTTGGAAAATAAAACTGTCTTTAGTTGTCTCTGGCAGGCAAAAGATTCTTGTAGGGAGAAGCGGTCTGGAGTAAATATCAAGTATTCTTTATTAAGACCTTAGAAAAATTTAAGGTAGATCCTTTTAGCTAGATGAAAAGGATGATACAATCATAAGAATGTTAAGGGTTTTGTGCCCTAGCAACCCAACACTTCAAAATTAGAGAAAGGTCTAGTTTGAAAAAGAGTTATGGTTATAGTTTAAGGGGGAATAGAGTGAACCTCAGTTAACTGAATAGAAAGTCAATGAAGTTTTAAAGGGTTGGAATTGGCTTACACTAAAAGGGAAGGTCAGTTTAAAAAAAGGCCTCTGGGCCTCAATTTCCTAAGAATAGAAGCATTTCTGTTTAAAAAGAACCCCAAAGCCTTGATGGTGCTAGTGGTAAAGAACCTGCCTGGCAGTGCAGGAGATGGGAGAATGTAGGTTCGATCCCTGGGTTGGGAAGATTCCCCTGGAGAAGGGCATGGCAACCCACTCCAGTATTCTTGTCTGGAGATTCCCAAGGATAGAGGAACCTGGCAGGCTACAGTCCATAGAGTTGCGCAGAGTTGGACATGACTGAAGTGACTGAACATGCACGCAAAGCCCAGAGGGAAAGCTAAGAGCCCTGGAGAATAGACTAGTAAACCATTCCAGAGAACAGAAGTGGGCCCTAACAAAAGGAACATTCCTGTCCCTGAGGTATGAGGCTCTCAAAACACCTGCTGCTGGATTTTAGACCTGCTGTGGAGAAATGACTTCCGTGTTTCTCCTCTTCCCTTTTAAAATTTATTGCAGTTATACTGTCCCTGTCTTTCCATTGTATGTTGCCTATTTGGGGGACAGACAGTTTCTCTTTTTGCTTTATAAACCTCTGATTCAAGATGAGCTGCATTCAAGTTATACCCTAGGATTCTCATCCATATTTAGAACTGGTGCATATTATGAGGTAATAGACTTTGATCCTTTTGCAGACGTCAGAGGAGACGTCAGGAATCCTGGAAAGGGTCCCACGTGTCTGCATGTGGGAGGGATGTGATTCACTGGGGCCAGAGGGCAAGACTTCAATAGAGTGTTACATTAACATCACCTCCCCTGTCCCCAGCCCCCATAAGTCGTGCCTTTTGGTTCTCAAGCTCTTTTGTAGACCACTTCCCTGACTCTTGACTTGGTCATAGGACTCCCTTTGGCCAGAGGAATGATAGCAGACATTACTCAACAGAGGCTTGTTAGAAGCTTGCACAGTGGGGCTTGTTCTCTGACATCACTGCTGTCTCTATGACTGCAGTTGCCTGAATAATCTCAGGTCAAACTAGCTGACTAACCTCTCAGTTAGTCATTTGGTGGTGGTGGTTTGGTTGCTCAGTTGTGTCCGACTCTTGTGACCCCATGGACTCTAGCCCACCAGGTCCTCTCTTCATGGATTTCCCAGGCAAGGATACTGGAGTGGGTTGCCGTTTCGTTGCCTGGGTCAGGGATTGAACTTGAGCCTCCTACATTGGCAGTTGGATTCTTTATGGTTGAGCCACCAGGGCAGCCAGATTAGTCATTCAGCATAGCCTAAGTGCAGAACGAAGAATAAATAACTGATTGTTGTTTTAAGTTTTGGAGTAGTTTGTTTTATAGCAGCAGGTGAGTAATTTAAGGATTATTTGCTTTTGTCCCTTTCCTCTGCCACAGTGGTTTTTGATTCCTTTCAGTAGGTTCTTTGTTTTCTAATCCCTTCCATTTTGTTTTTGATCCCTTCCATTCTAATAGCTTTGATTTATGTAATTCAGAAGTTCCATGGACCAAAATTTCTACTGATACCCAATCATGCTGCTAGAATGAAGTCTACCCCCCACCCCCAATATGATGCAGTATCAGGTTCAGCAATGAAGAGCTAAAGGATCTAAAATCCATGGTTTTATCTTCACAGATTTGTTCACAGATATAGTAAAGTGAAGTGACTAGATCACTGTGCCCTGTACCTGTTTGGGAGGTTGTACTTTTCAGTTATGTACGTCTGGGGAAATAATTCCAGCACCCTTCTAAAATCCTTTTTATTTGTTGAGCCAACTTCTTGATGTTGCTTCACACCTTACTATGAACCTCTTTTTAGGTCAGGAGGATGAATCAGAGGGAAACATGATTTCTTCTGGGCAATGGGGAAGGACATAGCAGTGAATAAGAAAGACTTATTCAGTTTTATGAGGATGTTGAAGATTCATTGGTATATAGATATATCTTGGTGTCAGTACATAGACATATCTATGTAGCTGACTTGGATTACATATAATAATCTGTCTTCTTGTTAATATGTAGACATGTTTATTATCTCAATTTAATATTTCATTAATTGTATATCATCTATTTCATAATTAAAACTATTAATTTGAATAGCTATCTCAATATCTGTTTTATTAGCAGGAAACACCATACACATGTTTAATAGTAGTGTTTTGTAGTAACTGAATTATTGCATTGAACCAGAAAGTTTGCAGAATGTACCCTTGCAGTCTAGTTACAGTGATCTGAATAAAGGGGTTGCTTAAACACTAAAGAATTTATTAAAAAGACAGAAAACTTAAAAAGTATTTGTAATAAAAGGGTATAAGAATCAAATGCTCTTCTTTCATTTTAAAAAGTTAATTGCTTCATTTTTCGTTTAAAAGCATTACATTTTGATTGAAGAAAACTTGGAAGATATAAAAAAATACACAACATAAAAATAATCTATACCACCTTCCAAAATTAGTTACTCTAAGATATTATTGTACGAAACTCACAGTTAAAAAATACTGAATGATCTATGTGTTACAGGCATTATAGTATTGTATTCACTTTAAATAAAGTAGTTTAAATGCCTGCAAATCCTATGATGAAGGAACTATTACTAATCCATTTTACAGATGAAGAAAGAGTAGAGAGATTAATCTGTTGAAGATTACAAAGATTTAAACCCAGACTTTTGACTTAAAAGTTTGCATTTCTAAACCATTATAAGTTTCTCCTACCCTTTCTGCAATTTTCCTCCCTCCCTCCCTGCCTTCTTCCTTTTCTTTTCTCCCTTCCCTTTCTAAACTTGATCCCACCAATTTATTTTTTTCCATTTATCACATTTTCACCTAATTTATTTTACCAAACATACCCAAATATCCTTAAGTATTTCTCTGCAATGTGATTTTTAATAACATCTAGTATCTAGTGTAGACTGGTAGTCTACAGTCCATGAGGTCGCAAAGCATTGGACACGACTGAGCGACTTCACTTTCACTTTTGGTATCCATATACTACATGGTTTAACCATTACTATTTTAATCAGTTTTCTGTTACTTGTATTTAGGTTGGCTTAAGTATTAAGCTATTATAAATAATGCAAGATGAGCATCCTTATACATGTTTTTTGATTATTTCCTGAGGATAACTTTCTAAATATGACATTTTTAGGCCTAAGGATAAGACCACTTTAAAGACTTTAGATATATTTTGACAAATCACCTTTTGAATAGTTAGTAAAGATTTTTATTTGTGCAAGCAATATATGGGAGTGTCTGTAAAACTTTGATGTATCACTCTCTGTATATAAAGAATACAAGTTAAGTCTAGGAGAATGAAAAATTAGCAACTCACTCTACTTCTAAGTTAAAATGGTATGTATCCATTAAAAAATTTATTAATATAGCTTTAAAGGCTTGCTTTTTGAAGAAAAGTTGAGAAATTTAGTATCTACAGAAATACAAGTTATTTTTATGTGAATAAAATTTCGTGCAGAAATATCAAAAGGGTGAGGAAAATAGTCACCTCAATTTAAAGTGAATATTTTTTTAAAAGCTCTTAAATCTCTGAATAAAATGTGATTAGAGTCATATCTGGGCTTTCAAGGATATGGAATCCCATTGTCTAACACAATGCTTGGCAGAACTGGAATTCAGGAGTTTTTCAGTGATGAAGGAATGAAAGAGTAAAAGAAAGCACAAATGAATTTTTATAGCTTCACTTCCTTAATGAAGGCATCCTTTGTTGCCTTTTAATTTGGACATATAAAAATATATCTCTGTTCCAGCTCATGTGAAACCTGTACGAAGTCTACACATGTGAGCAGAGAGAGGCTACCAGGATTGTCTGGCCAAGGTGCAGTAACTGGTCTAAGCCAGAGCTCTGAAATAACTCTATGAAAGGGACTTTCTCTCTGGGACTTACTGTTTATTGCCAAATGCTCCTGTGGGCAGCCTCTGGACATTGGAGCAGGTGTGAGGAGCCCATTATTCTATACTTACTAATAAAGTGTCAAATGTAACTAGGACTTAATAAGTATAAATTTCCTGCGATGCTTTATGATTTGAATTTCTTCTTTGTAGCACTCAAGTGTAACTGAGTATGTATATGTGACTCTAGGTTTTAATCACCTTGCCAGGTTAAGGGCTCTGAGGTCAAAAGTTTGATTAATTTTTAAATTAGATGGATGGTCATTGTAGGGGGTCAAGTATTAAAGGCTATGGGTAATAAGTACCTTTTACCTAGAAAAAGTGCTCCTCTTCTAACTTAAAGCTTCATGCAGACTTGGGTACAGCATAGTCCATTTTATTATGCACACCTAGTAAGACAAATCTGGTAACTCTAGAAACCGTGCAAACAGTTCAGTTCAGTTGCTCAGTTTTGTCTGACTATTCGTGACCCCGTGGACCACAGCGCGTCAGGCCTCCCTGTCCGTCACCAACTCCCGGAGTTTACCCAAATTCATGTCCATTGAGTCGGTGATGCCATCCAACCATCTCATCCTATGTTGTCCGCTTCTCCTTCTGCCTTCAGTTTTACCCAGCATCAGGGTCTTTTCAAATGATTCAGCTCTTCGCATCAGGTGGCAAAAGTATTGGAGTTTCCGCTTCAGCATCAGTCCTTCCAGTGAATATTCAGGACTGATCTCCTTTAGGATGGACTGGTTGGATCTCCCTGCAGTCCAAGGGACTCTCAAGAGTCTCCTCCAACACCACAGTTCAAAAGCATCAATTCTTCAGTGCTCAGCTGTCTTTATAGTCCAACTCTCACATCCATACATGACGACTGGAAAAATCATAGCTTTGACTAGACGGACCTTTGTTGGCAAAGTAATGTCTCTGCTTTGTAATATGCTGTCTAGGTTGGTCATAACTTTCCTTACAAGGAGTAAGCTTCTTTTAATTTCATGGCCACAGTCACCATCTGCAGTGATTTTGGAGCCCCCCAAAATAAAGTCAGCCACTGTTTCCAGTTTCCCCATCTATTTACCATGAAGTGATGGTCCCAGATGCCATGATCTTAGTTTTCTGAATGTTGAGCTTTAAGCCAACTTTTTCACTCTCCTCTTTCACTTTCATCAAGACGCTCTTTAGTTCTTTTTCACTTTCTGCCATAAGGGTGGTGTCATCTGCGTATCTGAGGTTATTGATATTTTTCCCGGCAATCTTGCCTCCAGCTTGCGCTTCATCCAGCCCAGCGTTTCTCATGATGTACTCTGCATATAAGTTAAATAAGCAGGGTGACAATAGACAGCCTTGACATACTCCTTGTCTTATTTGGAACCAGTCTATTGTTCCATGTCCAGTTCTAATTATTGCTTCTTGACCTGCATACAGATTTCTCAAGAGGCAGGTCAGGTGGTCTGGTATTCCCATCTCTTTCAGACTTTTCCACAGTTCATTGTGATCCACACAGTCAAAGGCTTTGGCATAATCTATAAAGCAGAAATAGATGTTTTTCTGGAACTCTCTTGCTTTTTCAATGATCCAGCGGATGTTGGCAATTTGATCTCTGTTTCCTCTGCCTTTTCTAAAACCAGCTGGAACATATGGAAGTTCATGGTTCACGTATTGTTGAAGCCTGGCTTGCAGAATTTTAGGCATTACTTTACTAGCGTGTAAGAAGAGTACAATTGTGCAGTAGTTTGAGCATTCTTTGGCATTGACTTTCTTAGTGATTGGAATGAAAACTGACCTTTCCCAGTCCTGTGGCCACTGCTGAGTTTTCCAAGTTTGCTGGTGTATTGAGTGCAGCACTTTCACAGGATCATCTTTTAGGATTTTAAATAGCTCAACTGGAATTCCATCACCTCCACTAGCTTTGTTTGTAGTGAAGCTTCCTAAGGCCCACTTGACTTCACACTCCAGGATGTCTGGCTCTATGTGAGTGATCACACCATTGTGATTATCTGGGTCATGAAGATCTTTTTTGTACAGTTCTGTGTATTTTTGCCACCTCTTTTCTTAATATCTTCTGCTTCTGTTAGGTCCCTACCATCTCTGTCCTTTATTGAGCCCATCTTTGGATGAAATGTTCCTTTGGTATCTCTAATCATCTTGAAGAGATCTCTAGTGTTTCCCATTCTATTGCTTTCCTCTGTTTCTCTGCATTGATCACTGAGGAAGGCTTTCTTATCTCTCCTGGCTATTCTTTGGAACTGTGCATTCAAATGGGTATATCTTTCCTTTTCTCCTTTGCTTTTTGCTTCTCTTCTTTTCACAGCTATTTGTAAGGCCTCCTCAGAGAGCCATTTTGCTTTTTTGCATTTTTTTTTTCTTGGGGATTGTTTTGATTCCTGTCTCCTGTACAATTTCACGAACCTCCATCCATAGTTCATCAGACACTGTCTATCAGATCTAGTCCCTTAAATCTATTTCTCACTTCCACTGTATAATGCAAACTGTAAGACACCTGAATAGTAACAGAAGGAAGATGGCATTTTAGACCATCTTATGCATGTTCTTTCAAAAGTATGCCATCTAATAATAATAATAATAATAATAATAATAATAATAATAATAATAATTTTATGACCAGAATATATATTTATCGTAACTATACTTCATTGCTTCCTGGCTAGTGCTACAATGTTAAAAGTTTACAGCAGAGTGCTATATCAGTTTCTTCTCTTACTTTAATAGTCCTCCACCCCCACCCCAATAATTTCCCTAAAATAATGGTTCTTCAAAGGAAATCTGAGGGCCACTGTTGGTTCCTCATGGCTGCAACTGGGGACTATGTCATTGAAAAGCACAAGTGAAAATTGCTCAGTCGTGTCCGACTCTTTGCAGCCCCATCACTATATAGTCCATGGAATTCTCTAGGCCAGAATACTGGAGTGGGTAGCCATTCCCTTCTCCAGGGAATCCTCCCAACCCTGAACTGGGATCTCCTGAATTGCAGGCAGATTTTTTTTACCAACTGAACTATCAGGGAAGCCAGAAAAGCACAAACTTCTGTTTAAACATTTTAGATTGTATATATAGGCAGGGTGGGTGGTGCTCTTTATAGAGGTCTGAAATGGTTGACAGTACAGCTCCCAAAGAAGTGAGGTTAAAACTGGGCTTTGTTGGTAGATCATTGTTAGTGAATTGTGGCTGTGGACTTTTTTTTTTTTTTAATTAAAAAGTGAAAGAGAAAATAAATGAATGAGAGATTTATAGAAAAAATTGAAACTGTAATAATATCATGTACTGATGGATGGCTGTGGCTAAATCTTACAAGGTGAGAAATCTATCATGTCTCTGTTTAATTCTCTAGGGGAGTTTTATTTTCCTAAATCAAGACATAAATTTTACCCCAACTGCATATGATTTGAACTTAGGCACAAGCTGAGAATTTAGGATACCTTGACAATAATATTTGTTTGTAGGAGGAATAAAAATCCTTCCACATCGTCTTCGATCATAGAGAACATTAAAGCTCAACTTCTGTGTTATATTTGTTTCTAAAACAGGTTTGATACCTGCTGTTTCAAGCTTTAGGATAATTTACTAACATCTGTTGAAATCTGCTGACTTATATGGTCTTTCTTAGAGTGAATGATATAGTACTTAGGTCAGAGCAAAGCATTTAACCTTTTTTTCATGTAACTTAAAATTTTTCCAAAAGAAAAAGAAAGGAAAAGAAAATTATATTTCATCAACCAGAGCTAAGAACTTAGATTTTTTTTAATGTGTACCTTTATTTGTATATGTATGTATGTTTTAAAAATGAAACTTGAAAACATAATGAGCATAATGTGTCTGAAGAAGCTATTTTTCAGTAGTTATGCACATTGAAGTTTTTTCTGGGTTAATTCCTAGAGGCAGAACAATTGAAATCTAAAAGTAGACTTACTTTATTTGCTTAGATGAAATGAAACACTGCACAAAGAATTTAGTAGTGGGGGTGTGTGAAAGAAAGTTGCACAGTCATGTCCGACTGGGATTCTTGGACTGCAGTCTGTCCCACTCTTCTGTCCATAGAATTCTCCAGGCAAGAGTACTGGACTGGGTTGCCATTTCCTTCTCCAGGATATCTTCCTGACTTGGGGATCAAACTCAGGTCTCCTGCATTGCAGGCAGATTCTTTGCCAGCTGAGCCACAAGGGAAGCCTAGTGGGTGTGCGGTGGTAGTAAAAATTTCAGCCTGAAGACTTCCCGATTAGTTTAGGCATACCTCAGAGATATTGAAAGTTTGGTTTCAGACCACCTCAGTAAAGTGAATAGTGTAAAGCAACTCACATGATGTTTTTGTTTGTTTCCCATTGCATATAACAGACGTTTACATTGTATTGTAGTCTATTAAGTGCAAGAGCATTATATCTAAAAATAAAGTATTTGTTGTTGTTGTTGTTCAGTTGCTAAGTGTCTGACTCTTTGCGACACCATGGACTGTAGCCTGCCAGGCTCCTCTGTCATGGGATTTCCCAGGGAGGAATACTGGAGGGGGTTGCCATTTCCTTCTCCAGAGCATCTGCTCGACTGAGGGATCAAACCCACGTCTCTTTCATTGGCAAACAGATCCTTTATCTTTATCACTGAGCGTTACTTAATTAAAAAATGCTTTATTAGCTTCTAAGCCTTTAGCTCTTCATAATCTTTCTGCTGGTGTCAGGTTGCGTCTCATTGTTGCTGACTGCTGACTCATCAGGGTGGTGGTTGCTGTGAGTTGGGATGGCTGTAGGAATTTCTCAAAATGAGACAAAAATGAAGTTTGCTGCATTGATTGACTCTTCCTTTCATGAAGAGTATCTCTATAGCTTGTGCTGTTATTAAATAGCAGTAGAACTTCTGCAGAATTGGAATCAGTCCTCTCAAAACCTGCCAAAGCTTTATTAACAGAGGTTGTGTAATATTCTGAGTCCTTGTTATCATTTCAGCAGTCTTCTCATCATCTTCACCAGAAGTAGATTCCATCTCAAGAAACCACTTTCTTTGCTCAGTAAGGAGCAACTCCTCATCCTTTAGTGTTTCATGAGATTGTAGCAATTCAGTCACATCTTTAGGCTCTACTTCTAATTCTAGTTCCTTTCTTTTTCTACCACGTCTGTAATGACTTATTTCCCTGAAGTCTTGAACGCCTCAAAGTCATCCATGAGGGCTGGAATCACCTTCTTCCAAACTTCTGCTAATGTTGGTATTTTGACCTCTTCCCATGAATTACAAAGGTTTTTTTAATGGCATCTAGAATGGTGCACTCTATAAAGTAGGTTTTCAATTGACTTTGCCCTGATCCATCCAAGAAATCACTGACTGTGGTGGCTAAGGTTGACAGCTAAGGCTATAGAGTTACAAAAATGTGTGTGTGTGTTTGTGTGTGTGTGTGTGTGTGTGTTTAAAGTACCAAGGATCTTTATTCTTAGGTCTGAAAATGTATTTCTTAAATAATGAGACTTGAAAGTTGAAGTTACTCTGATCTATGGACTGCAGAATGGATGTTGTGTTAACAGGCATGAAAACATTAGTCTTATTGTATAATATATCCATCAGAGGGCTTCCTTGGTGGCTCAGTAGTAAAGAATCTGCCTGCTAATGCAGGAGACTCGGGTTTGATCTCTGGGCTACAGAAGATCCATTTGAGAAGGATATGGTAACCCACTCCAGTATTCTTGCCTGGAAAATTCCATGGACAGAGGAGCCTGGTGGGCTACAGTCAATGGGGTTGCAAAAGAGTTAGACATGACTGAGTGACTAAACAACAACATAGCCATCAGAGGTTTTTGAGAACCAGGTGCATTGTCAATGAGCAGTACTGTTTTGAAAGGAATTTTTTTTTTTCCTGAGCAATATGTCTCCACAGACCTTAAAATATTCAGGAAACCATGTTGTAAACAGATGTGCTGTAATTCAGACCTCTTTGTTCCATTTACAGAGCACAAGCAGAGTAGGTTTAGCATAATTCTTAAAGGCCCTATGATTTTCAG
This sequence comes from Cervus elaphus, assembly GCF_910594005.1. Lineage (NCBI taxonomy): Eukaryota > Metazoa > Chordata > Mammalia > Artiodactyla > Cervidae > Cervus > Cervus elaphus. Next base: position 64,966,716 of record NC_057832.1, read on the forward strand.
AATGGCAAGTGAGTTCTGCTTCAACTTAGCCTCCAGCTGCATTAGCCCCTGATCAGCCTGTCCTTTGAGATTTTGAAACCAGACATTAACTTCTCTCTAGCTATGAAAGTTCTGGATGGTATCTTCTTGTATAAGGGTATTTCATCTACATTGAAAATAAGTTGTTTAGTGTAGCCAGCCACCATCATGAATTATCTTAGCTAGATCTTCTAGATAAATTGCTGCAGCTTCTACATCAACACTTGATATGTCCCCTTGTACTCTGATGTTAGGGAGATGGCTTCTTTCCTTTAACCTCATGAAACATCTCTGCCAGCTTCAAACTTCCCTTCTGCAGTTTCTTCACCTCTCTTGGTCTTCATAAAACCGAAGAAATTTAGGGCCTTTGCTGTGCATTAGGCTTTGGCTAAAGAGAATGCTGTGACTAGTTTGATCTTCTAGACTTAAAACTTTCTCGATATCAGCAATAAGGGTATTTCACTTTCTTAGCATTTGTGTGTTCACCGGTGTAGCACATTTAATTTCTGCTGATAACGTTTCCTTTGCATTCACAATTGGCTGATTTAGGGTAACTGGCTTAAGAGGCCTAGCTTTCAGCTTTTCTTGGCTTTCCACATGCTTTCCTCATGAAGCTCAATCATTTCTAGCTTTTGTGTGCAACTCTTTCTTTCACTTGAACACAGAGGTGATTGTAAGGTTATTCATGGGCCTAATTTCAATATTGTTGTGTCTCAGGGAATAGGGAGGCCAGAGCAGGGCAGTGGCTCGTTGGTAAAGCAGTCAAACTACAAACGACATTTATCAGTTAAATTTTCTGTCTTACATGGGTGCAGTCTGTGGTGCCCCCAAACAACTATAATAACATGAAAGATTACTGACCACAGATCACCACAGTAAGTATCATATAATAAGACAGTTCAAAATGTTGCCAGGATTACCAAAATGTGGCACAGAGACACGAAGTGAACATATATTGTTGGAAAAATAGCACTGGTAGACTTGATCCAGGACTGACACAAGCCTTCAATTTGTGAAAACACAGTATCTGTGAAGCATAATAAAGTGAAAAGCAATAAGAAGAGATATGCCAGTATTTAAAAGGAAAAACATTCTAGGCAATAAGCAAAGGATTGATCTTGTCTTGAATGTTATGGAAAGGATATTGTACTTGATTTTGTTTCCCTTTGTCCTATAATTGCTGTAGTTATCATTTTCATCGTATTTGTTGACTGTTGCAACAGTTTTTTAACTGTATGCACTGTTAAAAAATTTCCTATACCTCTCTTTTAATTCTTATAACAATCCTGTGAGCTGGGTGGCACTGCAACCCCCACTTTATAGATGTGGAAATGAGGTTTGAAAAAGGTTAAGTAATCTGTGCCAGATAATCTGGCTAGTGGGCTTCCCAGGTGGGTAAAGAATCCACCTGCCAGTGCAAGGGATGAAGGAGATGTGGGTTTGATCCCTGGGTTGGGAAGATCTCCTGGAGGAGGAAATGGCATCACACTCCAGTATTCTAGCCTGGAAAATTCCATGGACAAAGGAGCCTGGCTTGCTACAGTCCAAAGAACTGAATATGACTGAGTGAGCGCACACGCACACACACACACACAGTGGCTAGTAAGGAAGTAGAGACCAGATCTGAACATAGTTTTCTCTCTTTAGAGTAAGGGCTATCCAAAAGATTTATCTAAGTTGTTCGATTTTTTCTTTTTTTTCCAGTTATAGATATACATGTATCTATTCTTTTTCAAATTCTTTTCCCATTTAGGTTATTACAGAATATGGAGCAGCATTCCCTGTGCTGTATAGTAGGTCCTCGTTGGTTATCTGTTTTAAATTTAGCAGTGTGTTCATGTCCAAAAGACTTATCTAAGTTGTTTGTTTTTTAATCCTAGTGCTCCACAGCAAAAGCTAAGGAATTGTGTGAGAATGCAAGAAAAGAAAATTCTTTTCTTCATTTAAGAAAAGAAAGGCAGGACTGCCTTTGGGTTTGTTTCGTCAGGAATCCCAATGACTAGTGATGTCTTCCCTCTTACTACTGGAAATCTCCACTGCTGGTAGGAACATCTGATACAATCACACATTTTGAGATACAGGTAGAAACTTCTACATAGGAAAGGGCATGGTGAAATGTAATTGTTCCACATTGTTGGTAGGAATATAAATGGGTGCTGGCCTTATGGAAACCATTATTGAGGTCCCTTAAAAAATGAAAAATACGGTTACTATATGATCTAGCACCCCCACTTCTGGGCAGCTATTTGGAGAAAACTCTAATTTGAAAAGATACATGCACCCCAGTGTTTACAGGTGCACTATTTATGATAGCCAAGACATGGAAGCAACTTAAATGCCCATCAAAAGGTGAATGGATAAAGAATGACATAATAACATTTGGAGCAACATGGATGGACCTAGAGGTTATCATATTAAATGAAGTAAGTTCAGAAGGAGAATATGATGTCATTTATATGTGGACTCTAAAATATGATACAAACGATCTTATGTACAAAACAGAAAGAGGTCCACAGATGTAGAAAGCAAACTTATGATTACCAAAGGGGAGAGCGGGAAGGGGTAAATTAGGAGTTTGGAATTAGCAGATATGCACTACTGTATATAAAATGGGTAAATAACAAGGTCCTATTGTATAGCACAGTGTTCTAGTAATACAAAAAACCAGAATGAATATATTCTGTTACATATATATGGAAAATAATATTTAAAAAATATACAACTGGATCATTTGCTGTATACCAGAAACTAACACAACATTGTAAATCAACTACAATTAAAAAAAAAAACCCTCCTAAATTAAATATTCTCTGCTATTTCTTACTTCAAAAAACTTTGTTATTTTCCATTGGTTGTAATTTTGATGTAGTCTCTGGAAATCTAGGATTTAAAGTATTAAAAACATGACAAGAAAATATAGACTCTCTGGTTACATCAAGTTCCCAAAGTTTATGACTTTTAATTTAGATTTCATATGTATAACTTCTTTGGTTTGAAAGGACTTCTTGTTCTGTCTGAAGCAAACTGCCATTCCCACAGGGGGGAAAAACAAGATGTAAAATTTCTAAGAAATAACATGGTTTTACTAATTTTTCTAAAATTGCAGCATCCAAATGAAGTTTCTTTCATTTCTTATATAATATTTTCATTTTGAAGTTAGAGCATTATTTTTCTTCTGAAAAGTTGCTTTAGAAAACTTAAGAAGTAAATTTTTTTTCTTTTTATAAAGAAATTTAATTGAAGTACAAACAACTATGGGTTTTTATAGTGGTGTAGGAACAGTTTCCCAATTAAAGAAATTTTTTCTTTATGAATAATGTTACTCATATTCATAAGTATTGTTTATTATAAATAAACTGTAAAGAAAAAATTCATGTTCTGATTAGCATTATTTCATTATGGATACTGGTGAAGTACTGTCCAACTTTATTCTTAAGGCTTAAATTACCTAGTTGGCCCAACACAAGAAATTTCTTACTAAGCTTACTTATCCAGAGTGTGTTTTCTTTGAAAGAGATGTATACATTGTTAATATAATGTACATTCGGTGGGAAATATCTTAGTTAAATATGTTTTCAAATACTTTTAATCTTTTAAGCTTAAAAGTATAGACATACTATTTTCCAGCCACTGTTCTGGGGTTGGGTATATACAAACATGAAATATGGTTCCTGTAACTGAGAAACTTACAGTTAAGTGAATGAAAGAGTTGTATGTATAGGCGGATACCTATAATCAGGTTTTAAGGGCTATCCCTGAAGTTTACCTGAATTGCTACAGGAGCACAGATTGGGAGATAATTAATTTAGCCTTGTGCAGAAGAGGAAAGTTAAAAAACCATTGTTTCTTTTATAAAATCAAACAAGGTCTTCCAGGTGTTGACTGATGATTCTGATATTTTACTGCTTGAAATTTGGCATGCTTGCTTTGGGGATTTTCCTTTCCCCTGCATGAATCTGTAGTTTACAAGGCATTATCTTTAGGTTCTAACAATTAACATTAGAAAAGTTGGTGGATGATTGATTCTGTAAGGGAAAGATGAATGCAGGTGTCAAGATTTGAGTCTCTAGAGATTATTCTGTCCCTAACCGTGGAGCACCAGCATGTACTTTGCTAATTTCCTCAAGGAAACTTCAGCTTCCGTTTTAAGGCTTCACAGAGAAGTCATCATCGACTGAGCTGGGCTTGGAAAGATAAATAGAACTTTTCCATGTAGGGAAGAGGCACTCTGGGAAGAGGGAAAGTCTGAGGATAGCTGACTCAGAGAGAGTTAGAAGTTCAGAATGACAAGATTTTCTGGAATAGGGGATTGGGTGAATTTTGACACTGTTTACTAAGGAAGGTAATGTAGAAGTAGACTTTGGGTCTAAGATGGAAAAAGGGCTCTGTATTGGGGATATTAATTTGTAAAGTCTTTGGAAATTTCATTAGTTTATTTAAAAAAATTCTTTTCATTAAAATGTATTAATATCCGTACTTGCCTAGGTATCAAAAACACAGACTTAGAACTAATCTCTTCTTAAAATGCTTTTATTTTCCTGGAAAGAGAGCCAATCAGATAATTATAAAAATGCTTAAAACCGCTATAATTGGGCATCCTTGGTGGTCCAGTGGTGAAGACTCTGAGCTCCCAATGTAGGATCTCAGGTTTGCTCTCTGGTCAGGGAACTAGATCCATCTACTGGGGAACTAGATCCATATAACTCTTGGGAACCAAAAGTTCCCAAGCCATAGCTAAAGATCTTGCATGCTTCAACTAAAAGGATCCCACATGCCATAAGTAAGACCTGATGCAGCTGAATAAATTAATATTAAAAAACCCTCTATGATAGTAAGAGTCACAGGTCTTGATGAGGAACTTGGGGACATTTGTTTATCTAATGGAGACTGAAGATGGGAATGAGGAGGAGAGGTGAGGAGTCATGTGAAAGAATTCCTCGGAGATTGCCTCACAGAATTCAAGTGTTTTTTTGAAGAATGAGTTAAATGGTGGGAAGGGGAAAGAGGGAAACATTTCAGTTAAAAATTTTGCTTATATAATGCCTTGGGAACTGTGGATGAAGACCTATGGATAGAGGTTCATAACACTGCAAAGGAGGCAGTGACCAAAACCACCCCAAAGAAAAAGAAATGCAAGAAGGCAAAGTGGTTGTCTGAGGAGGCCTTAAAAATAGCTGAGAAACGAAGAGAAGCCAAAGACAAAGGAGACAAGAAAAGATACACTCAGCTGAATGCAGAGTTCCAGAGAATAGCAAGGAGATATAAGAAAACCTTAAGTGAACAATGCAGAGAAATTGAGGAAAACAATAGAATGACAAAGACCAGAGATCTCTTCAAGAAAATTGGAGATACCAAGGGAACAAAGATGGGCACAATAAAGGACAGAAGTCGTAAGAAATCTAACAAGCAGAAGATACTAAGAAGAGGTAGCAAGAATACACAGAAGAAATATATGAAAAAGGTCTTAATGACTTGGATAACCATGATGGTGTAGTCACTGTAACACTCATCTAGAGCCAGAATGCAAAGTCAAGTGGGCCTTAGGAAGCATTACTACGAACAAAGCTAGTGGAGGTGATGGAATTCCAGTGAATTATTTCAAATCCTAAAAGATGATACTATTAAAGCACTGTACTCAGTATGTCAACAAATTTGGAAAACTCAGCAGTGGTCACAGGACTGGAAAAAGTCAGTTTTCATTCCAATTCCAAAGAAAGACAATGCCAAAGAATGTTCAAACTACCACACAATTGTACTCATTTACATGCTAGCAAGGTAATGCTCAAAATCCTTCAAGCTAGGCTTCAACAGTATGTGAACCAAGAACTTCCAGATATACAAACTGGATTTAGAAATGGCAGAGAAACCAGAGACCAAATTGCCAACATCTGTTGGATCATAGTAAAAGGAAAGGAATTAAAAAAAAATCTACTTCTGCTTCATTGACTATGTGAAAGCCTTTGACTATGTGGATCACAACAAACTGGGGAATTCATAAAAAGATGGGAATACCAGACCACCTTACCTGTCTCCTCAGAAACCTCTATGCAGGTCAAGAGGCAACAGTTAGAACCTTACATGGAACAGAGGACTGGTTAAAAATTGAGAAAATCAGGGCCGTATATTGTCACTCTGCTTATTTAACCTATATTCAGAGTACATGATGCAAAATGCCAGGCTGGATGAATCACAAACTGGAATCAAGATTGTCAGGAGAAATATCAACAGCCTCAGATATGCAGATGATACAACTCTAATGGTAGAAAGTGAAGAGGAACTAAAGAGCCTCTTGATGAAGGTGAAAGAGGAGAGTGAAAAAGCTGGCCTACAATGGAACATTAAAAAAACTAAGATCATGGCATCTGCTCCCATCATTTCATGGCAAATAGATGGGGGAAAAGTAGAAACAGTGGTGAACTTTATTTTCTTGGACTCCAAAATCACTGCAGATGGTGACCGCAGCCTTGAGATTAAGACACTTGCTCCTTGAAAGGAAAGCTATGACAAACCTAGGCAGCATATTAAAAAGTAGTGACATCACTTTGCCAACGAAGGTCCATATAGTCAAAGCTGTGGTTTTTCCATGAGTCAAGTATGAATGTGAGAGTTGGACCACAAAGAAGGCTGAGCATTGACAATTTGATGCTTGCCAAGTGTTGTGCTTGAGAAGACTCTTGAGAGTCCCGTGGGCAGCAAGGAGATCAAACCAGTCAATCCTAAGGAAAATCAATTCTGAATGTTCATTAAAAGGACTCATGCTGAAGCTGAAGCTCCAATACGTTGGCCACCTGATGCAAAGAGCTGACTCACTGTAGAAGACCTTGATCTGAGAAAGACTGAAGGCAGGAAGAGAAGGTGGTGACAGAGGATAAGATGGTTGGATGGCATCACTGACTCTATGGACATGAGTTTGAGCAAACTCTGGGAGATAGTGAAGGACAGGGAAGCCTGGTGTGCTGCAGTCCATGGGGTCACAAAGAGTTGGACGTGACTTAGCAACTGAACAAGAACAACATGATGTCTTGGGAGTGTGAGGAAGTAACTTGTGCATACAGTCTGCTTGTGATTGAGTGTCACTTGTAGGAACAATATAAGTAGGGATGGGTAGGGTCCTACATGTCATGTGTGTGTTGATTTTTATGTTGAAGACAGTCTTGTTGGTAGTCAGGGAAGCTTATTATAAAGGATTTTAAGTAGAATGACTTGATCAGATTTGATGCTGAACAACCAGTTAGAATCATGTTCTAGAATCTCAGAAATACAGTTGAGGGTAGAGTATAAATTTAACTAAGGGACACAATAATGGGTAAAACATACGTCTTACTTGGTTGTGAGGCAGGAAAATAAATATGACATTACTGCATTCTGAGTGTTGTAGTATGAAGTGGTATGGATTGCATGTAGAAGAGGAGCAAGTCGTTTGGGACTGCACATTTAAGAGTCATAGGTCTATGGGTGGTGTTTGCACCTAGAATATTCATGAGATTTTCTAAGAAAATAATTTAAAACAGAGATAAAAGACCTGAAGGTAGACTTCTAGACAAAAGCAACCTTCATAGGATAACAGTTAAAGAAGAATCATCTAAATCTATGATGTTAGCACTGTGGGTTATAATCGATTATTAGGTTGCAAAATCAATAATGACTTAGCGACTAAACCACCACTACCAAAATCAATAATAGTGAATGGGAAATTAATATGATTGATTATAGACAGGATTTTAAAAACATGGATTAGGAGAGAATAGAAATTATGATATCAGGGTATGTGTGGTAAAGGTGATTATTGTTTTGTGATGTTTTGTTCAGATATGTGCATTTGTACTTTGGGTACAGTATAAAATGTCTTTATTATGAGTTGTAATCACAAACTTTTGAAAAAAAAACAAAAGAGACTAAGGAAGAACAGTTGGAAATAATTAAATCACTTTTGTTCTTCACTTCTCTGATGGCAAGGAAAAGAAATGGACCCAGTGAAAGTGCCGTGGGAAGTAGATTTTCCTTTTCATTGTACAGTTGCTTTCCCCCAGGCCACCTTTACCACATCAGTAATGTAAGGAGGGAAAATACAAAGAAATAAGGGGAAAGGGCTTGCAAGATAATGAACTGAAGGGTAGAGATGGAGAGGAAGAAAGAGAAAGTATGAATAAGAAATATGGATGAGAGAGAATAAACCCCATATGGAAGCCTGGCTTTTAGCCTAACTTGACTGAGTGGCTCCAGAAGCTCCATTTCCTAGCACCATGGCCCAAAAATGCCCCTTGGATTTGTCCTGCCACGGCAGCTCTGTTTCCTATTAGAGATAAAGCTGGATGAAGAACCTGGGGTAAGGGTACAAAACTACCTCTAATTAAAATTGTGATTTAGTTATATCACTAATAAAAGTTATTGAGAGCTTAACTAGGCGTCAAGAACTATTCTAAGCACTTTAAATGCATGATCTCACCAAGTAAGTAAGTATTTGTTAAGCCCTTAGAACAATGTCTGGCACATGGTAAGCACTTGGTGAGTATTGGATATTATTATTATTTAATTACTAATTAGGGAAAAGTTACTAAATATCACCATTTTACTAGTAAGGAAATTGAAGTATAACAAAGTTATACTTTAACAAAGTATAGCAAAGTAAGTTTCTCAGAATCTTAGAGCTGGAAAGAAATAGAATCATTCACTTTTGAGTTGGAGGTGAGAGACTGATTAGTATAGGTACACAGCTACCCACTCCAGTATTCTTGCCTGCCAAATCCCACAGACAGAGGAGTCTGGTGGACTACAGTCCATGGGGTTACAAAAGAGTTGGACATGACTTGGCAATTAAACAACAGTGAAGGGTTATATGGTGATTGGTGCTTGAAATATGATGATAGAAGAAAGAATAGACAAAATAGGTCTTAAGTGAAAGACATTATGAAAAAAAAAATCCCTTTAGCTTGGTGACTGGTTGGATATGAAGTAAAAGGGTAAGATTTTAAGTTGGTTGTCTAGGGAAATAGTGAGTAGGATATAAGAAAAGGGAAAAAACTTTTATGCTGGGAAATGATGATAAATTCCATTTAATAGTATTGAATTTTATGTCAGATAGTCAAGTGAGGATTATCAGGGAATTCAAAACTAAAGTTAGAGATGTTTAGGCATTATCACATAAAGGAGTTGCAGACGCTTTAAGAGTGTTTGAGATCCCCAAGGATAACCAATAAGTTTTTGGTCACAAAAAATCTGGGGAGTCAAAAATAAAGCCATAATAATAGCCCCCACACAACATTTCTACGCCTTTGTCCACACCTGCTTTTTAGAAAATCTACGAGCAGTTCCAGGAATCTTTAAAAGAGTATGTCACTACTGGGACTTCCCTGGTGGCTCAGTCTGCAAAGAAGCCTCCTGCAATGCAGGAGTTTGATGCCTGTGTTGAGAAGATCCCCTGGAGAAGGAAATGGCAACCCACTCCAGAATTCTTGCCTGGGAAATCTCGGAGACAGAGACTGGCAGGTTACAGTTCGTGGGTCACAAGAGTCAGACACGACTGAGTGATTAAACCATCACCATGTCACTACTGCTCCAGGGACAGTGTATTTTTGGGCGTGTATTGTTTTGCTCGCTGCTGCCCTGCTTTCTGTGGCTCTGTCTCCTCTTGCTGCCACCCCACCGTCTGTGAATGGGGGGAGCTTCCGTTGTGGTTTAGCACCTTCCCCACCACCACAGCAATTGCTCTTTTAGACCAATGACGTTCTCAGAGACCCTGGAGAGTCAGTGGTGAAAAAGCTCTTCTACTTTTTCTTATTCTTCCATCAAGTTTCAGACTTGATATCCATTGACTTTTTCAGCAGTTCTGTCCAGGTGACAGATGTATTGACTTTATGGTTCCTTAATCAGTTTCTTATGCCTAGATGATTCCTGACCATCAGATAAACTCTAACAGAAAATATTTCTCAGTGTCTGCCCCATTGGTCTTTAGGCATATCTAGACTTGTCTAAATCCTAGGGTGAAGGCTGCTAACTAGGCTTAAGCTGAAGCCAGGACCCTTCCTGGAAGCTCTCTGGAGAAAAGAGAGATCAAAGTGGGAAATTCCCATATTTTCCAAGATTATTTCATCACTTGCTACTTCTGGTCTCTTTAGTGCTTCCTGTGGTATTTTCCTGGTTGATTTGAGGTTGTTTCTTCTCTCCAAATGGAGCAATCACATGTACTTACTATGGAATTAGGTCCTATCTGAATATTCTATGGGGAGTCTTGATTCACTTTTTTCTTTTCTTCTTACGATTTTCCATGCCTCTTTATGGGAGTTTAGTAAAGAGTTGACCATCTAGCACATTTTCCTTTGAAATGAGTATAGGTAATTTTTTTTTTCCTGGTTACCTGTGAACAATCCCAATGAGCCTTTTTGAAAACTCATCATTTGCAGTTATTTTAGAACAGCAATTTATTGAAAGCTACTGTGTTAGAAATGTTTTATTGCACTGCACTACAGCTATGAAGTGCAAGGAACCATGAAGATTGAAAATTACAAATGACAGATGTGTCTCTTTCTTCTTACTTTTTAGCCTTCTTTGAATCCTGGGGGCAGCCAGTCATCTGATGTGGTGCTTTTGAACCACTGGAAAGTGAGGAATTTTGAAGTACAACGTGGTGACGTTGTGTCATTAGTGTGAGTAAATCAGAAACATACTATATTCCTATAGGAGACGATTTATAATGATCTGATTTAGCTAGTAATTCCATGTTTTTTATATAATATTTAATGTAATGACCATACAGTCAGTTACTAAATAGGTTCACTTAAAATGTAATACATTTTTCAAAATCTATTTTGAAATGTAACAATACTATGAAAGAAGATTTTTTCCTATTATACTTAAAATTTATCCATTGATTGACATACTTGGTTTTGGCAAAATGTGTTTAGTGAAATATTGATTGGAAATTATTATATTGATGATCTAAGGTACATGTATCTGGTATTTGAGTTATTTTGAAATATTGCATTTTGGAAGCAACTTGTATGTTACTCTCATGCTTTATTAGCTGTGTAGCTACAAAATATTTCTAGACCATTGTAAATGTGACATGAAATTCAGTGGCATATATATACATATATATATATGTATATATATATCAGTAATTTAACTGAAAAAAGGAAGTTTGGAAGATGGTAGACTGGAGGCTTTTGTTTGGGACCAAAAGGTGGCACTGTTTCTCTGTTAAAGCATTACGACTGGTCAGGAAGAAGAATTTCATTCCAATCTTAGTGTAGAGAAGGAATGTCAAAATGTACATGACTGACACAATGATATTCCTAATGTTTGAATGATTTAGACTTGAGATTTGTTTGTTTATTTTAAAAGTAAATTTACACTGAGAAGACTGCTACAGAACTTGCCTAATTTCTACTGTTTTCAGCTACTTATACAAATGTTTTAATATGATTCCCTGTTATGCCAGTTAGTGCATTGGGGAAGCAATTAATGTAGTAGTTACTGTTATTTGTTTTAATGATAGTAAAATCCTACTGTTTGGTGAAGACTGCCAACTTCTAAGTATGATTCTTGAATTAGAATAATTGTTTATTTTTGGGTGATAATTTATAATTGGTAAAAGTAAAACGTTATCTACTTGTTCTTACTTACCTTTGGTTACTGCTTTGTGGAAAGAGATGTTTTCTAAATGTGTCTCAGTCAAGCCTGTTCTACTAAGATTTATTTGAAAACATATTAACTAAACCTGGTCAGTAACTAATGAAATAAATTTGAGTGGAGTTTTGTATGGCAGACATCCAAGGATGGGGATTAATGCTTCTCATATTCTTGAGTGCTTTCTTTAATATTACTACTCTTCAGAGTATCCTTTTACTTTGTCATTCAGGGAACTGTTTCTGCAACCTCCTAACAACCTTCCCATGCTGGGTTAGCCTGTCGTGTGCTCATTATTCTTTCGCTTTTGGTTTGACAAGGTTACATCCTCACTTAGTCTGTGATGGAGAGGATACCCACCCAAGTGAAAGAGGTCACCTTATAAGCAGACTATTGTGCGGTATATTTTTTCTGTGAGAAACATGCTGACTATCTTTAACCAAATGAATTTGAATAGGTAATTGGGGAGGAAAAAGGGCTCCTTAAAATCCAGGTTTGCATGGATCCAAAACGGTACCCTAGCATATCCTAGATTATATTAAAAAAAGAGAGTGTTATCCCTTTATGTAAATATTAAAGTGATTGATATTTATTATATAAATTAATTTCAAAAATAGTATATTCAAATTGTTGTTGCCATACTAAATGATAGCTACTTCAGTTGAACTGTATTTTAAATGAGTTAACCATGTGATGTATCTCTGTCAGGTATAAATAACACAAATTTTCTTTCATAATGCTTGTTGTTAGTAGGAGCTATTTACATATAAAAATGCTTAGTGATTGGTATCATATTATTTAACAACAAATAATCATCAAGCAGTAACTGTTGCTTTCTTTTGATGAACAACCAGACTTATACTTCTTTAGTATGATGCAATACTAATAAAAGACACTGTTTAAAGTATCTTTTTAGTTTTATGAGCAAAAATGCTTTCTGGACACATGTCCTTACATTAGAATATCCTGTCAATATAAGAAATGTGTGACTAATACAGAAACACATGACTAAATTTTGAATTTATGGCTAAATATAAAATACAAAGATAACAAATTGATGTTAATTATGCATTTTATTGATACATAAGTAATCTTTGGTAACAAAGTAGTGTGACAGCTTATATTTTAAATCATTCCTGGACAGCATTTTATGTATTCAGAGTATGTGGAAATGCAGCATTTCTACTATAATATTATATATGCCTTTCTGGCAAACTTTGTGGTTTGCAAATTCATTCTTAAATTACTAGGGCTTATGCATCTTCATAACCAGAACACCAATGAAAATAACAATAATTCCAATAGCACTATTTAAAAGACATCTGAAGTTTCTAATAAATAAACACTGCAGTAGATGTTGGATTTACTTAAAACAATAAAGGTGAAGATAGCTTGATGGAAGAAGATATAAGGAAGGTTTGAGGCTATCTATGTTTTCAAGGGCCAGAGTTATTATTATCAGAATTTGCAAGTAGAGAAAAGATTGCAGGCTTTGTACAAAATGTACTAATCCCAGAGATGGATGTTCAGCTCATTGTTTTGTGTTATTTTATTTGTTGTAAATTTTTATTTTTTAAACAAAGATCCCGGTTAAACTTGCAGTAAGCTTTCTAGGAAAAAGTTGAATGTATAATACTGATTCCTTCTTAGCTTGCTGCCTTTAGTATACTCAGCCTTCAACTGCTATTAATGAGATAACATTAATGATTTTGGGAGAAAATCAGATGTGAACCAGTGAAGCTTCTGCTTTATATCGACTTCTTTCTCCATTCTTTCTCACCAGCTGCCTATGAACTAATTCATGTTACAGTAAGACAGTATGTAGCAGAGCAGACTGTCCCTTCTGTTTCGTTCAGAGTTTATTGACCAACGCTATTCCCTAATGCAAGGAAGGTCTGGGTGAGGGAAGGGTACGTACTGAAATATGCTTCTTTGCATCTCTTCCTTCTCTTTTCCTGTCACTTTCTTTCTGTAAAAGACTGTAGCAGGGCAGCAACTGTTTAAGCACGTTATTCAGTAATGTTAAATTGAAAAGTGTCTTTGTTTAATAACATCACACAAAACATTATTTGCTGTCATTGAGTCCTCAGTGTTACTGAGTGTATGGAGGAGACATCATACTCTCTTGGTGGATTTGCAGACTAAAAGTGGTGATTAAGGTGGATTTTCTATACCTCGGAATTGACTTTTCATTAACCTGTGTGATGGCCTTACTGCCATACACTTAACATAAGTAGCACTATTTTATAATGATATATCAATTAACAGAACCATTGGGACAGAGTTTCCTTCATAATAAAGTTTCAAATAATCACGTTTAAGAGTGTTTTAACTTTTCACTTTGAGATATTATTGACTTAAAGATTGTAAAAATAGTACAGGGAGTTCCCGCATATCCCCTTATTTATTTTTTTAAATTTTATTAAGATAAAATTGACAAAATTGTAAGATATTTAAAGTGTATACTGGGATGAATTGATATATGTACACATTGTGAAAGAATTTCCCTCATCAAGTTAATTAACTCACCCATCATCTATTTACATTTTGTACGTGGGGGGCGTGGGGAGGGGGTTGGGCATAAGCTAGAGAGAGAGAGAGAACATTTAAGTTCTACTGTTGGTGAATTTCAGTTATATAACACAATTTATTAACTATCATCACCATGTTATACATTAGCTTCTCAAACCTTATTCTTCTTATACCCTCCAAATATTAACATCATACACAACCATAGTCTAATTATGGAGACTGGGAAATTGACATTGATACAATACTGTTAACTAGTCTACAGACCTTATTTAAATTTCACTAGTGTTCCCACTAATGTCCTCTTTCTAGGCCAAACTCCTACCCAGGATCCTGTATTTTGTTTTTATTTTTCTTGTCTCTCTAGTCTCTTCTAATCTGCAACAGTTCCTTGGTCACTCTTTGTCTTTTTTAAGCTTGACACTTTTGAAGGGTCCTGGCCAGATGTTTTGGGGAATGATCCCTTTGAATGTGTGAGGGTCAGTCTGTCTCCAGTGAGGAGGTGGTGCTGTTGATGGCAGTTGCTGGGGAGGCTGCCGCAGTGGTAACAGTGGGAAGGTGGATGAGACAGGGTGGGAGGAGATGGAAATGGTCAGGCACAGAGCTTTTCAGGTTCTTGCAACCACATATTTGTGTCCTGACTAATAGATCCCATGGCTTCTATAAGTCCACACAGATGATTCTTTAGATGCTAGGAAGTAAGGAGGGAGGCCTGTGCAGGTGGGGAAGGCTACAGTTTGTAGTAGGGGTAGAAGGGAAGAAACTAAGGCTAGGTGACAGATGGCAGCATTCACTTCTACAGTAGAAGGTGAGGGTGAGCGAATTCTCCTTTAATGCACACTGCTGTATGTCAGGCATTACACTAAGTGCTTTGGGTTGCCATTTTAATTCTCATAACAGTATCAGGAAATAGTTATTATTATTTTTGTGGGTAGTAGACATTATTGGAGAAGGCAATGGCACCCCACTCCAGTACTCTTGCCTGGAAAATCCTATGGGCAGAGGAGCCTGGTAGGCTGCGGTCCATGGGGTCGCGAAGAGTCAGACACGACTGAGTGACTTCACTTTCACTTTTCACTTTCATGCATTGGAGAAGGAAATGGCAACCCACTCCAGCGTTCTTGCCTGGAGAATCCCAGGGACGGTGGAGCCTGGTGGGCTGCGTCTATGGGGTCGCACAGAGTCGGACATGACTGAAGCGACTTAGTAGCAGCAGCAGCAGTAGACATTATTAATTTATTTTTTAATGTACTTTTTATTTAGGTAACTTTGGTTTATAATATTATATGTTTCATATGTAATCATTATATTTCTACTTCTGTATACACTAAATCTATCAGACATAAAGTGGTAAAACTAAGATTTAGCAAGTAAATGGCAGAGCCAGAATTTGAATTCAGGTCCATTTAAACCTGTATTGCTTCATATAGTATGCATATGTGGCTACTGAGCTGTTAAATGTGGCTTTTGTTATTCAGTTGCCCAGGAGTGTCCCACTCTGTGACCCCATGGGCTGCAATGCACCAGGCCTCTCTCTCCCTCACCATCTCCCAAAGTTTGCCCAAGTTCATGTCTGTTGCGTTGGTGATGCCATCCAGCCATCTCATCCTCTGACACCCTCTTCTTCTGTCCTCAATCTTTCCCAGCATCAGGGACTTTTCTAATGAGTCAGCATTAGATGACCAAAATACTGGAGTTTCAGTTTCAGCATCAGTCCTTCCAATGAATATTCAGGGTTGATTTCCCTTTAGATGGACTGGTTGGATCTCCTTGCAGTCCCAGGGACTCTCGGGCGTCCCTTCCAGCACCACAGTTCAAAGGCACCAATTCTTCGGCGCTCTGCCTTCCTTACTGCTGCCACTGTGCGCTTGTTACGTAACGTGGCTGCTGCTTGTTAACATGACAGTGTTTGTGTGCCAACTGCTTGTGTGCTCAGTCATGTCCACGTCTTTGCGACCCCATGGGCTGCAGCCCGCCAGGCTCCTCTGTCCATGGGATTTTCCAGGCAAGAATATTGGAATGGGTTGTCATTTCCTTCTCCAGGGGATCGTCCCAACTCAGAGTTTGAACCTGAGTCTCTTGCATCACCTGCACTTGGCAGGTGGGTTCTTTAGCACTGAACCACTGGGAAAGACATATTTTGGATATATTCAGTCAAATAAAATATATTATTGAAATTAACTTCACCTGTTTCTTTTTCCTTTTTTTAATGTAGCTAGTAGAAAATTTGAAATTACCTATGTGACACACATTACGTTTTTTTTTTTCCATTTATTTTTATTAGTTGGAGGCTAATTACTTTACAATATTGTAGTGGTTTTTGCCATACATTGACATGAATCAGCCATGGAGTTACATGTGTTCCCCATCCCGATCCCCTCTCCTGCCTCCCTCCCCATCCCATCCCTCTGGGTCATCCCAGTGCACCAGCCCTGAGCACTTGTCTCATGCATCCAACCTGGGCCGGTGATCAAGGGTTTTACCCTTGATAATATATATGTTTTGATGCCGTTCTCTCAGATCATCCCACCCTTGCCTTCTCCCATATAGTCAAAAAGTCTGTTCTATACATCTGTGTCTCTTTTTCTGTCTTGCGTATAGGGTTATCGTTACCATCTTTCTAAATTCCATATATATGCGCTAGTATACTGTATTGGTGTTTTTCTTTCTGGCTTACTTCACTCTGTATAATGGGCTCCAGTTTTATCCATCTCATTAGAACTGATTCAAATGAATTCTTTTTAATGGCTGAGTAATATTCCATGGTGTATATGTACCACAGCTTTCTTATCCATTTGTCTGCTGGTGGTCATCTAGGTTGCTTCCATGTTCTGGCTATTATAAACAGTGCTGCTATGACACATTACATTTTAAATGGACAAATGCTCTGTCTAAATCTTTTTCTATTGTACCTGTTGCTTTCCTGGAGTGTGTCTATGGTGTCTCATGTAAGGATGAACTAAGATGAGATCCTAAAGTCTGAAGTGGAAAAATACTAATGTAGTTGCTATGAAGTACAGTAGACTCCAAAAGAGAGGTAAATACTATGTTGGTGAGTGTTGGGATGATGAGGTTCAGAGACAAAGGAAAAAAGACATGTAATTTACAAAGAGAGAAAAGTATCCAATATAGTTTATTATTTTTTTTTCTTGTAGGACTGAAGTCTCTTTGTTTTTTTAAAAAAATATTTACTTATTGAAGTATAGTTGATTTACAACATTAGGTTCCAGTGTACAGCACAATGATCAGTTTTATATGTAAATATATATTTTCAGATTATTTTCCACTATAGGCTATTATAAGATACTGAATATAGTTCCTTGTGCTATACAGTACATTTTTTTTTGCTTATCTATTTTATATGTAGCAGTTTGTATCTGTCGATCCGAAGTTCCAGATTTATTCTTTTTTACCTCTTTCCCCCCTTTGGTAACCATAAGTTTGTTTTCTGTGTCTATAAGTCTGCTTCTGTTTCGTCTGTGGATTCATTTGTATTATTTTTAGATTCCACATGAAAGTGGTATCATATATTTGTCTTTCTCTGACTTACCTCACTTCATATGATATTTTCTAGGTCCATTTGTGTTGCTGCAAATGGCAATATTTCATGCTTTTTTTATGGTTAAGTAATATTCCATTGTGTGTATAGACCTCACATCTTATATTTATATATATCTCACCAGTCATCTCTTGATGGGCATTTGGATTGCTTCCATGTCTTGGTTATTGTAAATAGTACTGCTGTGAACTTTGGGGTGCATGTATCTTTTTGAATTAGAATTTTTATCTTTTCTGGATATATGTCCAGGAGTGGGATTGCTGTATCATATGGTAGCTCTATTTTTAGTTTCTTAAGTAACCTCTAAATTGTTTTCCATAGTGGGTTCACCAGTTTAAATTCCCACCAACAGTGTAGGAGGGTTCCCTTTTCTCCACACCGTCCCCAGCATTTATTGTTTGTAGAATTTTTGTTGGTAACCATTCTGATCAGTGTGACGTGATATCCCATTGTAGGTTTGATTTATATTTTACTAATAATTATAATTGAGCATCTCTTTTATGTGCTTCACAACAGTTTTAGTATTTATTGACTGTTTATCATTTTCCAGTCCCCAGACTGAATTCTATGTTCATTTTTATTTAATCCTCATTAAAATAAACCCCAGTAAAGTAGGTATGTGGTTATTCCCATTTATAGGTGAGAACACTGAGGTACAAAGAGGTTAAGTAACTTGTTTAAGATCATATAGCTGAGTGGTAAATGGAAGAATGAAGGTTTGAAGGGCTTCCCATCAAATCAGTGTTCTTGACTATCCACCTGTAAAGCTTCTGTACATAGAGGTGATGGTTTGGTTGAGGATCCTTACTCATTCTTAGCAAAGAAGTCACACAAGCCCGTGCATCTCTACATCAATTGGATTATCCCATGAAGTTTCTGATACACTGGTTCCTGAAATGTAGTCTCTTCATTAATAGCAGTAATACTTTATTATAAACATAGAATCTGCATAAAATTTTGACAGCTGATTTGCAATATGCTAAGCTAATTGCCACTTTCAGTGATGGCTACTTCTGTAGCAGTAAGTATGCAAAGATGTGAGCCAGGGAAATAGATGAAATAGAATAGAGCCTTTGGGAAAAAAAAGAAAGGTGCTAGTTCCTTTGTGTCTTGATTGCTTGTAAATCTTTAAAGGTCCCTTGACCCACCATGGGAAATTAACTGCAGTCTGCTAAAACACGAAATTCATGTTTTGTAACAAATGCCCAGGGCAATGATAATACCAAATAATGACTTATAATTGTATTAAAAGCCATTTAATCTGTTGAGCTGGGAGAATATAATCGTGAATACTTAGCTGGTGTATCCATTGTACTTATTCCTAATGTTTTTGGTTGAGAGCCATTTTTTTGTTTTGAGTTTGTAGTTAATATTGTACATTTCAGGAACCAAATCTAGAAAGAACATGACTTTAAGAGAAAGGTTCTATAGGTAGGAGGAAGTGCCTAGGCTTTTGTTCGTTGTTTTTAATTAATTGGTATTCAAAATGCTGCAGAGTGAAGTCCTAGACTGTAATTTACTTTAATGAGAGATTTAGGTTTTGGCACTTCCATTTACCCATAATAATTTGTATTCATTACTGAGTATATTTACAAATGATACTTAAAAAATGAGATAGTATAAGTTTTGTTTGCTACTATTTGATCTCGATTAAATTGATTTTATAAATACTGTTTAGAGGCATATGGATAGAAAGTTGGTAACCTTAAGGTGGTCCTTAAAAGCAATTTCCTTTCTTGAGTAGGATAAACTGCCTTCACAATTTTTATACATTTAATTATGCAATAAAACATTTTCTTAGTTCAGAGACAAATTATAGCTTAGAGATATTTCAGTGATCATAAATTTCAATTTTGAATTATTGAGATTTTATGGTAATGTAACTATAGGAGCTATCCATAGCCTCTGCTCAACCCTTTTCATAAATCTTATATCCTCTGAGAGATGACTAGAAGTTGTCAAAGAACGAAGTTATATAGGCCGCAGTCCATGAAATAGTGGTACTTATGTTTGTAACTTTTTATTTTTATTGTGGAAAAAAAACCAATCTCAGAGGACACTGTTACCCTACTTAAAAAAAAAAGTGCAGGACAGCGTTTACAAAAAAGACACTCCTAAATGCTTGTTGTTTGTTATATGTAAGGTGTCAGATTGAACTGTGAAGGAGAAGCATTTTGAATATAAGCTTTAAATAATAA
Source organism: Cervus elaphus (assembly GCF_910594005.1). Lineage (NCBI taxonomy): Eukaryota > Metazoa > Chordata > Mammalia > Artiodactyla > Cervidae > Cervus > Cervus elaphus. Next base: position 64,986,645 of record NC_057832.1, read on the forward strand.
TTCTAACAGAGGAATAACTTAAAAATTTAAGAAGTAAATTGTTGAGCTTTCAAGCAGAAGATATAATACACAAAAAATCAACTATCCCATATGTATGTCATCCCATCTTTAATAATTTTGGAATCAATAAGATATGTATGCTCACATAAACAGAGACCACTGAGATCAATCAGTGTCTGATTTCTTCAAGTATGATAGGCGAGTTTATTTCAAACTAAGGCACATATTGACAAAATGAGAAAACATTGTTATAAAGAATATCTAAAGGCATTATAGTACTACCAAGCAGGAAAGATTCCAGAGTGAAGAGAAAGACGCTGAGGTGAGCCCTATATTTAGCGCCACTTCTCACCTTGGGCTTTCTGTCACTTTATAAACAGCTCATGCCATGAGGCTGAGACGTGAAACAGTGGAGGCTAAGATGGGAGATGCTGGGCATAGTTTTTGGCAGTGTCACAGGGCTAAGAAGTCGCAAAGTAGAATTCAGGCATATGCAGGACCCTAGTGAAGCGCTTTCAATGTTTAATTGAAATCCTTGAAAGGCTATGTCATAGGAGTTAGGGAGAACTAGAAATAGACTATAAGTTACAAAAATTACAATGCAGCCTCTGATAAACTCAATCTTGATTTTAAGGTAATCTGCCTCCACTTTAACTATCTCTCATTGCCAGAAGCAAGAGATATCATGCAGAGTCTCTATATGTTTTATACACAGCACCTCGCATTCTATATAAAATTACCATGCGTATCACAAACCAGGTCCAAGATTTTAAAAATATAAAATAGCAAACAGTAGAAACACTCTTATGGTGTTCTAGTTTTTGGAGTTATTGGACATGATGTATAAAATAATTATAATCAATATATTAAAAATTGATGAAAAGATAGAGTTTATTAGAGAATCAGAATGTAGAAGAAGAATTGAAAGGGATTCTAGAGATGAAAACTAGTATAACTGAAGAGCTAGATCACTTTAATGCAAATTAGAGACAACTAGGGGCAGGATTATGAACTGGGTGATAGGTCAGTTAGGAAATTCGTAGGCCATGGGTGATTGGTTCATTGGTAGGCACTGCATCTAAACAGGGCCAATCTGAGTCATTCCTGGAAATGGATGTCTAAATATTAAGGGTGAAAATTTACATTTTTGTTAGAGTTGTTAAGTTTGAACAATATGATCTGTTTAAAAAAAAGTCACATTTTTTTAAGGTTACATCAATAAAATAGGTGCTAGGTATAGTAGGCAGAATTTTGGCCCTCAAGTTTCCATACCTAATTTCTAGGACAGTGAATATGTTGAGATATTGTGCTCATGGATACGTTACCTTGTATTGGCAAAGGGATTTTGTGGTTGTAATTAAGGTTGACCTTCAGTTGACCTTAAAGTGAGGAGGCTGGCCTAGGTTATCCTGGTGAGCCCAATCAATGTCTCAGGAATCCTTAGGAGCAGAAGCTAGCCTTGATTATCCAGGTGGGCCCAGTGTAGTCACATGAGTCTTTAAAAGCAGGCAGAGGCAGAAGTGAGGAAGAGTGCAGTGGAACAAGTCAGAGAGAGCCAGAGAATGGGAAGTATTCCATGCACTTTTGCTGGCTTTGAAGATTCAAGGACCATGAGAAGAAGAAAACAGGTTACCTCTAGAAACTAAGAACGAACTCTTGCCAAAGGCCAGTCATACACAGAATTGAATTTTGCCAACAAGCTAGTGAGCCTGGAAATGGACTCTCCCCCAGTCTCTACAGAAGGACCCAGAGTGGCCTACAGCTTGATTTGGGCCTTTGGAGACTCCAAGCAGAGTACCCAGCTGAACTTGCCAGACTGCAGTCCTGAAGGACGGTGAGCTTTTTAAATTTTAAATGGCTGTAATTTTGACTTTAAGCCCCTTCATTTGTTTTAATTTGTTAGAATGGCAATATAAAATTGTGTTTAGCAATGGAAAGATGCAAATGGTTCTAATACTACCCTTAGAATGTATAAAGGGATGAACTTTTATGGAAGACTCTTACTAAGTATTTGAAAAATTTTATTAAGCACTTGCCTAAGTAATTAAAAATTATTTTCTTTTGTGTAAAACAAACCTGTAAGCCTCTACTTGCAAGTTGCTTTGTATAAGAATATAAGAGTGGTGGTGGTTTAGTTGCTAAGTCATGTCTGACTCTTGCGACCCCAGGGACTGTAGCCCACCAGGCATCTCTGTCCTCTGTCCAAGGGATTTTCCAGGCAAGAGTACTGAAGTGGTTTACCATCTCCTTCTCTAGGGGATCTTCCTGACCCAGGGATCGAACCATGGTCTCCTGCATTGCAGGCAAATTCTTTACCAACTGAGCCACTAGGGAAGCCCCAGACAGAAGAATAAGCTTCAGAAAATATTGCTCCTTTTAGCTGTTTTCAGTCACTAAGTAGCTGAGTGACCTGGGAGAGGTTTTCTTGACTACTCGTAGGCTCAAGTTTTAGCACCTGCAAAGTAAGACGTATAGACTAGTTGATCTTTAAGGTGTCTTCCATTCAAAATAAATTGCATGAAATAGTTTTAGGAATCCAGATGAAATTGTTAAAAGAGCTAGACATAAGACTCAATCCCTCAGAACACTGGAAAAATATGCTGCGAACTTTTGAAGCTGGAGTCAAATTAATACGACATTTTTAAAATATGAGAAGCTCTGTAGATACATTAAACAGGCACTTCATAACAGATAAGGGGACTTTGAACACCAGGGCTTTTTTGGTCTAAGAAGTCAGATGAATGTATGCTTATTAAGATCCTCTTCAGTTGAAATGATTGAAAATCAAAAAATCTAAAGTTGGCAGACAGGTAATTATTCAGATATGTATTCAGATTTCATATTATTAATACAAAAGCTATAGACATCTATTTCTTTATCTCTTGTCATTTATCCTGGGTGTTGAGTTTTTGGCTCCACTGGTTAATCTAGTTCTGATGGCTTCCATCTCTTTTGTCAACTTCATATGCACTTTCCACCAGTCAATACTCTGTACCTGTTCTTAGGAAAAAAAAAAAAAAAGATTCTAGATCCCATATTCCATTTCATAGCTTAAGTCCTGGAGAAGTGGAAGAAATCTCAAAACTTCAATATCACCTTATTTGATCTAAGGTCAATAGCTGCCTTCCTGTTTTTTTTTTTTTTCCTTTTACAAAAAAACAAAAGCACTGTTTTTGATGAGAGGGGGTGGCATTGCTGGGAAGTGTGTCTGTGGCTGATAAGAAAGGGAGAGGGCTTAAAGTGACAGCCAAACTTTATCAGTGTTTTGGAGTTCAGGAGAACATTTCTTTCCAAGAACAGAAATACCTTTTTTTTTTTTTTGGCAATTGTTTATTTCCATTAAAGAGAAGCCTCAGTAACCCATTATTATGAAAGGTTACTTATTGCATAATCTAGTGACCGGTTTACTCACATTCAGAGGTCACATTAATATTTACTGAAGGCATAACAAGTATCCGTTTCATTTTATTAAAAACTGTGTGGAAACTGCTGACAGGCTGACTCAGTTTGATTTGGCTATGAATATGATAATTGTAATATGGCTCTCTGTGCTTTTAGAGGTCATAAGTTACATTGCAAAGATTTGTGTATTTGGATTGCTGCAAAATTACTGTAAAGTATTAAGACAACACAATAGGAAACATTTAAGTGTTAGTTGTATGTCTCACATAAATTGTACTGTACAATTAAGTATGAATCATCAAAATGTTTCAGGTTATTAAGAATTCATTATTCTACTAGAGGATCTTTAAAGAGCAGTAAGAACCTGAAGAAATAATAGGAAAGCTTGGTAACAGTGACAGTGTGTTAATCGAGTTGAAAGAAGGTAAAGAATGTGTTAACGGAATGCATACAAATTTGGCAAAAAAAGAAAAAGATATGTAATAAATCAACGGGAGAAATCAGTTAATAAAGAGGCCAATTATCAGTGAAGGAGGGGGGTGTATTTAATGATTCTAAATGAAAGGTTAAACTGCTTCTGTGAATTTCTGTCTAACAAAAAGGAAGAAAAGCAATATGGATAATTAGACAGTAATAAGATCATACCAAAAAAAATCAGAAAACTGCCTTAGGTGTTAGGGGAATATTGGCTTATGAACTTCACCTGCTGCAGTTATCTTCGAATATTCACTTTTGGTCTAGGAATGGAGATGGTGGGGATTTTGGTTATTTTCAAGAAGGAAATAGCACATTTAGCACTTTTATTGTGGATTTTTAAAATGGTAGCAAATAATGAAATGGATAAAGGATTTCTCATGAGAAACATATGTAACATCTGTCACTTGTTAAAATACTGTAATTTTTCACTACACATATTACTGGTTATTTACACTTGGATTCTGCTTTACTCATCTGTTTCATAGTATAAACAACTTTAGAGACTATCAACCTACTTGACTCATTCACAGAAATTCAGTATAGAATATTACAATTCTTAGAAAAAAATCTTCATGCAATATTTGGAATTGTTACTTAGGTGTTTTTAATAAGACCTTAACTGAGATACACTTCTAATTAACCCAATAACATAAATAACATGTATAATTATATATACACATATATAAATAAATTAAACTTTTAAAGATGGTAGATTCTTGGCCATTTTTTTTCCCCACAGTGGATGTAATTTTTATTATTTTTATTTATTTATTTTTTCATTTATTTTTATTAGTTGGCCATTTTTAAAGTATCTTATGCTTCTGAATTAAGGGAAGATCTTGGTGGTAATTTTTGGAATCAACATAAGGACTAATTTTATATGATCTCTGTACTAATGATCAGTTAGGGGGAATAGTAACCAAGATAATTAAGTTCATAGATGATTCCAAATTTAAAGATGGTATGAATATAGAAATTGGGCTAATCTCAGCTCTTATGATGCTATGTTGAGGGAAATGTCATTTAATTTATACAGAACTATATAATTATAATCTGTCTTTGTCACTGATAGTCATACAATTAGTTTGGCTTTTCTTTTATTAGATATTATATCAAATGTTTTTCCGTGTTGGTTTTCAACATCAATATACAGTGAAAAAGTCTGCTTTTCAAAATGTTAGCAGTTTCCCAATAGGTTAATAGCTCAAATAGGTAATAACCCAAGGGGCAGTTAATGATTACCTAGTCAAAAAAGATTTGGACCAGATACCAAGAGACCTGAGTTGTAGGCTTCCTCTGGCACTGTGGGACTGCATGTCAATTAACTTGTCAATTAACTACTGTGAAAAGGTTTTCCTTTTTAATAAAATTATCAGGATCACACCCGATAATTTCTAAGGTATCTTTTAACTTGATAGTTCTTTTCTACATGATTGTTTTATTTTCACATGTAGGTTAAATTTATTTTATGATGGGAGGCAAATAGCAACTCCTACTGGATTTTACATAGTGTTTTCCTATATTTAAATTATTGACAATTAATTCATTTGGCAATTAATTTTTCAAGTGTTTACTCTGGGCCCAGAACTAGCCATTTGTACAGCTGTAAAGAAAATAGACAGGAAAAGCCTCTTCCCTTGTGTAACTTATGATTCCACTAGATAGTTGTGTTTTGAATGAGCCCAAATTGAAAATAGACATTTTTGAAACTTGTCAAAAATGTAGCAGGTTGGGCCTATCAGAAGGGGAAACTTAATATTCAGTAAATTGTGCTCAGCACAACTCAGGAGTTATGGTGAACATGGTACAATGCTTTGTTCTGGTTCCAGAGTCAGTGTGCCCATATCTTCCTATCCCAAGATTCAGTGACTCTGTGTTGGTTGCTTGAAATTAGCCATGGTGGGAGTATTTATATCATCAAAATTGGTAAACACTTCACATGAGGGCTTACAGGTTTTAAAATTATCTGGTTAATAGCATATCATTTGTGTAAAATGTTGTCAGGTGGTGCAACAGAAATGGCAGACATAGTTCCTATCTATATGTATCTTATGATTAAAATAGCCACAGCAGAGACACCAGGTATATGTGAGTTTATAGAACCATAGGAACTGCTATGGATAGGATATTGAAAGTAATGAGTTAGTAAAAAGAGAGGCACTGGAAGAAAAGTAGGTGTAAATTTGAAACCTGATTTTAAAGATGGGGTGGTTAATGCTTGACCAGAGAAGCAGGAGAGTTTCAGAGATGGCATATGTAACAATTTTGAGGCATGGGGAGGAGGTGGCATGTGTAAGAATTTTGAGGAAAGAGTGAATAGCTATGTGGGAGAAGTGGTTAAGTAGGTTTGTTGAAGAGGTGTCAAAGCTTCACCTCATAGGAATATAACAATGTCTAAATCATGTGTTAAGCTGTATCAGAAGTCCTAAACATGGCCAGGTTTTCACTAGCACTGTAGTTAAAAATGGAAGACCATTCTTGAATTTTTTGACTTTATCTTAGTGATGCTTTGAGAGTTAAGGAAATAAAAATCCTTTACAGTAGATTATAGACTCTATACCAAACTGAAGGCCTGTAACATGTTGCTTGCAGTAAAAATTTTACTGAATATTGATACTGAGTGTATCACAGATACGCAATTTCCTCACCATGAATTGCAAGTTTCTCTTACTGTGCAATGGGTTGGCATGTATATAACATGGTGACTGTGTAGTAAGCTGGAAGAGGCCAGTACAAGCAGGGGAAACTGGACAGATCTTTAAAAATGTGCTGAAGCTCTGCTTTAAATGTGATATCTGGAGCCGGTGGACAGGCTGCCATACAGGAATCTGGAATCTTTGAAATAGTTGAGCACACCAACTCCAGTTATGTGAAGGGGGGTCACAAACAGCAAGCAAAGAAATGCAAACATGTGGATCAAAATGGAAAATGCCCCTTTGGAAAACACAACTGGTATGTGCATGCCTGACTACATTAGCTAGATTTGTATCAGCCTGTTATCAGCCTGGTGCAATGAGAGAGCAGCACGTAGACAAGAGGTGGAAGCTGGCATTCTTTATTTCTCTCAATCATGTCATTTTGGAATACCAATAGTAGTTTTCTTTGTTAAAATAAATACAGGGTGTGTATATATAAAATGAAATAAACATGCTGCCTAATCAAATAATCTTCATTTTTCAGCACTGCATTTGGAGCAATAACTCTACAATGAAAATAGCTATCATCATTTTGGCAGTTAATAGCTTATTAAACTGTTCCACAAAATTTAGTAGTATGTACTGTTGAAAGCAGTAAGTTTATTTTTTCAGTTTCTTATGGAAAATTAGCTTGAAAAGAACAGGTCATTAACAATACAATTGCACCCATTTTTACATGGGAAATATGAACAGATTTATAGGAGCTTGGAATATTGAAGAAATTATAACCAGAGATTGTTGGTTGTTTATAATTATTGGTGATCCTGAAACTGTGGCTAACCTCTAACGTAGAGATTGAATGAACTTTTAAGGTTTCATTGGACAAAGTTGGACTTCTGTAAGAATTTGAAATATAGTATATTATATACTGTAGCTATGCTTTGAACATAGTAATTTTTAACTTCTCATGAGTATTGCACTAAAAACCCCTGATGTTTTACTGAGTTACCACTCATGAATGGCAGACAATAATACAGGAATTGAGAAGTAAATTATTTGAGCTTTTTCAAATTTTTTCTTAAACCTATTTTTTAAGAGACATATACTTGAATGGATGATACTGTCTTTAATGTGGAATTGTGTTGAAATAAATTCAGAGTGCATATATGCCCCAAATAAAAGCAAAACCTAGCATGGGTACCTTAAAAGATTAGTTCCAGTATGGATTGAGCGGTGAACATAGGATGCTGTTTTTACTGAGGTCATGATTTTAATGTTTCGAGGTTGTGTTTTTTGCTTAGTGATTTTATTAGATGTGGCATAGAATGGGATATATATTACAGCCAAGCTGCTATTACCTTTTTTAAAATTCAAGCTTTTAAAGTTTTCACTGACATTTCAAGAGGTGGAATAATAGTAATACTCATGGGTGAGTTCTAGTTTGAGTTTTGCTTCTGACTAGGCAGAGAACCTGAGTAAGCCACCTCATCAGCTAGGACTTAAGTTTCTTAAGTTATAGTGTCATGACATTGTCCGGGGTGACCGTATCATAAACTTTTACCCTAAAGTGAAATAGAAGGGCTGGTTTCAACAGAACCTTTTTGACCCCTACTCTTATTCCAATTCCAGTATTCATTCTTTAGATCAGAGATATCTAAAAAAATACAATGTGAGCTATATATGTAATTTTAAATTGTCTACTTGGCACATTGCCAAACTAAAAAGAGGTGAAATTAATTTTAATAATTATTTAGCTCAGTGTAGTATCCCAAATATTATTTCCACATGTAATTAATATTGAACTATTAATGAGATATTCACCATGTTTGAGATGCCAAGTCATAAATCTGGTGTGGCTTTCCAAGAGCGCATCTCAACTTGGGACTAACTCCTTTTCCAGTGTTTGGTAGCTTCATGGAGGCTCATGGCTACTGTACTGGACTGTGCAGCTGAGAAGATTGGATCTTTACATCACTACCCATCAATCAAATTTAGGAACTTTAGAATCACCTTTAATTCCTCTTGTTTTCTCCCCTTTTTTTATTCAGTAGTGACAGAGCTTAGAGCTGAATCGGCACATTTTCTCTATATTTTCAAACATCCAGAAAGAGTAGTCTGAGTTCTTTTCAGTTCTTAACTTACTTCCTTAGTTTAGTGAAGTCAGACTTCTGTGTTCAATACTGGACAGAAACTCCTTGAAAAAGCTCCCATACCTTCTTGGTGCTAAATATAGTGGCCACAGTGTGAATGCTTCCTTATACCATAGCTAACTCAGGCACTGTACATACTTCCTCCTTGAAACTGCCTTGTCCCTTGTCATGTACTGCATTCCTCTTTCTTGCTTATTCCCTGAGTCCTGTGTTTTTCTGGTTCTTCTCTTGGATATATTTTCTGTTTCCTTTGCCCACTGTCCTTGACTTCTTTCCTAAGAATCAAGCCTACACTTTTAGCTATTTATTGGATATATCTGTACGATGATACTCTGTGAATTATTCCAACCCAACCTAGCCTTTGCTCCATACCAAACTTTTCTTCCCCTGGTTATTATTTTGGTTCTTGACCTCCCATATTTGGTCACAAGTCAGAGTTAGAGAGTTTACTATAATCTTCGGCTTCTTCCTTTAAAAAATTTTTTTTTTTTTTTAACCAGCTACATATAATTAGAGACTCAATATTTTGGGGTTTACCTGTGAAATACATACTGAATATTTTTATTTTCTCTTTTTTTGCAATGTTTTACTTCATGTCCCTCCCACCCGTGCTAAAATCCCACATGGTCTCCCTTACTTTGTTTCCTCTAATATATTTTTGACATCGCTACCAAAGTTCTGAGCACAGTCGGATAATGCTATTTTCCTGTCAAAACTTCTACCAGTTCCATTTGTTCTCTTGTGTGGCATGTATGTCCTAGACTGCTATTCTATCTTTAACCCTAGACATACTCTTCAGTATTTTCCTTTCCTCTGAAACTCTTTCAAGACCTAAATTTATTTTAAAGATGAAATTTTAGGCTTCTTGATATTAATGGAAGGAACTAGGCATCAAGTGTGGACAGTATGGCTTGACAGCACTTGGGCGCTCATAACAAATGGCAAGATGCATGGTGCGGCTATGTGGTGGTCAAAGCTAGGTTAATAAGCAGGTTTCTTTGTTTCCCTGTAAAAGAAGTCCTGTATAGCGATTTCAGTTTCTGAGCAGCAAGAATTAATAACATCCTGGTAGCAATGAATGATTTATATTTTATTTACAGATATACTTTCTGCACTTGGAAACTAATATAGAGAAATATCTTAGTTAAGCTGTTCAGCTTGGCTGACTTTTATAGGAAAAACAATAGATCCCCTGAGGTAATACTAATGTAAGTAGAAAGTAACTATGGCAGTTAGTACATCTAGTTGCATTGAGAAAGAATGACTTGTTACCTGTTTCTTAATATTACTATAATTGGTTGTCTCCTAGCCTCTTTCTTCTCCTAGTGTATTTCATTTGGATGAGATGTTCATCCTTTATAATGCACCGTATTATTTCATCCAGCCCAATCTTATTACTAACCTCATGTGCCTTAGCTGGCATGGGGCTTCCCTTAGGCAGCATAGTCATTGATGCTGGGAGGAAGAAGATAAATATTAATTGGAGGGTGTTAGATCTGGGAAACCTTAAAAAAATACTAAATATGCTGAGGAAGTCATTTTTGCTGCTATTTTATGGAAGTTTGTGTAAAATCTAATTGCTTGATTTGAAAGAAAACTGCAGGTCATAAACAGCAATGAATAAATTGTCAACAGGAATGCTTTTGCATATAGTAAAAATGTTTTGCCCTTGTCTTAAAATGAAAGCAAGATAATAGCCAATAATCATATTTAAAATGGTAGTGATACCTTCTCACCTCTATAATTCCAAGCAAGTCCAAATGTGAACTCAGGATTCAGCATATATTGTTTTAATGTAAACATGGGTCATCAGTGAAAACTTATTTTCTAAAATCACCAATATGATGGTAAAGTGAATATGAGCAGTGAGAGTTGTAGGTAGGAGGATAAAAAAGTGCCAAACTGTAACTGTCACAGAATACTTCCTTTAAAGTAAAATTAATCTTTTTTTTTTTTAAGACAACAGTTACTGCCATTTACTTGGCACATATGATCTTCTAGATACTCTGCTAAATACCTTTTAAACATTTTCCCTCTTTTTTCTCAAACAGTATCATGAAGCAGATATTGTTGTTTTTCCGTTTACAGATAATTAAGTTGAGGCTTAGAGAAATAATTTGCTTGATTCCATCCATTTACCTAGTATGTGACAGAACCAGATTTGACTCAAATTTATTTAACTCCAAAGTTTAAGCTCTTCATGCCATTTTCCTGTTAATTTTTAAGGAGAAAAAATGCTTCCCCACATCCCAGACTGTGTTCCAGGTTCCCTGTGGAGGATTACTAAGCATGTTTTTGTTCTTTAGTTGCTGAGTTGTGTTCGACTCTTCAGCGACCCTGTGGACTATTGCCCCCCTGGCTCATCTGTCCATGGGATTCTCCAGGCAAGAATAATGGAGTGGGTAGCCATTCTCTTCTCCAGTGGATTTTCCCGACCCAGGGATTGAACCCTTGTCTCCTATTGTGGAAATTTAGACCCCACATTATTTCCTTACCACCACCATATGTTCTTCCTAGTCCCGAGTCTGGGGTATATCAATGAGAATGGCCCCTTGTACTCATTTTGGGCTTTATGTATTCACTGTTTCATTTGAACATCACAAGGAGCCCTTGAAACTATATTATGCTTGTTTTACTCATGAGGAAGCCAAGGCTAAGGGAAGTCAAAGAACTGGCCCACATTCCCAGTTAATAATTAAGAGAGTTATTCAGAATATTATAAAAATGATCTTTTATAGAACTGTAGGTAGTTCTGGACTGATTATATACAATTGGAAGTTTTAGAACTGAAAGTGTTTGAGAGTTTACTGTGTGTCAGGAATTGTCCTATTAGTGATTTGTCCTAAATACTTTGTACATATCATCTCATTTAATCTTTCCAATATCCTGGGAGGTAAGAACTATTATTTCACTGTGAGAAACTTCTGGTATGTGGCGACTTTAACATGCCCAAGGTCATTAAGTAAGTGTGGGAGTGAGGACTCTGACCAGGGCTTTCTCACCTCAGATCTGTGCTCTTGGCCACTGGGCTTTTCTACCAATTAGTCACAAGGTTAGCCAGTCAGTCTGGCTTTATAACAATGAACTCTATAGCTACCAGTCAACTCGAAGCTAGTACTCTGATTTCTAAGTTGAACCTCTCTTGGGATGTTGATAAAATATTTTGATGTGTTAATAAATAAGTGCTTATATAAACACACAAATTGTTGCTGTTGTTCAGTCCCTCAGTTGTGTCTCTTTGCAACCCCGTGGACTGCAGGATGCCAGGCTTCCCTGTCCTTCATCATCTCCCAGAGTTTGCTCAAACTCATGCCCATTGAGTTGATGATGCCATCCAACCATCTCATTCTCTGTCACCCCTTTCTCCTTCTGCCCTCAATCTTTCCCAGCATCAGGGTCTCTTCAAATCATCAGGTGGCAAAAGTATTGGAACTTTTGCTTCAGCATCGGTCCTTCCAATGAATATTCAGGGTTGATTTCCTTTACGATTGACTGGTTTGATCTCCTTACTGTCCAAGGGACTTTCGAGAGTCTTCCCCAACACCACAGGTGGAAAGCATCAATTCTTCAACACTCAGCCTTCTTTATGGTCCAACACTCACATCTGTACATGACTACTGGAAAAACTATAGTTTTGACTATACATTATGTCTTTTTTGAGTAACATTTTCTCCACAATTATAAAACCAAGTGTAAACATCTTGAGATGAAAATCTCTGTTAAAGGCTGTCTCTCTGGCTGAAGGAGGATTTTGATAACTGTTGTTTAAAAGGCTGAATAGAGCTTGGGGTAGTGGGTGGAGCATGGTGTCTCACATGTAGCCTGGAGTAGCCCAGGTTGGGGATTGATGAACATCATGGGCTTGTCTGACAGCATGTGAAGTCATCAAAAATGAATTGTAAGGAAATAAAACTGACAATTGAAGGTATGCAGTAATGGTCAGAGAGCCAGGTGTGGCAGGAGTAATAGGTCTTATTGACCTTCTGAGTTCGGTAGGTAGTTTGGATGGTAAAAGTTAAAGGATTGGCTGTGCTTTTATGTATTTCTAGCATACCTTTGAATGGGCAGTTGGGGTCCACATGAAATGATGAGGCTAGATGGACTTAAAAGCATAGATCAAGTGAAAAACATCAAATTAATGTAAGTAATTTGATGTCTATCTCATATAGCAACCCTATGACTTGTATACTATTACTTTAATGTCCATTTTATTAATATACAGCAAGGTTAAGTAACTTGCTCAGTTTACACCATCTGGTAAGTTGTGGAGGCAAGAGTCGAAGGGAAGCAGTCTGCCTCCACAATCCATGTTATTAAGCTCTCTCATATATTCTCCAGATGGAGATGGAGGAGAGAGGGCAAAGAGTAACAAATGCATATATGATATAGAGTGATACCTTTACTACCACTTATTTCAAATATTGACTGGAGGCATCCATGCCTGAGGTTACACTCTTGTTTAGAGTTTGATAAACCGTGTAGATCATCTGAAGTAAAGAAGTGGCTTATCCCTATGTACCACACAGGGTCTTGGTAAGAAACAGATGGTACATGAATGAGGGTGATGGAGAGAGGTTAATGAATGGGGCTGTTCACAAAGGGGTAGACAATAGTACAGGATTCAGCCAGAAATAGTGAAGCACCCAGGGACTAGGAGCAGTGGGAAGTCATGACAGCCTTGTGCTGGAGGGTGAGGGGGAGGGAATGGACTTTACTGATGAGAGCGCGAGGAAGGGGCCAGTGGGCGGGATTCAGAGCCCTGAGTGACTGAATGTAGTGACTACCAAAACAGCAGCCTGCTGGGAGGTTAGCGGTGGCAGCAGATTTCCCACCTTCTCTCTTCCATTAGCTTGTGATCTCCTCCAGGTATCTCCTATTTGCTGAACCCAGCTGGAAGCTAGAAGTCAAGGAAGCTTGGGTGATGTAGTTCACAGACTTGCGGTAGAGGTCTCTGGAGTGGAGGTCAGAAAAGATCAGGGAATGGATCTAGAGGGCAACAGGGATTAACCAGTTTGCCATTTATTGTGGGTCAAATTGTGTGTACTCACCCCCCTCCCCTGCTCCAAAACCTCATATATATTGAATTTTTAAACCTCAGTTTCTCAGAATGTGGATCTTTTGGGAAATAGGTAATCATATAAACTGAGCTCATAAGGGTGATCCCTAATCCAGTATGAGTGGTGTCTTTATAAAACGGGGAGATTTGAACGAACATACATAGAAGAAGATGACGTTGACACAGGGAGAAGATGGCTGTTTACAAGCCAAGTATTAATTGCATCTACTAGAAACTAGGCAAGATGCCTGGAGCAGATCTCTTCCTAGCCACTGTAGAGAGAATATGGCTGTGCACACCGCTTCATTCACACTTCTGACCTCCATATCTGTGACACAATACATTGCCATTGCTCTCAGCCGTTTAGTTCTTGGTACTTTGTGATAGCAGATCCAGGAAACTGATATACCATATATGGTGATGAAGTTTCTCATTGACCAACTGTTTTTAAAATTTTACTTTAAGCTTATATAGAATCATAGAGCCATAAAGAGTTTAGAAATGAGAACTAGTGTAAAACACTGATTTTGGAGATGAGAGCCTTTCCCAGGGTCGCAGAACTTTAATGGCAGAGTCAGAGCTAGAGCCATACAGGTAAAACATGTATATAGACACTGCATTGCTCAACTTTTAGGTAAGAAAAGCCTTATCACTATAAGTTTTCAGATTTTTATACGTTAATAATTTGGGGGCATTAATTGTTGGTATGTTCCTAGTTTGTACTTGAACCAGCATTTTCTTGTTATATGAGGTAGATTAAAAACCATATGGTAAATATTCCTATAGATAAATAACTTAATTTTATTCTGCTTAAGATCATGTTTGCATGATAAACAACAGAGCATCAAAAAAGCAATTGCCAGTTTCCAGGGTAAAGTGAAAACTCAGCATCATATCTCAGTAGAAAAAAATTTCAGTAGGTTGGAGAGATGTGCCAAAGTCAATGTATAAACAAAGATTTCAAAGTTAAAGAATACTTCACAATAAACCTTAAGCTATATGTTGGAAGTAAAAGTGATTACAGTCCTTGAGGGAAGCAATTTCACAATGTGCAGAAAGAGTCTTAACTTTCATCTTTGCTAGTATTATATAATGTTTGTGTATATATATATATATATATATATATTTTTTTTTTTTTCTCCCTCAGGACATTCCCTGCTTTTTATTTTTGTTTGAACATACTGTTCTGGAAAATTTTAAATATATACAATTTTATTTCATCTGTAACTCCCATCCATTTTGCTCCTCTGTATAATTTTGTTACAAATCCCAGACATCACATTGCCCTTTAATTTTGATTATTGTTTTTGATAAATAGTTCAATTTTGAGGATTCTATTCCAAGGAAAGAATTTGAAATAATTGAAAACCTTTTTACCCAATATGTTCCTTACAGAATTATTTATAATGGTAGAAGAAATTGAAAGCAACTATCGAGCACTAAGGCAAAATATAATTTGTAAAATGTCCATTTGATGGAATGCTGTATTAAACTGAAGCCTGTAAACAGTTGTAGGCAACATGAGTAAAAGCTTATGTTTAAATAATGAGAACTTAAAAGATGTATAGAATAAAATAAGCAAACAAAAGCTTGGCTTGGAGAAATCATGAGAAGGCAATCAACCAAAATATGAAATAATGATTTACTTGAATCACAGTATTGTGAGTTATTTTTCCTTTTGTCTGCTAGTCAATATGTTCCATATCATATATAGTTTTATGATGGGAAAAATGCAATAAACTTGAATTGTGATTAAAAACAAGGTACACGGTATTTGACTTTTGATAATCATACTACCTGGCTCTAGTCATTTATGGTAATTGTGGGACCTACTTAGAAGAATAACATCAAAGAAATAATAGGGTTTTCCTGGATTGCAATTGTACAACTGCTCTCTTTCCCTCCATTTCTTAGTTACCTTTTCTACCCTTACCACTTTAAAAAAAAAAAAAAGGCAAACATTTACTTAAAAATCTCCCACAAATATCTTTACCTATGAAATACAAAGAAAAGCAATTATAAGTACCCCATTCTTCTCTCTAACTTTTGAAATGTTGATTGGCATTAAACTTGGTTCTCATTTCTGATTGGGCTTCCTTTAAAGTTCTTACTGGTCTTGAAATTTCCACTAAAACTCGTAATCCCAATGTTTAGCTGCATTTGTAGAAGTATTCCTTAAGAATCTGCCTGCAATGCAGGAGACATAGGAGAGGTGGGTTTGATTCCTGGGTTGGGAAGATCCCCTGAAGGAGGAAATGGCCACCCCCTCCAGTATTCTTGCCTGGAAAATCCCATGGACAGAGGAACCTGGTGGGCTACTGTTTATGGGGCTGCAGAGAGTCAGACATGACTGAGTATTGTGGCAAGCAACTAAAGTGTCTTTAAAAACTAAATTTCTGTATGCACATCTTTATATGTGCATTTGCTTTATTCTTTGCAATTCAGACATGTTGAGTTTGAATTGCATTTTGTATCTGAGGCTCTGCCCGCTTTCTCTCCTTTATCACCCTGCCCTTATGCTAGGCTAGCATTTCAGCCCATACAGCTGAATGAAGCATTTTTCCTTGTTTCTAGATGCCTTTTTGGAGCCAGTAGAGCTGCAGTAAAACTATCTTAGAGCTGTGCTAAGAAGCATTTTTTTCCCCCTGAAATCTATCAAAATTTGATCTGAATTCTCTGAATTCAAACATTCTCTAATTTTTGAAGTCAGCTTGATTTCAATGACCTTTCTAGTTTTTAGCAATTTCCTTTGTTGCTCCACATTTTATGTTAGGAGAGGGGACTACACACCTGCAATCTTCCTGTCAAACGGCCTCCTTGCATTGAGCTTCTTGTTGGAAGTGCCCTGTGACTCTCTGCTCAACAAAGAGGGTATGCTTTAAGGAAGAAAACTGCATTTTACCACATGAAAATAATAATGATTCATTGTAATAAAGTAATAGAAACTTTTGCCTGTCATTTTCAGTGCCCTAACAGAGGGAAAAATCTGACAAATGGTTCTTGAAACTTTTGTCTAGAAGTATCACAGGTAGCTTTTGCTCATATTTTATTAGTCAAAACAAATGACATGGTCACTGTTAAAGGTAAATGGAAAAGTATAGTGAGTATATAAAATAATGTTAAGTATTTGAGAGTATTTTCATAGATATGATTGGTTGATTAATTTGTTTAAACCTGAGTCCTTTTTATTGTACATTGTTGTGTTATCATGCCTGCCATATATACAAAACAGTATATAGCTCTCCTGGAGCCAATATTCTTGTGATAGCACTATTTAGGAAATCAGCTTGTCAATATTAATTAAGAATCTTCATTATGAATATATCTTCTGGCCCCCATAATTCCACTTCTGAATTGCAACAGTAAAGCAATATTCTTAAATACAAAACTATGGGAAATGATAAACTTTATAATTTATTTTGTAATGCTGAAAAATTAGCAACAACTATCCAGTAGGGAAATAGCTATAATAAATTTGCTTATGGAATATTATGAACTTATGAGTTTCTACTGAAAGCAGTTGCTTCATTTGTAGTGGTGACTTAGTGACCATTATAGCATCTCTGATGAAATAAAGCAGGTAACATAGTTGTATCTGAGCTTGGGGGCTAGCAAGATTGTGAGGATTTTAAGTTTTTAGGATTACATAGATAAGTTAGATGTCTCCAAGTATGATTTAAAAGACTCAGACACGACTGAGAGACTTCACTCAAGTATGATTAAATGGATAGGAAGGTAAGGAGGATGGAGAGGAAGTTTTGAGTTCTGATAGGATGTCAAGTCATTCAAGTAGACAGATCCTATAGACAACTGGAAATATGGGATCAGAGATTGGTTGGAGATAAGGGTTAAAAATGTACTTTGGGGATTCATCAATCTAGAAATGTTAGTTGAACTTGGAAGTAGATGAACTTCAAAGAAGTGAATTAAGAGGAAGAAAAATGCAGGCAGAAAATCAAAGAGGAGTGGTTGTGGGAGAAAGGATGAAAAGGATCGTGGCAAAAGTGATGAAAAGTTGAGAGGGACAGGAGAGCTAGAAAATTTGCAGTTTGGGGAAATTTTTGAGGAAAGAATTTTTTGATTGAAATAGAACTGAGAGGCAAAGGAGAAAGAGATTGGGGGAGTAATTTTATTGGTTATTTAAAGTAGTTTGTTTTTTTTTTCTTGAACAGGCTAGTACAATGCTAGGTAGCTTATTAAAATTGAAGCATATGATAGATATTGATGGTAATAATACCATTCCATAAAAACTGACAAGTTTTTTGGTCCATTTTAAAACCATTTTTAGTAAAAGGCTTAAGTGATAAGTAGAAATAATTTAAGTCTTAATAGAAATTTGCTCATACAAAGAACATGTACTCATACAAGGAAAATTCATATAAAGTTACACGCTAACCAAGTAGTCAAAAATACCAACCTTATTCACTTACTGTAAAGAAATTTATATCTCTGAGACTGAAGCAGATTAAGTGGTCTGAAGATGCAAAAGAGAAAGAGAAAAGATGGGAAATTTAAAAAATCATTTAGAAAAAAATATCTGGGTAGAATGTTTCTTTTCAACTCAGTGATTTATATACTATATCTTGAAGCAACTAGAGGACATGGTGACCAATTTTCATGTCATAGAATATTTTCTTTGTTTGCTTTAAGGGACAAATTGGTGATGTTTGAAGACTTTTCAATAACTTTGTGGGAAGAACTAGGACATTTGCACTGAGAAAAGTGTAGTTTTGCCATGTCCAAAAAAATACCGTAAGCTAGTAAAATGTAACAGCTACTATATATCCAGAACGACTGCCGAGGCAGTTGAATCTATATAGATCTCTTTGATCCTCCAAATTTTCTAGTTTTAAATGAGTACCGCGTCCTTAGTCAGGTGGTATGTTTGGAATATATTTAAGTTTTTGCCGATGGATTCCATGTTCTTCTCCCACAGTAGAGCATAACAGTCAGGCTTTTATAGTTTTCCCCTTTCCTTTAGACACTGCTGTTGTTGTTCAGTTGCGAAGTCATGTCTGACTCTGTGATTCCATGGACTGCAGCATGCCACGCTTCCCTATCCTTCCCCATCTGCGAGTTGGCTCAGATTCATGTCCTCTGAGTCAGTGATGCTGTCTAATTATTCCATCTTTTGCCACCCTCTTTTGCCTTCAGTCTTTCCCAGCATGAGTATTGGAGTTTCAGCATCAGTTCTTCCAATGAATATTCAGAATTGATTTTCTTTAGGATTGACTGGTTTGATTTCCTTGCTGTCCAAGGAACTCTCAAGAGTCTTCTCCAGCACCACAATTCGATAGCATCAGTTCTTCGGTGCTCAGCCTTCTTTATGGTCCAACTGTCATATCAGTACATAACTACTGGAAAAACCACAGCTTTGACTATATGGACCTTTGTCGGCAAAGTGATGTCTTTACTTTTTAGTATGCTGTCTAGGTTTGTCATAGCTTTCCTTCCAAGGAGCAAGTGTCTTTTAAAATTTCATAGCTACAGGCACCATCCGTAATGATTTTGGAGCCCAAGAAAGTAAAATCTGTCACTGCTTCCACTTTTCTTCCATCTGTTTGGCATGAAATGATGGGACTGGGTGCCATGATCTTAGTTTTTTGAATGTTGAGTTTTAAGCCAGCTTTTACACTTTCCTCTTTCACCTTGATCAAGAGTCCCTTTTCACCTTCTGCCATTAGAGTGGTATCACATTATGGAAGACTAAACATTAAGATGTAAAAATTAGCAGGATCTGATTAGTATCATCGAAAAGATTTAGAATATTAGGTTTTTTAATTAGGGTAAGACTTAGGTCATTTACATTTTACCTCACTTTAGCAAATGAAGAATTTGAGGCACAGGAAAATTAAGTGATCTAGTCCTACTAGAACCTGGCTTTACCTGTCAGGCTATTAGGTATTTCCTATAGTTTCTGCTGTACCTATTATAATATTAGTGCTAAAATACCCCTGTAACCAGGTAGAGAATTTCTTCATGAATAATGATAAAATCACTGATGTGGTTTCATTCAGTAACTGAGCAAGTCAGATCCAGACAGCAAGTACCATTTGTTAAGTGAGAAAAGAGAGAGGGAGGGACAGCTCCTAGGCATAGGACATTGAGTCTGTGATAGTAACATCAAGATAGTAAAAAACATTCAGGGCTTGGTGTCAGAGGGACTGGGGTTCAATTTTGATGGTGCCACTTAACATTAATTGTGTGACTTTGGGCAAAGTCCTAAACTCTCAAGTTTCTTCATGTATGAGATAGGAGTCATGATTAATCTACTTCATAGATTAATTGTGAGAATAAATTAATCAAGCTATGGAGAGGAAGATTCAGTCGTTTACCAATATTTATGACAACTACTACCTTCTAGACATTACTGCAGATCCCAGTAATAGACAATTAGATTCTTTTTGTACAACACTATGAAAGGCCAGAAATTAAGTAAAATTTACCAGGAAATCTGATATTTAGAATAATAGGTTTGTAACTTGGAAGAAGTACCTGACTCTTCAGAATAGGACTTTGTCTTCTTTTATCCTCAAGGAGATTATGACTAGTTGGAGAGATGATCCTTTTAAGCAAAAAACCCATGTTTATGGAGGTCATTGTTATAATAAATCACTTTTGCAAACTGTTAATTCTAGATCGAAGATGGAAAAGGAATGTCAGCAGTATATCAAAAAGGAGGAGGAAGATTATTTGCTTAGAAAGCATGGGGTAATATTTTTTTTCATTGTTTTACTTTAAACCACCCCTTTTATTCTGTAACATCTTTCTTGTCCTCCTACTAGAGATCAAAGCACTATAATTACTCTTTGAGTCAGCAAGAGACTGAATATCTGTGTTTCAGTCAAAGACCCCATCTTTTAATTTTACCTCTAAAGGATAATTTGAATTCACTGAGATTTTTGGCCTCAATTTTAAGATTCGTACATGGCTGGCAATCTTTATGGAGTATTCTAGCTTTTAATATTTAAGCAAATTATGACCATCTAGTGATTGGGTTTCCGACTGTAAGCTATTTGTCATTTATGATTGTGCTATGTATGTATACATTTATAAGTATTTTGTGATTTCTAAAATGTACATTTTTGTTCATATTTCAGTACATCTTTAAATCGATACCTTCTTAAATTCCTTGTTGGCCAGGTGGTGATTTTGATGGAATTATCATTGTCTGTGCATGTATGAATGTAGTCATAGTGTCAATGTTTTAATTGAGTTATGTGTATTTTAGGTAACACTATATTTCCCAGTAGAGTAGGAAATGGCGATCCACTCCAGTTTTCTTGCCTGGAAAATCCCATGGACAGAGTGGCCTGGTGGGGTACAGTCCATGGGGTTGCAAAGAGTCGGACACAACTGAGCACACGCGTGCACATGCACACACACACACACACATATTTCCCAAATCCTAAGATTTGGCCTTGCAAAGAGAAATCGTACGTATACAAAGGCATAGAAGCAGAGCAGTGAAACATATGACAGAGACACAACTAACAAATCTTCAGTGATAACCATTGTGTCATCATGGATTGCTTTTTTTCTTTCTTGGTGGTATGTGAATAATAAAGGTACATCATATAATCCAGTGTTTTGGGTTCACTGAAGCATTGGGTTCACTATATTATTTTAGCTTGAATAATTTAAATGAGATGACTTACATTCTAGAGGATATGTTAAGGTGTGTTTATGGAAAGTGAATGTCATTTCAAAAGTCATACTTTTACTTACAGAAGCTCTTAAAGGTTACTTTTTTAAAAAATCATGAGTATTATTCAAATGTAAAATGAATGTGTCAAAGATTTTATTTAGCTCATTAATTAATGAGTGAACCAGTAAGATAATACAACTTGTTCACAGGAGAGTTAAAAGAGCACGTGTACAACCTTTACCTTCCATCCTGTGGATCATGATCTTTAGTGATTCCCCCCACTCCACACGGGCACAATTTGCACTTCTATGGAAAAAAGTCATTCGTATTAATATGTATTTTATAGCTTAGAGTTGTGAAGCAGCTGATAGATATTAAAGGACTTAAAAAAAGTGAAAGTCGCTCAGTCACGTCCGACTCCTTGTGACTGTATGAACTGTAGCCTCCTAGACCCCTAGGCCAGAGTACTGGAGTGGGTAGCCGTTCCCTTCTCCTGGGGATCTCCCCAACGGGTCGAACCCAGGTCTCCCACATTGCAGGCTGTTTCTTTACCATCTGACCCACCAGGGAAGCCCAAAGGGCTTAAAAGCCCTGATGTAATTGGATAATCTAGATGGGTACACTGACAGAATACCCATTAATACTTTTTTGCATTTTTTAAAAGTCTTTCACATTTTCTGAGAAATCCTAGTGTTTGGAAGATTTCCCAACTGGCCTTTTACTGAATTTCATAGAAAGGATTGCATTTAGGCCATGCTAGAAAGATCAGTACCTTATCTTATGGCCTCTTCCTCCATCACTCATTATTCCATGTTACTCTTTTCTTTTTTCTTCTTTTTGGCTACCCTGTGTAGCTTGCCAGATCTCAGTTCCCTAACTAGAGTGTGAACCCAGGCTCTGGCAATGAGAGTGCAGATACTTAACCACTGGGCCACCAGAAAACTCCAGAATGTTACTAATTTT
This sequence comes from Cervus elaphus, assembly GCF_910594005.1. Taxonomy (NCBI): domain Eukaryota; kingdom Metazoa; phylum Chordata; class Mammalia; order Artiodactyla; family Cervidae; genus Cervus; species Cervus elaphus. The sequence continues at coordinate 65,008,977 of NC_057832.1, forward strand.
GAATTTCTCATATCTTGGGTCAGTAGATTGAATTTAGCCCAGATTATATTTTGGGGTAGAGAAAAAAATGTAAAAAAAAAAAAAAAAAAGAACTTACAAATTAAGAATTGGAATTCCCTGTTGGGTCCAGTGGTTAAACTCTGTACTTCCAATGCAGGGGAAAAGAGTTTGATCCCTGATGGGGGAACTAGGATCCCACATGCTGCACAGTGTGGCCGGAAAAAAAAAAAAACAACAAAAAAGAATACTTACTGATTGCATACCTTGTTAAAGCCCAGCAAATTAAGACAATTATATTTGTCCCAAGAATAATTATTAATAATGAAATTATCCAAAGTAAGAATTTCTAGCAATACTTTCTAGAAATGTTTCTTTGAAACCATATAAACAACAGATTCTTAATGAACTTAGCAATATCTGAAAATGAGTCTTTGTATTTAATACCTTGTATACGTTAGTGAACTGAGAATAAAATATTTCCATATTTTGTGTGATCTTCTTAAATATGGAAAAATAGGAAATTAAGTGTGCTTTGTAGAGAGCAGAATGAAAATTATTATAACAAAATATGTATTACTTCAAAATTGAGAATAAATTAGCAGTTTCTTAGTGTTTTTGACTCATTACTTTTGAAAACAGGTATTTCATTTTCTGGTAACTGTATGACTGAGCATAAATTGTCACTTGAGAATTACTTCAAATCAAAAGTGTCTCAATTTATTGTTACAAAACTGCCTGTGTTGAATATATGAATGCATAAAGATCTTATTGAGTATCCAGACACATTTTTTTCATCTGCTAATATGTTGGTAATACACATTTTTTAGACATAACCCTTTACATTACAAAATTTGGCATTCAATTTGGGCTGAATTTCCCAAACCATAGGGAGGTACTCATTACTTTAGCAAACATTTGAGTGCCTTCTGTGTACTAATCATTTGTAACTTGCATGTTATTTTAAGGAGTTTTTTCCTTTCCACAACTGAAAGAACAGGAATGATTGGGCTTAACTTTGTGGAAGTGACTTAGGGTTAGTTTGAGACTTTGGTAAGAGGTAACTGGTAGCCAGTCAGTTAATACCTGCACTGCTCAAAATCACCCTGTGCGCTAGTGGCAGCTCCCCTCCAGTCTTTTTTTCTTGTCCCTCACTGATTCAAGGACAGATTGTAGAGTCCATATTAATAGTAATGGTCATCTCTTTGTTTCATCCTGTCCTGTAGGTGACATTAACCTCTATATGTACTTAATTTAAGGCTGAAGTTGACATCAAATAAAACTATGACTTAATTTGAATACTTTTACAGTAATACATGTTACAACATCCATTTGTAAGTTAAATAGATTCACAAATGTGTCTATGAATCTATTACTAAGGAACATTTTTTTTCTTGATCTTAAACAACAGACATTATTTTCTTACAGTTCAAGAGGCTAGAAGTCTGAGATCCAAGTGTTAGCAAATGTTGGTTTCTTTTGAGGGCTCTCTGCTTGCCTTGTAGATGGTTGACCTCTTGTGTCTTCACATGGTCACTCTGTGCACAAGACTCTTCAGATTTCCTCTTCTTATAAGGATACTGGTCATATTAGATTTGGGTCCACCATAGTTATTTAATTTAATCATTACTATCTTTTTTTATGTTAATGAGTTTTCATGGAGGTTGTTGAGGGACTTTGTTGATCAAGGAAAACTCAGAGGAGTAAACCTATTGTAAAGGTGGGGGGAGGCATAAAGTAAACAAGCTAAAGGATTAGATGCTTCCATTTCTTAAGGCCAAGAAATGAAATCAGCAGAGAAGCATCCTTAAAGCTTTAATAAAAGCTGATCTGTACAGAGAACACTTTCAGTTGTTTTAGACTATTACCCATGATAATGACAATAGAGTGAGAAAAGTCAAATGCAAATTAAGTAACCAGAATGTATTTAGTTAGTGCAATCTCAGATGGGGAATTTGGTATAGATAGAGCCTCAGGCAAAGTGATAGTCTCTTCCTTCATTTTTTTTTTTTTTTTTGAGTACCTATTATGTGGATCTATTGTGGCTCAGAGGGTAAAGCGTCTGCCTGCAATGCGGGAGACCAGGGTTCGATCCCTGGGTTGAGAAGATCCCCTGGAGAAGGAAATGGCAACCCACTCCAGTATTCTTGCCTGGAGAATCCCATGGACCGAGGAGCCTGGTGGGCTACAGTCCACAGCGTCGCAAAGAGTTGGACACGACTGAGTGACTTCACTTTTCACTTTTCATTATGTTTCTGGCACTGCTCTAGGTACTTGGGATAGGTGAGTGAACAAAAGGGTAGAGATCCTCCCTGTGAATAACATGAGTCTAGTATCTCCTAGAAGTATCTCTCTAACTCGGTTCCACTGCCTATTATTCTATTAGTGACTAAAATTGTTTTAAGTAGGTATGGAAAGACATTATTAGTTTTATATTTCCAATGACCTATATATTTTATCTTATGTTCTGCTTAAGCCTGCCTTTTAAAAAAAGTATTTATTGATTTCTTATGCTATGAGTGCTATGTCCAGAAGAAATGAAGGATTTATTTCTTGACTAAGTAGCATTTGGGCATTTTGTTCTGCTAATAAGGTGTTTCAATCATTGATTAAGCTCTATTAATTTCTGGCCTTTGTGCAGTTGGTCTGTTTGATAAGATTTCATCCTTTAATACTACATTGTGTGCCTTTCATCCTTTTTTCTTTCCTACTTTGTTTTTTTGTCCCTCCCTTTTCTTTAGTTAATCCCATTTTCCAACCTTTACCCTTTCAGCATCCCACAAAAAGGATCTTCTAATTTGAGCTTTAAAAAGTACTTGAAAATGCTCATATCTTGAGTGCACTTGAACTCCTATTCTCTACTTGTACTTTAAATTATTCTCAGTCTTCAAATTGTGCTTCTTTTTATTCACCATAACCTTGTATGGTGGTGTTCCTCTGAAGCCTACAACAGTTTAAACTGATGTGTGTGTGTGAGTGTGTGTGTGTGTGTGTGCATACACACACGTTTGCCAGTGCATTAGCTGAGCTATAATACAAATGTGTGTGTGTTTATTAACAGATATATAAACATGCAGATTGTGTTAAAACATAAGAGAAAGTGATAGCTTACAGTGAACTATATCAGATTCATGATCTCCGAGGATCTAGCTTCGGGACCAGGGACCAGGCTTGATCACTCAAAGGTTTCTGTGTAGCAGCATTTTATTAAAGTGTAAAAAGCGACAAGAGGGCTGGAGGGCTGCAGTCCATGCGGTCCCAAACAGTGCGACGAAGCACAAAAAGGGACAGAGAAAGCTTCTGACAGAGACATCAGAAGGGGTGTCCTACTCTCTAGTCTTATCAAGGCCTTATATACTTTTACCACATCCACTCCCACTACATACATCTTAAATTAACAAGATTAGAACAATACAAAGGTCTTACCAGACCTGCTCCTGTATAAGATAATCAGATTAATCAGAAGGTTCCTGTTAAGATGGAGAAACTTTTCCTTGAGCAAGATACTTGTTGTTATATAATTGTTAGTATAGAGCTTAAGGGAGAATATACCCTTGAGCAGGATGAGTTGTTTTGTTGTGTAATCATTAGCTCTGGGCTTAAAGAAAGTTAGTTATAAAGATTGTTGTCATAACAACTCAGAGTTTAAGAAAAAATGTCTTATGTGACTAAGACAAAGCAATGTAGAAAAACAAATTCATGAGTCTGATAATAGGGAAACAGAAGTAAATAACAAGCTTACTTCTTCCAAAGGATAAGGGAACTGTTTTTTTTTTTTTTAAATAAAAATACTGCATTTAAAAATTTCATGGTAACTAAGGCTATACATTTAATGTATGATTTATAGAGAAGTAATTTGAAATTCTGTTTAAACATTTTTGTTTTTCAAAATTGGATACTGTCAAGATATATACACAATATTCTTTACACTTAAATTTTCACACATATAATGTATTTAAATTATATGTGTGATATAATGGATAGAAAATAAAAGTACTCCCCTTCTACCACATCTCCATTTCTTTTCACTGTGCCTCTGTAGAAAGAGTTGAAAATACAGTAAGTTTTAGAATGTTTACAGTGATCCACGTATTTAAAAATAGAGGGAAAATGGGTAGTAGCTGAACACATTTGAATTCAACAGAATAGCTTTTGAGATTTTATAATTTCAGCCTTTTCAATGTTTTGTCAGAGCATTTGAAAAAGTAGACTGTGAAGGCCCACTTAGATATTTTGAGGAGAATTCTGTTGTGTGAAGCTTGGACTTGGAATGTAAAGCAGCACTCTAAGATGTCCGCATACTGAGAACTGTTCAGAGGCGCCTTGATACATATTTGAGTTCTATGTGCTTAGGTGAGCCAAGACACTTCTGGTTTCTTGGGGATTAAGTTCTCACCGTTAAGCGCGTCATGCTTGTGTTCTTTACCAGTCCTCTCAGGTTTCCTCCTCTGGTGACTGTAGTCATAATACTGTTTTGAAGGTAGCCTAGTGCTTGGATAGACTCACAAAATAACTCACTCTGTTGTATTTGAAGAAAGGGCTGTGTCATGGGGCACAGGAATTTTTTGTTTAATATATTGTGTGGTATTATGTGATTTACCTTTTCTAGGCTTCATTTTCTCACTTTTAAAAGGAAGAGGATTCATCAGATAATCTTGAAGTCTCCATCTTAAAAAAAAAAAACTATGTTATTATATGTATGTATTTTCACTGACTGATTTAAAAGTTTTGTTGGATATTCTGGGGGGAAGAAAGAAAAGTGGAGTGAACAACCCTCAGTATTTCTAAAGCAGTTGTGTAATTGAGACATTCTAGATTTTGTGTTGTGTTCCCCTTTGATATTCTTGTCAACATAGAGGCTTTTGTTCTGTTGTATTTAAATGGTAATTATAACTAGGACCAAGCCAGCTCAGTTTGGTTTTTGGATTCAAAGGACTTGCTTGGGTAGCAGCAGTTAATTATACGGGAAAATTTAAGGTTAAAAACAGTTTTCTTCCTATGATTTACAAGGAACCATCTCTCATGTAACTTTAGAAAATTTTGTTAGTATTTACATTCAGCATTGCAGTGATTTTTGCCTCATTAATTGCATCCAGTCCTACTTTATTTGTACCAGATTTTTTTGGTTGGTAGCTGGCAATCTTTTGAGGTAGCTCCACATACATTTCAATGAACACCTGGGCCTTCTCATTAGCACAGGCCATTACTGAAAGCTAGAGACATCCTTGTGTCCATCTTTAATCTGACACCTGGTTTCAGGGTTATTTTGTCCAATATCCTGGCTTTGATGAAAGTTTGTATTGGGAGCAAAGGGTCATTAAAGGGGTAAAATCCAGCATTTGGAAAGTCTAGAAAATCAGTCAACTGCAAATGATGAAGTTTTCAAATGTATGTCTCTAAAGCTACTTCCAGTGATTGAAACCAATTTTGAAAATGTGAAAACTTGAAATAGTTTCTGATAAAACTTCCTGTAGAAAAAGTGCAGTCACACTATCTTGGGACTGATTTGTGGAACATGGTAGGTGGCTCCCAAGGGAATCTCCACTCTCCAGTGGACACTTATCTGTCCAGTGAACAGACATCTGTTTGGATGTTCCTGTGATGACCAGCTCAGATCACAGTACCTGCAGCGCTCTCATGCATTTTCACCCTGCCTTGTGTTCTAGGTAGCTCTGTACTTGACTTTCTCTGACATAATGTGCAGACACAAGTTTGCTCTCTCCAGGTCATCAAGTCTGCGAGTGCAGTTCTGAGGAGGTGTGAGAATAATTGAGGCAGACAGAGTGCCTGAGATGGGGACCCTGGGTGGTAGAGTGGAGATTGGAAGGGTGATTGGGAAGAACCATTTCTGAAAAACAGAGATGAGAGCATTAGCTGTGGACTATCTGGGTGGATCCAGAGGGAAGAAGTTCTAGAAGAGGAGTAGATACTGGGGTGCATGGTTTGAGATAAGACTGTCCTGGGTCTGTGCATAGGCAGGCTGCTTCTAATAGCTGGACCGCACCTTCTAATAGCTGGATTTGATACTGTGTCCATTGCTTCTTTGTTGCCAAATCATGCCTTCATATGAATGTGAAGCTTCTCTGGGGGCAGATAGTGTTTTCTAGTCATATGTTATCCTATTGTTGCCTAGCACATAGTAGACACATTAAAAAAAAATATTGAATTTAGTTTATATTTTCCAAGTGGGTTGTAAGGGTTGTAATTTATATTTCATGTGTGTGGGGAGATGAGAAAGTCATTATTTAGTAGCTGAAAGTCTTACTGATCAGCACACGTCTTCTAGGAAGGTGACTGACCAAGCCTGCACATTCTTCTCACATTGGCCTCTGTGTGATTTCTTTTGGCCATCAGCTTCATCCAGGTTGTAAACAGGAGCCCAGAAGACAGTGGTTTTATACTCCATTATCATTTCTTCTAGCCAAACAGTTGTGTGAATAGAACAGTCTAGTAAAGGAGAGGTTGTTTACCTTTCATTAGGCTTCCTAGGAAATAGTTCTAGCCTTTACCTTTTATTAAAATTGGAGGTTTTGTTTTCCAGAGTCTTTCCAGACATTATTATAAAAAGAACCATGTTAGTAATTAGCCTCCAACTAATAAAAAAAAAACAAAACAAACAAACAAAAAACCATGTTTGGAAGCAGTATGGGGCTCTCAAATAAAATAATAATTTAAGACTACTTAGTCTTAGTAGTTCTGTAAATAATTCTATACTTTTTAATGTTAAAAATCTCTTATGTATTTACAGTTCAAGTGGATTAGATTGTGGTGTATGTGTGTGTGTATGTATATATGTATGCATGTATAAGCAGTATTCTTTAAAACTACCTGGAGGTCATTTTAAAAATGAGATGTAGCCAGTAGTAAGAAACTGAGTATTTTTGATTGAGAGATACTTTAAAAAATATAGTGCTATCATAACTCATTATGGATGAACCTTTAATGGTGAAAGCATTGGTTCACCAATCTTGTGGATTGGTTTCTGCCTCAGGAATATTTTGCTTTTATAAATTTCATGGCCTAACAAGAAACAAATTCATACATGCTAATCTGAAAAAATATTAAAGAAAATTTAGGACTTAAACTTTGAGGAACAGGTTTTTCTGGTATGCTTGCTGAGAGTGTTGCATCATGAGAGAGAATGACATTGTTAAGATTGTGGTGCTTTATGACATGTATATAATTAATCATTTATAAGCAAGTCATATTCAGTTTTACAGGTTGTGCATTGCATAACTGTAGAGATGTATGTAGAGCTTACAAGCCTGTATGATGCAACTCTGGGGGTGAATAAGATGGAAAATACTCTTTTATTCTCGAGGTCTGTATTTCTGTATGCCAGGAGATCCAACCAGTCCATCCTAAAGGAGATCAGTCCTGGGTGTTCATTGGAAGGACTGATGTTGAAGCTGAAACTCCAATACTTTTGCCACCTGATGCGAAGAGCTGACTCATTTGAAAAGACCCTGATGCTCAGACAGATTGGGGGCAGGAGGAGAAGGGAACAACAGAGGATGAGATGGTTGGATGGCATCACCGACTCAATGGACATGAGTTTGAGTAAACTCTGGGAGTTGGTGGTGGACAGGGAGGCCTGGAGTGCTGCAGTCCATGGGGTTGCAAAGAGTCGGACACTACTTAGTGACTGAACTGAATTGAACTGAACTGAGATAATAAACTAGTAGATATTTCTGTCAAGTATATCAGATAATAATAAGTGCTATACAAAAAAGTGTGATGTGATAGTGGCCCGATAGCTACTTTAGATTAGGTGGTCAGAAAGAAATAATATAATGAAAAAACAATGTAAAAACCTTTAAGTGGCACAATTAAAAGTATTTTATATACATCTTTTAAGTTTGTCATTTTTATACTTCTGTTGCTAAGGATACTGAGTCTGACACAGTTCTTTGTTTCACTCTGGACTTTTTCAAACTGTTTTAGCAGTGGATGTATTTTTTAAAAGATTTATTTTGGCTGGTTTTCATAAATAAAGAATAACCTATATAATGTCAAATTCTTTGAGTTTAACTCAGTGACAAGATTCCAAGTATAAAACCGAGGTTTAAAAAGTTTGAGTAACTTTGGGGAGGGGGGATCGGGATGGGGAATACATGTAACTCCATGGCTGATTCATGTCAATGTATGACAAAACCCACTGCAATGTTGTGAAGTAATTAGCCTCCAACTAATAAAAATAAATGAAAAAAAAAAATTTGAGTAACTTTGGTTTTATACAATGAGAAAAAAATTTTTTAAGTTTTCAGTGATATGTATATCTAAGCTTGAAAAGAAAAGACTCAGAAGATAAGTTAGTCTTCAGTTAAAAATGAGTCTTTATTTAACTTTTCTAATGTCTATAAAATGTTATGAGCAGTTTAGCTTGTGTTCTTACATTGATTGCTTAAAAATGTTCATTTTTTAGGAAATACTGTATTTTTTTCCAGTCTACTTTCTATCTCTCTTTTGTTTTTCACAAAGTGTTTCCATGTTGCTACTTGGATTTTATGTCAGTTATTTTAAATAGCTTCAAAACAGAAGATAAAGTAGGCATATGTTTATTTATATACTCATTCTTTTTTTCATAATTTTAAAAATTATTACTGGAATTTCACTGTTATAAGTATTTCTGTGATAGACATTCTGTGGCTTACAGATTTTTTAATGCATGTTGGATATCTTAAGGGAGATTATCCAAATGTGAATTTCTAAGTATTAATTCCTTTGTTGCCAAGAGTGTAATTCATGTCAATGTATGGCAAAACCCACTACAATATTGTAAGTAATTAGCCTCCAATTAAAACAAATAAATTTAAAAAAATTTTAAAAAATTGTAAACATTTTTTTTACATAGAATTTAAGGAAGTTTTCATTTTATGGTTGTAAAAAAATTATGATCAGCCATTCTAAGAAGGTTTTAACTAGAAAAAACAAAGCAAAAAAATCTGAAAGAGAAACTATACTTTGTAGAACAAAGTTTAGAACTAGAGTATTTGGTATAGTTTTGGTAAAGTCTGATGGAGGCAACGATTTACTCAAGTGGGAATTCAAAGCTTGCCACCAGTTATATTTTTCAAAAAGCAATGTTAAAGTTTAACTGATATAATTTATCTTCTCATGTCTTAATTTCTATCTTTGGGATCCTCTGAAAACTTTCTAGTTAACAAAAAAAGATAAAGGCTGATAATTCTTCAGCTAATCCTCAACTATGCAGGTCATTTCTTTCTCTTACACTCTTCAGTTCAGTTCTACCATGCTTTTATGGATCTCCTGTCCTCTTATTTGTTTGATGACATTTTATGGACTTCCCACCCAGTGACCAGACTTAAAAAATCTTTGAAGATTAAATAGACTAGAGAGAACCTTGGTTGTTTGCAGCCTGAGCATTGTTTCTCTGGCCACTTCTGGGTGGATGGTTGTTAGGATTCTATGGTCTTTGCCAACAATCGGTTAACGGATTAATAAAACTAATAAGTAAAATGCTCTATGAGAACTGGAGATCCGGTAGCCAAACAGCTTGCTTGTGAGTGTACACCACTTTCCTTTCTCTTCGACCAGTGAATTCTTAAAGGTCTTAAGTGCATTACTGATGGATGTTACCTTGTCATGAATTGCATTTCTTCTTTTACTTATCTGGGTTTTATTATCTAAAAGAAGCGCTATAAATTCTGGCCTTATACCATAGGAGTGCTGCACTTGTAGTAACTGTTACTGAGATCGAGCATTTTTTGTCCCCAACGTAAAATAGGGCACAATAATAGTTAAATTTAATAGTGTGTATTGTTTGTTCACTTCCTGGAGTAAAAAAGAAAATAAAAATATTCATAAGCTGGTAAATATTCTTAGTTTTTGCGTACAGCATCCAGGAAAATACTTTGTTACCCTACTTAGATTCTTTAAAACAAAGTCCAGGGGTTAAGATTCCAACCTTCCAGTGCAGGGGGCACAGGTTTGTAAGTGTGGTCCAGAAACTAAGATCCCACATGCTATGCAACACAGTGTGGCCAAAAAAAAGTTCATTGTATTTGGTTTGCTTAAGTAAGGCTTTTGGTTTGAGGATGCAGTATCTGCTGAATTAAGAAAATTGGGTGAAAAGTACAAAAATTTTATCTTCAGTTACTCATCTGTTCTATAAGCTAGTAGCAAAGATACTCTCCAGAATTATAGATCTGTTATAAACCCAGATTAAGAAAAAGTTAGACAAGGTAAAAGGCAAGCTTGATATCTAACTTTCCCTAAAAATTTATATTTACATGCTTTAAAAACTTCTGCCTGTGGTTTAGTTGCTAAGTTGTGTCTGACTCTTGTGACCCCATGGACTGTAACCCACTGGGCTCCTCTGTCCTTGGGATTTCCTAGGCAAGATTGCTGGTGTGGGTTGCCATTTCCTTCTCCAGGGGATCTTCCTGACCCAGGGATCGAACCCAGGTCACCTACGTTGCGGGCAGGTTCTTTACCAACTGAACCATCAGGGAAGCCTAAAAACTTCTTCCTACCAGGAATGAAAGAAGGAACAATATTTTAGTGTGTGTTATTTTTACATAAAATAGCAGTAGTTTTCAGACATGTCATTTATGTTATTCAGGAGGCATATTGCAGATATTGTGAAAATATTAAATATGTTTTTTCATTGTATTAATTTTCAGTATCCTGACCTTATTATATATTCTCAAAATTCACTTTTTTTTCCTCCCAATTAGAATGTTCTAACTGGGACCTCAAACAGGGCTTTTTATATATGAGATAAAGCCAGCCAGACAGGAAGTAGAGTGACTTAAGTGTATAGTGTGTTACCTTGTGTTTGCTTTGTATACATGTGGCAGTAGCTACTTGAAGCCAGATGTATTATGACCATTCATGTCTAGGAATTCTCGTCCATCTAGTTTTAAAGCTAAAACCCTAAGCCTTCTGATGTAATTCTGGTCCCGCATGCTTTCCTCTCCTGCTGTGAATTTGATTCTTCAGTCTGCATTTCTCAAATTGTGAGCTGACATGTCCAGTAAAGAAACTTACGAAGTTATTTGCCACCATGATAAATGTTTGTGAAAAGCTGGCAAAGATCCCTGAGAAGGTATCATTTCTCTAAAGTTCTGTTGCTATTGAAAGGCAAAATTTAGTGGAGGAAGTTTCAATTTAAGAAACACTGTTTCATCTGGGTTGGAGTTAAATTAGATGAGACTTTAAATTCTAAATTCTTCTTGGCTATTGTGAAAGGCTTGATAAATACGAAGGCAGGAATTTAAAAAAAATTTTTATTTTTGTTTTTGGCTGACTTTCAGTGGCTTTGTTATCTATTGGGTAGACAGTTTCCTGCTGCTGTCAATTCAGGACCTGTGTCTGCACCATCTGTGAGCACCAGACCTGCCTAGTCTGTGCAGGGAGATTCACTTGTAAAGGCCGCCTTGCCAGCCTCTTCACTCAGGTCTTGCTGCTTTTGGTGACAGATGAAAGACTCTGGTGAACTAGACTTCTAAGAAAGAGTGGGTTAATATGTTTCTGGGGACAGAAGAAGGGGCCTTTGGTGTATACTCTAATAATTAGAGAGATGGTTCCGTGTGTCTGTGTGTTCAGGCGCACTGTGGGAACTCAGGCCACACTGTGGAGAATTTTCCCTGCACAGAGTACTCGGTGCTGACACCTGAGAGCTTTTGTGTCCTAACGTCAGTCTCATTAAAAGTAAGTTCCAAGAACATTAAAAGTGAGTTTTTGCCCATTTAGGCTTTTAATTTCATTTTTTAAAAAGTGCTTTTTATGTTAAACAATACTATTTCCCACCTCTTAGGGTAGCCAACAACTCTGGTTAATGAGAGCCCTGCGTTTGAGGCTTTGTTTGCTTGAAATTCTTAGTATGGCTCCCCAGCTTAAAGAAGACTACCTAGTATTGCCCTACCATTTAATTAAACAAGCAAAACAATCTGCAGTTGTGGCCCTTCGTCTTCTTCTAGGTCACTATGCCTTTTAGAAGCTCTTAATCTAATTCAGAAATACATGCATGAGTGGATGTCTACATACATTCACCTCTCCACCCCAGTTCATGTGTATACTCTTATCAACATGCATCCCCATCCTTCCTAGTTCCTGGGGGTTCATAAATCCCCTCTTGAAGTACGTTGACAACCTCCAGTTTAAGAACTTACACAAGTTTTAAGTGAAAGGAAGAAAGCAAGATGTTGTTCCCTCTCACCCCCACCCCACCCCACCCCACCCTACACCTGGGTAAAAGGCAGCTTATTTATTTAATCACCTGTCATTCTTTAGCATCTGTTCATCCACCCACCCATCTATCCGTGTTTTATCAGATGCTTTTTTTTGTTGTTGAAACACTTTATTTTCTGCTTTTCCTTTCTTTTCTTTCTTCTTAAATCAGGAACTAGACTGCTTTCTAAATACAGAAAATGGAAGAATGATTCATGGCAACTATGAAGCTGTTCAAGTAGAGAATATACACATATTTGTTTTTGTATAATACTACAATTTTAAGCATTTATAACTTTGGGAAGGTTGTACAGATAGTCATTTTAGCTTGGCTTGGTTTACCGTCGTCTCTTTTTTTTCTCCTTTGGCAAGTATTCCTTTGAACCTTTTGTTCTGCTCTAGTTTTAAAATAAAGTACATTGTCAGTAAAGCAGAATAGATTTTCTTGGGTAAAAATAAAATCACTAGGCATCTGATCATTTCTTCAGAAAAGTACTCAATCAGAGTATTTTTTTAAACGTTTTAAATGAAGATTTTACTCCTTTTACCAAAAGTTTCTTTTTTCTTTTTGAAGTTATTTGTTTATTTCACATATAAGTCATTTTGTGAAGATACTTTTAGGACTGTAGGGATTCACGTAAGTAATTTTAGACATGAAAAATTTTCGTATTACATTGTTTTCCTCCTAGTCCTTATTACCTTAAAAAATTAGTGTTGAAACCTTATTTCTTTTTGATGTTTATTTTCAGTATTCATTTTTCTACTGCCCATGTCTTTCTCACTTAGATAAGAAATCAAGCATCTATTTTTTTCTGTAGACAAGGAAGGCAAACTGACTTATTTGCTAAATAAAGTCCTCATTGCCCTATCATTTTCATTAAGGCTGAAATATAAGATCAGGGAAGAAAGAGTCACTCTCAGCATAATGCACATGAGAAAAAGCAATGTGTTCACATGTGTACAACCTGCTGCAGAGTCTTAGCCAATGAGGAGTGCAGCCTGAGTGGATCCTCATAACCAAGAGTTGTATCAAGAGCATATCATGAAAAATGAAAAAATACAAATCAGCTTTGATAGCATTCAGGTTTTAAACAAATATAATATTCTAACAAAAAAGATTCATTCCTATATCTTAAATTCAACATATTTCATGAGAAGAAAATGTCAATGTTATGGACTTGCCTAATACAACTAAGCTTTAGGTTCTGTCTTTGCTCTTAGGGTATTAAGGAAAATTTAACTCTTTTGAAATATTTGATATATTGTGGTAGATTTGTAATTTAATGGTAAATATGAAGAATATTTTTTCCTAGTGGAAATAAAGCATGGAGATTAGTAAGCTCATCAATAGAAAGGTCTTTTTCTGTCTCCAAGTGATAATATAGTTTTATATTAAATAGTGTAAGTCATTGTTGTATGTACTAGAGGATGAAATCAGGCTTTCTGTTTCATTTTTTCCATCCTGGATATCTCTTTTCTTTAGACTTTCTGAATATTCTGCCTCTCCTTTAATAATGCAGTGTTCAGTCTTAAGAACTCTCCACATACTACTTTTCCTACCTGACTTTTTCCCAAGAACAAAAATATCTCATTCAGCCCAGGGATCATTTGAAGGTACCTATAGAAAATGGTTTGAAGCAAATTATAAAGCATCTTGAGTCTGAACCTCTGGCCCAACTCAGTCACTCAGTATTTTTTTAGAGGATTATTCGAGGTGAAGGTCCAGTGATATTTCTATTCTTGGCCACTAACAGATAAATGATAAAATAATTTTAAGGTCTTTGCTAGTGAACTCTGTAAAGAGTGCCAGTCTTGGGTGAGCAGTGAAGTAAGGAGTTTGGATCTGAAAAGGAGCAAATGAAAAACTATTATGACTCTGAAGTGGTCAGTAATGCAGTAAGACTGAGAATTTGGACTTTGTAACTAAACAGAAAAGATATAATGAATTCTGGTTTACGTTTAATCTAGTTCATGACCCAGATTAAAAAGTGTCTGTGGAATTGCATGAATATGTATGGATAAACATTTTTTATTATTAATTGCTATTTACTGAGCAGTAAGCACTAACTGCGTTTATTTCTAAACAAAACATCATTTAATTCTCATTAAACATGTGAGTATTTTAGTGATACCTACATTTTGTAGATATGATACATTGAAGTAAACCCACATATGCTAGAATTTTGTTAGAGTTGGTTAGAGAGGTAGACTGCTCTTTAAAGTTAATGTGACTATCCATATGCCTTAAAAAAGGTTTAAAATATTTAAAATACCTAAGTAGATTATATACAATCTAGACAGTACTTTGATGTTGATATTTGTCCTTTGTGCATTTTATAGTGGGCCAAGTTGCTGTGTGAGACAGTCACATTTTTATTTGCTGCCTGGTCTAGAAAGCTTTCTAACTCCAGAATATATACTCTTGGAATTTTAAGACTTTAGAGCAAGTGTTTCATGTAGTGAGTACCAGGTAAAATTTGTAATGGAAAAAAAATCCCTACAAAGTAATAAAATCAGATATGATATACTTTCAGTTAGGTTTCCCAGGTGGCTCAGTGAAAGAATCTGCCTGCCAAGCAGGAAATGTAGGTTTGATCCCTGGGTCAGGAAAATCCCCTGGGAAAGGAAATGGCTACCCACTCCAGTATTCTTGTCTGAGAAATCCCGTAGACACAGGAGCCTGGCAGGCTATGGTCCATGAGGTCATAAAAAAGAGTGAGACCTGACTTAGTGACATACAAACAACAGCATACTTTCAATTATTTAAAATTCATTATTTGCAGCTTGGGTTGAATGGTAAACAAGAGACACCAGGATTATATTGGAGACTGAAAAGATTGAAGAGTTTTTCAATAGCAGTATATTAGATAGTAAAAGAAGAGTCTAATATATATGTATATACATTTATTTTATTTTTTTAATTTTAAATATCTTGACATATTTAAGAAGCAACTACCATAAATGTGTTGCTTTTTGCTATAAAATAAAGTTTTTGTATTATATGCTTATGTACACATTTTTCTACAGTTTAGAATCAGCTTCCTCTATCTGGAAAAATTTCACTTATCCTTCATGGTCCAGAAAATGTCCTTCCAGCCATATTCCTGAAACAGTAAAAATTATGATGTATTACAGTTAAGTTGTCCTTCTTCTTTAGGACTTGGAGACATCTGGTACATAGAAGGTGATTGGCAAGTATTTGCAGAATGAATGAAAGAATAGGTGAATAGGTTATACTTTTAATTAATTTAACAAAATTTTTAGCCAGTTTTAGCTATTCAGATCAATTTATATAAACATTTGAAACATTCAAGTAAACGAGCAACTACCATCATAGTTCATTGTCTTTGGGAACACTTGCTGATTTCGCTTTCTTTACCCGGTGAGTTTTAAAGTAAAAAGCGTTATGAATAATGACAGTCTAAATTTTAAAACATTTTATTATGAAAGTTTTCATACATAGGGAAGTTGAAAGAAATTTAGTGAATACCAGTTTATCCACCACTCATTTTAGCAATTGTTGTTTTTGTTTAGTTGCTTAGTTGTGTCTGACTCCAGGGACTGCAGCCCACCAGGATTCTCTGTCCGAGGGATTTCCCAGGCAAGCATACAGGGGTGGATTGCCATTTCCTTCCAGGGGATGTTCCTGACCCTGGGATCAAACCTGTGTCTCCTGCATTGCAGGTGGTTTCTTTACTGTGATCCACTGGGGGAGCAAACATTAGTCAATTATCTGGTCCATTTGTTCGTCCCTCTATTCCATCCATCTTATGATACATTTAAAGGTAAATGCTTCAGCATGCACATCATCAACTAGACTTCAGTAATAGTTTCCGTTTTTTTTCTTCTTGAGGTAAATTGAAGTACAATGGACATGCATAGTCTTAAGTGAACGTTTGCTAATTTTGGCAGATGCTTATATCTGTTAACCCAAACTTCTATCAAGATAACATTACCATCACCTCAGAAAGTTCCTGCATGTCCATTCCCAGTCAGCCTTTACCCTCACACCTCATGGGAAACAATTTTTCTGATTTTTTTCTGTTCCTTGGTAAGTTTTGCCAAAACATGACATCTTTAAGAAGTCAAAGTATGTAAATGTTTAGCTGGAAAACATAGGAAGGTGACAGATTGTCGTGTGAAATGATCTTAAGAATGACATCTGTAAAACCCGAGAGGGCAGTTGATGAAGGAAAGCTAAAAGACTTCATGAGATGACTTATGACATGAATTCAGGGCAATGCCAGAAGTACACACAGGTAGCGGCCATTAAGTCTTGTAATTGCTTCTAATGGTATTGGACCATATAAACCTGAAAGTCACTTGATAGATTTTTGTCTGGTGGTCAGCGAGAGTGACATAATTCTATGACCCAAATAAATGCATATCTTTACAAAGGTTGTAAAGTTGAAATATGGCATTTTGTTTCAAGTGTTTTGCTTTTGTGATTGAGCTAGCTAATACTTGGCTTTTAAAATAATTATAAAACGTTAATGCAAATACCAAGTTTTAATTGTACAACAGAGAAAAATATTTTGGAATGTATAAAATCACTTAATATCAAGAGTCTTTGTATTTGAAAATACAGTTTTAATAGTGTAGTTATACATCATATAGGGTTGTGCAGGTGTAATGAATTAATCATGTCCTTTGTATCCATCACTAATATGTTTAAATTCTGAGCTTTAGCCAATAGAAAAAGAAATCACCATTAAAATCTATGAAATAGTAGAACATAGTTTGGGAACTGATCTTCAATTTATCACTATTTCTAGTCTCTAACCTCTCTTTTTGCATAAAGGCTGAATGTTAGTGGATGGTTTGTTAGAATGTACACCACCCCACCCCCACCCCCACCCACCTTTCTTCTCTTCCTTAATTCTCTCCTTCCCTTTCTCCTTCCTTTCCTGCTACTTAAAAATGTATTTATTGTGCACTGGCTATATAACATTGTATAAGATTCTGGAGATACTGTGAGTAGAAAGTATCTTAATGTAAATCAGATTCTAAAACTAGTACTTAGATTTGTAAACATTAAATTCTAATGAGTCAGAGCTCACTTTAAAAGCATCATGCATCTTAAAGTTTGTCAATAGCTTTTGTAGAAAACGAAATATGGTGGTATACATGATCTAAGTTGATTGAATATTTGTGGTGTGGACATAATTCTTTTCTTTTCACAACTGAAACACTGGACCTGGTTTATCATTGACACCTGCGCTACCTATCAACTCTTCATGCTCAGTGTAGTCATCTGTGTATTTAACACTCTTTTACTTTAATAAAGATTCACTTGTGCATCTGCTTCTACAGGTAGCTTTTTTAATTTGTTTTAAAAGAAAGAGACACAGATGTACAGAACAGACTTTTGGACTCTGTGGGAGAAGGCGAGGGTGGGATGTTCTGAGAGAATAGCATTGAAACAAGTATACTATCAAGGGTGAAACAGATCACCAGCCCAGGTTGGATGCATGAGACGTGCTCAGGGCTGGTGCACTGGGAAGACCCAGAGGGATGGGATGGGGAGGGAGGCGGGAGGGGGGATCGGGATGGGGAACACATGTAAATCCATGGCTGATTCATGTCAATGTATGGCAAAAACCACTACAATATTGTAATTAGCCTCCAACTAATAAAAATAAATGAAAAAAAAAATAAAAGATCTGTTCTTAGTCAGAGAAGTCTGGAATTTCTTATGTGATCTCTCAATTTGCATAGTATTAGAGAACAAAGTTCACGAAGCTGGAAGTCAGGAAACTGATTTTCTCCATTTTATTAGCTATGACCTGGGACAACTTACGTGCTTAGTTGCTGTTACTTATAATGAAGTACTTTTCAATTTAGGCTGCATCACAGAAAAGAAAAAATATATGTATACAAAAATTGAAGTGTAATTACTTTAGAACTATTTTTTTAGTAGGAAAATATCATAACTTAGAATGTATTATTTTAAGTATTTTCAGTACCTTAAACATATTCTCCTTGTTGTACCACCGTCACCCCCATCCATCTCCAGAATTTTTCATCTTTTCCACACTGAAAGTCTGTACCTGTTAAATAGTAACTCAGTGACTCCTCATACCTCCCTCCCTGCCGCCTCTCAGTTCAGTTCTGTTCAGTTCAGTCACTCAGTTGTGTCCAATGTTTTGCGACCCCATGGACTACAGCACGCCAGGCCTCCCTGTCCATCATCAACTCCCAGAGTTTACTCAAACTCATGTCCATTGAGTTGGTGATACCATTCAACCATCTCATTCTCTGTCGTCCCCTTCTCCTCCTGCCTTCAATCTTACTCAGCATCAGGGTCTTTTCAAATGAGTCAGTTCTTCGCATCAGGTGGCCAAACTATTGGAGTTTCAGCTTCAACATCAGTCCTTCCAGTGAACACCCAGGACTGATCTCCTTTAGGATGGACTGGTTAGATCTCCTTACAGTCCAAGGGACTCTCAAGAGTCTTCTCCAACACCACAGTTCAAAAGCATCAATTCTTTGGCACTCAGCTTTCTTTATAGTCCAACTCTTACATCCATACATGACTACTGGAAAAACTATAGCCTTGACTAGATGGGCTTTTGTTGGCAAAGGAATGTCTGTGCTTTTTAATATGCAGTCTAGGTTGGTCATAACTTTCTTTCCAAGGAGTAAGCGTCTTTTGATTTCATGGCTGCAGTCACCATCTGCAGTGATTTTGGAGCCTCCCAAAATAAAGTCAGCCACTGTTTCCCCATCTATTTGCTATGAAGTGATGGGCCCAGATGCCATGATCTCAGTTTTCTGACTGTTGAGCTTTAAGCCAACTTTTTCACTCTCCTCTTTCACTTTCATCAAGAGGCTCTTTAGTTCTTCACTTTCTGCCATAAGGGTGGGGTCATCCGCATATCTGAGGCTATTGATATTTTTCCCTGCAATCTTGATTCCAGCTTGTGCTTCTTCCAGCCCAACGTTTCTCATGATGTACTCTGCATTTAAGTTAAATAACCAGGGTGACAGTATACAGCCTTGACATACTCCTTTCCCTATTTAGAACCAGTCTGTTGTTTCATGTCCAGTTCTAACTGTTGCTTCCTGACCTGCATACAGGTTTCTCAAGAGGCAGGTCAGGTAGTCTGGTATTCCCATCTCTTTCAGAATTTCCCACAGTTTATTGTGATCCACACAGTCAAAGGCTTTGGCATAGACAATAAAGCAGAAATAGATGTTTTTCTGGAAATCTTTTGCTTTTTTGATGATCCAGCGGATGTTGGCAATTTGATCTCTGGTTCCTCTGACTTTTCTAAAACCAGCTGGAACATATGGAAGTTCATGGTTCACGTATTGTTGAAGCCTGGCTTGGAGAATTTTGAGCATCACTTTACTAACGTGTGAGATGAGTGCAATTGTGTGGTAGTTTGAGCATTCTTTAGCATTGCCTGTCTTAGGGATTGGAATGAAAACTGACCTTTTCCAGTCCTGTGGCCATTGCTGAGTTTTCCAAGTTTTCCACCTCTGGACACCACCATATCTTTTGTCTTTAGGATTATAGACGGTTTTTTTTTTGGGGGGGGGAGAGGATTAAGAGGGCTAAATTTTCTCTTTCCTTCCATTCCTCTTAGTTTTAAGAAGTGTTTTTCTTTTTAGTAACACTATTATTGAGGGTTAACTACTAGAATATGTATATTCCAAGCCTAAATTCAGTTCTTTAATTTTTTAACATATTCTCTAATTTTTATTCTATAGCCATGGAGGCAGCAAGAAAAATACTTTGAAAGAAATGTGCCTAGGCAATTGTATAAATGTAATAATTTAAACTAGCCATTTATATAATATTAGGCATTTCATTTGATTTCCACCTATGGCTATGGCTTTGAGAAGTTTGATTTACAATTTATTTGATGTGATTTCAGGTTGTGTATCTTTGCAATGCAATAATTAGAACTTAGGTTATTTGAAGTATGGCTTAATGAAGTGTAAAGGGTATGAAATGAAAGATAACTAATATGTAACCTAGGAATATTTGCATAAATGGCATTTAGCTGTTGGGCATTTTAAAATTTATACTACAAGTGCTTTTTTATAATGCATAAAAGTGGTTTTACTAACGTTGGTTTCATTTAGAACATTTTATAAAGGTAATTAGATGTCTGAAATTTTTGTTTTTTATTTTCAACGATTTGGTATTTTCAGGCCAGCATTTGGTTCAATATATTGTGTACTAAAAGAAAAGTCCTAGTCATTTGAATAGCCACAGCTCTAATTGTATGAGGAATTTCACTGGTATAAGCAGTACAAAGCTTAAAGGTACTCCATGTAACCTAGTTACCAGAAATGATGTTTGTTGAGTGCCAGTGAGATAGAATGATGTTTCTGTCTTTGCTTTTTTTTGGTACTGAAGGTTGAAGAGATACCAGAAAAGGTCCAGAGTGGGTGGGACACAAGCTTTTCAAATTAACCTTTTTAAATCCTGGGATTCAATGACAGTGATGTAACTGAGTTATTAAGTGACTCCTGGAATGAAAAAACAAAAATGTAGATATTGTTAATTGGTAAATACTTTGATCAAGACAAAATTTCCTCGTTTCAGGGGCATGAAAGCTTTGTTGGGGACCTGAAATTTAGACATTTTTTGAGAAAAAAAATACAAAATTGCAACTACAGATTAATGTATACAAGTTTAATACTTACAATGAGAAAAGAAAATGGATGACATGTTTTTAAAAAGATGGCCAATGACATAATCATCAGAATATTGAAAAATCGACATTTTCGAATTCCTGATCACACTTTAAACTACTAAAATTTAAAAATTGACACCCATAGGATGTGTAGTCTTTGAATGCCTCTTCCTATGGCATGATTATGCTACATGTTTGTGCTCTACAAAAAAAGAGTTTGAGAAATTCTATTTCAAGAGTTCTACAAAATGAAAAGGGAAATGTGTGCTGCATTTATAATTATATAAGACTTATCAAATATATTCCTAATAAAAGAAAATGCCTGATTTACTAGGCATTGGCTAAAGACTGAATTATATGCTTATACTATTTCATATATCATGATTGGAAGAACTTACCACAGACTATCTTTTAGCTGTGTATGTTTCAGACTTCCTCCCCGACTTACCACATACCTGTAGTTCTAGTTTCCATGGGACACATCATGTGTCTCGTTAGACCTCTGTCTCTGAACTTGCATTTCAGAAAGTTTTCATGACTCTGGGTAGTTGGTGCAATGGGTAAAAAAGGTGTATTCTTAGAAGCTAGTCTTACAGTGGAATAGATAGCATTAATTAATTACACATGGAAATGAGTGAGACCCACATACATAGATCCTGCTTAACCCAAATTGACAGTGTCACCAATTCCCTCTCCTCTTTGTTGGAACCTCAAAGTGCCTGCTATGACTCACACCATTTGACATGAGAAAATAACCCTGAAGCCTAAGCTTCATGAAGCAAATTTATGGTAAATTCACCTCTGTGGATTCTGTGGTGCTGTTTCTATGGTGAGGGAAATCTGCTATCCAGTATGGTTGCCACTAGTCACTTGTGTTGAATACTTGAAATGTGATTAGTGCCACTAAAGAAATGAATCTTTAATTTTATACTTTAAAATTAAGGAGATATTTGTGACTAATGTACTGTGTTGGACAGTATAGGTCTAGCATTTTTATTACTATTTTACATAAAATTAGTGCTCATGTAATTAGTGCTCATGTTAAAGATATTATGTATTGATGTATCATATTAGGCTTTACTTACACTATTTAGATATAAACTCTCCATTGTAACCTGCATTCTTGATTACATGATACTGCCTATTGAGCAAAGTAGGGAATTCTCGTAAACTAAAGAAGCCAAGATATATATATTTGAAGATCTATTTAAATTTAGCTGAAAGAAGTGTTTCTTCTTGTGGGGATATTGTCTTGCTGGAAAGTTATCTTGAATCAGAAGTATTAAAATATTATGGGCTGAGATGTGTTTTCAAAGTAGGAGTTAAAGCCTTTTTGTATGAAGCATTTTATTTTTTTCTTTAGAAACCTAATGGAACGTTTCCAGAGACAAGGGGCAAGTGTAATATTTGGTTGATGTGTTTAATATTATTTTTGGCTGATTAGTTTGCTAATTCAAGTGCTCCAAACAAGATTCCAAGATTTGGGCTAGATCTTGTTTTGCTATGACTTGGCATTTGACAGTAATTCATGAATATTTAAATTGGTCAAAGAAAAGGGGAAACATGAATATTGCTTAGTAGAGTTCTGGGAACCACTTCTATGGCTTATCATTACATACAATTTTCTGAAACTTTACAGATTTTATTCATTATATGCCTCATGTAGAATGAAGCATTTTCATAATTATTAATTCAGTGTACAGGTGACCTTTCAAGATTTGTGTATAAAATTTCAGTGTGTATTTAAATGGGATAATTAATAATTTTCTGTTCATGTGCTGGTGATTTTTATTTGAACAGCTGAGTGTTGATAGAAATTGGGAATAGATTTTTTCTGTACATCTGCATGTAATAATTGTGATTAATATTTAGATTTACTGGATTGACTTTTTTAATTGAGGTAAAATTTGAATAATATAAAATTAACTGTTTTGAAGTATATAATAATTGACATTCACAATGTTGTTTTACCTCTGTTTAGTTCCAAAACATTTTCAACATCACTGAAGAAATCTCCCATATTCAAAATGGATATAGCTATTGCAAATATTTTATAGAAATGAAATAATACAGCACATGGACTTTGTTTCTTGGCTTCTTTCACATTTTAATATAATTTTTTCAAGGCTTATCTTTGTATTAGTACTTTATTTCATTTTAAGTTTGAATATTATATTTTAAGGCTTCACTTGTGGCTCAGTGGTAGAGAATCTGCCTGCCAGTGAAGGAAATGCATGGTCAATCCCGGGATTGGGAAGATCCCCTTGAGAAGGAAATGGCAACCCGCTCTAGATTTCTTGCCTGGAGAATCTCTTGGACACAAGAGCCTGGTGGGCTACAGTCCATAGGTTTGCAAAAGATTTAGGCATGACTTAGTGACTAAACAACAAACAATAGCAATATTCTCTTCTATAAATATACCACATTTTGTTTTTCTACTCATCAATTAGACTAAGTTTTAAGAAATTAAAAAAAAATTTTAAATTGAAATAGAGTTGATTCATAATGCTATGTAGAATAGCTTTTAAATAAAATTAAAACTAGGTCCTCCAGTAATTTTTCTTAATCACTTCTAAGCCTTAATTGACCATGAACATTCTTGTTTATAGTTATTCAATACTCTTCAGGTTTAGCTTATTGAAATATGACCAGTGTTTCACTTTTTACCCTCAATCACATTCCCATTTGCTCATTTTTTAATGCTGTTTGTGCTAAACATTTTATATAAACCTCTCTAAAAATTCTTTTTAAATGTTAGTGAGATAGTCTGATATAGTCTAAATTTATTCTAAATCATAGAATGATAAAGCTGAAGTAAAAATAAAATTTGATCTATGAGACTAATATTTTAAACTATAATTTGATAAGAAAATAAACAGTAAAATCAAACATCCTTTTTATCCATTGAGGAAAGTCATTTGTAGGGCAGGAATAGAGATGCAGATGGAGAGAACAGATGTGTAGACATGGAGTAGGGGTTAGGGAGGTGGGATGAATTGAGAGATTGGGATTGACATGTATACACTACCATGTCTAAAACAGATAGCTAGTGGGAACCTGCTATATATCACAGGAAGCTCAGCTTGGTTCTCTGTGGTCCCTAGATTGTGTGTGGTGACGTTTGAGAAGGAGATCCAGGAGGGAGAGGATATATGTACACATATAACTGATTCACTTCGTTGTATAGCAGAAACTAAAACAGTAACACAATATTGTAAAGTGGCTATACTCCAGTTTTTTTAAAAGGAAAGTCTTAAGAAATCTCGAGAAATTAGATTTTTAATATTCCCTTTCCTATCAGTGAATGTAGACTTCTTTAAAAAATGGTGAGCTTCACCATCTTAAATCTGTGATATAAGATGTATTGCATCATGTTGTAAGGGCTCTTTGTTTTTAATCTCTTGTTCCACTGGGCTGGGCCTCACTTTTCTAGAGACTGACACATAGAGAGATATGAACATTGCTCATAGTAAATCTCTCTTCAGAAACTCAGGACTCATGATATGTGTTATTTGCAGATTTTTAAAATTTTGTTTTCTCCTGGTATTTTTTGGAGGAGCAGAACCTGTCTATGTTTTTAAAAAATTATCACTTGGTAACCATTTGCAAAATTCTCAGTGGCATCTTAAAAAGTTGCTTCCTGATGGATTTATTCTTGCATTCTTTCTTGGTTGTGCACTTTTTTTTTAAAAAAACAGGCTGTGGTTGTGTCATATATGCTCGTTGTAATTTGGCTTTTCAAAATGTCAAATGCCAGCCATATGCAAAATAAGGTAATTTACATTTTTATGACTGTGAAATTTAGCTCATTTTTCAGAATAAACAGAAACCTCAAATGACTTCTTTTAGTCTAATTTGTTGACTTTGGTGATTTGTCAGTGTGTGAGTAACAGACTGTATTAGTTTTCCATCCCCGAGTAACAAGTTACCACAAACACAGTGGCTTAAAACAACATAAGTAGCTGATCTTACAGTTTCTGTGGGTCAAGAGTACAGGATCAGAATAGTTGGATTCTGTGCTCAGGATCTCACAGGCTGAGTTCAAGGTCTTGGCTGGACTGAGGGCTCATGGGGTCTTCTTGCATATTTGTCTTGTTGTTGGAATAATTCATTTTCTTGGGGTTGTCTGATTGAGGCCCTAATTTTCTTTTTCTTTTTTTTTTTGGCTAACTGTTGACTGGAGACAGCTCTTAGTCTCTAGAGGCCCTTTTAGGGCCTTGCTACATGCCCCTCTTATGAGGCCCTTTTCCTAAAGGCAGCAGGAGAATCCCTCCTAGGCTCTGAGGCTCTTCCTTCAGGAAAGGCCAAGTCTCTTCTGAGAGCTCCCCTGGTTAGCCCAGAATAATCTTCCTTTGACAGACTTAAAGTCAGCTAGTTTTTAACCTTAATTACAGCTGTAAAATCCTCTTACCTCTGTCATAGAATATCATCTAATACAGAGAATGAACCCTATCATATTTATAGTCCTGCGGTACTCAAGAGGAAGAGATTACAGAGACTCTACCCCAGGGAGCAGGCATCCTCTAAGATGGAGGCCATCTTGGAATACTGTCAACTACACAGAAGTTAGGTGGTAATTTTAAATTGTATCTGTATATATTTTTAAAAATAACAGGCAATATATTCAAGAGCAACTTTAGGTTCACAGAAAAACAGAGTGTGAAGTACAGAGCTCCCTATACTCTTTCCCTCTGCACAGTTTGCTGGTTTTTTTTGTTGTTGTTGTTGCATTAATGCAGTATACTTGTTAAAATTGAGTCAATACTGATACTATATTATTAACTCAAGTCCATAGTTTATGTTAGGGTTTATGCTTCATATTGTTCTATGGGTTTTGACAGATGCATAATATCATGTATGTACCATTACAGTATCGAACAAAATGATATCACTTTCCTAAAGAATCCCCTGTGCTCCATCTAGTCATCCTTCCCTCCTCCCTCCCCTGAGCCTTTGGCAACTTCTGGTCTTTTTACTATCTCTAATAGTACTGCTTTGCCAGAATATCATATAGGTGCGATCATAAAATATATAGCCTTTCCAGACTGGTTTCTTTCAGTTAATAATAGGCATTTAATGTTCTTTCATGTGTTTCTGTGACTTGATAGCTTATTCCTTTTTATTGCTGAAAAATACTACATTGTACAGTTGTACCACAGTTTGTTTGCTTAATCTGGTAGGCTGCTCTCTAGATCTTATTGAGCATTGCTGGGAAATGGTCTGTAGAGGTGAAACTCACTAGGAAGCCTTCTTTGGGATAGAAGGAAGGGGTTTCTCTTTCTGGTTCCAATGTACTTTACTCTCTTGCTCCCCCTGTGTGTGTGGTGGAAGGGTTGTCTATGATTTTCTTTTTCTGTAATGCCATTTGGTTTTGGAGGGTTTGGTGGCTTCATAAAATAAGTTGGGAAGTATTCCTTCTTCCTCTCTTTTTGTGAACAAGTTTATATAGGATTTGTCTCAATTCTTCCTTAAATTTTTGATAGAATTTACCAGTGAAGGCTTTGGTCCTGGAAACTTCTTTGTGAGAATACATTTAGTTACAAATTCAATTTTTGAGATTGATGATGAGCTTCATTTTGAATCACTCATACTTTGCATCTGTCAAGCAATTTATCCATTTAAATTTCAAGGATATTGATATAAAATTATTCTTAACGTTCCCTAATTGTTTTAGTGTTAGAAGCATCTGTAGAGTGTCTTTGTTTTTATTTCTTGTACTTGTCGATTTTACCTTCCCTATTTTATTCCCTTAGTCATTCTAGGTAGAGGTTTATCACTTAAGTTCTTTTTTTCTTTAAAGCATCTTTAGTTAGTAAACTATATTCAAGTGAAAACGAAGTACTCAAGGTTTGATATTAGCTATGGTGCTGTGTATTATTGTGTGTGTGTTATGAATAAGGAATGAAAAGAATTTTGGAAAAAGTGATACAATATAATTGAATGTTAAATACTATTTTTCAAAATTCAATTTTGTACTGGGGTGTAGCTGATTAACAGTGTTGTGATAGTTTCAGGTGAATCAATTCACTTTATGGTAAAAGTGAGGTTTTCATTAAACTCTGACATTTTATCAGGAACTATAATACTTCTTTTTTTCTATCTCATATACTTCTAATTCATCTTTCTATACCTGAGAGATTCACTGAATCACAGTATGAAAGCATTTGCATTAAAAAAAATGCACCTTTGGCTTGTCTCTTTTCAATGTCTTTGCTTATTTGCTCTTAAAAACAATTTTCTCTCTTCTATTTACTTCTTTTTTTAAGTTGCTTTCCTTTCTCTAATTTTTTATGGTAGAAATTTGACTTTTAAAGCTACAAATTTTACTCTAAACCAGTGATCCCAAAGTTCTGTTGCAAATGAAAATGATCTAAGAATTTTTAAATATACTAGTGACTGTTTCCCAACACAAGACACTGTGATTTAATTGTGGAAGTAGACATGGGCTACAATGGGATATTTAGGAATTCTTGATTCCGATGTGTAGCACATTCTGTGAAGCATTGCTCTGAGCTTCACAATTTAGCTTCTCCCACAAAATTTGATAGTGTTTTCATTTTAATTCATTTCAAGATATTTAAAAATTTCCCTTGTGATTTCTCTTTTTTCCATTGGTAATTTGGAAGCACATTGTTTGATTCTCAAATATTTCAGTTTCTCTTCTTTTTCTTTCTTTTTTCTTGATTTCCTGTGATCACAGTAAATATTCTGAGTGATTTTAACATTATAAAATTTATTGGACTTTGAAAATTCAGGCCTGCCGTGTGATGAATCTTGGTTGATGTTTCATGTGCACTGGGAAATTAATGTGTATTTTGCCATTGTTGGCTGGAGTAATCTGTAAATGTTATTAGATCAGGTGTATTGATGGTGTTAGTCAAGTATCCTATGTACCTATGTATGTTTTGGTCTTTTTGTTCAATGAATTACTGTGAGAAGTGTGCTAATCTCCACACTTTATTGATGTTTATTTCATCATTCAGTTCTGTTAATTGTTGCTTCATGTGTCCTGATAGCTCTCTGTTATTAGGCACGTGTACATTAAGGATTGTTAAGTATTCTTGATGAATTGACTCTTACCATAATAAAATGCCCATATTTATCTTTGCTAATATTACTTATTCTGAGATCTACGTTGCTATTAATGTAACTACTCAAGCTTTCTTATGATTAGTGTGTGCATGATAAATCTTAAAAAAATTTACTTTTAAAATGTTTTTGTAATTAATCTGGATTTAACTTAGCATATATTTGGCCTTGTTTTACTTATAATCCAAACAATCTGTGCCTTTCAAATTGAATATATACTAGCCTCACTCAGCTAGACTTCTGCAAGAGAAATAAGTCTGCAGAAAATGATTTGAATAGGTATTTTCCCAATTTTCCTGAGTGTGGGACTAAACATATCTCAATCTAAGTGCTCAGGGGAGAAGTTAATTTACTGCATATAGTAAATGCCTTAGACACTAGAACTTGATTCTTTTGGGGAGCCCTGCTAGAGAGGCTGGGTTGAATTTCCATGTAATATAATTACTTAAATCTGTCATCTTTTTGTTCCTTTGTTTTTTCTTTCTTTCTTTGTTTTGGTGGCTGATGTAATTTCTTCTTTTTCTGTGGCCTTTTTGGGTAACTGAGTGTATTTCATGTGCTATTTTATCTCTACTGTTGTTCTATGTCGGTACTTTGCTTTGTACCAACCAACCAGTGGTTGCTTTGGAGTTGACTGGCTGTGTTTATATATATTAGGGCTTCACAGGTGACACTAGTGGTAAAGAATTCTCCTGCAGTGCTGGAGATGCAGGTTCAATCCCTGGGTTGCAAAGATTCCCTAAAGGAGGAAATGTCAGTCCACTCGTTTTCTTCCCTAGGAAATCCCATGGACTGTGGAGCTTGGTGAACTACAGTCCATGGGGTTGCAAAAGAATTGGACGTGACTTAGTTACTAAACAACAGCAATTTATATATATTAGTACACAAATACCTTATGTATAATATGTATTAGTAACACTTTATAGTATACCTTCAAATCATTTTATGCCTTTACACTTATAATTATCTTATAATTATGTACTTCCAGTAGCCCCTTCCATCTTTTGTGCTATTGTGGTGATACATTTTACATCTACATGTGTTTGAACTCCACAATACATTATTTTTGCTGTACACAAGTATTTCTTAAAGATACTAAAAAATTTGTAATAAAGATAACTTTTTCCTCATATTCTTCACACTATTTTCTATTCATTTATGTAGATGCAAGTTTCTATCTTGGTATTATTTTTCTTTTAACTTAAGGAACTTCATTGTTTCCTCTTAATGTAAGTATGCTGACGACAACGTCTCTGCCTTTATTTTGTGTTTATTTTTGAGAGACACTTGGGCTGGACATAGAATTTTAGTTTCTTTCTTTTTTTTTTTGAGCTTCTTAAAAATGGTATTCCATTTCCTCTGGCTTGCATAATCCTGATGAGATATCTGCTAGATTTTTATCTTTGTTCCTACATATATATGTATGTATAATGTACTTTAATATTTTCCTTGCTGCTTTTAAGATTTTCTATTACTGGCTTAGAGCAATTTGGTTAT
Organism: Cervus elaphus; assembly: GCF_910594005.1. Taxonomy (NCBI): domain Eukaryota; kingdom Metazoa; phylum Chordata; class Mammalia; order Artiodactyla; family Cervidae; genus Cervus; species Cervus elaphus. The sequence goes on from NC_057832.1 coordinate 65,038,406, forward strand.
AACATGTCTTGTATGTGTGTTTTCTTTAGACTGTTCTGCCTGGACTTTGTTGAATGTCTTAACGTTTGTAGGTAGATTTTTTTTTTAAATTAAATTTACAACATTTTTGGACATTGTTTTCTTTTCCTTCCCCTATTAGGACTCTAATTACACAAATGTTAGATAATTGATATTGTCTCACATTTTATTGATGCTGTATTCACTTCTTTGCCTTTTTTCCCCTCTATGCTTTGGCTAAGACAATTTATACTGCTATGTTTTCAGTTCCCTGATTTTTTTTTTTCTTCTGTGCTTAATCTGCTGATAATCTCACCCAGTGAAAGGTTTATGTCAAATACTATATGTATGTATATATATATTTATCTTTAGACATTTAATCTGGTGTTTTTTGATATCTTCACTTTCTTTTCTCATTATATTCATATTTTCCTTCAAGTCTTAATTTCATCAAACCTATTTTTAAAGTCCTTTTATGTTAACTTAATCTGTCTTAATTCTGGACCTATTTTTATTGATCAGTATTTCTCTGGGTTATAGGTAACATTTTTCCTGCCTCTTTTTTGTCAGTTTCTTTCTTTTTTTTTTTTCAATTAGGCATTGAGCATTAGGATTTATTGGACTCTAGGATTTATTTGCCAAAAGTTTCATTTAGGAAAGGAAAAATCCAAATGAATCTTTTGGCCAACCCAGTACATTTTTTAGTTGAATTTTATTATTTCCTTTAAGTAGGATTTAACCTTTATTTATATATATCAATAACCTTTATTAAGGACTTCCCTGGTGGCTCAGACGGTAAAGCGTCTGCCTACAATGAGGGAGACCCAGGTTCGATTCCTGGGTCAGGAAGGTCCCCTGGAGAAGGAAATGGCAACCCACTCCAGTACTCTGGCCTGGAGAATCCCATGGATGGAGGAGGCTGGTGGGCTACAGTCCACAGGGTCGCAAAGAGTAGGACACAACTGAGCAACTTCACTTTCACTTTCAACCTTTATTTATCCTATTCAGAACACATGGATACTCAGAGCCTGTCTGGATTCCTATGCCAGTTACTTCAGCTTTTTTTCTGCATAGCTCTCCCCATCTAATTTTTTCCCCCCATCCCAACCAGTACTCTGCCCCAGACAGTAACTTTTGTTTCTTACATGGTCTGTGAAGTTTCTTTTTTTTGGGTTCCCCTTCCCTATACCTGGAGAAGGAAATGGCAATCCACTCCAATATTCCTGCCTGGTAAATCCCATGGACAGAGGAGCCTTGTGGGTTACAGTCAGTCCATGGGGTAGCAAAGTGTCTGTACACAATTTAGTGACTAAACAACAATCTCTATACCACAGATTGAACTTTGCCTTTAGAATGAAATATGGGAAGTCTTAGACCTGATTTGTTTCCCTTCTCTTAATTCACAGGGCTTATTGCCTTTTGTTCAGTATCTGAAATAGCTTTATATATTTTACTCATTTTGTAGTTATATAGAGAATTGGGAGAGCACTCTTATAGCAGTCCAGCAAAGTTACTTTTTCCACTGAAATGCATTGTGTTAAATGTAGTTGCTCTATACCTGAATATAGAATCTAGTTACTTTCAGAAGCAAGCTTTATGTTGTAGTACATTATTTTCAGAGATTTCAAAGAGTTGTTTTATAAAGACCAAAAGAGCATTTAATGAAAGTTGGACCAATATCTTAGAATAATATCCACAGAGATTTTTTTCGTAGAGGATAATACCCTTTAGGTCATCCATTCCCTCTTTTTGTTGCACATCAGTTATTTAACTCGTTACATTGACAGTATCTACAGGTTCTTTTAAAATTGAATTGGGACTCAGAATGAATACAGGCTGTTGTACTGGTTCTTACGATAGTGAGTATTGAGTTATGAGAGTCACTCATGGTTATTTGTTACCTAGGAGGACTACTAAATGTGCATGGTTATATAGATCTGCAAATTTTTAGGTCTAGGCTGATATCCATATTGAATCATAAATTTATTATTGATGCATTGCTTTCTAGGCAGACATGTTATACTTTAAGAGAATTAAGGATTAGAATTACATTTCTGTTATGGAATGGTTTCTTCAACTTTAAATGAATGGTTTAAATATCCACATTACTGATTTGTATAGTCAATACATAAAAATAGTTGATTAATTATTAGTTTGGAACACAAATTAATTGGAAAGTTTTTTAATAAAAATAGTAGATGAAACATTTAGGGAAAAATATTTCCACATAAAAGCAATTTAACTGACAGAAGCATGTCAGTGCTTAGAAACATTTATCCTCAGTTATAAATGGCACTTTTTAAAGCACCATTTTTATTCTAGCCTTCATCGATATATCATTTAGGCAGAAAGCGCTGATGTCGATTTTTGTCTTAAGTTGGAAAGGTATTGAAGGTGAATTTAGTTTTATTTACACATTCTGTTTCTTCCACAGTCTGGGTATTGTGTTTTATTAGACTGTTTAAAATAAATTGTTTTGAAGTATATGGGCGTGGTGGTCCTTTATACACGGTGCTTTAGTTTAAAAAAAATATCAACTACTTACCAGATAGTTCATTTATCAGCTTTCTTATCTAAATCTATACCTAAATTTAAGAGTATTTTTCTGGAACATGCACAAAAAGTTATTGTCCCCAAGTTTTCCATTCAAATTGGTTTACTGCCATGTGAAATTTATAACTAACTTTTTTTTATATGAAAAAGACAAAACACATTGTCATCTCATCTTGTCTCATTATACATTTCAGTTATAGGAACAATGATATGCCTTTATTTTTGTGACATGTGCTAGAAAAATTTTTATTATAGAGTGTATGTGACTCACTGTGTGTTTGTGTATGTTTATGCTTGACTCTAAGAGAATAAAGTTGTATTTACATAAACTGTAGGGATATTTCCGTATCTGTATGAACATATTGATACAGTAGACAAGATCGTAGATGTTTTTTGTATTTGTTTACAGTAATTCTGTCACTGAATATGCACCAGTCACTGACCAAAGTGTCCTGTAATAACATAGTTATTGCTGGTTTCAATGGCTAATAGAGATAATTAGATATGTTGCAAGGTGGTCACTTGGAGCATCTTAACTATGCTTTTTATGGTAAACTTGCCATGTTTATACACACATGATACCTATTTTGATATTTTTCTGGTTTTGCTGGTAATCTAGCCAAAGGCTATTAGTATTTCAAGGTAAAATGATTTATTTTTATGAGTAGCAGTTAATTAATATATTCTTAATATATTTTTTACTACTATATGAGCATGTTACTGAAATTTCCCTGAGCCTCAGTTATCTCACCTCTGAAATGAAGATGGGATTATGGTAAAAATTAAATGAGTTAATACACGAGTTAATGCATGTGAAACTCAGACTAATTCTTGACCCCTAGCAAACTCAGTGAGTATCAGCTATCATTGTCATTATATTACTTTAGTTAATTCAAGAATCAGTCAACAATCTTTTTTGTCTTTTTCCTTTACATCTCATAAAATTCAGCCATGCTAAGACTGAAAGGCAATGATATTTTTAGAGTTGTGTAGTCATCACCTCAATCCAGTTTTAGAACATTTCTGTGAACTCCCAAATACTTTTTGTGCATGTTTGCAGACACTCTACCTTTCTACCCCCAGCTCCAGGTAACCAACAACCTGCTTCCTCCCTTTAATGGACATTTCATTTAAATGGGATCATAAATTGTCTTTTGTGTCTTGCTCCTTCTACTGAACATAATGTTTGTGAGGCTCATCCATATTCTAGCAGATACCAGTATTCATTTACTTTTATTGCTGAAGAGTATGCCTCGTATGGATGTAGTCCATGTTTAAAATTTATTCACCATTTGATGGACCTTTGGTTTATTTGCATTTTTTATGTGTTATAGAGTGCTGCTATAAATATTCTTTACCAGTCTTTTCATATACGTATATTTCTGTTTCCTTTGGTAGATTCCTAGGTGTGTGATTGCTGGATTGTTTGATAAATTTGTGTTGAACCTTTAAAGAAACTTTTAACTGTTTTCCAAAGCAGCTGTAGTACATTTCCACCAGCAATGTATGAGTTTGTAGTTTCTCCACATCCTTGTCAACACTTGTTATTCTTTGCCTTTTAAATTATAGGTATACTGTCACTGTGTAGAGCAGTATTACATTTCCATAGTTTCCCTAAAGCATGCTTTTATGTGTCTTATCCAAAATCATGCCCCCTCTCTGGGAGAACTCTGAGCCCACATATTGGTGCATTATAACATGCAAAGAACTCAGGTTCTTGGCTCAGCTGGGAAATTCTGAAGTGCCATTCCCACTCAAGGTTCCAGTGGCATTGACTGAAGTCTCTGTTATAACCTCACTGCAGTTCAGCTTCTCTGCCTGTCCTGCTTCCTTCACTCCCTTCCAGATGTTGCTCCTGAAAGTGCTCCCCTAAATGCATGCACATCTGAGTCTTGGGCTGTTTCCCAGGGAATCTGACTATAGCTGGGTTGTAGAGTTGACAGGAGGCAATAACTCAGAGTGATTGAGGAAGGTGGCCTCTAGGTTAACATAATATTTGAACAGAGACCTGAATAAAATGAAGACGCATGGCAACTTGGTATCTGGAGGGAAGAATTTTCAAGAGAGAACAGTAAGCGCAAAGAAACTGGGCAGGACGATACTTGAGAATAAGGAGGTCTGTATGGAGAAACCAAAGGAGCCAGATCCTGAAGGGCTGTGATGGTCATACCCTGTGTGGCCTTTGAAGTATTTTCAGCAGTGGGATTCCGTGATCACTCCAGATACTTTGTGATAATATAAAGTAAGGGGCTGAGAGCAGCAACAGGGAGCCGGTCGGGAGTTATTGCAGTGGTCCAGGTGGGAAATGCTTGTGACTTGAGTTGGAGTGATAGCATCACAGTGGGCAGGAAGTGGCCAGATTTTGAATATGTTTTGATAATATAATTTTTTGGTGGTTGGGATAAGGATATGAGAGAAATGTAAGAGAAAGAAAAGAATTAAAGATATATCTGAAGACTTGGGCCTGGACAATTATATGAATTCTGATGGATGTATTGAGACATGAAAAGCTTAAGAGCAGGTCGGGGTGGGTAGAAATCAAGTTACCAGTTTTAGACATATCAAACTTGCAGGCCTCCTAGAAATATGAGAGTAGACGGGCTTGAAAAGTTGGATGGCAGTTCTGGGTCCAGACTGAAGATAGAATTTGGGGAGCTCTCAGAGTATAGACAAAAAGCTGTGGATCTGAGTGAGTTTCTCTAGACAGGGGTTGGCAAACCTTTTCTGAAAAGTCAGAAGCACCAAGTTGTCTTTGTCGCAACCATTAAACTTTGCCCTTCTATTGGCATTTTCTATGATGATAATTAAGTGGGTGTGGATATGTTCTAATAAATTTTTATTTATAAAAATTAGTGTTGGTTGCAGTTGGCCTGCAGGTAGGTAATAGTTTGCTGATCTCTGAGTTGGATAGTGAATAGAGAATGAGAAGAGATCTTAGCTCTTCCCTTAGCTGGGCCCTGGGCTAGTATAATACACAGAACCAGGGAGATTGGAAGGAAGACAGTGATGTAGAAGGAAAGCTCAAAGAATGTGTTTAGGTTGCAATTTATGTTTATCTTAACTTACATTTGTAATTGGGCAAATAATGTAAAAACATAAATATGAGATATTCTAATATTTTTTGGTATTAGACATATTCTTTCCTTAATCTACTTTATTAATCATGCTCTAGAACGTATGGAGTGGTATCATGTAAAATACTCAGAATTCTTTAGATATTTGGGTGTGAGGTTCTAGTCACATTAGAATTAATGTACGTTAGTGCATTATTCCAAATACATTTTTTTAGTATACTCTAATGTGTGGCATTATTAAGATGATATAGTTGAAACTTTCTGTTTCTGAATTTTCAGCCATTCTTTTTGTTTGGGAGAGCTGTGTATTCAGAAATAGTGAAATTAGAGGAAGAGACTTTGAAAATAATAAATAAATCCTTTAAATTTGAGTGTTTTTAATTTTTTAAGACCTTTGGAGTCTTGGAGAATGTTGTTGCACATTTCCTAATAAGTAACTAAAGAATGAATTGTGTAAGCAGCTGAGAAATCACCAAACTATAGTTGGTAAAAGGCATTTCACAGATGTGTGGTGGCTTAGCTTGGAAATATGACTGAGACATTATAAGAAATCTTGGTTAAACTTGCATTTAATTTGTAGGATTTGAGTTCTCACAAGCTATTCCTGGTGCAATTTTAATTTTTCTGACACTGTTATAAGCAGCAGCTGCAGCTGCAAGGTGAAGTAGGAATTAAGGAACTGCTTAGACATATCTTTTTGGAGCTTTGACATCAGAAGTGATCTTGAAATTTTTGCATTTCCTACTGATAGACATTATGTGTAGAGAACTCACATTATTATAGGTCACTGAATTAATTTTAGAAATACCAATTGGCATGATTCCTTCAGGGAATTGTGGTCTGCTTTTTGATGTTATTGTCTTTGTAAAATATGAAAGTGTAGAATGAATTTGTTTTTAGTGTGTAGGGACTTTAAGGAAGAGGTGAGTTTTCTCTCCAAATTGAAATTTTTTTTTTTTCAAATGGACCAGAAGTGAAGTTTATATAGATTTTCTTTCTACCTATCTTCACTGAGATAGTTAAGTGCTTGAGTTTTCTATGAACTGTTTTATGTAGTTGATTATTTCTAAATGGGAAAAAAAAAAGTTCCCAAAAGCATTAAAATCAGAGTAGTGCTCAAAAGTCATTTTTTACTTGGGGGTGAATATGGTCGTAATTGGTATTCCTTATGTGCCTATTATATTTGATAGCACTTATGTGCTGTCAAATGTAATGTGTTACAGATGAGATCATTAAGAAAAATTTTCATTGTCATTACAATAGTGGTTGGGCAAGCCTTCTTTTGCTAAAAGCCTCTCAGTAAATCCTAATACTCCTAAGGCTATCTATAATTTCTAACACTCCTAATATTTCAGCTCTTGGTATTTCAAACTGTGGTAACCAGTTTTAATTGTGTCACAATGAACCTGACTTTTTTGTATACTAGTCATCTTTAGATAAATTTGTGTCCTTTATTCAAAAATATTTTAGAAAAAACAGTTGACTAGTGTGAATTTATGTGGTATTTTATGATAAAGTACTGTGAGCTAGGGCAAAAATAGGATGGGTAGGTCATGCTTCCATGGTAAAAACTCCTTGTGTGTTACACTGTCATTTGGTATTAATTAGTGTATGTGTTTGGAGTTGCCATAATAAGTTGGTTAAAAAAACACACACCCTTCAAGAGGCTTCAAAATAACTAATTTTTTCCAAATATTACTTTACATTTTACTACGATAGTAATTTCACATTCTGAATTCAAACTACTTTTTAAATCAGAGGATCCCAGCTTTAACAATATTGTATAAAAAGGAAGGGATCTTTGCTCATACCCTTTCAGGACACACTACAGGATTCTTGGCAACCTGAAGAATACAAAATTTTAGCTTTTGGACTTGATTCTTAAACTGTTTGTGGTTTGGAACAGTTATTTAATGTTTTGTGGTTTTTTTTTTTTTTAATGTGTGAAGAAATTTGTTAGACTAGATTTATTTATTTTTTATCCTTTTAAAATACCACATATGTTTTGAATGTTTACTATCCAACAAGTGGTATACTAAATATCCTAGGAGTTCAGTTCAGTTCAGTTCAGTCACTCAGTCGTGTCTGACTCTTTGTGATCCCATGGACTGCAGCACTCCAGGCTTCCCTGTCCATCACCAACTCCTGGAGCTTATTCAAACTCATGTCCATCAAGTCAATGATGCTATCCACCCATCTCATCCTCTGGTGCCCCCTTCTCCTCCCGCCTTCAATCTTTCCCAGCATCAGGGTCTTTTCCAATGAGTCAGTTCACATCAGGTGACCAAAGTATTGGAGCTTCAGCTTCAGCATCAGTCCTTCCAATGAACACCCAGGACTGATCTCCTTTAGGATGGACTGGTTGGATCTCCTTGCAGTCCAAGGGACTCTCAAGAGTCTTCTCCACCACAGTTCAAATCCTAGGAAGTACAAAATAAATAAATGACAAACTACCTGACTTTAAAAATGTTAACCTAGTTGGTATGAAAACAGCAGATAGTAATTTAAAATTAATAAGATTTGTTACCAAAATGAATGATACATGATAAGGAAGGAAGTAGTAGGGATTTGGATGATCCAAGAGGACTTTCTGGAAGAAACACTGCTTGAGTTGAGCTGGAAAGTTTGGATAGGAGGGAGAGGATTTGCTGTTAAGATGGCCATGGAAAAACAGATGTCAGTAGACATAAATGAAGATGATGTGCTTGTGGAACCAAGAGGGCATTGGGGCTGGAACAGAAATTTCCTGTTGGGAAGGTAATAGGAAATGGATATTCAGAGAGATGGATGGTTTTTAATGTCTCCTTGTGAAATTTCAATTTGATTTGTAGTAAATGGAAGTTTAAGATTTGACTAGATAATGTGAACAAAGCAGCATATTAAAGAAAAGGGTGACTTCATTTCATTATGTGAATAATCTCTGTGTGTGTGTTAGTCGCTGTCATGCCAAATTGTTTGCGACCCTATGGACTGTAGCCCACCAGGCTTCTCTGTCCATGGAATTCTCCAGACAAGAATACTGGAGTGGATTGCCTATCCCTTCTCCAGGTGATCTTCTTGACCCGGGAATCGAACCAGGGTCTCTTGCATTGCTCTTATCTATATATCCTTTAAATGCTAAAACTCTTTTATGCAGCTACAGGGTTCACTTTTCTTTAAAGAACCATTTTATTCTGCCTTGTGTTACTGTTAGTTGAGCATGCATCTCTCTATTTTACCAGAGTATACACTTGGGACAGGAAACTGGTTTTAATTGCTCTTGGTCCCCCATAACTCTCAGCACAGGTAAGCAATCAGAAAATATTTAACATACTCTACTATTCTTAATAATTATGCATATTCACTATTGTATAATAGTGTAAGTTGGAATTTTATTTTATTGACTTAATTTTAACTCATGCTATACCTTGGTGGGTTATATTTGGAACATAGGCTAAATTTTATTACATCTCAAGATAATCTCACCACATGTTATCAAATCCTTAGAAAATAAAAACAAATTTGTCCAGTCCAAAATGAAATTATTGCATAAATTTATGTAAATATTTAAGAAAAACTAGACTAGAACAAGAAAAGCAGAAAATACAAAAAATCAAGACAGTTGTTTTTTGCTATTTGGGACAATGTGGATGGACCTTGAGGACATTTGTTAATCGAAGTAAATTGGACAGAGAAATAGTGTATGCTCTCACTTATATGTGAAATCTCAAAAGGAAAAAACACAAAAAATACTGAACAAGTATAGATACAGAGAACAGATAGGTGGTTGCCAGAGACTGGGAGTAGGGGGTAGGTGAAGCTCGTGAAGGTAATCAAAAGGTACAAACTTAGACTTATGAGTAAGTCCTGGAGATGTAATGTCTGCCATGGTGACTATACTTAATGCTATATGCTGTTTTGAAAGTTGCTAGGAGAGATCTTAAAAGTTCTTAAAACTTGAAAAAACATTTTAACCATGGGTGAGTAACTAGACTTATGGTAATTATTTCACAATAGATACAAATATTGAATTATTATGTTGTACAGCTGAAACTAATATAATATTAGGTGTCAATTACATCTCAATAAAAACATAACCAACTTCCCCCACAAACAAAATTTTCCTCATCAGAATACATTTGAAAACTTATTAGTATAATCTTTTTTTTTTGGTGCAACTCTAAAAAATATCTAAGTGTTACTTTTATTGGTGATTATTATAGAAATGAGATTTGTAAAATTATGTTATTGTTCAATCGCTCAGTTGTGTCCGACTCTTTGCGACCCCACGAACTGCAGCACACCAGGCTTCCCTGCCTTCACTATCTCCTAGAGTTTGCTCAGACTCATGTCCATTGAGTCAGTGATGCCATCCAACCATCTCGTCCTCTTTTGTCCTCTTCTCCTCTTGCTCTCAGTCTTTCCCAGCATCAGTGTCTTTTCTAATGAGTCAGCGCTTTGCATCAGGTGACCAAAGTTTTGGAGCTTCAGCTTCAACATCAGTCCTTCCAATGAATATTCAGGATTGATTTCCTTTAGGATTGACTGGTTGGGAAGATACTAATAATCTTCACTTTGAAGACATTATATTTCAGTAGATATGCAGTCATGCCTTATGCAGTATGCTTTTCAAAGATGTAAGCAGATAGGCTGAGAGCTCCTCCCCACCCTCCATGTCTGAATATTCCATGCCACTAATATCTTCCCACTGAGCCAGGCAGTGTACTTGAATATAAACTGGGCATGAGGAAGGTACATTAAATTGTATTGTCATTCAGACTACATATATAGATAGTTGATCACATAGAAAAGCCTTAAAGAGAACAGGGTAGGAACATTTTAAATGGACAGTGGGATGAAGTAGAGAAGGTCAAGGGTGGAAAGTGGGCACAAGAGAATATCACCAGGTTGGAAGTGCAGCAGCAGGGAGTATAAAACTAGATTCTGGAAAGAGAAGTAATGTCATCATGGAATCTTGAAATTGAACAGACTTAATAGGTAATCTTGTTAAGAAATGACCCATTTCTGAATTGGATACCATGGCCTATAAAGGTTAAATGACTTGTTTGCTATTGTAATTAGTTGACTCTTGAACAGCACAGGTTTGAAGTGGTGAGTGCACTTACATGGGGATTTGTTTTTCCAATAATTCTATAGTACTGTGCATTCCTATGTTTTTAAATACTCTTGAGGGAAAATTGTCCAGTTTTTTAAAAAAAACAAAAAAACAAACTATGTAATGTTGCCATAATTCCAATAATTGAAAAATAAAGTATGTAATGTGTAGACCAGACTGGAAGAATATATAATATATAGATATTGTGGATATATGTATTAAATGTAATTTATAATTTGAAAATATTTTTTTCTGTAGCCTTAAACATTATAATAAGAAAATTAACAATTGTAGACTTGTAACATATGTTGAGTAATAGTGTTTTTATACTAGTAATCTGCCAGCCAATATTTCTCTATATGATAGTCTGTGAGTCTGTGAAAATTGCTCAGTTGTGTCCAACTCTTCCCGATACTCCTAAACCCATATTCCTAGTTTATCCCTTCTTGCCTCCTTTTCCCCTATGGTAACAAGATGTTTGTTTTCTATATCTGTGACCCTGTTTCTGTTTAGTATATAGATTACTCTGTATTACTTTTTAGATTCCATATATAAGTGTATCTTGTAATATTTGTCTTTTCTGTTTGACTTACTTCATTTAGTATGTTATTTTCTAGATCCATACATGTTTCTGCAAATGACAATATTTCATTTTTTATGGCTGAGAAATATTCCATTGTATATGGTATATATATCTCTACATATATGGTATATATACATACACCATATCTTTTGAAGCCAGTCATCTATTGATGGACATTTGGGATGTGCCTATGTCTCGGCTATTGCAAATATTGTTACTGTGAACATTTACTGTGTGTTACTGTTCACATTACTGTGAACATTGTTATTTGGGTGCACATAACTTTTTGAACTAGTTTTCATCTTTTCGAAGTTTATGCCCAGGAGTGGGATTGCTGGGTCATATGGTAGCTCTATTTTTAAGGTAAGGAACGTCCATACTGTTTTCTATAGGGGCTTCACCAATTTACAGTCCCACCAACAGTGTAGGAAGGCATTCTTTTTTTCATACTCTATCTACGTGCATCTTAAGTCGCTTCAGTCATGTCCAACTCTTTGCGACCCCATGACTCCTCTGTCCATGAACTTTCCCAGGCAAAATACTGGAGTGGGTTGCTGTTTCCTTCTCCAACCCCCTCTCTAGTATTTATTATTGGTGGACTTTTTGATGATAACCATTCTGACTGGTGTAAAGTGATACCTCATTGTGGTTTTCATTTGCATTATTCTAATAATTACTGACGCTGAGCTTATTTTAAAATGTGGCTATTTCTTATACTAGCACATCCTTTAACAAGAAGTAAAATGATTTTCCTGAAGTTACTATACGATACAGTATACAGTAAAAACGAGTAGAAGTAATAATAATATATGATTAGGAAAACAAAATTGGGCTACAATTTGAAAATTTAACTGACTGCTGTTTAACTGAATTAAAAATACATTTCAGCTGACTGTGTATGGAGACAGAAAAAAATGACAAAGTGTAGCAGAGTGATGTGGAAGGAAAATAACATATCATTTGAAATTATAACTTGGTACTTTTAGTTTCTCTGGCGGCTCTGACGGTAAAGAATCTGCCTGTAATGCAGGAGACCTGGGCTCTGTCCTTGGGTTGGGTAGATCTCCTGGAGAAGGGAATGGCTACCCACTCCAGTATTCTGGCCTGGAAAATTCACAAAAGAATCACAAAGAGTCGGACACAACTGAGTGACTTTCACTTTCACTTTTAGTTTAAAAAAAAAAAAAAAGATTAGATCCATTTTCAAAGACTCCTAACTGCGGAATTGTCTTCTAGTCTGTTTTCCAGTGAGATTTTTTTATAGTCCCTTATACAAATAGTCTTTTGATTTGGTAGCTAGTGAAAGGATCTTATTGGATCTCAAAGGATATTAAAAACCTTTGAAATGAAAAGATGCTAATCTATTGGGTTTGGATACTCTGAGCCAGGTCATTTAGCATAACCTTTTGAAATTGCATCATATTTTTTACTGGAGTCACATGTACATGGGGACAAATGAGAAATATATAAAATTAGGACAGAAACAAACAAAATGCATTCAGAGAAAAAGTTGAGTAAGGAGAATGCATCAGATCTCTAACTTAATCTGTGTTATTTTTGAATTTTCTGTTCTTTCATGTTTAGAAACATGATGAGCACAGCAAATAAAATTTGAGTACTTTTCCTGTATTCCATATCCAATTCTAAGTATTTTACTTTGGTTATCTCTGGTGGCCAACCAGAGGCTGCTGGGAGAGGAACTTAAATTTTATCAAATCTGAGATACATCCGTATTTTTATATACCACCAAGAAAGAAAAAGGTACTTAAACTACGCTGTCATTGACTGTAAAATAAATGCTGGTTCCAGAGATGACAGAATATTTTAAAAATTGTATCCTAATAACCACAATACATTGGTTGGCAGATGGGAGAGTGAACTAGCAGACTGATCAATTACTGTTCCCTCTCTCAAAGATCAATTTTTAACAAGGTTATCATCACTGAGAAAAAATTTTGAAAATGTGACAAGATGGCAATGAAAAGAAAAATTGTGTTCCTGTTCAGAATGAAGTTTAGTTGTCTATCCTGTATCTCTTGGCTGTCTTTAGGCCTGTTCTTTTTGGGAAAAAGATACGTGTATAGAACCCATTTATGTGAGCATAGAATCAGAAAAAAGGTTTCTAAAGGGACTGCTTCTCTTCAAGTAGGGATACATTTTTATGTAGGCAGAGACTAAGCTTTAATTTCGACTCATATTAGACATTAGACTGCAAAGTTGTACTGTTGGCAGTTGAGAATGGCTGTGGGAGGATTTTAAAAGTAAAACAGTCAATGAACATTAAGCAATAGATATGTTCTCCCCAGAGGAATGGTGTTTCTAGAGACATTGAACCTGTAAGCAATTATTTCCTGCATAAAATGTCAGAAGTGAAATTAAACAGCTCCTCCTAGCATGCAGAGTATACACACAGCAGATAGTCTGAGCAGAGCAGATGACAGATTAAGTCTAATCAAAAATGCATAATCTAAATCTTGGCTGTTACCTGGTACAGACTTGGGCAAGGAAGAGGGAAGGAAAGGATAAATGGGAGAAGTTTCTCTTAGGAAGCAGTGTGAGTGAGTAGGTGAGTGAGTGAAAGTCGCTCAGTTGTGTTTGATTCTTTGCGACCCCATGGACTATACAGTCCATGGAATTCTCCAGGCCAGAATACTGGAATAGGAAGCCTTTTCCTTCTCCAGGGGATCTTCCCAACCCAGGGATAGAACCCAGGTCTCCCACATTGCAGGCAGATTCTTTACCAGCTGAGCCACAAAAGAAGCCCAAGAGGTAGTGTGAGAGGAGCAGTTAAAGAGGCTAGGTCACAGAGAGCTATTATTTGTTGTCTATGGAAAAAGGAAGAAAGAGTTAACTTATTAGGGTCCTAGAGAGAGAGATTTGATCTCCGTTTCCGCCTTCTGGCATAGAGCTCCTAAAACACTTTACATTTTCTGAGTGGTAGAAGTGGTATGAACATCTTTTGTTCTAGTAACAAGTCTTGATGGATCCCTAGATAGCTTTGGGTAGGGCTGGTCACCAAAACAGCACCTGCCTTGACTGGAAACTTACAACTTTGAGCCCCACCCAACAACCTCTGGCTAGTGGAGAGAGACTGGAGATTGAGTAGATCACCAATGACCAGTGATTTAATGAGTCTTGTCTATGTAATGAAACCTCCATAAAATGCCCTAGATGACAGGGTTCAGGGAGCTTCAGAGTTGTTGAATGCATCCATATTCTAGGAGGGGAGCAGATCCCAACTCCCAGGGGATATATATTCTCATGTTTGAGATCTTTTGGGATCTCATCCTGTGTACCTCTTCATTTGGTTCTTCGTTTGTGTCCATTGTAACAAGCTGGTAATAGTACATAAGTGTCTTCTAGAGTTGAATGAGCCATTCTGGTGAATTGTTGACTCCTGCAGTGAAAGTCAGTTGTGGGAACCCCTTGCCAAGTTGGACAGAAATGTGGATAACCTGGGGACTTGACACTTGTGACTGGCATTTATAGTGAAAGCATGTTGTAGGGAGTCTGAAGCTAACCCCGGGAACTCAGTGTCACAATCGACTGGATTATAGGACACCCAGAGGTATTAGAATTATTTGGTATCAGGAGGAGAAACACTTGTCTGATGTCAGAAGTTGTGTAGAGTAAAAACAGCTCAAGCATAATAGGAGAAGCACTGAGTTCAAGGCCAAGACATTCAAGAAGGGAGGTAAGGATGTAATAGATTGATGGGAAATGAGGTGAGTGGTAGCTCAGGAAGATGAGACAGTGGGCTGGAACAGAGTAAAAAGTAGTCAGACTAGGTGCTTTGGGATCTCAGGCTACAAATGCTGGGACCATGGCAGAAAACTGTTTATGATAGCTCTTGAGCATTTCCAGTGGGCAGGAAGCATTGACCACTAAATTGTGGCTAGAAGAATAAAAAGAGCCTTCAGTGGTTCAGGTACCCTTTTTCCTAGTTAGCCAATATAAGCGAGAGTGTTGGATATGTGTCTCATTAAGTAATGTGCCTGTGGATCCAAGAATAAATTCTTGTCTGAATTCCATCTTGTGTAGCAGGTGTCAAAAGAGAAAATACAATTTTCAGATGTGATACACTGGACACAAATGAAGTCTAGTTGGTAATGAAGGATCCGTATATGCAAAACAAGGCCAGGACTGTGAAGCAAGCAGGGAAAAAACACTTGCTGAGCCTTCGCTGGAAACCAGGAAACATTAGCCTGAGATGCAGGCAATGCCTATCGCAGATCAGGGATGAGATGATGCTCAATGTCATCCTTAAGAACAGATGGCAGTAATCCCATCTAATGAGTGGAGTCAAATGAAAGAGAGGTGTGGTTGTATTGATAAATATTAAAGAATCTTCTCCAGGCTTCCTTGAATTCATACTCTTATCTCTATTTGCCAGTTTCTGTTGTAAGGCTGAAACTCTTTCCTGTAAAAACTGTGGAATTTTGCATAATCATTCTTGTGTAAGGCACAGATATGATGTGTTATCTGCAATAAATTAGTTTGGTTTATTAAAAAAGAAAATTTAAGACACAGAGCATTCTAAGTGTGGAATCCTTTTAGATTTGAATAATTTTTTCTAATTACCTAGTCTAGGATTCTTCATACCCATTATGTTTATGTTAATATCTTTTTGTGTGTGTGTATGTGCACTAGGTCACTTCAGTCATGTCCAACCTTTTGCTACCGTATGGACTGTAGCCCACAAGGTTCCTCTGTCCATGGAATTCTCTAGGCAAGAATACTGGTTTAGGTTGACATGCATGTCTCCAGGGGATTTTCCTGACCTGGGGATCGAACCTGTGTCTCTTATGTCTCCTGCATTGGAAGGCAAATTCTTTACCACTAGCACCACCTGGGAAACCCCAATATTTTTAGTGATTCATCTTTATTACATTTTAGTGACACAAAGTACTTGTTTTTCTTAGTTGCAGTAATTCTTGCCTTTTTGCACTTTGATTTCATCAGCTTATGAGCAGTTTGCACAGCAACAAGAACAATTGATAATAAGTGTGGGAACAAAACAATCACCTTTGAGTGTACAACTCAGAGGGTTGGGAGGGAGAAAAGTGGTATGTGGTAAAGATTGCTGCCCAAGGGCTCCAGCCTGCATGTTTCACAGGGATGAATGGAGAGGGCTGGCTAACTGAGTCTGGCAAGAGATCTGCTACTGTATTTGTGACGCTCAGAAACGCTACAGTTCCTCTATTCCTATGCTTTACAAAAGATTCTGTAGGTGTTTGAGAATCTTTCATTTACATATTATCCACAACCAGACTTGTAATTATTAGTAAAAATGAACATAATGGGATATATTAGTAATTGGAACTGAAATTATAGTAGATAATAGAGTCTCAAATAAAAAGTATCAAATTTCTAAGTAAAATTTTTTGTTATAGTTGAATGTATCCTGGTAGTAATGGTAGGGAGTGATAATATACATTGATGATCGAGATGTATTTTTTAAACTTACCCTTTAATTAGGGTTTCACTCTTCCTAGTTTTGTGTGTATGAATCTGTTTTCTTTGTTTCAAATGTGATACTGGAAATACACACACAGAAATTGAAATTTAGTCCCATCACAGTCCCATAATCTTCCCTTATTTTGTTCTGTATCTAAGTCAGAATTCACATTTACTAGATTATTATCTATTGCCATGGAAATCATTTTGTTATATTTCAATTTCACTACAGGAACAGCCGCATGAGCTAATGGACCATAAGAGGGAAATTTGTTGTTTAAACAATGATTATCTTTTATATTTGGCCAACGTGAAAAGGGGAAAGTACAATTCTTCTGTCACACAGCATGAGAAGGTAAATGGATGGGAGTTACGGGCAGAATTCACCTTAAGAAAATCACAACTGTCTTATGAATCAGAAATAATGTTGCCCGCTCAGAAGACAAAATTATAAAAAGTGCCCATGTCAAGCTATGTTTTTACAAACAGTATAGGAGGGTCTTGTTGTAGATTAGATTCCCCAGAAGTAATCATTTTGAGATGGAATGGGGTGAGATGGGATGGGGGTACATGGTGTATGTCAGGGATCAACTACTGTGAAAGGAAGGGGAAGAAGATACAGGACTGGGCTGAAAAAGAGACAAAACTTGTCTGCAAGAGGGACAGAGCCCCAGCCAGGCCAGCGGCGGGGCTCTGGAGGTGGTATTGACCTTGGCATTGTTTTGGGTCACCCCTGCTCTGTGGAAGGATACGGAATGCTCAAGGAAGGGCTGCCCACTCTCTTGTCTGCAGCTGAGGACGTTATTGCATCTGCTGACCTGAAGACCCTCTACTGATCATACTCCTTAAAAGTTCATCCTTGAAGCAGAATCTGGGTGACACATTTCTTTGTCTACATAGGTCATCTTATCTCATGAAAATCAGGGATTTTCTGCAGTTTTATCCTTAAAATATTTGTAATGCCCAGAAAATATATCACCTTTAATCAGCAAAGTCTTGCATAAGAACTACTGTTCACATTTTTTTAGACTTTAGAGTTGACAAAGGCCATTTTAGTGTCCTTATTGTGTTTGAGGGCTTTTAGTATTATGTAAGCTCTCTTCTATCTATAGCCACAGCATGCCATTTTTTTTTTTTTTTTAATTCACAGCAGATTGTGACCCTTCATAGAAAGGTAAGGCTTTTCTTAATAGTATATGAACATTTATGACCAAACGTTTCTTTTTTGAACTTTTAGTTTTACAGTGATTTCAAACTTACAGAAACATTCCAAGAACAGGACAAAGAACTCTCATATGTTCTTCACTTCTGTTCCCCTATGATTAACATTTATTACAATTGTCTTATCATATTCCCTCTCTTTTCTCTACCCCTTTACTCTCACACATTATTTTGAAGATTTTTTTATTTTTGACTTGAGAATAAAAGCTGCAGACATGATGCTCTAGTAAAATCCCTTAGGAATTCAGAAAGTGTTTCCTAAAAGCAAGGACATTCTCCCATATAACCTTAATGTAACCATCAAAATAGGAAATTCATATTGATACAATGTTACTGTTTAACCCATGGATCCCATTCATAATTCATCAATTCCCCCAGTGATGTTCTTTATAGGTTCAGCACGCAGGACCGTGCCTTGTATCTATCATCCTGTGCTTTGGTCTCCTTCAACTGGAACTCTTCCTAAGTCTTTCCTTGTCTTTTCTCTTTGAAGAATACCACCAGATTATGCTTCTCTATTTGAGTTTATCATGAAGAGTTTCAGGTGATGTGTTTTGGGCAAAAATATCACAGAACTGGTGCTATGTTCTCAATTCATCATGTGAAAACGTAGTCCAGGCTTATCTTATACTTTTTCTTCCCAAGCCTCAGAATTATTAGGACTCAACTGATTCCTTTGGGTGGAAATGACATTTATAAACCAAGGTGTTTCTAGAAGGTTCTAGAGGTGCTCATTGCTATTAAAATATCTTTTTTTCTAGATCTTAGTAAACATACTTAGGAAATAGAGGTTTGTTTGTATGTGTGTATATGTATATATGTATGTATGCCTGTATATATCACATACCATATACAGTATGTGTGTATATATCTATATATCTATAAGTTGAGCTGTCTAAAAATATGTTCACACTGATATCTCCAATTCCAACCCCAAACAGCAGGGTTTATTCTTTCTTCCACATTTTTATACTTATGGTTTCCTTTTGCGGTATTGAAAACCTTGGCTCCCATCATCCTCAATACGTTTACTTATTTCTCAATTGCCCCTGTAATGTAACCAGTCTTATATCAATTGGTCACCTCCTTGGCTTGGCCCTACTATCTTCAACCAGCCCTGTTGAACATTTGGTCTTGGCCTTGCTGGCCATGTCAGCTGATTCTTCTGCCTCAAACAAGGGAAGAGGCCCTGATGCCTTTTATGTTTCCTCACCCTATTATTATTGTTGATATTTTCCTTTCGGTATAAGTTACTGTAGGATCTCTAAATGTGAGTCTGCCTAGCAGATAGCATTTGTTTTGGGTTATATCAAAAAAAGAAATTGCTAAGTTAAAAATGGAATTTTCTAGAATTTTAGTTTTTTTAATTGAAGTATAATTTATAATGTTAGTTTCAAGTGTAGACCAAAGTGAAGCAGTTATATGTGTATACCTGTATATACATATGTACTTATATGTTATATGTATATACCTATACATATATATATATATACCTATATATACATATGTATATACCTACATATACATATGTACGTACACATACCTATATGTACTTTTTCCAGATTCTTTTACATTACAGGTTATTATAGGATATGTAGTCTAGTTCCCTGTGCTATACAGTAAGTCCTTGTTGTTTTTCTAAAAATTATTATTCTAAAGTATGAATGACAGGGTTTTAGTGCTTAGCTTGCAATTCTGTTGTGGATGATAATGATAGCAATGGGATTTGCACTAGTGGTTTCTGATATAAAAGATAGTTTCTGAATAAGAAACCATCTATATTGCAGAGGCAGATCTTTGTTTGGTTTCTTTTGGATTTATTTCTTGTCAGCTCAATAAGAAGCAGCTATTAGGAAAAATGTTTGAGCCTTGTTTATTGGTTTGCAATAGTGAGAACAGTTACTGAGTCCTAATAATTTTGTGCTTTTATTTTCAAGTAAGAAAGCATTCTTGTATTGTGATGATACCAAGAGAAGGTAGTTTAAAAGCTAGTTTTAAAGGATCTGGAGCTTTGAGAGGTTATAATTTAGAATGGAGGCATGGTGGTCAGAGGAAATGAGCCAAAGTTAAAAGCCTTTTCTGTGCCATTGCATCTGTAACCATCCTCAAAGTACTGTGCACTTTATGTCACAAAAAAGCCTCAGATCCTGTGGGTAAATGTTATCTGTAGGAACCTCATCACTTCTAAAAACAGTTCTTTTATTCTTACAGTGTTTGAACAAAAATACAAATAATAGTGTTTTCTTTTTTCAGGGCAATATATGGATAAAGGGTTTCTTCTAGTTTTGAATAAGTGTTTTGTGATATAAAAAGAAAAGTCAAATTTAAAATTAATAGATGGTAAGACAGAATCTCCTTGCAGTCCAAGGAACTCTCATTGGAAGGACTGATGCTGAAGCTGAAACTCCAGTACTTTGGCCACCTCATGTGAAGGGTTGACTCATTGGAAAAGACCCTGATGCTGAGAGCAGTTGGGGGCAGGAGGAGAAGGGGATGTCAGAGGATGAGATGGCTGGATGGCATCACCAACTCGATGGGCATGAGTTTGAGTAAACTCCGGGAGTTGGTGATGGACAGGGAGGCCTGGTGTGCTATGATTCATGGGGTCGCCAAGAGTTGGACACGACTGAGCGACTGAACTGAACTGAAGACAGAATCTGAAGGTGTTCTCATGGTTAAATCTTTCTCTTTTTGTCTCTTTTGTGAAGCAAGAATACTAGTTTTTATTTTTCTTGAGATTGTTTTTGTGCCTGATTTTCTTTTGGAGGATAAAATATAATTATTCGTCAGCTAAAAGTTGATGGGATAGATGTTTTTGCAAGTGGCTTTAGAGAGAGATCTTGGTTGTGTTTAATCTGTAAGGAACATAGGGAGCACGTAGGATGCGGGCAAAGCAGTTGATGCACAGTCAGTGTGATTGCTGAGGGAAGATAAATGAGTGAAGGCTCAGTTCATTCTTTTACTTTAAACACATTTGCATTTTCTTATAAGTCTATAGTCTCCTGACCTCATCTAGTATAATTTTACTTGCTTCTTATCCCAGTCTCTTCTTTTTGTTTCTGCCTCTCTCTCTGACACAGAGTCATTCACACACATATAACATACCTTCAGGCTTGAATCTAAATAATTGACATGCATAAAAATATTCCCAAACAAAGGTCACACAGGACCTATGTATATAATTGGTGTGTTTTTGTGTAGATGTGTGTACACACACACATAATATTTTTAAGTAGTTAATCACTCTGAGTACTTGGTTTATTGTAAATACCCAGCTCAGTTTATTAAGTGAATAAATATGAGCCTAAAACCAGAAGTTATTTTTGAGAACTGGCACAAATTGGGCAAAGGAAAGGATAGTCTCGTGGAGATGTCATTCACGCCACAAAGATTTATTTGTTGTAGAGGTGATTACTTCCAGTCATTTAGTAATTGTGTGCAAAAATTGCTAGGTTATCTTCTTCTTTACGTCATCTTTCTGAATGATATTTTACTTGTGATTGGTAGGGAGAGATTAACTGGACTGGACAAATAGTTCCCTGAGAAAGGTAAACCATGTCTTGGGTGGAGACATGATACGGGACCAGATATTTGTACCTTTTCCTGGCAGTTCAGATGGTAAAAAGTCTGCCTGCAGTGCAGGACACCCCGGTTCGATACCTGGGTTGGGAAGATCCCCTGGAGAAGGGAATGGAAACGCGCTCAAGTATTCTTGTCTAGAGAAATCATGGATAGACCATGGGGTTGCCAAGAGTTGGACCTGACTGAGCAACTGACACACTCTGAATAAACTCTTCTATTGCAGCCCATTTCCTGTCTTGTGACAGCCGAGTAACTCAGAGTAGAGTCAAATGATTTCTGCATGATGGGAACCATAACAAAGCACTTAGGACATCAGCCTTTAAAAACAGCAATGAAAGATCAAACATTCTCTAGTTACAGTTTTAACATTTTACAGTTTGAGTGGTTTGCTACTCCTGTCAATGAAAACGACTATGTGGCATCTTTTTGGAGCCTCTGACTCTGTGGTTGAGGACCCTGGTGGGCAGGGGACAGTGCTCTGTCTTGTTGGGAGTTTGGGAACTGCTTTCTTAATGTGCCCTAAATGTCAAGAATAGGGCTCTTTCTCCTGCTATTTTCCTGAACATCAACATCTTCCTCTCCTAGAGGCAATTGCTTTAGTTTAAAGAGCATAAGCAGTGGAAATCCAAGATTTGGATTACAGTTTACACTGGGACATAACCCACTTACTTCTCTTCCTCCCCTTTCAGGTCTCTGCTCAAAGGTCGTTTTGTCACTGAGGACTTCCTCGGCCACCAGAAACCCAACCTTCCACCTGTCCTGCCTGATTTTTCCATTAGCACCTCATTCACATTGAGTCATGACTGGTTTCTACTCTCTGTGGATCTTCCTTTGAGCCTGATGATTTTAAGAATTTCCATAGCCCTGGGCCAAATGGAGTTATGATCTGCTGAGGCCAAACATTGCTCCTTTAGCTCTTCCTGGTTGGGCAGTCAGATTAGTTCAGATTGCTTATCCATGATACAAAATCCTTCCAATCTCTCCATTTCTTCCAAAAAAAAAGAAAAGGAGTTGGGGGGATAATGTTGATTGAGTGCTACTGGGCCGAGTAGGAGCCCCTCAAAGTGCTGTGGGAGTTCACAGGCGATGAGGTGTGCCTTATAGCACGGACCAACCTTGACAATGTGCTCAAGGCCAGAGATGCACAGCTGATTTAGTAGGGGAGCTATATTTAAATAACTAATTAAAATAAAGTGCTTAATAGAGATATAAATAAGGTACATGAGAGGATAGATGAGGCGGTGATGCTTAAATCTAACTAGGCAGGCCGGGAGGATTTCCTTGAGGAGATGACATATTGAAAATTCATGGATTTGAACATGTGCTAGTAGAAGGGGGGAGGACTTCAGGAGGGTCAGACTGAGGTCAAGACACATGAAAAAAGAAAGAAAAACTTAGTGCAAATTTTCCTTTGCCTGTTGCTGAGGGCTTTTGGATAAAGGGATTTCAAGGTGGGATTTTGACTTTTGATTTTGTCTTTTGATTTTTGATTTTGATTTCGTCTTTCACTTTTACCCCTTCTGTGGGGATCTGGACTGAAGAATGACTTGTTTCCCCGCCAGCAGAGAAATGAAGTGCTGCTTCATAGCTGGATGAATGCTTGGTAACCCTCCATGTCTGGCTTTTCCAGTGAGGGATTTGAAGGCTAAACTGTGTTTTCTGTTCCAGGGAGCCTCAGTCACACTTACCTCCCCAGTTGTAGGTGGAGAATTGGAGCAGAGGGGAGATGAAGGCCAGATCAGATTTTTAAAAAAATTACACAAAGTGATCAGGCAGAGTGGTCATGGAGGTCCAGATTCAGCCCAGGCATGCATGTGCACCTCTTCAACACCCGAAATGGGAAGAGTAGAGGAAGCAGGAAGCTGGGTTCCTGTCTTGAAGGAACGGTAACTCCACCCAGTGGCTTAAAGTGTGACTCCCTGTGGCAGCTGTGCCTTTTCCCCAGGAAGGAGCTGCTGAAGTGTTAGGCATAGAGGATGGAACTTGTTCTTACTCTCCACTCCACATGTACAAAGCGGGGAACCCTAGAGGGACAGAAGGGTTCCCTGTCCCTCCAATCCTCTTGGAGCTTAAGGACAATCATTTCCCAGAGGTTTCTTGTACTAGACCCTATTAAGTTAATGGCTGTGGAGTAGACTGAAGTTGAGTTGACTTGTGATAACTCTGTGCCCTTGACTTTAGAACATATTCTTTACAGAAGCATCCTCAGATACTTGAGTCTGTGGAGCTACATCTGTAGTTACCATTAACCAGAGGAGCCCAGTGAGTCCTTTATAACATGAAAGAAAGTGGAAGTGAAAGTCGCTCAGTCACTTTGACTCTTTGCAACCCCATGGAACATCGCCTGCCAGGATCCTCTGTCCGTGGAATTCTCCAGGCAAGAATGCAGGAGAGGGCAGCTGTTCCCTTCTCCAGGCGATATTCCCAACCCAGGGATTGAAACCAGGTCTCCTGCACTGCAGGTGAGAGAGAGAGAGAGAGAGAGAGAGAGAGAGAGAGAGAGAGAATGACTCAGGCTCAGAAGAATTGTTCACATGTGTTCAAAGACAGTATTAAACCACCCAAATCCACTAGCTATATCAGCTTTAGAGTGTTGTTCCAGTGCTGGCTGACTGCCTCACAAGCACCTGGGTGAAAATATGCTTCTCTTATTGGCTTGTATCTGAACCAGGAGCTCAGATTTCTTCTCTGTTTCTGGCACTATGGAAAGTGGTTGGCAGTGAGAGCAGTTGATGACTTTCTCTTAGAATCACTCCCAGATACTTAAAAGAAACAGTTTCTTGTACTTTTTTGTAAAGAGATCTGAACTTAAGTTTGTTCTGAGGTTAGCAATTTATGCATGGTATTTTAAAAGATAGAATGATACAATCCCAAAGTATATCAGAGATAAGCCAGATGGCTTGTTTCTAGACTAGTGTTACTGGTGATTAAAGAGCTGATTTTTCTCTCACATACTCAAGAGCGTGGACGTATTTATTGTCAACATATTCAATAGCTAGACAAGTTAAATTAGTCCAGGAAAACCTAATTGGGTATTTTCCACCTTGCATAACTCTAGTGTTCCTATTTAAGAGAGCCTGGGGAATAGCTGTTAGTGAAGGTATTGATTATAAGTCTGCTGCTTTTTAATAGCTGTGCATTAGCTCCACTTACATTTCAAGGGGCTAAAATTTTAAACAAAAGTAAAAATCTAAGCAGTTTGAGCTAGTTCTGTCACTTGCACTTAGGCGAATAGTTTTGCTTTGATTACTTTCTGAGAGTTGCTGTCAGCCTGGGTGAAGAGGACCACATTACTGGATCGCTCTTATTTTGACAAATGATCATTATCTGGCTGGAACATGTCCTAGAAGCCAATAAATATATAATAGGCTATTTCAGATTATTTGAAGATATTAAGCATAATCTCATTTTGACTATAGACTGTGTTTCTTAATAAATATTTAAAAACTCTCCTGGCAGAGCCTTGATATGACAACTAATAAATATACCATTGGATAAATGATAACAAAAAAAACACGAATTACAGTTGATGTGTCTTCAAATTATTTAGGTGCAGTAATAAAATACCATTTTTTTCTTGACAAATATATTAGCCATGACTGAATTCTTTCATGTTACTTCATGTTGAGAAATATACACAGAAGTTTTTGCTGGGGAGTTACTTTTACTGACTGCTGGTAATTCACTTTTGATTTTTATTCAGGTAGTTTTTAATGATAAATTATTTATAGAAAACAGTTACTCCTTGAAATATATGTGAATTTTATTTTTTGCTTAAACTTACTGTGTATTTATGAATCTTGTTAATGTTAGGAAAAATCTAATCAAGATCCTGGCTTAGAAAGTTGCTCACGATTACTCTTTCATCTAAAAATTCGACCTGAACTAACTTGCTACTTGTCTTAATCTTAAAATGATTTCCTGTTTATTTGATGAGCAGAGAGTTTGCAATTACCTGTTAAATAATTTTGTTATTTAGAGTTTGATATGTGCCATTTTGATGTGTCTGGAGTTTTCTGTTCTTGAAGCTGAAAAGTGTTGAAATATATATTCATTAGTATCAGCATTATTCAAGGAAGTGACTGCACTTTATTTGCTGTTCAGCGTGGTGTCTTACCACTATATGCATATGATTAGGGAACTGCTTTGTGGCTCATGATGTATCAATAGGGTACTTCCGAGGTGCAATAATCTAACATGAGGTTGTCTTAAAGTGCAGCATATGCAATTTTATTTCACCATGTGAGCATTATGGACTATCTTGCAATTAAAAAAAAAGACTTGTATTTAAATACCTGTAACAATGGTATTCCTGAAAAAATGGATATATTGTTTACATAGTCTCATTATATATAATTTATATACTCTCCTTACATAAGTTCTTTGATTAGAATATAAATTTGCCTTTACCTATCAGTTTACAAGGGAAACTGACATTGTACATGGTCTTTCTTATCTCTGATACGACTTCTTTACTGTAAGGTTTATGAGATACTTTATTTTTAATTTCAGTTTTCTCTGACTGTGTACAGATGTCACATATCTTGTTCTTCAGTTAATAAACAGCTTGTATTCTAGTATCTCATTAGCCTTTTAGTAAATGGGATTCAAAATGGTGTCATTAGCCTTTTGATAAATATCATTTTAATTAAATATGCATAAATATAGAAAGATTTACTGTGTAACAAATGCAGTAATTATGATGTGTTCTGTACTATTTTGTATTTTTATTGAGCTGTGTACCTATTTCTCATGGACAATAATTACACCATTAAGAGTCTGTACTAACCTGTTTTCTGTGTAAAGATCACAAGTGTATTGAGTATGTAGCTTGAATTACTTTGATTTTGCCTTTATCATAATACTGAAGAAAATGATATTGTAACTTCTCATGTGCCAAGAAGTAAAGAATTCAGGTTTAGTAATTTTTTTGACTGATTCAGAAAGGTAATTTGTTGCTTGCAGGATTTTTGTAAATAGAGATGTTTTAATGTAATTTAATATTATAAAAACTCTTCAGCTCAATTTTTCAGCTCGTCATTAAAATCATTACTATACTACAGAAGTATTGTTAAGAAAGGGACTCTTGTGATAGAAAGATTTGACTTTGAGTCTCAGATTTGCCAGTTAAAGTGATCATAATGCCCTTGGGTGATTATAATAACAATACCTGCCTCCTAGGATTGATTGAAGACATAAATGAGATAATAAGAGTTAGTAAGTACTAAAAAATGTAGATGATTTTTATAATCATAATTATCAGGACGTTTTTGTCCTAAACATATTTAATTTTGATGGAAATTTTATCAATCTTTGTGTATGTGACAGAAAATATTGACTAATGGATGAGTATACCAAACTGTGAGCTATTTTTCTGGACACCCTGAAGGATAATATAATCAGCACATTGAAAAACATTACATAGTTGATATTTAGTAGAATTGAATTGAATTTGAGTAACTTCAACTGGTACAAGATGACTGTTGTGCAGTTTTGCTTATTTCCTGATACATAATTGTTTTGTAATTGTTATATAGTCTCTGTCAAACTAGATTGTAAACAAAAATTGATTAGAAATTATTTTTCACTTTCATCTAAAAGTATGAAAAAAAATTTTTTCCCCCAACCACCAAATATATTCAGTGAATGTTTATTGGATTTTAACCAGATGTATTTTTGATGGATGTTCCCTACTCCCCTTGATGCTAAAAGAAAAATGGATAAATAAGATAATGAACTGTTTGTAAAAGAATGACAAAATCAATTATCATGTAATCATGCTATACATACTATTGTACTGTTAAGACCTATTTATATAGGTGGACAAGTAATGGTATAGCCATAGAAAATGTTGTTAGGATTTATAGTCAGTTGTTTATGGAATTCTAGAGAAGGGATTGGAAGAGTGTAGGTGCTAGTGCTGGTGCTAATTCGCTTCAGTCATATCCAGCTCTTCGTGACCTATGGACTATAGCCTGCCAGGCTCCTTTGTCATGGGATTTTCCAAGCAAGAATACTGGGGGCGGGGGGCGGGGGTTTCCATGCCCTGCTTCAAGGGATCTTCCCAACCCAGGGATCGAACCCGAGTCTCTTGCGTCTCCTGCATTGGCAGGTGGGTTCTGTACCACTAGCACCACTGGAAGAATTTATAGTATATACCAAATAGTGTGTTGTGATTACAAGCAACCTAAAATGAGAGATTATTTAAGCCTAGAAACCTGGGGGGGTTATTGGATAAAGTGTGAGTACATCACAGAATTGGAAACAGAGTTGAATAAGTAAGCCTCAGGAAGTATAGAAATAGAAACAACTCCAGAGTTAAGTGACAGAAATTTGTGAGCAGCTTCTGTGGCCAGAGTGGCATTTGGGGACTGCCTGCAGTTGACAGCCCACTAGAATGACAGGGAATGGGGGTGGGGGCAGTTCTCTAAAGGAAGTGGTGCTGGGCATGGAGGTCATCATGGTGGGGTGTTTTCCTTATTATTTTGGATAAATCTTTTTAAACAGTAGCTTCAGATTTAATCTGTAAATCATATGATTCACCCACTTGAAATTTATAAGTCAGTGACTTATATGTGAATTTGTGCGTTCATCTGCATAATCAATATTGTATTACCCATGAAAGAAACCCTACTACCCTCAGCCATAATCAATACGCCACCCCCACCTCTGCCCCTAGAAACCAGTAATATACTGTCTATAGATTTTCCTATTCTGAACATTTTCACTTCAGTTTAGTCGCTCAGTTGTGTTCGACTCTTTGCGACCCCATGGACTGCAGCATGCCAGGCCTCCCTTCCAATACCAACTCCCGAAGTTTACACAAACTCATGTCCATTGAGTCAATGATGCCATCCAACCATCTGTCATCCCCTTATTCTCCTGCCTTCAATCTTTCCCAGCATTGGTCTCTTCAAATGAGTCACTTCTTTGCGTCAGGTGGCCAAAGTATTGGAGTTTCAGCTTCAGCATCAGTCCTTCCAATGAACACTCAGGACTGATCTCCTTTAGGATGGACTGGTTGGATCTCCTTGCAGTCCAAGGGACTCTCAAGAGTCTTCTCCAACACCACAGTTCAAAAGCATCAATTCTTCTGTGCTCAGCTTTCTTTATAGTCCAACTCTCACATCCATACATGGCTACTGGAAAAACCACAGCCTTGACCAGACAGACCTTTTTTGGCAAAGTAATGTCTCTGCTTTTTAATATGCTGTATAGGTTGGTTATAACTTTTCTTCCAAGGAGTAAGCGTCTTTTAATTTCATGGCTGCAATTACCATCTGCAGTGATTTTGGAGCCCCCCCCAAATAAAGTCTGCCACTGTTTCCACTGTTTCCCCATCCATTTGCCATGAAGTGATGGGACCAGATACCATGATCTTAGTTTTCTGAATGTTGAGCTTTAAGCTAACTTTTTCACTCTCCTCTTTCACTTTTATCAAGAGGCTCTTTAGTTCTTCTTCACTTTCTGCCATAAGGGTGGTGTCATCTGCATATCTGAGGTTATTGATATTTCTCCCAGCAATCTTGATTCCAGCTTTTGCTTCATCCAACCCAGCATTTCTCATGATGTACTCTGCATATAAGTTAAATAAGCAGGGTGACAATATACAGCCTTGACATACTCTTTTCCCAATTTGGACCAGTCTGTTGTTCCATGTCCTGTTCTAACTGTTGTTTCCTTACCTGCATACATATTTCTCAAGAGGCAGGCCAGGTGATCTGGTATTCCCATCTCTTTTAGAATTTTCTGCAGTTTGTTGTGATTCACATAGTCTGAACATTTTATATTAATGGAATTAAGCAGCATATTGTCCTTTGTGATTTACTTCTTTTGCTTATCATAATATTTTCAAGGTTCATTAGGTTGTAGCTTGTGTCAATACTTCTATTTACAGCTGAATAATATTCCATCATATGGATAATTCCACATCCTGTTTATCTACTCATCAGTTGATAGACATTTGAACTGTTTCCACCTTGTGATTCTTATGAAAAACATTGCTGTAAACATTTGTGTAGAAGTTTTTGTTTGAATACTTGTTTTCAGTTGACTTGTGTCTGTAGCTTGGAGTGAAATTACTAGACAATGTGATAATTCTTACATTTTAGCTTTTGAGGAACTGCCAAACTGTTTTTCAAATTGCACCCTTATTACCATGAAGTAGGGAGACTCAAATTTCTCCAAATTGTAACATGTTAAATGTCTTGCTGTAGAACTATCCTAGACGGTATGATGTGGCATTTCATTGTTATTTTGATTTGCATTTCCTTGATGACTAATGATGTTTGTATTTCTATATTTGCTTATTGGCTATGTGTGTGTGTGGGGGTGTGTGTGGGTGTGTGTGTGTGCATGTGCATGCACACATGCCCAGTCATGTCTGACTCTGCGACCCCATAGACTATACCCCTCCAGGTTCCTCTATCCATGGGGTTTTCCAGGCAAGAATACTGGAGTGGGTTGCCATTTCCTTCTCCAGGAGATCTTCCTGACCGAGGAATGGAACCTGCATCTCTTGCATCTCCAGGTGGCTCAGTGCTTTTACTTGTCTTCCTAATCTTGTAGAAACAAAGATTAAATATCAAAAGAACCTTATGGTCCATCAGCTGTTGCTTTTGACCAAATTATAAATATGTCCACAGGTTTGCTAAGGTCTGATTGTTTAGTTTGGATTGTATGTTGTTTTCTACCTACATCAGAATCAGCTGTTTGTTAGAAATGCACATTTCCAGGCTTCACCCCCAGTTTCATGAATGAGTCAGTTGAATAACAGGCCCAAGAGACAGAATTTTAAGCAAGTAGATGGAGAACTACTTTTTTGGTGGTAGACATCTCACTATCTCACAAGGCCATTATTTTGTTGGATGTTCCATCATTTGTTTCCTGGTAACTTTTATCATTTGGTCTGTTTTGACTCTTTGCCGCAACACTCAACAATCCAGTTCCCTTGTGATGGTTGGCAAATATGGTCCTGTTGTGCATGAAGATAGGACATGTAGTCTTGCAGTTTGACCCTGCAAGTTCTGCTGATTTAATCATTGAGTTAAGAATGTCTTCCTCAGCACTGTCTGAGTAGATGGGAGACAGCAGCTCCTATGTGTGACCTTTGTTATAAAAGAGGCAAAACTCTGATAGGAATTTTAAGTGTTAACCAAAAATACTGAAGTCTTCGTACCATATCTGGTATCATGGTACCATATTTGAATGTATCTGATGCAAAAGCTTTCATAATTTCTTAGATAACAAAAGTCTAGTCTTGGTGGTAACGGTAATTTTTTTTGTTGTTCAGTTGCTTAGTCACGTCTGAGTATTTTGCGAATCTGGGAACTGTAGCACCCCAGGCTCCTTTGTCCATGGGATTGCCCAGGCTAGAATTCTGGAGTGGGTTGCCATTTCCCTCTCCAGGGGATCTTCCTGACCCAGAGATCGAATCTGTGTCTCCTTCATTGGCAGGCGGATTCTTTACCACTGAGCCATCAGGGAAGTCTGGTGACAGTTTTACCTGGTTTCATGTAAAAAGTTTTCTGAATAGTGTGATAGCTTCAGCTAATATCAAGTGCAGCATCCAGTGTCTTAGCACAGGCAATAACCCCTACACCTTTTCTCACCTGAGTTGTCAAGCTGGGAGAGAATGTTGTTAAAGGGTCAGACTCATGTGTTCAGGCCCTATTAGCTTTTGATATATGACCAAAGCCATCTCACTCATGTCCTTACTTTGTTTGACTCTCAGGATTGGACTGTCCTTTGGTTTTAATTTGATAAGAGCTGTATGAATGACATTCTTGCCTTTAATACTGTGAAAAAATCCAAGGAGCCTGATGATAAGTTGTGCATCAGATGAGTTATGATTGTTAGATATAAGGGCAATAATAATATGGGGTTAGCATGGACTTGGTAAAGCTCATCTTGTGAAGTTGTTAAGTCCCGCCACTTTTTTCTAGTGTTGGATTGTTTTTTTTTTTCCTCCTGGGAACTGGCTTCTTATCACCAAGTTTTAACGCTTTTATTTAGTCATTCCCATAGAATGCATTTGCTTCCTTTCCAGTTTTTAACAAGTATCATTAGCCTCACTTAGGACCTTATCCACCAAAGGATGATCGATACTGGGAAAGGTTAAGAAGGTCAGATGTGAATTTATTACATGAATGTTCGTTTGATTTACACAGATGCATTGTCAACTGGTTACCAATTTGCATTATTCAATATTCATTTATAGGCACTTACAACGCTGCCAAATTCTAGCATGTGAGCAATTTTTAAAGATCTGCTTTGTGCTTAGTTAAAGCTTTGAATAGTTTGACGTAACTACGGTAAGGGTTTAGTTTTGTTCAGGAACAAGGTCTTTACTGAGACTTAAGTAGGAATAGTCAGAGCAAGCCAAGAATTAGAAAGAGGTATTAATGTTTTTTTTCCTTCATGATTAAAAAAGCAGGGGACCAAAAGAAAAAAAGCATTTTGTAACTTCAATTTGATTTGAAGCAATGTTTTTCAAAGTTTAAGCCATTCTTGTGATATGTGAGTGCCTTTTACTTTAAAAATGGGATCATTTGAATCTGATGTATTTTCCCAAGATCTCCATTCATGCTTAGGAAGTAGGTGATTGATGAGCTACTACTCAGCAGAGGAGAAATTAATTTGGCACAGAATAAGTGGAATCAGCTCTTAGCTTTCTTGGGGGCAGGGTAAGGATTTATTCTACCCTCATCACCTCATCCTTGAAGGCATTTTCCTTTAGTTCATAATCTTCCCTAACCAGTTTGTCTCCTGGAGGAACATATAAGCATCTTGCTCCTGCTGCTGCTAAGTCGCTTCAGTCGTGTCCGACTCTGTGCAACCCCATAGATGGCAGCCCACCAGGCTCCCCTGTCCCTGGGATTCTCCAGGCAAGAACCCTGGAGTGGGTTGCCATTTCCTTCTCTAATGCACGAAAGTGAAAAGTGAAA
The DNA here is from genome assembly GCF_910594005.1 of Cervus elaphus. Classification (NCBI taxonomy): domain Eukaryota; kingdom Metazoa; phylum Chordata; class Mammalia; order Artiodactyla; family Cervidae; genus Cervus; species Cervus elaphus. The sequence continues at coordinate 65,070,914 of NC_057832.1, forward strand.
GTGAAGTTGCTCAGTCGTATCTGACTCTTAGCAACCCCAGGGACTGCAGCCTACAAGGCTCCTCCGTCCATGGGATTTTCCAGGCAAAAGAGTGGGGTGCCATTGCTTTCTTCTATAAGCATCTTAGCAATGCTTATAACCAAAGTTGTCAAGAAAAACGGACAAATATCAGTGCAGTTTTTCATGTGGCCTCATGTGGAACACCAAGGGACCAGTGAAGGGATCCTAACCACGTTGCTCGTTGTTGGCCTTGCCTTATTGGACAGCGCGGAAAGCCAGTTTTCTCTCCTTTAGTATTTTCCTCAGTTTTAACAGTTTTACTACCTGGCATTTTCCAAGTATATTTACAAATATCTCACCTAGTTCTCATAACACTGATGCTGGGCAGGTGGTACAAGCCTCTGCTGCAGCATGCCATACCCCCTGTCCTCTATCCAAATAACTTTTCTGACCATCTTTGATTTGTTTTTCCTTTTCATAGAAAATCTGATATATAATTTCAGTTAATATTAAGAAATGCTTATTTAACAACTATTCTGTCAGAAGCTTTTGATCTCTTTTCCTCTGTAGTTAGTTTTTTTTTTTCCATTCATACCACTTTTAAGTGTTTTAGGGTAAGTCACTTAATTCTCTAAAATGAGAAAACTGTATAGTTTTGTAGGCCCCTTCCCTCATTAAGTAACAAAATAGATGGAATCAGCTCTTGATTTTTCATTTTTGTCCTGACTAGATGTTCACCTTAAGTGTGTAGATATATGACCTTTTTGTGAAAATGTTTTTGTGATCTCAAAACATTTGAATAGGAAAATGAAAATGATTAGGAATTCTGACTGCTCATAATTATTGTTGATTTGTTTATAGTCTTGTAAAACTCATGTTTCTTGCCATCCTCACTCATACATTACATTCATGAGCTCTTGGGTAGACTTGTAGTGAAGAAGAGATATGTTACATATAGCTTCAGCTTACTTATCTGTCTGCTACTCTGCCCCCACCCTCACCATTTTCTTTATGAAACAGAATTAGCTTGTATTAAAAAATAAAAATAAAAAAACAAAAAATACCTCATCAGAAGACATGATGGTGTCAGTGATCATTTGAAAGCTGGTAGACAGTCTGTTTATGCCTTTATTCAATTTTAAAATAATAAACTTTATTTTTTAGAGCAGTTTTAGGTTTACAGAAAATTGATCAGGAAGAACAGAATTCCCATATACCTCCCTCCAGTGTGCACTTTGCAGTTTCTCCTGTTACTAACAGCCTGAATTAGTGTGGAACATTTGTTGTAATTGGTGAGCAAATATTGATGCATTATTATCAACTGTATTTGCAAGTAATCATGGAAAGATTAAAGCAGATATGAAAGGATGAGGAGTCCCTGGTGACTTTGGGGTTGCCTCACTACACTTGGAGCCTTTTGGGAATAGAGATGACCTGAGAATCAGAGACATCTTTGGGAGCTGATGAAAAGAGGGAATAAAGGACATAATAAGATTAGTTTTGATGATCTCAGAGATGATAAGTTTGCCAAAAATGTGAATGTTGCTTGGGAGGAGGAAGGTTCTCAGTTTTCATTCCTGTCAGTGGCTGTGTACACCCTGGAAGGACTGCTCCTGTCTGGAATTGCTGGGCCTCCCATTGATTTGTGCTGTGGAGGCCCAGGAGAAGGGAAGTGATGTCTTATCCCAAGTATGAAAGCCCCAAGGATCTTTAACAGATAAGTGAGAAGACTAGGCCTGGGACAGGTGTATGTGAGTCATGATCAGTGCCTTGACCACGTCGGCAAACTCCCATTCCCGTAGCTCTTCGATGCCTTCTTTGGTATCTTCTTCCCTGTGGCCAAGAATGTCACCTTACAGATGTGGTTTTTCTTGTCTGCCATCAGAAAGAGAAAAGAGATGGGTGTCCTTTTCTTTTACATTCCTCTGTTACTTTATTAAAATAAAGCAAATGATAGTAATAGTTGTTCCCATTGTTTAGTTTTATAGTGGCTTGCGATTTTTATACTTGAGGCCAGGACAGAGCCCTCTGGCTAGGAGTTGTGCAGTGCTGGCTGCCCCTCACTGGTAAAGTGGAGCGCTGAGGCGGGGGAACAGCTCGGCTGATTGCTCTCACCCAGTGTGGGGGCCATTTGTTAATGTACTCTGAGCTGCACGATTTGGAGAATGTCAGTTATGGCTGAGTAGCTGAAATCTAAGACATGCCACTTTGCAGTGCATAATTGATGCTGACAGGCTCATCTTTAAAAATAGTGATTTTACAGTTTGTTTTCTATGTTTGTATGTTATGTTTTTGTTTTTCTTTAAAGAATAGTTTCCCAGGCTGAGTTTGTTTTTTCAAAAACACATATCCACTTCGTCACGCTTTTCTTTGAATTTTAAATTTCAAGTATATATACTTGTTTCCTGTGCCTGTAAAGAAGTGGCCTTACTTTGTGAACATGACTTGTTCAGTCTCTGAACATACAGTCTCTGTGGTGAGACTGTATCTTTACGTAGTGAATAGTCCGTTGCAGGTGCCTAGCAGTCACGCTGTCTCTTTCTTAGAAACTTCAAGGTACCCACTGTGCCGTAATCTTCTGAAGGGTACCTTATGTATATAATACCAAGTTGTCTGCCTCACCATTGTTGTTGTTCAGTTGCTAAGTCATGTCTGACTCTTTGTGACCTCATGAAGCACAACACAGCAGGCTTCCCTGTCCTTCTGTATCTCCCAGGGTATGCCCAAACTCATGGCCATTGAGTCAGTGATGCCATCCAACCATCTCATCCTCTGTCTCCCCCTTCTGTTCCTGCCCTCAATCTTTTCCAACATCTGGGTCTTTTCCAGTGAGTCTGCTCTTCACATCAGGTGGCCAAAGTATCAGATCTTCAGCTTCAGCATCAGTCCTTTAAGTGGTTATTCAGGGTTGATTTCCTTTAGGATTGACTGGTTTGATATTGCTGTTGCAGGGACTCTCTAGTCTTCTCCAGCACCACAGTTCAAAAGCATCAATTCTTTGGCACTCAGCCTTCTTTATGGTCCAGTTCTTACATCTGTACATGCATGACTATTGGAAAAACCGTATCTTTGACTATACAGACCTTTGTCAGCAAAGTGATGTCTGCTTTTTTAATGCACTGTCTAGATTTGTCATAGCTTTTCTTCCAAGAAGCAAGTGTCTTTCAATTTCATGGCTGCATTCACTGTCTGCAGGATTTTGGAGCCCAAGAAAATAAAATCTGTTGCTGTTTCCTCTTTTTCCCCATCTATTTGCCATGAGGTGTTGTGTCTTACCATGTGACCCCATTATCCTGACCACTGACTACAGGAAGGCAGGCAGAGGCTCACATCATGGAAGGGGCTGGGCATGAGAACTCTGTTCCAGGGCGTACTGTCTACAGGAAGGTGACCACACCCCCTGTAGGATCGTTTCTCCTTAGAAGAGGGATGCAGTTAGAATGATGTAGAAGTACTCAGATTTTCTAAGAGAAAGTAGGCTGCAGAATTCAGGAGGCTAGAGCAGCCATAAAGGCAACATTGCCATGAGATCACGGGAAGAGGCATACTAAAGAACTAGTAGTTTGCTAAAGGCAAGAAGCAGACCCAGAAGAGGAGTCCAAACTGAGTTGCCCTGTGACTCCTCAAGACACTGTGTGTTCTGAGGGCAGGTCAATTCAGCTCTTATCTCATCTTGTATCCTTTCAGCAATCCACACCCTCTGCCTACCTCACCATCCAAATTCCCTGTCTTCTGACAAAATCTTGAATTTCTGGAACTGCCTGATAATTCCTGAATTTTAAAATTACTTACTTACCTAAGAATAAGTCAGTTTTTGAAAAGTGATAATATGATTCTTAAATAAAGACCTTGTATAATGACATAGATGGTCTAAAAGTCAGAAATACCAGATATAGATTGAAATATCTGAAAAAGTGATATTGTAGATTTTTGTGTTTTCTTGCCATGTGCAGATTTTATTTATCTTTAAATAAAACTTACCTGGTTATATCATAGTTCTTAAGAAACTATGTAATAGTTTAAATGAGGTAGAAAAGATGGCTGTATACTAAATTGGTTAGAGAGCTCATTAACATACTGTCTTTTTTTGTCAGGTTGCTAAGACTCACTGATTGAATGTGAATTTAGAGAAACTATCATCTTGATGGCAGTGTTACTAACTATACTTCATCTTCATTTAAATTTCTCTTTTTGTGTTAAAGTTTGTGTTTTTTATTTTGTTTACCAGTGTTAACTGTTTTAAATACACATGTCATACTTACAGGGAAATGATTATGAACAAGGAGACAACAAAGCAAATAAATTATATAGATATAACTCAATATCTATTGAATTATAAATTACTCAATAGATATTTTCTGTAATTTTCTTGTGATTTTGGACTATTATATTCACTGGCATCTTCCATGTGCTAGAACACTGCCTGACATATTGTGGGTACTTAGTTGTGCCCACATATTGTGGGTAAATAGTTGCTAAATGAACACATCCAACAGAGGATAGGAATTTCTATAATATATAATATAGACTCATGTTAGAATCAGAGGGGAAGTTGAAGATCTTAAAGCATGACTTCATGACTTATTTCATAGATTAGGAAATTGATGCCTAGAGAGGTGAAGGGAATTGCCTAAGATCACAGTATGTGGCAGAATGAGGCCTACTTTCTATATTTCTAAACAACTTGATCAATTTTACATGGCCAACAGGAGGGTAGAACTGGAGTGGAAACTCAGATGTAAAAGGCTGCAAAGTCCATTATCTACATAGGAGTTTATTATTGATATTTTGAGGTCATTTTCATATTTTTGTGTTTTTTATAAAGGCTTAATCTGTCACCTCTTCTCTGTAGCTCTTTCTATGCCCCCACACAGAATTAATTGCATCCTTGAGAGATAGCACTGAATACCATCTCTTTTCTATTATGTATGACATTATCTTGAGTTGGAGTTCCTTGTTTGTTGAATTGTGTTGAGAGCTGGGAACAATTAGTATACCTAAGATTAGGTTTAAGGAGATAAAACCTTCATGAGAGGAACAGAATCTCATAGGCTTTCAAATACAGTTACCCCTTGATAAGTGTCAATATTGAATAATCATGTTTCTTGTAGACATGACTTAATGATTGCTAGTCTCCTTGGTTGGAATGGCTTTTGAGGAAGACTTTACTTTGTAATTTTTATAAGATTCATAATAGTACTTTGCTATGTATGTAATGGTTTCAATACTAACACAATTTAAAACATTTTGGCTGACCAGTATTTTTAGATCTCTTTTAGAAGATTTTTAGAAAAGTTGAACTGATGGTACTGTTATGAATATATTCCTTAGTAAGTGCACCAGTCAATCTTATACACATTTAGCAGAACATGTCTATCAAATCATCAACAAATTTTAAAAGAAATTATTTATTATTTATTCTCTTAAACTTGAAACTTCTAGGTTACATTGATATTTATACAACATTTGAAAACATGAAGGAAAGCACACTTTAGGAGAATATTGTGAAATGTAAAAATTGGTAGAAGCTGTATTGTTTTGCCTGTGGATATTAAAAATATAATAGTATTTACTGTGTAATAGTATTTCAAACCTATTTATTTTTTTATAGGTAGATCTTCTTAGATGTGATGTCATTCCCTTAGGGAAATAGTCTGAAATTATTTTATTCCTATTCTTTGTCAGAACTGCTATAAATCTTACTTATATGAAAATATTTAAAAATGAATAGAAAATACTAATGTCAACAATTATAACCACATGCTAATTTCTATAAAGAAAGTCTGTATTATTGGTGTTGTCAGTAAGACTCTGATCTTTTCTACAAAACATTAACATTTTGTGAATGCAGGAAAACTTACAGTTCAAACCATCTTCATTCACAGATGAGAAAAAAAATCGAGAATGAATGAATTCACACTGGAAATGTTAAAGCCTGCTAATGAGTCTGGACTAGAATCTAGATCTTCATATTCTTTGGCTAGCATACATACCAAACTAATGGAAAAGAGTAAAAGTGATCCAAAGAAATGCTAAATAAGATTATATAATTTCATCCCCTTATGGCTTTATATTCTGTATGTTTATTATCTTTTTTGTCATCTTTGCCAGCAAAAGACACAGACTGATTTAAAATCAAAAGAGGAATTTACCTGAAGTTTTTAGACTGAGGGAGGCTCTCAGGATTGAAGGGAGACTCCTCTCCTTGAAACAGGGAGGAATCAGCCGGATCCAAAGGTCGTGGTAACAGGAACAGTCAACAAAATTGCCCAGGCTCTGTTGCTGACTTGGATCAATTCTGACCTAGTCTTTGGTATGTGCATAAGTTAGTAACTCAGTTGTATCCAACTCTTTGTAACCCTGTGGATTGTAGCCTGCCAGGCTCCTCTGTCTATGGGATTCTCCAGGCAGGAATACTGGAGTGGGTTGCCATTCACTTCTCCATGGTATGTACATAGTCTCTTTAATAAACCAAGTCCCAAGAGATTGTGTTTTATTGACTAATCTTGTGTTTTGTGCTGACCAACCGATACAGGAATTGTATAGAAATGATCCCAGAGCAGCCTCTGAGGGACACCTTTGGTTTCTGTAATTGGAGGGCATGCATCTAGATTTATGTTTCCATCAGGATGGTATAGTGAAGGAGAAGATTCCCTAAAAGAGAGTTGAAGTAACATCAGGAAAGGGGCTGGATGCCAGGCTGCCACTAAATGACATATGTTCACTTCACCTGTCAAGTGATAATATTATGCTGGAAAGCTTGTTCTGCTGCTGCTGCTGCTGCTGCTAAGTCGCTTCAGTCGACTTTGTGACCCCATAGATGGCAGCCCACCAGGCTCCCCTGTCCCTGGGATTCTCCAGGCAAGAACGCTGGAGTGGGTTGCCGTTTCCTTCTCCAATGCATGAAAATGAAAAGTGAAAGTGCAGTCGCTCAGTCGTGTCTGACTCCTAGTGACCCCATGGACTGCAGCCCACCAGGCTCCTCCGTCCATGGTATTTTCCAGGCAAGAGTACTGGAGTGGGGTGCCATTGCCCTCTCCGAAGCTTGTTCTATGTCCAGTAAAATCCGCCTTTTCTAAATAACATACTAAGTATTTTTAAAATGTGAGTTACCTAGTGTATGTAGAATGAGACTATTTTAAAACTTTTTCTGTATTACTTTGTCTCTGGTAGTATTTTAATTACTCAACAATTTTTTTTTTTCCACCATGAGGGGTCAGAGAAAAGAAGACACAGGGAAATTCAAATCTAAAATAGCATTGGGTTTTGAATTTTATATACAGCATTTGCTGCCCACAGTGAATAGAAATAATAGCTATAATTTATTTTCTACCTACTGGTTTAAAGTACTGGATTTAAAGTACTAGATGGTCATTTTACCAATATATTCAGCACAAAAAAAATTTGAGGTCAGAAACTTAGGTTCAGGAAGGTAGCAAAAACACAGTGGAGCCTGGTGTCTAAAAGTATGGGGTCTAGAATGAGATTTCCTGGGTTCAGATTTTTGACTCTGACTCTTGATCACTGTATGACCTTGCCTGAGTTACCTAATCTTTCTGTTGCCGGTTTTTCTTTCTGAAGAGTGGTGAAAAAAATAGGATCTGCGTCATAAGAGTGATTATGATTGTTAAAAGATACAATCTATATTCAGCTCTTACTAGCATGGTAGCATTAGTAGCCTGGCACTTAGTAAGCAATAAATGTTAGCAACTAATATAATGATTCACATTAAACCTTGTTAACTGTACTATTTGTTACACTACACGCACACACACACACACACACACACACACACACATTTTTTGTTGAGTGGAAGAGACTTACCAAATTGAAGAAGCAGAAGAATTAAAGAACTGGACCTAAAATTAATACTATGCTTTTAACTCAGTGGAATAAAAACAAATTGATTATTACTTCAAAAATATTTATTAGTCTGTGGTGTGCTTCATTGTGAGGGCTTTTCATATTCTTTTAAGTTTTCTAAAAATTGAGGTATAATTGACATATTACATTAGTCTTGGGTGTACAACATAATGATTCAGTATTTGTCTGTAGTGTAAAATGATCACCACAATAAATCTAGTTAGCATCCATCACCATTGAAAATTATGTTAATTTCCCTCTGATTAGAACTTTAACCCATTTTTAGTTAATTTTTATGAATTGTTTAAGATGTGATTGAGTTTTGTTCTTCTGCATGTGGCTGTTTAGTTTCCCCAACACCAGTTATTGAAGAGATTGTCTTTCCACATTGTATATTCTTGCTTCCTTTGATATAAATTAATTGACGGTATATGCTTAGGTTTATTTCTGGGCAATCTGTTCCATTGATCTGTGTGTCTGTTTTTATGCTATGGCATACTGTTTTGTTTTCATAGCATGTAGTGTAGTTTGAAATCAGGGTGTGTGATGCATCCAATGTTTTCTTTATCCAGCTTGCTTTGGCTCTTTGGGTTCTGTTGTGATTTAATACAAATTTTAGGATTGTTTTTTCTATTCCTGTGAAGTATGCCATTGGTACTTTGACACGGATTGCCTTGAATCTGTGGATTGCTTTTCATAGTATGGTCGTTTTAGCAATGTTAGTTGTTACAGTCCTTGAACACAAAGTATCTTTTCATTTATTTGTGTCTTCTTCAATTTCTTTCATTAATGTCTATAGTTTTCACTGTACAGGTCTTTAAACTCCTGAGTTAAATTTATTCCTAGATATTTTATTCTTTTTCATATAATTGTAAATCGGGTTATTCTCTGAATCTGTTTCTGATAGCTTGCTATTGGTGTATAGGCATATAACAGATTTTATTCTTAATTAATTAATTTTATTATTGAAGGATAATTGCTTTACAGAATTTTGCTGTTTTCTGTCAAACCTCAACATGAATCAGCCATAGGTATACATATATCCCCTCCGTTTTGAATCTCCCTCCCATCCCCCTCCCCATCCCACCCCTCTAGGTTGATACAGAGTCCCTGTTTGAATTTCCTGTGCCATACAGTAAATTCCCATTGGCTCTGTATTTTACATATGGTGATGTAAGTTTCCATGTTACTCTTTCCATACATCTCACCCTCTCCTCCCTTCTCCCCATGTCCATAAGTCTATTCTTTATGACTGTTTCTCCACTGCTGCCCTGTAAATAAATTCTTCAGTACCATTTTTCTAGACTTCATATATATGCATTAGAACATGTTAGTTATATTTCTCTTTCTGTCTTACTTCACTCTGTGTAATAGGTTGTAGGTTCATTCACCTCATTAGAACTGACTCAAATGCATTCCTTTTTATGGCTGAATAATATTCAGCCATAAATGGATAACTTCTTTATCTATTCATCTGTCCATGGACGTCTAGGTTGCTTCCATGTTCTAACTATTATAAATAGTGCTGCAATGAACAATGAGATACACATGTCTTTTTCAATTTTGGTTTCTTCAGGGTATATACCTAGGAGTGGGATTTCTGGGTCATCTGGTGGTTTTGGAGAAGGAAATGGCAACCCACTCCAGTACTCTTGCCTGGAAAATACCATTGATGGAGGATCCTGGTAACCTACAGTTCATGGGGTCATGAAGAGTCGGACACAACTGAGCGACTTCACTTTCACTTTTCACATTCATGCATTGGAGAAGGAACTGGCAACCCATTCCAGTATTCTTGCCTGGAGAATCTCAGGGACAGAGGAGCCTGGTAGGTTGCCATCAATGGGGTCGCACAGAGTCAGACACAACTGAAGCAACTTAGCAGCAGCAGCAGCATGCTGGTTTTATTCCTAGTGTTTTAAGGATTCTTCATACCATCTTGGAGAAGGCAATAGCAACCCACTCCAGTGTTCTTGCCTAGAGAGTCCCAGGGACAGAGGAGCCTGGTGGGCTGCTATCTATGGAGTTGCACAGAGTTGGACATGACTGAGGCGACTTAGCAGCAGCAGCAGCAGCAGCATACCATCTACCATAGTGGCTATATCAATTTGCATTCCCACCAACAGTGCAAGAGCGTTCCCTTTTCTCCACACCCTCTCCAGCATTTATTGTTTGTAGACATTTTGATGATGGCCATTCTGACCAGTGTGAGGTGATATCTCATTGTGGTTTTGATTTGCATTGCTCTAATAATGAGTGATGTTGAGCATCTTTTCATGTGTTTGTTAGCCATCTGTATGTCTTCTTTGGAGAAATGTCTGTTATAGGTCTTTCCCCCACTTTTTGATTGTGTTGTTTGCTTTTCTGGTTTTGAGTTGTATGAGATGCTTGTATATTTTGGAAATTAATCCTTTGTCAGTTGTTTCATTTACTATTATTTTCTCCCGTTCTGAGGGTTGTCTTTTCACCTTGCTTATAGTTTCCTTTGCTGTGCAAAAGCTTTTAAGTTCAATCAGGTCCCACTTGTTTACTTTTGTTTTGATTTCTGTTACACTAGGAGGTGGGTCATAGAGGATTTTGCTTTGATTTATGTCATCGAGTGTTCTGCCTATATTTTCCTCTAAGAGTTTTATAGTTTCTGGTCTTACATTTAGTTCTTGAATCCATTTTGAGTTTATCTTTGTGTATGGTGTTAGGAAGTGTTCTAATTTCATTCTTTCACATGTAGCTGTCCAATTTTCCCAGCACCATTTATTGAAGAGACTGTCTTTGCCCCATTGTATATTCTTGCCTCCTTTGTCAAAAATAAGGTACCCATAAGTGCATCGGTTTATTTCTGGGCTTTCCATCTTGTTCCATTGGTCTATATTTCTGTTTTTGTGCCAGTACCATACTGTCTTGATGACTATGGCTTTGTAGTATACTGAAATCAGGTAGCTTGATTCCTCCAGCTCCATTCTTCTTTCTCAAGACTGCCTTGGCTATTTGGGGTCTTTTGTGTTTCCATATGCATTGTGAAATTTTTTGTTCTAGTTCTGTGAAAACTGTCATTGGTAATTTGATAGGGATCACATTAAATTTGTAGATTGCATTTGGTAGTATTGTCATTTTTACAATATTGATTCTTCCTACCCAGGAACATGGAATATCTCTCCATCTATTTGTGTCATCTTTGATTTCTTTCATCAGTGTGTTATAATTTTCTGTGTACAGTTCTTTGGTGTCCTTAGGTAAGCTTATTCCTAGATATTTAATTCTTTTTGTTGCAATGGTGAATGGGATTGATTCCTTAATTTCCCTTTCTGATTTTTCGTTGTTAGTATATAGAAATGCAAGCGATTTCTGTGTATTGATTTTGTATCCTGCAACTTTGCTAAATTCACTGATTAGTTCTAGTAATTTTCTGATACTATCTTTAGGGTTTTCTATGTTTAGTATCATGTCATCTGCAAATGGAGAGAGCTTTTCTTCTTCTTCTTTTCTGATCTGGATTCCTTTTATTTCTTTTTCTTCTCTGATTGCTGTAACTAGGATTTCCGGAACTTTGTTAAATAATAGTGGTGAAAGGGGACACCCTTGTCTTGTTCCTGATCTTAGGGGGAATGCTTTCATTTTTCACCACTGAGACTAATGTTTGCAGTAGGCTTATCATACATCACCTTTACTGTGTTGATATAGGTTCCTTCTCTGCCCGTGTTTTGAAGAGTTTTAATCATAAATGGGTGTTGAATTTTGTCAAAGGCTTTTTCTGCATCTACTGAGGTTATCATATGATTTTTATCTTTCAATTTGTTAATATAATGTATCACAATGATTGATTTGCATATATTGAAGAACCCTTGCATCCCTGGAATAAACCCAACTTGATCATGGTGTATGAGCTTTTTGATGTGTTGCTGAATTCTGTTTGCTAAAATTTTATTGTGGATTTTTGCATCTATGTTCATCAGTGATATTGGCTTTGTAGTTTTCTTTTTTTGTGTGTTGTCTTTGTCTGGTTTTGGTATCAGGGTGATTTTGGCCTTGTAGAATGAGTTTGGAAGTGTTCCTCCCTCTGCAAATTTTTGAAAGCGTTTTAGAAGGATAAGCATTAACTCTTCTCTAAATGTTTGATAGAATTCTTCTGTGAAGCCATCTGGTCCTGGGCTTTTGTTTTTTGGGAGATATTTGATCACAGCTTCAATTTCAGTGCTTGCAATTGGGTTGTACATAATTTCTATTTCTTCCTGGTTCAGTCTTAGAAGATTGAACTTTTCTAGGTATCTGTCCATTTCTGCCAGGTTTTTCATTTTATTGCCATATAAATTGTTCATAATAGTCTCATAATCCTTTGTATTTCCACATTGTCTGTTGTACCCTCTCCTTTTCCATTTCTAATTTTATTGATTTGATCCTTCTCTCTTTTCTTCTTGATGAGTCTGGCTAAAGGTTTGTCAATTTTGTTTATCTTCTCAAAGAACCAGCTTTTAGTTTTATTAATCTTTACTATTATTTCTTTCTTTTCTTTTTCATTTATTTCTGCTCAGATCTTTATGATTTCTTTCCTTCTACTATTTTTTTTCTTCTTTTTCCAGTTGTTTTAGGTGTAAAGTTAGGTTTTCTATTCAGTGTTTTTCTTGTTTTGTTTCTTGAGGTAGGATTGTATTGCTATAACCTTCCCTCTTAGAACTGCTTTTGCTGCATTCCATAGATTTTGAGTTGTCATGTTTTCATTGTCATTTTTTTTCATTGTCATTTGTTTCTAGAAATATTTTGATTTCCCTTATGATTTCTTGAGTGACCTGTTGGTTATTTAGAAATGTGTTGTTTAATCTCCAAGTGTTTGTGTTTCTTATAGTTTTTTCTTATAATTGATATCTAGTCTCATAGCGTTGTGGTCAAAGAAGATGCTTGATATGATTTCAATTTTCTTAAATTTACTGAGGTTTTATTTGTGACCCAAGATGTGGTCTATCCTGGAGAATGTTCCATGTGCACTTGAGAAGAAGGTGTATTCTTCTGCATTTGGATGGAATGTCCTGAATATATCAATGAGATCAAGTTAATCTGATGTATCATTTAAGACTTGTGTTTCCTTATTAATTTTTTGCTTTGGCGATCTGTCCATTGGTGTGGGTGGTGTATTAAAGTCTCCTACTATAGTTGTGTTACTGTCAATTTCTCCTTTTTTTGTCTGTTAGTGTGTGTCTTATGCATTGGGGTGCTCTTATGTTGGGTGCATAGATATTTACAATTGTTATTTCTTCTTCTTGGATTGATCCCTTGATCATTATGTAGTATCCTTCCTTATCTCTTGTAGTATTCTTTATTTTAAGGTCTATTTTGTGTGATATGAGGATTGTTACTCCAAGCTCAGATTCTAATCTGCTCCTACTCCTGTGTGTTCTTGCCTCCAATGTCCACAGCTATCAGAACTAGTGCATTTTCTTTTGTGGGAGCTCTCAGTGTCCTTTTATATTCCATAGCCACAGAATCTGCCTAGTTGATCGTGTGGATTTAATCTGCAGCTTGTACTGCTGTTGGGAAGGTTTTGGATCTTCTTCCTTAGCCACACTGCCCCTGGGTTACAATTGTGGTTTTATTTCCACCTCTGCCTGCTGGTCGTCCACTGGTGTTTGCTCCTGAGGCTGCCCTGGAGGACTTGGGTCCGCCCCAGTGAGGGCCAGGTGCGGAGGTCGTGCAGCTGCTTGTGTTGCAGGGGTTCTGGCAGCACCAGGTACTCGGGGGGGTTGTTGGCTAGGGTAGCAGAAAATATAGTGCTGTAGAAGAGTATGGTAACTAGTATGGCCCAGTTCACTGCAGTATGCTTGCCTGGAGAACCCCCTGACAGAGAAGCCTGTCAGGCAACAGTCTACAGGGTCGCAAAGAACTGAACATGACCGAAGCGACCCTGTGTGCCTAGATGCAAGACTTTGTTTGCCTGTAGCTGTTCTGCCCCAGTGAGAGCTGAGCATGAAGGTGGCACAGCTGCTTGGTTTGCAGTGACTCTGGTGGTGCCAAGTGAACAGGGACATGGACTGCCTCCACGTGGGAGCTTTGGCCCTATCAGTCTTTTTTCAAGCTTCTTGTAGCTGGTGATCAAAAGGCCTCTTTGGCCAGTCTTTCTCCGCATCTCCGCCTGTTCAGGTACTTAGAGGGCTCCCTTGTCTGGCTTTCTTCTCTGTTGTTTGGTGCATCAGGCACAGGACCCCTGGCTGGGGTCCTGCTCTGTTGATTGGCATGTCAGGCACTTAAAATGGCACGCTTATTGGGGTCCTACTCTGTAGTTCAGTATGTCGGGATTTTATGGGCCAGCCTCTCTATTGTTCAGCTGCCAGTGCTGGCATGTGGGGAGAGAGAGGCTATGCTGATGGCTCCACCCCCTACATGTGACTCAGCAGCATCGTCTTGCTTCCGTGGCTGCCAGGCTTTCCTCCATAGACGTTTCCCACCACAATCTCCTCTCTCAGATCCCCACCATCCATCTCTCCATAGTCAACAGCAGCCCTCTCCCTGGGATTGCTCCACAATCCCTAAACTCCAGCTCCCAGCTGCTGTACCTTCCAGGGCATCTGTGGCCTGTCCGGAGTATGTATGGCTGCTGCAAGGACTATCTGTTTCTCATTCCGTTTAGGCTACCACAAATCAGCTGTTTTAGTCTCAGCCTTAAATGTTTCTCCTCTGACTCAGGCAATTGCCCTGATGTAGTGATTGGACCCCTGCTTTAGTTCCCCCATCTGACTAGGGCAAGTCCAGACCTACTAACACTCCTGTTTTCCCCCCTAGTTCCTTCATCCTACTGAGTTTTGCATGGATCCATATACTCTTTTCCGCTGGTCAGGTACTCTTGTCCACTCTCAGCTGGTTTTCTGCATTTACTTCTGTGTCTTGACAGTGTATTTCTGATGTATCCATGGAGAGAGATGTACTCCATGTCCACCTACTCCTCCACCATCTTGTTCCCTTCCAACAGATTTTTAAAATTGATTTCATACCCTGAAACTTTAATGAATTTGTTAATTCTCAGTTGTTATTTGTATGTGTATAGTCTTCAGGATTTTGCATATTTGAAATAGTGTCATCTGCAAGTAGTGAGAGTTTCACGTCTTTCTTTCCAGTTTGGATGCCTTTGTTTGTTTTTCTGGCCTAATTGCTCTGACTAGGACTTCCAATACTATGTGGAATAAGTGGTGAGAGTGGACATCCTTTTCTTTTTCTTGATCTTAGAGGAAAAGCTTTCATTTTTTCACTGTTGAGTTTGATGTTATCTGTAGGCTTGTCGTATATAGCTTTTAGAATGTTGAGGTACATTCCCATGTGGTGCTATTGGTAAAGACCCAGCCTGCCAATGCAACAGACATAAGAGACATGGGTTCGATCCCTGGTTTGGGAAGATCCCCTAGAGGAAGGCATGGCAACCCACGTCCATTATCCTTGCCTGGAGAATCCCAAGACAGAGGAGCCTGGTAGACTACAGTCCATAGGGTTGCACAGAGTCAGACACGACTGAAGCGACTTAGCGTGTGTGCACGCCCACACACAAACACACACACACACATTCCCTTCTTGACCACTTTGTTGAGAGCTTTTTTAAAATCATAAATGTTTGTTGAATTTTGTGAAATGCTTTTTCTGAATATATTGAGATGACCATATGATTTTTACCCTTCATTTTGTTAATGTGGTTTATCAGATTGAATGATGTGCTTAAGTTGAACCATCCTTGCATTCCTGAAAGAAATCTCAATCATAATATATGACTCTTTGAATGTTGTTGAATTCAGTTTGCTAATATTTTGTTGAGGATTTTTATATCTATGCTCATTTGTGTTATTTTTTAGTGGTGTCCTTGTGTTAGGTTTTCTTTTTTGGTGGTGTCCTTGTCTAGTTTTGGTATTAGTGTAATGCTGGTCTCCTAAAATGAGTTTGGAAGTGTTCTCTTAAATTTTTGTGAAGAGTTTGAGAAGGACAGGTATTAAATCTTCTTTGAATATTTGGTGGAATTCAAAGACATGATTTTGAACTCATGATACTATCTGGTCCTGTGATTTTTGTTGTTGTTGTTATTTTTTGTTTTTAGCAGTGAGAAGGGGGAAGAGGTTTTTGATTACTATTTCAATCTCTTTACTAGTAATTGGTCTATTCAGATTTGCTATTTCTTCATATTCATTCTGGGAAGATTGTACGTTTCTAGTAATTTGTCTACTTTTTCTAGGTTCAACTTTTTGGCATACAATTTATAAAGTTTCTTAAGTGCCTATGTATTTCTGTGATATTAGTTGTAACTTCTCTTTCGTTTCTAATTCTGTTTATTTAAGCCCCTTCTCTTTTTTTCTTGGTGAGGCTAGATAAAGGTTTGCTAATTTTATTTATCTTCTCAAAGACCTATCAATTTCATTTATATTTTCTGTTGTCTTTGTAGTCTCCATTTCCTTTACTTCCTTCTACCAAGTTTGGAGAAGGAAATGGCAAACCATTCCAGTATTCTTGCCTGGAGAATCCCCATTGACAGAGGAGCCTGGTGGCCTACAGTCGATAGGGTGGCAAAGAGTCGGACAATACTGAAGCAACTTAGCACCAAGCTTTGACTTTGTTTGCTCCTCGTATTCTTATAGTAGTTTTGAAAAAATTATTAAGATAACTTAAAGAGCTTTATTGTACCTTTATTCTGCTTTGTAATGTGCTACTTTATGTATGTGAGAATAAGTAACATATATGTAGTTACAAAACATAGTAATAAGAGAACAGTCATGCATCTGTCATGGAAGATATTACACTTAACATCCACCTATCTGATTTCCCTGTCTGATTCTTCTGCCTCTCATGTTGTTTGGACTTTGTGTTTATCATTCTTCTGCTTTTGTTTTTTTAAAAAACTTTTTATTTGGGAATCATTTTAAATTACACAAAGTTGCAAGGGTAGTACAGAGAACATCTGAATACATCTGTGTTTAATGATACTTATGTATACACTGTACACACACATTCAGAGTGGGCATTTACGTTCATATTCTTCTTCAGAATCTTTTGAGAGTAAGGTGATACCATTGCCTTCCTTTACTGTTAATTATTTCAATGTCATTTCCTAAGAATGAGGTGTATTTTAACATGACAAAAATAACATAATATTAATTTTTATCTAACTTACTATATTTGGATTTTGTTAGTGCACCTGATAATGTACTTTGTAAATATTTGTTTTTTCTCTTGTAGACGATCCAGTATAGGGACACATACTGCATTTGGTTGTCATGTCTCTTTATAGTCTGAAACAATTCTTGGTGCTTTTTTCTCTTTTCTGTCTTTTTATATCATTGACATATTTGAAAAATACATAGTTCTGTTTTTTTTTTTTAATAGAATGATTCCCATTTAAGTCTGATGTTTCCTCACAGTTTAGTTTCAGATTTCACAGTCAAAG
Organism: Cervus elaphus; assembly: GCF_910594005.1. Classification (NCBI taxonomy): domain Eukaryota; kingdom Metazoa; phylum Chordata; class Mammalia; order Artiodactyla; family Cervidae; genus Cervus; species Cervus elaphus. Next base: position 65,088,177 of record NC_057832.1, read on the forward strand.
ACAGAATATTACTAAAGTGATATTTCCTTTCCAGATACTACATCTGGAAGCACTCAGTGTTCACCTGGTCAGGGTATTGTCCAATTTCTCCCTCTGTTGCTGGTGAGTAGGTTTTGGGGACACATTCGGAGACCATACATATATCCTGTTCCTAATAAAAAACTTCTCCTCTTGACTTAGCATCTGTTGATAATTCTTGCCTGAACCCAGTGTTACTGTTGAGCTTGTCAAATGATAATATTCCAATGCCAGCAGCAATCCACTTCTGTCAGTCAGCTCTCAGCGTTCTATCAACCTATTGAAAGGTTCTATCAACATTTCTTTCCCATTTCTATCTTTATGTTTTCCCTGTTTCTCCCCCAGTGATCTATAATCTTGAGTCCCTGTGACACACCTTCTCATTCTTTAAGTATTTCTTTACTTTCTGGTGTAACAAGATGCTCCTGGCTCTTCCTCGTGTACCTTCTCTGCTCATCCCTGGAATCAGCTCTTTCTCCAAGGAGCTATGGTTCTTGAGTGAGAAACGGAATGTGGCATCTGGTTTATTGTCTTTGTAAGTTGATTAATTGTGGTTGTGGTTTTTAAATCAGTTGGCAATTCTTCTTTTGTCTTTAAGCCAAGTGGTTATTTATTGAATTTCTCTGACTTAAGATACATCCTTCAAAATCTATGGCATTTTCATTCTCTTTGTGTTTTTTTATAGTCCTTCATGTATTTGTGACACTTTTCCTCACGAGTGTCAGGATTGGCTGCCGTGTTGTAGGACATCCAGTAGCTGCCCCAGTGTGTGATGAGCTGAACTGGATTAGTATTGATGCCTGTCTCAGGCAGGTGTTGAAAAGGATGAACGTGAAGTGTTTTCAACAAATGAAATACTCATTATAGCAGATTGTGTTTTAGAAGCTGAATAGTTTCACATTATCACTTAATTCTCTACATCCTTCTTGAAATACAAGGAACTAAAGAAGTAAAGAATTGTGTAAATGTCACTCCAGGATATTAATATTATACTGAATTACATATTTAAAGTTCAGCAGTACAAAGGTTAGGTAGGACCTTCTCATTTAAAGTTTATCTGTTTCTTGAGCAATTTCCTGTTGATTTAGCACTGTAACCAGTAGGATTTGGTATATTGGATATGATTTTTAATAGAAATAAATGCTATGTATATAATGCTTATAGTTTATATAAATATATACATTTTTTAAAGTTTATCTAAATACATACATGCTTCTGCTGCTGCTCACTCTCTTCAGTCGTGTCCGACTCTGTGCGACCCCATGGACTATATCCCTCCAGGCTCCTCTGTAGATACATGTATATGTACACATTTCATCCTAATTTGATACTTCCTATTTAATATGATCTTGCAATTATTGTTTAATCAATACAAAAAGTTGGGAATTCCCTGGCATTGATGTGGTAAGAATGACTCAGTGCTTTCATTGCCGGGGCTGGGTTCAATGTGTGGTTGAGGAGGTAGGAAACCATGCGGTACTGAAACTGTAACTAAGACAAATTATGTGATTTTGTTGAAGACACATAGCCGTGTTCTGTATATATATATTCAAACCCTGCCAAGTTGATAAAGAGGAATTGAGGTAGATTATTTTTAAAAAATTGTTATGTACTGGTTTTTATTCTATCAGATGCCATAAAAATGCTGAAGCATAAGAGTAGAGAAAACAAATATGCTAATTGCAGCAGCTATTACAGTGCTATGATTAAGAATTAAATTTCATTTTATTCATTTTGACTCTATCTGCACCACCTGTTTCATGCCGTTAATTTTATTAGTCCTTGGAGGAAGTTATTGTCTATTTAGGGAGACAGATTATTTGACTATGAAAAGTGATGTGAGAGTACAAAGCAAATAAACTTTACCCATTGTGTGTGTGTGTGTGTGTGTGTTGGCACACAGGCAGGCTTCCTGGAGGAGTAGGTGCCTGAGTTGGGCCTTGAAGGACAGTGAAGAATTAGCCAGAGAATAAATAGGGCAAGGGTATTCTAGCCAGGGATAGCACCGTGGACAGTTACCACATGGTGTGTGCAGGGAGCTCAAATAATATGGTGGCGGTGGATGGTGGTTACATGATGAGGCTAGAAAGGGAAATAGGGGCCAGATAATCGTGTCCACATTTTTTTTTTTTTTGAGTTGGAGACAATTGAAGGGTTTGTAAGCAAGAAAGTGCCCTGTCAGATTTGTTATATAGCTTCTACTCTCTCTGCTGTGGAGAGGATAGATTGAAGGAGGTAAGGACACTGTTGCAGTCGAGGATAATAAGGAAGAAATGTGTTGCCAACATTTAGTTCGAGGCTTATGGTCTTAGAAAATAAACTGATGGTGCTAGTAAGGTGACAAAAATAGAAACATGAGGATTACCTAATTCTTAAGATCAGAAAGAATTGGAGATTATTTCTTCAAAAGAAAAATAGTGTCTATATATTAAAAATTTCAAAGAAGCATTTCTCCCCTTCTTATGTCAGTGTTTATATGCTTATCTGTATGTAAATCAGGGTGGATTTTGTTAAATCAAATTCTGATTTAGTGGGCTTCTGATGGGGCCCCCCAATTTGCATTTCTAACAGGATCACAGATGATACTTCAGCTGCTTTTTTGAGGACCATCCTTGGAGTAGCAAAGATTTAGATCTTATGTAGTGTTGTGATGATTGTGCCACCGACAGTACTTTTATAATAAATACAGAGGTGATCTTCTTGTGATTATGAATTGGCTTTGGGTTGCCTTGAAGAGAGGCAAGAAAGAAGGGGAGGGATTGGGGAGAATGGGGAAAAGGGGGTTAGTTTAAGATACTAAGATGAATGAAAGAATAATGTGTCCCTTCGACTTGAGGTCTTCAAATTTGGTACATGTTCATTTTGCAAGGGACACATAGTTGATTTTGAAGAAATCCATTTCTAAATCCTAGATCTCCATAGTCTTGCCTAAAACTGGTTCACCCGGGACAGTGTTTCTCCAGCATGTTCTCTTTTATTAACTATCTTCTCACAACTGCTCTTTCATGTAGCAGGAAGAAATGTGGATAGGCCTCACACATGCCTTTCTTACTTTGCTGCATTTTTCCAAAGTGGAAAGTATCCCTTGCATCAAGCAGAGGATCAGTCAGAAGTATTAGTATGGAGAAAATTAATGACTTAAAAACCCTAGGTAACAGATTCTTTTGCAGCTCAGATGGTTTCCATTTTATTTTGTTGTTGTTGTTGTTTTTAAGAAACTTGTAGGAAGATGTAATTGAGTTATCAGCTGGTAACTGAAATATTCTTAAAAATATTTGTATGATTATGTGTTTTTGAAGAATTAATATTGCTATAATAAAAATGCTGCCTTTTCTAGCTATTTAAGTGAACAAGGTTTTTGCATCCTTTCATAAAGAGAAAATGGAAAGAAAAATGATACATAAGCTTGATTCATACTAGCAATGTTTAATATCCAGAGGCCTATAAATAATTTTAGAAAAAAAAAACAGTCCTACATATTTCATTAGGAAATACATTTCCAATATATATCTTCAGTTTTAATTCAGCAGTTTTAGGAAATAACATTGATAGATATCCTGTGCCTGATTCATGTTGATATATGGCAGAAACCAACACAATACTGTAAAGCCATTATTCTCCAATTAAAAATAAATTTAAATAAAATTAATAGGCATAAGATTTTAAGATATTTTTATTATAGATAATAATATATTTTAACATAAGTATGATAGGGTGATCAATATAAACATTCAGAAATAAAATGTATTACTTAAGGGTAAAATTTAGTTAGGAAGTGAGTATAAATGAAAGTGAAAGTTACTCAGTCGTGTCGGACTCTGCGACCCCATGGACTATGCAATCCGTGGAATTCTCTAGGCCAGAATACTGGAGTGGGTAGCCATTTCCTTCTCCAGGGGATCTTTCCAACCCAGAGATCAAACCCAGGTCTCCCACATTGCAGGTGGATTCTTTACCAGCTGAATCCCCAGGGAAGCCCAAGAATACCGAAGTGGGTAGCCTATCCCTTCTCCAGGGGATGTTCTTGACCCAGGAATTGAACCAGGGTCTCCTGCATTGCAGGCGGATTCCTTACCAGCTGAGCTACTAGGGAGTATAAATGAGTTCAAGCAAATATGTTAAACAGGTAAAATTTCATATTATTAAATATTGTATTTTACAAATGGATGATGGTATATATCAAATAGCTGTAGAATTTAGATTTCTTTGGTACTCTTAAGAGTGATGTGATGGTTTTGTTTAAAAATGAGAATACTTTTAACATATTTGTAATTACATTCTTTGCCACTGTTCAGACTTGTAGTGAAACATTTTGAATGTCAACTGGAAAAGTGTACTTACTGCAAAATTTTAGAGAATTCTTTTGGGAACATATGAGGGCAAAAATGAGGACTACTGCTTTGGAGCACGTTTCTCATACTAACTTCCCTTAGTAAGACTTTGTAAAATTTAGATAGCAAAGTAACTGATCATATTCACTGAGAGCACATTAGATTGTTAGTAATGGAGAGTAGATTTCTAGGCTTTGGATGCCTGGTGAACAGATGGTGAGAAAGTTGATCTTCTGCTGGCAAAGATGAGTGTCCTAGATGGCTCTCCTAGATGAACACTTGTCCACTGAAAGGCAGGAGTATGCCTAGACTACACAAACATTTTCCTCAGAAAGAAATCTTTGGATCACAGCATACGTTTGAACACATAAGCATTTTGTAGAGACTCTATAGAATGGACACTTTAGGAGAAATTTTGTGATGGCTTCAGCGCTACTTAATTATGCTGCAACTGCTACTGCAGAATGTGTAACTCTGAACAGTGAGTTAGCTATGAAATACACTCAATTAATATACATTAATTGAATTAATGTATATAATTATATAGAAATCACTGTGTAATCCTGGGTAATTTAACATTCAAGAATGCTTGCAAAAATGCAGTGATTTTAGTTTTGATATGCTTACTGTTGAGTTTGTCATGATGATATAAGTGAGAATGATAGGGACCAGATGTCCACACAGCTAATAAGTTGTGAAACTGGTATTTAAGCTCATGTATTCAATACCATGTTTTTTTCTACTACAGGAATTAGAAAGGCTGCCTAGTATTTTATACATGCAGAAGGCTGGTTAAATTTAATACAGTGTATCATTTCTATAAAAATTTCTGGCAGTGTTATAGGATTTTACTAATTGGTTGACAGTTTAAAAAAAAATCTTTAATTGAGGGCCCCAAAGAGCTTTTGTTTACATGGGTTAGATTTATCAATATTTAGCATGTTAGAAATTAAAATTGGGAAAATTAAAAATAAAAACATTAAAAATATTAAACCTATCATGTTAATTAAATATTTCTATGAAACATAATTTTTTCCTAAAACAAAAACACTTAGAAGAGTGGAACTTTTTTACATTTTTGTAAATCTCTTTAATGCATAGCTTAATACACACAGCTGGGTTCCCACATCTGCTCTTGCCTTCAATCTGACATAATGTGTTGTTTTGTTTGAAGTGTATTTAGAAAACCTACCCTCGCACAGATACATACTTGGAAAACAGAGACCTTGTGGAACCTGTGACAGGTCCTTAAGGACCACCAGAGATCTTTGAACCACACTATTAGAAGTGCAGCTTTAAAACATTGTCATAAGCATTATATTAACCTTCATAATTTGTATGCACATAATAAAATAAGAGTGCAGTTTTTGCATATGCATTATTTTGATGTTGTCTGCATTTAATTTTAGCTTCATGTACTATGAAAGTCTTTTCCCTTGTAGATATGTAGTTAAATTTATGACAAAATTATAATCTTAACCTAAAAACATTTAACTAAAATTATGGGGTATATTACAATATAAGTTTCTATAGGATAGGAATTTTGAACAAGTGTTTATCTCAATCAGAAAAATCAATAGAAAAGAAATTCAAATATATTATTTAATTAATGTGGTTGTAATAATACTAAAGATTTCTAAACCTAAGGAAAATGTGTATCCTATAAATCCTTTAAAATAATCTAGATATCCATCCATCTGTTCATCTTTTTCCATTCTTTCCAGCTTTCCCTCCCTGTTTTCTCTTCATTTCCAACTTCCTCTTCAAAATTCATTCAATAAATATTTGTTGGACTTTTTATATTTTAGGGTAAGTATTAGTTTATGTATCAAAGAGGTGAAAATGTGCAGTGTTTCAGAAATTTATTTGTTGCTACATCCAAGGAGTGTGTTTCTGTTTGCGATAGGGGTTGCTTATTGCAAGAGCTGGCTGGTCAGCTGGGCAACTGCAATTTGTGCACTATTTAGCAACTGTCTCACAACTGCTGGCTCTAGGGCCACATGGTCTCAGCCATGATTCACACTGGTTAAATGTATGACTGACCTGGCTCTTGACACTCCTGAAAATAGGAACTAGACATTAGGATTTATCCTGCAGAAAAATCAAACTTTTCTCTGACTGATTTTGCAAGTAAAAACAGCAGAAGCCACAGTAGTCAGCTTGGGCTCTGCCTTGCTGTTTCCTGACTCTGACTTCAAGTCCTGCTAGTGCATCTGCTTGGCAAGAGCTGGATTATGTGCCAAAGTCTAGCTGTCAGGGAGTATAGGAAGTGAGCTCTAGCTTTCTAGCTTAGCTTTCTTGTTTGGCATTCATTAAAGAATGCAGCTACATTTGGAGTTGAGGGACCCAGTGGAGTGGGTTGCCATTTCCTTCTCCAGGGATCTTCCCAATCCTGGGATTGAACCTGGGTCTCTTGCATCTGCTGCATTGGCAGGAGGATTCTTTACTGCTAGTGCCACCTGGTAAGCCTGCAAGAAGAGGCTAAAAGACATAGAAGAAAAAGACATAGAAGAAAAAACTAAAATGAAATGTTTTAAAACATTGACAACAAACATCTCTGGGTTATTAAAATCACAGCACCTTCTCCTTCCTTTACTGTCTTGATTTCTGTCCTTATGCATGTTAATCTTCCACATTTTAAAAGAATTTTGCCCTTTTCCCCTGGTTTTACTGTATCTACCCTTCTTGCTAGAAGACCGTAAGACTAACTGTTAGAATTGGTCATTTCCAGTGGCTACAAGAAGAATACTCCTAGTCTGAGAACTTCTCATTGATCTTGTGGGGATAGGAGCACATAGTGAACGGACTGACTGACCCTTTCAGTGCAACTGCCGTGTGAGTTGAAATGAGTCCGTCTAGATCATTCTCACTTTGCTACCTGGTTTGGATGCTTTGGGTTTCTCACTCCTAACTGAGCTTGGGCATTAATGGTAACCAAAGTGTATCATGTCATGGAGGAAACCAAGATGATTTTATGCTTTGTGGTTTTTCCTTGAGTGGGTCAGAATTTCTTTTATCTCTTTTGCTCTGCCACATGTTGAAGACTCTATATGGCAGATAATGGGAAAAGATACTTTGATTAATGCTTGAGAGTTACCTAAATAACTGGTGGAGTTAAAAATCTGTCCTCAACTGTGAGTGGTATCTTGGTCTTTGAGGGTCAAGAGAATAGAGGGTAATAAGGTAATGCCTTATGGTGTAGTTTTTGCTGTATGTGCTCAGACGCTCAGTTATGTCTGACTCTGCGACCCTATGGACTGTAGCCCACCAGGCTCCTCTGTCCATGGAATTCTCCAGGCAAAAATGCTGGAGTGGATTGCTATGCCCTCCTCCAGGGGATCTTCCTGATCCAGGGACTAAACCCACATCTCTTGCATCTCCTGCTTTGGCAAGCTGGTTCTTTACCACTAGCGCCACCTGGGAAGCCCATAATGTCGGTTAGGGAAGATGAAATGGTAGTAGATGGAATGGCAGAAAGGAAACCACATTCAAGCTAGCTGGGTCTTCAAATCAAATGATTCTTTCTAGAGTTTGAGACCCCTAGAGGGTGTAACAACAAGAAGCCAAATGGTTCTGTGTGTGCTCATCATTCAGTCAGACTCTTTGTGACCCCGTGGACTGTAGCCCTCCATGTTCCTCTGTCTATGACATTTCCCAGGCAAGAATACTGGAATGGGTTGCCATTTCCCTCTCTAAAATGGTCTGTACTCTGAATCAAATAGTAACTGGTTCGTAGGCCAGGGAAAAAGGGTATACAGAGCTGAGGTATGGTGTCTAAAGGGTCTGGGCTGCCTGGGGTGAAAAGCTTAGGGTTTTTATGGCTTGTGGGGACTAGTGAGTATGGGGGTGGGAAGTGTGTGGTGTGGAATGGTAAAGCAGTAATCCCAACACTGGCTAGCGCCTTTGCTTATCTTCAGTTTCCTAGTTCCTAATAAGATGAGTATGTCCAACGTGGTTAAAGATTGTTGTTCAGTCACTAAGTTGTCTGAGTCTTTGCAACCCCATGGACTGCAGCACACCGGACTCCTCTGTCCTTCACTATCTCCTGGAGTTAGCTCAGATTCATGTGCTTTGAGTCAGTGATGCTATCTAACCATCTTATCCTTTGCTGCCTGCTTCTCCTTTTGCCTTCAGTCTTTCCCAGCATCAGGGTCTTTTCCATCAGATAGAAACGGACAACAGCATTTATGTATATCTTTTCTATAAATTCTTCATGATGACTCGTGTTGTAGAAGGTTGAGTCTTTTTTTGTTTTTTTTAACACATTGTTCACCTCATTAGGAGAATCAGTTTGATGGATTTAATTACATTAATTTGTTTAATAAAAATATTTAGACACAATAGCTAGAGCTAGTGAATGTTCCCAGTAATATAAGATAAAAAACCAAATGCAACATTTAGACAAAGCAAGTTAATTTAGTTGACACGATTCTGAGTTGTAAAAGCACAGACCAGCATCCGAAGGGAATGCATTTTGGGTTTTTAATGTGGCAATTAAACATAGTTAGGGGGGCTATGTAAATTAGCATGTTTTAAACTGCATTTATGGTCATCTTAATCTGATATGGCTGACTTAATTTTATAGTCATTTGAGGATAGTTAATTCTACTTTATAGTTGCTTACCAGAAAATTATACTTCATGCTGTGTGGTGAGGTTTTGTAAATGAATCTAAAGAAAATCGTTACTGTTGAAAAAAAAGAAAAAAGAATTCGTTGTTTAAGTACCATCTAACATTGTTGCCTCAAAGGGATTGTTTCTGCATAGTATTTAAAAAAGATTTTAAATGTGTTTTATATCTAGTCAGTTTTTGAGTAGAAAAACATAGATGTTTGCTTAGCAAAAAACTTAAGTACCACTTCGGGGCCAGTCTGTGTCCACATCTTCCTGAGGTATTAGTGATAAATCTCATGGCATAGATGAGCTTACAGAGATGAGTTTACAGTTTATGAAGTACTGTACCAGTTGAGAGTAATCTTCTGGTTTGTACATATGTGCTTTTTAAGTCTTTCAAATAAGTTATCTGTTAAAATGTCAAATCTTTCTTTTTTTTTTTAAAGTCAAGATTTTTAACCCCAGCTAATAGAGAAAGATAACTAATTTACTCATAAATAGTATTACATGAGAGAGGCCTGTAAATTTTCAATTCTGTGTTTAAAAAGTGAGCATTCTGGGTCTGATATCAAATATCAACATAAAGATGTTGAATTATCATAAAAAGGAATCTGGGTCTATTTAGTTTATAGCTGATTATACTTTGTTTAATACATGGCTTTGTATATTTGCATAGTGTGTCCAATTTTCTAAATTCTGTGTTCAACCCCATGTGGCTTAATTATTGTCTTTGTGAGTTTGTTTTTCAGATAATCACTGTATATTCATGGAAACAAATATTTTAAGAATTGTAAGGTTTTCTGGCAGAATTCAGTATTTTCAGATGATCTAAAGACCTATTCATAGAAATATAACATAAAATACTATTAATTAAGCTTAAATAAAAATCCTTGAAATATAAAGGAACATTAAAACAGATTACACTATGTGAAGGTGTTAGTCACTCAGGCTTGTCTGACTTTGCGACCCCATGGACTGTAGCCCACTAGGCTCCTCTGTCCATGTTCCAGGTAAAGATACTGGAGTGGGTAGCCATTCGCTTTTCCAGGGGATCTTCCCGACCCAGTAATATACTTTGGAAACTGGGATTCTCAAAATGTATTTGAGGGAATGCTGATGGATCCCTGAAATCCTTTTGGGGGGAGGGGTATATGAGGTCAAAACAATTAGCATAATAATACTAAGAATTTGCTTTTTTAAAAAAACTCATTCTCACATCAATGTACAGGCAATTTTGCTGAAACTATGAGAGACATCAGAACATTAAGAGATATGAGAATCCAGTTGTCTCCTGAGATTCACAAAAATGTAAAGCAATGTCACTCTTTAAACTATTTTTGGGAAAATATTGTTAATTTTAAACAAAACATGTTATTTGTGTTAACATGTAATGAGTGGTATTATTTTCAAATGAATTAACAAAAGTTCTAGGTTGTCAAATTTAGTTTCTAATATGTTATAACTTCATGGATGCAATCCATATAAAGAAATGACTTTGGGAGAACTTCTTAAAATGTTGTTGTTTACTGTTTAATTACTAAGTCATGTCTGACTCTTTTGAGACCCCATGGACTATAACTGCCAGGCTTCTCTGCCCATGGGATTTTAAAATGTTAAGGGTTCCTAATTACAAAATGTTTGAGAACTATTGACTTAGACTAATTAGAACTAGCACCTGATTTGGAGGCTGGAAAGTAAATGTAGAGATTGGAACTTGTCTGATACCTGAATAACATTGAGTATGTTTATCAAATTTTGAGTCTCACTTTCCTTAGCTATAAAATCAGAATAATGTTTAATGTGTAAGATTAGAGACAATACATATGTACATTGTTCACTCTAATACTCTGTCCATATTAAGTGCCTAACACTTTTTGAATAGGTGGCTGATTCAAGGGATAGTTATATTACAGATATCATTGGGGATATTTATGTGTAAACAGCCTATAGTTTTCTTTTCTCTTATTCTATCTTGAAACTCATTCAAGAATAAGACTAAGAAAAAGATTGAGAAGATTATTAATTTTCTTTCCCAAGGTAAAGTAAACACATTTATAGATACAGATATGAGTCTATCTTACTCCAGCATTTTTGAGTCATTCATTCATCAAGTGTTAAGTTTCCCTATGCCATGTATTTTTATTTCTTTATTCTACATTTTCTTCTCTAACTGCATGTCCAGATTTTTGTCACCTCTACACTGTGCATATGCTTTTTTTGGTCTTGTTTTTAAACACTTCTCCCACAGCCTGCCAACCATTACAATTCACGTAGGCATCGTCATGACTAAGGTGTTGGTGCTTGTGATTGCAAACAACTAGCTGATTGATTGCATTTATACCTTTTGCTCTTGGTGATATGGACACATTTGTTGTCTTAATGACAGACAGCCTGATAAAAAATGCTTCTTTAAAAAAATGACACAGGAAAATAAATATTCCCAGTCAAGTGCCATGTTTAAATAAGTGAATGTCATTTCACTGAAAAGCTGCAGCCTAATCAGATTCAGGTTTATATTAATAAATCATATGGAATATTTTGAGGTACTCTGTAGCAGCTGTCTTGAAATACACAAGTCAGAACCTACCTAAAGGGAGGTTCATTGAATGTGTGGTACAATATGGATGAAACAGATGGACAGCATGTCTGCATTTACTCATTTCAAAAGGACAGGTTACAGCTTAATATCATTATGAAATAACTAGATAAAATGCTAAAATATAGTGAGCAAATGACTTTATTTTTGCAGTCTCATGTTACTCTAGCCACTCATTTAGCAATTTTTATCTGTGGTACCTGTTTAAAATCTATATATGTCAAAAGTAACAGGTTTTTTTGTTGTTGTTGTTAGAAATAGAAGCAGACTTTGTTGACAAAATGATCTTGGTGATTGATGAATTGCTCCCATTGTTAGTTATCTTCTTGTATTGGGGGTTATCTACAATGCAGTAGAAGAAAAGTAGATGCCACCCTTATTCATTTTAACTTAATGGGTTGGTATAGAATACAAGATAGCATTTTCCCCCAGCATACATGCAATAGTGAATTGAGTAAAAAATGTATTAAGTAAGCTTTTTAGTTTTATATCAAAATCAATACCAGACTGTTGTTGAAAATTTTAAGATTATGATTTCCTCATCAATTTATGTTGTACTTTAATCTCTTACAGTGTAATAGTTGGCCATCTAATCTAATAATATTTAATGTAATGATTTGAAAATGCAGTCAATTTTTCACCTATCTCATCATCCTGTACAATTACAGTGTTCATCATTTTGTTGTAAGTCACTGTTACCTATGTGAGGAAATTAGTCTAGTGTGGAGACTCAAAATTAAAAATAGATAAAAGGTGTAAAAGGTGAAAATCTTCATATTGACTGTGAATAAACTGTTACATGTTTTGGATTATTTTTGGAGAAGTGTTAAATTCTGTTTCCATTTACTATAAAATATTCTGCAGAGAGAAGGTAAAAGAGTAGTGTTCATGGTAAAGTGGAGCTGAAATCTCTCCTAATCAACTAGCCACTTCATATAGAATCTTCTGTTGTATGATTACTTATGGAGAATAATAGTAAAATTCAGATAATTAGTAGTCTTGACCCTCCTAATTGTGTGAGGAATATTGTCCTTTAGTAATGTATTGAGAATCTGCTATGTACTTCTAGACACTGGGAATGCTAAAATGACCTTGCCCTCAAGAGTTCATTGCCTAATAATTTATAATATTAACAGTGCATGACTTCCCAGATAGTGCTAGTGGTAAGGAACCTGACTGCCAATGCAGGAGATGTAAGAGAAACAGGTTTGATTTCTGGGTTGGGAAAATCCGCTGGAGGAGGGTATGGCAACCAACTGCAGTATTCTTGCCTGGAAAAGCCCACAGACAGAGGAGCCTGGTGGGCTACAGTACGTAGGGTCACAAAGAGTCAAACATGCCTCAGGCGACTTAGCATGCACAATAAGTACAAAATAGTAGTAAGTCCAACAATATATCTATATATGCAAATTTACTGATATGGAATATATTTTATTACTTTAACAATTGACATCAGGATTTCCTGTTATGAAGGAAATATCTTTGAGTAGATAACATCATCAGTTCGCATGGAGTAGATGAGAACTATGACATTGGAGGGCAAGTAGGTGCAGAAACTTTTCTGCATTAGGGAAGAAGGAGCATTCATTTTGATTTGGACAGGGAGCCCGTTTTGTGTGACAGGCGGAGATGGGGGAGAGGCCCAGGACTGGATTTGGGAGTGTGGAAGAGTCTGGCCTTGCCTGGGGAAAGACCCACATGTTTCCCTGGTCTGCCTCTCCCTCTGTTTCCCTGAGAGGCGGTTTGGCGCTTCTCTCTCCTTAAGTCAGGGTCCCCCCCTCTGCTCCCCTCACCAGCACCACGTGGCCACCCTTTTAGATACGTTGTTAGTTAAAGCTTGTTGTAGAGGGTTATCGGTTAATGTTTTGTCACCTGTGTAAGACATATGGCGCTATGGAAGCCAAGACAAATTTATTTGCTTTACTAAAGTTAAGTGAGAAAAGCTGATCTTTAACTTTAGAAATTTTAAAAGGAAGACACCTTGTTGTAAATGAACTGGCTGCATTTGTTGACTTCCTGCTCAAAACTCTTTTTAAACTATTTTGTTCTCTCATGTACTTTCTATCCCACTTGCCTGTACAACTCCTGGAGGGTGGGAATAACATTTCCTGAGGCTTGGTTACCCTCCCAGTACCTCGCATAGCTGCTGCCCAATATAGGTGCTCATTCATATTTTTAACCTAACATTGTTCTCAATATTAGCAGTTAATCTTTTTTTCCCCTTAAATATTAGAGAAAACTAGAATGGAGATAGTCATTCTCTGTCTGATTCTGGTAATTAGGGCTCTAGGAGGCTCCTCTGTTTTGATAATGTGGTTGTAGCTCAAAAATCATTCTTTTCCTTATGGTGTACTACTAAACTTGCAGGAAAACTGAATCTGGGGGTGAGGGGGGAAAGCCTCTGGTGTGCTCAGCATGGAAGACCAAGCTTATAAACTATTAACTAGTACACACCGAAATCAGTCTACTTTGGAAGAAAATAAATGAAAGGATTTTTGATGAAGAAAAGATTTCTTTGCTAGTTTAGATTAATTCTAGGCAGGTCCTTAGGAATTTATGCAAAAAGTTGGCTTAAAGCTTAACATTCAGAAAACTAAGATCATGGCATCTGGTCCCATCACTTCATGGGAAATAGACAGGGAAACAGCGGAAACAGTGTCAGACTTTATTTTTTGGGGCTCCAAAATCACTGCAGATGGTGATTGCAGCCATGAAATTAAAAGACGCTTACTCCTTGGAAAGAAAGTTATGACCAACCTAGACAGCATATTAAAAAGCAGAGACACTACTTTGCCAACAAAGGTCTGTTTAGTCAAGGCTCTGGTTTTTCCAGTGGTCATGTATGGATGTGAGAGTTGGACTGTGAAGAAAGCTGAGCACCGAAAAATTGATGCTTTTGAACTGTGGTGTTGGAGAAGACTCTTGAGAGTCCCTTGGACTGCAAGGAGATCCAACCAGTCCATCCTAAAAGAGATCAGTCCTGGGTGTTCACTGGAAGGACTGATGCTAAAGCTGAAACTCCAGTACTTTGGCCACCTCATGCGAAGAATTGACTCATTGGAAAAGACCCTGATGCTGGGAGGGATTAGGGGCAGGAGGAGAAGGGGACTACAGAGGATGAGATGGCTGGATGACATCATCGACTCGATGGACATGAGTTTGAGTAAACTCCGGGAGTTTGTGATGGACAGGGAGGCCTGGCGTGCTGCGATTCATGGGGTCGCAAAGAGTCGGACACAACTGAGCAACTGAACTGAACTGAACTGATACATAAAAAGGACAGAAAAATAAATATTCCTTTCTTTCAGATATCACAACCGTTAGAAGGTAAGTCAGCCAGTAAGTAGATGGCAGAAACTCAGTTTCTACAAGGAGGACAACTAGGGCCAATGATGCATAGTTTAATGCTAATTTCATAGTTTCTAAAGACTATCCCAGAATTCTAGTTCTATTAATGATACTAATGATGTCATTCGGGCATATGGAAAAAAAATGTATGGACATAATGGCCTTTTTGTAAGGCAGATTCACATGAACTATTTGCTATTATTAGAAAAAGATTTTATAAACATTCTGTATTTTACTTATGAAAAAAATCTACTTTGACTTCTAACATGGAGAAGTGTGGGACTGCAGTATAATTAGATGAATCAATAACTTGCTCCTTTTTTTTACATAAAAAGAGCATCTGCTATGTTTTAGAGAATGACTAGGAATTTAGCACTGAAGGAAACATGATCTAGTTTGAAAATAAACATGCAACTATTTTATCATAATAAATGCTTTAATAGGATTTTTAGATCAAATGTTGTATAAGAGAAAAAGTTCTATTTATGAGAAGAAAGTAGTGGGGGGATATCACAGGCAACAAATGAATTGCCCTCAGAAAGTTAAGTTTATCATAGGAATGCCTTCCCTTGTCATTCTCACTCCATTACCTTCAAATATTATTCTAAAGCTTTGCTGGCATTCTCAAGTTCAGCTTCCTACTCTCCCCACCACCCTCTGCTCCCATGGAATTGATCTAATTATTATAAAATATGAAACTGGAAAAAAGCTTCCTCAGTCTCTTACTATAAACATATCTACCTCTGTTTCTATACATTAAAAATATTTGAAGTACAATTGATTTACAATATTAGTTTCAGATGTACAGCATAATGATTCAATATTTTTATAGGTTAGGTTCCATTTATAATTTTTTAATAAAATGTTGGCTATATTCCCTGTGCTATATAATACATTCTTGTAGCAGTTTTATTTTAAGGGTAGAGGATTAAGAGATACAAACTACTACCTTGCCACTTCTGCCTTACCTCTTGCTACCACGGGTTTGTTCTCTGTATTGGTGAGTCTATTTCTGTTTTGTTATTCATTCACTTGTTTTATTTTTTAGATTCCACATACAAGTGATAGCATAGAGTATTTGTCTTTCTCTGCCTTATTTCACTAAGGATGATACCCTTCAGGCTCATCAATGGTGTTGGAAATGGCAGAATTTCTTTTTTTTAAATGGCTGAGTGATATTCTGTGGTATATATATATACCATGTCTTCTTTATCCATTCATCTGTTGATGGACACTTAAGTTGCTTCTGTACCTTGGCTATTATAAAAAATGCTGCTATGAACATTGTAGTGCATGTATATTTTTAAACTAATGTTTT
Source organism: Cervus elaphus (assembly GCF_910594005.1). Classification (NCBI taxonomy): domain Eukaryota; kingdom Metazoa; phylum Chordata; class Mammalia; order Artiodactyla; family Cervidae; genus Cervus; species Cervus elaphus. The sequence goes on from NC_057832.1 coordinate 65,104,401, forward strand.
CGTTTTCTTCAGATACATGCCCAGGACTGGAATTGCTGGTTAATACAGTATTCCTATTTTTAGATTTTTTGAGGAACCTCCATAATGCTTTCCATCATGCTTCACCAGTTTACATTCCCACCAACAGTATAAGTGGAATCCCTTTTCTCTGGCCTCACAAACATTTATTTGTGTCCTTTTTCATGATGATCATTCTGACAGCTTCCCTGGTGGTCCAGATGGTAAAGAATCTGCCTGCAATTGGGAATTTCGATCCCTGGATTGGGAAGATCCCTTTGAGAAGGGAGTGGCTACCCTTTCCAGTATTTTTGCCTGGAGAATCCATGCAAACAGGAGTCTGATAGACTATATAGTACATGGGGTCGCAAAGAGTTGGACATGACTGAGTGACCAACACTTTTCACTTTCATTCTGACGGATGTGAGATTATATTTCATTATGATTTTGATTTGCATTTCTCTGTTTAGTGATGTTGAGCATTTTTTTCATGGACCTATTGGCTATCTGCATTTTTTCTTTGGAAAAATGTCTATTCAGTTCTTCTGCCCTTTCTCTAAGCAAATTTTTTTATGTTGAATTGTATGAGCTATTTATTTTGAATATTAATATGTTACTGGTTATATCTTTTGAAAAATTTTCTCCCATCCTATAGGTTGTCTTCATTGAACTCATATACCTTGTTCCAACTCCTTGTGATGTTATCTAGTTTAGACTTTTGTGAAGAGTTCATTTGGACTGTTGGGAGAGTTACTTTACTGCTCTCAGTCTCCAGTATGGCTTTCTTTCTATCCATCCACACATATCAATCATTAGAGTTAAATGTAAAATTACTTTAGTAAATGTTAATTCTATCACTTAAAATATCCAGTGGTCTTGTAACTATGGTAAGTTCAGACTTCTTCCTGAGATATTGGACAACTCCATCCTCAACTTTGCCTGGCTTAGCCCCTTTTTTTTTTTTCCAATTACTTGGAGAAGAGTTGTTACACTGAACACATAGGTGGCTCAAGTCAGTTTATATAGAAAATAACATAATTAGGATTTAACAGTTGCTCAGAAACTTCTCTTACCCTTTCTCTTACCTCCTCTGCTCAGATCTTGCCAGAAGCTTGTAAGTAGTCTCGGACAGGGGTCAGGCTTTGCAGTCAGCCATGTATTCAATTCCTGTACTTGTCTCTAACTATACAGCATCTAGCAGGAATTTCTATTTCTGTAGTCCTCAATATCTTCATTCTAAGATGGTGCTTATAATTCTTCCCTTATTAGGATTTGATGGCATAAGACATGCAAAACACTTAGTATATATGTTGGCTTTTAATGTTAGGTTAGTGCACTTGGCTTTGATTGTTGAGATATAGTGATAGCAATATACTGAGAAGATAGTGGTTAGATCATTAAAGTGACTCAACACCATGCCCTATAATCAAGATTACAGTTGAATAAGCAATTGCAGTTTAATCTGAAGATAAGGAAAATGATCATATGCACTGAGCAAATGAACAAAAAGTTCATTCAGGTTTTTCCATAAGATGTTGCAGATGGACTTTTGGCCCACCCAATAATAGCTTTCTCCAAATGTTTGTAGGAATGTAGAAGACAATTTTGATTTATTCTGTTGGCTCTAGGGATTATAGATTATTTATACTGAATGGGTATAAATAGTTGAGGTAGATTTTCAGTTAATATAAAGAATTCTATAACAGAGCTGCCTTAAAAAAAAATCTACCCAATGTAGCAGGTGTTCCAATGGAGGCCAGGGTTGTCAAATGGGACATTAGTGCTTTGACTAGACATTCAGACCTGTTAACTATTACCCAGAACTGCCACCAGGTAATCCCCCTGGTGCCTCTCATCTCTGTTGTTCAGTGAGTCAATTCAGTTTTTGCACAACATACAGTTTTTCAGCATTTCCCATCAGGGCCATTTACAGATCATAGTTTCTGTGGTAACCAATGCCTATAATAAGTTGCAGTTGTCAAATAATCAAACACCATGTATTACTTCTCCTTCTGTAGTTGCTTGCTGGCTTTTATATTCCCCTGAAGTGTTAAATCTGGCCTTTAGGAATCAACATTCTGTAAACCCCAGGAGATGGTCTAACATCGTCTGTGACATGGGGCTTATTGCAAACAGCTGCTTATTGCCGAATGGTGGGAGAAAATTATACCTCAGGTGACCAATGTAAAATGAACCTGAGTGCATCCAGCTCTCATGAAGCACAGTGGAAACATTTTCCTCGGAGTAGATCTACTTGGCATTTTTATCCGACCTCACATTAGTAATATTACACATTCAGCAATATTAGACTGGCCTAGGAGTTATAAAAGAATTGGTTGACTCATAAAATTTGGATTGCATTCTAGGTCATCCTGTATGAAATTTCCAATTTTCATGCTGAATATTTCTGTACAGGGAAAATGCTAGGAAAAAAACCTTATGTGAAATAATCAGGGTTTATCTTTGCTCCTCTGTCTATCCCCATTAGTATTATTCCTGTTTATAGTCATGTGTTTCTGGGACGCAAATGTTGTTGTTTTGCCTCATTTTTGTTTTTCCTCCAAAGCCTTATCACAAGATGGCTTCCTAATGCCACCACCCTTAAGGGGCACTTCACTTTCAGAAATTTCTGGATTTGTTTCTCTTACCAAAACTGTCAAGCATTTTATTTTCCATTTCCCCATGATCATATGTCATCCTTTCTGAGGTAATAGCTATCTACTTATATTGACTGAATCATATCAACCCTTGCCTTATCTCAGGTAACTTATGCAATAACAGTAGTAGTCAGAACAGAAGGCATTTATCTAGCTTAACTGATGGATGTCAGACTGAAGGTGAATTTTAGAGAAAACAGGGAACCTGTGCTCACATAAAAATAGACTGCATATGTTCTGCCCATGTATAGCTTCCCTTCTTTTCTTTTTACCTTAAAACATCTAAAGAAAATAGTCAGTTGCTGTGTACCAAGGCATGCCTCTGTACGTGAGAATGTGCTGAAATACAAAGAAGGAAAGCATGATAATAGAGGATAACAGGAGGGCTGAGGGAGCAATTTAGATACCATGTTCAGGGAAAATGTCTCTGAAGAGAAGTAACATTGAAGCTGAAGGAAGTAAAGGAACCAGCTTTACAACACATGAAGGGAACAGTGTGCTAGGCAGAGAGAACAGCATATGCAAAGGCTCTGAGGCAGGACAAAGCTTGATATGATGCAAGATGTGGAAGGTGGCCAGTATGTCTGGAATTTTGTTTGGGCATAGTTGGATGAGATGAATTTGGAGATATTGTTAAGGGCTCGTTATTTAATAGGGCAGTGGGGGCGTTATTGAGGGAGATTAAGTAGAGAAACAGTTAAATTTATAGTTTGATAAAGGTTTTCTGACTGCTCTGTGACAAATAACTTGGATGGTGGCAAAAATGGGAAAATATACCTGAAAGTCCAATAGAAAAGCTGGATTATCTGTGAGGAAAGAAGAAAAGAAATAGGGAACAGTGGATAGATTGCAATATCTCTTTTTAGGTGGGTACAGACTTTTGGATTGGATTAGGTATGATGGCAGGTTTTCTGGTTTTATCAGTGAGTGGATAGTTACACCACAGGATGAAATGGTGAAAGTTCCCCAGTTTACAGTAGCAGGAGTTAAAGCTTGAAGAGGAAAAGTAATTTGGTCATGGTCACCTGCTCTTCTACTCTACTTTTTCAAATTTAAGCAAATGCCCAAACTAGGAAGTTATTTGGGTGGGAAATATATTCTTATTCTGGGTAGTATTCCAAGAACCCAGTACCGATATTATATCAATAGCTGGCATTTATATCATTCACTCATACAACAGATAATGAATTTTCTAGTTGTCATTGGGCACAGAGCAGTGACAGAGAAATGGTCCCTGTCTTGCTGATGGTGAGGAAGGTAGGCGACTAAGTGCTATAACCCACCATGAGATGGCTGGAGAGGTGAAGCACTGCTATGTGGGGAGCCAAGAAGGTCTTCTCCTTGAAGATCTTTCCTTCTTGCAAGTGAATATTGAAGACTGAGCAGAAGTTAGGATGAAAGATCAGGAAATAGTGTTCTAGGCAGAAGTGACAGCTCATGTTTAGAGATGAGAATCCAAAAAGTTCAGAGAACCTGAAAATAGAGCCATGTGGTTGGAAAGCTAAGTCCAGATGGAGTAAGGCTGCACAAGTAACCAGGGTGTGTGACCCAAAGAGTCCTTTGCAGGAACTAATATGTGATCCTCTGGTAGAAGGGAAAGCATTTATGACTTTTTGAAGGGGCGTGACTTGATAAAATTATCATTTTAGGAAGACCATTGTAACTGTAGTGTGGAGAATGGATTAGAACAGGCTACAGCTACACAATAAATATTTGTTGGTAATATTCTATAAATGTCTAGTGTGTATAATAGGCAGTTGCAAGGATTTTCAGCTTGGTTGGGTTTAACTGATGAAAGATAATTTGCAGCCACAAGGGAGTGGCAGAAACAGAGCAGCCTTGATGAGTTTCATTGCTGTTTTATTCTGTTATTTGAATTTTTAGGCGATTTGATTTTAGTGTACCCATACATAAGTTTTTTTTTTTTTTTTTAGTTTGCTTGTGTTTTGCACTTTTGTCCTAGAAGGTTATTAAAATAGATTTTAGGAAATAATGTTGCTTTTTTAGAAATTTATATATATATATATATATTTATATTTAAGAATGGTGTGTTTACTGATACAAACATTCTTATTAACCTAGCTAGAATTATAGTAAAAATTGACATATTAAAAGTACTTAGATATAATGCTCAGTAAAAAAGGAATATAAAATTTAATTTTTGTTATACCATATATGTATAATTATAATAGCATTTTAAGATCTATGATAGAGTACTTTACATGTAAATTTATTATGAATGTAATTTTGTGTATGCCTTTTATTGTTTACATGCAATAAACTTTAAAAATATGTCATATTTTAATATATTTTCAAAGCTCCTAACTGATAATTTCTATTCTTTGAATTAAATCATAGAGAAGTCTTGTAGGTCACGTCCCTCCCAAATACAAATTCTTGCTTCTTTACAATCCAGTATCAAGTTTCTCTTTTAACACTGCTTTTTAAATTATTTTGGTTATTTAAAGTTCCTTCTTAATTATTGACCTAATCTCTTTGTTTGAAAAATCTGCCTCTTTGGTTCCAGTTCTGTCCTCTGTGATTTTAAGGAAATGCTTAAATATTTCATATGTTATCAAGACTTACTCATGAGGATTTATACTGGAGTGTTAACCCGGGAGAAGATTTACTTTACAGTATAATGAAATAGTTACTGAAAGCAAGGTTCCCTTCTGTGTTTGCGTGTTCAGATGTGTTTATACTGGATTGAAAATTTCATTTGGTGTGTGTTTATCTATACTTTTCCAATTCAGGGGAGCCTGGCGGACTACAGTCCTTGGGTTCACAAAGAGTAGGATGTGAAGGATTAAGAACTCATACTTTGCAGGTACTAATTGCAGTTTATGTCTTCCTTCTACCCTTCTCATGTTTTCTGCATATTTTCTAATTTCTTTCCACTAGAGTAAAAGTGACAAGTTTCTACAATAGTGTCTTATATATATTGGGTGAGCCAAAAAGTTTGTTTGGGTTTTTCCATACATCTCTATAAAAACCTGAACAACCATTTTTGTCAACCCAACAGTAAGCTCACATAAATATTTGTTAAATAAATTAAAATGATTTAATATTTTTCCAAAAACAATCCCCAGAAGATCTGAGATTTGTTTGACTATTAGAATTACCACTGAGGGGTTAAATTATATTAAAAATCACATGCTTAGTTAGTAGAAAGTCATGATAGAAGCTGATGACTCCGATAACTATTGCTAGGATGAATTCGTTAACACCAGGATGCAGTCTTAGGAAAATTCTGCTGTATGATTAATGTTTGAAGTGATGATCTTAAGTCAAAGTATTAATATAACAGGCAAGCAGAAATGAGTATGCATTGTAAGAGTACTGCTTGGTGAACTTTTGCAAGGTGGTTGCCAGGTAACCACCACATAGATGAACGCAGAGAACGTCCTCTTCCTCAGGCTCCCTTCTGGTCACTAATACCCAAATGATTATTAGCTCCATAGATTAGTTTTGCCTGTTTTTAAAGGTGTATGTAAATTGAACTATGTAATACATACTCTTTTGTGTCTGACTTCTTTCACTCAACAGTATGTCAATGACTTCATCCCCACTAGGTGTAGGGAAAGTTCATTCTTACTGCTATAAAGTGTTTCTCTGTAAGATTACTGGACAGTTTATATTTCAGCTCTAAATAGACATTTGGGTTGTTACCGATTTTTTGGAAACTACAGATACAGCTTAAATTTTCTTTTATATATATATGAATGTCTCTTGGCTTTTGATCTAAGAATAGAATTGCTTGGGACATAGGGTATATGTATGTCTAGCTCTCAAAGATATAGCTAACGATTATTCTAAAGTGGTTGTATTATATTTTATGTATTAGAATATGGTGAACATTAGGGATATGTTTTGATAAAATAGGAATCATAATGGCAAAAAATACTCACTTTTAAAGTTTAAGAATTTAAGAAATGTAAATAGTATGTAATTTAAAAAAAACAATTAAAATAATGTTTTTTATACTCTTTTGTTCCAGCTTTTTAATTTGATACAGAGAGAACTTGATAAATATATTATTTTGCAATAGTAACCTTAATGTACAAAGAGGTCTTTAACAGGATTTAAAAAATTTAATGTCTAGGGCACATATTAAATTAACAGAGATGTACTTGATCCCTAGTACTGATAATTTTTCCTGTGTATTTTATAAAAAGTGAGTCTTGGAATTGAAATCAGAAAAAGACAAATTTGCAGATTTCAGTTCATGTGATGTCCAATAAATTTTTCCTTCTGTTTCTTTCCCTCTACTAGAATTTCTTGGTTATGTTTAACATGAACTGTTTATAGTGTTCTGTATACAGAGTGGTAGGATCAGTGATCAATGTATGCTCTTTGGCAATTATAATTGCTTTTTAATCCCAAATTAGCACTTTGGAGTGTATACGCAGGTTTTATTAATCATTTTAAAACAGGCATCCTTATCTTAATACAATTATTGAATGCTATTTCAGGTTCACTTAGATTAAGTGTAGAGTTAGGAAAGTATTTTGATGTATTGCAAACGCTGATGACTCAATTTTCACCAAATTCCTTTACTCTGCAAGTGTAGGATCCAGAAGAAAAAGCTGAAGTTTTTAAATGACATGGATTAAAATATCACTAACTTTCGTATCTTTGTTTCATGTTTTGTTAGACTGAGTGGCTTTTATCTAGCAGAGAGCAGTAGTATAATATTGTTACCCCTCTTTACTTGTGGTTCTTTCAATCATCATTTGACTGGATAAACCCTTTACTGAGTCTTAGTTTCATTATTAAATCAGGGTTTGGGAGTTAGCCGGCTCCTCCTTAAGCTGATTTCTGGGTACAGGCTCTATATATTTATGTAGGGTATTAGATTTATATTTAATAAAGTGTTGCTTAGAGAGGCCTCTCTGGTTTTCTCTCTTCTTTACAAGTGAAAGGGAAATGTTTCAGGGAGAGAATAACTGTCCTCCCCCTTGCAGATCTTCATAACTGGTGCTAAATAAATCAGGGAAGAGAGAGATCTGCTGAATCATGGCATTGAACTTGGTGTTTCAAGCATTGTAATTTCTGATGAATGGTGTCTCAGGAGGCTTCTGTAAAATGATGCATCCTGACATCCAGTGACCTTTTAAACTAATATTTCTATTATGTAATTCAGTTGCTTCTGTTTCCTGGAGGTAATAGCATTAGTTTGTACTGAGGTAGATAATGATTTTGTTAGCAATTTCCTTTGTGGTAAGTGTTTTTGCTGTAATGTAGTTTGAAGGAAGAATTGTTTGTACAAATAAAATCTAGAGGAACTCACCTACTAGTAGTGCACTGTGATGCAGACAAAGGTGGGCCATGACTTCTGGGACAGTATTCTCGACACTCCGGGTAAATAGAGTCACATTGGCTCAATTTCGGGGAAAGATTGTTGCCAACTACTAATTTTTAAAAATCATATAACACACACAATGCTAATGACAAAGTAATGGGGCTCTGAAATCAAACCTATTGCTAATTCTCTCATTGATGAGTAAGCAGTGTTACAAACTTGAATTTCTTTATTTATAAAACAAGAGTAATAATACTTCACAAGAGTGCACAATAAGTAAGTGAAGAGTTAACCAGAAGCATACCTTATAGTACCTGACATGCATTGGCATTTAATATATATTATTAATAACAGTTTTTCTTTCCTTCATGGGTGCTGTAAGGTCCTAAATGAGTCTAATTTATCAAAGATGATTAAGATGTGCTTACTCACCTTTTACTGTTTTGTTTTTAATATATTTTGATTCATGTTATAACTATTAACTTTTTACCAGCAATTGACTATTTGGAATACCTGCTCCCCTTTTTTATGCCTGATAACAATTTACTGTAGGTAGAACGAGGAGGATGGGTTAGACAGTTGAACTCTTATTCTCATATTTTTATTTAAAATGTTTACAGTCATAGCAGAACACGGATGTGGTTAAACGGAAGAACATGTGTTTTCTTGCACAGTTCGCTTCTGTTCTTAGTCATGCATAACTTCCACACATCTCTCCTATTCTAAGCTGATGTCATTGTGGCCCACAGGTCCTCATCTCTGCCACTGTGCATTTGATTGTAAAACCTTCTCCTCTACCTTAGTTGAGGGCTTGCTTCCTCCATGAGGTGCTTTTACTGTGCTTCCGCTCTTGACTTCTTCCATTTTCTCACCTCGTTCTATGTCTCCTACTTGCCACTTGACTTTGCCATTTCTCTGATCATAACTTGGTCACACTAGGTTTGACTAATTTGATATCAGATTGGTTCTTTCTGCTGAATAGTTGATTCATTTCCATTCATCTGTTTATCTGTCCATCTATCTATCCATCTATCTGAATAGTTTATTTAAGACCTTCATTTAGATAGTGCAGAATATGTGCTAGGAGGTATGGAAAACAGGAATAAATTAATAATAGAGGATGATTATACTAGTTACTTTTATTGTTCATGCATTCATGCTCAGTGGCTAAGTCCTTTCCAACTCTTTGCAACCCCATAACCTGCCAGGCTCCTCTGTCTATGGGATTTTCCAGGCAAGAATACTGGAGTGGGTATTAGCTATTCCTAAATAGTTGTTTTGTATCTTTAAATAAC